>NC_138176.1:169070423-170408397 GCF_964165515.1 Mesoplodon bidens
TTCCACTTCTAGGAATTTATCCTAGGAAGAAAAGGATATGTACAGGAATGTTAGCTGAAAATTATGATAAAATGGAATAATACACAGCTATTAAAAATAAACAAATAACAGTAGAAAAAATATATGTAGTAACAGGGAAAGATATTCAGAATATGTTATTAAGTAAGAAAAGCAAGTAGTATTTGGTTAGTTTAGCATGATCTAATTAATTTATAAAGAAAAGGATATATACATACCAATATAATGAATTGGATATGTATTTATTTATATTTTTTAAATGACTAGAAGTCCACATACCAAAGTGTTAATGGTGACTAATTTGAAAGAGTGGGATGGACACAGGGATTGAAAAGGGGACTTGTAATTTTTACATTTCTGTACTTAAAAAAAATTTTTGACCATGTGTTCATATTTCTTGTACAATAAGATAGCATGTAATAAAACAGTAGTTCCCAGGACTAACTGCACTGTGAGGCTTTTTCCAGGCCATTGTTCGCAGTAGCACTTCATCTCATTCCCTGAGAACCATAGGGAATTTCTTTGGTGAGTTCCTTGAATTCCTTTGGTGAGACTGTAATAGTTGTTTGTAGTTATGACTACCAACTAATCTGTGTGGCCCACTGTGCTTCGCTGCCTGACGTTTTGCCTAAATGCAATGCCTACTAAATTAACCTTAGCCAATTGTGGATTATCATGTCCGGCTGACTCATATGTTGGTGGTCACCGAGCTTGTAGAAGACATAGTAAAGTTCCTAATGTAGCTTAAAAAAATTGATAATCAAGAGGAAAACCAAATATATTTTAACTGAGAATTGTACCTTCATTGGTACAGTCATAAACCCAGTAAAGATTAAGTCTAATACCTTTTCTAAATGGTCCCTTGTTTATTTTTTATACACATCTTATATAAAAGCAGTGTAGACTACTTAAAAGTCAAAGAAGAGAAAATGATTTCCTTAAAATTCAGCTTTAACCATATTTTTCTCTTTCAAGTAGATCATTTAAATTATCAAGTTAATATAACTATATTATAGGACATCTAGAAAACAGAATTGTAAGAGTGCCCATAAATCACCCCATTAATATAACTTATAATTTATATACTAGTCTTTTGCACATACAACCTTTACACATTTATAATCAGTAAACATTTTTTCAATTTGCTTTCATGAAACATTTCATAAGCAGTTTTCCATATTTTTGTATAAGCTTTACTTATTGATTTTTTTTGACTGCATAATATTATACCAGGTAGACTCCCATCCTTATTTTTCTAAATATTCTCCTAATTTTAGACATTTAGGTGGCTCTGATTTTAAATTACCAGAAATAAAACACTGCTAAATACTTCTGTGCTGATATTTTCAGGTTACCTCTTTAAGATAAGTTCCCCTACATAGAACTACTGGGACAAAATTTGTTTTAAAATTATATGTCTCTTTGTACACATTGCCACATTTACAAAGTTTGATAGCATTTGGTTAAAAAAAAGAACTTTTATATTTCTTTGATCACTATTGAGATTCAAAGTGTCTTCAGATTTAATAGTTCTAGCGCCCCTTTTGTAAAGTGTCTGTTTGATGTCCTGTGGTCATTTATTTATTGTGGTTTTACTCTACTTTTGACCATTCTAATTTTTAAAATAGTATAGTACATTTACAGCATTTTCCACAATATGATCACTGAAATGCATTGTAGGAACCACTGCTATATGTATTGCTTTTCTCTGGAAAGCTGCCATTCAGACTGAACCTCAGCACAAAAAAAGAGGCTTGTTAAAACAGTCAAGAAGCTATGTGAGATTACTTTTAGGATAAAAATATAATTTCTTATGGCCATATATTAGAAACCTCATGCAGGAAAAACTTGCTACTGCTTTTCTGAAATGGTTTGTGATTTTCACCTTTAGGGGTCTTTGGTGTGATATATTATTCAAAATGTATTGACCCAAGGGCTCAGACTTGGTAAACATGCTGATCAACAACTGGTAAACATGCTACATATGAAACTCACATCCACCTGTTCAAATTCCCCATTAGGAACAGGATAGTTGTTTCTGTTTGAATTGTCAACTATTATTGTACTTTATGCCTGATGGCACACTGGGGATAAAAATGCACTATTCACAAAATTAGTCTTGGAAGAAAATATTAGCACCATTATTTTACTTTAGATGACAAGCTCAGGCCTGCCTTCTATTTTGTTTTCAGTGCAAATTCATGTCTCCTCCAAAGCAAGAAAGGGACAGGGAAGTAAGCACTGGAGAGGCTCAGACTTTTGTTCCTGGCTTTCCCACTGACTGAATTTGTGACCTGGGGCTGTCACCTAACTTGTTGGGGAGCTTGGTTTCTGTCTCACTTCTCACAGGGGAAGAAAGGAGAGCAAAGGGATCTAAAGTGTGTTATAACTATGTCAGGTTTTGACATACCTAATTCTCAGATCTGTTAGACTGTAAAATCCTTAAGAGTTGGGATTGCATCTTCCTATCTACAGCATCTTGCATAGTCCCTATCACAGTATAAAACACAATAATATGAATGAATGAATGAATGAATGAATGAATGAATTTATTCTATTTTACAAGAGAGGAAGATAAAGCTTTGAGAGGTTAACCATCTGAGATGACGATCTAGGGAGCAATAGATGGAAACTCAGGGCTATCTGGTTCCAAAGCTCATGTTTTGATGAGAAATACATGGGAAATCACCTTCCAGCATTCATGTACTATTTAAGTTTTTAGGAAGTACAATTTTTAAAAAGTAATTTTAAAAGTAAGTTTTTAAACAAGACTGACAGGGACTTCCCTGGTGGTCCAGTGGTTAAGACTTCGCCTTCCAAGGCAGGGGGTGCAGGTCCAATCCCCAGTCGGGGATCTAAGATCCCACATGCCTCGTGGCCAAAAAAAAAAACAAACAAGACTGACAGAGATGAAAGATAATATTATTTTGACCAAAAAACTATTAAATAATGATGAGGTAAAGCCCTTAAGAGGAAGAATTTCTCTGAACTCCTGTAATAAATGATTCGCATATGCTTTGCATCCTGTTCATCTT
This sequence comes from Mesoplodon bidens, assembly GCF_964165515.1. Classification (NCBI taxonomy): domain Eukaryota; kingdom Metazoa; phylum Chordata; class Mammalia; order Artiodactyla; family Ziphiidae; genus Mesoplodon; species Mesoplodon bidens. The sequence continues at coordinate 169,073,477 of NC_138176.1, forward strand.
AACAGAAGAAAGATTAATTTATAAAGCACTACAGCATGACAAAAAAGCCCATCTCGAATCTCTCTGGTTACTTCTACTAAGAAGAGGCCAGGTTCAGTAGTGTTTGAGAGAGTTCTTTTCAGGGAGTCTGATTTTTCATGATTGTGGACCTCAGTGGGATGGGAAATATGCAAAACTGAGGAGCTACTGGGAAACAGATTTCAAGGTCTCACTGACCAGCTTTATGGTTTGCTTTCTAAAACATAATTTTTCCTCCTTTAATTCAAAATAATTCAGGCATAATGCAGAGAAGTTAACAAATTCCATTTTTAAACAACTCTCCTAAAAAGCATCAGAAAATTATTAGCTGTAGTTAATCTGATAGCTCCACAAGTTATGATGCAAAACTGTGGTCATTGCCTGGTTTCTGCAAGAAGGAAGAGAGTCTGACAGAGAACTTTTTTCAAGTTCTGATTATGTCTCCCCATAAAATTCTTCTTCCACTTAGAACCTGAATAGGTTTCTCTTCTACTGTACTTACCCTGAATTCTCTTGGGGATGCCTGCCTAGGCCTCAACAATCAGCAGAACCAGCAAACTCCAAATGTTGGACTCTCTTTCCTCAATGGACGATTGCTCCCTCTGCCACACTTCCCAGAATCCTCCTAGAGATGCACTCTGGGAAATGTAGTTCAATCCCCAGGCATGCTGCTATGCCCTCCAGCTGCAAAGTTAACCGTGGTTGTCAAAAGCACGATCTTCTAAGATCTAAATTCATTACCAGGAGAACTACTGTGGTAGTTCTAGCATTAGATCCATTTTTCAATAACAAAAAGATAGTCTTTAAACCCATCCTCCTACACGAAGGCATATTTGGGGTGGGTCACGCAGAGAGGAGTATTGGGATGGGAATTCAGATACCTTTCAACCTTTCTGGATCTCTAATTCTATCTATGTCTGCTAAGTTTAGAGCTAGCTCTAAAATTTCATGAAATTCTGCCAGTTTGAAAGGACAGGACTGTGTCTAGATGTGTTTGAGCTTTTGGGAGAATGCGTCCCTTGATGAACCAGGGCAAGAAGATTCCATCTGACTAAAAGCAGTCTCTCAACAAAACTACTCTGGTGCTGTTCCTTTTTCTTCTTACTACTAAAGTTATTTGTTTACATGGAAGACAGTTTTGAAGGCCATTCTTTCAATATATATTTAATAAGTACCAAATGTGCTTGGAACTGTTATCCCCACGGGATACAGCAGGGAACAAAACACATGAAAATTTCTGTCCCCATGTAACTTACATTCTAGAGGAAGAAACAAATAAGTAAATATACAATGTGTCAGGTGGTTGTAAGTGCTATTTTATGTAGGGTGGTCAGCCTCATCGTTAAGGTGATATTTGAGTAAAGACCCTAAAGGAGGTGAGGAAGGAGGCCAAGTGGATATCTATGGGAAGAGATTTGTAGACAGAAAAAAATCAGCAGATGCCAAAGCCCTAGGATGGAAGTGTGCCTGGCAGGTCTGAGGAAAGGCTAGGACAAAGCATGGTGGTCAGAGATGAGGTTAAAGAGTAGCCAAGCACCAGATCACATAGGGCCTTGTAAGTCTTACAATTCTTATAGAGCCATTGTAATGCTTTCGGCTTTTACTCTGAGAAGATGTGATGTCACAGAACAGTTTGATCAGGAGAGTGAGATGATTTGACCTACATTTTATTTTTTAATTTTTTTTAGTTTTTTTTTTTAATTAATTAATTTATTTATTTTGGCTGAATTGGGTCTTTGTTGCAGTGCGCGGGCTTCTCATTGCGGTGGCTTCTCTTGTTGAAGAACACGGGCTCTAGGCGTGTGGGCTTCAGTAGTTGCAGTGCGTGGGCTCAGTAGCTGTAGTTGGCGGGCTCTAGAGCACAGGATCAGTAGTTGTGGCACACAGGCTTAGTTGCTCCACGGCATATGGGATCTTTCCAGACCAGGGCTTGAACCCATGTCCCCTTCATTGGCAGGTGGATTCTTAACCACTGCGCCACCAGGGAAGTCCCTTGACCTACATCTTATTTTATTTTATTTTATTTTATTTTATTTTATTTTATTTTATTTATTTATTTTCTTTGCGGTACGCGGGCCTCTCACTGCGGTGGCCTCTCCCATTGCGGAGCACAGGCTCCGGACGCACAGACTCAGCGGCCATGGCTCACGGGCCCAGCCGCTCCGCGGCATGTGGGATCTTCCCGGACAGGGGCACGAACCCGTGTCCCCTGCATCGGCAGTTGGACTGTCAACCACTGCACCACCAGGGAAGCCCCCTTGACCTACATTTTAAAAGAATCACTCTGTGTGTGGTTAGACTGTAGGGGATAAGAGTTATTAAATCCTGAAGTCATTGTCAATATGTACCTAGGTTACGTGGGAAGGAAGAGTAGTAGTTCTGGGTAGTTGACCAGTTATTTCTTTTGGATCTTACTATTAGCACATGAACCCAAGATTTTTATTAGATTGATTCATTAGCCTTAAGGAAGGCACAGATAATTTGAGGGAAATAAGATATAAAGTCAGAGAATTCCAAACAAATGGGGAAGAATGCTTAGAGAAAGTTAGGGCTCTAATAATTTTTTTAAATCAAAATAACTGTATTTTTGAGCAATTAAGTGCTAAGTGCTAGAATAAAAAATAGTGCTATGGTCTGAATGTTTTCATTCCCCCTCCAAATTCATATGTCAAAACCGTAATGCCCAGTGTGATACTATTAGGCGGTGAGGACTTTGGGAGGTGAATATGTCATGTGGATGGAGCCATTATGAATGAGATGAATGCCCTCACTTAATAGGCCTGAGAGAGCTCCCTTGCCCCTTTCACCACATGAGGACACAGCTAGTAATCTGCAACTTGGAAGAGGGCCTTCCAAGGACCTGACCATGCTAGCACCCTGATCTTGGAATTCCAGCTCCAGAACTGTGAGAAATAAGTTTCTGTTTTTTTTGTAAGCCACCTAGTCTGTGGTATCCTGTTATAGCAGCCCAAACAGACTGAGACAAATAGCTAGGATTAATTAAGCACTTACTGTATTCAGGCACTATGCAAAGTGTTTCACATATTTATCATTAATCCTCACATCCTAAAAGATACATATTATTATTTGCACTTTACAGATGAGAAAACAGAGGCTTAGAAAAGTTACATAACTTGTCCATATTTACACGGCTAGTAAGTAGAAGGGCTGGATTTTAACCCAAGCCTATCTGACTGCAGACAGTCCTTGTGTCTTTGACTACCATAATGTATTATAGGCTTGGGTTATAGCTGACTGGGTGTGGGGCAGGGAAGCTCAATAAAAATATTGGAAAATATTGGAATGATAGAAATAATCTCATGTTCATAAATTGGAAGACTTAATTTTGTTGAGATGACAATATTCCCCTAATTGATCTACAGATTCAATGCATCCCTGTCAAATCATAGGTAGCTTGTTTGCACAAGCAACAAAAGAGAAAATAGGACTTCACCAAAATTTTAAAACTTTTGTGCTGCAAACAATACCACCAAGAACTTGAAAAGACAACCTACAGAATAGGGAAGAAAATGTATTGCCAGTCATACATTTGATAAGGGACTTGTAACCAGAATTTGTAAAGAATACTTACGACTCAGTAATAAAAAGATGAATAACTGAATTTTAAAATGAGCAAAGGATATGAATAGACATTTCTCCGAAGAAGATACAAGAATTACCAATAAATACATGAAAATATGCTCAACATCATTAGCCATCAGGGAAATGCAAATCAAAATTACAATGAGATAGCACTTCATACCCACTATGGTGGCCACATGGAGAAAATGGAATCCTCATATACTGCTTACAGGATTGTAAGTGGTGTAGCTGCTTTGGCAAACAGGTTGGCTGTTCCTCAAACAGTTAAACATAGAGTTACCAAATGACCCACCAATTCCACTCCTGGGTATATATTCAAGACAACTGAAAACATATGTCCACACAAAAACTTGTACACGAATTCTCATAGCAGTATCATTCAAATTAGCCCCAAAGTAGAAACAATCCAAATGTCCATCAACTGATGAAGGGATAAACAAAATGTAGTATATCCATAAACAGTATTTTATTTGGCAATATAAAGGAATGAAGTACTGATACATGCTACAACATGGATGAAGCACGAAACATTATGCTAAGTGAAAGCATCCATTCACAAAAGATCACATACTGCATTTATATAAAATGTATAGAATGGGCAAATCTATAGAGGTAGAAAGTAGCTTAGAGGTTGCCTAGGGGTGGCGATGGGGGAAATGTTGGAGGAGAATGGGGAGTGACTGCTAGTGGAGACAGAGGTTTGTCGTTGTTGTTGTTTTAGAATGATAAAATGTTGTAAATTTGATTGTGGTGATGGTTGCACAATACTGTGAACCCACTAAAGATCACTGAATTGCACACTTTAAATGGTAAGTTGTATGTTGTTTGAATTATAGCTCAATAAAGCTGTTAAAAATATTCAAACAAATCATTAATTACGTTAAACAATTATAGTACATGTTTAGTAAATACAACAAATATGGAGTAGGTAGCTGTAATCCTCATAGTTATTTTAGGTCATAAGGTAAAAATTTTCTTTCCTAGGGCATGCTTAATTTCAAAGCAATGGTTTTATTTACTCACATAATAATTTAATACCATATACTCTTTAAAAATGTATTTATTTACTTATTTGGCTGCACCAGGTCTTAGTTGAGGCACACGGGATCTTCATTGCCGCATGCAGGGTCCTCATTGCTGCGTGCGGGATCCTTAGTTGCGGTATGTGGGATCTTTAGTTGCGGCATGCGGGCTCTCAGATGCAGCATGCAGGATCTAGTTCCCTGACCAGGGATGGAACCTGGGTCCCCTGCATTGGGACCATGGAGTCTTAACCGCTGGACCACCATATACTCTTTTTTTTTTCAAACATCTTCATTGGAGTATAATTGCTTTACAGTGGTGTTACTTTCTGCTTTATATCAAAGTGAATCAGCTATACATATACATATATCCCCATATCTCCTCCCTCTTGCGTCTCCCTCCCACCCTCCCTATCCCACCCCTCTAGGTGGTCACAAAGTACCGAGCTAATCTCCCTGTGCTAGGCAGCTGCTTCCCACTAGCTAGCTATTTTACATTTGGTAGTCTATATATGTCCATGCTACTCTCTCACTTCATCCCAGCTTTCCCTTCCCCCTCCCCGTGTCCTCAAGTCCATTCTCTATGTCTGCATCTTTATTCCTGTCCTGCCCCTAGTTTCATCAGAACCATTTTTTTTTTATTCTGTATATATGTGTTAGCATACGCCATATACTCTTTTAAGGGCACAAATTGAGCCTCAAGTCATTGAATCCCAGTCTAGTTTTTGGTGGTGAAAGTAACAATGTATTTTATTTATTGTTTTATGAAAATTCTCTGTTTATTTTTAACTTTTATTTATTTACTTTCATTTTTCATTTTTGGCTGCGTCAGGTCTTACTTGAGGCATGCGGGATTTTTTGTTGTGGCATGCAGGCTCTTCGCTGTGGCATGTGGGCTTCTCTCTAGTTGTGGCATGCAGGTTTTCTCTCTCTAGTTGTGGCATGTAGGTTTTCTCTCTCTAGTTGTGGTGCGCGGGCTCGAGGGCGCGTGGCCTCTGTAGTGTGCGGCACACAAGCTCTCTCACTGAGGCACATGAGCTCAGTAGTAACAATGTATTTTAGAGATATGTATTTATTAATTCATTGAACATATTCTTATTGAAAACCTATCATGTGGCAAGCATCATGCTAGAATTGGGGACACAATGGTAAATAACATGCTGTCTCTGCCAGAAAAAATTAATTATGCTTGTACATGTGTGTATGGGGTATGTGTGTCTGTGCGTGTGTATGTGTAAGCATGTAAGCATGTGAGACAACAGCCCATTTACTCAGTGTTTGACCAGTTATAGGAGTGGATATTAGGATGTAGGGGAACCTGAGCAAACTTGGAGAGAAATTGCAGGTTCATTCTGTAAGCAGGCTTACAGTTGGATATTGTCTCATTTCATGTGAGACAAGAAATAGATCTTAGCAAACAGGTTAGAAACCTGTTAGAAACCTCATGGTTTCATGAGGGCCCCTGAAATAAAATAAGCCACTGGCAAAGAGCCCTGTGTGTCTGCATAGCCAGTGGTGTCATATACACTGGGAGGTCCTTATGCTTCTCTTCAAGAGCAAAGTACAATAGGTTTCCTTCTCTTCTACCTCCCCAAATATGGAGTAATGTTTAACACACAGCAGGGAATAGGACCAATACTAAAGGCCATATTCAGCTGGAAGACAAGATGAAACAGGACAATTAGGGTATACCAAGGTAAGAATTAATTTGAATACATGATTTTGTTAGTATAATGCAGTCACTAGACTATGTGTTTCTATTTCCTGTTAATTGAGCTCTTACTCTCTTTGCTTTAATTCTTTCATTTAAAAAAAATTTTTTTTAATTTTTACAACTACTTCTGGGGCATTTTATTGTAGTCACTAGCAATTCTATCAGAAAGTTGGCAAAGTTAAAAAAGAAAAAGATAGAAAATTGTCATTTTCATTATCAGTTAAAAGGTTCAGCAAAAGGCTTTCAATAGTGGGTTATAACTATAGCTAACTTTCATTTCTCTAGTGTCTTGTATAGTATCATCTTTACCCCAATATCCAGAGGGGTTCTAAGTATAAGACAAAGTGTACACTGTGTGTGGTTATATTCCCAAAGTAATTTTTTCTGTTACCTAATCTGGTGATTATTTCACTTTTCCAGGCCTCAGTTAGAGATATCCCTAAAGCGCTAATATTTTATAATGTAAGGATTATCCAAATAGATGGTCATTAAGTTTTCAATGTTGGATGAAAAGAATTTGGAGATTTCCCCTGACTGACAGTATCCATATGTTCTGTATTCCTATATCACAATGGAAGCTTAGGAGGTAGTTGTTAGCAGTTATCTATTGTCACAATAATGCTTCATAGCAAACAACTACAAAATCATAGAGGCATAAAACAAGGGTTTATTACTCACATACCTGGAGTGATTGGCTAGGTGCTTCTGTGGATCCTGATCAGGCTCATTTACGTGTCTAGGGGTGGTGCACTGTTGGGTAATCTAGAATGTTCTTGGCTGGGACATTGGGGGTGAGTTGGCTGTGCTTCATGTGTCTCTCATTTTCTAGCAAGCTAGCATGGGGATATTCTTTTGAGAATGATGGCAGAGGGTAAAAGCAGAAGTGGAAATATGCGAATCTCTGCCTGCATGACAGTCAATGCATATTATATAGTCAGGCCCAGAGTTACAATAGGACGGTATTACAAGATTTCATGGCAAAAGGTGTTGTTAGGGGTTTAGGTCAACTACAGAGTTATAGGGAACAGTCCCCAAGAGATCACTCTCACTTCCAATACCAACTGCAAGTTCAAGGGGTTTCCAAAACCATTCTCAATTTTGATAGAAGGACTCACAAAACTCACTGAAAGCCATTATACTCATGGTTATGGCTTATTACAGGATAAGAATACAGATTAAAATCAGCCAAGGGGAGAAGCGTATAAGGTGAAGTCTGGGGAAGTACTAAATGTGGAGCTTCCATTGTTCTCTCCTCATAGATTCAGGATGCATTATTTTTCCAGCAACAGTATGTGACAATATATATAGGATGTTGCTAACCAGGGAGACTCACCCAAGTGTTTGTGTCCAGAGTTTTACTGGGGATCTGTCACCCAAGGCCCCCACCCTAAATCACATTGTTGGTCTTTGTGATGTGGCCACCCCCTACTCTAAATCACATGGTTAGACTATCCCCTGTGACCTAAGGCCCTCAGGGAAGAAGACGCTCCTATCAGACGCTCCTCCCAGAAAAATGGCAAAAGCCAGACCTCATTTTGGGCGAGGTAAAATTTTTTACTATATAGGAAGTAGGGAAGTAGGGAAGAATTGGGATATAGGAAGTAGGGAAGAATCGGGACTATTAGTGCAATCAATCTGCCACAGTAGCTCTATTAAAAGCATTCCTTAAATTGGTATATAGAATAGGAAGCGGTGTTCTTTAACTTCAGGATTGGCTTAAGAACTAACATTAACCATAGACTGCTTATAGATGCTGTAAGTAAGCATCCTTGTCTTTACCCCTTATACTTATTAAGATTAGGACTAATTGTTCCATTTCATAATTTTTTTCAAAGTCATTGAAACAGGTATAAAACACACCAAATTGGTTCTATGATTAAAAAACAATAACAAAATAAAACCTCACAAAATTTTATACTATACAGCATGCAATGATGTTTACTCATATTAACACAGTACTTCATACTTACCCAAGAAACTTTCAAAACAGCTATCTCAATTGATTCTCATAATGTCTTTGTGTGGTTGATAAGGCAAATGTTATTATGGCCATTTGGTGGATGAAGAAATTTCAGCATAAAAGTTAAAGGGATTCACTGAGGGACACCTTGCTGAACTGTTAATGGTGCACAAGAACCTGGGCTCACTGATTCTACCAGTGCTCCTTCCAAAATAAAAGTTTTTCTTCCTGACAAATACTATAATTCTGTGACTGAATGAATTCTGAGTCCTAAACTCTTGAGTCTTGCTTCACCAAATAAAGAGTTCTGGCATTCTTGTCTGGTTTGTTTGATCTCTTGACAAGTTCTTTGGGTCAAAGAAATGCATGGACTGGCCAAGCTCTACAAATCTTTCTGATGGCCAAGTCAGATGCTGTTTGTTTATACACAGAAACATTCTTCTGAAATATAACTTATTGTTTTCAGTAAAATATTTTTAAAATTTGTATGCATTTCCTATCCTTGACAGAATAGCTGTTGGATATTCCCCTGCAAACTATAGCATTTGAAAATATTTAATATTTAGGACTCAAGCTATTTATATTCAATGAGTTATACATTGCTAAGGAAAGATACCAGGAAATGGAAATGGAGGAGCAAATGGAGTCTGATACAGCTTTCATGCTATTCGTAAATTGTTCAGAAACAAAATAAATAACTCTTCCTTAATCACCAATATATTTCCAATACCTGATACAATGCCTGGCCTATTGTAGGTGCTCAGTAAATGTTGAATGAATGAATAAGTGATTAACTAAAATAGGCCTCCAGTTACAGCATATACTTGCTTGGTAGAAGGCAGTACTCTCCTGACATCATTGTTTTCCTCTTGGAAAACAACTACATTTCCTTTGGGAATTATAATTTGGTTCAAAACCAGGGAACAGTTAAGAGCTGAGTTGGAGCCTTCTCCACAATGACTCATACTCATGTAGGGTACTACATCAGTTAAGATGTGTTTGGTTACTTGCAACTGAGATTTGAGAAAATACAAATTTAATTTGCTTAAACACTAAGGAAACTTATTAGCTTGCATAGCTAAAGCGCCCAACTGTAGTTTAGGGCTCAGATACCACTCGATTAAGGTTTTACTCAGCTTCTCTCACCTCTGACCTACTTCATGTGCTGTCTTTGTCCTCAAGTTGGCTTCCATCATGGTCGAAGAATGGCTGCCAGATCTTAGGGCTATTTACTTTCTTGTTCCTTTCTTGTTCCTTTCGTGTTCCTATCCAGAGAGTATGTCCACCCTCAACCTTGAAGCAAAAGTATTGGTCTTCACTCTATTTGGGTCAGTTTAGGTTATAATCCCCACTGTCTGAGCCCCTAACCAAACGATTCCTGAGGTCAAAGGAATGTCATGAATTGATTGGGACTTGGGTTAAGTGCCCATCCCTAAACCAGTCACTGTGGCAAGACAGATTGTCATATTACTGATGTGAATCAGGTTTATCAGGGTGGGGCCACCCCAGATTTTGGAGAAAGTTTCTTGGATCTGCGGTTTGATATATTCTATCATTTTGGGAATGTTTTCTGCCATCATCTCTGTAAACATTTCTAAAGCCCCATTTTGTCTTTCTTCTTCTGGGACTCCAGCCAAATAAACATTGGATTGTTTGGTATTGTTCCACAGCTTTTGGATATTCTGTTCTATTTGCTTTTCACTTTTTTTTTTTTTTTTTTTTTTTGCGGTACATGGGCCTCTCACTGTTGTGGCCTCTCCCGTTGCGGAGCACAGGCTCTGGATGCACAGGCTCAGCGGCCATGGCTCACGGGCCCAGCCGCTCTGCAGCATGTGGGATCTTCCCGGACTGGGGCACGAACTCGTGTCCCCTGCATCGGCAGGTGGACTCTCAACCACTCCACCACCAGGGAAGCCCTGTTTTCACTTTTTTTTTTTTCTGTTGATATGTTGGTTTGGATGACTTGATCTTCTTTTCTCAGCTGTGTCGAGTAACCAATGAGTTCATCAAAAGAATTATTTGTCTCTGAATATCATGGGATTTTTTCCCCTAGCATTTCATTTGACGATTTCTTTCTTTATTTTTTAATTTAAAAATTTTGGGGAGGATTAAAATAATACTAGTTGTTGAAGAAATAAATGAATGAGTGAGCAAAATTCAAGTTAGGCCTCAATTCATTGGACTATTTGTTGTAGTTTTCATCTCTCTACTGAAATTTCCCATTTGTTCAGGCATGCTGTTCACTTTTTTTTTTTGCTAGTTAGTTTGAAGTCCTTATCTGATAGTTCCAACATCTGGCTTATATCTGAGTCCATTTCTGTTGACTGCTTTATCTCTTGAAAGTGGGTTTTTTAATTTGTTTCTTTGTTTCCTGTGTCTAATGGGTTTCCAATGAATGCTGGACATTTTGTGTAGCGCAGTACTGTTTTCTGGTTAAGTCGTGCCCACACGTTGCAATGAACATACCTCTTCTGTCAGGTTTTTAATGTGGCGGGGTGAGGGGGGCAGCTCAATCTAATTTAGGAGTTGAGATGGGCTGAGGCTTTGTTGTTGCTATAGTTACTTTCATTACAGCACAGACTTCACATTCCTTTAGGAGGAAGGTGCTGTGCCCTTGTGCTTACTTAGTGTGGGGCTCATGTGCCAGAGAGTTTTTCTGTGTTCCTGCTTTCAATTGTCGCTGCATTCTTATGCCATAGCCCTCTTTCTCTCCACTCTCCGCATTAGACTGCGTGTGTGTGGAGATTCTGTTGTCCTGATCCAGTCTCAGTCTTCGGCAGGCCCTGTGTGTCTGGCTTTGGGAGGTGGGACTTTTTCAGTCTCTCTTGAAAGGCAGCCACCTCAGCCTTTTATCTATGGTTGGTCTTGGGCAAGAGTTTCCTGCTTTTTCCTCAGCAGTAGTAGAACTCAGCTTGTTATCAGTGTAGGATCCAGGGTCCAAGAGGGTTTCCTGCCTCTCCCCCAAGAATAGAGGGTTGTCTTATAGTTTCTCCACCCACAAGGAATCGTCAACCTGTGCCCTGGGAGCCAAAGGGTTTGCTGCCACTTATGCAGTGGCTTAAGACTTTTGCTTTGTAAGATAGAAGAGCCTGAGGAAAAAAGGTTTGGGGGGAGGTTTTATGTCCAACTCCTAGCTGCTGCCAATTTCCTCCTTTACTCCTGTACCATCCAGTGGAGCTCTATGATCTTCTGCCCTGTTCCCAGTCTTTCATCTGAGCACCACTAAGCTTGTGGGAAGAACTAGTGAGTACAATCTACCCTTGTGCCTGAGGCTCCTAACTGACAATACTTGGATTTCAACAGTTTGTTAAAATTTTTCCTGAGTTTTTTCTTACTCTGCAAAGGTCTAAACTTTGTGTTCCATTTCTCCTTGGAGCTCAGGTTACTTGGTTGCCTTTCAACCTCAGCTGTCTGTTATGCTCAAGAACATTTACGATTTTGTAGATTATCTGCCTTTTTTCCATTGTAAACGTGGAAGCAAAATTCCTTTCAGTTTTTTACATCCTAAGCAGAAGTACAAGTCACACTGAAACTGAAAGGCTGGGCAATTTGGGAAGTCTTAATAAGGTTGGTAAAGGGAGGAATGAATATTAGGTAGGCATCCCACAGTGTCCATTCCTGGTAAAAATATAATTAATAAATACAATTCTAGTAATAGGTTTTGTAAAGGAAAAGTTTGGCTGGCTTGTTTAAGTAGTATGTATTGATAGGTTAAGAGAGGCTAGGTAATGCTACGGTTACAAACAACTCTAACTTTTAGTAAGTTTACATTATAGAAGTTTATTTTTCACTCAAGCTGCATATCCAGTGGAGACTGTCAAAGCACTGGAGAGTTTAGTGTTCTGTTCATTGTAGGAACACAGAGACCTGGACTGATGAAGATTTCATCTTGATACAGGCTTCCAGGGTAACTGCAACAGTGGGAAGGGAACATGGTGAAACACATTCTGACTTTCAAACATGTTGCTTTCATTGGCCAAAGCAAGTTAGCCACAACTAACTTCAAAGACAGTGAAGAGCAGACCTTTCTGTCTGGGAAGAGAAAGGCCCTAGAATTATTTGGTGAACAACACTAATGAACGCCATGGGGAGGTAACTTTACCTTCCCAACTAATAGCAGAAATATACGTGCAGTTAATGTGTGGTTGACTCAAGGTGAGCAGAACTAAATCTAGAGAAGTCACAGATTAATTTTAAATTAGAACTGCAAGTAGATAGAAAGTCAGAATTTTAGCCCTTATATCAGTTCCTGTAGTGATGTGGAAATCTGCTTAATATTGACAAACTGGTTATTAATTGGCAGAGTAAGTCTGTAGCCTTTGATGGTCCCTGCCACTTCAAATCCATTAAGATTTAGAATCAAATTCTTTAGTTTCTCTACAAATTCAGCTCACTTTCCCAACTTCCTTATTTTCGTTGTTGTTACCACTATTTGGCCAGTTTTCCAAACTAAAGACCCTGGCACAATTTTTATGTAACTCATATGTCCTGCCTTATGAAGGTACAAGATGAGGAGTTCGCATGCCTTTTAATATTAAAATTAGAGGTCTTAATGCTCCTATTGTGCTTATTGAGAGAAAATCTTTCTTCCTCTCTGGAGTCCTCTTCCTCAGACAATTCCCATGATTTCAAGAATGCTTATCTGGTGTAAAGGGTCTGTCCTAGTAACTACATTCACCTCTAGGAGAGAACAGTGGGAAATTTACTCAGACCCTTGAGAAATGTCAGTCTTCAGCCATTGTTTCAGTCATGATCATATACATAAGTGTATCAGTTTCTTATTGCTGCTATGACAAATTACCACAAACCTGATGGCTTAAACAATACAAATTTATTATCTTACAGTTCTGTAGGTCAGAACTCTGACAGTGGTCTCATTGGGCTAAACTCAAAAGTATTGTCAGGGCTGCATTCCTTTCTGGAGGCTCTAGAGGAGAATCCAATTCTTTGCCTTTTCCACTTTCTAGAGGCTTCCCGTGTTCCTTGGCTTATGGAGCCCCTCTCTCCATCTTCACATCAGCAACATATCAAATATCTCACTTTGCTTCCATCCTCACATCTTTCTCTGATCAGAGCCAGGGAAGGTTCTTAGCTTTAAAAAAATCCATTTAATCAGATTGGGCCCACCTGGATAATCCAGGCTACTCTCCCCATATAAAGGTCCTCAATTTAATTATACCTGAAAAGTTATTTTGCCATGTAAGGTAACATATTCACAGGTTCTAGGGATTAGGATGTGGCCATTGAGGGGCCATTATTCTGCCTGCTACAGTGAGTGTCCCTATTGAGGCCACATGATGGAGGTGGTCTGGCTACCCCATTGCAGCCACTTTCCTCAGTGCCACAGTGACAGGATATTAGTGACTGGAATGGTTTCTAGTCTCAGCTACATTCTAGAATACCTCATCTCTCGACTTTCATGTCCTTACTCATGATTAAAGAGTAAGTCCCTATCACTCCTAGTTCTAAGACCCATCCCATGTCAAGTGACATGGAAAACTCATATTTTTTTACATTGTGTTTTTACTCTGTTAATGATAAATAATGTAATTTTACTTCACTGTTTAAAATACTTCAATGCCTTCCCATTATATTTGTTACAGTACTAAGCAGGCCCGGCTGACTGAGCCTTCACATACCGATCATACCAGTTTCTCCCTTGCTTATTGCACTACAATCACACTGAATTTCTTTTAGCTTCTCAAATGCACCAAGCATTTTCCTGTCACACGATTCTCACACATGCTCTTCTCTCTCTTTAGATTGTTCTTATTCACACACTTTGGCTGGCTAACACAGGTCTCAGTTTATGTCAGTTCTTCAGAGACACTTTCCCTCTGTTATGAATCTAAATTATGTCCTTCCTATTATTCTTTTTCATAGCATCTTGTCATTTTCCTTTGTCACATTTGTCTATTTACTTATTTATTTATTTAAGTGTATTGTCAGTTTCCGTAAAAGGGCTCCAAGTTCTGTGACAGCAGGAGACATACCCGGCATTTAGCATTATTTGGGTCATATAGGGAAGTATTTATTGGGTGAATGAATTCCCACTGCCACAAGTGTAGGTTTTAACTCTATCCAATAAGTTTATAAACGCTTTAAAAGCAGAGACTGTCTAATTAAAGTTTGATCTTCCACAGCCCAGTAGGCAGTGTCTTGGACACAGTGGTAAGCCTTCCATAAATATTTATTCAAATGAATTGTGAATTACTAATCTAGATGCCACTTTCTTCTAATTCACATAGCATAATACTTCTAAAATATTGCCTCCATCATCTTAATCCCCTGGTAAAAAAAACCTATCCACCATTACTTATTTCATCAAATTTAGCTCTATTCACCCTCCTCACTATCAAGTTTATTTTATTTTAATTAATTAATTTATTTATTTCCAGAGAAGGAAGGATTTATTTTTTTTTTTTTTTTTTTTTTTTTTATTTTTTTGCGGTACACAGGCCCCTCACTGCTGTGGCCTCTCCCGTTGCGGAGCACAGGCTCCGGACGCGCAGGCTCAGCGGCCGTGGCTCACGGGCCCAGCCGCTCCGCGGCATGTGGGATCTTCCCGGACCGGGGCCCGAACCCGTGTCCCCTGCATCGGCAGGCGGACTCTCACCCACTGCGCCACCAGGGAAGCCCGGAAGGATTTATTAATATTACTTGCAGCAAGTAAGGAGAACACTTGCTTTCCCAAAGCAGTGTCTCCAAGTAGGTAGTATTTTATAATTCTCACAACACATTCAACACTTACTCTCTCAAATAATTTCTAATTGTTTCATATGTATGAGTGCCTTCAATAAAAGGGTCTGTGTCTTCTGTTTTCGCTGCCTTTTTTGTTGGGCACACAACAAAAGTGCTCAATGTCAAGGGAAGAAACCATCATTCAAAATGTGAAATAAAATGTTGATTTATTACTTTCTATGTGTAGAAAAGCACTATGCTTGTTTGACTGTCCCTCTGCTGATCTTATCTTGTTTTTGTGAAAGACAGAGTTCAGGGATTGGCTGACTTTCAAAGGTGAAAGTGGGTTGACGTCTGCTGTGGAAACATGATTACTCTGCTGGGGAGACTGTTGACAATTGGCTGAATTTCAGAGATGTGCTCACTAGAGTAAAGCTGTTGCTGTTTTGACTAACTTTAAAAAGCGGGAGGCTGTCCCTGACTGGCTTGTTTTTCAGAAGATTGTTCATAGGGTTGAGTGGCCATTTATCTATTAATTGAGTTTAGAATCACTTCTGCTCATTAGTTGTTACTGTGGCTACATAATAGGCTTTTCCTAAGAATATAGGACTTTCAATATTTCTTAAAGAAATAATTATTGATTGATTAATTTTTCCGATGTAAAAGAAGAGATTTAATGGTGGTTTACCTCCACTCTAATGTTTGACCATTCAGAGGGGAGTCATGTCATTCTTTTTCTACTCCCAAGGTATTTGTCGTCTTCATTCTAACTAAGCAGGGATGATTGGGTTGAGTAGTCATATGTAGATTTGATATGAAGTGTCCTTTTTGGGCAACCAAATGATCTTTATAGGGATAGGTCAGAAGTTTCTTTCAGCTTCACAACTCATGATTGATAATGTCATGTAAATTTTTAAGATTGTTGTCACATTTGGGAAAATTTCAAATAATTTTATTTGTATGACTTAATAGAGTTCAGGGCACATCAGTTTTCTTTAAACTGATGACATTCTAACCAGTTTGTTGTGGATAGCCTCATTAAATTCTGACAAAAAAGGACTTACTTTTATTGGCTAAGCATTGATAAGCACTAAATCTTTTTTTTTAATTTATTTTTTATTTTTTTATTTTTTTATTTTTATTAGTTTCTGCTTTATAACAAAGTGAATCAGTCATACATATACATCTGGTAAGCACTAAATCTTTAATTTTAAAATGTATACATCCAATAATTGGAAGAATTTCTCACAGATTAGCTTTAGGCTCCCAAAGTTTCAACTTAGCTTCTCCACCACTATCCATATATTTTTGATGCTAGAACACAGGACACATTCAAATAGCTATATGGTGTCTGGCCCTGTACCTTTGTTTTACAGTGCTGGGTGGGTCAGTACAATGGATGGTAGGAGTATTCTTGGATGCCACTCCTACACTGGGACAGCTGAAAATATCTTCACTATACCTGGGAATGACTGTGAATTACAAAAATATATCCCACTAAACTCAAGCCAAATGTATTCTAACTCAAGTTCCCTACAGTTAAATTATAAAAATGCCATCTAGCCACTCCAACACCACTAGACAAGGGGAAGTGTGATGTAGGGAAAATCAGTGAGGAAAGGATTAGAAGTCTAAAGATTGCCATTAAAATTTTAACTTTCACAAATTTTACAAAAGCATATGACCGTGTGAGCGTATTGTTAGGGCCCCTTCCAGGGTCTTGGAAAGGGCTAGTGCAAATGAAGCCCCCTGAAAATTAAGCTTTCTTAGCTTCACAGTAAATCTGCCTCAAGGTCTGGAGCCATTTTATTTACAGGGTAAAATGCAATTTTCAGAGTCTGCTCTATATAGGGCCAATGGATACGTTGATTATAGCTCCACTTGAGACCAAGATTTAAAGAAGAGATCTTTGCCTCTTTTGTGTCAAGGGCTCCCTGCTATTTGTTTAGACTAGTGGTTCTCAAACTCTTTGGTCTCATAACCATTTCACACTCCTAAAAAGCACTGAGGACTCCAAAAAGCCTTTATGTGGATAATACCTATCAAAATTTACTGTATTAGGAGTTAAAACAAACATGTAAAATATTTATTTATTCATTTAAAAACAATAATAAATCTGTTACATGTTAAATAACATAGTTTTTAATGAAAAATAACTATTTTCCAGAGCAAAAATAATTTAGTGAGAAGAGTGGCATTATTTTACATTTCTGCAAATCTCTTTAATATCTAGCCTAATAGAAGATTCTCATTCTTATGCGTGCAATATCTTTAGAGTGAAAAAGGCAAATAAATTTTTAGTATGAAATAATTTTGCCCTGTGAACACCCTGACCACACTCTGAGAACTGCTGATTAGCGGTTCACTATATTTATCACTGTATTTAATTTCTGGTTGCTTACTCTTCCCCAAGTACCCTCTCTATGACTATTTCTGTATCTGTATAATCAACTCCACCCCCTAGGTAAGAATTAAATTTTAATTATTGCTGTGCCTTTTAGCATTCATGGAAAACTTTAGAAACAATTCCCCCCCACACACACACTGTATTTTGTTTTATTTTTATTTTTTTTAAGATAGCAGTAAGTTCACTTTTTATTTATTTATTTATTTATTTATATTTTTGGCTGTGTTGGGTCTTTGTTTCTGTGCAAGGGCTTTCTCCAGTTGCAGCGAGTGGTGGCCACTCTTCATCGCGGTGCGCGGGCCTCTCACTGTCGTGGCCTCTCCCGTTGCGGAGCACAGGCTCCAGACGCACAGGCTCAGTAGTTGTGGCTCACGGGCCTAGTTGCTCCGCGGCATGTGGGATCCTCCCAGACCAGGGCTTGAACCCGCGTCCCCCGCATTGGCAGGCAGACTCCCAACTACTGTGCCACCAGGGAAGCCCCACACTGTATTTTATTTTTATTATTCAAACAGAAAGTCACAAAAATTATAATCATCCTCATCAGTTCATTCAGTCCCATGTAATTAATTTTTTATCTTGATCTTTTGTTAGCACTTTTATGAATTCATCAGTTTTCCATTAGAGTTCTGAAAATGCTTATACATTCAGTTCAGCAGTATAGTCAGTTACCAGAAACCTGTACTTGTCAGAGCCTTTTCCATGAATTCCTTGAAGATGAAACCCTTTTATAGGAACATTTTTGCAAAAGCATCAGAGTACACCCAGAACTGTCTGTAAATGACAAAAGACTTAAAAATGACCACGGCTAAAGATTTGATGAAAGTTCATAATAATTCAATTGACAAGGAAATTTAGTTACTTCTGAGATATACATTTTAAAGTAATAACTAGAATTATGACTTATAACATTTTAATGACTAACAAGTCTTAGAGAAGTCTTTCTTCTCCTTCGCTGACAAGGGAAAAAATATCTCCTACACTGTCTGCTCCCTGATAGTAAGGCTTTCTTCTTTCAGGATTATAATGATTAAGGCAAATATTAGACTAAACACAACACTGGGTTCCTTATATGCTACAACACCATCTAATGCTTACCAAGCCCTTTCTGTGTGCTAGGCATGGGTTAAGTGCTTTACATACATTATCTCATTTAATTCTCACAACAATGAGGTAGGTACTGTGAGGTACCTACCGTCATTTTCATTTTGCAGATGAGGAAACTGACATACGGAGAGGTTAATGCCCAAAGTTTTATGGGACTGAGCCGTAAATTGAACCCAGAAAACCTCTGGAGCGTGCAGTCTATTATCTACTGATTAAAATATAAAAATGGGCGATACAGCGAGATTCACATAAAAAGAGTGTAGGTGAGAGAGGGAGGTTAGTAAAGCAAAAAGCCTCAGGGCCAAGACAGCTGAGATATCAATACAGGATGTAGTGTTATTTTCCACCCGATACTTTTTTTCTGCTTTATTTCCTACGCTTCCATGTTCCTCTTCTCAAATTTAAGATATTTCCTCGCTGGTGGTTTCGTCGTTCAGGCCTGACAGGGGCTGATCCCGAAATTCAGGCGCTAAACAACCTGTTGAAAGAAGCGGGGCAAATCCGAGGTAACCACGGTGACGGTGGCGTGGCGAGAACCCCGCGCAGGCGCGTTACATCCCAGGCGCGACCGCCGGCCCCTCCCCTGGGCCTCAGACTCCACCAGCTGGTGAGGAGTCCTGGGCGTGGGGCGTGGGCCGCGGGTAGGGGCGGAGAGGGCCCGGGCTGGGCGCCTGCGCAGACGCCGGGACGCTGGTGTGATCGAGCTCACGTAGCGAGGGTTGCAGTCGCCTCCTCCTCAGCGCAGCCGTCGCAGCCTGGAGGTTATAAAAGGGCTAACTGGCTCCCTCTGCTGCCCAGTCGCGCCGCCAACGGGCTGAGGGAAGGGATTAGGTAGCCGGCCGAGCGCAGGCGACCGGGGACTGAAGAACGCGCAGCCCTCCCGTGCCACTTCCCAGGTGAGACGCTCCTCCGACCTTGGGGACTGAGGCTTAAATCCTTGGGCAGCCGTGGCCCTTCTCGGATGGCTATGGTGGTCTGGTCCCTGCCCCCTCTCGTGGTATGGCTCGGTGGCAGGGGGAGGCTCCCCCAGTTTACTACTACTGGCTCAGTACCTTCTCCCCTGGAGACTCGGCCCCTCGCCCTGCGCCCCGCGTCTCCTGGGTACCCCAGAGGCCCTTCAGCCCTCCTCCGTGCTCCTCTTCCCACCGCCTCTCAGGTTGGCGCCCCCGACCGTTGGGGCTGCGGCAGCATCAGTCTCCGCCCCGGGGACCAGCACTTTCTTGAATATTCCTTCCTGGGGAGGAATCACCCTGTTGAGTTTTCCGAGCTCCTCTCCTACCTGGTCCTGCCTAAAAAGCCGAGGAGTACGCGAGGGTTTTCGGCCTCCACAGCAGCAGATGGTTAGCGTGTGGCAATGGAGAGCGGTTTTTAAAGCTTATAGCTGACGGGGAAGCGCTCGGGCATTTTTATCCTGCCGAAGAGTCGTGGGGTCTGGGAAGAGGACCTACCCGCGGAAGTTCAGGCTTTACTCATCTGTTGCGCGCAGCGGTGCTGCCGGAGCAGCTGGAGGTAGCCCCGGGCGGCGAGTTTCGGGCGGCTGGGTTGAGGAAGTCGGCTGTCAGATCCTCCAGTCAACTGGGAAGCTAGTTTTCTTCCTTCCTTCTTCTGCCACATAAAATTTTTAAAGGCACATGAGCTTCTCCCCTCCCCCTCTCTTTCTCTCCACCAAGTTTGCTGCTTTTAAAAGTCCACATCAGTAAATGGAATTCTTTGACTATGTGAGAACTTTGAGTTACGTGGATGGCCCCCAGCTGTATGTTTTAAGGGGGAGGAAGAATGGTTCCATAAGTATGGGACCATTTCTCCTAAATAATCGATTGTATTAAATACAGTCAGTTTTTAGACACTAACAATTTAGGCGTTCCGGGTAGAGTGGTGAAGACTTGGAATTTTGCACTGTTTGCTTTAAGAAAGGGATGAAGAAACTAGATCTCCTTTTAGGAATTGATCGAAAAGGCCAAAGCGGCTTGCCAATTTCGACTTAACTGTTGCTGGTTTCTCTGAGAGCTATGGACTTTCCCTTGGAATGCACTCTGAAGGGATGAAATAGCCACTACTGAGTGGGGGAAGGGAAAAGACGTGGCAGCAGTGTTCTTTCATCAACTTTTGCCTTTTTTTTTTTTGTAGGTTCGGGGAAGAAACGTATTTCCCTTTTTAGATTTAGATGTAGCTTATGAATGAGGCTAGTCTTTTCCTAAAATAATCTGATGAAATATTCAGTCCTCATAGCAGGAACACTGGAATTTAATTTATAAAACATTTAGAAGGGATTTTTCTGATCAAGTATCTATGGAAAAAAATGGATACGTTAAGGAGGAAATATTTAAGAAGCTGAAAGTGAACAACCGTGAATAAGGTTTTTTGCCTTGATTTAAAATTTAGACATTCAGAGATTTTTCTTTAACTTTGACTTTTAGCCTGTGAATATGATTTCTAAATCTTAACGATGAACTTCAAATTTTATCTTTTCTTTCTGTGGGAAGCATAGGTTTCATCACTTACCTTTGAAAGTCATGTCAGTTTTGGTTTTGGTACATTATGCTTTAAGTCCTGCCAATATTTTAGATGGCTGATGGCAGATGACTCTTTTTTTTTTTTTAATCTATTTTATTTTATTTATTTATTTATTTTTGGCTGCCTTGGGTCTTCGTTGCTGTGCGCGGGCTTTTCTCTAGTTGCGGCGAGCGGGGGCTACTCTTCGTTGCGGTGCGTGGGCTTCTCATTGCGGTGGCTTCTCTTGCTGTGGAGCACGGGCTCTAGGCGCTCAGGTTTCAGTAGTTGTGGCTCACGGGCTTTGTTGCTCCGCGGCATGTGGGATCTTCCCAGACCAGGGCTCAAACCCGTGTCGCCTGCAGTGGCAGGCGGATTCTTAACCACTGCGCCACCAGGGAAGCCCACAAATGATTCTTACAGATTTAACATAGTTACTAGGAAAAGGACTACTCTGTGTCTTCAGGTGAATAATGCTTTGATATCTTAAAATGAGTTTTATTTTGAAGTACTGAAAATCAAGGATTTTGGTAAGTGGATAATTTTATTGGCCATTTTGTATTTTGGTAACTAAAATAGTAACAAAAAAAGATGAAAAAATGTGTACAACTTTAATTTATTGCAGAAAAATTTAGACAGTATAAAAGACTATTGAAAAAGGAAAACTTTGTATTACCAGGGTAGTCCAGGTTGTTGCAGGGGAATCTTGGCTTTTTGGTAAGGAGATGTTAACCTTTTCTAATAGTGCAGAGTGGGTTGTATACTGACAAGCAGTATCTTTCATAGGGCAAATATGTTCAAGCTCCTGCTTTTATTCCAGGGATGCAGCCATAAAGCTTGTGAGCCTTCACTCCTGTGGAAGGAATGCCTTATTTTACTTAGCAGTTATTAACTGGGAGGAATGTAATTACATCTCTTAGATTTGAAAAGTGTCCCTATGAGATACATAGTAGTAGTTCTCAACCTATTTTGAGGTCATGAAATCCATTGAGAATCTGATAGAAGGTGTGGACCCTGGGTCTGAAAATGCAAGTATACATACCTGTGTGGAATTTTAATTACCATTTACAGATACTCTCTCCCTCCACAAGTGCATCTATAAACTGCAAAACCCTAACGCTACAAGAACCAAAAAGTAAAAGGTATGGAGTAAGGGCATCTAGGTATCTTGAGGCAGGGTTTCTTGAATATTTTTGAAAATTGAGCTGGGCTTGTAAGTCTGACTGGACTTGACTATATAGATGACCCTAATAAACTTTTGCTAAAAGAGTTTTTTAACAAAAGTAAGTTGGTTGGAGAATTGTTGAATTGCTAAATTGCCTAGGCAATCGTACATCATATTGGCCTCACCCCAACCCCTTATATGTTGTAACATGTCTTTGGCTGTACTCTGAAAGTGAAAAATACTTTAAGGTAAAGAAAAAGTAAATTGCACAGGCCCTTGGCATTACACTTTATTGCTCTTCTGACAGTGAGATCTTGAATCTTTTAATTACATAATGGGTGTGTGTGTGTATAAAAAATGAATGTGTAAGAGACAAGCCAAATAAGGTGTGTATGTGTATTTGTGAAAGCTTCATTAGTTAAAGTTTCATTTGTGTTTCTACTCAGTGAAATTTATTTGTATAAATTAAAGGTATCCTCTCATTAATTTTCCTCTAACCAAATATTGTGCCTCAATAAAAACTAATGACGCTCAAAGGACTTCATTAAGGTTACTCCAGCGGTTTTGAACTTGATATAATGAAAAACATTCCTTTTCCTGATGTTGCTTTGGATGCTCAGTATGACTATTAGTATATTTGGTTGTGTATTGGCAAAAAATACAGTATAGAGATTCATGCTTCTTACATAGTTGTCATCAGTGAATGAGTACTGTCTTGGACTTCTTCCGCTGCCTGCTTAGTGTTTTATATAAATGTGTCCATGTTTTGGTTTACATATTTTTCACTTAAATAGTGATATTATAATACATCAAAGTAATATACTCAGCCTTTCTTGTTGGGCATTTGAGCTATTTCTTCATTATAAGTAGTGTGAAGAGAAGGCTGTAATTTAGTGCTTTATCTTATCTACCTGTTTAGCTACAGTAAACTTTAACCAGTTTTCATTCTATCTGTACTCTTTTTTTTTTTTTAGGAAAAGAAATAACATGACAATAAAATTCTTATATCAGTACTTTTTTCTTCCCACTAAGTGAATTTTCTAGGGGATTGGATTGGGCTCTGAGAAGATTTTTTAATCAACCTGATAACAACTAAAGCACTTTACAATTTATAAAGTGTTGTTTCATAATATTATATAATTTAATCTTTAAAATAATTCTGTGAGGTGGTTTTATATCATCCCCATTTTACAAATAAAGAAACTGAGATTCCAAGTCAAGTAATTTGCCCAAGAATTAGTAGTCAAAATTAGTAGTCGGGCTTCCCTGGTGGCGCAGTGGTTGAGAGTCCGCTTGCCGATGCAGGGGACGCGGGTTCGTACCCCGGTCCGGGAAGATCCCACATGCCGCGGAGCGGCTAGGTCCGTGAGCCGTGGCCGCTGAGCCTGCACGTCGGAGCCTGTGCTCCGCAACGGGAGAGGCCACAACAGTGAGAGGCCCGCGTACCGCCAAAAAAAAAAAAAAAAAATTAGTAGTCAACAGTGAACATTGAGATGAAGCATCAAATGGAAGAATCTTCAGTTATGTCTATAGCAGTGAAGAAATGGATTCTATAAGTGTGTAAAAATTTTGGGAGAAGATGCTTTTGTAAAGTTTCTGGGGAGTAAGTAATAGAAATGGAAACTTGTAAAGTACTAATCACTAATTTTCAGATGTCTATTTTAATCTGTTTTCTGTTTTTCTGAATCTATATTTTTTAAGGTTTTTCACCTCAGTACCTCGCACTATTGCCCTTATAATTTCTTAAACTTTCAACCATGAACTGTTTTCTGAAAAATTTTAAGAATTTCTGTTACAAAGGGAAATTTGTGTACAAAGTATGTTTAGTTTTAGAGAATGAGAGAAAAAGTTGTTTTCCTTGATTCAATATTGTGATCATTAAGTATTAGCATCTGTTACTATGTTCTGAACATTGTGCTGGAAGAATCATTATAACAACATGTTTGAATTAACATACAGAATAGAGGACAGCTACATAGATTTATATGCCTAATTGTTTCATTTGAGAGTGTTTAGTAAATATTGATTAACTGGTTTTAAGTAGGCTCAAGACTTCTCTTACACTCTAATCTTATATTAACTGGATTTTCAGGTCTGATTCTTTCAAACAATGATCAGTAAATAATTATTTTAGTGCTTCTTAAACCTAGTTGTTGAATTTAGGTCCTCAAAGCATTACTTGCTGTATACATATGGCCTTTGTTCTTGCCCTCTTGTTCTAACAACCTCCCCCCTTTTTTTAAACCCAGACAAGATTTTATTCATATTCAAAAGTTGCTTGAAGACATTCTCAAATTTGCATACTCTCAAATTTACTAGTCTTTAAACCTCAAAGGTATTTTGAGAATAGATCTCAATTTACTGTTTGAATAAAAAAATCTTAAATAATGATATTTGTGAACAGTAATCGTAGCTACCAAGTGATAATGTTTTATAGGTAAATAAAAACACTAACATATGACATAATAAGGGTGATTACTAATAAATTAAAGTAATTGGTTTACTGTAACAACTTTGTCGAGGTATAATTGATATACAGTAAACTGCACACATTTACAGTGTGCAATTGGTAAGTTTTGACAAAAGTATATACCCATGAGATTGTCAACACTCAAGGAACATTTTCAACACCCTCAAGAGTTTCCTCATGACTCTTTGTAATCTCTCCCTCCCGCTCCTTCCTGCCCTTTCCTCATCCCCAGGTAACCATTGATCTTTTTCTGACACTTAAGATTTGTTTGCATTTTTTAGAGTTTTCTGTAAATGGACTCATATAGTATGTACTTTTTGCAGGGGGGAGGAGGGTGTCCGGCTTTTAAACTCAGCATAATTATTTTGGAATTCATCCACGTTGTTATGTGTTTGTTCCTTTTTATTGTTGAGTAGTATTATATTGTATGGATATACCACAGAACTTTTTTTTTCCATGTACTAATTGATGGACATTTGGGTTGTTTCCAGCTTTTAATTATTATAAACAAAGTTGCAATGAACATTCACAATTTGCATATAAGTCTTTGGAGGAATATATACTTTCTTTTCTCTTGCATAAATATCTAGTAGTGGAATAGTAACATATGTTATAGGAAAATATTTCTTCCCAGATTGTGGCTTGTCTTCATTGTTTTAACAGTGTGTTTCAAAGAGCAGGAACTGTCTCTAATCATGGACAGAATGTCTTTGCAGAAAATCGGGAAGATTTTTCAGAAAGCTCCAGCCCTAATAAGTGAATTCTGCAAGGTTGAAGGACAGAAGGTCAATATATAACAATCAGTTGTATTTTTCTATAATAACAATGAATACTTAGAAATTAAAATTTTAAAGTACCATCTTTTTTTTTTGCTTGTTTTTTTTTTTTTGCTTTATAACAAATTTAATCAGTTATACATATACATGTTTCCATATCCCCTCCCTTTTGCGTCTCCCTCCCACCCTCCCTATCCCATCCCTCCAGGCGGTCACAAAGCACCGAGCTGATCTCCCTGTGCTATGCAGCTGCTTCCCACTAGCTATCTACCTTACGTTTGGTAGTGTATATATGTCCATGCCGCTCTTTCACTTTGTCACAGCTTACCCTTCCCCCTCGCCATATACTCAAGTCCATTCTCTAGTAGGTCTGTGTCTTTATTCCTGTCTTACCCCTATGTTCTTCATGACATTTTTTTTTCTTAAATTCCATATATATGTGTTAGCATACAGTATTTGTCTTTCTCTTTCTGACTTACTTCACTCTGTATGACAGACTCTAAGGTCTATCCACCTCATTACAAATAGCTCAATTTCATTTCTTTTTATGGCTGAGTAATATTCCATTGTATATATGTGCCACATCTTCTTTATCCATTCATCCGATGATGGACAGTTAGGTTGTTTCCATCTCCGGGCTATTGTAAATAGGGCTGCTATGAACATTTTGGTACATGTCTCTTTTTGAATTATGGTTTTCTCAGGGTATATGCCCAGTAGTGGGATTGCTGGGTCGTATGGTAGTTCTATTTGTAGTTTTTTAAGGAACCTCCATACCGTTCTCCATAGCGGCTGTACCAATTCACATTCCCACCAGCAGTGCAAGAGTGTTCCCTTTTTTCCACACCCTCTCCAGCATTTATTGTTTCTAGATTTTTTGATGATGGCCATTCTGACTGGTGTGAGATGATATCTCATTGTAGTTTTGATTTGCATTTCTCTAATGAGTAAAGATGTTGAGCATCCTTTCATGTGTTTGTTGGCAGTCTGTATATCTTCTGTGGAGAAATGTCTATTTAGGTCTTCTGCCCATTTTTGGATTGGGTTGTTTGATTTTTTGTTATTGAGCTGCATGAGCTGCTTATAAATTTTGGAGATTAATCCTTTGTCAGTTGCTTCATTTGCAAATATTTTATCCCATTCTGAGGGTTGTCTTTTGGTCTTGTTTATGGTTTCCTTGGCTGTGCAAAAGCTTTTAAGTTTCATTAGGTCCCATGTGTTTATTTTTGTCTTTATTTCCATTTCTCTAGGAGGTGGGTCAAAAAGGATCTTGCTGTGATTTATGTCATAGAGTGTTCTGCCTATGTTTTCCTCTAAGAGTTTGATAGTGTCTGGCCTTACATTTAGGTCTTTAATCCATTTTGAGCTTATTTTTGTGTATGGTGTTAGGGAGTGATCGAATCTCATACTTTTACATGTCCCTATCCAGTTTTCCCAGCACCACTTATTGAAGAGACTGTCCTTTCTCCACTGTACATTCCTGCCTCCTTTATCAAAGATAAGGTGACCATATGTCCGTGGGTTTAACTCTGGGCTTTCTATCCTGTTCCATTGATCTATCTTTCTGTTTTTGTGCCAGTACCATACTGTCTTGATTACTGTAGCTTTGTAGTATAGTCTGAAGTCAGGGAGCCTGATTCCTCCAGCTCCGTTTTTCTTTCTCAAGATTGCTTTGGCTATTCGGGGTCTTTTGTGTTTCCATACAAATTGTGAAATTTTTTGTTCTAGTTCTGTGAAAAATGCCAGTGGTAGTTTGATAGGGATTGCATTGAATCTGTAGATTGCTTTGGGTAGTAGAGTCATTTTCACAATGTTGATTCTTCCAATCCAAGAACATGGTACATCTCTCCATCTATTTGTATCATCTTTAATTTCTTTCATCAGTGTCTTATAATTTTCTGCATACAGGGCTTTTGTCTCCTTAGGTAGGTTTATTCCTAGATATTTTATTCTTTTTGTTGCAATGGTAAATGGGAGTGTTTCCTTGATTTCACTTTCAGATTTTTCATCATTAGTATATAGGAATGCCAGAGATTTCTGTGCATTAATTTTGTATCCTGCAACTTTACCAAATTCATTGATTAACTCTAGTAGTTTTCTGGTAGCATCTTTAGGATTCTCTATGTATAGTATCAGTCATCTGCAAACAGTGACAGCTTTACTTCTTCTTTTCCAATTTGGATTCCTTTTATTTCCTTTTCTTCTCTGATTGCTGTGGCTAAAACTTCCAAAACTAGGTTGAATAAGAGTGGTGAGAGTGGGCAACCTTGTCTTGTTCCTGATCTTAGTGGAAATGGTTTCAGTTTTTCACCATTGAGGACGATGCTGGCTGTGGGTTTGTCATATATGGCCTTTATTATGTTGAGGAAAGTTCCCTCTATGCCTACTTTCTGCAGGGTTTTTATCATAAATGGGTGTTGAATTTTGTCGAAAGCTTTCTCTGCATCTATTGAGATGATCATATGGTTTTTCTCCTTCAATTTGTTAATATGGTGTATCACGTTGATTGATTTGCATATATTGAAGAATCCTTGCATTCCTGGGATAAACCCCACTTGATCATGGTGTATGATCCTTTTAATGTGCTGTTGGATTCTGTTTGCTAGTATTTTGTTGAGCATTTTTGCATCTATGTTCATCAGGGATATTGGCCTGTAGTTTTCTTTCTTTGTGACATCCTTGTCTGGTTTTGGTATCAAGGTGATGGTGGCCTCGTAGAATGAGTTTGGGAGTGTTCCTCCCTCTGCTATATTTTGGAAGAGTTTCAGAAGGATAGGTGTTAGCTCTTCTCTAAATGCTTGATAGAATTCGCCTGTGAAGCCATCTGGTCCTGGGCTTTTGTTTGTTGGAAGATTTTTGATCACAGTTTCAATTTCAGTGCTTGTGATTGGTCTGTTCATATTTTCTATTTCTTCCTGATTCAGTCTTGGCAGGTTGTGCATTTCTAAGAATTTGTCCATTTCTTCCAGGTTGTCCATTTTATTGGCATAGAGTTGCTTATAGTAATCTCTCATGATCTTTTGTATTTCTGCAGTGTCAGTTGTTACTTCTCCTTTTTCATTTCTAATTCTATTGATTTGAGTCTTCTCCCTTTTTTTCTTGATGAGTCTGGCTAATGGTTTATCAATTTTGTTTATCTTCTCAAAGAACCAGCTTTTAGTTTTATTGATCTTTGCTATCGTTTCCTTCATTTCTTTTTCATTTATTTCTGATCTGATTTTTATGATTTCTTTCCTTCTGCTAACTTTGGGATGTTTTTGTTCTTCTTTCACTAATTGCTTTAGGTGCAAGGTTAGGTTGTTTATTCAAGATGTTTCCTGTTTCTTAAGGTGGGATTGTATTGCTATAAACTTCCCTCTTAGAACTGCTTTTGCTGCATCCCATAGGTTTTGGGTCGTCGTGTCTCCATTGTCATTTGTTTCTAGGTATTTTTTAATTTCCCCTTTGATTTCTTCAGTGATCACTTCGTTATTAAGTAATGTATTGTTTAGCCTCCATGTGTTTGTATTTTTTACAGCTCTTTTCCTGTAATTGATGTCTAGTCTCATAGCATTGTGGTCGGAAAAGATACTTGATACAATTTTAATTTTCTTAAATTTACCAAGGCTTGATTTGTGACCCAAGATATGATCTATCCTGGAGAATGTTCCATGAGCACTTGAGAAAAATGTGTATTCTGTTGTTTTTGGATGGAATGTCCTATAAATATCAATTAAGTCCGTCTTGTTTAATGTATCATTTAAAGCTTGTGTTTCCTTATTTATTTTCATTTTGCATGATCTGTCCATTGGTGAAAGTGGGGTGTTAAAGTCCCCTACTATGATTGTGTTACTGTCGATTTCTCCCTTTATGGCTGTTAGTATTTGCCTTATGTATTGAGGTGCTCCTATGTTTGGTGCATAGATATTTACAATTGTTATATCTTCTTCTTGGATCAATCCCTTGATCATTATGTAGTGTCCTTCTTTGTCTCTTCTAGTAGTCTTTATCTTAAAGTCTATTTTGTCTGATATGAGAATTGCTACTCCAGCTTTCTTTTGGTTTCCATTTGCATGGAATATCTTTTTCCATCCCCTTACTTTCAGTCTGTATGTGTCTCT
The DNA here is from genome assembly GCF_964165515.1 of Mesoplodon bidens. Taxonomy (NCBI): domain Eukaryota; kingdom Metazoa; phylum Chordata; class Mammalia; order Artiodactyla; family Ziphiidae; genus Mesoplodon; species Mesoplodon bidens. The sequence goes on from NC_138176.1 coordinate 169,102,987, forward strand.
AGGTCTGAAGTGGGTCTCTTGTAGACAGCATATATATGGGTCTTGTTTTTGTATCCATTCAGCCAATCTGTATCTTTTGGTGGGAGCATTTAGTCCATTTACATTTAAGGTAATTATCGATATGTATGTTCCTATTCTCATTTTCTTAATTGTTTTGGGTTCGTTATTGTAGGTCTTTTCCTTCTGTTGTGTTTCTTGCCTAGAGAAGTTCCTTTAGCATTTGTTGTAAAGCTGGTTTGGTGGTGCTGAACTCTCTCAGCTTTTGCTTGTCTGTAAACGTTTTAATTTCTCCATCAAATCTGAATGAGATCCTTGCTGGGTAGAGTAATCTTGGTTGCAGGTTTTTCTCCTTCATCACTTTAATTATGTCCTGCCACTCCCTTCTGGCTTGTAGAGTTTCTGCTGAGAGATCAGCTGTTATCCTGATGGGGATTCCCTTGTGTGTTATTTGTTGTTCTTGCCTTGCTGCTTTTTTTTTTTTTTTTTTTTTTTTTTTTTTTTTTTTTTGCTGTACGCGGGCCTCTCACTGCTGTGGCCTCTCCCGTTGCGGAGCACAGGCTCCGGACACACAGGCTCCGCGGCCATGGCTCGCGGGCCCAGCCGCTGCGCGGCATGTGGGATCTTCCGGGATAGGGGCACGAACCCGTGTCCCCTGCATCGGCAGGCGGACTCTCAACCACTGCGCCACCAGGGAAGCCCTGCCTTGCTGCTTTTAATATGATTTCTTTGTGTTTAATTTTTGACAGTTTGATTAATATGTGTCTTGGCGTATTTCTCCTTGGATTTATTCTGTATGGGACTCTCTGTGCTTCCTGGACTTGATTAACTATTTCCTTTCCCATATTAGGGAAGTTTTCAACTATAATCTCTTCAAATATTTTCTCAGTCCCTTTCTTTTTCTCTTCTTCTTCTGGAACCCCTATAATTCGAATGTTGGTGTGTTTAATGTTGTCCCAGAGGTCTCTGAGACTGTCCTCTGTTCTTTTCATTCTTTTTTCTTTATTTTGCTCTGCAGCAGTTATTTCCACTATTTTATCTTCCACCTCACTTATCCTTTCTTCTGCCTCAGTTATTCTGCTATTGATCCCATCTAGAGTATTTTTTATTTCATGTATTGTGTTTTTAATCGATGCTTGATTCATCTTTAGTTCTTCTAGGTCCTTGTTAACTGTTTCTTGCATTTTGTCTATTCTATTTCCAAGATTTTGGATCTGGGAAATAGAATCTTGGATCATCTTTACCATCATTATTCTGAATTCTTTTTCAGGTAGACTGCCTATTACCTCTTCATTTGTTAGATCTGGTGGGTTTTTATCTTGCTCCTTCTCCTGCTGTGTGTTTTTCTGTCTTCTCATTTTGCTTATGTTAGTGTGTTTGGGGTCTCCTTTTTGCAGGCTGCAGGTTCGTAGTTCCCGTTGTTTTTGGTGTCTGTCCCCAGTGGCTAAGGTTGGTTTAGTGGGTTGTGTAGGCTTCCTGGTGGAGGGGACTAGTGCCTGTGTTCTGGTGGATGAGGCTGGATCTTGTCTTTCTGGTGGGCAGGTCCACGTCTGGTGGTGTGTTTTGGGGTGTCTGCGGACTTTTTATGATTTTAGGCAGCCTCTCTGCTAATGGGTGGCGTTGTGCTCCTGTCTTGCTAGTTGTTTGGCTTAGGGTGTCCAGCACTGTAGCTTGCTGGTCGTTGAGTGAAGCTGGGTGCTGGTGTTGAGATGGAGATCTCTGGAAGATTTTTGCCGTTTGATATTATGCGGAGCTGGGAGGTCTCTTGTGGACCAGTGTCCTGAAGTTGGCTCTCCCACCTCAGAGGCACAGCACTGACTCCGGGCTCCTCAATTTGGGATGATGTGTTGTCTATTCATGTATTCCACAGATGCAGGGTACATCAAGTTGATTGTGGAGCTTTAATCCGCTGCTTCTCTTAAAGTACCATCTTAATAGCACCAAAACCTATGAAATATTTAGTATTAGCTTTACAAGACATGTGCAAGATTTGTATAATGAAAATTATAAGACACTGGTGGAAGAAACCAAAGAAGACCTAAGTAAATGGAGAGATATGCCATATACATGGATTGGAAGACAATATTGTTAAGACAACCATTCGTCCAAGCTGATCTATAGATTCAATGCGATTCCAGTCAAAATCCCAGCAGGGTTGATTACAGAAAGTAACAAGCTGATTCTAAAATTGATATGGGGGGCTTCCCTGGTGGCGCAGTGGTTGGGAGTCCGCCTGCCGATGCAGGGGACACGGGTTCGTGCCCCGATCCCGGAAGATCCCACATGCCGCGGAGCGGCTGGGCCCGCGAGCCATGGCCGCGGAGCCTGTGTGTCCGGAGCCTGTGCTCCGCAACGGGAGAGGCCACAGCAGTGAGAGGCCCGCGTACAGCAAAAAAAAAAATAAAATAAAATTGATATGGAAAAACAAAGGAACTAGAAAAAGGTAAAATAATGTTGAAAAAGAACAGAAAAGTTGGGAAACTCCTGATTTCAACTTAATTGCTGCAGTACTCAAGGGTAAAGATAGAGAAAAGATAGATCAATGGAACAAAACAGAGAATTCAGACACACAAAATGGTCAGTTCGTTTTTGACAAGGGTATTAAAGCAATTCAATAGAGAAAGGATAATCTGGAGTAGTTAGACGTTCATATGCAAAAACTGTCTTATTTGGGCATCTAATATCCTCTGTTGGACACTGGGCAGCCCCTTGCCCAGAAATTTATATAAATCTTGGGACAGATGACACAAAGGCACCAATGGATATGAAATATGAAATAAAGTTTACTCACACAGTCAACTGAAAAGGATTCCTCACAGAGAGGTCTTAGGTTTAGTCCAGAATGAAGCAAAAGTGAAGAAGGGCAGTTGGGTTTAATTTTTATCGTGGCCAGAAGGAGTGTGATAGTTCTCATGTGTGGGATTTACATGGTTTTAGCTTCCCACTGACGCCCAAGGAGGCAATGGCTGGGCTTTCTTACTGACTTATCCAGCTGTGGGGCAAAAGGGAGAGGGAGGTGTGGGGCTTTAAGGCAATGAGCACTCAAACATCAAAATAGAATATTTTTCTTTATTATAGCCTCAGTACAAAAATTCCTCACTGTCTGTGCAAAAACTAGTTCAAAGTCGTTCGTAGACCTCGAGATATGACCTAAAGCTAGAAAATAACTTGAAGAAAATATAAATCAAAATCTTTTTGACCTTGGATCAGGCAAAGATTTTTTTTTTAATCATCAAAAAATTAGATACCAAAAGCATGATCCATAAATGAATAAATTGATAAATTCGACTTCATGAAAATTAAGAACTTCTGCTGTTTGAAACAGTGTTATGAGAGTAAAAAGACAAGTCATAGACTGGGAGTTAATATTCCCCTATCACATATCTGACAAAAGTCTTGTATCCAGAATATATAAAGAACTCACAAAATTCAGTAGTAAGTGAGAAATCTAATAAAAATTTGACAAAAGATTTAAGTAGAAGCACAGGTAGATCAGCTCCGTGCTTTGTGACCAACTGGAGGGGTGGGATAGGGAGGGTGGGAGAGAGGGAGACGCAAGAGGGAAGGGATATGGGAACAGATGTATATGTATAACTGATTCACTTTGTTACAAAGCAGAAGCTAATACACCATTGTGAAGCAATTATGCTACAATAAAGTTGTAAAAAAAAAAAAGATTTAAGTAGAAACTTTACCAAAAAGACCTATGGATAGCAAATAAATATACCAAAAGATATTAAACATCATTAGTAATTGCAGAATTGCAAATTAAAACCACACTGAAATACCAGTATACACTTAAGTGAGAAAATTAATTGAGACATTAAGAAGAATGAAGGAAAAAAGGAAAAATAACAACAATACCAAATGCTGATAAGAATGTGGAGCAGTTGGAGCTTTCATCCATTGCTGATGGCAGTGCAAATGATATAGTGACTTTAACATTTGGCAGTTCTTTATAAAGGTAAACATATGCTTACCATACAACCCAGCATCCCTACTCCTGAATTTACCTAGTGAAATGAGAATTTGTTGATTTCTTTTTTAAAAACAGCTTTATTGAGATACAATTCACACACCATACAATTTACCTCTTAAAGTGCTTTTAATACATGCACAGAGTTGGTGTAACCATCATAACAATTTTAGTACTTTTTTTTTTATCACTCCAAAAAGAAACATCAGATCTGTTAGAAATCACTCTCCTCCCCCTCCCCCAGCCCTAGGCAACCACTAATGTACTTTTTATGTCTGTAGATTTTTTCACTTAACATAATGTTTTTGAGGTTCATTTGCGTTATAGCATGTATCAGTACTTCATTTCTTTTTATGACCAAATAACATTCCATTGTATGAATATATCATATTTTATTTATTCATCATTTGATGCACATTTGGGTTGCTTCCACCTTTTTGGCTACTATTAATAATGCTGCTATGAACATTCATATACAAATATTTCTGTGGATATGTGCTTTCATTTGTTTCGGGTATAGACTTAGGAGTGGAATTGTTGGGTCATATGGTAACTCCATGTTTTTAGGAACTGAAAAACTGTTTTCCAAAGTAGCTACACCATTTTACATTCCCATTAGCAGTGCATGAGTGCTCCAGTTTCTTCACATCCTTGTCAACACTTATTTTCTTTTTTACTATAGCTATACTAGGGGCTGTGAAGTGATATCTCATTGTGGTATTTGATTTGCATTTCCATAGTGACTAATGATGTTGAGTGTTTTTTCATGTACTTATTGGCCATTTGTATCTTCTTTGGAGAAATGTCTCTTCAAATCCTTTTCCCATTTAAAAAATGGAGTATTTTAAATTATTTTTACTGTTGGGTTCTAAGAGTTCTGTATATATTCTGGGTATTAAACTTTTGTTAGAGATATGATTTATAATTTTTTTTCCCATTCTGTGGGTTGTCTTTTCACTTTCCTGAAGAACAAAAGTTTTAAATTTTGATGAAGTCCAATTTAATTTTTTCCTTGGCTTCTTGTGCTTTAGGTGTTATATCTAAGAAATTGTTGTCTAGGTGTTATGTCTAATTGCCTAATCAAGGTTATGAATCTTTACACCTCTTTTTTTCCTAAGAGGTTTATAGTGTTAAATTTCAAAATAATCTTTGCTATATTTTGTGTTAATTTTAGGGTCAATTTAAAGTTTTCTTAAGTTTATTCCCAGGTAATTAACATATTTGTTGCTGTTGCAAATGAGATAATTTTTCTGTTGCTTCCTGTGATTGGTTCTTGTTTGTATGAAAAGGTCCTTTTCTAAAGGGAATGCTCTTTCTTTCTAAATGATAATTTTTCAAGTAGTATCGCTTGCTTTAAAAATTCAGTCTTTAATGAAGTTTCATTGAAAGCTATGCTTTTGGAATAGTTTGCTTCACCACATATTCCTTACTTAAGCTTAAAAAATCTAAAATGTATATTGTTCGAGATTTTATTTTCCACTTGTATCCTAAGGGTGGCGAAGACACTACAGTTGCCTTTTCAGGACTTCCTCTGAAAATCAAAAATAGATGCAATTTGTTTTGGAGCAAAAGGGATTGATGGTGGTATTATGCCAACTAGTAGAGGTGTGGTTGATCATTTGGATTTTGCTATCTCTGTCTGTGATTTGAATTTGTCTCTTCACTTCACTGCTACTTTGACTTCATTTTTTAGCTCGCTTATTTATTTATAGAAATACAAATTTTCTATTAAAAATGTTTATTAAAATGCAGAAGTTGAGCAAAGAGAATTGACTGTGATCCCAACTCGCAGATAGTTGTTAACATTTTTTGAGTTCTTTTAATTACTATATAAAGTTTTAAACTTTTTACGTATATATCCAATTATATTCTTTAAACTTAGAAATTAGGCTTTAAACTTTCCCATATTTATGTTTAGCACTTTCTAACTTTTTGTTAGAAACAAACCTAGTTTTAAGAGTTTAAGTCTCTATCCGTGGTGGCACAGTGGTTAAGAATCCACCTGCCAATGCAGGGGACACCAGTTCGAGCCCTGGTCTGGGAAGATCCCACATGCTGTGGAGCAACTAAGCCCGAGCACCACAACTACTGAGCCTGAACTCTAGAGCCCGCAAGCAACTACTGAGCCCGCGTGCCACAACTACAGAAGCCCGTGTGCCTAGAGCATGTGCTCTGCAACAAGAGAAGCCACCGCAATGAGAAGCCCACGCACCACAACGAAGAGTAGCCCCCACGTGCGGTGACTAGAGAAAGCCCGCGTGCAGCGACGAAGACCCAGTGCAGCCAAAAATAATAAATACGTTGAAAAAAAACTGTTTAAGTCTCTAAAGAATAGCTGCTTTTTATATTACTGCTGTTTTTTAATATTCTAACCAATATTTATTGATATTCATGTTATGAAATACATAGTTTCATTAATATAACCAGTTTATACAACCAAGAGAAAATACTACAAATTATTCAAATGAGAAATGTATAGACTATGTTAATATTTGGAAATACCAGCATTTATAAGCAACAAGGAAAACGTGTATAATTTAATGTTTACTTCTTTTCCTTCTTCCCTTCCACTGCCTCTGTCCACTTTCTTCTCCCACTCAAATTCCTAAATTATAAAGACTGTGCATTTGTTTGCTAGTAGATTGGGCTGCTTGGTCCTTCTCACTGCCTTAGCCCAGGGTTGAGGTTGCCTGGGCTTCCCACAACTCTCCAAGTCTTTTCTTTTTCCACGTCCCTTGAGACACCCTTGGCAACATATCCAGCTATTCTTGAGCTCTTGCCCCACATTCAAAAGTAACATGTCTTAAGTGTCTTCGATGTGTCAGGCATCATCCAAGGCACTTTCATCCGAAGTACTGCTTTTTTTTTTTTTTTTTTGGCCGCGTTGCACAGCATGCGGAATCTTAGTTCACTGACCAGGGATCAAACCCGTGCCCCCTGTAGTGGAAGCACAGAGTCTTAACCTCTGGACCACCAGGGAAGTCCCTGCTGATTTTTTATTACTGGCTGGTGGTCAAGTTTGGCCTCATATTTGATACCTTACCTTTTTGCTTATTCTGCTTCCAGTTAAAGGGACCACCAAATAAAAGTGGACATTATGGATGAATTTTACTAAATTGCAGGACTCTTAGTATAACTTATGGTAATTTTTTTTTCTACCCCGGGAACAAGAATCCTGAACTTTTTTATCCTGTATTGGGAAATGTATGCATTACTAACTAAAGTGTTTGAAATAGTTGAGAGGTATACTATACAGTTTAAAATATACAGTTTAAAAGTCAGTGAAGAAGGGCACCGTTTTAGTTATAAATAAGATTCATTTCTTTCTCAAATCTTCCCCTCAGCCTACATTTATTTTTAAAATGTTTCTGGTTTAGGGGAACTTGACTTTCCTAGTTGAAACAGAAACTTTAAACATTGAGTTTAACTTCAATTGTGAATCCAATTTAAATCTTTTTTTATAAATGGATTAAAACCATATTTATTCTTAAACTTTGTATCTCAGATATAGAGGTAGCATGTATTGGACCTCCAAAATTAAGAAAAACATTTAAAAGATAATTGAAAAATATCGCTTTCTGGTGCTAGGGAATAGAGAGGGGTAAATATATGAGAATTATTTACCTTGTTATTTAGTTTGCCTCTAAAAATATTAACAACAAGGTTGATGAGAGAAACTATATTAATTAGGACTCTGGCTTAAACAGAAATCCAACTCATACTAGCCCATAATGGAATTTATTTAAGTATTGTGGGGATAGGGAGTTGTCTTAACAACAGAGGTCAGGAGTGTGATTAAACTTCAAGAATAACTGGAACATGAGAATGCTTTTTTCTTTCTCTTGTCTGTCTTCTCTGCGTTATTTGCTTCATTTTAAAACCTTTCCAGATAAGCTTCATTCCTTGGTCCCTAACTTCTCCTGAGCTTTATTTATAAAATAGTTGAGGCATTCAAAGGGTGCCTGCCACTTCTTTCTCAGTTTCATTTTTAAATTTTCCAGCAAAGAACTTTGAATGGCTACTTAGTCAGGGAGAAGTATCATGCTATATAACATGACTGGTAAAACTATGGGGATGAATTAAAGATAGACTGGCGGAGTAAAAAAAGGTAGAAGGGGGCAGTTTCCAGAAGAAAGAGTAGGGGTGGTTGAGGTGCCATATAGGGAAAAACGGGTATGTGTTTTTGAAATGATCTTATCTTCAGATTACTTCTGACAGGGAAGACTTTGAACTTTGGAAGAACCTCCATAAGAAAGCCTATGTAGCACTTTCAGTTAAGAGCAATATCTTGATTTAGAGGTTCTTTTCAACTAAATCCTGAACTGTTTTTCCACTGGAATGATGCCAAAGACTGGGTTCACTGCTCAGTTACAGAAAGTTGTGGCAAAGAGGCTAGTATGATTTCTGAGGGTTTTTGTTGTTGTTGTTTTTAATAACAACTCTTTATTTATTTATTTATTTATGGCTGTGTTGGGTCTTCATTGCTGCACACTGGCTTTCTCTAGTTGCGGCGAGCGGGGGCTACTCTTCATTGCAGTGCACAGCTTCTTACTGTGGTGGCTTCTCTTGTTGTGGAGCATGGGCTCTAGGCGCACGGGCTTCAGTAGTTGCAGCACACAGGTTCAGTAGTTGTGGCTCACGGGCTCTAGAGCACAGGCTCAGTAGTTGTGGCGCACGGGCTTAGTTGCTCCGTGACGTGTGGGATCTTCCCGGACCAGGGATCGAACCCGTGTCCCCTGCATTGGCAGGCGGATTCTCAACCACTGCGCCACCAGGGAAGCCCTGATTTCTGAGTTTTTGATCAAAAGTTTGCTAATACCATTAAAGCACTCGTCCATCGTATTTTAAGTGTGTACTAGAGATGCATTTCACTCTCTTTGGGAGCAGAAGTATGACTAGAATTTATAGAGTTAAAACAAATGGCAATTTACAGAGGGATAATAGGGAAGAACAGAAACATAACTAGTTCTATTAGTAATCACTCTTAGTTGTCTTGGAAAATTCATCCTGCTTATATGGTAGAGACATGCTGTCTTGATGTATATACTACATTGCAGTGGCCTGAATTAGAAGCCTGAATGTGTGTTGGTCTTTTGTGTTGACCAAAAACTGTCAGAAAGATTAAAGTCTAACACATATGTCAGGAAAACCAACAGTTGAATATGGAATTTGTATGAGGAAAAATAAACTTAAAGCTGGAGCCCTCTAAAAAGATTTGGAACAGTTGTGGAAGGTGTGGAGAGACTGACTGTTAGAAGGAGCCCTATGGAAAATTTTTTGTGTCAGAGAAAGTTTAGATTAGAATAACAAGCATTTTTTAGTCCACCTTATTAATTTTTGAGTGATTTGTCTAGGAAAGACAAACTTTTAAATGTTGCAACTTTTTTCTTGGAAGGAAAAAGTTAGACCAAAAGGCTAATAGAATTATTTGCCAGATGCCCTGTTCTAGTAATCCACTGAATAACTTGAACATACAGTTCAGTGAATCCTGATAACTCAAAGTCGTAAACATTTAGAATGTAGCAGAACTGTTTTAAAATCTGTTCCCAGGTTTGATTGATCTGTGAGTATGTGGGACTGGACTTTCCTGGAAGAGAAGGACTGTAGGAAAGTTTTAGATAAATAGTACACTTTGCAATTTATTTTTGTCCAGGTCTACCTGAGAATATGTTTCCCAGGTTGTTGTTGTTGTTTCCTTACAGTTTTAAAAATATTACATTCATGTATATCAAACATTACATGTAATATACATGTGTTATAAAAATTAGATAAAAAACACTTATGAACCTACCATCTAACCAAGAACCAACATATTATCAGTAATTTATCCATACTGTTTTAGCACTAAATTTTTTATCAGTATAAATTTGTCTTTGTATCTTTGACTCTTCTTTGGCTTTGTTTTCTTTCCCCTTTCCTCCCCTCTCTCCCTTTCTTTCATCAGGTCCTCTCAGGGATCTGAGATTTACCTTTCTTTTAAAGGAGATTGCATCCTCTTTAACCCATTTAAATTCTATTTCAAGCTTCTTTGAGGGTTTAGAAAGAAGGTGTCTTACTTTTTTTTAAATTAATTTTTATTGGAGTATAGTTGCTTTACAGTGTTGTGTTAGCTTCTACTGCACAGTATATCTTACTATTTTTAATAAAACCCTAATGTCTTTTGGGATGCTTTACTCTTAGTTGCATATAATGATTTGCTTTACAAGCTGGTAACTGAATGAAGGTGGTAATAAATGGAAGTGAGACATCATAAGTAAAGAAACCATTATGTTTTAAAAACCTGTGATTGATAAAGATGTGCTTGCCTATTAACATGTCACTTAAGGTTTCTGAAAGAATGTGGATTAGACATAGTATTAAAACAGATTAGAGGAAGCATTCCCTAGATTAATTAGAAATTCAGTGACAAGTTCCAAAAAATAAGTTGAAGTAAAATGTATTTTAAAGGCAGAGAGCGCCTTTTATGTGATTTCAAGGGATGGTTGTATCCTGTGGTTCTCAAAGTGTGGTTCCCAGAGCAGTAGCAGCAGCAGCATCACCTGAGAACTTGCATAAATGATCTAGGTACCTCAACCTTTAGGTGATCTGATACAGCTAAAGTTTAGAACCACTGCTATATAGGCTACCTTCATTTTTATTAACCAGCTTACGTTGGCATGGTAATTTGGAGTAATGCTGTGAGGGTCTGAACTTTCTATTGCAAGTGACAGAAATCCATCATGAACTAGTTTAAGAAAAAGGGAATCTACAGGCTCCCTTAGCTGAGTTGGAAGATTATTGGGATAGCTCACAGATTCAAAGCAGTAATTGTAATAATCAGGACTGTGGAGCTTGTAAAGCTGTTTGTCTCTGCATAACTTTGTCCTGTTTATAGATTAGGTTACTATCTATCCTTGTCAAGTGGGAAAGATGGTCACAGGCAGCTCCAGATTCACATCCTCTGAACTTAGCAATTCAGAAAGAGCTGCTTTTTACCATTTCACAAGCCCACTCCTCAACTGTTACGTTCATGGGAATGAGAGTCCATGACTGCCTTAGCCTGGGTCATATGTCTATTTCTGGGAGGAAGGAGAATAGAAAAGTATGCTACTCTGACAATGTACAGTAGTTCACTACTTGATATCTGGGTTGCTTTCAAATAAGCTTAACAATCTTTGAAGCAGAGAAATCTAGAGGTTTATAGAGTTAGAAAATGGGACATGCTCAAACGTGTTAGCCACTTTATTGTGTTAGAGTGTAGTTAAGCACTTCATTAAAGGCTTATAGCGCCATAATATGGAAGTTGATGTTTTAGGTTTATTATTTTGTATAGAGTTAATTTTTGTCATGATAAAAGTAAATATAATTCGAGAAATGCAAATCAAAACTACAGTGAGGTACCACCTCACACCGGTCAGAATGGCCATCATTAAAATGTCTACAGGGCTTCCCTTGTGGCACAGTGGTTAAGAATCCGCCTGCTAATGCAGGGGACACAGGTTCGAGCCCTGATCTGGGAAGATCTCACATGTCACGGAGCAACTAAGCCCGTGCGCCACAACTACTGAACCTGCGCTCTAAAGCCTGTGAGCCACAACTACTGAGCCCACGTGCCACAACTACTGAAGCCCGCGTACCTAGAGACTGTGCTCTGCAGCAAGAGAAGCCACCGTGGTGAGAAACCCGTGCACTGCAACAAAGAGTAGCCCCCACTCGCCACAACTAGAAAAAGCCTGCATGCAGCAACAAAGACCCAACGTAGCCAAAAATAAATAAAAAGCAAATACATTTTTTTAAAAAAAGGTCTACAAATAACAGATGCTGGAGAGGGTGTGGAGAAAAGGGAACCCTCCTACACTGTTGGTGGGAATGTAAGTTGGTGCAGCTACTATGGAGAACAGTGTGGAGGTTCCTCAGAAAATTAAAAATATTGTAGAATTACCATATGATCCAGCAGTCCCACTCCTGGGCATATACCTGGACAAAACTATAATTAAAAAAGATACATGCACCCCTGTGTTCATAGCAGCACTCTTCACAATAGCTAAGACATGGAAACAACCTAAATGTCCATCAACAGATGAATGGATAAAGAAGATTGGTACATATATACAATGGAATACTACTCAGCCATAAAAAAGAAAGAAATAGGACTTCCCTGGTGGCTCAGTGGTTAAGAATCTGCCTGCCAATTCAGGGGACACGGGTTAGAGCCCTGGTCCGGGAAGATCGCACATGCCGTGGAGCAACCAAGCCCTTGCGCCACAACTACTGAGCCTGCACTTTAGAGCCCATGAGCCACAACTACTGAGCCCACATGCCTAGAGCCCATGCTCTGCAACAAGAGAAGCCACCACAATGAGAAGCCCATGCACCGTGACAAAGAATAGCCCCCGCTCGCCGCCACTAGAGAAAGCCCGCACACAGCAATGAAGACCCAGTGCAGCCAAAAAGAAAGAAGGGAGGGAGGAAGGAATGAATTTCTGCTTAAAGAAAAAAAAAAAACAACAACGAAATAATGCCACTGCAGCAACAAGGATGCAACTAGGGATTATCATACTAAGTGAAGTGAAGTCAAAAAGAGAAAGACAAATACCATATGATGTCACTTATATGTGGAATCTAAAATATGACACAAATGAGCCTATCTACAAAACAGAACACAGACATAGAGAGCAGACTTGTGGTTGCCAAGGGGTAGGGGGCTGGGAGAGGGAAGGACTGGGAGTTTGGGATTAGCAGATGTAAACTATTATATATAGGATGGATAAACAACAAAGTCCTACTGTATAGCATAGGGAACTATATTCAATATTCTGTAATACACCATAATGGAAAAGAATATTACAGAGAGTCTACATACAAGTGAGTCACTTTGCTGTACAGCAGAGATTGGCACAACATTGTAAATCAACTATACTTCAATAAAAAAAATAACCTATATATGATGAGAAAAAAAATAAACATGGAGTATAAAAGTAAATATACCCTATGACATCTGAAAAAAGGAAAGAAATAGGAAAAAATCAACTAATGTTCTGCTCTCCAGAGACAACTACATTTTGGTGAATTTCCTCTGCATGTTTTCTTGCATAGTTACGATCACATTATAATGTTAATTTTTTTGAATTTTATTTTATTTATTTTTTTATACATCAGGTTCTTATTAGTCATCCATTTTATACACATCAGTGTATACATGTCAATCCCATTCTCCCAATTCATCACACCACCACCACCACCGAGCTGTTTATATATTTTGGAGATTAATACTTTGTCCGTTGATTCATTTGCAAATATTTTCTCCCATTCTGAGGGTCATCTTGTCATCTTGTTTGTAGTTTCCTTTGCTTTGCAAAGCTTTTAAGTTTCATTAGGTCCCATTTGTTTATTTTTGTTTTTATTTCCATTATTCTAGGAGGTGGATCAAAAAAGATCTTGCTGTGGTTTATGTCAAAGAGTGTTCTTCCTATGTTTTCCTCTAAGAGTTTTATGGTGTCCAGTCTTCATTTAGGTCTCTAATCCATTTTGAGTTTATTTTTGTGTATGGTGTTAGGGAGTGTTCTAATTTCATTCTTTTACATGTAGCTGTCCAGTTTTCCCAGCACCACTTATTGAAGAGACTGTCTTTTCTCTATTGTATATCCTTGCCTCCTTTGTCATAGATTAGTTGACCATAGGTGCGTGGGTTTATCTCTGGGCTTTCTATCCTGTTCCATTGATCTATGTTTCTGTTTTTGTGCCAGTACCATATTGTCTTGATTACTGTAGCTTTGTAGTATAGTTTAAAGTCAGGGAGTCTGATTTCTCCAGCTCTGTTTTTTTCCCTCAAGACTGCTTTGGCTATTCAGGGTCTTTTGTGTCTCCATACGAATTTTAGGATTTTTTGTTCTAGTTCTGTAAAAAATGCCATTGGTAATTTGATAGGGATTGCATTGAATCTGTAGATTGTTTTGGGTAGTATAGTCATTTTCACAATATTGATTCTTCCAATCCAAGAACATGGTATGTCTCTCTATATGTTGGTATAATCTTTAATTTCTTTCATCAGTGTCTTATAGTTTTCTGCATACAGGTCTTTTGTCTCTCTAGGTAGGTTTATTCCTAGGTATTTTATTCTTTTTGTTGCAACAGTAAATGGGAGTGTTTCCTTAATTTCTCTTTCAGATTTTTCATCATTTGTGTATAGGAATGTAAGAGATTTCTGTGCATTATTTTTGTATCCTGCAACTTTACCAAATTCATTGATTAGCTCTAGTAGTTTTCTGGTGGCATCTTTAGGATTCTCTATGTATAGTATCATGTCATCTGCAAACAGTGACAGTTTTACTTCTTTTCCAATTTGTATTCCTTTCATTTCTTTTTCTTCTCTGATTGTTGTGGCTAGGACTTCCAAAACTATGTTGAATAATAGTGGCGAGAGTGGACATCCCTGTCTTGTTCCTGATCTTAGAGGAAATGCTTTCAGTTTTTCACCATTGAGAATGATGTTTGCTGTGGGTTTGTCGTATATGGCCTTTATTATGTTGAGGTAGGTTCCCTCTATACCCACTTTCTGGAAAGTTCTTATCATATATGGGTGTTGAATTTTGTCAAAAGCGTTTTCTGCATCTATTGAGACAATCATATGGTTTTTCTTCTTCAATTTGTTAATATGGTGTATTGCATTGATTGATTTGCATATATTGAATAATCCTTGCATCCCTGGGATAAATCCCACTTGATCATGGTGTAGGATCCTTTTAATGTGTTGTTGGATTCCGTTTGCTAGTATTTTGTTGAGGATTTTTGCATCTATATTCATCAGTGATATTAGTCTGTAATTTTCTTTTTTTGTAGTATCTTTGTCTGGTTTTGGTATCAGGGTGATGGTGGCCTCATAGAATGAGTTTGGGAGTGTTCCTTCCTCTGCAATTTTTTGGAAGAGTTTGAGAAGGATGGATGTTAGCTCTTCTCTAAATGTGTGATAGAATTCACCTGTGAAGCCATCTGGTCCTGGACTTTAGTTTGTTGGAAGATTTTTTTTTTTTTTTTTTTTTTTGTGGTATGTGGGCCTCTCACTGTTGTGGCCTCTCCCGTTGCGGAGCACAGGCTCCGGATGTGCAGGCTCAGTGGCCATGGTTCACGGGCCCAGCCGCTCCGTGACATGTGGGATCTTCCCGGACCAGGGCACGAACCCGTGTCCCCTGCATTGGCAGGCGGACTCACAACCACTGCGCCACCAGGGAAGCCCTGTTGGAAGATTTTTAATCACAGTTTCAGTTTCATTACTTGTGATTGGTCTGTTCATATTTTCTATTTCTTCCTGGTTCAGTCTTGGAAGGTTATACCTTTCTAAGAATTTGTCTATTTCTTCCAGCTTGTCCATATTATTGGCATAGAGTTGCTTGTAGTAGTCTCTTAGGATGCTGTATATTTCTGTGGTGTCCGTTGTAACTTCTCTTTTTTCATTTCTAATTTTATTGATTTGAGTCCTCTCCCTCTTTTTCTTGATGAGTGTGGCTAATGGTTTATCAATTTTGTTTATATTCTCAAAGAACCAATTTTAGTTTTATTGACCTGTGCTATTGTTTTCTTTGTTTCTATTTCATTTCCTTCTGTTCTGATCTTTATGATTTCTTTTCCTTCTGCTAAGTTTGGGTTTTGTTTGTTCTTCTTTCTCTAGTTCCTTTAGGTGTAAGATTAGATTGTTTTTATGAGATTTTTCTTGTTTCTTGAGGTAGGTTTGTATAGATATAAACTTCCCTCTTAGAACTGCTTTTGCTGCATCCTGTAGGTTTTGGATTGTCATGTTTTCATTATCATTTGTCTCTGGGTATTTTTTGATTTCCTCTTTGATTTCTTCAGTGATCTCTTGGTTATTTAGTAATGTATTGTTTAGCCTCCATGTGTTTGTGTTTTTTATGTTTTTTTCCCTGTAATTGATTTCTAATCTCATAGTGTTGTGGTCAGAAAAGATACTTGATATGATTTCAATTTTCTTAAATTTACTGAGGCTTGATTTGTGACTCAAGATGTGATCTATCCTGGAGAATGTTCCATGCGCACTTGAGAAGAAAGTGTAATCTGCTGTTTTTGGATGGAATGTCCTATAAATATCAGTTAAATCTATCTGGTCTATTGTGTCGTTCAAAGCTTCTGTTTCCTTATTTATTTTCTGTTTGGATGATCTGTCCATTGGTTTAAGTGAGGTGTTAAAGTCTCCCACTGTTATTGTGTTACTGTCGATTTCCTCTTTTATAGCTGTTAGCAGTTGTCTTATGTATTGAGGTGCTCCTATGTTGGGTGCATATATATTTATAATTGTTATATCTTCTTCTTGGATTGATCCCTTGATCATTATGTAGTGTCCTTCCTTGTCTCTTGTAACATTCTTTATTTTAAGGTCTATTTTATCTTATATGACTATTGCTACTCCAGCTTTCTTTTGATTTCCATTTGCATGGAATATCTTTTTCCATCCCCTCACTTTCAGACTGAATGTGTCCCTAGGTCTGAAGTGGGCCTCTTGTAGACAGCATATAGATGGGTCTTGTTTTTGTATCTATTCAGCCAGCCTGTGTCTTTTGGTTGGAGCATTTAATCCATTCACGTTTAAGATAATTTTCCATATGTATGTTTCTATTACCATTTTCCTAATTGTTTTGGGTTTGTTTTTGTAGGTCCTTTTCTTCTCTTGTGATTCCCATTTAGAGAAATTCCTTTAGCATTTGTTGTAGAGCTGGTTTGGTGGTGCTGAATTCTCTTAGCTTTTGCTTGTCTGTAAAGCTTTTGATTTCTCCATCGAATCTGAATGAGATCCTTGCCGGGTAGAGTAATCTTGGTTGTAGGTTCTTCCCTTTCATCACTTTAAGTATATCATTCCACTCCCTTCTGGCTTGTAGAGTTTCTGCTGAGAAATCAGCTGTTAACCTTATGGGAGTTCCCTTGTATGTTATTTGTCATTTTTCCCTCGCTGCTTTTAGTAATATTTCTTCGTCTTTAATTTTTTTCAATTTGATTACTATGTGTCTCGGCGTGTTTCTCCTTGGGTTTATCCTATATGGGACTCTCTGTGCTTCCTGGACTTGGTTGGCTACATCCTTTCCCATGTTAGGGAAGTTTTTGACTATAATCTCTTCAAATATTTTCTCGGGTCCTTTCTCTCTCTCCTCCTTCTGGGACCCCTGTAATGCGAATGTTGTTGCATTTAATGTTGTCCCAGAGGTCTCTTAGGCTGTCTTAATTTCTTTTCATTCTTTTTTCTTTATTCTGTTCCATGGCAGTGAATTCCACCATTCTGTCTTCTAGGTCACTTATCCATTTTTCTGCCCCAGTTATTCTGCTCTTGATTCCTTCTAGTGTATTTTTCATTTCAGTTATTGTATTGTTCATCTCTGTTTGTTTGTTCTTTAATTCTTCTAGGTCTTTGTTAAACATTTCTTGTATCTTCTCGATCTTTGCCTACATTTTTTTCCTGAGGTCCTGGATCATCTTCACTATCATTATTCTGAATTCTTTTTCTGGAAGGTTGCCTATTTCCACTTCATTTAGTTGTTTTTCTGTGGTGTTATCTTGTTCCTTCATCTTGTACATAGCCCTCTGCCTTTTCATCTTGTCTATCTTTCTGTGAATGTGGTTTTTGTTCCACAGGCTGCAGGATTGTAGTTCTTGCTTCTACTGTCTGCCCTCTAATGTTAGTTTTTTTCTTTTTTGTTTTGTTTTTTTTTTTTTGGCTGTGTTGGGTCTTCAGTGCTGTGTGCGGGCTTTCTCTAGTTGTGGCATGCAGGGCCTACCCTTCGTTGTGGTGCGTGAGCTTCTCATTGCGGTGGCTTCTCTTGTTGCTGAGCACGGGCTCTGTGCATGCGGGCTTCAGTAGTTGCAACGAGCGGGCCCTAGAGTGCGCGGGCTTCAGTAGTTGTGGCTTGCAGGCTCTAGAGCGCAGGCTCAGTAGTTGTGGCACACGGGCTTAGTTGTTCTGCAGCTGGGATCTGCCCAGCCCAGAGATTGAACCCCGTGTCCCCTGTATTGGCAGGTGGATTCTCAACCAGTGGATCACCAGGGAAGTCCCTCTTTGTTTTTGTTTTTTTTTTTTTTTTGGCGGTATGTGGGCCTCTCACTGTTGTGGCCTCTCCCACTGTGGAGCACAGGCTCCAGACGTGCAGACTCAGCAGCCATGGCTCATGGGCCGAGCTGCTCCGCAGCATGTGGGATCTTCCCGGACCGGGGCACGAACCCATGTCCCCTGCATCGGCAGGCGGACTCTCAACCACTGCGCCACTAGGGAAGCCCTCCTCTTTGTTTTGATTAGTATTTATTTATAACTTTCTGTCAGAGTGTAGTAGAAACAATCTCATTCAATACAGATTCCGGCAGGGTTTTATGATGTTTATTTTTTTTCAGGAGTTCATTTTTTTACAGCAAAATTGTGAGGATGGTACAGAGATGTCCCATGTACTCCCTGCCCCCACACATGCATATTCCCTCACCAGAATGGCATGTTTGTTAAAATTGATGAATCTACATTGATGGATCGTAATTGCCCAAAGTCCGTAGTTTAACATTACCCCTTTACTCTTGGTGTTGTAAATTCTATGAATTTGAACTAATGTAAAATGACACGTATTCATCGTTATGATATTGTACAATATTTTCACTGCCCTAAAATTCCTCTATGCTCCATCTGTTCATCTGCCTTCCTTCCATCAACCACTGATCTTTTTACTCTCTTCATAGTTTTATTTCTTCCAGAGTGTCATATAGTTGGAATCATGCAGTGTATAGTAGCCTTTTCAGATTGACTTCTTTCACTTAGTAATACACATTTGTTTCCTCCATGTTTTTTTTTAATGGCTTGTTAGCTCATTTCTTTTTAGCATTGAATAATATTCTGTTGTCTAGATGTATCACAGTGTATCCATTCACCTACTAAAGGAAATCTTGGTTGCTTCCAAGTTTGGGCTATTATAAATAAAGCTGCTATAAATATACATGTGCAGGGTTTTGTGGGGACATAAATTTTCAACTCCATTGGGTAAATACTAAGGAGCATGATTGCTGGATCATATCATAAGAGTATGTTTAATTTTTTAAGAAATGCCAAACTGTCTTCCAAAGTGGCTGTACCATTTGGTGATCCCACCAGCAATGAATGAGAGTTTATGTTAATTTTTAAATCTTGTTTTTCATTTAAATTTACAAGTAAGGAATATGTTCACTTTAAGTTTCTTGACATATAACACTATCATTAGATATTTTAAATTAAGTTGTTAAATTTGTTTAATTGTTCATTTGATACGCAAAAACTAGCTATCTTATTTCAATTTTTTGTGTCCTTGAATACCAATGAGTGAGTTTTTGTTTTTGTTTTTTGGGGGTTTAGTTAACTATAGTTCCTCTTTGTGGCTTTCTGGGTTCTTAATCCACTTATCTACTAACATCTTAGTAGTTTTCTTACTGATTTGTAGGAGTTCCTTAAATGAGCTCTGTTTTCTTTAGTTTCCTAGTTTGTAGTTAATTTTTTAAAAACATACATAAACCTAAATTATTTTGTGTATTTAATTCTATCTGGCTTTTGATAGGTTGTCTTATCATTTTTAAGTTAAAAAATTCTTCTCTCCTTTCAGAGATCCAGTAACTTTTCCTTTTGTTGTTTTTTTTTGTTGTTGATTATAACTCTTTTTTCCATCTAGAATAAAGCAGTTTTCAAGCTTCTTTTTTGTAATTTCTGTAGGCTAATGGCTCTTGATTCATTGTGAGGTTTAAGGATGATAAAAGATGACAGAAACTTTAGGGACAATATATATTTTAGCAGTGAAAAAAATGGTAAGCTCTTATCTGACAAATGTAAACTTTCTCATCAGAATTGAATGTTTAGACAACATTTCTGATTAGCCTTCTGCTAGTACAGCAAAAGCATTTGTATTTGCTGGAAATAACATTTATTTATGAAGAAATTATGGCAGAAATCTGTTTAAACAGTGAGAAAATTCTAGACTGTTCAGACAGCCCAGGATTTTGAAAAAGTCTTGTGCTTTGGCAGGAACCCAGGAGAGGAAGTGTCTGCATCTGCTGCATGCTAGAAGCCTTCCCAAAGAGTTACTGTAAAGCAGCCAAGAGAACAGTGTATTTCACTACTGTGTGGTTCTGGAAGTAACTGGAAGTTTGCAGACTTGAGGGAGGAGACTTAGGAGTACTTCCAGGATGTCAGTGTCAGTTTCTGTGGTGACCTATTTTTTTTTTTTTTTTTTTTGCGATACACAGGCCTCTCACTGTTGTGGCCTCTCTGTTGCGGAGCACAGGCTCCGGATGCGCAGGCTCAGCGGCCATGGCTCACGGGCCCAGCCGCTCCACGGCATGTGGGATCCTCCCGGACTGGGGCACGAACCCATGTCCCCTGCATCGGCAGGTGGGTTCCCAACTACTGCACCACCATGGAAGCCCGACCTATTTTTATTGATTCAAGTTAAGGGAAAGTGTTTTGTGTGTGTATGTGTGTAATAGGGAGTTTTCCAATGTGGACTTGAACCTGTTGCTTTAGGAGAAGTCACTTGGGAAGAGTCAGAGGTGCCTGTACAAAAGAGGAATAGGGTGACAAGTCAGAATAACCAATGGATGTCTGTTATTGGGGCAAATGGTACTGCACTTGTAATTTATTTTCCTGTAAGGTAGTAAAGGAGAAGGACTTAAAGTCCATGTATGTTGTGGAGAAGGAGCAAGAGAAGAGTGCTAACAGGGCCTTTGGGAAAGCAGCGTAAAAATCTTTCTACTGGTTGATAATCTGCATCTGCCATGAAGAATCCATTCCAGAAAAGACAGCACTACGGGGGACAAAGCAAAAAAGACAGAAGGGCTTTGCTGCCAGGTTTTAGAAAAAAATGCCACAACTTTGTACTGGGCTAAGGATTTTTTTCATAGAACACAGTAGATAAGAGAAAAAGCTCAGCATTGGGCCCTTTGAGAGGAATTGCTAGCTTAAATCGACAGGGTTGGTTGGTATTCTTTTTTTTTAATTCTGTACAACTTTAAAAAAATAAAACAGCTTTATTGAGATATAATTCATATACCACACTGTTCACCCATGTTCATGCTTGCGTAGTTTTTAGTACTTTCACAGTGTTCTTCAACAGTTGATCACCACCGTATATTTTAGAACGTTTTCATCACCCCAATATCTGCAACTTTTAATTGAACTTATTTTAAAATTTAAGGCCACTGTAGGGAAAAGATGGAACAAGTTAGCAATTTAGAGGATTAATCAAAAGCTCTGAAACCTTTTTTCCCTTTAAGCATATTCTAACGTTTTATTTTATTTTATTTTAAATTTATTTATTTATTTTTGGCTGAGTTGGGTCTTTGTTGCTGTGCGCAAGCTTTCTCTTGTTGTGGCGAGCGGGGGCTACTCTTCGTTGCAGTGTGTGGGCTTCTCACTGCGGTGGCTTCTCTTGTTGCGGAGCATGGGCTCTAGGCGTGTGAGCTTCAGTAGTTGTGGCTCATGAGCTCTAGAGCACAGGCTCAGTAGTTGTGGTGCACGGGCTTAGTTGCTCTGCGGCATGTGGGATCTTCCCGGACCAGGGCTCAAACCCATGTCCCCTGCATTGGCAGGCGGATTCTTAACCACTGCGCCACCAGGGAAGTTCTCCTTTTTTAAAATAATGGCCATATTTCTCTTGTAGGTGTGCGATCCTGTAAAAGTAAGCCTCTGAAGATGATCTGGTGTATTTTAGTTGTAGGGTTTCTACTTCCCCAGTCTTTGGCTGATCCAGGCTTTTTTACTTCAATTGGTAAGTCTTAATTATTTTTTGTTGTTTTTGCATTTAAAAATTTCCATTTTTTAGTGTTTTTTTAGATCAGTAAAAACAAATACATTGTGTTCCCAGAGACTGAAACATTACTTCAGTCCCTGCCCCTCTAAAAGTCTCTCTTGTTTTTAAATTCAAATTTTTTCTTTAAATTATTTTCTCTGATTACAAAAGGAATACATTTTCAGATTAGAAATTTATGAAAATTTAGAAAAGCATACCAAAGAAAATTCTCTGGTAATGATTCTACCCAGCAAATCATTTAATGTATATACTTAGTCTTTTATGTTTTCCTATATGCATACTTCATATGTCTTAAAAGAGAAGTTTTCTGTCATCCTGTTGACCAGTTCTACCCTCACATGATCGTGGAGCTAAATAAAACACAAACAAGTATTATAGTTATGAAACCTAATTTGGGGATGTAAAATGATGAGTTCTGTTTTCTCCTTATGAATAACTAAATACGGATATTTGAATTGAAGTTGAGAAGTATACTTTTTGTTAGTGTGGTCTTTGTTTATTGAATAAAAATTTAGTTCTAAGTAATCTCAAAACCACAAAAAGGTGAGAGGGGAGGTAGGGAAGAAGAAACATTGATCCTTGGAAAGTAAGGTTTTGAAATTAAAAAATAAATTTTTAGATGAAAGACAATTTGTCGATATGGTCCAAGCTTGCAGAATTAAGTAGCTTGAAAATTTGAATTGGAACACATGATTAGAAGAGTTTTTGGCTTTATTTTTATTTATCTGGTTTTAAAAAAAGGAAAAAAAGAAAAAAAATGATGTTCTCTCCAACATATCTGATTCATGCCAGGTAAGTCCTCTCAGAATGAAGCGTTCTCAATCATTCTTAAATTATTCGAAAATACTTGTTTTGACCAGTATGGGTATTTGATTACTTTCTTCCCTTTTTCTCCTTCTAGGTCAGATGACTGATTTGATCCGTACTGAAAAAGATCTGGTGACTTCCCTGAAAGACTATATTAAGGCAGAAGAGGACAAATTAGAACAAATAAAAAAGTAAGCAAAGTGTTTACTTATTATGACTCTGATTCCACCTTCATGTTTTCTTCGTAGAGCTAAAACATTCTTTGAGTGAAAATGAAAGCCCTCTGTCAGTCTTAAAAGGCCAGTTGAGATGGCTAAAGTAGGAGCACAGAAAACAGAAGTTTGGCCCAGGCTAAGACTTCACTTGAAGAATATGGATTGAGATAAGAATATAAATGGGTATGGGTCATTGACTGACAATTTTTTTCAATGGTTGTTAATATCTTCTATCCTCTTCTAACCTCCCTAATCAAGCCACCTTCTGGAGCAATTTTGCACTGCTATTTATCCTTCAGTCCTATGGTTCCATTCTAGAGATTACAGTGATAAGTATCGTATTATTTAATTGATATAGTTTTTCCTTAAATGCTAATTTATTTATTTAAATTGATTGATTGATTGATTGATTGATGGCTGCACTGGGTCTTTGTTGCTGTGTGCGGGCTTTCTCTTGTAGCGGGGAGTGGGAACTACTGTTCGTTGCATGCGTGGGCTTCTCATTGCAGTGGCTTCTCTTGTTGCAGAGCACAGGCTCTAGGCGTGTGGGCTTCAGTAGCTGTGGCACGTGGGCTCAGTAGTTGTGGCTTGCGGGCTCTAGAGTGCAGGCTCAGTAGTTGTGGTGCACGGGCTTAGTTGCTCTGCGGCATGTGGAAATCTTCCCAGACCAGGGCTCGAACCCATGTACCCTGCTTTGGCAGGCGGATTCTTAACCAATGTGCCACCAGGGAAGTCCCCTAATTTATTTTTAATTGACTCAGGTTCATATTTAATTCTGACTTGAGAGTTCCTAGCCTTTGTTTAGTGAGTAGTTAAGTATTCAGTTTTTTTGTTTTAAAATACAGTTTCTAGATACTGAATATAAAATTAAGCTGTAAGTTTGATTTAAATGAACATGTAACTGAAATTGGATTGGGCTGATTACTTTGTAATAATCAATTGTTTGGCTTTAAGGACCTGTAGGGAAATGAATTTTTAGATTCTTACTAGAGGGATCCAATCACAACTTTTACTAAGATAGGTTATGTTTACAGTAACCATTTGGGAGAAACAAAACTAAAACAAAAGGTCTTGTAGTTATATTTTGATGTTGCCAAGTTAGATTTTATCTGTAAGAGAATCTTGCTTTTTAAAAATCCTTTGTAATTTTACTTTTAAAAGGATTTTAAGTATAGTTTTAACTCAAAGCCCTCTAATCTTTTTTGAGTGCTTTACTAGTTTTCTTCCTCATTGAATGTGTATATACTTTATGTAGATTGCACTTATGTCTTACATTTTTAGATGGGCAGAGAAGTTAGATCAGTTAACCAGCACAGCAACAAAAGATCCAGAAGGATTTGTTGGACACCCTGTAAATGCATTTAAGTTAATGAAACGTCTGAACACTGAGTGGAGTGAGTTGGAGAATCTGGTCCTTAAGGATATGTCGGATGGTAAGTCAGATGGTAAGACTAATGAGCCAAAAAAAAAGTAAGGCTTTTTTGCTACCACCTGTAGACATGCCAGAAGAAGTGATAAATTCAGTTCCCAGAACATCAGGGTTCAGCCTTGTAACTGAATTATTGCTGAGATCTGTTTTTGACTAGAGTTAATTTAGTCTACATCCTGAATTCTTGATTTTAAAAAAAAGATGAATAAAAACTGGAAATAAAGAAAGATAAAACTTTATTGTTAAAATGTAATTTCTGCTCTTCATTTAACATGATCCTTTTTGCTTTGAAATCTAAAAAAGTGAATCAATTATTTGGCATACAGCTTCATCTCTGAGGGTAATTGTTTTCATTTTAGGATTACCTTCAGATTTAAAAAATTTTTATGGGTAAGTCTTTATCTTCTAATTAATTTTTAATGTACTGGGAGTGATACTAATAAGGAAAAATGTTAGCTGTGTTTTACATAGTACTTTGAAGCTTAGGATTGTTTTGCTTAACATAGACAATAAATTTAAAAATTGAGGCTGCAAACAGTAATAATGAATGTCTTTCTAATTGAAACAATAAAATTGTAGTTGGAGTACTGAGATATTTTAGATATTTTAGTAACAGACATGGAAAACTAAGGCAGTAATGAAGTAGAGGTATTATGCTTTAGTACGTAGTGTTTATTTGTTGAATGATTGAAGGTGGCAAAAAAAAGAGAGACAGAGAACTGAGCCAACTGTGTAGATAAAGCACTCCAAGGGTGCTTTCAAGTATTTGTGAGCAGTAAACTATTATGCATAGGACAGGAAACCTTGAAAAGAAAAATTAAGGCAAGCACTTGTGAATACTTCTTTGAGATGAGAAGGAAATAGTACCTGTGCTTACTTGTCATATAACACCATGAGAACATTTTTAAGGTCATATATGTATGCGTTTGTATCCATATATACATATGCACACATTTATTTATTTATTTATTTATTTTTTAAAAATCTCAAGTATGAACTAAGTTTTTTTATAAAGTAAACCTTAAGACTTAGGTGTTTCAATCTGTGGCAGTCATCCCATAATGCTATAGTAGATATACATTTTTCTTTTTATTAGAGAGGATTTAAGTAACTTCATAGATTTTGTTTTGGGGCATAAAAACATTCCAGTCTTCTGTAAAACTTGCTTGTAAAATTCCATGTGGATATTGTGACTAGGAGTTGGTCTTAAAACTAATGCTTAATATGGACTTAGGCCTCTTCCAGCTAGTTGTCCATTTGTCCATTTCAATTAACATAAAAATGCCTGGCCTTTTGATGATCAAAGTACGCATAGTTGATTATAAGTAAATGAGAATGGAGGGAAGTTTCGTACCTAACTTTGATTTGCAAATGATGACACATGTTATTAAAATTTTAAATCACTTTTTGTTTTTGTTGTATTGATTTCTTAAGGAGTATTTAGCATCTCTTCTCCTTAGGAGTTACATAGTTATCAGTAATTAGTTTCTTAGTTTTATTTTTGCTGTATTTTATGTAAAACCTTTTAAAATTAATATTAGGATTTATAGAGTGCAAACCTTGATTGATTAACACTATATTTAATAATTAAACAGACCTAAATATATTTTAATAAACGAGCTTACCTGATACTCTTAAATATATAATAAATGTCTCTTCCTTCTCCTTAAAGAATTCCACCAAACTTTATATATTTACACATTTATGTGATATGTGGCACATGGAAGAAGAAAACATAACTTTGAGCATACATTTTACTTACTGTTATCTGAAAGTATAATTGGTTGCCAATGAACATCGTTTTCAAATCTTTAAATGTTCACTTTTCAAGCTTAGTGGAGGCTGTGTTGTGTAATTAAAAACTCTATTATGTTAGTTGATCTTTACCTATTAATACAGATATAATTTATGCAATGACCTCAGATTACTTAAGCAACATTAAAAATGGTTTGGGAAGATGAACAACTTAGAGGTATGTCAAGTCTCGTTCAGTGTATTTAATTTTTTCTTGTTACACATGGTATGGTGGAAAATTGTAATAAAATAGATTTTGAAAAATCCTTTTAAGACTCTGTATTGGAAATTGGAAGTCTGTGAGGTTCTAAAGTCTTTTTTCTTCCAATTTTATTGAGACATAATTGACATACAGTACTGTATAAAGTGTACAGCACAATGATTTCACTTACACACATCATGGAATGATTATCACAGTAAATTTAGTGATCATCCATCACCTCATATAGATACAAAATTAAAAAAATAGAAAAAAATGCTTTTCCTTGTGATGAGAACTCTTAGGATGTACTCTCTTAACGACCTTCATATATAACATACAGCAGTGTTAATTATTTTTATTGTGTTGTACATTACATCCCTAGTACTTACTTATCTTATAACTGGAACTTTGTACCTTTTGACAGCCTTCCTCCAGTTACCCTGCACACCCACTTCCTGCCTCTGATAACCATAAATACGATATCTTTTTGTATGAGTTTGTTTTTGAAATATAATTGACCTGCAACACTATGTTAGTTCCTGTTATACAAAATATTGATCCTATATTTCTATATATTTCAAAATGATCACCGTGATAAGTCTAGTTCTGATATGTCATCACTATACAAAGATATTACATAGTTATTGACTATATTTCCCACACTGTACATTTCATACCCGTGTCTAGACTCTTTTCTTTTTCCCCCTATTTTAAGGTTTTATCTCTAACCTAACCATTCAGAGACAATACTTCCCTAATGATGAAGATCAGGTTGGGGCAGCCAAAGCTCTGTTGCGTCTCCAGGATACCTACAATTTGGATACAGATACCATCTCAAAGGGTAATCTTCCAGGTAAGAATTATTGTGGTCTATAAAAATCCTATCACCTGGTTTCTCCGTTCAGTCCATTAGGACAATGTTAATATAAAAAGACTTCCGTATTTTAAGATTTTTAACTTCAGTTTGTTTCACAGCCTTTGAGGACAAAACAACCCTTTGTCTAGGACTGAATAGTTGTGGATAAGCTGCTAGCTTGTTACTGTGAAAGCTTATAATTATAGGGACTAACTTAAGTAGGCAATTTTAGCATGTAAGAAAAAGAAACAACCAGTTTTCCAAATGTCTTTCTTTTTTTTTTTTTTTTTTTTTTTCGTGGTATGCGGGCCTCTCACTGTTGTGGCCTCTCCCGTTGCGGAGCACAGGCTCCGGACGCGCAGGCCCAGCGGCCATGGCTCACGGGCCCAGCCACTCCACGGCAGTGGGATCCTCCCGGACTGGGGCAGGAACCCATGTCCCCTGCATCGGCAGGCAGACTCTCAACCACTGCGCCACCAGGGAAGCCCTAAATGTCTTTCTTTAGAATACCCAGTATTTGTGTGTTAAGTTATAAGGAAATTGATAATCAAAGTTTATATATTCAATAATTTAAAACCAAGACATGTTGAGTATGTACTGATTTTTAGTGTTCTACAGTGTGAAGCATCCTACTTTCTGACCTATTTTTGGCAAAACCCTCTTTTTTAAAGTTACAGCTGATTTCATGGTAATTTGCTTAAATTTATTTTTATTGTGAAAAAAACATAAAACAAAATTTACCATCTTAACCAATTTTAAATGTGCAGTTTATGGTATTAAGTACATTTACATTATTATGCAACCATCATTACCATCCATCTGCATAGCTCTTTGCATCTTGTGAAACTGAAGTGCTATACTTGTTAAACAATAACTCCCCAGTTCCCACTTACTCAGCCCCCGGCAACCATCATTCTACTTTCTGTCTCTATGACTTTGACTACTCTTAAGTACCTCATATAAGTAGAATCATACAGCGTTTGTCTTTTTGTGACTGGCTTATTTCACTTAGTATAATGTCCTCAAGGTCTGTAGTATACATCGGAACTTCCTTCATTTTTAAGGCTGAATAATAATCCATTGTGTATATTACCATATTTTGCTTATCCATTCATCTGTTGATGGACACTTGGGTTCCTTCCACACATCAGCTATTGTGAATAATGCTGCTGTGAACATGGGTGTGCAAATAGCTCTTCAAGACACTGTCTTTCATTCTTTGAGTATATACCCAGAAGTGGAATTGCTGGGTCATATGATAGTTCTGTTTCTAATTTTTGAGGAGCTACCATACTCTTTTCCATAGTAGATATACCATTTTACATTCCCACCAACAGTGCATAAGAGTTCCAGTTTCTCCACATCCTTGCCAACACTTGTTATTTTCTTTTTTTTTCTTTTCTGATAGTAGCCACTCTAGTGGGTGGTATCTCATTGCAGTTTTGCATTTCCCCAATTATCAGTGATATTGAGCATCTTTTCATGTACTTATTAGCAGCCTCCTGTACATATTCTTTGAAGAAATATCTATTCGAGTCCTTTGTCTATTTTTTTTTTTTTGCGGTACGCAGCCCTCTCACTGTTGTGGCCCCTCCCATTGTGGAGCACAGGCTCCAGACATGCAGGCTCAGCGGCCATGGCTCACGGGCCCAGCCGCTCCACGGCATGTGGGATCTTCCCGGACCGGGGCACAAACCCGTGTCCCCTGCATCGGCAGGCGGACTCTCAACCACTGCGCCACCAGGGAAGCCCTGTCTATTTTCTAATTGGGTTATTCATTCTTTATTGTTGAGTTTTAGAGGTTCTCTATATATTCTGGATATTAATTCCTTATGAGATGTATGATTTGCAAATATTTTCTCCTATTCTGTGGGTTGCCTTTTTATTCCTTTGATATTGTGCTTTGTATCCAAATTTTTAAACTTTTACGAAGTCCAATTTGTTTATTTTTTCTTTTGTTGCTTGTGCCTTTAGGGTCATAGACAAGAAATCATTGCCCAATCCAATGTTATAAAGCTTTTGTCCTATGTTTTCTTCTAAGAGTTTCATAGTTTTAGGTCTTATATTTAGGTCCTTGATTTATTTTGGGTTAATTTTTACATGTGGTATTAGGTAAGGGTTCAACTTCATTCTTTTGCATGTGGATATTCGGTTCTCCCAGCACCATTTATTGAAAAGACCATCCTTTCCCCATTGAATGGGCTTGCCATGCTTGTCAAAAATCATTTGACCATATGTACAAAGGTTTATTTCTGCCTCTGTATTCCATTAGTCTGTAAGTCTGTCTTTATGCTGATACATACTATTTGATTATTGTAGCTTTGTAGTAAGTTTTGAAATTAGGAGGTGTGAGTCTTCCAGTTTTGTTCTTCTTTTTTAAGATTGTTTTGGTTATTATGGGTCCCTTGAGATTCCATATGAATTTTAGGATGGGTTTTTCTGTTTCTGTATTTTGATAGAGATTGTGTTGAATCTGTAGATTGCTTTGGGTAGTATTAACATTTTAACAATGTTAAATCTTCCAATCCATGCACATGGGATGTGTTTTCCATTTTTTTATTTATTTTTATTTTTATTTTTTGCTTTATAACAAATTTAATCAGTTATACATATACTCCATTTATTTATGTTGTCTTTCAGCAGTTTTTTTGTAGTTTTCACTGTATGTCTTTCATCTCCTTGGTTAAGTTAATTCCTAAGTATGTTATGCTTAGACTTGTTTTAGTAATTTTCTTTTAGATTATTCATTATTGGTACATAGAAATGCAACTGATTTTTCTGTGTTGTCTTTGCATCCTGCTACTTGGCTGAATTCATTTATTAGTTCTAACAGTTTTTTTGTGGAATCCTTAAGATTTTCTAACCTAAGATAATGTTATCTGCTGGGTATTCCCTCGCGGTCCAGTGCTTAGGACTCCATGCTTTCACTGCCGAGGGTGCAGGTTCAATCCCTGGTTGGGGAACTCAGATCCCGCAAGCCGCGCAGTGTGGCAAAAAAAAAGATAATGTTATCTGTGAACAGAGATCATTTTACTTCTTCCTTTCCAGTTTGGGCACCTTTGAGCTTGTTCTTGCCTAGTTGCCCTGGCTAGAACTTCAAGTACTAAGTTGAATAGAAGTGGTGAAAGTAGGCATCCTTGTTCTTGTTCTTGATCTCAAAGGAAAAGCTTTCAGTCTTTGACCATTGAGTGGGTTTTTCAAATATATCTTTTATTATATTAAGGTAGTTTCCTTCTATTCCTAGTTTGTTGAGTGTTTTTATCATGAAAGAATACTGAATTTTGTCAATTGCTTTTTCTGGATCAATTGAGGTGATCGTATTTTTTTCCTTTATTCCATTAATGTGGTGCATTACATTGATCGATATTCATATGTTGAAACATCCTTGCATTCCAGGAATAAGTTCCACTTGGTCATGGTGTATAATCATTTTAATATTATATTGCTGCTGAATTCTGTTTGCTAGTATTTTGTTGAGGATTTTTACATCAGTGTTCATAAGTGATACTGGTCTGTAGTTTTCTTGTAGTGTCTTTTTCTGGCTTTGGTATAAAGGATAATGCTGGCCTCATAGAATGAGATAGGAAGTGTTCTTTCCTCTCTTTTTGAAAAGTTTGAGAAGGATTGGTATTAGTTCTTCTTTAAATGTTTGGTAGAATTCTCTAGTGAAGCCATTAGGTCCAGGGCTTTTCTTTTGTCAGGAGACTTTTGATTACTGATTGTCTCCTTACTAGCTATAGGTCTATTCAGATTTCCTATTTTTTTCTAAGTCTTGGTAGGTTTTGTGTTTTTAGGAATTTGTCCATTTCATCTAGGTTACTCAATTTGTTGGTGTACAGTTTTTCTTAGAACTCTCTTATAATCCTTTGTATTTCTGTAGAATCAATAGTAGTATCCCCACTTTTATTTCTCATTTTAGTAATTTGAATCTTTTTTTTCCTTAGTCCATGTAGCTAAAGGATTGTCAATTTTGTTGACAAAATTCTTTTCAAAGAACCAACTTTTGTTTTCATTAATTTTCTCTATTGTTTTTCTTTTACTTCTCCTTTAATATTTCCTTTCTTCTGCTAGCTTTGGGTTAAGTTTGTCCTTGTTTTTCTAGCTTTTAGGTTGTTGATTTGAGATCTTCCTTGTTTTTTAATGTAAGTGTTATAACTATAAATTTCTCCCTTAGCTCTGCTTTCATTGTGTCCCATAAGTTTTGGTATGTTGTGTTTTCATTTTCATTTGTCTTTAAGTATTTTCTAATTTTCCCTGTGATTTCTTCTTTGATCCATTAGTTGTTAAAGAGTGTGTTGTTTAATTTCTGCAAAATTTGAAGTTTTCCAGTTTTACTTGTGTTACTAATATCTAACTTCACATGATAATTAGTTTTGCCATCTCTCACTTTTTCTGTGAGTGTGTGGCTTACCCCATTACTATCTTCTTGTCATTATCAACTGGAGAAATAAAATATATTACCTCTATCATCATACTGAAATTGATTTTCTCCTTAAGAAAATATAGTGGGATGAGTTACTTGTTAAGATGTTTTTCTTGCTCATCTTCCTAAATTTGCAGTGAAGTATCAAGTGGAAAAACTAACCATGGTATAATATTAAATAAAATTTCCTTTAAGCTGGGATGTAATTTCATCAAGTTGGACTTCCAAAAAAGTACAAATTTGCAAATTTTATTTTCTGTTTCTACTAATATGGTACATTATAACACTTCTGAAGATCACAGCTTTGTTTTGTTTTGTTTTTTAAATTAATTAATTAATTAATTTGGTTGCACCGGGTCTCAGTTGCGGTAAGCAGCTCCTTAGTTGTGGTATGTGGGCTCCTTAGTTGCAGCTCACAGGCTCCTTAGTTGTGGCTTGCGGGCTCCTTAGTTGTGGCTCGCCAGCTCCTTAGTTGTGGCATGCGAACTCTCAGTTGAAGCATGCATGTGGGATCTAGTTCCCTGACCAGGGATTGAACCTGGGCCCCCTGCATTGGGAACGTGGAGTCTTATCCACTGCGCCACGAGGGAGTCCTGTCTTATGTTTTTTAGTTCACTTCTGGTTTAAAACATCAATTTGTTTAATAGATATTAACTATTTAATGTTTATTTAATATCTACTTAACATAATAACCACCATTATGTTAAGTACTAGGGATGTGATAATGAATAACACTGCTTTTGCCCTTAGGGTACTTATATTATGGTATGGTATGATGAATGCCTAGATGCAGATAACTTAGGATACTGTGGGAGCACATAGGAGAAAACCTAATTCTGGACTTGATAAGAGAGAGGCATAAAGTAAGACTTCCTGGAAGACAGGAAATTTTTTAAAATTGAGATGTAATGGACATGGAATTAGCTAGGAAATAGGGGGAGGGGGGAAATAGTGGGCATGAGAAAAATATTCCAAACAGAACATATATATAGGCCAGAGAGGAGAGAGCATTTTGTATTAGATATCTAACAAGTAGTTTGTTCAAGGGGTGAGTGCATGAACAGTGGGAGGGAGTTGGTTTTGTGAGAGTAGTGAGAGATGAGGCTAGATAGGTAAGCAGAAGCCATCTCCTGATGAACATGTGAAGGAGTTTGAAGTGTTCTGAGTGCAATGAGAAGCTATTGAAAAGTTCTAAACAGGGAGGTTATATGATTTTCATTTTAGAAATATCATTCTGGCTGCAGAATGGATTCAGATCTGGGGGTAGGGACAAAGAAATCAGGGAGGAGGCTGTTGTAAAAATTAAATAAGAGGTGATAGTGGTAGCTTAGGTTATTTCCAGTTTTTTGCAGGACCAAGGTTTCAACAGACATCTTTTTGTCTTCTTGTGTTTATTACACACATAAAAGAGTTTCTCTTGGATATAAGCTTGTCAGACTTTACTAGGTGTGGCCAGATTGTTCTCCAGAGCAGATGTACCAATTAATACTCTCACCAGCAATGTATGGGCGTTCTCATTTCTTCATATCCTTGCCAACACTTGGCTTTGTCAGATTTAAAATTATAGCAGTTGAGGTGTGAAGCGATAGGGATGAGGGTAGGGGGAAGGATGATTTTTTTTTTTAATTGCCCTCCCCCCAAAATCAGAGAAATGCTTATTTCAGTGGATTTATATTGATGCCATGTAACTCCTTGATTAATTTTGTCTGTTTCTTTCTCCTTTTTGGGCCTACCTTTTGAAATGCTTTCTTGATATTTTAATATAAAATCTGATAAGTTGTATGGATTTTAGCATTAATGATGCCTTTACAGTTCATATAGACTGTTCCTTTAGTTTCAGGTTGTTCCTAACCCTGATTTGTTGAGTAGATTTTTAGCTTCCTAAGATATTACACTGTTGGTGGTCGGGGGGGTGAAGTAGAAAAGAATAGCTTTATTGCTTTGCCAGGCAAAGGGGGCTACCACAGCGGGCTAATGCCCTCAAAACTGTGTGTCCCCTACACTTTTCTTTTTGGATAGAAAGTGTCATATATAAAATTTGATTTACTTCAAGTGGAAGTTGAATGTTCTTGGTGATTTGCATCACTGTCTTGGTTAGCTGATAAGGTTAACTACACCAAGCAGTAGATTCTCTGCACATCTCTGGAGTGCACTCAGCTATGAGTGTACCATAGTGCCTCGGATGCAAGACGTCAACGTCCCAAGTGTGTGCATTTTAAACATATTTGTCCCTTACAAATCAAGTTTTTGTCCACTAAATGTTCCTATAAAGTGTAAGAATTTTTAAATTAAATCTCCCAGTTTATGAATGAGCCACAAAAAATGTATTTCTAAGTAAATTTTTGTATACTGTCATATAATATTATAGTTTATATTGTGATAATAAATTAAAAGGACTCTTTTTGGTGTTAGTTTTATTTATTTATTTATTTATTTATTTTTTTGCGGCACGTGGGCCTCTCACTGTTGTGGCCTCTCTCGTTGCGGAGCACAGGCTCCGGACGCGCAGGCTCAGCGGCCATGGCTCACGGGCCCCGCCGCTCTGCGGCATGTGGGATCTTCCCGGACCGGGGCACGAACCCGTGTCCCCTGCATCGGCAGGCGGACTCTCAACCACTGCACCACCAGGGAAGCCCTGGTGTTAGTTTTAACTGTAAATTTGGGTTACTACATTCGGTTTGACGTGCTAACATCAGTCATCTGTGCCACTTCCTTTGAACCAAAGGAATTTGCAGCTTATTCTTTTTTCTCATCAAATTCTAACTATTTGTGCTTTGCATGAAAGTTTTTTATAGTCTTTTTCTGCCAACATCACTTTCCTTATCTCATATTCTTTGTCTTCTTGTCCATTTACTTTTTCTTCTCATGTTCTCTATTTTGGAAGCAGCCTTTCCTTTCAAATGCTACATCACTTCATTTTCATTTTCTTCTTTAATACAATTCCTAGGCATTTTGCCTTTGATAATTGTGAATAGATCAATTGGTAAGATAACCAGAGATACTTTAACTACCAAGGCAGAATAGCTAAAGATACTCTACTATCCCCATTGTGCTTTCAAATAATGTTGCCAGGATATCAGGTCATGTAAAAAATATTTCTGGTGCTCTCTACAGGTATTAATGGTATACTCTCCTCTTGTGTCTTTTGCATGTCCCTGAGAAAAAACATTCTTAATTACTGCTTTGTAAGCTCATCTTAGTACTGTATTCCAGTTCTTATAACTGAAAAATAATAGGAGAGTCAAAATTCAGTATGTTTCTTTTGTTTCTGAAATTGTGTCATGTTAAACTATTAATAAGTTAGTTTCTTGGTATCCTTTTCTAGATTAGAGTGTGGAGTAGAGAGTTAGTAACTGTCAAAATATGGATCTTCATCTTCATTTTAGTAGTACACTGATAATCAGTTACTATCCATAAGTGACTAACAGGAGGCAAAAAAAAAAATAGTGAATGGAGGTAGTTGTATGATTTGAATATTTAATTGTATTGGTCCATGTGATCCTCCAGTGCATACATCTCCATGCTAGGACTGTGCTTGGTACTAGAATGTAACAGGTCATATCCTCAGACCAGGGCATGCTATGCCCTAGACAGTGAATGTCTGATCACTAGCAAAATGTGCCCATGATTTTATTTCCTCTTAATTTATTTCTCATGAACTCCTTTTCTGCTAGCATTAAAAAAAAATGTTGACACCATTGGATAGGTTATAGCTAAGTCTGGTTTTAGCCAGTTTACTGCCTTGTTGAAGTATAGACAATCAAAAGTTATTAAGGAAAACACCATTGTATTCCTTTTTCTACCAGTTTCCTTCGTGATGTTATCAGACATATCAGACATACGTTTCTTTTGGTTAAATACCTAGAAGTGAATTCTCTGGGTTGCATGGTAGGTATATATTTAATTTTTAAGAAACCACCAAGGGGCTTCCCTGGTGGCGCAGTGGTTGAGAGTCCGCCTGCCGATGCAGGGGACACTGGTTCGTGCCCCGGTCTGGGAAGATCCCACATGCCACGGAGCGGCTGGGCCCGTGAGCCTGCGCGTCCGGAGCCTGTGCTCCACAACAGGAGAGGCCACAACAGTGAGAGGCCCGCATACAGCAAAAAAAAAAAAAAAAAATTACATCTATAGGGCCTCCCTGGTGGCGCAGTGGTTGAGAGTCCGCCTGCCGATGCAGGGGATACGGGTTCGTGCCCCGGTCTGGGAGGATCCCATATGCCGCGGAGCGGCTGGGCCCGTGAGCCATGGCCGTTGGGCCTGCGCGTCCGGAGCCTGTGCTCCGCAGCGGGAGAGGCCACAACAGTGAGAGGCCCGCATACCGCAAAAAGAAAAAAAAAAAAAAAAAAAAAAAGAAACCACCAAATTGTTGTACCATTTTATACTCCAGGCATCAGTGTATGAGAGTTTCAGTTCCTTCACATACTTGCAAACACTTGTGACTAAGTCCTCCAACTATGTTCTTTGTTAAAATTGCTTTGACTATTCTAAATTCTTTGGATTTCCATATAAATCTTAGGATCAGCTTGTCAGTTTCTACAAAAATGCCTGTAGGAAATTTTATTAGGGTTGTTTTGAATCTTGGGGAGAATTTGGGCAGCACTGTCATTTTAAAAAGATAATTTTCTTATCCATGAACATGCTATCTCTTTGTTTATTTAGGTCAGAAAACTTGGTATAGGAGATAAGATATTTTGACATTAACATTAAACCACTGTGAGTCTCACATTTATTCTTTGAACGTTGGTATCAAAAGTTGGAAAAAATTTTCTTTCTCCCCTCCTCCTTTTCCTCCTCCTTCTTCTTCTACATCTTTTTCACTGAAAGCAAATTTATCACAGGCTCAGTTTTTAATTCATATCCTATCTTTGTCCTCTTCTGTTGTTCAAGAACTTTATATTGTTTTGGTTTCTGTTATATTTAGAAATGTGTTGACAAATGAAACATGATAACACATTGTCCAATAGAGTAAGAGGAACATGAAACTGTAACTAGCATAGTGGGCAGTATCCATTTTGGGGTTTGACATAATACCTTTTTCATTGGATTGCCATGAGAACCAAATGAGCTAAAAGCCTGTGAGAACTAAAACTGCAAAATGCTGTTATTAATGTTTTATTTAAAAGAGGTGCCCAAATAAACTTTTTTAAAATTGAGACATAATTGACATATAACATTGTATTAGTTTTGGGTGTACAACATTACGCGGATATGTACGTATTGTGAGATGATCACCACAAGATGTTTAGTTAACATCCACCATCACACGTAGTTACAAAAAATTTTTTTCTTGTGATGAGGACTTTTAAGATCTGCTCTTCCAGCAACTTTTAAATATACAATACAGTATTATTAACCATAGTCACCATGCTATACATTACATCCCCAGGACTTATTTATCATATAACTGGGAGTTTGTACCTTTTGACCACCTTCACCATTTCTCTCATATTAGCTTTAGTTATGCAGAACTTTTTATATTCTTTCGAAGTCCAAACTAT
This sequence comes from Mesoplodon bidens, assembly GCF_964165515.1. NCBI lineage: Eukaryota > Metazoa > Chordata > Mammalia > Artiodactyla > Ziphiidae > Mesoplodon > Mesoplodon bidens. Next base: position 169,139,967 of record NC_138176.1, read on the forward strand.
ACTAATAAGGTCCACTGACAGAAGTCTCACTTTCATTTCTGTACTCCTCAACCTGTTCCTTTCTTCTTCCTATATGTAATACCACTTTATTAGCTTTTTCATTTCCACTGTTTCTTTTTGAAAATATAAGCAAATGTATATATATTCCTGTTTCCTTTCAACATCAGCACAGAAGGCAGCATGGTATAAATACTTCCTGTACTTTGGCATTTTAATTTATTGATATGTTCTAGATAGTACTTCATATCCTATATAGAAATCCTCCTCATTTCTTTTTACAGCTGCATGTTACTCTATTTTGTGGAGTTACCATAGTTTATTTAACTGGGCACCTATTGATGGACATCTGGTTTGTTTGCAGTCTTTTGCTTTTATAAAAATAATACTTCCATTAACCTTGTGCATATATTATTTTGTTTTTTTGCGAAGTGATCTTTGGGATATTTTTTCTAGAAGTGATGCCACTGAATCAAAGAGGAAATACATAGGAAATTTTGCTAATATTGTCCCAGTTTTCCCCCTTAATGGTTCTGTCATTTTGTATTTCTAGCAGCAGTATATGAGAGTGCCTATTTCCCCACAGCATCACAAAAAAATTTCAAACTTTGAGATTTTTGCCAATCTGATGGCTCACTTTTCTTTAAATGTATACTAATTTCTTTGGTTATCTTTTATTATTATTATTATTATTTTTGGTATACCTCAGACTTTTCTTTTGGAATTGTTTTCTTCCTCCTTGAAACAAATCCTTAAGAAGCCCTTGCATGTACTTTGTCTTATTATTCTCTATGCTTCCTGAATCTGAAGTTTCATGTATTCTAATTCTAGAAAATTGTCCACCAATATTTCTTTAAATAATGCCTTTTCCGCATTCTGTTGTCTTCTTCTGACACATGCTGTTGTCTTCTGTCTTCTTATTTTTTCTTCCTTGTCTTTTAACTAGAACTTCATATGTATTCCTCCTCTCTGCTGCATCCTGGGTAGTTTATCCCATGGTAATTTATTCAGTTCTCACTTCTAGGTTTATTATTCTCTTTTTTTTGTTGTGTCTAACTTGCTGTTTAACCTGACCAATATGTCTTTATTTCATTGATAATATTTTTAATTTCTGGAAGTTCTATTTCTTCCCCCTACTCAAATCTGCCTGGTCTTTTTTAGGGTATCTTACATGTTCATATTTTCTGTTTTTTTAAAAATTCTTTAAACATTTTAATCATAGTTGTTTCGTATTCTTAATCTGATAACACCAACATCAGAAGACTGTCTAATACCGGTTTTTAATAGTTTCTGCTAATTTTGCTCATAGTGGCTTGTTTCATCATGTGCTTTGTGATTTTGGATTGTATGCATTTCTTCAGATTGTGTGTTGGAATACTGCAAAACCTGAGGTGAGGGTGCATTTTGCAGAGTATAAATGTTGCTTCTGCCAGTTGTCCTATTACATTACCAACCTACGACTACTTTAAGTTAAATTCTTGGCTTTAGTTTCCTAGACCATGGAGATTGCATATGTTTGAAATGAAAACCTCCCTGAAGGCGTGCCTGTGGAGTTCTAAGGGATTGTTTTTCCCCTACCTGCAGTGAAGACTGAGAAAAACAAGTTCTTTTGTTGTTTCTCTTTGCCAGCTGACAGAGTTTTTTTTTCTAGTTCATTCTTCCATTCAAGATGTAGTTCTTCAAGGGTCTGCTTTGTCACTTTGCATGGGCCTGAGGCTTTATCTCCTGTCCCTTTCTTGGTGGTTAAAAATCAAGCTTCTAGTATTCTGATCTAGTTAGTGACTGCCTCCAGAGGAGATGCAACTTCATCCTCTGCTTACCTCTCTAGGTTTCAAGTTCATTTTTGGTTTTGGCCCCAAGAAATTTGCTTAATTCCTGTGAACTTGGCCATAGTACAAATGGATAATTGTTACATTTAATTCAGCATTTCTAGGTAGAGTCGACCCTTGAACAATGCTGGGGTTAGGGGTGCTGACCCCCTGAGCAGTTGAAAATCTGTGTGTCTATTTTGACTCTCCCAAAACTTAACTACCAATAGACTACTGCTGACTGGAAGGCTTACTGATAATTTAAACAGTTGATTAACACATATTTTGTATGTTACATGTATTATATACTGTATTTTTACAATAAAGTAAGCTAGAGAAAAGAAAATGTTATTAATAAAATCATAAGGAAGAGGAAATACATTTACAGTACATATATGTATTTATTGAAAAAATTCCACATATAAGTGGACTCGTGCAGTTCAAACCCTTGTTGTTCAGGGGTCAACTGTGTTTTATATCAGAAGCAATTCCCTCCCCACCACCCCAGAATATATGGTCCAGATGTAATTTTCTCTCTGTTGTTTACTTAACATGGTATACACAAAAAAACAACATAAAATACTCAGGCTCTTAAAGTCTCCACTTAACTCACCTATACACTGTTTATAAAAATGCAGTGTTATATGGTTGCTATCATTCAGAGTATATTTTTTACATTTATTTCTTTCTTTAGTTCTTTCTCTATTTTTCCTTATTCTTATGAAAGTAATGGTAATTGTACAATATTTGAAACAAATAGTCAATAATAAAAAGACAAGTAACCAAATTTTTAAATGGGCAAAAGGATTTGAATAGACATTTTTCCAAAGATGATATACAGATGGCCAATAAGCATGTGAAAAGATGCTCAACATCATTTAGGGAAATAAAATTTAAAAACCACGATGAAATACTACATCATACCCACAATGGCTGTAATAAAGGTGGACAATAACAAGTACTGGTGAGGATGTAGAGAAATTAGAACCCTCGTACATTGCTGGTAGGATTGTAAAAAGGTGCAGCCACTTTAGAAAACAGTTTGGCGGTTTCTGAAAATGTTAAGCATAGAGTTGCCATAAGACCCAGCAATTTCACTGCTACATATACTCAAGAGTAATGAAAAAATGTGTCCACAGAAAAACTTGTACATGAATGTTCACAGTAGCATTATTAATAAAAGCCAAAAAAGTGGAAACAACTCAAATGTCCATCAACTGATAAGCAAAATGTAGTCTATCCCAATGGACTAGTATTTGTTAATAAAAAGAACCTTGAAAACATTATGCTGAGTGAAGGAGTCCAGTCACAGAAGACCATATGTTGTGTGATTCCATTTATGTGAGGTAGCCAGAATAGGCAAATCTACAGATACAGAAAGTAGATTAGTGGTGTCTAGGGATAGGGCAGGAAAGGGGAGATGATGGGTAGTGACTGCTTAAGGTTACAGAGTTTCTTTTTGGGGTGATGAAAATGATCTAAAATTAGATTATGGTGATGGTTGTACAACTCTGTGAATATACTAAAAACTATTGGATTCTTTAACTGGGTGAACTTTACGGTATGTAAATTACATACCATTAGTGCTTTTGAAAAGGGTTACTGTAGGGGAAAGGAAGAGGGGAAAGAATCAATTGACAGGTTTGTCTCTCTTCCTGTCCATTTATCCCTTGCCCAGATTGTTGGTTAAGAGTTAGATATAACTCATATGGTGATTCCCGCTGTGTTGGAAAATTGCATGGTTCAACTTAATTGATGCTTCATTTTGTTATGATGGCTGATAATTGAAGTCTCGGGTTCTGTAGGTCTTACATTACCTATTAGCTGTGTGATCCTTGCCATGTTTCACTACCTTGTAGATTGTTCCTTTGTTTATAAACTTAGGATAATTCCTGCTTTTCCTACCTCAGAAGGTTGTTGTGAGGTTCAAATGAGAGCGAGATAGTACTTTGAAAACTGTGTAGTCCTAAATAAATATATAATAGTATTAAGATTCCTAAAGTTCTCTGTATTTTGTTTCCATAGGAGTAAAACACAAATCATTTCTAACAGTTGAGGACTGTTTTGAGTTGGGCAAAGTGGCCTACACAGAAGCAGATTATTACCATACAGAACTGTGGATGGAACAAGCACTAAGGCAGCTGGATGAAGGCGAGGTTTCTACAATTGATAAAGTCTCTGTTCTAGATTATTTGAGCTATGCGGTGTACCAGCAGGGAGACCTGGATAAGGCACTTTTGCTCACAAAGAAGCTTCTTGAACTAGGTATGTTAATTTGGCCTAATTCAAGGTTAAAGATGTATCGGTGGATATATAGATATACTAATTATAATTATGTGTGACTGTATATATTTGTCATATAGCTTTGGTACTTTTTATTTGTCATAAGTCAGGAGCTCATCTGTCAGACATACTTTATCTTTCTGTTTATCCTCTAAATAAATGGCAACTGGTCTTTCTCACCTAATAGTACTAGAACAGTAGCTGTGTCTCTCTGCTCTGTACTCTTCAGGAATTTCAAAATTGGACCTAACCTAGCTAACTCAGTCGAAAATATTTGTTTACCCTGTTGCCATATTAAATATTGACTGGTGTCCTTTGAAGGAAGTTTTTGGTTTATTGCATTTCATATTCAGAAATAGTGATTTGAAATGTCAACCTAAATAAAAAGGTAAAATGAGGCAAACTCAAAATTGTTGAAAAGATGAGTTTAGTTAGTAATAGGAGAGGAATTGCATTCAGGACCTGCAAAATGTAGGAAGCTACAGGTGAGTCCATTGAGGGATTGGGGTAGGCTGTGTTTATGGGCAGGGAATGTAAAGAGGGGAGAGTTCAGTTAGAGTCCGTTCAAATCAAAAACAAATGGGGACTAGCGTTGAACATTCCCTAAGCAGACAAAACCAGTCCAGTCATACAAACAAAGCTCAATTCAGCTTACTTTTTTTTTTTTTTCTTTTTGCGGTATGCGGGCCTCTCACTGTTGTGGCCTCTCCCGTTGCGGAGCACAGGCTCCGGATGCGCAGGCCCAGCGGCCATGGCTCATGGGCCCAGCCGCTCCGCGGCATATGGGATCCTCCCAGACCGGGGCACGAACCCGTATCCCCTGCATCGGCAGGCGGACTCTCAACCACTGCGCCACCAGGGAGGCCCTTAGCTTACTTTTAACACCAACTCAACTTGGGTGATTTCTTGTTCATGCCCCTGGAAACCATAAGCAACATTTCCTAAGATTGATATGAGGCAACCCTTGACCAATTCCCTGTAATTTAAGAAAATTCCAATATTATCAGTTTTCTGAAAATCAGGCATTTATGGGAAATCAGTCTCTCAGTCCTTAAGTTTTGTGGTCCTGAGGGCACATGCATGAGATTTTCCATTTTATATCCTCTGGTTGAAATTCTTTCATGGAAATAAATAGACTGGAAATATATTTGATTGTCATATTCAAATGTTAGGAAAATATGATATCTTATGAAGATTTTACCACTAGTGTTTTGAACAGAGATGTAGTGTTTCTGTAAGTATGAGCCAGGGGCCACATGCATCAGAATTACTTGGATACTTATTAGAAATGAAAATTCCTTGGTCTTCATACCAGACCTACTAACTCAGAATCTGTGGTGGAGTTGTATGCTAAAAAAATTCATGTGGTCTTTGGTGTATAACAAAGCTTTAAAACTTAAAAAAAAATTCTTTTTATGAATAGGTAAATATGTGTATGTTAGGAAAGTCGAACATTTTAAAAACATTGGTCATCTAAAAATAACCTTTTGATAATTAGGTTATTTCTTAGTTGAGTGAATTAATAAATTGAGATATTAATTCAGTTACCCTTTTTTCCCCAGTATTTTTTAGTGATATTTTTCCTCCTGACTTAAAAAATACTTCATTGGGGCTTCCCTGGTGGCGCAGTGGTTGAGAGTCCGCCTGCCGATGCAGGGGATGCGGGTTCGTGCCCCGGTCTGGGAGGATCCCGCGTGCCGCGGAGCGGCTGGGCCCGTGAGCCGTGGCCGCTGAGCCTGTGCGTCCGGAGCCTGTGCTCCGCAACGGGAGAGGCCACAGCAGTGAGAGGCCCGCGTAACGCAAAAAAAAAAAAAAAAAAAAAAAATACTTCATTCATTGTAGAAAAAATTTTAAAGTAGAAAAAGATACAGAAGAGTCATCACTCAGAGCCAATCACTCAGAGATACCCACCAATTCTTTTTGTTTCCTCGTAGTATACCCCCTCCCCGCTTTTCCCTTTCTTTTACAAAAGTAGACTCATATTGTGTATATTGCAACATATATTATGAGCAGTTTCTCAAAGACAAGAAGTATTTTACAAATCTAAGACTAGAATTTTTAAAAACTTCAATTAATGTCACAAGCGAAGTTTCTGTGTTCTGTTCTGTCTTTTTCATTTGTGTGTGTGTGGTTGTTTGGATTTTTTTTCTCCTGGATGGGTGGAGTAGTCCTCCTTTCCCCTACTGAAAGATAGCTAACAATTATGACTAGCAATTCCAAGGCAGTTCGTGGATTCTGGCTTATTTGAAGATTATATTTTAGTTTCTCTTTTCCAACTCACTTAGAATTTTGGGATGGAAGTCCACTCAGCCCTCAGAAGTAGACTGTGTTCTGCGTTTATAATGTGTCTGTGGTAAAGGTTGCTTTTGAACTGTATACCTTGTCTTCCCCATGGTCATTACATTTCAATCTCAGAAAAATCTTTTCCATTGCTTCAAATAAGTGTAATAAGTAATACTTAATTTTTTTGTGTGTGTGTGGTACGCGGCCTCTCACTGTTGTGGCCTCTCCCGTTGCGGAGCACAGGCTCCGGATGCGCAGGCTCAGCGGCCATGGCTCATGGGCCCAGCCGCTCTGCGGCATGTGGGATCTTCCCGGACCGGGGCACGAACCCGTGTCCCGTGCATCGGCAGGCAGACTCTCAACCACTGCGCCACCAGGGAAGCCCTTTAAAATTTATTTGACATCAAAGCTGATTAGTAACTTCTCACATTGAACATTCTCAAAGTAGAAATGGTAATTGCTACTTTGAAATAAATGGCTGATTCCATCTCCAGAATTCTTTTTGTATAGGGTGACTATATGTCTTGATGTGCTTGGGGCAGTACAGGTTTATACCTATTGTTTCAGTATAATAATTTTCATTAGTGCCTCCTTTCACTCTCAAAAGCATCCTGGTTTGGAAGGTAAATTTATATATTCCTCCAGTTATATATTGTTGTTTTCTGATGCTTGAACAACTGTAAGCTTACTCATGGGCACGCTTTCTTTCTTTTCTAATAGATCCTGAACATCAGAGAGCTAATGGTAACTTAAAATATTTTGAGTATATAATGGCTAAAGAAAAAGATGCCAATAAGTCTGCTTCAGATGACCAATCTGATCAGAAAACCACACCGAAGAAAAAAGGGGTTGCTGCGGATTACCTGCCAGAGAGACAGAAGTACGAAATGCTGTGCCGTGGGGAGGGTATCAAAATGGTAAAGTGGAAAAGCCAATTGTGTGTGTGTGGAAGTGGATGTGTGTGCGTGTTTGTACATAGTTCTAGAGAGATTCAGAATTCTTTTATTTTTAAACTTTTGTGATAAAAATCAGAATTATTGATAAAGTATTACAGTATGCCACATCACTTTATTGTAGGAGTCACACTTAATATGCTCCAACCCTTAGTAAAATAGCTTTAAGACAAAACTTGTGAATCATATACCATTACAATGCGTTTTTGGTAATTATTACCCTTTTCATAGATTAAAACAGGCTTTTTAAGGTGAAGAATCAGATAATTTTTTTTTTTTTTTTTTTGCGGTATACAGGCCTCTCACTGTTGTGGCCTCTCCCGTTGCGGAGCACAGGCTCCGGACGCACAGGCTCAGCGGCCATGGCTCACGGGCCTAGCCGCTCCGCGGCATGTGGGATCTTCCCGGACTGGGGCACAAACACGTGTCCCCTGTATCGTCAGGCGGACCCTCAACCACTGCGCCACCAGGGAAGCCCTCAGCAATCTTAAATAGAAATAATATACCATTCTAAACCACCCTATGAAACAGTGGATTTATCTATACAGTGATCTCTTTTGGTTCTGCTCCTAGTCAACCTTGACAAGATTGCCTAGTGAAATGTTTTCGTCTATTTAAGAAATATTAAAAATGCACAAAGACTTTAAACAGATTTTGGCTTTAACATTCTTTAAAATACTAAAATGTGTCTATAAATATCCCTTTGTTTATTGTATATCTATATTTATGTATCTGTATTCAGATTACCAGTGCTTCAGGATACTTAATAGGTAATAGGCCAAAAATAATAAAGTTCAAGCGTGGGGAACATAGTTTTTGTTCAGCCTTAGGACTTTTCAGATCCTTTTTATGATAATGTGCATTATGGATAGGATATACTTTGTTTCTCAACATTAATTGATCATGGAATCCTTATTTAAGGAATATCATGTGGTACTAGTGTTCAGCTGAATGCGGGCATACGTAGAAGGAGTTAGTGAATTTTTGAAGTGAGTACTTTTAAGTGCAAACATTTGAATAGTGTTTAACTTTTTCTCTACTACTGGTAAACTGAAGCTGGGTTTTACATTTTTATGTTGATGACTTCCTGGTACTTGATGACTCACTCTTGACAGCCTAACCTCTAGCAGCAAATAAGTAGATCATATTTATGTTGACATTTTTGATAAGTTTGTGGATTCCCAGAAGAACATGTTTACTTTCGCTTTGGGAGCTAATAAGTAAATACAAATTAGACTCATGAAACATTTTTTTAAAATTTCACATCTAAATATTTTAATGTGTATCTTTTAAAGATAAGGACTCTTAAAAAATATCCACAATACCATTATCATGGTATTTCCAGTATCACAGTATTCATAGTAGTTCCATAATATCATCAAATATCTAGTCAGTGTTCGGATTTCCAATAGTAAGCAGATATTTTTTATTTCCATTAGAATCTCTTAAAGAAGAGAGCAAAATAGAACTACAGATATAAAAACAGAAGTTTGTTAATTTGCCAGTTTGTTGATGTAACACACACATGTCAACTCTGACCCAGGTCAAAGGAGCATCCTTTTTCTCAGAATAGTTAAATTCATCTCATCATCATATAAAAAGCTTATTTGATATAAAACCTTGGATTTGATTCTAGGTAAATAAAGTACAAGAATAAACATGAATCATTATTTGTTTTTGTATAGTTAATAATTAAAACCAAAACTAATATTATTCCTACCTCATAATATGAAATACTTGTTTAATCAAGAGAAGAATCACCAATGGAATAACTTATTTAGTTAATATAATACATAGATGATTGAAAGGAACCTTTATTTGTTTTGTTGACCACTCTGTCTTTAATACCTGCTAGTAAAAGCACCTGGCTTCTTTGTTTAATAACTTATTTTCTCTTTTTCAGAGCTACCCATTTTCTTCTTTACTAAAAAAAAAATACCTTAAATTTTTTAAAAATTGGGAGGTATTTGGGAAAACGTGGTTAGGTTTTGTTTTGTTTTGTTTTTTTTTCTTTTAGAAACTTTCTGAGTGCTTCCCAGTTACCTTGTGAAGTTTGGAGCAGTGCTGGTCATTCATTTCATATTTCTATAAATATTTTATTATTTCTTTCATATTTACAATGCCTGAACTTTATTTTGATGAGAGAAGGGGTTAAACAGAAACCTCACCTTTAAAAATTTAAGGCCTACCATCTCTTCCAGAAAATAATCATTAATAAAACTTTAAAAATCCTGAAGGTCCCATTTGATGCAGAATATTTTCAGGGTACTGTTTCTTTTGTGTGTTCTTCCTCAGATACTCTGTGTATACACTAGCATGATTATTGTTTCTTATCTTCATAAGAACAAGCATTAAAAATATTATTACCTAATATATTTAATATTTTTTTTAACTTTATGTTTAGACTCCTCGGAGACAGAAAAAACTCTTTTGCCGCTACCATGATGGAAACCGGAATCCTAAATTTATTCTGGCTCCAGCCAAACAGGAGGATGAGTGGGACAAGCCTCGTATTATTCGCTTCCATGATATTATTTCTGATGCAGAAATTGAAATTGTTAAAGATCTAGCAAAACCACGGGTAAATAATTTTTTTCTTTTTTTCTCTCCTCAATTTACTCTACTGGTGTTTCAGTTTTTTCCTTTGCAAGGTTATAAAAATGATAATTGACATGGCAATAAGCCCATATATAGTTTTAGATACTGTTGTTGCAAACTAATGGAATTAACTAAGCTCTGTACCAGTTGTTCTCTGTTATCAACACAAATAACATACCTTGCAACTGGGTTTTAAGCACTTATTTATGAAAATCATAGATGAGATTTTTATTCACACTTGAAAAATTTGTGTTTCAGCATCTTCCTGAAAAAGTTTTCTATGTACTTTGGAGCCCTTTAATCTCAGAGACTAATCAAAGACCAACTTTTTATATCTTCTATAGTTTTATCTGAAATAATACTTGAAGTACTTTTTTTCCTGTTTAGGTACATTATTACTAGAAGGATATAGCTGGGTACAAACATCTTGCTAATCTGAAGTAAGGACATCATAGTTTTCTGACTTCAACCCACGTCATTTATCTTAATAAGAAAAACAATTTATTGTAAACACAATCCTATAAACTTAGTGTTTAGCACAGAAATTCTTCTTTTGTGGGAGTGTGAGAAAGACTGCCCTTTATGCTCTTGCCTTTTTTCCCATCAGCTTGTTCTTAAAATCTGTTTGGTCTTATTGATAGTAAAATACAAACTGCCATCTTTTTCATAAAGAGGTTGTTAAATAAACACTAGGAATATTTTTGCTCAATTATTACACAGGAGTTGGCAAATTTTTCTGTAAAGGTCCAGATAGTGAATATTTTTTAGGTTTTGCAGGCTGTATAGCCTGTTATATAACTACTCACCCCTGCTGTTGCAGTGCAAAAGCAGCCATAGAAAATAAATAAATGAATATGGCTATATTCCAATGAAAGTTTATTTCTAAAAGCAGGTGGCTGGATGAATTTGGCCCATGGACCAGTTTGCTGTTCCATGTTATATCATAAAAGTTGAGTTGTCTGGATATCTGTACTGTAGAATTAAATTGAAGTCAGAATTGTTGTTGTTGTTGTTAAGTTTTACTACTTTTCCAAATGGATACTTTTTGTTTTTTTACTAAAGATTACATTTTAAATGGAAAAGACCAGTCTAATATGTATGGATGTTGTCCAAGGGAGTTCTTATAAATCTCTTAAGCAGAATGCCACTTATAATCACATCATATTCTGTCATTCTCTTTTGGATTTTAGTTCACTGTTTGTGGTCAGTAAACCAAAATTACCTTGGTAGAATATTTATTAGGAATTCATTTCAGCTTGGAGATCAAGTCTTATATTTCTGGGTTTGGAGGCCTCGATCTTCAAAGTGGATGCCTCAGTTGGATTATTTGATCAAGAAATTCAATGGCAATAAAAATTTTATACTCTTTTGTTAACATCTGAATCATCCTTCATTTTTAGAAAAAAGTTTAAATTCATTATCTTGGCTGTCATCTCTTTCTGTTTTTTAACATTTATGAGTTCTTTTCATGTGTCTTTGTGGTCATCCAAGATTATTTCACTGTTTATGTGAAACATATGAGTAAATATCTTGAAGGAAGAAAAGATGACCTTGAAACAAATTTTGAACATTATCTTTGCAAACATTTCCATCACTGAAAAAATTAAAAAGTTTGGAATGGATTATTAACTGCAAATAGCCATTCTTATAACTATAAATTAGACTTCAAATTTTAGAAATTTCTTTTCCTCACTTCACGTCCTCTAACCGTTGAAAGAAATTTAATTTCCAGTCTCTTTTGTTTGTGTACCCTCCATTCATGCAAAACAAAACCAAAAAATTTTAAAGAACTTTTAAAAATATAAAAAATTTAAAAATCAACAGGCTTTCAAGGCTAAACACAGGTGACTGGAAGTCTATGGAATTATTTTCTCTTTTTAGCCTCCTTTGTAAAAAAAAAAAAAATCCCAGAATTCTGACTGATTGGATAAATGTGATTCTTTTTTTTTTTTTTTATAATGCAACTATTTTGATGGTTGGCTTCACAGCTGAGGCGAGCCACCATTTCAAACCCAATAACAGGAGACTTGGAGACGGTACATTACAGAATTAGCAAAAGGTAAGAGATGTGTATGCTGCATATTTTGCCCTCTAATGAGTGTTTTGTACATCCTACAGGAATTATTCATTTAAGGGAAGTAGGTCATTTTCAGTCTCCAGTCAAGTCACCACCTATTTTTACGCATGGATAAACTGCTTTGTGTTTCACAGGTCTTTCCCTTTAACTAGAAGTTCTGTTTTTAATATTTAATTGGTCTGTTATTTTTAGGGAGTTAATACGCTTTGCATCGCTCTTCAGGTTAGGAATCAAATATCCAGGAAATGGCTTTTATACTTGTTTTCTTTTTCCTTTTTCTTGCCAAAGATGGGGGGAAAGAAAGCAGCAGCCTGGATTAATCTGGGAGTAGTCTTTGTTTATGTAGTTCTCTCATATTCATAAATGCTGTGGTGAATTCACATCATTCTTCATGATGATTGTATTGGCATTTGTTCATGCATCTTATAAAATAACATTGTCATTTTGGAGTAATCTGTTTCTCCTGTTGGAGTTTTTATTTTAAAAAACTTGCTGACTTAAAAGCTGGCAATGGAAAGAACAGAGTTATGCTTCAGATCTCAGTCTTTCAAATGCTATTACTTCTGAGTTTAGTTGCCTTTTACTTCACCAGAGAGATTTAACAACAGTTATACCTTGGTGAGAGTTTTAAAAAATGAATTTAAAGAGACTAAAGAGACCACTAATTATTCTTTTGTCAAATAATTTAAAGAACATTAAACTTCTAGATCTGAGAAAGCACCTGTGAAACCCAGTGCTATAAAAAAATTTACATAGAGCTTCAAATGACTTTTTTTAAAAAAAGTGAAAGGACAATCTACAACAAAAATCTGTCAACCCATTTTCTCTTGATTTGGAAGTGGCTTTTCTTATTGCCACCTTTCTAAATGTTTTTGCTGATTCGAAACCATTACCTACCATCCAGACCAATCTGAACCCTTCCAATCACCTGTGGCTTGGCAAAACAAAACAAAACAAAAGCCCCAAATTGCCTGCTACGTGAGTAAGTCCTTGTCCTTTCTCTTTTTTTGTAGCTGAGCCGAGCTACAGTACATGACCCTGAGACTGGAAAATTGACCACAGCACAGTACAGAGTATCTAAGAGGTAAGGGAGTAATGGGAAGAATTTTAGTCGTATTTGGACTATTTTCTTTCTTGAGAATCTAATTTTCATAAAACCCATCATATGATTTCTAAGACCTAGGCTATTAGGCATAGGCATTTGATGACACCCGTGCCTGACTTTTCATGATGGACGTGGTTATGGGGCAGTTAATAGAAATTACTAGATTTTAAAATGCCTGCTGAGATATCCCAAACCCTACCTGATAAGTGAAGCTGTGTTCTCATATTAAAGTAAGGGAAGTTCCCAAAGAGTCTTCATTGAACAAGGCCTAATTTGGTCTCTGTAGTAAATCAGGGGTTGAAAAATCTCTGGGTTACTCAGTAGCTGTAGGTAGTGAGAAAATGAATGCCTTGAAGGATTACCTAACAAATCCTCTGCAAGTCAGTTGGTGTCAAATTCTTTGGTTTTAACAGTATTTAAGAGAATCTCCTTACATTATTGGCTGTTGGTCACTGAAATAATTTTTAATAAAAGGTCACTATGTAACTTATTAGTGTATATAACATATAGGAGCTTACAAAATAAGTGACATTATTTCAACAGAACTCCTTTTCCATCTACTTATTTACATAAAGGTTTCTCAGCTCTCATAAAAATGAAAATAGAAGTATCATTGAGCTGAATTCTGTCTCATTGTAGCAATATTTATTCACAGATACAATACCTAATTGAAAATAACAAAATAAGCTTTATCCATCTCATTAGGAATATTTTAATATATTTTCACTTTTTATATTTGATGATGATTGTTTAATCATGTTCTTTAATGTATACTAATTATAATTGTAATAACCCATTCTAGGAGATTTTTTTTTAACACTTAGGCCTTTATGTTATAGGAAATTTATATTTTTATCAGTTTACATAAATATTTTTCTTGTAGAGGAGTATAATGTGATGAATAAAGACTTTTGGTCATAGAAATATATCACTCTAGGGCAGGGCTTCTCAACCTCAACACTATTGACATTTTGTATCAGATGATTGTTGTTTGTTGACTGACCTGAGCCTCATAGGATGTTTAGCAGCATCTCTAGTGCCCACTGGATGCCAGAAGCACCCATCATCTCAGTTGTGACAATCAAAAATGTCTTCAGACATTGCCAAATGTCCCCTGGTAGGCAGAGTTCCCACCACCATGCCTGGGAACTCCACCTCTCTACCCCTGTTGAGAAGCACTGTTTTAAGATAAGAATGGAATGAAAATGCAAGTTCAAGGAAAAAAAGAAAAGAATAATGTAAAATTTCCAAGTTTTAAAAAAATGCTTCATTAATATATATTTTTTAAAGTGGATGATGGTGGGCATAAAATCATTAAGGTATTTAGAGCCCACTGGATACATAAAACAAGTAATCATTTTTCAGAAATTACCACTGTTTTCAGTATGACAGAATTAAATCCTTTGAAACTCTTACGATGAAAAATTTCATTTGTCAACTAAAAATTGTGCAAAGGAGTACATAGATTTTAACAACTATCTTAGACACTCAAACAAAAAAAGTTAACATTGTTGCTATGAGTCATAGCAAAAGTACTATAAAGACTAGACAGAATGCATTGATTTCATTTTCTTAATTACTCTTTTTAGGCAAAGCTTTATGTCCTTCACATATTAACCTTCAGCATCCCCACACACATATTCTGGTCTCCTAACTGTTTACCCTATACCACTACCTGTCCCCTTGCCCCTAATCACATTCCTATAATGTGATTTTGATTTTAGTAACATTAATACAAGGTAAGGATTTGCAGTAACTAATTTGGATAGACATGTTGAGCCATGGTTTATAATGCTTCTGTGCATAGTAATTAACCCTCGTTTTGAGTAAGCTAATTTTCCATTTTATAGAACCTTATTCAGGTCTAAAAAAATGAAGCCGTTATCTATTTTTAAAAAAATAAATCCATTGTATATTTTATCAGAGATTACATGGTGTTAGGCATTTTTACTGTCATAAAGCTAGTAAGTATCCAAATTCTCCAGATTTTGCTGTTTTTAGGAATCATTTAAAACAAAATTTTATGAACTTAGTGTTCTAGAAGTCATTTTTGGAAATTTTCCATTAATACAATAGAACTTTTGACAAAATATTCAGCCCACAGAGTCATTGGGCTTTTACCAACAAGTCAAAATAAATTACTCTCAGAAAGGTGGTCTACAAACATTTTTTCTCTCTTAGGAACTAAATACCTCTAAATATTTTGAACTTATTTTTTAAATATTATAATTTTATAGCTCTGAGAAGCAATTTTATTGGATTTTTGAGAAAGGCCCAACCATACTTCATATTATTTATAGTAGCAGAAGATATTTAGCCAGTAGCATTAGAAGCATTAGAAGACTGGGTAACACTACAATAAATTCACCCAGGCTTGGCAAAGTATGCAGTGTGGGTGTGTGTTTGTGTTCAAAACAACATAGTAAAAAGAAGAGTTCCACAGCACAGTGATTTTCATCTTTACTCTTAAGGAAAATTGTTCATCAGCCCTTTTAAAAATAAAATATATATGTTGAGAGAGAGCTCTTAACTGTTAAGGAAGGAATTTGCTCCATAAAATATCCAATACATTTCATATTTTAACAAATTAAAAGTTTCTACTATTTTGGAAATTTAATAGCTATGTCAAGACATTTTCTACCCATCACTGTAAATCTGAATTTTGAAGATTTTACAAGTGTAATAAATGAGTGTTTTCTGTTTCCTTCATATTTTATGCCTCTGAAGAAAATATCTCAAACGCAAAATAGCAGAAAGAGTTTATGTGTACTGATGTCAGTTAATGTGATCCCTTTTACTCTGGGAACATCTGTATTTTGAAAGGGTCAGAAGGGAATTTCAAATATCTGTATTTTAAGAAACTTCTTGAGTGATTGCATCATCATCTGTGGAAGTAAAAATATGTTCCAGTGTTCTAGCAAACAGAATTTTCTTTGGGAAAAGTATGTGTGGAAATTCATTACTGTTTAAAAACATAAAGTTTTTATTTACTTTATTGACTATCTGTGAACTTTTGGCAAATCATTTTTTGTATTTTGCAATATTTAAAAAAAATTTACTACCACTTGTTAATGGAGAAGCTAATAATTATGACTAAATCAGAAATGGAATTTTAGTTTTTGAGAGGTAAACATTCAGTTATATTCTCTGAGAAGACAGTTTAGTTACTTGAGCTCATAAGTCCAGTTAAAGCAACATAAATAATGAGATATGCAAATAAACAGTCTATTTAGTGTGATAGAAAAAGCTTCTTTGATTCTGGTGGAATCAGAATCACTTCTTGGAAGTGATTTCATTTTTTTTACTTTCAAGTACATATTTCCTACAGTAGGATATTTTATTATGCTTAAGATTTAATTTACCCCATGTTAATAAGGTGCAAATACAGTGTAAAAATATATTAATATTTTTACAATATAGAGGTCAATGCAAATAGCTTTTTATTTATTATTATTTTATTTTTATTTATTTATTTATTTTTTGCGGTACGCGGGCGTCTCACCGCTGCGGCCTCTCCCGTTGCGGAGCACAGGCTCTAGACATGCAGGCCCGGCTGCCATGGCTCACGGGCCCAGCTGCTCTGCCGCACGTGGGATCCTCCCGGACCTGGGCACAAATCCGCGTCCCCTGCATCAGCAGGCGGACTCTCAACCACTGCGCCACCAGGGAAGCCCCACGGTTTTTTAAATTTTTATTTTATTTTTTATACAGCAGGTTCTTATTAGTCATCTATTTTATACATAGTAGTGTATAGATGTCAATCCCAATCTCCCAATTCATCCCACTGCCACCCCCACCCGCAAATAGCTTTGAATGATATCAGATTTTTTTTAAGTGGCATAATTTTTTTAATGAATAATTTTTAAAATAAATTTATTTATTTATTTTTGGCTGTGTAGGGTCTTTGTTGCTGCACACAGGCTTTTCTCTAGTTGTGGCGAGCAGGGTCTCCTTTTTGTTGCAGTGCACAGACTTCTTCATTGTGGTGGCTTCTCTTGTTGTGGAGCATGGGCTCTAGGCGCGCGGGCTTCAGTAATTGTGACACGCGGGCTCTAGTTGTGGCCTGTGGGCTCTAGAGCGCAGGCTCACTAGTTGTGGTGCATGGGCTTAGTTGCTCAGTGGCATGTGGGATCTTCCCAGACCAGGGCTGGAACCCGTGTCCCCTGCATTGGCAGGTGGATTCTTAACCACTGTGCCACCAGGGAAGTCCAAATTGGCATAACTTTTAACAACAACATTGCCTTCTATTGGGTAGAACAGTGGTTCTCAGATTGAGATAACTGAAATGGATAGATCTGTAGTGTTGTATAATTGTCCCACTAAGAACCAAAGGGACTGGATAAATTCCCAGTCTGGATGATTAGCCTTTCTTTGTTAACTATTAAGCACTTAGAGAAGAATTATTGAAAGTTTTGCCCTCTGTAATTGGCACTTTGGGCCCTGAATTATCTTTTGCCTTTGCAAAAAATCACATAGTGGCATTCAAATTATATTAATCATATTTCCTTTGGAGGTTTTTTTTTTTTTTTTTTTTTTTTTTGGCGGTACCCGGGCCTCTCACTGTTGTGGCCTCTCCCGTTGCGGAGCACAGGCTCCGGACGCACAGGCTCAGCGGCCATGGCTCACGGGCCCAGCCGCTCCGCGGCATGTGGGATCTTCCCGGACCGGGGAGCGAACCCGTGTCCCCTGCATCGGCAGGCGGACTCTCAAACACTGCGCCACCAGGGAAGCCCTCCTTTGGAGGTTTTATAACAATCTTCAAAACCTCCAAAATGGTGTTGTCTATTTACTTGAGCATGCCTTCCTTAGTATTAGAAATATAGTCATGCAGTGTGAGAATGTTTCTCCTTACTTAAATAAAGCATTCCAGTGATAATTTTAAAAAGCATATATTAAAAGAATAATAAAGATTTTTTAACAGTAGAAATTCATTAGAAATGAAAAAATATATATTGCAATGTTTCTCTGCATGTACAACTTAGCTCTCAGGTTCCTGTCATTAAGAACAAAAGAAATATATTTTGGGTTATCTAGTTATTAATGGAAAAAAGGGACACATATAAAATTATCTGGAGAAAGAATTCTGTTTTTCTCCTGGCACTAAATTATGTTTTGTGGAAAAAACACTGTAAAACTTAGTTGACATTTTCAATTATAATTGTACAAAAGATAAAGAATGTTGTTCAAATAACTTTTTTTCCTGTTATAGTAAATATTAGAACTTTACATTCTAACTCAGTTAAAGCACTGAGTACTAGAAGAAAGAATGTTGATTTCTGATTACTTAATTTAATGTAGGAGTAAGACTTCCAGATCCTAAAGGATAGACAGTTAACGTATTACAGTATCATTGTCTCCACTGAATTTTTAGCAGTGTTAAAACAACTCAGAGCTAATTTCTTCAACTACCCAATAGGTCTACAATAATGTTGCTGAAGACAGATCAGCAGTAATGCTTTAAGGGTGGGATCTATATGAATAAAATGTTTTAAACATGTGAGTTCTCCAGCTTAGGAAAATCTTAGTATATTTTGGAGAGGTTTTCATGTAAAAGTCAAATTAAGTGAAATAACTTCCTATGTAGAACTCACCTTCCTCTCTAATGACTATGGCAGAACCACAATTAAGATAAGTTTATATTTAAGCTGCACTTATCAATGACTCTCTCATCTGAGGCTTAACTGCTAAGCCTCAAACCTTCTATTGAGATCATTTGTGATATAACAAGAAGTGCAGATTAAAACTTTTTTTTAAAAGTTAAAAAATTAACATATTTTTGCCTCTAAGATTGGCAAAGATTGAAAAGATTGATACTGGCAAGGATTTTGTGAAATGGGCACTCTCATAAACAGTTGATAGAAGTATAAATCACTGAAACTTTTTTGGAGGGCAATTTGACATTTATCAAAATGTAAAAGTCATCTAGCAGTTCCACATCTAGGAATTTGTCCTACAGAGATATTCCCGTAAGTATGCAAAGATATACAGAAATTTCTGTTACAATATTGTTTGTACTAGAGAAAAATTAGAAACAACCTTATTTAACCAGTGCTTTATTGACTGACCTTCGTGGTTATTTTGAAATTAAAGGTATTTTATTTAAAAAAGAAAAGCAGTAATTTAAAAAACAATGAGGAATGGAAATGTAAAGTGTTACAGTTGCTGTGGAAAACAGGCTGGCAGTTCCTCACAAAGTCAAACATAGGATTATGATATGATGCAGAAATTCCACTTCTAGGTATATACCCCCAAAAATTGAAAGAAGGGACTCAAACAGATTACTTGTACACCCATGTTCATAACAGCGTTATTCACAGTAGTCAACAGGTGGAGGCAACCCACATATCCGTTAATGGATGAATGGTTAAACAAAATGTGGTATAAACAAATTATGGACTATATTCAGCCTTAAAAGGGAATGAAATTCTGATACATGCTATATAACATGGATGAACTTTGAGGACATTATACTAAGTGAAATAAGCCAGGTACAAAAGGACAAATATGGTATGATTCTACTTACAAGGGGTACCTAGAATAGGCAAATTCATACAGACAAAAAGTGTATTAGAGGTTACCAGGGGCTGGGAGGAGAGGGAAATGGCAAATTATTGTTTAATGGGTACAGAGTTTCAGTTTGGGATGAAGAAAAAGTTTTGGAAATAGATAGTGGTGATGGTTGCGTGACTTTGTGAGTGTACTTAACACCACTGAATTGTATACTTAAAAATGGTTAAAGTGGTTAATTTTATGTGTATTTTACCATATTTTAAAAAAATGGTTAAAGTGGTTAATTTTATGCTGTGTATTTTTTAACCACAATTTTTTAAAAATGAGGCAGTGCTATGTGTATTGACTAGGAAAGATGTCAGAATTATTTTTAGGGGGAAAAAGTGTATGTGTATATTATGGTGAAAGATTGAAGGGTGGATTCTTTTTTTTTTTTTTTAATTCTCTCTGTATGTTTGTTTATACACGGGGGAAACTGTTGAGAGGATACATATCTATTTGTTAATACTGTTTACCTGTGAGGAGTGGGACTAGGAAAGGAACTTCATACACTTTTATACTGTTTGAAAATTTTTAAATTTTGTTTATTTAATTTTATTTTTGGCTGCGTTGGGTCTTAGTTGCGGCACGTGGAATCTTTTGTTGCAGCGCGGGGCCTCTTTGTTGTGGTGTGTGGGTTTGTCTCTAGTTGTGGTGCATGGGCACCAGAGCATGCAGGCTCAATAGTTGTTGTGTGCGGGCTCTCTAGTTGTGGTGTGTGGGCTCCAGAGAGCGTGGGTTCTGTATTTGTGGCACACAGGCTTCTCTGTAGTTGTGGCACGCAGGCTCAGTAGTTGCAGTGTGCTGGCTTAGTTGCCCCGCAGCATGTGGGATCTTAGTTCTCCGACCAGGGATTGAACCCGTGTCACCAGCATTGGAAAGTGGATTCTTAACCACTGCGCCACCCTGTTTGAAATTTTTATAATAAGTATTTCTTTAAAAAATAGCTTTATTGATTCACCCATTTGAAGTGTACAAGTCAGTGGTTTTTAGTATATTCAGAGACTTGTGCATCCATCACCACAATTAATTTTAGAACATTTTCATTATACTCCTTAGCCATAACCACTCAATCCTTAATCCTCTCCCTGCCCCAGCCCTGGGCAACCACTAATCTGCTTTCTGTCTTTATGGATTTGCTTCTTCTGGATATTTTTTTATATACTACACAGACTTTTAGTGTCTGGCTTCTCACTTGGCATGTTTTCAAGGTATGGCTGAACAACATTCTTTTGTATGGATATGCCACCTTTTATCTATCTTATCTGTTGATAGATATTTGGGTTATTTCTACTTTTTTGGCTATTATGAATAGTGCTGTTCTGAAATTCATGTCTTTTGAGGCACAAACATTTTATTTTGATGATGTCCTGTTTATTTTTGTTGTTGCTGCTTGTACTTTTGAGGTCATAGCTAAACCATATGCCAATTTTTTTTTCTAAAAGTTTTGTAATGTTAGCTTATATATTTAGGTCTTTAATCCCTCTGAGTTAATTATTTTTATTATGGTGTGAGGTAGGGGTCCATCTTCTTTGTTTTGCATATGGTTATCCAGTGTCCCAGAACCATTTGTTGAATATAACAAGCATTTCTTGCTCCCATAATTTTTAAACTATAAAAGTAAAAGATTGGAATGATAATTTGCTAAAATGGCAAAAGTAAATGTGTTCTTGATAACAGGAGACTTCAGTCTGAAGAGTTAGTAAGCAAGGAAAAGATTAAAGATAGAAAGGGAGGCAATAATTGCTGGAGTAAGGCCTATGGAAAAGGTAGATTCAAAAGCAGAGATAGATGCTCCAGCCTCTGAAAGGCTGAAGGACAATGCTTCTACCAAAGTACAAGAGAAAAACATAAGAATAGATGCTT
The DNA here is from genome assembly GCF_964165515.1 of Mesoplodon bidens. NCBI lineage: Eukaryota > Metazoa > Chordata > Mammalia > Artiodactyla > Ziphiidae > Mesoplodon > Mesoplodon bidens. The sequence goes on from NC_138176.1 coordinate 169,161,486, forward strand.
AAGAATTGGTGGTAGCAGAGAAGAGAGTTGAAGATGTCAGAAGACAGGTCCTCTTGGGTGATAGGTTCCAGGATGAAATAGGAACAGTTATTTTATCAAGATGTATTTAGTTTGAAACTTTATTAGAACACTTGCCAATCTTGTGTTGCAGTTACCTATAAAAATCAAGTTGGTTGCTTATAAAATTCAAAAATCTATGAAATTGTTGCCAGGCAAAAAAGGTACATTGACATATGAGATTAGTTCTACCAGGAACTTGGTCAGACTTGGAAGAAATAAGTTCTTAGTGTATTTATCAGCTACATCTTTTATAACAATAAAATTCTTGGATCCTTCCCATTTCTTTGACGCAGAGGAATTCTACTTGGCCAATCCCTATAAATTTGCATGAGATCATCAGACAAATACTTATGGTAAAGTAAAATAAATCTTGGATTAGTTCTAAGACATCTTTAGGATTCATTCATTTAGCAAATATTTATTAAGCATCTACTATGTGCCAGGCACTATGGATATAGTGGTGAGCAAAACCAGGCAGAATTTATATGTATTTGGAACTAGTAGTTGAATGAAGATGTCTTACCTTAATCAAATAACAAATTAAGGTACAATTGTTATAAATGCCACAAAGGAAGGATATGTAGTACTATAAAAACATATTGGGGGGCTTCCCTGGTGGCGCAGTGGTTGAGAGTCCGCCTGCCGATGCAGGGGACACGGGTTCTTGCCGCGGTCCAGGAGGATCCCACATGCTGCAGAGCGGCTGGGCCCGTGAGCCATGGCCACTGAGCCTGCACGTCCGGAGCCTGTACTCTGCAACGGGAGAGGCCACAACAGTGAGAGGCCCGCGTACCACAAAAAAAAAACAACACAAAAAACCGTATTGGGGTGGCTGCCTTCTCCACTTCCAGGTGCATGGAGGTAGCGTTTCCCTGATGTGCTTCAGGTTACAGGTAGTTGCCAACCCTGAGATAAACAGAGGGCTGTGAGACGCCCACGATGGTTCTGCAGACACAGGTGCCACTACCCTCCCACCTCCCAATCTATGGTGATTCTCGTAGTAGCATCCAGTAGCTGCCCACCAAAGTCACCGTGATCCATTAGGTATTAAAGGTACCACTTGATTAGTTTTGTGAAGAACAATTTCTTTACATCAAAGAAAACATTGAGTATCTTAACAAAGAGACAAATATACTTCTTTCCTCTTGGAAAGAAGAGGAGTGCCAGCAGGACCTCAATCTTTTTTTTTTTTAATATTTATTATGGCTGTGCTGGGTCTTAGTTGCAGCATGTGGGATCTTTAGATCTTTAGATCTTCACTTCCACTGAGTGAAGGAGTCTGAGGTGGGTTGGGGTTCAGAATAGAGGCGAGAGTAAGGCCCATTTGGAGTTAGTGTTCATGATTGTTTGTTGTGTTTTGTTTTGCCTGTGTTGGGTCTTGTTGCCGCTCGTGGGCTTTCTCTAGTTGCTTCGAGCGGGGGCTGCTCTTTGTTGTGGTGCGCGGGATTCTCATTGCAGTGGCTTCTCTTGTTGTGGAGCACGGGCTCTAGGCGCACGGGCTTCAGTAATTGCAGCCTGCAGGTTCAGTAGTTGTGGTTCGCGGGCTCTAGAGCGCAGGCTCAGTAGCCGTGGTGCACAGGGCTTAGTTGCTCCGCGGCATGTGGGATCTTCCTGGACCAGGGCTTGAACCCGTGTCCCCTGCATTGGCAGGCAGATTCTTAACCACTGCACCACCAAGGAGGTCCCAGTGTTCATGAATTTTTAGTGGAACATATCTGCCCTATCTCTTGACTTTTTCCAGTACAATTTGGTGTTATAGGTATAAGCCTGGAGAAAAATTCATCAGGCTTGTGTTTTTTGCCAGACAGGTGAGTTTAGGCTTTTAATCAAGAATGCTGTTGAGGGAATTCTCCGGCGGTCCAGTGGTTAGGACTCCGCGCTTCCACTGCAGGGGGCACGGGTTCGATCCCTGGTTGGGGAACGAAGATCCTGCAAGCTGCGTGGCGCGGCACCCGCCCCCCCCCAACAAAAAAGAATACTGTTGAAATGATGGACCAAATCTTGATGAGAGAAGTGAAGAAAGAAAAAGTCTAATAGACTGGGAAAAAGCATATGTAAAGGAGAGAGTTGAATTTTGCTGTGCCATGTTATTGAGCTATAGTTCCCATACCGTAAAATTCACCCTTTAAAGTATACAGTTCAGTGGTTTTTAGTCTTTTTTAGCTGTGCAGTCATCACCATTATCTAATTCCAGAACATTTTCACCACCCCAAAAGAAAATCCTGTACCCATTAGGAGTCATTCCTTAATACCGCTTTCTCGTGGCAACCACTAATCTACTTTCTGTATTGATTTGCCTGTTCTGGACATTTCATATTAATGGAATCATAATGTGTGACCTTTTGTATCTGACTTATCTTTCTTAACATAATGGTTTCAAGGTTCATCCATGTGGTGGCATGTATCATTACTTCCTTTTCATGACTCAATAATCTGTCTTATGGATATATCACATTTTATGTATCTGTCCATCAGTTGATGGACATTTGTATTATTTCCACTTTTTGGCCATTATTAATAATGCTACTGTGAATACTTACGAACAAGTCTTGGTATGACCACACATTTTAATTTCTCTTGGGTATATACCTAGGAGTGGAATTGCGAGGTCCTCTGTGTTTAGCAATTTGAGGAACTGCCAAAGTGTTTTCCAAAGTGGCTGCACCATTTTACATTCCTACCAGCAATATATGAGGGTTCTAATTTCTTCACATCATCACCAACACTTATTATTGTACACCTTTTTGGTTATAGCTATCCTACTGGGTGTGTTGGGTACCTTTTAAAACTTTTTTATTTAGGCAAGTAATAGATGAATTTTTCTTATAAAACATTAGCATTATATAAATCAGGCTAAAACCCCTATGACCTTCACCTTGGCCAGTTCCTATACCTTATCTAGAAGGAACAGTTGTTTTCATTTTGATGTATGTATTTTTCCAGAATTAAAAAAAATTCTCAGTGTAGATAGTCCTATATAGTCTTCTTACATTAATCCATCTGTTTTCATAAAAACTCAGTAATAAATGATATTAGTTTTTTTCCCTTTCCAACCTCTAACTGTAGAATGTAACATCTTTTAAAAATTATAACATCATTAGTAAAAATCATATCAAAGGGCTTCCCTGGTGGTGCAGTGTTTGAGAGTCCACCTGCCGATGCAGGGGACGCGGGTTCGTGCCCCGGTCCGGGAAGATTCCATATGCCACAGAGCGGCTGGGCCCATGAGCCATGGGTGCTGGGCCTGCGCGTCCGGAGCCTGTGCCCCACAACGGGAGAGGCCACAACGGTGAGAGGCCCACGTACTGCAAAAAAAAAAAAAAAAAAAATCGTATCAAAGAAGCAAATGAAGTAAATGCCTATAGATAAAGCCTTAATGTCCTGTATATTATGGCTTTTTAAATGACAGCTATTGGTCTTCATGTATTGAAACTTTATCAGTAAAACTAATTATTTTCTTCTTGTTTTTAGTGCCTGGCTCTCTGGCTATGAAAACCCTGTGGTGTCTCGAATTAATATGAGAATACAAGATCTAACAGGACTAGATGTCTCCACAGCAGAGGAGTTACAGGTAGGTAATCACATCCTACACTTCTTCAAAAGATGCTTCAGAAGAGATTTTTTCTGTCACTATACAGGCAGTACTCAATTTGCATGATACTTTGAGACTAAAAGTGAGTATATAAGCTGAAACCATGTACAGTGATCTTAATAATCAGTAGGAAAAATTGTTCTGTGACCTTTAAAATTTTTTGTCAAGACATTAACAACTCTTACTGTTGAGTATAAACTTATAGGGAAATGAAAAATATGTAACACTAGTATTTATTAAGTACACTGTGATTTATTTTTTCATTCCTACGCCTGTCAGGTGGCCATGGCAGTTTTTTTTTAATAAATTATTTTTTTCTGTTTTCTAGTAAGAAATAATTCACAGACCATAAAATTTACCCTGGTTTTAATATTCACATGGTTGTACAATCATCAACACTATTTTCATCACCTCCAAAGAAACCCCAGTTAAGTAGTCACTCTCCATTCCCCCTCCCTAGTGCCCCTGGCAACTGCTTCTCTACCTTCTGTATGTAAGTTGGCCTATTCTAAATATTTCATATAAATGGAGTAATACAATATGTGGCCTAGTGTATCTGGCTTATTTCACTTGACAATGTTTTTAAGGTATATCCATGTTGTAGCATGTATCAGCACTTTATTCTTTTTCATGGCTGAATAATATTAACATTCTCTTGTTTGGATATACCACGTTTTATTTATTTATCAGTTGGAGGGCTTTTGGATTGTTTCCACTCTTTGGCTATTACGACTAATGCTATTTGTCTACAAATTTTCATACAAATGTCATTTCAGTTTCTCTTGGGTATAAACCTACATATGTAATTGCTGGGTCATGTGGTAACTTTAGTATTTGAGGAACTGCCAAACTGTTTTCCAGAATGGCTGCACCATTTTACAATCCCATTGGCAATGCAGGAGGCTTCCATTTTCTTTACATCCTTGCCAACACTTGTTCTTGTCCAGTTTTTTTATTAAGGTCATTCTGATACGTTTGACGTGCTATCTCATCGTGGTTCTTATTTGCATTTGCCTGATGGCTAATGATGTTGAGTATCTTTTCATGAGTTATTGGCCATTTTTTAAAAAATTTATTTATTTTTGGTTCTGTTCAGTCTTCGTTGCTGTGTGTAGGCTTTCTCTAGTTGCAGCGAGCAGGGGCTACTCTTCATTGTGGTGCGTGGGCTTCTCATTGCGGGGGCTTCTCTTGTTGCGGAGCATGAGCTCTAGGCGTGTGGGCTTTAGTAGTTGCAGCACGCATGCTCAGTAGTTGTGGCTCGCGGGCTCTAGAGCCAGGCTTAGTAGTTGTGGCACACGGGCTTAGTTGCTACACGGCATGTGGGATCCTCCCGGACCAGGGACTGAACCCATGTCCCTTGCATTGGCAGGCAGACTCTCAACCACGGTGCCACCAGGGCAGCCCCAGCCATTTTTATATCTTGGAAAAAATTTCTATTCAAATCCTTTGCCTATTTTTTTATTGGGTTGTTTTTATTGTTGAGTTGTGTTATTTATGTGTTGTGAATACTTGACCCATATTAGATGTATGGGTTGCAAATATTTTCTCCCGTTCTGGGGCGTGTCTTTCACTTTCTTGATGGTGTCCTTTGGCAAAAATTTTTTAATTTCTGTGAAGTCTGATAGGTCTTTTTTTTTTGGTTGCTTTTGCTTAAGGTGTCTAAGAAACCATTGCCTAATCCAAGGACATAAAGATTTACACTTGTGGGTTTTCCTACAATTTTTATGGTTTTATTTCTTACATTCAGGTCTTTGATCCATTTTGAGTCAATTTTTGTATATGGAAAGAACTTCATTCTTTTCATGTGGTTAGCCAATCGTCCCAGCATCATTTGTTGAAAACTAGTCTTCTCTATTGAATTGTCTCAGTATTATAAAATATTAGAAATATTGAGGATTACAGTGTTTTATTTCTTTGTAAACACTTACCAAGAATAGTTTATGTTCCTTCATCTCATTTGTGAAACTTATGATACAGAGTGAGCATCTTTTCTCTTTCTTTGCAAATTGTCATACTTCTAAGTTTGGATCAGCTTTCAACATTTTATCCTTTGTGCTTTCAATGTTGTTAAATATCTCTGAGGGATCTTTTATTGTTGATTTTTTTCCAGTCACTTCCTCTAAGACATCTTCTTCATCCTTTTCATCACGATCACTTTCCTTATGTTAGTAAGTTCCTTCACCACATTCCTCTGACTGCGTATCTAGAGTTTCTCAAACTGCAAAAGTTAGAAACATTTTCCTTGTCAGCCTTTTCTTCTGTGTCTGTATTTAAGTCTGATTTCTTTTTTGGCGGGGGGGCTCAGCATAAGGGGTTTTTTTTTAGTATTGGAGTATAGTTGATTTACAATGTTGTGTTAGTTTCAGGTGTACAGCAAAGTTATTTAGTTATACATATATGTATATCTATTCTTTTTCAGATTCTTTTGCCATATAGGTTATCACAGAGTACCAAGTAGATTTTCCTGTGCTATACAGCATGTCCTTATTAGTTATCTATTTTATATATAGTAGTGTGTATATGTTAATCCCAAGTTCCTAATTTATCCCCCCCCACACACCTTTCCCCTTTGGTAACCATAAGTTTGTTTCTGAAGTCTGCCAGTCTGTTTCTGTTTTGTAAATAAGTTCATTTGTGTCATTTTTAGATTCCATGTACAGTGATCATATGATGTTTGTCTTTCTCTGTCTGACTTCATTTAGTATGACAGTCTCTAGGTCCATCCATGTTGCTGCAAGTGGCATTATTTCATGCTTTTTTTTATGGCTGAGTAAAATTCCACTGATACATGTACCACATCTTCTTTATCTATTCCTCTGTTGATGGACATTTAGGTTGCTTCCTAAATGCCCAGGAGTGGGATTGCTGGATCATACGGTAGCTCTATTTTTAGTTTTTTAAGGAACCTCCATACTGTTTTCCATAGTGGCACCACCAATTTACATTCCCACCAACAGCATAGGAGGGTTCCCTTTTCTGCACACCCTCTTTAGCATTTATTGTTTGTAGACTTTGATGATGGCCATTCTGACCAGTGTGAGGTGATACCTTCGTAATTTTCTTGTTTCTAGTTGTGGCCCTTTGTTTTCTTCCTAGAGAAGTTCCTTTAGCATTTGTTGTAAAGCTGTTTTGGTGGTGCTGAATTCTTTTTAGCTTTTGCTTATCTGTAAATCTTGTGATTTCTCCACTGAATCTGAACAAGAGCCTTGCTGGATAGAGTGTTTTTGACTGTAGTTCTTTCCTTTTCATCACTTTAGATATATTGTGCCACTCCCTTCTGGCCTGAAGAGTTTCTGCTGAAAAATCAGCTGATAACCTTATGGGGATTCCTTTGTATGTTACTTGTTGCTTTCCCCTTGTTGCTTTTAATATTTTCTCTTTAATATTTGTCGGTATGATTAATATGTGTCTCAGCATGTCCCTCCTTGGGTTTATCCTGTATGGGACCCTCTGCTTCCTGGACTTGGGTGACTGTTTCCTTTCCCATATTAGGGAAGTCTTCCCCTACTATCTCCTCAAATATTTCCTAAGGTCCTTTCTCTCTCTCTTCTCCTTCTGGGACCCCTATAATGTGAATGTTGGTGCATTTAATGTTGTCCCAGAGGTCTTTTATACTGTCTTCATTTCTTTTCATTCTTTATTCCTTTCCACAGCAGTGATTTCCACCATTCTGTCTTCCAGCTCACTTATCCATTCTTCTGCCTCATTTATTCGGCTATTGATTCCTTCTAGTGTAGTTTTCATTTCACTTATTGTATTGTTCATCTCTGTTTGTTTGTTCTTTATATCTTCTAGCTCTTGTATCTTCTTGGTCTGTGCCTCCATTCTTTTTCTGAGATCTCGGATCATCTTTACTATTACTCTGAATTCTTTTTCAGGTAGATTGCCTGTCTCCACTTCACTTAGTTCTTCTGGGGTTTCATCTTGTTCCTTCATCTGGAACATTGTCCTCTGCCATCTCATTTTGTCTAACTTTCTGTGTTTGAGGTCCCACAGGCTGCAGGATTGTAGTTCCTCTTGCTTCTGGTGTCTGCCCCCTAGTGGATGAGACTGGTCTAAGAGGCTTGTGCAGGCTTCTTGGTGAGGAGGACTGGTGCCTGCCCACTGGTGGGTGGAGCTGGGTCTTGTCCCTCTGGTGGGCAGGGCCGTGTCAAGGGATGTGTTTAGAGGCGGCTGTGGGCTCAGGAAGACTTAAGCAGCCTGTCTGCCTGTGTTCCTGCCCTGTTGGTTTTTTGGCCTGAGGCATCCCAGCACTGGAGCCTAAGGGCTGTTGGGTGGAGCCAGGTCTTGGTGTCAAAGTGGCAGCGTTTAGGGCAACTCACGCCAGTGAGTACTCCCCAGTGTCTCCGCCACCGGTGTCCTTGTCCCCATAGTGAGCCACAGCCACCCCCACCTCCCAAGTAGATCCTCCAAGTCCAGCAGGTAGGTCTGACCCTGGCTCATATGAAGTCACTGCTTTTTCCCCTGGGTCCCTGTGCACACAAGACCTTGTGTGTGCCCTCCAAGAGTGGAGTTTCTGTTTCCCCCAGTACTGGGGAGTTCCTGTGATCAAGGCCCACTGGCCTTCAAAGCCAAATGCTCTGGGGGCTCCTCCTCCCGATGCCAGACCCCCAGACTGGGGAGCCTGACGTGGGGCTCAGAACTTTCACTCCTGTGGGAGACCCTCTGTGATATAAATATTTTCCAGTTTGTGGGTCACCCACCCAACACTTATGGGATTTGTTTGTATCACGAATGCATCCCTCCTACTGTCTTGTTGTGACTTCTTCTTTGGAAGTAGAATATCTTTTTTGGTAGGTTCCAGTCTTTTTTGTTGATGGTTGTTCAGCCATTAGTTGTGATTTTGGTGTTTTCACAAGAGGAAAGGTGAGTTTAGGTCCTTCTACTCCCCCATCTTGTCCTGGAACCAAGCCCATTTAAATTTGATTTGAATTTCACTTACAGCATTATTGCTTTCCATTTCTCTGCTGTACTGTATCTTTGTTGGCCAATTTCTTCTTTTAATTGTCTGTTTTTGTAAAATATCACATAGGTTTTTACTGGGAAATAAGGAGGCAGCATAACTACATGCTTTGCTGTCTGTGCATGAACTGAATAACAGATATGCAGTGACCAATCACTGATAGACTTTGAAAGAAGTGACATGACTGGTCATTGATCATGATATGTAGCTGTTATTTGTATAGTAGTTTGTGGACTGAAGAGCTAGTAGCAGTATTTGCACTTTATGCAGTTACTCACAGTTAATGTAACATGGTAATTGAAATGTCCACTGTGTTGTTGGGGGTCTGGTGTCAAGGGTTAGCTAAACCATGGTATCTGAGATTTGTGCATTTTGGAACTGTGCAAAATAGGACTTCCCGAATTTAAATTTGCTTATATTAAGTTATTTACTCCATGGTCATCTACAACTTCCTTGGTACTCATTTGATTATTAAAGAAACTATGATGTGTCTTTTTCTTTCCTAATTTGTATTTATTCTCACCTGCCTAAACTTCACAGGCTCTTTCAGGCTACTTGATATATTTCTAACTTAATAGTCTGATCCAACCCAACGAAGGCATCTACAACATATGAAGTAAAATATCCACAGTAATAATAATTTATATAGGACTTGGACTTTGCTGTGGGCAACACTTTTAATTATGTACTCATTTCATTTCATCAATAATGCTCTTTAAATTACATTCTCCTTTCATTTCTCAGCATTTTGTCATATTGGGATGGAAGGGAGGGAGTTAGGGAAGGTATCATTATCCTTATTTTACAAATAAGAAAACTGAGGTTGTATCCAAAGTTACATATACTGTATTGTAACTAAGAAATCTGGAACTTGAGCTCAGACCAAATATTTCTCTTACTTTCTTTTGCTGCTTCATGCTGGGGCATTGTCACATCCAAATGAAGTTGTCATGGCCTTCCAACAGGAATAATTAAATTGTTGTTAACTTCTTCCCTTTTTTACCTAAGTAGAGAAAAAAAAATATGTAGGAAACTGGATTTCATTAAAGTAGATTGGGAGTTTGCCAGCATTTTGGGCTTTGGAAAACATGAGTCTTGATTTAAATTCCCAAGGAAAGTGTTTAGTAAAAATTAATAATAAAAATATTGAAATTCTAATTCTAGAAATTTTTAATTCTAAAATTCGAATTCAGATTTTAGTTTCTTATGTATTAAGGAAAACCATGTCCCCCCAAACATTTGCTAAAGAAAAGCATATTAACTAAGGTTCTAAAATAGCATATAGTAGCTATCCTTAATTTTTCATCCTTGTTTTTTTAGGAACTCTTTATTGATTTAAAAAATGCTTTGCTTCTCATTTATTTAGAAGTACCTAACCATGATATATAAGAGGCCAAAATGGGGCTCATAGATTTTTTTGAATAGTAATCTTGATAGTTCTTTCATTCATGTTTTGTTTCTCTCCTTCAGGTAGCTAATTATGGAGTTGGAGGACAGTATGAACCCCATTTTGATTTTGCACGGGTAAGTAAAAAAAAATGGCAAATGAAGGAGTTCCACTGAAGCTTAGGCATGACATGTTAATTCTGTTCTTTTGGTATTAAAAATTCATAGCTTATTTGGAATTTGTGAAAGCATGGTGGAATAGATATTCTGTAAAGCCTTTTAAAGCAGTAAAAAATACCTAGAGACACGGTAAAAGAACTTAGGATACTTTTAAATGCATTGCTGAGCTTTGAAGAAAGTAAAGGAAAATTCTCAAAGGCAAACTGAACAGAGAAAACCTAGAGACTAAAATTAGAGTGTTTAAAGGGAGCAAAAAAGCTGAGGCTGGAGGCATGTACCTCCAGGAATCTAGAGCTTTGGGGATTAACAGCTCTGTGAGAGGACCTGCTATAGTGTAGGCTACTGAACTGAGATCCCTGCATAAAACCTAAATCTCCAAAAGGATTACACCTTCAGAGAAAGAAAGAATGGCCTAGAAAATCATCTGCTTTGAGTTAAGACCCTTCAAAAGAGTTTCCTCTCGAATCCTAGCTGGAGTATGATGTGTTATGGGGAGCTTTTTCTGGCAGTTTGAAAGCAGAGGCCTGCCAACAGATACAGATGCCCCCAGGATGTTAAATACTTCAGTTATCAGATACAGAATATAAAATAACTATATAGGTCCAGTCTAGCCTCCTCTGGGAGCGGGCAGTTGGCGAGCCCACGCTAACCTGTGCAACTCTGTCCCGATCCCTGAGTTCTCACATGGTGCCCAGACAGATCGGATCGAAGCCATGGCCATTCTTTTTGCTGTTGTTGCCAGGGGAACCACTATCCTTGCCAAACATGCTTGGTATGGAGGCAGCTTCCTGGAGGTGACACAGCAAATTCTGGCTAAGATACCTTCTGAAAATAACAAGCTAATGTACTCACATGGCAATTCTTTGTTTCATTACATCTGCCAAGACAGGATTGTCTATCTCTTTATCACTGATGATGATTTTGAGTGTTCCCGAGCCTTTAATTTTCTGAATGAGATAAAAAAGAGTTTCCAGACTACGTACAGTTCAAGAGCACAAACAGTGCTCCCATATGCCATGAATAGTGAGTTCTCAAGTGTCCTGGCTGCACAGCTGAAGCATCACTCTGAGAATAAGGGCCTAGAAAAAGTGATGGAGACTCAAGCCCAAGTGGATGAACTTAAAGGAATCATGGTCAGAAACATAGACCTGGTGGCTCAGCAAGGCGAAAGATTGGAATTATTGATAGATAAAACAGAAAATCTCGTGGATTCGTCTGTCACCTTCGAAACAACCAACAGAAATCTTGCCCGAGCCATGTGTATGAAGAATCTCAACTCACCATCATCATCATCATCATCATATCAGTCATATTCATCTATATTATTGTGTCACCTCTCTGTGGTGGATTTACACGGCCAAGCTGTGTGAAGAAATAAAAAACTTATCATTAACCTAGGATACGAGAGAACAGGGAGTTAAAAGCAATCCGTTTGATTCAAGCCTTTTAATACTGACCGATGGTGTCTGCCAGTCTCTTCAACCCTCTTCTTTCTCTCTTTTGTTTTAATATTGTTCTATGCCTCCAGATTTATCTTTGTCCTATCAACCAGTTTATTCCAGTGCACTTCAGACCGAACCATTTATTGCAGCAGTAGCCTTAAAAAGGCATTTTGTTTCTTTGGTTTGTTAACTAGTGTCATCTACTTACAGATACATTTTTGTTTATAATTGCACAAAGCTATCACCAAGGTAGAAACCACCTGTCTTATGAGCTGTCTACTGAAATTATGGATGACCTTTGTGCACACAAAAGTTCAAGAGACAGATAGTATTGCTAACATCTCATCTTAATATCCTTTGATTTTGAAGGGTTTTAAGTGCTTGGAAACAATATACATGGAGAATTGTTGTTATTTTGGGAATTGTAGTTAATTGTTGGTGTTTCTAGGAGCCCACGCAGGTAAAGTATTAAACATTTTATCTCAGTGAGATGGGGAACGTTTTACTAGCCTCTTAGAAGCAAACAGAATTATCCTTGTCTGCTTATTATTAACTTTGGGCAGAAAGTTTTGATCATTCACAAACCTCGCCGAGCTTGATATCCTCTGTTTCCCCATTGCAGTTGATTTGAGAAGACAGTGGTTTAAATATTGTTGAAGGTTGTGGTTTTTTACATATTCCTTTTTCTTTGGTGGATATTTAGGGCAATTGTATAGATAATAGAATGGGTAGTGGATGGAGTGGGGAGGCACATTCCTCTGGCTCACCAAAGAAAAAGAAGAGAACCACAGTGGAAAAGCCCAAACTGAATATAGTCAGCAATCAACTCCAGGATTTGGGTTTGACTGGTGTTGAATAATAGTTTGAGCATCCTTTGCGGTTTAGTAAGTTCTTTAATCTGCCTAGTTTTGAAGAATTCTTTTGTGAAACTTGAGAGTAGACAGTATGATACATGAAAGAATACAAGACATTTTAGCTAACATCCATGTAACTGCAGCGTGAAAAAACTGGAGTGTAATCATACTGCTTTGGCTACTCTGGCATCTGTTAGCTAGTGTGTACTTTTAGTGTGTATCTGAAAGGACAACATTTGGTGCCCTAGATCTAACTGCACTTATTTATCAATAAATGCCAGTAAATGGACATTATATTACATTTGACTATTTTCCCAATGAAAGAACAAATTGGTCTGTAAAACCTAGTCACCTGTTTAGCCTAGTCGTGTGCCTTGAATATTTATGTGTCACGTAATCTGGCACCTGCAACCTGTTCTTCCATCTGTACCATTCAATTCATGCTGATTCATTTATTTGACATATATTTTCAACCCCCGGAACTCTTTTCCTGGTGATCATGTATAGTGCAAATGTTTTTTCAGTCCTCTTTATCAACACTAATGCCTTTTAATTACATCAGCATTTCCTGTTGGAAAACACATTTGTTCCATGAAAACATTTGGCATTCCTTAATAATAATTTCCAAATGTCTTTAATCCCAAGAAAAAGACTTAAAGCTTATTTCCCTTTCTTACACACATGTGAATAAAAATGATATGCATGTTTTAGGGATAAATTACTTAACCATATCTTGATCTGTTTATGTATAAGAATGCTTTTTAAAGCACATACCTTGTTTTTTTTTTTTTTTTTTTTTTTTTTTTCTTTTTTCTTTTTGCGGTATGCGGGCCTCTCACTGTTGTGGCCTCTCCCGTTGCGGAGCACAGGCTCCGGATGCGCAGGCTCAACGGCCATGGCTCACGGGCCCAGCCGCTCCACGGCATATGGGATCCTCCCAGACCGGGGCACGAACCCGTATCCCCTGCATCGGCAGGCGGACTCTCAACCACCGCGCCACCAGGGAGGCCCAACATACCTTGTTTTAAATGATGTACAAACTGAAGGCATTAATAAAATTTGAGTAATAGAAAAAAATAACTAATACTTTAAAAATAAAAGAGGATAAAAATTAATGAATTCTCAAAATGATTTAACATATTTGAAAAATAGAAGCTTTAGGTCGAAAAAATTGTTGAAATTTAAAATTTAGTGTATAAGTTAAACAGAGACAGCTGCAGTGAATTAGTGAATTGGGCAATAAATCTGAAGAAATTACAGGATTACATTTTGAAAGACAGGAAGATAAAAAACATAAAATAGATGCAGAGGCTGGAGAATAAATAATATTAAAGCAGTTTGTTAAAAAGTTGTTCTTGCCCAAGTACTCTTGCTTAAGATCAATAAATATTTAACCTTTTAAATAAAAAAGTAATTTTAACATATCAAGCTATAAATTGTCATCACCAAATCTTAATTTAAGCTTTATCATAATTACATGAATTCTAAGGAATGTGCCAAGTATTCTAATAAACGTCTTGATCTATTACCATTTTTTAATAAGAGTATATTCTTTGGGAAGAAAACAGTCTGTATTGTATTAAATTCCTTGACTGGTTTAATCCCAGAATCCTAGACTCTTTTTCTGGGCAGGCTAGCAAAGGATATATTTTTAGTCTCTTTTCCATCTGTTTTCAATTATTGAAAAATGTCTGAGGATCTTGGATGATGTGAAAGACTACAGTTTAAGTCCTCACATTAATGTAACTAAATTTTTTTTCTTAGCTTTTTATTTTGAAATAATTATAGATTCCTAGGAAGTTTCCCCCCAAAATACAGGGAGATCCCATGCACCCTTCACTCAGCCACCTTCAGTGTTAACATCTTGCATAACTGTAGTACACTATCAAAACCAGGAAATTGGTGTTGGCACAAGCAACAGAGCTTAGTCATATTTCACCAGTTATGCTCGCATTCATGTCTGTCTGTCTGTCTGTCTATACAGTTTTATTACATGTGTAGCTTTATGTAACTACCACCACAATAAAGATACATAACTGCACCATCACTGTAAGACTCCCTTGCGGTACTGGTCTGTAGCTACATATACCCTTCTGCCTCCCGCTGGTAACCATTAATCTGTTCTTCACTAAAATTATTTCGCAAATGTTATGTAAATGTTACATACGGCATGTATCCTTTTAAGATTGTCTCTTTTCACTCAGCATAATTCCCTTGAGGTTCATCCATGTTTTTGCAGAACATATCAACAGGGTGTTCCTTTTTGTTTGCTGCATAGTATTCTGTGGTATAGGTATACGACAGTTTTAGTCATTCATCCTTTGAAGGACATTAATGGACAATTTGAGGATATGACAAATCGATGTGTATAAATTTCTGTGTGAAAAATACATGATTTTCATTTTTCTGGGAAAATGCCAAGAGACTATACTGTATTTTAATTTAGCTTTAAATAGCCAGACATGAATTCTTCAGCCAGATTAAAGTGCTGACAGCCCAAAAGACAGTCAAGAATAGTAGCAGTGACATTTGAATGGATCATGAGTTCAAAGTAAATCTCAAGGTAAATTTTTTTTTACCCACGGAGAATTGACTTAATGAATGTAGCTGAGATACTCTCATGTCTTGCTTTTTTGGAAGCTAAAACTATAGGTGTCAATTTTTAAAATAATCTGTGGGTAGTAGATATTGGTTCTCACTATATAGGCTAACAAATCTGTATTTTCCCCCCGAATGGTCTTATCAAAAGTATTCAGTGTACTAGTTGAATCAACAACCAACAAATATCTGAGTGCCTGTTGTATATAGTGCACTGGACATTATAAAGGAACCTTTTGGGGCTGTTTTTAGCATACTGTTCAGCATATTAATGATGTTAGTTGCCATTGGAGAATTTGCATTACTGAATTTTATACCACTGAGTTGTGTTTTATTCACAGAAAGATGAGCCAGATGCTTTCAAAGAGCTGGGGACAGGAAATAGAATTGCTACATGGCTGTTTTATGTAAGTTATAGCTAAAATTTTTAAGTTGGGATTTGATCACATGACTCATTTATTTTGATGTGTTCAGATGTTTGTTCTGTTTAGCTCTTGATTAACATCCTAGTTTAACATTTTTTTACAACTGAGTAAAGGGAGTTAAGAATTTTTTCTTTGCATTTATAACTTTTTCAGATTGTACTTATTACAACCTGAAGAAGAAAGTTAAAATTACACCTAGTCCCAGTATTTGAAGGCAATGTGATATTTTGGAGTATGGACTGTCATCTATAGTCATCTATAATGTGTATATAAGCAACTCTGTGTATTTGTAGGAATTTATGTGTATATATCCACATTATCTTAATAAACTTTTATTTTGAATTTATTGATAAATATCATATCAGAAAAGTGTAAGTATATAAGTATATAACGATAAATTTTCACAGAGTGAACACTAGCATAGTCAGCACCCAGATCAAGAAATAGTACATTAGAGCACGCAAGAAGCCCTTTCCTCAAGGGTAACAATTTTCCCATTGTTCATTAGTTTCAAAACAGTATGATCTTCATTTTTTAAATTGTTTATATATTCATACATGTAGAAAAGATTAAGCTTTGATCATAATATTTGCCCCAGTTATCTATTGCTGCATAACAAATCACCCCAAAACTGAATGGTTTAAAGTAACAGTTTGATTCTTATCTTTCATGGTTGTGAGGTTGATTGGGCTTCATTTATGGTTCTTGCTCTGGATCTCTCGTGCATTTGCAATCAGATGATGGCTGGCACTGGGGTCACCTTAAAGGCTGAAGTTGAGGCTGGTTGTCGGCCAGAATACCAGCATGTGGACTGGGCTTCCTCATAGCATGAGGCTGGATTCTAAGAGCAAGTATCCCCCAAAAGGCAGTACATAGCTTTTTTTTTCTTTTGGCTGCATTGGGTCTTCGTTGCTGCACGCGGGCTTTCTCTAGTTGCAGCGAGCGGGGGCTACTCTTCATTGCAGTGTGCAGGCTTCTCATTGCGGTGGCTTCTCTTGTTGTGGAGCACGGGCTCTAGAGCTCAGGCTCAGTAGTTGTGGCACACAGGTCGCTGCAACTAGGGAAGGCCCACACGCAGCAACGAAGACCGATTGCAGCCAAAAATAAATACATAAAGTAAATAAATTTTTTTTTAAAAAGCAAAGAAATACAAGAAAATTGATGCTATATTATTTGGTCCAATATCCATAAATGTTAGATTGTTTGTGACTATCAGACTATATATTAGATAATTATATCCCCTTTTAGTTATATATAGCATTTTTATTAGATTTGTATTCATTTTTTTCATTCTTTGAATGCTTTTCTCAGATGGGCCACATAGCACAACTTTTAAATTCCTCTGAAGTTAGTTTTTTCATTGCTTAAGAGCTATTAGCTCTTTGATATCGATTATGTATTTATCATGGTAAAATACACTTCTTTATATCACTGAATGCCTTTAGCATTAAACTGTGCTTGATACTAAAATCAAACTCTTCTTTGGTACAGCATTTGCCTATAAATCACTTGTTTTAGATGTGACTCTTGAATATAGCATATAGTTGGATTTTGCTTTGTGATACATTAGTCTGACTCTACATTCTACTTACGTTGTTTTTGAAAAAAATCTTCACTATATGATCTGTGTTTCCTTTGCCTCATTTTATGCATGTGCTTCTTCAGTTAATTTGGAAGGTTTGTGTTTTTATTCTAATTCACTTTATAAATCTTTTAATCTTCTAATTTTTAGTTAATATGTGTTGATACCCTACCATGAGAAATGACAAAACTGGTTTTAGTTTATTACTTTTCTCTTGGTGTTCAGTCCTATTTTGTTTGAATTCACTTATTTAAATATTTATTGAATACCTACTGTTTTGAGGCTATTCTCAGCAATAAACAAAACAGATGAAAATTCCTGCCCCCATGGAGATGATATTCTAGTGCTATAGAATACATATTTATACCCCATGTTACTTGATTTGTCAGTTTTAAATCATCTCTTTTTACCTCTGGCTATAAAAGAAATAGCTATCCCAAATTATATCCCAATCTCCCTTGCTGACTTCATCTTTCCTCTGCTTTTATATATCTATGTAAACCTAAATAGCATCGTGTCTTTTAAAAACTGACTAGCATGCACAAACCCAGTTATGTAAGTAGAAGTCCAGATATTCTCATTCTAGTATTTAGTATCAAATCTACCTCACAGTGGCATGTTTAACTTTATTCTACCAGCACTTTTGATAATACTCTCATCTCTTATTAGATGAGTGATGTGTCAGCAGGAGGAGCCACTGTTTTTCCTGAAGTAGGAGCTAGTGTTTGGCCCAAAAAGGTAAGCTTAGCTTGTTATTTTAATTTGGGGGCGGCGGGTCCTCTGTATTTTTTCCCTGAGGAATATATGCACCTATATTTCATAGTCTAAGTAGTAAATAACATTTTTAAAGGTAGTACACTTAAGGACTACATTATGTCTAGGGAAAATTTTAGATATTGTACAATTTACCGTGAGTACCTAAAGGTATGAACAACCAGGGATTAGTGTTTAGAAGTTTTCATTTCTAAAATGGGTTCCGTATGATACTTGCTATTGTAAGATGTGTTAGCTTTGGCAAATACACTTTTTTGTTAAGTAACGCAGATATTAATGCTTTCATGTGATCACCAAAATTTTGTACATTATATGATACTTTCAGAACTATATTAGAGGAAGATATAATGCTGCCATAGAGAATTATTTCCATAGAACAGAGGAAAATTTAGTTACTATAAAAAGCAATAACCTGATACTTTATTTGGGGATGATTTTGTATTGTTTTCCACAGGGAACTGCTGTTTTCTGGTATAATCTGTTTGCCAGTGGAGAAGGAGATTATAGTACACGGCATGCAGCCTGTCCAGTGCTGGTTGGAAACAAATGGGGTAAATATTTCCTATATTCTCTGAACAGAATTTGTGATTTTTGTCTCTTATTTAAAAATTATTATAATTTACATCTTAAAAGAAAGAAAACTCCTGACAGATTTGCCTAACATGACTTTAACACTGAAAGGGATTCAACCAAGCAAGTTTCTTAATATAAATTTGCTTTTAACAGATCAGATTTTTTGACATTTTTAACACCATTTCCACTTATTATTTAAGAAACGTTAATTGATTCAAACTTGAATCTTCCTCTCATGGGGTTCACAGTTGTCTCTTGTAGTAGATACTAATACAAAGATATAAACAGAAGACAGTAACTACTTACATTTAGGGAGGCTTCTTTGAAGTTTAATTTTTATATTTAGTCTTGAAGATAGAGCAGTAGTTTTCCAGGCATGTTAGGGACCAGGGCCAGGAATCATATGAGGCTAGAGAGGTACTCTCAGGTTCATGCAAGTATAGGACTGGCCACATTTAAAAAAAAAAAAGAAAAAGAAATAGAAATGGGTGAACTTATTTTTATATAGATTTTTTAACCCCATATATCTATTTCCATATGTGTCACTTGGCCACATTCCACACTTGAAGTGCTTAGTAGCTACATGTGTCTAGAGGCTACCGTATTGGACATAGCAAGATTAAGGAGTGATACCTGATCATCAGGATTTAAAAGAACTCCCCTGATGATTACTAATGTTTGAGAACCACTGGACTAGAATGAAGGGAGGCTAGTGGAGGAGAGATGAGTTTAGAAGGCTGTTTTCTGTTGTCTAAATGGAGGAGAGATGAGTTTAGAAGGCTGTTTTCTGTTGTCTAAATGGGTGATGATAAAAGCCTGGACTAAGGCAACAACAAAAGGTTTGGAGAGCAAAGAATAGATTGAAGAGATCATAGAAGTAAAATCAACAGGGTTTGATGAATAAAAGATTGGATACACGGGTTAAGACAGGTAACAAGGTAGTTAAGAATTAATGAGTGCTACTTTAAATATCTTATACATGTTGATGCCATTGATTGGGTTCTATGATATAGGAGAAGGAGACAGAAATTAATTCCTTTGGGGGTATATTAAAAAACAGTATCTTGGAACAAAGGAATCTTGAGTACATAATACGAGAGATTAATCATAGAGTTGTGTTCATTTTTAAAATGTCTTTGTGTTAGAAGTGGTATTTTGCAAACAGGTAAAACAGTGTTTTGTTCTGTCTGTACCTACATCTCAATTCTTACATTGAACATTAGAAACTTTAGGAAATACACATGCACAGATTCTCAAATGTACATACATATATATAAAATCTTTTTTATTTCCAGCATTTACTGAAGTTCTTAAAAAAACAGCCTAAGTAGCATCTGTCTTTGTCTGGTTTTGGTCTTGAACTTTTTTAGCCTATGTAGAAACTTCATTATAGTCCTGGCTCCTAGGAGTTAATAATTAAATACTAGTTAGATAGTGGGGGACATTAATATATTATTTTCTTTCACAGTATCCAATAAATGGCTCCATGAACGTGGACAGGAATTTCGAAGACCGTGCACCTTGTCGGAATTGGAATGACAAACAGACTTCCCTTTCTCTCCTGTTGTACTCTAATGTGTCTGATACACACATTTCCCAGTCTTAACTTTGAAGAGTTTACAATTGACTAACACTCCATGATTGATTCAGTCATGAACCTCATCCTATGTTTCATCTGTGGACAATCGCTAACTTTGTGGGGGGTTTTTTTCTTTTAAAAGTAACACTTAAAACACCACATTTTACATATGAAACCTTAAAGTTCAGTTGGTATCACAGAGGACAAAGCAAGGCAGGGTAAAAAATGAGGAATTTTTACATTTATGGTATGTTTTAAAGAACTTTTTTTGGTTGGATAAAAAATACAATTTAGGCATCTGATTATAGTATTTCAGTACATCTCAGTTGGTGGGTGGTAGGCTAGAATGGTCCCTGTGATTAAGGAACAGATGCCGTATATTATGGACCTAGGTATTATGTTTACCTAGTCTCAACAACTCCCTTCTGGATCTGCCTGAAGACTAGGAATAAATTAGCCCTGTAAAGTGGGTTCCATACAATGTTTGCCCCTCCATATGCTATTCTAATTTGATTTTTTTTTCTCCCAAGTCATTTTTAAAGTATGCTTTATTTTACCAATCCCCTTCTTTCATAGCTCCTCTGTGGTGAATTAAATTTGAGTTACAATACTTTGATTAAAAAAAAATTTTTAACAGAAGGTCCTACATTAAAGACTGGGCCTTCTTAACTAAAATGATCATGACTTAGTCTGTTTCTTGTTTTTCTTAAATGACTGATGATTTTGTCCAAAAAATTTTGCTGTTTTTCTTAGTGCTAATTCCTTGCCTCTTATTTCAGCTACAGCAGGGGATGATGATGTTGGCATTCGGATTAAAAAAATATCGTGCCTTAGGAGACTGGAAATTTAAAAATGTACAAGTCCTTTCAATGATGAGGGAATTGATAAAAAAGGAGTTTTTCCTAAAAAGCCAAAATGTTTGTTTTTTCAATTCTGAAATGTGTTGTGACAACAGTGACCTATTTATGATCTTAAATCTTTTTTTTTAAATGTTTCCGTTTTCTGTGTGGTATTTTTCATATTTAAATGTGAATGTGTGCTATAGCAATAACAGGTTATTTCTTTAGAATTAGGACTTAGGTTTATCCTCCTGATTTTCATTCACTCTAAAGTCACATTGTTATGGTAGAAAATTAAGGCTCTTTGAACTTTCAGATATTTAATCAATCAAAATATGTTACCTTCAAAGGGAGCTTTACAACTTTATTACTATGGTTATGGAGTTTTTACAGTAATGCTACTTAAGATTTTCTGTTGTTCAAATACATGGTATGGTAGTAGAAAGCTCTGAACCTAATGAAGTATGTTAATTGACCCGTTAACCTTTATATTTCTTATGGTGAATCATAGTTCACATAAGGGCTCTTTATCCTTTATGCAGTATTTAAATAAGGAAGAATTTGGTTAATTCTCTGGGAAAGAGGGTATTACTTTACCATTTTTTAAAAAAAGTGAACTGTGAACTTTATTTCTCCGAACTATCCTTTGTTCCACTACAAGTATTTTAGTAAGAAATATTGAGAATTAAGTTCATTAATCTAATCAGATTTTGTGACCACAGATTTTTAAAAAATCTTTTTTAGATGGAAGCAATGTAAATTCAAAATTGAAGAAATAAAATGGGTGTTCAAAGAAAGGATACTAATCCTTAATTGCCACGTGTTTTAGAAAGTAGAATAAAAAATATCTACTTCACAAGGAAACAACATATTCCATAATCTTACAAATTTCATTATATTCAACCCCAAACCCCACACAGGGATTGGTAAACTCTTGTCAGTGTTAGGTCTTACAGAACCCTCCCAAGTTTCATAATTACCAACTATTTTTCTTTCCAAATGAAAAGGAGAAAAAAATTCCAGTATAAAACTTTGCAATCCTTTTTTTTATGCTGAACTTTAAAATAAATGAGGGCTAGAGCTATCATGGAAAATGTGGAAACTGTGGTTTCCTCACCAACCCTAAGTGTCCATCCTTTAAGATTGGAAGTTTCATCATTCATTAACTTTAACCATGAGTTATCACCAGTATCACCAAGTTAACTGAAGTATCCACCAGAATACTCAATCAGCAGGGTAAGTAAATGCCATAACTATGTAATAACCTAGTAGGATTATTTAAAAAAATAACGAAGTGACTTTAAGATTCTTCAGAAAGCTAGATGGTAAATGCAGTAATGAAAGACACAACCAACCATGTACTTTGGTGAATTTATAATAAAATGGTTACTACAATATAAAAGGATTGAGAAGAGTTGTTGTAAGCAGTAAACACACACACATATAAAACCTTATATATGTGTGATATAAAAATATAATACCTTGGGCTTCCCTGGTGGCGCAGTGGTTGAGAGTCCGCCTGCCGATGCAGGGGACGCGGGTTCGTGCCCCGGTCCCAGAAGATCCCACATGCCGTGGAGCGGCTGGGCCCGTGAGCCATGGCCGCTGAGCCTGCGCATCCGGAGCCTGTGCCCCGCAATGGGAGAGGCCACAACAGTGAGAGGCCTGTGTACTGCAAAAAAAAATATATATATAATACCTTATATGTGTGTGTGTATATAAGATATATATTATTGCTGCTGAGAAGAATCTAAATATCCTTACAGAGTCATGTGTTGCTGGTTATATGTAAATTCCATGCCAGATTTCCACTTAAGTCCATATAGCTGAAAAATGAACAACCCATATGTAGGGCCTAATGACCTAAACAATTGAATGACTAGATGGCTGCCATTACGAAACTTACAGTGTAATACCAAAATAACAACAACAGCAAATACCCAATCATGATTAAATAATCAGTTGAGAAGGATTAAACAGAATTATGAAATGGAGATTGCTAGGAGAAAGCAGAAAGAAAAATGACATCTTAGTCTGGATGCCCAGCAGCACAAGAACCAATCCCTTCTCTTGGCAGCACTTCACTGGGGTAAAAGTTTGTTATTTAGCAGGAGCAGTATTGGGTAACTTAGAGAAATAAGAATGATTGTCAGCACTAGAGAGTACTGTTTATTAAATTATCAGATTTATCAGAATTAAATAGATTTCATATTCCAATTTCCTAATGTCCTTGGATATTATTCTACCACACTAATGAGTTTTGCAAAAGTAACTGTAGTAGAACAGTAAATTTCTTGGCTGCCTGCTTTATTGACTTTTATTTGAGGACTTTGAAGTTTACTTTTTGTGTGAATGTAGCCTTCAATTAAATATACATTTTGATGCAGGAAGACTAATTTGTAAAAAAAAAAAAAAAATAGGCAGTCTTATCAAATATAAAAGTTTAAATAAAAGGAACCACTGAAAAGGAGTGCTAGTCTCTATATCCTGCTTTTTGAGGCCTTGTTGAATTCCCATTGCAGCACTGTTGTATTGAAGTCAGTTGTACGAAACAAGATAATCACAGATAAAATGAGCTCTAACATCTGAAAAAAGAAAATCCTTAAATTTTGTCATTTGGTTGTTCCAATTCCTAACAGGCTTGTTTATAATACAAATCTGTTTTAGGCTAAACACTTTAAAAGATTCAGAATAGAACATTTTAAAGAGAATATGTAGAGCGATGTACACTTTGACGTTTCATGGCTTTTTAGGGAGATGAATTTTATCTTTAGTCAATTTCTTCTAGAAAAGGCATTCACTTATTTAAGTCTACAAAGAGCGAAAATTATTATTTTAATATCTACCTTAAAGTCATAAACGTAATTAAGCTCCATTGCAATGTAGGTTTTACATGGGTTTGGAAATATCATGGGTTAAATCATATTATGTAAATAACCTTACAGTTGTTTACTCTTAGAAGGTGAAATAATTAAATTCACCTATAGAGTAAGTTATGTTCTATTTTTACTTTACGTTTAAAAGGCACAAAAGTTAAGGCTCTGTAACATGAAACACCTTTCAGATTTTTTATCATGAGATGGAAAAAAGTTCTTATTAAAAATAATCAGTGTTGGGCTTCCCTGGTGGCGCAGTGGTTGAGAGTCCGCCTGCCGATGCAGGGGACACGGGTTTGTGCCCCGGTCTGGGAAGATCCCACATGCTGCGGAGTGGTTGGGCCCGTGAGCCATGGCCGTTGAGCCTGCGCATCCGGAGCCTGTGCTCCGCAATGGGAGAGGCCACAACAGTGAGAGGCCCACATACCGCAAAAAAAAATAATAATAATCAGTGTTATCTTTCCCACATTCCCTTTTTACTTCTGCAACTATAGGAAAATAGTCTATGGAAAAGTTGAAGTAAGGCAATAATTAAAAGTGCTCTGAAACAGTCCTACTTAGAGTGTGGCTTGCAAAAGAGTTGCCATGGGGTTTGTTACTGTTCCACAATGAGATAAGGAGATTACATGAAAATGTAAATACAGTACATCAATAACTACATGGTTTTGTTCAGTTGACTTTTTTCATAGCAAGATTTTCAAGATGAAGAAAGCAATGTGTTATTTACATTGTGGTACAAGCTCCTTATATCTCTGAGAACCGGCTTTAAATAGCATTGCTCTAGAACAGTACAAATTTTGTTTGATTCTACATTTTTAACAGCACTAAAGAGTTTCATATCTGTGGTTTGGATCTTGGTGGGGTAGTGGGAGCAGACTTTTTATGTCATGGCATAATGGAGAAAACAATTCAGAATAATTAATTAGCTTAGCATATAATGTATCAAGGAATCAACATACTATCCTTACAGTGATAGATTTGGATCAACATTTCCTCTAGTTCTTAAACTTAATGGGACTTATTCTTGTTGGTATAAGACATATTTAAGAATATTGGTTCTAGAGGAAGCTAGTGGACTAGGAAGCTCCAGACCTTTGTTCCCCCATGGAAACGTGAAACCAGCAACTAGAGCCTGGATGAAATAACTTTATAGAGGTCTGGAAAACAGCCAAAGGTTTAAATTAACCAAATGAAAGCCAAGTTAAGAAAAAGCCATGTTCAAAGTGGTAGGACATTTCACAATGTTTTTACTTAAACTTGCCTCACGCCAAACCTGGTACAGCACAGGTGGGAGGAAGTAGCTGCCCCATTCCCAGTTCTTATCTTTAACCAAAAGGAGCAGAGCAGATCTTGTTTGTAACCTTTTAATCTGTTTGGAAGCTGCGTGGACTGGTCTTTTTCACTTAATTCAGAGCTCAGAAGGAAAAGGGTATAGCTGGGAAAAGCCCTGGGAAGCATCAGACACTGCTTGTTAAAGCTGCAGAGGAACTACAGACCTGGAGTAGCCTGATGCAAGAGATTACAGGTGGTGGAATACAATAGAAGGCCCTGAAAAGTGGCTGAGATGAGACTTCTAGGGAAAACAAGACTTTAAAAAGCAGGCATGTATATGGGGAGATGGAGAAAAGCATCAACAAAGGTCCAGGCAAGATGCATGCCAAGGAAAGACCTTGAACCCCATGCTGATCCCAAGGATTAAAATACGCTCTTCTGCAAAGACTGGGAGAGGCTACTCTTTCAAGTACCTAATTTTCAGCACCCCCCACACACATACACAAATCACAAAGCATACATAGAAACAGGAAAACATTTCTCCCATTCAGAAGGAGAAAATTAATTGGAAGAAACCATCCCTGAAGAAACACAGACACTGGATGTACTAAACTAAGAGTTTAAAACACCTGTTTTAAATATGCTCAAAGAGCTGAAGGAGAACATAGACAAAGAGCTAAAAGAAGGCAGAAAATGATACATGAACAAAATAAGAATATCAACAAAAGGATAAAAAATACGAAATTAGTTTAAAAGAACCAACAATAATTCTAGAGCTGAAAAATAAGTGAATCGAAAAATTCACTAGAAGGATTCAACAGCAGGTTCAAATAGGCAGAGGAATAAATCAGCAAACTTGGGGACAGGTCATTTCAAATTATCAAGTCAAGTCCAAGGAGCAGAAAGAATGAAGAAAAGTGAACAGAGCGAAAGGGACTTACATGACACCATCAAACAGCCCAGTATATACATTATGTGAATCCCTGAGGAAGAAAGAAAATTTCTGAGAGATCATTTGAAAAAATAATGGTCAATTATTTCCCATATTTGTAGTCATGGATTGACAAATTCCAGAGGCTTAAAGAATTCCAAGTAGGATAAACTCAGAGAAAACCCTGAGACATATTATAATCATAGTACATAGTAAATCTATTCTACAAAAATGAGAGAGAAATTAAGACATTTCCAGATAAATAAAAGCTGAGGGAGTTCATTACCACTTGACCTGCCCTACAAGAAATGCTTCAAGTTAAAAGGACTCTGGACATTGACTGGAAATCATATGAAAATATAAATATCTTTAATAAAGGTAAATATATGGAACAACAGAAAAATCAACATTGTGATTTTTGGTTACAACTCCACTCTTTTTTCCTAGAGGATTTAGAAGACAAATGCATAAAAAATTATAAATATGTTAATGAGTACAATATATAAAGCTGAATTTGTGACTTCATTAACATAAAGGGGAGTGGATCTGTAAAGGGGTAGAGTTTTTGTGTGGGGTTGCAGAAACGAATTAATTCAGATTAGATTGTTATAACTTTAGGGTGTTATATGTAGTCCATGTGCTAACCACAAAGAAAGTATCTATAGAATATACACAAAAGGAAATGACAAGTAATCAAAACGTGTCATTACAAAGAAAGTGAACAGAAAAGAAGGCAGTAATAGAGGAAATGAGGGACAAAAAAAAAAAGCTGTAAGATATAAAGAAAAAATGGCAAAAGTAATTTTGCCATCCCTAGCAGTAATTACTTTAAATGTAAATGGATTAAACTCCCTGATCAAAAGATGTAAATTGACATAATGGATAAAAAACATGACCCAAGTATATGCTGTCTTAAAGAGACTCACTATATCTAAAGACATGCATAAGTTGGAAGCAAAAGGATGGGAAAATATATTCCCTATCAAAATCCCAATGATTTTTTTTACCCATCATAAAATTAATATGTGGGTATAGAGGGGACAGATCTCAAGACAATAAAAGCTATTTATGACAAATCCACATCCAATATAATACTCACTGGTGAAAAGCTGAAATCCTTCCTGATAAAACCTGGAACAAGACAAGGATCCCCACTCTCACCTCTTCTATTCAACATAGTATTGGAAGTCCTAGCCACAGCGGTCAGACAAGAAAAAGAAATAAAAGATATCCAAATTGGAAGGGAAGAGGTAAAATTATCATTATATACAGCTGGTATGATATTGTATGTAGAAAACCCTAAAGACTCCACACAAAAACTATTAGAACTGATAAACGAATTCAGCAAGGTAGCAGGATACAAGATTAACATACAGAAATTGGCTGCATTTCTTTATGCCAACAATGAAATATCAGAAAGGGAATGTAAAAAAACAATACCTTTTAAAATCACACCCCCCAAAATAAAATACTTAGGAATAAAGCTGACCAAGGAGGTGAAAGACTTATATGCTAAGAACTATAAAACATTAATAGAAGAATTTGAAGATGATTCAAGGAAATGGAAAGATATCTCATGCTTTTGGATTGGAAGAATATTGTTAAAATGGCCATACTACCCAAAGCAATCTACAGATTTAATGCAATCCCTATCAAATTACTCATGACCTTTTTCATGCAACTAGAAAAAATAATCCTAAAATTCATATAAACCAAAAAAGACACAGAATCGCCAGAGCAATCCTGAAGAAAAAGAACAAAGCCAGAGGCATAACCCTCCCAGACTTCAGAAGATACTACAAATCTACAGTAATCCAAACAGCGTGGTACTGGCACAAAAACAGACATACAGATCAATGGAACAGAATAGAGAGAGAGCCCTGAAATAAACCCCCCACACCTACAGTCAATTAATCTTTGACAAAGGAGGCAAGAATATACAATGGGGAAAAGACAGTCTCTTCAGCAAGTGGTGCTGGGAAAGTTGGACAGCCACATGTAAATCAATGAAGTTAGAATACACCCTCTCACCATGCACAAAAATAAACTCAAAATGGCTTAAAGACTTAAACATAAGGCACAACACCATAAAACGCCTAGAAGAGAACACAGGCAAAACATTCTCTGACGTAAATCATACCAATGTTTTCTTAGGTCAGTCTCCCAAGGCAATAGAAATAAAAATGAAAATAAACAAATGGGACTTAAACTTACAAGCTTTTGCACAGCAAAGGAAACCATAAGCAAAATGAAAAGACAACTCACAGAATGGAAGAAAATAATTCGCAGATGATGCATTCGACAAGGGCTTCATTTCCAAAATACACAAACAGCTCATACAATTCAATAACAACAACAAAAAAATAACCCTATCCAAAAATGGGCAGATTTAAATAGACATTTCTCCAAAGAAAACATAAAGATGCCAATAGGCACATGAAAAGATGCTCAACATTGCTAATTATTAGACAAATGCAAGTCAAAACTACAATGAACAGAAAGGCCCCCCTTGTGCACACCACCTCCACAGACAACTGTTGCCACATGGTGGCCCAATTACAGCAGCACCGGTCACTGCTCTCTACCCCATTCTACCTCTCCTCGACCCAACCCAGAGGGGTCAGAAACTGCTGCTAGTTTTCCAGCCTGAAGTAGGCTCAAGCTCAGAAAGGGGGGAAATTTAGAATTTAAATTAATTTGGAGTTTCAAAAAAAAAAACTACAATGAGGTACCACCTCACACCAGTCAGAATGGCCATCATTAAAGAGTCTACAAATAACAAATACTGAAGAGGGTGAGGAAAAAAGGGAACCCTCCTACACTGTTGGTGGGAATGTAAGCTGGTGCAGCCACTGTGGAAAACAGTATGGAGGTTCCTCAGAAAACTAAAAATAGAATTACCATATGATCCAGCAATCCCACTCCTGGGCATATATCCAGACAAAACTATAATTCAAAAAGATACATGCACCCCTATGTTCATAGCAGCACTATTCACAATAACCAAGACATGGAAACAAGCCAAATGTCCACCAACAGATGAATGGATCAAGAAGATGTGGTACATATATACAGTGGAATACTACTCAGCCATAAAAAAGAACAAAGTAATACCATTTGCAGCAACATGGATACAACTAGAGATTATCACACTAAGTGAAGTCAGGCAGAGAAAGGCAAATACCATATATCACTTATATGTGGAATCTAAAATAGGCACAAATGAACCTATCTATGAAACAGAATCACGGACATTGAGAACAGACTGGTGGTTGTTAAGGGGGAGAGGGTTGTGGGAGGGATGGATTGGAACATTGGGGTTAGCACATGTAGGCTTTTATATATGGAAGAGATAAGCAGCAAGGTCCTACTACTGTGTGGCACAGAGAACTATGTACAAAATCCTATGATAAACCATAATGGAAAATATGAAAAAAAGAATGTATATATTGTATAACTGAATCACTTTGCTGTACAGCAGTAATCAACACAACATTGTAAATCAACTATACTTCAAATAAATAAATAAAATTAATATGGAATCAAAAGGGACCTTAAATAGCCAAAATAATCTTGAAAAAGAGTAACAATAGAAGTCTCACACTTCCTGATTTCAAAACTTACTACAAAGCTACAGTAATCAAAATAGTGTGATACTGGCATAAAGACATAGACAATTAGTATAGAATAGAAAGCCTAAAAATAAATCCACATAACTCAACAAAATATAACCCAATTAAAAAAAAAAGATTAAGGACTTGAATAGACATTTCTCCAAAGAAGAAATACAAATGTCTAATCAACACATGAAAAGATGCTCAACATCACTAATGACTAGGGAAATGCAACTCAAAACCACAATGAGATAAACTCTCACACTCTTTAAGATGACTATTATCGCAAAAAATAAAAAGTAACAAGTGTTGGTGAGGCTGTGGAGAAATTGGAATCTTCACACATCGCTGGTGGGAATGTAAAATAGTTTAGCCACTATATATTCCTCTTCTGGGTATATATCCTAAAGTAATGAAAGCAGAGACTCAGAGAGAGATTTATTTGTACACTCACTTTAATACCAGCAGTATTTAGAAGAGCCAAAAGATGGAAGCAGTCCAAGTGTCCATCAGCAGATAAATGGATAAATAAAAGATAAAAAGGATGACAGTTTTTAAAATAAAGAAATTAATAAAACAATCCAAAAGAAAATGAAACTGAAAATAAGCAAAGAAGATCTAACAGAGATAATGGGAATCCCTAAATAAACAACAAAACCAAGTAAAAAGAATCATGCTTAAAAGTTATATTTCAAGAAAACTGTCTGTAGTATGCCTGACATTAAGCTTTTGAGTGCTGAGACATCCATTTCAAAGGCATCCATCTTGAATAACCATATTGCCAGCTATATGACACAGCTACAAGCAAAACAACTAGATAAGGAGTCAGGCTGCCCCACACATGAAGTTTCCCTTTTAGAAAGCCCTGTGTCCTAGATAAATGACCACCTGAGCGTACCTGCTTTTCACTTCCCATGCCCTATTCCCACTCTTATACTTGAAGCTTGCCAATAAAGAGTGAACCCACAAAATCTCAGGCACCCCACCCTCAGAACTTAATAAAGACAGACCACCAAGTCTGTGCTCCCTCCCTCCTACTCTACCCGTGACCTACTGTGTGGCCCTTGGTAGTGCTGTGTACCCTCTAGGATATTTGAGTAATCTTGTTCTTCAAAGTTCCCTGATGGTTTTTTGCTGAGGTGCTCAATGCAATCATAGTAAGAACCACAAGGGCTGGTCCAGCCACAACATTGGCTCCAGTCCAGAAAACGTCTGCGGGGGCTCCCACAAGTAATAGGGACCCAGGCAAGTGTCTCAGGCTTTCCTACCCAATAGCATCACTATCAGTAGGCTGGGACAGACACAATACTTTCTTAAAATAAAAACATTTAAAACTATATATTGAAAGAGCACATTGTGTACCAGAGAATAACAACTCAGAATGACCAACATCATTACATACTCGTAAAATGACCAGATTTTAAAGAGCAAAAAAATTTCCTTTGAGCATTTTGGCAAAAGGACCACATTACTTATAAGGGAGAGAGAATTAGATCATTAGTAGATGTTGACAGCAACACTTTATCCCAGAAGAAAATGGATATAAAATATATTTAAGGTAGTCAAGGAAAGAAAATGTGAATGAAAGGTTTTATATACAGCATAACTACCCTTTAAGTACAAAGGGCACAGACAAATCTATCAATATGCAAGAACTCAGAAAATATTGTTCCTGTGACACTTTCCCAAGAAATCTAGAGAATGAACATCTGACACCAGAATGGAAATTAGTTAGATATGAAAGATGATGAAAATACTAATGATCAAACCCATAGGATATAGCAGCAACTACAGAAAAATATTTAACTTTTAATTTACAGTATAAAACCAAAAAAATTTTTTTAATTAGTGTATTTATGGTGCAGCTACTATGGAAAACAGTATGGAGGTTCTTCAAAATATTAAAAATAGAACTACCATATGATCCAGCAATTCCACTTCTGGCTATTTATCTGCAGGAAATGAAAGCACTAACTCGAAAAGATATAGGCACCCTCATGTGCCTCATATAGGCACCTTTCATTCACATTCTTTGCAGCACTGAACATGAAAACAACCTAAGTGTCCATCAGTGGATGAATGGAGAAAGAAAATGTGATATATACACACAATAGAATATTAATCATCCATAAAAAAGTAAATTTTGCCATTTGTGACACCAGAGATGGATTTCAGGATGTTATGTCAAGTGAAATAAGTCAGAGAAAGATAACTACTATATGATCTTACTTATATGTGGAATCTAGAAAGATAAAACAAGAACATACCTACATAGATACAGAGGACAGAGTTAGTGGTTTCCAAAGGTGAGGGATGGGGGTGGGGGTCAAAATAGGTGAAGGAGGTCAGGAAGTACAAACTTCTAGTTATAAGATAAAGAAGTCACATGGAAAAAGTGTAACTCTGTGTGGTGATGGATGTTAATGATTTACTGTGGTAATCATTTTGCAATATATATAAGTATTGAATGATTACATTATACACCTGAAACTAATATAATGTTATGTGAGTTACATCTCAAAAAAAAAATTATTAGTCCCGAGTGTCAGTAGTGCCAAGGTTGAGAAACCCTGATCTAAGTCACTTGATCAAGAACAGCTGAAAGAAATGTACTCATTTTGATGAAGTGCTGGTTTGAAGAGCTTGTCTTTAAAATCTTCAGGTTGTATAACAGTTCAGCCTGCTAGATGTATTCATCAGATATCATGTTCTTCATCCTATTCCTTTTTTTCTTGGAACATTAAACGCATTATAAAAACCAAAAAAAATGTAATAATAAAATAAATGTATTCAATTAGAAAAATAGAGAAAACATTTAGTAAATATGATGGAAATAATTCGTGCTTAGATGCAAGTTTACAGCACCAAATGTCTACTACATTAGAAAGAAGAAAGGTCCAAAAATTAATAACCTGGTTTCCACTTTAAGAAGCTGGAAAAGCTATACAATGGGGAATATTACTCAGCAATAAAAAAATGAAGTAGTTTCTCTGGTGGTGCAGTGGTTAAGAATACGCCTGCCAATGCAGGGGACACAGGTTTGATCCCTGGTCCGGGAAGATCCCACACGTCACGGAGCAACTAAACCCGTGCGCCTGTGCTTTTGAGCCTGCGAGCCACAACTACTGAGCTCGGGTGCTGCGACTACGGAAGCTTGCATGCCTAGAGCCTGTGCTCTGCAACAAGAGAAACCACTGCAGTGAGAAGCCCACGCATCACAATGAAGAGTAGTCCCTGCTCGATGCAACTAGAGCAAGCCCACGCACAGCAGCAAAGACCCAATGCAGTCAAAAATAAATAAATAAATAGGAAATAGGTTTTTTTTAAAAAAATGAAGTAGTGATACATGCTACAAGATGGATGAACCCTAAAAATATACTAAGCGAAATAAATTGATTACCGAGGACTGCATATTGTATGATTCCATATATATGAATGTCCAGAATAGACAAATCTAAAAAAGAAAGCAGATTAGTGGTTGCCTGGGGTGGGGAAATTAGGGAGTGATGGCATTAGGTTTCTTTTTGGGTTAATGAAAGTGTTCTTAAGTTGATTGTGATGATGAAAACACAATTCTTTGAATATACCTGAAGTCATTAAATAGTACATTTTAAGTTGTTCACTTGTATGGTATGTGGATTGTTTCAATAAAAGTGTTTTCTTTTAAAGACTAGAAAAAAAGAACAAATTAAACCAAAAGTAAGAAGAAAACTAAGAGCAAAAATAAATGAAAGGAAAATAGACAAACCATAGAGAAATTCAGTGAAACCAAAAGCTATTTTCTTAAATCCATCAATAAAAATTGATAAATCTTTAGACTGATAAAGAGCCAAGAGAAAAGAAACAAATTACCAATATCAGCCATCAAAAAAGGGACATCACTACAGCTTTTACAAGCATTAAAAGGATAATGGAGGGACTTCCCTGGTGGTCCAGTTGCTAAGACTTCACCTTCCAATGCAGGGGGTGAGTGTTCAATCCCTGGTCAGGGAGCTAAGATCCCACATGCCTCAGGGCCAAAAAAACAAAACATAAAGCAGAAGCAATATTGTAACAAATTCAATAAAGACTTTAAAAATGGTCCACATCAAAAAAAATGATAATGGAATATTATGAACATCTTTATATCAAAAATAAGACAATTTATTGACAAATTTATTTTATTTATTGAAATTGACAAATTTCTTGAAAGAGAAAAATTACCAAAATTTACCCAAGAAGAAACAGTCTGGATAGCCCCATTTCAAGTAAAGAAATTGAATTAATAATTTAAAAAATTACCACATTATCCCAAGAATGTAAAGATGGTTCAATATTTTTAAAATCTGATGGCCAAAAAGCACATGAAAAGATGTTCAACATCACTAATTATCAGAGAAATGCAAATCAGAATGACAATGAGGTATCACCTCACACCAGACAGAATGGTCATCATCAAAAAGTCTACAAACAATAAATGCTGGAGAGGGTGTGGAGAAAAGAGAACCCTCCTACACTGTTGGTGGGATGTAAATTGGTACAGCCACTATGGAGAACAGTATGGAGGTTCCTTACAAAACTAAAAATAGGGCTTCCCTGGTGGCACAGTGGTTAAGAATCTGCCTGCCAATGCAGGGGACACGGGTTCGAGCCCTGGTCTGGGAAGATCCCACATGCTACAGAGCAACTAAGCCCATGAGCCACAACTACCAAGCCTGTGCTCTAGAGCCCTTGAGCCACAACTACTGAGCCTGCGTTCCTAGAGCCTATGCTCTGCAACGAGAGAAGCCACCACAGTGAGGAGCCCACACACTGCAACGAAGAGTAGCCCCTGCTCACCGCAACTAGAGAAAGCCTGCGTGCAGCAATGAAGACCCAACACAGCCAAAAATAAAATAAATAAAATAAATAATTTTTTTAAAAAGAGACTTGAAAAAAAACCCTAAATGTAGAAATACCATATGGTCCAGCAATCCCACTACTGGACATATATCTGCAGAAAAGCATAATTTGAAAACATACATGCACCCCAATGTTCATTGCATCACTATTTACAATAGCCAAGACATGGAAGCAACCTAAATGTCCATCAACAGAGGAATGGATAAAGAAGATGTGGTACATATATACAATGCAATATTACTCAGCCATAAAAAGAACAAAATAATGCCATTTACAGCAACATGGATGGACCTAAGAGATTATCATACTAAGTGAGGTAAGTCAGACAGAGAAAGACAAATATCATATGATTTCATTCATATGTGGAATCTAGTTTTTAAAAATGATATAAATGAACTCATTTACAAAACAGAAACAGACTCACAGATTTTGAAAACAAACTTATGGTTACCAAAGAGGAAACGTGGAGAGGGGGGATAAATTTGGAGCTTGTAATTAACATACACACACTACTATATATAAAATAGATAACCAACAAGGACCTAAAATAGATAACCAACAAGGACCTAATGTATAGCACAAAGAACTATACTCAGTATTCTGGAATAACCAATATGGGAAAAGAATCTGAAAAAGAATGAATATATGCATATGTATAACTGAATCACTTTGCTGTACACCTGAAACTAACATAACATTATAAATCAACTATACTCCAATAAAATTAAAAAATAAAAATAAAATAAAATCTGCTAATTGAATCCACAGCCTTAATAAAGGTAATATTAATTGTTGGGGAAGGTGTTTGTCATCCATACATGATTAAAAAAAATAAAAACTTGGAAACTGGAAGTAGAAGGGAACCTCCTTAATCTGATTATCTGTATCTACTATAAACTTCTAATAAATATCATACTTGATTATAAAATTTGTTTTTAAGAATTTCACTTAATACAACAAGTAAGGTCAAATGCTTGCTAGTACTTCTTACATTCAAAATGGTGTCAAGGTTCTGGTAAATATAACAAGAAAAAGAAAAGAGGTACGTGGCAGATAGTTTAGAAAGACTCACTCTACCTGTTTAAATTCTTATTTTGCTATAGTAAATAGACTGAAAGCTACAATATTTTTAAGACTTCCTGTCTGTAGGAATCCAGATATGTTTTACCACACAAACACACTTGACATGCTAAAACTGGATCTTTTTGCAAGCTTCATGGTGGTGGCAACTAGACCATCTGGCCCTTCTATGGCAGAGTTTCATAAATATTGAGTGGCAGCATTTTTCCTTGCTATGTAGCATCCAAGCTCAGCATCTCCTACCTCTGTAGTTTTAGTGACCTAATTCATATCATTTTAAATAATCTTTTTGCTTAAATTAGACACAACTGCTTATAACATAGCAGTTACAAGGCTTGGCCAAGGAAAGAAATTATGATAAAAAGGAAAAAAAATTCTCATTATTTGCAGATTATATGATTGAATATAGAGGAAAATCTGAGAAACATACTATATACAAATAACTGTAATACCAGGTTGAAATGGTATTATGAAAGTAGAGATAAAGTGCTACTTATGTTCAAAAGTGAAATTTAATTTCTAGCTTTGAGAGCCCAGTGGTGGTGGAATGATGCTAAGAGGTGGCATGCACATGGTTATGATGTATAATCTTTTAAAATGATGATGAATTCAATTAGATATTTGATGAAGACATTTGCATCAATTTTTTTTTTTTTTTTTTTTTTTTTTTCTGTACGCAGGCCTCTCACTGTTGTGGCCTCTCCCGTTGTGGAGCACAGGCTCCAGATGCACAGGCTCAGCGGCCATGGCTCACAGGCCCAGCCGCTCCGCGGCATGTGGGATCTTCCCGGACCGGGGCACGAACCCGTGTCCCCTGCATCAATATTTATAAGAGATATTTGCCTGTAGTTTTCTGACCTTGTAGTATTATTGTCTCTCACTGGTATCAGGGTGATACTGGACTCTTTTCTGGGGTTTTTTTTTTTTTTTTTTTGGCTGTGTTGGGTCTTTGTTGCTGCACGCAGTCTTTCTCTAGTTGTGGGATCTTCCCAGACCAGGGCTCGAACCCGTGTCCCCTGCATTGGCAGGCGGATTCTTAATCACTGCGCCACCAGGGAAGCCCTGGACTCTTAAAATGAGTTAAAAGTGTTCTTTCATTTTTGAGGAAGAATTTGTGCTAGTTCCTTTTTACATATTTTATAGAATTCAACAGTGAAGCATCTGGTCCAGGGCTTTTCTTTGTTGGGACAGCTTTGATTATAGATTCAATCCCATACTAGTCATAAGTCTATTCAGATTTTCCATTTCTTTATTATCCAGTCTTCTAGATTGTGCATTTTTAGGAATTTATCCCTTTCACCTAGGTTATCCAATTATTGGTGTACAATTGTTCATAGTACTCTTACAACCCTTTTTATTTTTGTAAAATTGGTAGTAATGCTCCCCCTTTCATTTCTGATTCAGTAGTTGAATCCTGTCTTTTTTTTCTTGGTCATTATGGCTAAAGATTTATCAATTTTGTTCTTCTCAAGTGGGATTTATTCTTGAAATGCAAGGATAGTACAATGTATGAAATGTAATATACCACATTAATAGAATGGAGGAAAAACCCACATGATAATTTCAAATGTTACAGAAAGTCCATTTGACAAATTTTAACACCCTTTCATGGTAAAAACTTAACAAACTAGGAATTAAAAGGGAACTTTCTCAACATGATTTTAGAAGACCCCACAGTTAACAGCATACTCAAAGGTGAAAGACTGAGAGGTTTTTCCTAAGACCAAGATACTTCTACCACTTCTATTCACCACAGTACTGGAAGTCCTGGCCTGAGCAATTCAGCAAGGACAAGCAGCAAAAGGCATTCAAATTGGAAGAGAAGAAGTTAAATTATCTCTATTCACATGAGACATGACCTTATATGTAGAAAATCCTAACTATTACACAAAAAACCCCCACTAGAACCAATAAATGGATTAAGCAAAGTTGCAGGATATAAAATAAATTTTAAAAAACAGTTGCAATTATATACAATAATAATTGACAATTGAGAGAGGAAAATAAGAAAAAATCCGTTTCCAAAATCATCAAAGAGAATAAAATACTTAGGAATAAATTTACCCAAGGAGGTAAAAGACTTTCAACTGAAAATTATGAAACATTGCTAAAAGAAATTAAAGACATAAATAAATGGAAAACATCCTTTAATCATGGCCTAGAAGACAATATTATTGAGACGATAATATTACATAAAGGGATATATATATTCCATGCAATTTCTACTAAAAACCCAAAAACATTTTTTTGCAGAAATAAAAAACCCATTCTAAAATTCATGTGGAATTTTAAGGGGCCCCAAATAGCCAAAATAATTTTTAAAAAGAGCAAAGCTAGAGGATTCATACTTCCTGATTTCAAAGTTTACTACAAAGCTGAAGTAATCAAAATATTGTGATATTGGCTTAAGGAAAGAAATATAGACCAGAATAAAGATACTAGAATAAAGAGCCCACAATAACCCCCTCTTACATAGTCAAATGATTTTGACAAAGGTGCTAAAGCCATTGAGAGGTAGAAAGGACTCTCCTTTCAAAAAATAGTCCTGGAAAAACTGGCTATCTACATGCAAAAGAATGAAATTGGTCCTTTATCTTATACCACATGTAAAAATTAATGCAGAATGGGATTTCCCTGGTGGCGCAGGGGTTAAGAATCTGCCTGCCAATGCAGGGGACACGGGATTGAGCCCTGGTCCAGGAAGATCCCACATGCAGTGCATCCCTGGTAGCAAAATGGTTGAGAATCCATCTGCCAATGCAGGGGACACGGGTTTGAGCCCTGGTCTGGGAAGATCCCATATGCCACAGAGCAACTAAGCCTGTGCGCCACAACTGCTGAGCCTGTGCTCTAGAGGCCGCAAGCCACAACTACTGATCCCGCTTGCCACAACTTCTGAACCCCATGTGCCTACAGCCCATGCTCCGCAACAAGAGAAGCCACTGCATGGGAAGCCTGTGCACCACAACGAAGAGTAGCCCCCACTTGCTGCAACTAGAGAAAAGCCTGTGTGCAGCAACAAAGACCCAATGCAGCCAAAAATAAAAAAAAATAAAAAAAAATTTTTTAAAATCTGGCCTTTAAAAAAAAAGATCCCACATGCTGCAGAGCAACTAAGCCTGTGTGCCACAATTACTAAGCTTGTGCTCTAGAGCCCGTGAGCCACAACTACTGAGCCCACAAGCCACAACTACTGAGCCCATGTGCTGCAACTACTGAAGCCCATGCACCCAGAGCCCATGCTCCACAACAAGAGAAGCCACTGCAACAAGAAGCCCGTGCACCGTAATGAAGACTAGCCCCTGCTCACCACAACTAGAGAAAGCCTATGCAAAGCAATGAAGACCCAACGCAGCCAAAAATAAATAAATAAAATAAATAAATGTAAAAGAAATTAATGCAGAATGGATCAAAGACCTGAACGTAACAGCTGAAACTATAAAACTATTGACAAAAACATAGAGGAATATCTTCATGACATTAGATATGGCAATGCTTTCTTGGATATGACACAAAAAGCACAGGCAACAAAAGAAAAACACAGATCAATTGGGCATTACCAAAATTTAAACTTTTCTGCAAAATTTAAAACTATCAAGAGAGTGAAAAGGCAATCCATAGAATGGGATGAAGTATTTGCAAATCCTATAAGAGATTAATATCCAGAGTATACAAAAACTCTTAAAACTCAACAGCTACAACCACTGCAATTAAAAACTGGGCAAAGTAGCTTTCCCAGCTATACAGGATACAGCCAATGAGGCCCATTTATCTCTTACTTCATCCAGAGTACTGAGTTATCAGCTGCATCACTGGGGGACAGGAAGAGGCCAGGAGAGTAGCAAATAGGACTCTTGGATAGCATAAAAGGGATGCAAATCCTAGCCACATCAGGGACTGCATCAAGAAGCCCACCCACAAGTCACTGGGGATGCCTCCTCGCCCACTGATCCCCCCAACTCCAGCACTCTGCATGACTCACCCATTATATCCCCACAACTTGTGGCTGGCTCTTGGTGCATGTTCCTGATGGTACCTGGAATGAGCTTTGGCAGATGGCTAATGGGGACTCGCAGAAGGCCAGCCCGACTCTGCAGGCCAGGGAGAGACCAGCAACTTAAGTTTTAAGTCTGCCCTTGGTTAAGCAAAAGGGAGGCTGTCAGCACCAGGCCTAGGGTATTGCAGGATTGAGAGAAGGCATATAAGCTTAAGAATTCAGCCAAAAGAGGGAGAAGGTAGCATGGAGCAGATGCATTCAAATAATCTGATAAATGCTGAGAATTTCTAGCAGAGCTGATGGAAGGTATTTCTCTCCTGAAGCCAGTTATTAAAGACAAGAGGAGGTAACTCCTGCTTTAAATGTAAAGAGAACAATGCTAGATTTAAGGAACATAAAACAATCAAGGAAACATGACAACACTAAAGGATCACAATAATTTTTTAGTAACTGAACCCAAAGACATGGAGATCAGCAATTTACCAAATAAAGAATTCAAAAGAATTGTTTTAAGGAACCCCAATGACCCACAAGAAAACACAGAAAAACAATTCAATGAAATCAGGAAACAATACATGAACAAAATGAGAAGCTTAATGAAGAGGTAGAAATCATAAAAAAGAATGAAACAGAAAATCTGAAGAATACAGTAAGTAAAAGAAAAATGCAGTAGAGAGCGCCAACGGCAGGATGGATCAAGCAGAAGAAAAATAGATATGAATTAGAAGATAGGACCTTTGAAATTATCCAGTAAGAGGAGAAAAAAGAATGAAAAAGAATAGAAAAAGCTAACTTGATCTATGGGACAACATCAAAAGAAAGTCTGTGAATTTTTGGAGTCCCAGAAAAGACAAGAGAAGGAGAAAGAAAGCTTATTTAAAGAAATAATGGCTGATGGACTTCCTTGGTGGCACAGTGGTTAAGAATCTGTCTGCCAATGCAGGGGACATGGGCTTGATCCCTGGTCCAGGATGTTCCCATATGCCGCAGAGCAACTAAGCCCGTGTGCCACAACTACTGAGACCACACTGTACAGCCCCCGAGCCACAGCTACTGAGCCCACGTGCCACAACTACTCAAGCCCGCGCACCCTAGAGCCCACGTGCTGCAACTACTGAAACCCGCGCACTCTAGGGCATACATGTCACAACTACTGAGCCTGCATGCTGCACCTACTGAAGCCCACACAGCTAGAGCCCATGCTCTGCATCAAGAGAAGCCACTGCAATGAGAAGCCCGTGCACCGCAACGAAGAGTAACCTCCGCTCACCACAACTACAGAAAGCCTGTGCACAGCAACAAAGATCCAACACAGCCAAAATAATTAATTAATTAATTTAAAAACTTGAAATAATGGCTGAGAACTTCCCAAATCTGAAGAGAGCTTTGGATATCCAAGTTCATGAAGCTCATAGGTAACCAAACTCTTTCAATGTGAACAGATCTTCACCCTGAAATGATACATTAAAGAAACTTAATAGATATATATGGAACATTCCACCCCAAAGTAACAATGCATATTTTCCTCAAAGTGCACATATCTAGGATATAACATATATTAGGCAAAAAAATACATCTTAATAATTTTAAGAATATTGAAATCAGATCAAGCATTTTTTCTGACATGAATGGTATAACTGGAAATCAAGTACAAGAACAAAACTGAAAAATTCATAAATATGTGGGGATTAAACATGCTACTGAAGAACCAATGGGTCAAGGAATAAGTCAAAAGTGAAATTTTTAAAATACCTTGAGACAAATGAAAATGGCAATATAACATACCAAAATTATGTAATGCAGCAAAAGAAGTTCTATGAGGGAAGCTCATAGTGATAAATGCCTACACTAAGAAATAAGATAGATTGCAAATAAACAAACTAACTTTACACTTCAAGGAACTAGAAAAAGAACAAAGAAAACCCAAAATTAGTAGAAGGAAGGAAACAAAGATCAAAATGAAAACGAATGAAATATAGACTAGAAAGACTACAGAAAAGATCACTAAAATTAAGGGCTGTTGTTTTTTTAAAGATAACAAAATTGGCAAATCTTTAGCTGGATTCACCTAGAAAAAAAGAGAGGACTCAAATAAAATTAGAGAGGAAAGAGATATTACAACTGATACCATAGAAATACAAAGGATCATAAGAGACTACTATCAACAATTATTCACCAACAAATTGGACAACCTAGAAGAAATTGATAAATTCTTAAACCATACAATCTACCAAAACTGAATCAGGAAGAAATAGAAAATATGGAAAAAAAAAAAAAAACCCAAACAGTTACTAGCTGGAGATTGCATAATTAGTCAAAAACCCCCAACAAAAATCCAGGACCAGATAGCTTCATTGGTGAATTCTACCAAACATTTAATGAAGAATTAATGTCAATCCTTCTCAAACTCTTCCAAAAAATCAGAGGAGGAAACACTTCCAAACACATTTTACAAGGCCAGCATTACCGTGATACTAAAAACAGACAAGAACACTACAAGAAAATAAGAGTACTAGCCAATATCCCTGATGAATATAGATGCAAAAATCCCCAACAAAGTATCAGCAGACAGAATTCAACAATACATTAAAAGGATCATACACCAGGGAGGTGTGGCCAAGATGGCAGAGTAGGAAGACCCTGAGCACACTTACTCCCACAGGCACAGGAAAATTACAACTATCTACAGAGCAACTATCTATAAGAATGACCTGAGGCCTAGCAGAAAAGATTTTCCACAACTAAAGATATAAAGAAGGGACTACAAGATGATGTAGTATAGTCAAGACCCACATCCCCAGAGTAGGTGACCACAAATGAGAGGATAATCACAACTGCAGAAGTTCTTGATGAGCGGGGAGACCGAGCCCCATGTTCTGCTCTGTAGCCTGGGGGTCCTGCACCAAGAAAACAAGCCCCAAGAATGTCCTGCTTTGAAGGCCAGTGGAGCTTGTGTACGGGAAAGCCAGAGGGCTGTACAAAGCAGAGACTCTGCTCTTAAAGGGCATGCATATAATCACACACACTCTGAGTTCCAGTGCAGAGGCAGTAATTTGAAAGGAGCCTGGGTCAGACCCACTTACTGATCTTGGAGAGCATCCTTGAGATTCAGGAGCCAACTGGAACTCCCTCTGGGGACATAGATGCTGATAGCACCATTTTGGGGAGAGCTTATTCTACTACAAGGATGCTTGTGCTGGTAAGCACCATTTTGGAGTCCTCTCTGTAGCCTATTAGCGCCAGGGGCTTACACATCCACCAACAGGCTGGCACCAGCCCTGTGACTCCCTTGACTACACAACCAGCCATGCTGGGACATGGCCCCACCCACCAGCAGGCTGAAACCAGCCCTACGACTACACATACTGGGAAGCCAGCTGTGGTGGCACCTGCCCACCAGCAGGCCATCACCAACCCCAGGACCCTCCAGGCCACACAGGCACCTGAACTATGCCTATGAACTTGACCCCACCCACCAGTGATCTGGCAGCCACTGAATGAGTCAGGGCCTGGCAGCCAACCAGACCTGGAGCCAGCCATGCCTACCAGGACTCCTACATTAGTTAGCCTCACCACAACAGAAGGGCCCATGCAGCCCATATAGGGGACACCCTAGAGTGTACAGCCCTGGAAACAAGAGGCGAGTGTGTTGCTGGGCCCCATAGGACATCTACATAAGGCTACTTTTCCAAGATCAGGAAAAGTAACTGACCTACATAATATATAGAAATATACAGATAATTAGGCAAAATGAAGAGACAGAGGAGTATTTTCCACATGAAGGAACAAGACAAAAACCCCAGAAGAAGAACTAAGTGGAAATAAAGAATCTATCCAATAAAGAGTTCAAGGTGGGACTTCCCTGGTGGGGCAATGGTTAAGAATCCACCTGCCAATGCAGGGGACATGGGTTCGAGCCCTGGTCTGGGAGGATCCCACATGCCGTAAAGCAACTAAGCCTGTGCACCACAACTACTGAGCCTGCGCT
Organism: Mesoplodon bidens; assembly: GCF_964165515.1. Lineage (NCBI taxonomy): Eukaryota > Metazoa > Chordata > Mammalia > Artiodactyla > Ziphiidae > Mesoplodon > Mesoplodon bidens. The sequence goes on from NC_138176.1 coordinate 169,204,972, forward strand.
CTAGAGCCTGCAAGCCACAACTACTGAAGCCGTGTGCCTAGAGCCTGTGTTCCGCAACAGGAGGAGCCACCACAATGAGAAGCCCACGCACTGCAATGAGTAGCCGCCACTCGCCGCAACTAGAGAAAACCCACGCGCAGCAACAAAGGCCCAACGCAGCCAAATATAAATAAATAAATAAATTAATTAATTTTTAAAAAAGAGTTCAAGGTGATGATCATGAAGATACTCAATGAACTCGGGTGAAAAATGGATGAACACAATGAGAAATTTAACAAAGAGCTTGAAATATGAAGAAGAAACAAACAGAGCTGAAAGATATAATAACAGACATAAAAAATACACTAGAGGGCTTCCCTGGTGGCGCAGTGGTTGAGAGTCCACCTGCCGATGCAGGGGACACGGGTTCGTGCCCCAGTCTGGGAAGATCCCACATGCCGCAGAGTGGCTGGGCCCATGAGCCATGGCCGCTGAGCCTGCGCATCTGGAGCCTGTGCTCTGCAATGGGAGAGGCCGCAACAGTGAGAGGCCCGCGTACAGCAAAAAAAAAAAAAAAAAAAAAACCCAAAATAATACACTAGAAGACATCAACAATAGATTAAAGAAAGAGATCAGCAAATTGGAAAACAGAGTAGTGGAAATCACCCAAGCTGAACAGACAAAAGAAAAAAAATGTTTTTATGAGGATAGTTTAAGAGACCTCTGAGACAACATCAAGGGTACTAACAAAACAACTAGCTGTTAAATATTATGCCAAATGTGTGTGTGTTGGGGGGAAGGCGTAAAATTGCAGGGTTGTTAGAATGTGTTTGAACATAAGATAACCATATATATTTTTATATACAGTTATACTTTTATATTTGAAGCTCATGGTAACCACAAACCAAAAATATATGATAGATACATACACACAAAAGGCAAAGGAATCCAAACATAACACTAAAGATAGTCAAATCACAGAGAGCAACAGATGAAGAAAGAAACAAAAGAAAAATACAAAAACAACCAGAAAAGAATTAACAAAATGGCAATAAGTATATATGTAGCAATAATTGCTTTAAAGGTAAATGAACTAAATGCTCCAATCAAAAACATAGAGTGGCCGAATGGATACAAAAACAAGACCCATATATATGCTGCCTAGAGACTCACTTCAGATCTGAAGACACACAGAAAGTGAGGGGGATGGAAAAAGGTATTCCATCCTTTGGCATAAATGGAAATGAAAAGAAATCTGGGGTATCAATGAGACAAAATAAATGTTAAAACAAAGAATGTAACAGGAGACAAAGGATATTATATAATGATAAAGGAATAAATCCTACAAGAAGATATAACAATTGTAAATTTATATGCACTCAACGTAGGAGCACCTATATACATACATAAAGCAAATATTAACAGACCAAAAGGGAGAAATTGATAGTAACACAATAATAATAGGGGACTTTAACACCCCACTTACATGAATGGACAGATCATCCGGACAGAAAATCAATAAGGAAACACAGGCCTTAAACAACAGCTTAGATCAGATGAACTCAATATATATATACGGAACATTCCTTCAAAAAGCAGCAGAAAACACATTCTTTTCAAATGGGCATGGAACATTCTCCACGATAGATCACATACTCAGCCACAATAAAAGTCTCAGTAAATTTAAGAAAATTGAAATCATATCAAGCATCTTTTCTGGCCACAACACTATGAGACTGGAAATAAACTACAAGAAAAAATTTGCAAAAAACAAGCATGTGGAGGCTAAAATATATGCTACTAAACAACCAATGTGTCATTGAAGAAATCAAAGAGGAAATTAAAAAAATACTCAGAAACAAAAGTAGAAACAATGATCAAAAAATCTATGGAATGCAGCAAAAGCAGTTCTAAAAGGGCAGTTTATAGCAGTATGAGCCTACTTCAGGAAACAAGAAAAATCTCCAATTAACAACCTAACTTTACACCTAAATGAACTAGAAAAAGAAGAAAAAACAAAACCCAAAGTTAGGAGAAGGAAAAAAATAATAAATATCAGAGCAGAAATAAATGAGTCTGAGACTAAAAAAAATAATAATAATGATTAATGAAACTAAGAACTAGTTATTTGAAAATATAAGCAAAACTGATAAACCTTTAGCCAAACTCATCAAGAAAAAGAGAGGTCCCAAATAAATAAAATCAGAAATGGAAGAGAAGAAGTTATAACCAAACCATAGAAATACAGACGATCATAAAAGACTACCACAAACAATTATATATCAATAAAATGGACAATCTAGAAGAAACAGATCAACTCCTAGAAACACACAATCTCCCAAGACTGAATCAGGATGAAACAAAATATGAAGAGACTGATTACCAATAATGAAAATAAACCAGTAATACAAAAACAAAACAAAAAACTCATAACAAAAGTCCTAGACCAGAGAGATTCACAGGTAAATTCTGTCAAATATTTAAAGAGTTCACACATATCCTTCTTAAACTATTCCAAAAAACCTGAAGAAGAAGGAATACTTCCAAACTCATCTTATGAGGCCAGCATCACCCTGATACCAAAACCAGACAAAGACACCCCCCAAAAAGAAAACTACAGTCCAGTAATGCTGACGAACACAGACGCAAAAATCCTCAACAAAATATTAGCAAACCAAATTCAACAATACACTAAAAGGATCATACACCATGCTCAAGTAGCATTTATTCCAGAAATGCAAGGATGGCCCCATATCCACACACACACACACACAAATCAATGTGATACATCACATCAACAAATCGAAGAATAAAAATCACATGATCATCTCAATAGATGCAAAAAAAAAGGCTTCTGACAAAATTGAACACCCATTTATGATAAGAAAAAAAAACCTCTTAACAAAGTGAGTATAGGGGGAACATACCTCAACATAATAAAGTCTACATGTGACAAGCATACAGCCAACATCATACTCAAGGGTGAAAAGCTGAAAGCATTTATTCTAAGATTAGGAACAAGACAAGGATGCCCACTCTGACCACTTTTATTCAACATAGTATTGGAAATTCTAGTCATAGCAATCAGAAAAGAAAAAGAAACAAAAGGAATCCAAATTGGAAAGAAAGAAGTAAAACTGTCATTGTTTGCAGATGACATGATACTATATATATAAAAAAATCTTAGACACCACCAAAAAAAAAATTAGAACTAATAAATGAATTCAGTAACGTTGCAGGATGTTAAATTAAAATACAGAAATCTGTTGCATTTCTATACCCTAACAACAACTATCAGAGGAGTTAAGAAAACAATCCCATTTACAATTATGCAAAAAAGAATAAAATACCTAGGAATAGATCTAACCAAGAAGGTATAAGGCTTGTATTCAGAAAACTATTGTACAATGATGAAAGAAATTGAAAATGACACAAACAAATGCACATGGATTGGAAGAATTAATATTGTTAAAATAACCATACTACTCAAGGCAATCTACAGATTCAGTGCAGTTCCTATCAAAATACCAATGGCATTTTTCATGGAACTAGAGCAAGTAATTCTGAAATTTGTATGAAAACAGAAAAGATCTCAAATAGGCAAAATAATTTTGAGAAAGAACAAAGGTGGGGACATCACTGTCCCTGATTTCAAACTATGCTACATAGCTACAGTAAACAAAACAGTATGGTACTGGCACAAAAGTAGACACAGATAAGTGGAACAAAATAGAGAGCCTAGAAATAAACCCACATTATATGGTCAATTAATCTACAACAGAGGAAGCTGGGAAAAGACAGCTTCTTTAGTAAATGGTGCTGGGAAAACTGGACAGCTACATGCAAAGAATCAAACTGAACTACTTTCTCACACTATATCACACAAAAATAAACTCAGAATGAACTAGATTCAAAAGTAAGACCTGAAAACATAAAATTCTTAAAGGAAAATATAGGCAGTATGCTCTCTGACATCAGTCTTAGCAATATTTTTTTGGATATGTCTCCTCAGACAAAGGAAACAAAAGCAAAATAAACAAATGGGACTATATTAAACTAAAAATCTTTTGCACAGCAATGGGAACTATCAACAAACAAAAAAGGCACCCTACTGAATGGGAGAAGATATTTGCAAATGATTTATCTTATAAGGGTTAATATCCAAAATATACAAAGAAGTCATACAACTCAACATCAAAATAAAAAACAAAAAAACCCAGACAACATGATTTAAAAAATGGGCAGAGAAAAACAAACAAACAAAACCAAAAATGAGCAGAGAACCTGAATAGACACTTTTCCAAAGAAGACATACAGATGGTCAACAGACACATGAAAAGATACTCAACATCATTCATCATCAGGGAAATGCAAATCAAAACCATAATGAGATATCATCTAACACCTATCAGAATGGCTATTATCAAAAAGACAACAAATAACAAGTGTTGGCAAGGATGTGGAGAAAAGGGAACTCTTGTGCACTGTTGGTGGGAATGTAAATTGGTACAGCCACTATGAAAAAGAGTACAACAGTTCCTTAAAAAATTAAAAATAAAACTACCATACAATCCACCAATTCTACTTCTGGGAATTTTTCTAAAGAAAACAAAATCACTAATTTGAAAATATATATGCACCCCTATGTTCACTCTGTGAACATTATTTACAATAGCTAAGATGTGGAAGCAACCTAAGTGTCAATGTATAGATGAATGGATAAAGAAGAAGTAGTATGTGTGTGTATATATACACACACACAATGGACTATTAGTCAGTCACAAAAAAGAATGAAATCTTGCCATCTGAGACAATAAAGATGGACCTAGAGGGTATTTATGCTAAGTAAAATTTAAATCAGACAGAAAAAGACAAATATCATATGCTTTCACTTATATGTAGAATCTAAAAAACAAAACAAATGAACTGACATAACAAAATGGAAACAGAGTCATGGATACAGAGAACAAACAGGTGGTTGCCAGAGAGGAGGGGGTAGGGCTATGAGTGAAAAAGGTAAGGGAGATTAAGAGACACAAACATCCAGTTACAAAAATAATGAGTCACGGAGATGAAATGTACAACGTGGGGAATAAAGTCAATAATATTGTAATAACTTTGTATGGTGACCGATGGTGACCAGACTTATCATAGTGATCATTTTGTAATGTATAAAAATATCAAATCACTATGTTGTACATGTGAGACTAACATAATATTGTAAGTCAATTATACTTCAATAAAAAAAGAAAAAGAAGAAATATATAATTACTCAGAAGCTGGAATCAAATGTTTAATCTGTTGACAAAAACTGCTTCTCTGATACCACTTAATGACAACATCAGTCATGCCATTTTAAAACTTTCATATGTAAGGAAAAATAGGTGGTTAATCAGGTGTAAATGAAGAATTGTAGAAAAAAAGTTTGCTTTGAATTTGATGGGGTATTTTTGCTTACAAAAATTGAATTTTGATTAACCAGAGACGTGTCTTTTATCTGTTGGTGACATATATTGATTTTCAAAGCTGTCTCTTGCATTAACCTAGAAGGAGTTGCCTTCATTATTTCTTCATTTCAGCAGAAATAAATGTGGAATCTAGCATCCTTTTAAACCTCAAAACAAAACAAAACAAAAGGACACACACCATGATCAAGTGGGATTTATTCCAGAGATGAAAGGATGGTTAAATATCTGCAAATCAAGCAATGTGATACAGCATATCAACAAAATGAAGGATGAATATCATACAACCATTTCAATAAATATAGCAAAACAGTTGACAAAACCCAACATCCGTTTATGATTAAAAACTCTCAACAAAATGGGTACAGAGGGAATGTATCTCAACATAATAAAGGCCACATACAACAAACCCACAGCTAACATCATACTCAATGTAGAAAATCTGAAAGCTTTCCTCTAAGATTAAGAGTAAGACCACTTTTATTAACATAGCATTGAAAGTCCTAGCCAGAGCAATTAGGCAAGAAAATGAAATAATGGCATCCAAATTGGAAAGGAGGAAGTAAAACTGTCACTATTTGCAGCTGATGTGATATTATATGTAGAAACTCCTAGAGACTCCACAAAAAAACTATGAGAAATAAAGACAAATCCAGTAAATTTGTAGGATACAAAAATCAATGTACAAAAATGTTGCCTTTCTATATGCTAATAACAAACTATCAGAGTAATTAAGAAAACAAACTCATCTACAATTGCATCAAAAAGAATAAAATACCTAGGAATAAATTTAACCAAGGCAGTGAAAGACCTATATACACTGAAACCTGAAAGACACTGATGAAAGAAATTGAAGATGACATAAATAAATGGAAAGATATTCCATGGTCATGGATTGGAAGTATAAATGTTGTTAAAATGTCTATACTATGCAAAGAGACCTCTAGATTCAATACAGTCTCTATCAAAATTCCAATGGCATTTTACACAGAAAGAGTATAAAAAATCCTAAATTTTGTATAGAACCAAAACAAACCTGAAAAGCCAAAGCAATCCTGAGAAAGAAGACCAATGCTGGAGGCATCACATTTTCTGATTCCAAGCTATATTACAAAGCTACAGTTATCAAAACAGTATAGTATTGGCATAAAAACAGACACATAGATCAATGGAACAGAATAGAGAGCCTAGATGTGAACCCACATATATATGATCAATTAATTTACAACAAAGGAGTAAAGAATATACAATGGGGAAAGGGCAGTCTCTTCAGTAAATGGTGCTAGGAAAACTGTATAGCCACATTTGAAATAAAATAACCATACACAAAAGTCAACTCAAAATGGATTAAAGGCTTGAGCCTAAAACCTGAAAGCATAAACCTCCTAGAAGAAAATACAGGCAGTAAGCTCCTTTACACTGGTCTTGGTGACGATTTTTTTGGATTTGACATCAAAAGCAAAGGCAACAAATGCAAAAATAAACAAGTGGGACTACAAACTAAAAAGTTCTGAACAGCAAAGAAAATGATCAACACAATAAAAAGGCAACCTACAGAATGGGAGAAAATATTTGCAAATCATGTATCTGATAAGGGTTTACTATCCAAAATATACAAGGAACTCATATAACTCAGTAACAAGAACACCTAAACAGATTAAAGAATGGACAGACAACTTGAATAGACATTTTTCCAAAAACAATATACAGATGGCCGACAGGCATATGAAAAGATTTTCAACATAACTAATCATCAGGGAAATGCAAATCAAAATTACAATGAGATAAACTCGCACCTGTCAGAATGACTATCATCAAAAAGACAAGAGTTAAGTGTGGGCAAGGATATAGAGAAAGGGAGACCCTTATGCACTGTTGGTGGGTAAATAAATTGGTTCAGCCACTATGGAGAACAGTATAAAGGTTCCACAAAAAGTTAAAAGTAGAACTACCATATGATTAGCAATCCCAGTTCTGGGCATATATCCAAGGAAATATAATCATGATCAAAGAGATATCTGCATCCCCATGTTCACTGTAGCATTATTCACAATAGCCAGTATATGGAAACATCCTAATAAAAAATTATATATATGCAGCCATGAGAAAGAAAGAAATCCTGCCATTTGCCACAACATGGATAGACCTTGAGGGCATTATGTTAAGTGAAATAAGTCAAAAAGAGAAAGACATACACTTTATGATATCACTTGTATGTGGAATCTAAAAATGCAGAACTCATAGAAACGGAGAATAGAAAAGTGGTTGCCAGAAGTTGAGGGCTGGGAAAATTGGGGAGATGTCAGTCAAAGAACACAAACTTTCAGTTACTAAGTGAGTAAGTTCTGGAACTGAGGTGTTGACAGAGCCATTTCACACCAGGAACTCTGTTCTGAAGGGCCGGGTGACAGGCCTCTGGATGTAGTATCCTTAAGCAAGTGAAACTACACTGAGCACAGAGGAAAAGAAAAAGAACTGCAAAGTGTCCCACCTGAACGAAAGGAAGTTGGGTTGTGATAATATAACTCTGGATTCCATGGACTACTGTGTCTCAGAGAGGTAAGAGATAAAAGAAAGAGAAACAATATAGTGACTGGGCCCCACCCAACAACCTGCAGGCTCCAGCGCTGGAACTCCTCAGTCCAAACAACCAGCAAGATAGGAACACAGCCCCACCCATCAGCAGACAGGCTGCCTAAAGTCATACTGAGCTCACAGCCACCTCAAAACACACCTCTTAACACAACCCTGACCACCAGAAGGACAAGACCTAGCTCCACCCACCAGAGGGCAGGCACCAGTCCCTCCCACCAGGAAGACTGCACAAGCCCCTGAACCAACCTAACCCACCAGGGGGCAGACACCAGAAGTAAGAGGAACTACGACTCTGCAGCTTGCAGAAAGGGGACAACAAACACAGAAAGTTAGAGAAATATGTTGTAGATGAAGGAACAAGATAAAAACCCCTGAGAATAACTAAATGAAAAGGAGATAGACAATCTATCTGAAAAAGAATTCAGAGTAATGATAGTAAAGATGATCCAAAATCTCAGAAAAGAATGGAAGCATAGACTCAGAAGGTACAAGAAATGTTTAATGAGGAGCTTGAAGATTTAAAGAACAAATAAACAGAGATGAACAATACAATAACTAGGGACTTCCCTGGTGGTACAGTGGTTGGGAGTCCGCCTGCCAATGCAGGGGACACGGGTTCGAGCTCTGGTCCAAGAGGATCCCACATGCCGAGGAGCAGCTAAGCCCGTGCACCACAACTACTGAGCCTGCGCTCTAGAGCCCATGAGCCACAACTACTGAAGCCCACGTGCCACAACTACTGAAGCCCGCTAGCCTAGAGCCTGTGCTCTGCAACAAGAGAAGCCACCGCAATGAGAAGCCTGTGCACTGCAATGAAGAGTAACCCCTGCTCACCACAATTAGAGAAAGCCCATGCACAGCAACGAAGACCCCCCCAAAAAAGCAGCCAAAAATAAATAAACAAAATAAATAAAAAAACAATACAATAACTGAAATGAAAAATACACTAGAAGGAATCAATAGCAGAATAACTGAGGAAGAAGAACGAATAAGTGAGCTGAAAGACATAGTGGTGGAAATCACTGTCACAGAATAGAATAAAGAAAAAAGAATGAAAGGAAATGAGGACAGTCTCAGAGACCTCTGTGACAATATTGAATGCACCAACATTTGTATTATAGGGGTCCCAGAAGGAGAAGAGAAAGAGAAAGGGCCTGAGAAAATATTTGCAGAGATTATAGCCAAACACTTCCCTAACATGAGGAAGGACATATTCTCTCAAGTCAAGGAAGTGCAGAGATTCCCATACAGAATAAACCCAAGGAGGAACATGCTGAGAAACATATAATCAAACTGACAAAAATTAAATACAAAGAAAAATATTAAAAGCAACAAGGGAAAAGCAACAAACAACATACAAGGGAATCCTCATAAAGTTATCAGCTGATCTTTCAGCAGAAACTCTACAGGCCAGAAGGGAGCAGCATGATATATTTAAAGTGATGAAAGGGGAAAGACTACAACCAAGATTACTCTACCCAGCAAGGATCTCATTCAGATTCGACAGAAATATCAAAAACTTTACAGACAAGCAAAAGCTAAGAGAATTCAGCACCGCCAAACCAACTTTACAACACAACCATATATATATATAAAACCTCATGGGAACTGCAAACCAAAAAACTACAATAGATACACACACAAAAAAGAAAAAGCAACCCAAACACAACACTAAAGATAGTCATCAAATCACAAAAGAGAGCAAAAGAGGAAGGGAAGAAAAAAACCCTACAAAAACAAATCCAAAACAATTAAGAAAATGGCAATAGGAACATACATATTGATAATTACCTTAAATGTAAGTGGATTAAATGCTCCAACCAAAAGACATAGACTGGCTGAATGGATACAAAAACAAGACCTATATATATGCTGTCTACAAGAGACCCACTTCAGACCTAGGGACACATACACACTGAAAGTGAGGGGACGGGAAAAGATAGTCCGTGCAAATGGAAATCAAAAGAAAGCTGGAGTAGCAATTCTCATATCAGACAAAATAGACTTTAAAATAGACTCTTACGGGCTTCCCTGGTGGTGCAGTGGTTGAGAGTCCGCCTGCCGATGCAGGGGACACGGGTTTGTGCCCCATCCGGGAGGATCCCACATGCCGCGGAGCAGCTGGGCCTGTGAGCCATGGCTGCTAAGCCTGCGCATCCAGAGCCTGTGCTCCACAATGGGAGAGGCCACAACGGTGAGAGGCCTGCATACAGCAAAAAAAAAAAAAAAAAAAAAAATAGACTCTTACAAGAGACAAAGAAGGACACTACATAATGATCAAGGGATCATTCCAAGAAGAAGATATAACAATTGTAAATATATATGCACCCAACATAGGAGCACCTCAATATATAAGGCAAATGTTAACAGCCATAAAAGGGGAAAATGACAGTAACACAGTAATAGTGGAGGACTCTAACACCCCACTTACACCAATGGACACATCATCCAGACAGAAAATCCATAAGGAAACAGAGGACTTAAATGATACATTAAACCAGATGGACTTAATTGATACTTATAGAGCATTCCATCCAAAAGCAGCAGAATACACATTCTTTTCAAGTGCACACACAACATTCTCCAGATAGATCACATGCTGGACCATAAAGCAAGCCTCAATAAATTTAAGAAAACTGAAATCATTACCAAGCATCTTTTCCAACCAAAACACTTTGAGATTAGAAATAAATTACAGGAAAAAAAAACTGTAGAAAACACAAAACACGTGGAGACTAAACAACCAATGGGTCACTGAAGAAATCTAAGAGGACATCAAAAAATACCTAGAGACTAATGACAACAAAAATACAATGATCCAAACCTATGGGATGTAGCAAAGAGGGAAGTTTATAACAAAACAATCTTACCTCAGGAAACAAGAAAAATCTCAAATAAACCACCTAAACTTACACCAAAAGCAACCAGAGAAAGAAGGACAAACAAAACCCGAAGTTAGAAGGAAAGAAATCATAAAGATCAGAGCAGAAATAAATGAAATAGAAATGAAGAAAACAATAGATCAGTGAAACTAAAAGCTGGTTCTATGAAAAGATAAACAAAATTTAGCCAGACTTATCAAGAAAAAAAGGAGACAGCTCAAATCAATAAAATTAGAAACAAAAGAGAAGTTATAACGGACACCACAGAAATACAAAGGATCATAAGAGACTACTACAAGCGACTATATGCCAATAAAATGGACAACCTAGAAGAAATGGACAAATTCTTAGAAAGCTGCAACCTTCCAAGACTGAACTGGGAAGAAATAGAAAATATGAACAGACCAATCACAAGCACTGAAATTGAAACTATGATTAAAAATCTTCCAACAAACAGAAGTCCAGGACCAGATGGCTTCACAGGTGAATTCTACCATACATTTAGAGAAGAGTTAACACCTACACTTCTGAAATTATTGCAAAATATTGCAGAAGAAGGAACACTCCCAAGCTCATTCTACGAGGCCACCAAAACCCTGATACGAGAACCAGACAAAAATATCACAAAAAAGAAAATTATAGGCCAATATCACTAATGAACACAAACGCAAAAAATCCTCAACAAAATACTAGCAAATCTAATCCAACAACACATTAAAAGGATCATACACCATGATTTAAGTGGGATTTATCCCAGGGATGCAAGGATTCTTCATTATATGCAAATCAATCAATGTGATACACCATACTAACAAGTTGAAGAATAAAAACCATATGATCATCCCAATAATGCAGAAAAGGCCTTCGACAAAATTCAACACTCATTTCTGATAAAAACTCTCCACTAAGTGGGCATAGAGGGAACCTACCTCAACAAAATAAAGGTCATATATGACAAACCCACAGCAAACATCATTCTCAATGGTGAAAAACTGAAAGCATTTTCTCTAAGAACAGGAAAGAGATGAGGCTGTCTACTCTTGCTACTATTATTCAACATAGTTTTTGAAGTCCTAGCCACGACAATCACAGAAGAAAAAGAAATAAAAGGAATCCAAATTGGAAAAGAAGAAGTAAAATGGTTACTGTTTGCAGATGACATGATGCTATACATAGAAAACCCTAAAGATGGTACCAGAAAACTACTACAGATCATCAGTGAATTTGGTAAAGTTGCAGGATACAAAATCAATACACAGAAATCTCTTGCATTCCTCTACACTAACAACAAAAGGTCAGAAAAAGAAATTAAGGAAATAATCCCATTGACCATTGCATCAAAAAGAATAAAATACCTAGGAATAAACCTACCTAAGGAGGCAAAAGACCTGGACTCAGAAAACTATAAGATACTGATGAAAGAAATAAAAGATGACACAAACAGATGAAGAGATATACCATGTTCTTAGATTGAAAGAATCAATACTGTGAAAATGACCCAAAGCAATCTACAGATTCAATGCAATCCCTATTGAATTACCAATGGCATTTTTAACAGAATTAGAACAAAAAATTTTACAATTTATATGGAAACACAAAAGATCCTGAATAGCCAAAGAAATTTTGCGAAAGAAAAACAGAGCTGGAGGAATCAGGCTCCCTGACTTCAGACTATACTACAAAGATATAGTAATCAAAACAGTATGGTACTGGAACAAAAACAGAAATATAGGTTAATGGAACAGGATAGAAAGTCCAGAGATAAACTCATGCACCTATGATTACCTAATCTATGACAAAGGAGGCAAGAATATACTAGATTGGCCAAAAAGTTCGTTCAGGTTTTTTCCATACGATTACTCTAGTAGTGCTTAGTTGTCTTTAACTTCATTCAAAACAATTTTGTTAGACTGTATTGTGACAGGCGTCATATCAGCATGCATTTTTAAAAAAACCTTAAAATTGGTGAATTTTAATATTGCAGATGGAAGAAAAAAACGCAACATTTTCCACATATTATGCTTTTACTATTTCAAGGAAGGTAAAAATGCAACTGAAATGCAAAAAAAGATTTGTGCAGTGTATGGAGAAGGTGCTGGGATGGATCGAATGTGTCAAAAGTGGTTTGTGAAGTTTTGCGTTGGAGATTTCTGGCTGGACGATGCTCCACGGTCAGGTAGGCCAGTTGAAGTTGACAGTGATCAAACCAAGACATTAATTGAGAACAATCAATGTTATACCACGCAGGAGAGAGCCGACATACTCAAAATATCCAAATCATTTGCACAAGCTTCGTTATGTTAATGGCTTTGATGTTTCACATAAGTTCACATAAGTTAAGCGAAAAAAACCTTCTTGCCCGTATTTCTGCATGCGATTCTCTACTTAAATGTAACGAAAATCTTCCATTTTTAAAGCAAATTGTGATGGGTGATGAAAAGTGGATACTGTTCAAAAATGTGGAACAGAAGAGATCGTGGGGCAAGCAAAATAAACCACCACCAACCACACCAAAAGCCAGTCTTCATCCAAAGAAGGTGGTGTTGTGTATATGGTGGGATTAGAAGGGAGTCCTCTATTATGAGTTTCTTCTGGAAAACAAAATGATTAATTCCAACAAGGACTGCTCCCAATTAGACCAACTGAAAGCAGCACTCATGAAAGCATCCGAAATTAGTCAACAGAAAACGCATAATCTTCCATCAGGATGATGGAAGACCGCATGTTTCTTTGATGACCAGGCAAAAACTATCACAGCTTGGCTGGGAAATTCTGGTTCATCTGCTGTATTCACCAGACATTGCACCTTCGGATTTCCATTTATTTTGGTCTTTACAAAATTCTCTTAATGGAAAAATTCAATTCCCTGGAAGACTCTAAAGGCATCTGGAATGGTTCTTTGCTCAAAAAGATAAAAAGTTTTGGGAAGATGGAATTATGAAGTTGCCTGAAAAATGGCAGAAGGTAGTGGGAAAAAACGGTGAATACATTATTCAATAAAGTTCTTGGTGAAAATGAAAACTGTGTCTTTTATTTTTACTTAAAAACCAAAGGAACTTTTAGGCCAACCTAATACAATGGAGAAAAGACAATCTCTTCAATAAGTGATGCTGGGAAAACTGACAGCTACATGTAAAAGAATGAAATTAGAACACTCCCTAACACTACACACAAAAATAAACTCAGAATAGATTAAAGAACTAAATGTAAGGATGGATACTATAAAACTCTTAGAGGAAAACATAGGCAGAACACTCTCTGACATAAGTCACAGCAATATCTTTTTTGATCCACCTCCTAGATAATGAAAATAAAAACAAACAGAAAAAAACAAATGGGACCTAATTAAATGTAAAATCTTTTGCACAGAAAAGGAAACCATAAACAAAACGAAAAGACAGCCCATAGAATGGGAGAAAGTATTTGCAAATGATGCAAGTGACATGGGATTAATCTCCAAAATATACAAACAGCTCATGCAGCTCAATATCAAAAAAACAAACAACCCTATCAAAAAAGGGGAAGATCTAAGTAGACATGTCTCCAAAGAAGACATACAGATGGCCAAAAAGCACATGAAAAGATGCTCAACATCACTAATTATTAGAGAAACGCAAATCAAAACTACAATGACGTTTCACCTCACACTGGTCAGAATGGCCATCATCAAAAAATCTACAAACAATAAATGCTGGAGATGGTGTGGAGAAAAGGGAATCCTCCTACACTGTTGGTGGGAATATAAATTGGTGGAGCCACTATGGAGAACAGTAGCTGAGACATGGAAGCAACCTTAATATTCATCAATAGAGGAATGGAGAAAGAAGATGTGGTACATATATACAATGGAACATTACTCAGCCATAAAAAGAAACGAAATTGAGTTATTTGTAGTGAGGTGGATAGACCTAGAGTTTGTGATACAGAGTGAAGTAAGTCAGAAAGAGAAAAACAAATACTATATGCTAACACATATATATGGAATCTAAGAAAAAAAAAAGGTCATGAAGAACCTAGGGGTAAGATGGGAATAAAGACACAGACCTACTAGAGAATGGACTTGAGGATATGGGGAGGGTGAAGGGTAAGCTGTGACAAGGTGAGAGAGTGGCATGGACATATATACACTACCAAACGTAAAATAGATAGCTAGTGGGAAGCAGCCGCATAGCACAGGGAGATCAGCTCGGTGTTTTGTGACCACCTAGAGGGGTGGGATAGGGAGGGTGGGAGGGAGGAAGATGCAAGAGGGAAGAGATATGGGGATATATGTATATGTATAACTGATTCACTTTGTTATAAAGCAGAAACTAACACACCATTGTAAAGCAATTATACTCCAATAAAGGTGTTAAAAAAATAATAAAAATAAAAATAAACTTGGTTAGACTATGACTGTCAAAAAAAATAGAACAAAATAATGCCATTTGCAGCAACACGGATGGACAGATTGTCATACTGAGTAAAGTAAGTCAGACACAGAAAGACAAATATCATGTGATTTCATTCATATGTGGAATCTAATTTTAAAAAATGATATAAATGAACTTATTTACAAAACAGATTCACACATTTTGAAAACAAACTTATGGTTACCAAAGAGGAAACATGGAGGGGGAGGGATAAATTAGGAGCTTGTGATTAACATACATACACTACTATATATAAAATAGATAACCAACAAGGACCTACTGTATAGCACAAGGAACTCTACTCAATATTCTGTAATAACCTATATGGGAACAGAATCTGAAAAAGAATGAATATATGTATCTGTATAACTGAATCACTTTGCTGTACAGCTGAACTAACACAAATTGTAAATCAACTATACTCCAATAAAATTTTAAAAAAATCTGAAAAAGAATGTGTATATATATATATATATGTATATGTATATATATGTCTCATTCACTTTGCTGTACACCTGAAACTAACACATTGTAAATCAACTATACTCCAGTAAAAAATTTTTTTAAAGTTCTGAGGATGTAGTCTATAGCACATTGACTACAGTTCACAATATTTTCTTATATATTTGAAAGTTGCTAAGAAGATTGATCTTAAGTGTTCCCACCACAAAAAGGAATGATAATTATGTGAAGTGGTAGAGGTGTTAACTAACCCTACTGTGGTAATCCTTGCACAATATATATAAATATCAAATCATCATGATGTACACCTTAAATTTACATAATGTTATATTCCAGTTATATCTCAATAACACTGAGGAAAAAAACTAGGCAAAGAGGGACTTGAATAGACACTTCTCCAAAGATGACAGATGACCAAAAAGCTCCTGAAAAGGTGCTCAATATCACTAATCACTAGAGAATGCAAATCAAAACTGCAGTGAGATACTACCTCATACCCATTAGGATGGCTGTTGTCAAAAAAAAGGAAAATAACAAGCATTGGTAAGGATGTGGAGAAATTGGAACACTTGTGCATTGCTGGGGGCAATGTAACTGGTGCAGCCACAGTGGAAAACAATATGATGATTCCTCAAAAAGTTAAATGTAGAATTACCATATGATCTAGCAAATCCAATTCTAGTTATGTACCCAAAAGAATTGAAAGGAGGGACTCGAACAGGTATTTGTATACTAATTTCACAGCAGCATTATTCAAAATAATGAGTACTGACACATTCTTCAGCATGGATGAAACTTGACAACATTATGCTCAGTGAAACAAGCCAGACACAAAAGGACAAATATTGTATGAGCCATTTCTATGAGGTACCTTGTACAGACAAATTCATATGGACAGAAAGGAGAATAGTGGTTGCCAGAGGCTGAAGGAAAAGGAGAATGGGGAATTATTGTTTAATATGCATAGAGTTTCAATCTGGGATGATAAAAAATTTCTGGAGATGTAAAGTGACGACAGCTAAAAAAAAAAAGTGACGACAGCTGAACATTGTAAATGTACCTAACGTACTTAAAGACACTGCACTGTCCATTTACAGATAGTTAAAATGGTAACTATGAATAGTTTACTGCAATTACAAAAAATTTTAAGGTATCAAGAAATGGGGGAAAAATACTATTACTAGCTCCGGTAAGAGCTGGATCAGCAGAGCCTTCTCAAAATTAAAGATTATCAAATATTATTTATGACCTTGCATTTGCCAAGAGCAACTGACATTGCTCTCAGTTGTATGAACTGCAAATGAAGTTATTAAAAGTATAAATTTTAATGACCTAATAGATGAATTTACAGAAAAGCAAGTCAGAAAAATGATCAATCACATCATATATTAATAAAGTATTACATATCGTATTATATAAAATTATGCTGCCAAAAATATTTTTGCAGTTTACAAGTTTATATTGTTACTCAGTTATCACTATTACCCAATTATATTTTACAACAGTGATAACACAATAAATCATTTTTAAAGGAAAACTTTGTATTTTAGGTCCTTTAATGGCACTTTTTCCCTGCTTTTTGAAAAGGAGCTCTGCATTTTCATTTTGACTGGGCGCCCCAGATTATGTAATAGCTGGTTCTGACCCTCAGCTCTTATCCTTGATAGCCTGTTTATCTTTGACTGAGTCATTTAACCTTTGTATCTCAGTTTTCTCACCTCTCAAATGGGAATGGTATTTACCCTCCTTCGTAGAATTGATGTGAAATTAAAAAAAATATATACAGACACACAGTGGTTTTAAAAATTGTAGGTACTTTAAAATATTGGTGGCATTGTTGCTGTTCATATGATATATTTTATAACTACTACCCTTCCTGGAGTCTGAGTCTTTAAACAAATACATTTCTTATCTAAAATGAAGAAATTTAATTCATTATTTTCTCTGGGGCTTTCCAGACTTTTGAGAGAGAAGCTAAGTGACTTATTTGGTCCATAAAGCCATCATTTTTTAGCTTAGTGATTTCATGGATGGAATTTATTTCTTCACATGACTAAAAGCAAAGTATAAACTGAAGATGATGCCAAAACACTAGACTTCAGTCAACACTTTTAAAGCCTAAAATTTCAAATAGCGTTTCTGATAAACTCTCTGACTTTTAAGCAACTCAATGGAAGAACAACACTAAGAGCGCTGAGTTCCCCCAGCTCTATCTCAGGGCAATCTGTAGATACCAGACGCTGCTGAGTGTAAATAAAAATACTGCTGTAAATACAGAGGCAAAAATGCCTCAGCACTAGGATGGCTTTGATGAGGAGCTCTGCCAGATTAGAGGACTGAGTCTGAGAGCCAAGCATTGACCGACGCAGAAGCTGGGGTCCTACATCTGAACCCTCCCATCACGCACACCTAGAGCAAACTCTGACAATATCCAGACCATTGGTACAGGTGACACTGTTGACCCACCATCACGGGGGGTTTCCTGAGTCCTTTATACATCTTCCTGCATCTCCCTACATCTCCCTAGTTACCATATGTAGGTGACTGGCTTAGGGGTGCGGCTACGTCCTTTGTGTCAAGAGGCCTGTCCCAGGGGACCAAACTTGTAACTAATCCATAGGTTAACCAGCTGGTTGGGGGTAGAATTCCAATTGCTCCACAACTCATGGCTCTGAAAAGTTGGCTAACATCCCCCTGCTCCAGGGCCGGGGAATCTGCTCTGAAGTGTTCTCTCCCTCACTGGCCATCCCTCACATAGGCTCTCCTACTGCCTAACCTTTGCCCTTTCTAATTGCCCTGATCTCATCCCAACCTCCATAGCTGTGTTTAAAGTCCACCTCTGGGGAACACACAGAGTGAGTGCTCCAGATAATTCCTTTCCCAGTCCTGCTCGGCATCTGGCCGGTTGGCCGTGTACCCAGACTTCCTGGGACACTGGCTGGGGTTTGAGGAGGGACCTCACTACCTACCTGGCTACAGGATGACGCTGGCCACTAGCTTCTTGATTTTGTGGCTCAGCCTGGAGGGTGGCCTCGCTCAGAGTGACACCAGCCCTGACGCAGAGGAGTCCTATTCAGACTGGGGCCTTCGGCACATCCGGGGCAGCTTTGAATCTGTCAACAGCTACTTCGATTCCTTTCTGGAACTGCTGGGAGGGAAAAATGGAGTCTGTCAGTACAGATGCCGATATGGTGAGTGCACGGTCTCTCTTCCGGTGAGACTGTCACTGGTGGACCTGTGAAGAGCCTGAGCAGGGCCACAATCTGTCATGCACTTTTTCCTGTTATCCACCTCTTTGAGGGGTGCCAGATTCAGCAACTAAAAATATAGGACACCCAATGAAATTTGAATTTCAAATAAACAGCCAAAACTTTGTTAAAATATGTGAGATACTTGGGACACACTTATAGTGCCAAATTACTGGTTGTTTATCTGAAATATAAATTTCACCGCGCTTCCTGTGTTTTATCTGGCAAACCTATTCCAAGGAGTTTTGTGAGAATTGTTTCCCTGGGGACAATTTAATGGGTTTATTGTGAGGCAGGTAGGTACTTAGGAAAAGGTGGCAAGGGTGCGGAGAAGGAATAAGAGATGTCTTAGGGAGGTGTTCCTAGGGATGGAAACTAAGCTGAACATTCAGGGAAAATTCTGCCAGAAAACTCTGAGCTTCCTCAGTTACTCTGCTCCTAGCTTGGAAATGGATTCGTCTCTCCCCCTGAATGCAGTTCACACCTTCCTTCCAGATCTGTCAGTCTCTGATCAATTTGCCTAACCGCCCCCCCACCCCACAAGAGAGCTGTCCCTGCCTCAGTCAGCAGTGGCAGTCCTTTGGTGGGTAGGATGGGTGTCTGCCAGCTGCCTCTGTCCACCAGGGATCAGGCCCCAAGCAGGCCTGGGGATGTGGAACTGAATTGGGTAGGAGCACTACCTCACCTGAGTTGTAAAGAGGGTACATGGGAGCCTGCATGCAGGTCTGGCTGCAAAAGAACAGACCCTGTGGCCCGCTCTTCCTTCACCTTGCCCTGGAATTCAGTGTAACGGGAGCAGAACGTGGAGCCCTGGACCTTGCAGCTGGGAGGCAAGGGGTAACTTCAAACGCAAACGAAAATATTTCTGAAAGATACACAGCCTCATACAGCATTTGCTTCACTGTTTAGTTTATCAGATGTTTCATCATGGGATTAAAAGATGAAAATGGTGAGTTTAGCCTAACAGGAAAACACTTGAGAAATATTTTCTCCAGACACTCAACAGATAAAACTCAGCTTGGAGAGAGACTCAAAAGAGCTACACACTTGCTGGACTCACCCAAACAGCCTCGCAGTACCTTTTTAACCTTTGAGCGGGGGAAATCCCTTCCTTATAAACAGGGAGTGACGAAGAGACCATGGTTAATCCTCCAGAACCCAAAGTTTTACAGCACAGAAGCTTTCATCTCAGAGGGGAATGTTGAGAAAAGGAAGCTGCAGCGTCTCTGTGAAGATTCCATAGGATAAATCTGTGCTAGGACCCACCTGGACCGCTAGCAATGTCTTTGTCCAAGGTGTGTTAGACTAATGCAGAGATGCCTTGTCACAGGGACTGTTCTCACCTAGTTTGCATGGATGGGGCAGGAAAGGGTTAACTCACTTCAGATATTTGATCAACACTGGTGCTATTTTCCTTCCTGGAGGCAACACAAGACTTAGGTCTGTGGCTTAGCAAATAGATAACCGCAGGATTTTTTTTTTTTTTTTAAGGTAAACGAGAACCAAACCCTCTTTTTCTCTAGCAAAACAGCGTTAAAAGATTTTAGCAAATTTTGGTTGCAAGCCTGCACCTGGGTCGGTCGATGCAGCAGCCACGGGTGGGGGATGGGAATAGTCAACAGAGAGATTACAGGAACACAAATAACTCCACTCACTCTACCAAACAGGACCTGTCCGACCAGGGGTCTGAAAAACACGTAGGAAATAGGGGGTTAAGCCTTGTTACCTCTGGAACGCAGTAGAGCCAAGAACCTGGAGGTTGTGCCCAAGCAGTACAGAACTTCTTCTCAAGTTGATTGTGGATCAAGGAGGCTTTTGAACAGATAACGCCTAATAACTGAGTCTCTGTTTGCTTTGTGATACACTTCTTGTGCACAAAGCTTCTCTTTCCGTAAAAGAAACTCGCTGTGCTGCAAATCCCCTGAAGGGTTTGTTTAAACGGACTGCTAGCCCTCACCCCTCTTATACTGATTGGGTAGGTCTGGGGTGGGACCAGAAAATTTGCATTCTTAAGAGTTCACAGGTGATCCTGCTGCTGGTGGTCCTGGGACCATGCTTTGAGGAAAAAACTGCTTTAAAAACTGCCATTTTTGTGTGTGTGTGTCAGAAGGAACAATTTAGCAACAGTTAGTCTACAAGAAAAAAAATTGTCATTTGGTAGGTACTTACCACTGCTTAAAACAGTGGTTCCTACCTTGCTCTGCACTTAGAATCACCTGGGGGGTGGGGCCGCTTTAAAAAATGCCTGCTGCCCAAATCAATTAAATGGGAATCTCCATGGATTGGACCTAGACATGGTTATTTTTAACTTTTCCCAAGTGATTGCAAAGTGTGACCAAGGTAGAGAGCACTATTTAAGGGGTCATTCAGCCCATAGGTTGTTCAGACAGGCAAAGGTATATTTGTATCCTGCTAGCCTACACTAGCGTATCAATATTGCTTTCCACACTTCTTGTATCTACAATTCGTTTTCAGGTCAACACACAACATCTGAACTTGCCAAATGATCGGGCTGTAAATGTAATGAGATTCAGCATGGATAAATAGCATACATGGTACAACTGGTTTAAGGGGTCTGCACTAATGTGAACACGATTCCCTCTCCCATCTCAGGGATTCTGATTCAGTAGGTCTGTGCTAGGAACTGCACATGTGGTCCTCGAACCAGACTTTGAGAAATACTAGTAATGGAAAAATCAGGGGTTTGTACTGGGGGTGGGGGTGGGGGTGGGGAATCTCATTGTTGATGACCTTGGGCAAGTTATGTCTCTCAGCCTTTGTTTCCTCATGTTTATAACTAATGTTAATAATACCTACCTTACAAGGCTGTTGTAAGAATTAAAGATAATATATATAAAGAATTAGTGCCATATGGAACATGGCAGGTACCAAACAAATTTTATAAATGTTATGAGAAAATCTGGTGAACAGGTTAACTATGCATTCGGATTCTTCAGATTCCCTTTCAAAATAAAATTAAAAAACATGAAATCCCAGTGGCTGGACAACATCCTCTCAGCTTCTGGAAGAAATCATCAAGTGATGATTTAGGTGTTCTGTGCCTTTATGAAGGTCTGTGAGGCAGAATTTCTGTGTCTTGGAAATCATGATTTAAGCTATCAACCACACTGTCACACTTTGATAAAAGGACCTCATGATGATTTTCTTCTTGGGTTTAGTTCTAGGAAGAAAGGTATCCTTAAATATCAGAGTTCTTATTTTCAGGAGAACTTTTTATCTGAAACTTTTTATTTGAAATCTTAGAGCAAAATTCTATGAACCTGTGAGTTTATACGTTTTTCTAGACAAAGAATTCACAGCCTTCATCAGATTCTTAGAGGACCTGTGGCCCAAAAAAAAAAAACAGCTACTGACTTAGAGAGCAAAGGTTGTTCTCAAGAAGGGTGAGGAAATGTCCAGGTTTGCCAGTGGTGGAGGGAAGGGGTGCGCGTTCCTGGAACGTGGGACTTTAAATACTAAAACAAGCATGGTCCCAGGCAAACCAGGACAAGTCGCTCGCCTTACCTCATGCAGTAACTTAATCTGCTTTAGTGACTGAAATAGAGTTTATTGCTTCAGTTAAATTGTCACAGTTCTGTTTTGTTCCCTTGTTGTGTTCCTCATGCTGTATTTGAGGGTTTCTGGCAGGAAGCAGGATGTGCCCTTCAAATATGGCCCTTGGACTCCTAGGCAGACCTCTAGTGGAGCACACAGAGCCACTTCTGCGGGAACAAGCTGGGTGGGGAGAAGGGCCACACCCTCCTAAGAGGCTTAACCCTTGGCCTGGGTGATAAAGCGCCAGACATTTTTACTTTTTTTTCAGTGACAAAACAGAGAGAAAAACAGAGGGGCCCGGGAAGCAGCGGACCTTCCTGCGGGTAGAACTTTCGGGTTTCATGCCTAACTCCCTCATTTGTCTTTTAAGTGTTTTGTGGAGTTTCACTTTATGCAGAAGTTTTAAATTTTCCTAAGAACCAGTCTATCAGTCCTTTTCTTTATAGCTTCTGCATTTTTTGTCTTGCTTAAAAGACCATCCTCACATCAAGATCATAACATTCGGCTCTTTTTTTCTGTGAAAGCAGCTGTAGCTAATACATAAGGAATGAATGTTGCTGTGTTCTGAAAGAAAACTTTTTTGTGAGCACTAAAGTTTTAATTTCAAATAATTTTCATATGTCACACAATATTATCCTTGTTTTGACTTTTCCCCCAATCATTTAAAAATATAAAAATCATTTTTATCTGGCAGGTTATACAAGAACAGGCAATGGGCTGGACTTGGGCCAGTGTTTGCCAAGCCCTCATCCAGAAGATCAGATGGTCAGCCTCCAACTCCTATAAATAGCCAAAACCAAAAAATAAATTAGTTTGTGGACATTGTACATTATTGATGCCTAGACTCAAAACATCAAACTGAAAAGACTCAACACAACTCAAATCTGCTCCAACTGTAATATGAGGATATAGTACCTGATTTCTGTCTGGACTCAAACCATCACCTTTTTTCTTAGAACTTTTAATTCAAGCTTCAAACAGAATTTCTACAGCTTTTGTAAAATATTAAAATAAAAAACTGTCATCAATATCAGGCCAGGTGGGACGTATCTATAGTTGGTGTCCCATTAGCTTTCAAACTGGGATATCAGAGTTTTATCTTCTGTGAGTTACCAACTGCAAAAAAGGCAGAGGGTAACTCAGGAAACTGGACAGAGTCTGCTGCAAAAGCCCTTTATCAGCGAAATTATTAAAGAGTTAAATTTCACCATCAAATTTAGACATTTGTTTCTTCATTGAATTTTTTTTCCTGATTTCTATAAAGCTAGTGTAGGTAGAACATTTGTAAAAGAACAATCTGAAGAAAAAATAAAATCACCATAGTCTCACCTCCAAGAGACAATACGCTTAAATTGTATGACATAGTGCGATTATTTTCATATGTGTAATTTGATTACTAATATTATTTAATACACTTTACCCATTCCCGTATTCCTAGTGCTACAAACACACACACACACACACACACACACACACACGGCAGGTTAGTAGAGTATCAATGCTAAGTTATATTTCTCAAGACCTTTGAAAAGTAATGCAGGGACTACTGGTGGGCTGGTGGATTCTGTCAACAAGTACAGGACCTCTCATTACAAATAACAAGAAAGACGGGGTGGAAATAAAATATTAAAACAAAAAACACACACTCAACCTAGAATGAAATAATGGGAAAACTTCAAGTTCCAGAAATGAAGGGGAAACAAAAAGCCAAAGTGGTAGCAGGAGCTGATGCTGCCATGGCCCTTGGGGGTGTCAGTCTGGAACATATATAAACTCCAGGGGCTGAGGAATGGGCTTTATTGCTCATACAGAGAGAGGAAAAGTAAATTTCACCTGTAAGAATTGGGAAGTTGGAACTGAACAGTCTGCATAAAGCTTAGAGCCTGAGAAACTGTCTAGTCCGTTTAAAAGGGATTAGATTATTGTATTATCCAATATTCCAAGAAGTAGCAAGAATGCTTTCTGTCCACCTGGGGCTGGAGCTTGGAGGAGGAATAAAGAACATCCACTAAGAAAAATCACTACCTGGGCTTCCCTGGTGGCGCAGTGGTTAAGAATCCACCTGCCAATGCAGGGGACATGGGTTCAAGCCCTGGTCCATGAAGATCCCACATGCTGTGGAGCAACTAAGCCTGTGCACCACGACTGCTGAGCCTGCGCTCTAGAGCCTGTGAGCCACAACTACTGAAGCCCACGCACCTAGAGCCTGTGGTCCGCAACCAGAGAAGCCACCGCAATGAGAAGACTGCGTACTGCAAGGAAGAGTAGCCCCTGCTTGCTGCAACTAGAAAAGGCCTACACACAGCAATGAAGACTCAATGCAGCCACACACACAAAAAAAATCACTACCTGAAGCATACACTAGGCATAGGTGAGGAATCTGAATCTATACAGGTGGCCTGGTGTGAATATCCCAATCTGAGAAATTAACATAAAGACATGTGTCTCACTTATCTTGGGACTCCCAGAGCCACAGCAAAAGCAATTAGGGACTACTCTGTAGTATGTGACACAGGGCACAGGAATTCATTTAGAAAAACAAGCCCTCCTGAAAACAATTACATACCATTTGAAAAGATAATCCACCATGCGGGAGAGTCAGTAGAGGTTAAAAAATGAAACGGCATCCCAAGAACTGGAGATAATAAAAAATAACAACATTTGAAATTATTAAAGAAATAAAAGAAGCAATAGAAAACATAATTAAAAAACAGAACTCAATGAAAACAAATACACAGATTTAAAGAACATTTACATAGAACTCCAAGAAATGAAAATTATAGTCATCAAAAGAAAAAAACTCAGTGGATGGGTTACATAGCAGATAACCTAGCAGTCAGTCAACCTAGAGATAATTAGTAAAATGGAAAATAAATTTGATGAAGCTAGTAAAAATTCGGTACAGAGAGAAAAAGATAGAAAATATGAAAGAGAGATTAAGATATATGAAGGACAGGATTAAAAAGACTCACCATTCAGTATAAGAGTCCCAGAAGGAGAAACTATAGGGAATGAAGAAAATTAAAAATTCAGACAAGGGCTGTGAATTCTCCAGAGGTGAAAGACACCCGAGTCTTCAGATTGTTCCAAGTGGGGTAAGGATACACAGTCTACCTATAGATACATTGTAGTGAAACTGTGGGAATTGAGGAAATTGGAATTTTTGTGCATTTCTGGTGGGAATGCAAAATGGTACAGCTGCTGAAGAAAGCCTGCTGATAATTCCTGAAAAAGTTAAACAGAATTACTATGTGACCCAGCAATTCCACTCCTCGGGTATGTATACCCAAAAGAACTGAAAACAGCTATTCAAACAAATACTTGTACAAAATTATTCATAGCAGCACTCTTCACAATAGCCAAAAGATGGAAATGACCACCACATCCATCAATGGTGGATGAATAAACAAACTGTGGTAGATCCAGAGAATGGAATATTATTCAGCCATAATAATAATATGGATGAACTGTGAAAGATGGAGCGTGACTGCTAAAGATGGGTACGGGGATGATAAAAATGTTCTAAAATTAGATTGTGGTGATGGTCTCACAGCTCTGTGAAAAGCTAAAACCCATTGAATTACACACATTAAACGGGTGAACATATAATATATTAATTACATCTCAATAAAGCTGTCGTAGAAAAAAATGTAATGAAAAAGAGATGCAAATCATAATGGCAACTGCAATAGTTAAGTATTGTTGAGTAGCAGGTGACCCCCAAACTTAGCAGCAGAAACTAACAAACATTTATTGTATCACACAGTTTCTGAGGGTCAGGAATCTAGGGACTCTGCTGGGTGTTTCTGGCTCTGAGTTTCTCATAAAGTTGTAGTCACACTGCCTGTTGATATTACAGTCTCTGAAGATATGACTGAAGCTGGAGATCTCCTTCCAAACTCATGTGGCTGTTAGCAGGAAGCTTTAGTTTTTTACCAATGGACCTTTCCATGACAGAAATTGTAGCCTTTTTTTTTTTTTTTGACATCTTTATTGGAGTATAATTGTGTTACAATGTTGTGTTAGTTTCTGCTGTATAACAAAGTGGATCAGCTATATGTACAGCTATATGTATACATATATCCCCATATCCCCTCCCTCTTGCGTCTCCCTCCCACCCTCCCTATCCCACCCCTCTAGCTGGTCACAAATCACCAAGCTGATCTCCCTGTGCTATGCAGCTGCTTCCCACTAGCTATCTGTTTTACATTTGGTAGTGTATATATGTCAGTGCTGCTCTCTCGCTTCGTCCCAGCTTACCCTTCCCAGAAGTTGTAGTCTTTTATAATGTAATCTTGGAAGCAACATGGCTCCACTTCTGCCATATTCTGTTGATCACACAGACCAACCCTAGGACAATACACAAGGTTATGAATACCAGGAGATGGGGATCACTGAGGGCCACCTTGAAACACCATCATATACACATGTTGTACCACAGCAACAAATACCCAAATAGACTGTGGCAGAGACTGCTTATTGTCCCCCTTTTCTACATTCAGAAGCCCTCCTCCCAACTTCCAGCGGGGCTCATGGCTGCCTCCATTGAAGAAAAACTTCATTTCCTAGCCCACATTTGCAACTAGGTGTTGCCATTTGATTAAGGTCTGGCCAAAGGGAAGTAAGATGAAGTGATGTGTGTAGCATTCTGGAGTGTGTTTATTTATTTATTTTGAGGTACGTGGGCTTCTCACTGTTGTGGCCTCTTCCGTTGCGGAGCACAGGCTCCGGACACGCAGGCACAGTGACCATGACTCACGGGCCTAGCCGCTTTGCGGCATGTGGGATCTTCCCGGACCGGGGCATGAACCCGTGTCCCCTGCCTTGGCAGGCGGACTCTCAACCACTGTGCCACCAGGGAAGCCCTGGAGTGTGTTTATTAAAGAGAGGAGCTCTGACCTTTCCACCTCCTTCTTCCATCCTGCTGCTTGTAATATGGATGTGTTGGCTGAAGCTCCATCTTGGACCATGAGAGTCAGGGCTAAATTCCAGGGCTGGTAGAGCTGAAGGCTAGAAGCAGCCTGGGTTCCAGAAAAGGTCAGATTTATCATTCCAGTCTTCTGAGCCTTAATTCTGGATCTTGATGAGATATCCTATCTTGTTTAAGCATCTGAATAATACAGTATGTAGGAGGTATAATAAATATATGGAGAAAATTATAACACTCTGTTGAAAGACATAAAGGAAGACCTAAGTAAATAGAAAGCTATATTAGACCCATGTTTGGGAATTCAGAATATTATAAGAAAGTCAGTTGTCTCCAAATTAATCTATAAATTCAATGTATTTTAAATACAAATCCTCATTTCGTCTCTTGTAGACATAATCTACATGTCTCATGTAGACTAATCGGACTCTCAAATTCATATGCAAGAGTAAAAGTCCAAGAGTAATGAAGGCAGTTTTTAAGAATAATAAGGAGGGAGGGCTCTAAAGCATAGACTTCGTACCTAAAAATTAAAACAGAAAGATGGGAAAAAAAAAAGAAAAATGGGGTGCAAAGGGGCTTCAACTGTAGTTACACCATTTAATTAAACAGAAGAAATACTTACAGCATGTTTGGCAAGTTAACATTCATTGTGTTTGTGTAGTGGGTACATGGGTATTTGTTTATCTGACTTCGGTTTTGAAATATTTCATAATACAAAATAATTGAAAATAAAATACCTGGCAGGAGAAGATTAAAGAAAAGAAAGAGGAAATGCCATGTGTCTCACTTGGAGGATTAATTCTTAGCTTATTTCCTCTGTCTTCTGTTATGTCTTGCATCTCCTACACAAGGCAAAGGAACTGGGGAAAGAACATGGGCTTTGGAGACAAACAGGATATCTGGATTTATATCCCAATTCCCTCCACTTTCTATATGACTCAGACAAGTCACAAAACCTCTTAGCCCCATATTCCTTATCTGGATAATGGGATAAAAATACTCCCTGCAGATGACTGTCCTGAGGTCATCTCAGGTCAAGGTTATATTTATCTATAATGACTACCCTTGACACACTGACAAAGCTTCTCTGTATGCATTTGCAAGATTATAAAATTACCCAAAAGCCAAGTAGGAGAAACCAAGAAATCCAAAGCTTTTCAGATAGCTTCGCCTTAGTTCTGTGACACAAATGCCTAAAATGTTTCATTGGGGTGTTTTCTTTGCCCTTTGGTAAACAATGCTTTGTCTGCATTTATGGAATCTTGCAAAATTTCCTTCACGCTATTCTAAGAAAGTTTGTGGTACTGTTGTTGTTGTGTTTTTTTTCCGGTACACGGGTCTCTCACTGTTGTGGCCTCTCCTGTTGCGGAGCACAGGCTCCAGACGTGCAGCATCAGCGGCCATGGCTCGTGGGCCCAGCCACTCCGCAGCATGTGGGATCTTCCCGGACCGGGGCACAAACCCGTGTTGGCTGCATCGGCAGGCAGACTCTCAACCACTGCGCCACCAGGGAAGCCCTGTGGTACTGTTTTAATTCTGATCCCTTAAGTGTATGATCAGATCTTTGTGCATAGTATGTGGTCTTACAGTGGATAGAAGAATGAGAAACCTTGAGTTTCAGTTTGGTTTTGCCACAGACCTTATCTTCAAGGTCGTGCATGTAAGAAACATTGGAATTGTTAGTAAGTAAGTGCTCATAAAATTCTTCAATATTTGGAGAAAAACGCCAACCTGGTCTGAAGGTTATTACTCTTTCATGATATCATCATAATCATCATCACCACCTAATTTAAGTCTGGTGAGGAGCAGTGACTTTTTCTTTTAATTAAAAAAATTTTTTTCTTTCTTTATTTTATTTTCTGCTGCTTTGGGTCTTTGCTGCTGCACGCGGGCTTTCTCTAGTCGCGGCGAGTGGGGGCTACTCTTTGTTGCGGTGCGTGTGCTTCTCACTGAGGTGGCTTCTCTTGCTGCGGAGCACGGGCTCTAGGCATGTGGGCTTCAGTAGTTGTGGCACACAGGCTCAGTAGTTGTGATTCGCGGGCTCTAGAGCCTGGGCTCTAGATCCCAGGCTCAGTAGTTGTGGCGCATGGGCTTAGTTGCTCCACAGCACGTGGGATCTTCCCGGACCAGGGATTGAACCTGTGTCCCCTGCACTGGCTGGCAGATTCTTCCCTGTGCCACCAGGGAAGTCCCATGAGCAGTGACTTTTAAAGGAAAAACTGAACATGCTTTTTAGATCATTTTTATTTGATGAATGTTCCCAAATGCTTAATTTCTAAACATTTCTTCTCGCTTCTTTCCTCTCTTTCCCCTGCTAGGAAAGGCACCAATGCCCAGACCTGGATACAAGCCTCAGGAGCCCAACGGCTGCAGTTCCTATTTCCTGGGTCTCAAGGTACCAGAAAGTGTATGTACACCACCATTGTTTTCTTAGTTGATTGGTTTTAATTAAAACTAATCCAAGAGTTACCACTTATGGAACTCAACACTTAAGGAATATGACTGAGAAATATGATTAGTATTTTAAATTGGATACAGAGAAAGGGAGGTAATTTTCAAAGAAAGTTTCCGATTTCCTTTCCTCAGAGGCAGCTATCCCCCAGATAAGCCGTTGTGTAGTGAACTCTGAAAGCACCAATGCAAATATCAGCTGAGCCTTAGTGAACCAAACATAACTTAATTTGAAATACATCTGACAAGTTTGACTTATTTAAATTGGTGAGACTTTCCAGTGATGTACTGGAGCAAACTGGTACTGACCAGTACCAGTGAGGGCTGATTGCTGTATCCTCAGCACTTTTGCAAGCGGCTGACTTGGTGACGGTACCGTCAAATCAACTATGTTTGGAGTATTAACATCATAGGAACCTGCAAACACACCTCCACCCACCCACACGCCCATACACACAACCAGCTACTGGCTAAACATTTATCATTTTGCCTCTGACTGTTTCTCAAACTGTCGACTTCCTCTAAAAACAAGGAATAATTAATTTCTTTTAAGACCCCTTGGAAGCCCTTTTACCTTTTTCACTTTAGAAAAGAGGTATCATGTAAAATGTAGGTAGAAGGATTTCACATCTAAAATCATAGTTTAGCTATGCCTTTAGTTGGTGTCTTAATCAGGCTAAACTTCACTTTTCTGCTGGTTCAAAAGATTTTTGTAGTCATTTTCTAAGCAGCATAATGTTTATTTTTCTAACTAAAATGCTGCTCACCCATGTAGCATTTTTGTGCAAATTGAAAAAAAGTTCCCTTTCCTCAAGATGGTATTCTTCCATTTGTCAGAGACTAAGCTTAGGGCTTCCCTGGTGGCGCAGTGGTTGAGAGTCTGCCTGCCGATGCAGGGGACATGGGTTTGTGCCCTGGTCCGGGAAGATCCCACATGCCACGGAGCGGCTAGGCCCGTGAGCCATGGCTGCTGAGCCTGCGTGTCGGGAGCCTGTGCTCCGCAACGGGAGAGGCCACAACAATGAGAGGCCCGCGTACCTCAAAAAAAAAAAAAAAAGAAAGAAACTAAGCTTAATATACTGATTTTGTAAGAAAAGGAAATGCCTGCCACTGGCTGGATATTTTTCTTAATAAATATATAAAGCTATGATGTCTTGTGGGAAGGTGCCCCCTTAGATATGACACTCTTGTTCACTGAACAACCTTCACAGCTGTACGCCTAACCTGGTCCACAATCATCAATATGTGAATGGACACAGAAAACAATCCTTCCAAATATACATTAGAGAAACAATGTATTTTTGGCTAATATCTTTTACTTGATATCAATTTAGTAGCTAAGGAAGTGGTATGCACTCTATTTTGGGAGTAATGTCATTTTGTTTACTGGTACAAATATTATTTAGAACTAGTTCAAGAATTTCCAATTGAGTTGAATTGAACGATAGCCACTATACTCATCTAATTCTGTTACCTCTGTTATGATGTATTCTTAGGTTTAGGGGTGAGGTGCAAGCAAAGTAGTTTGCTTCAGGTATCAGATGATGGGAATTTACCCAGAATTGCTGAGTCCAGGCCTTTGCCTAGTCTAATGAGTTAGATTATCTCTTAATGTAATAATGCTTTGTTTTGGTTTTTGCTTAAAAGGGCATTTTAAACTACCAAAGTCCATATTCTGCTCTAGGTGGTCTTGCAGTAAAAGTTCAAGCAAGAGAACACTTAAGGAGACCCAAGAGGAAAGAATCTATGATAGCTGGTTAATCAATCCCCACCCATATCTTGAAATCAGATTTTCACAGCTTCCATCCAAGTCCATGTCTATATTATGAGAAGAACTGCAAAAGATCCATGTCTATGGAAGCAACCTAAGTGTCCATCGACAGATGACTGGATAAGGAAGATGTGGCACATATATACAATGGAATATTACTCAGCCATAAAAAGAAACAAAATTGAGTTATCTGTAGTGAGGTGAATGGACCTAGAGTCTGTCATACAGAGTGAAGTAAGTTAGAAAGAGAAAAACAATACTGTATGCTAACACATATATATGGAATCTAAAAAAAAAAACAAAGAACCTAGGGGCAGGATGGGAGTAAAGATGCAGACCTACTAGAGAATGGACTTGAGGACATGGGGAGAGGGAAGGGTAAGCTGGGACAAAGTGAGAGAGTGGCATGGACATATATACACTATCGAATGTAAAATAGATAGCTAGTGGGAAGCAGCCGCATAGCACAGGGAGATCAGCTCAGTGCTTTGTGACCACACAGAGGGGTGGGATGGGGAGGGAGGGAGGGAGGGAGACGCAAGAGGGAAGAGATACGGGGATATATGTATATGTATAGCTGATTCACTTTGTTGTAAAGTAGAAACTAACACACCATTGTAAAGCAATTATACTCCAATAAAGATGTTAAAAAAAAAAAGATCCATGTCTAAACTCACCCTGTTCTCATCTGTTTTATAAACCACAGAATGATTACTCTTGTTTAATCACTTATTGTATCATGTCCCTTCCTTCCTCAAGAGTCTTTATCAAATCTAACTTGCTATTTTGGATGTCAAGGCCATCTATCAACTTGCCTTTCTCCTTAATTAAAAAAAATATATATATATAAAATAAAAATATATAATACATCACCCTGCAAAGACCCTTGAAAGACTAAACAAACTAGTTGACTTGCTCATATATGATATGCTCATTATTTCCTTTCTTTACCTGCTGTATCTTAAGTGTACCATCATCTCTAATAATCCTTTCAAAAAAATTCCTGTTTGGTAACTCTACATGTGGCAGTTTATGAACTTAGTTTATGACACATTTGTAATTGTTTATAGGATGCTTTATAAATGTGTGTGTGTGTGTGTGTGTGTGTGTTACTTTGTGGTTCGATCATAGTCCCCTTGTGGTCGGGAACTATGTTCTATCCCCACTCTGCTCCTCAACACATACAAACACATATACACATACTTAAAACAGTGCTGCATGGAATGGATCCCTGATAAATGCTGGTGACCTCTTCATGAACTGAGGCTTAATTTTTCATACTTCTGAGCCTTGGAATCTTTTGTTTAAACAAAATCTCATTTAGCATAGGTTTTAGTTGAATTTGCAAGTCTTGAAGCTATGCCCTCTTGCCTAACTTTCTGATTTCTATTTTTAGCACTATAGTGGCCTGTGAATCTGAAAATTACTAAACCCTAAAAGAAAAAGAAGAAAAGTGGGCCATTCAAAGTTATTAAACTAATAATTAGATCATGATCAAAACTTAGCATCCTGTGACTGTCAACCTGATGTATTCTTTCCAGTCATCGGTGCTTCTGAATTGATCTGAATCTGTAACAGGAATTTGAGAACAAGGTAGGCAAGGTTGCCTAAGGCCCTTGGTCTAAACGTGGCATTTTCTTCCTTCATTTTTCCTCAGATGGACTTGGGCATTCCAGCAATGACCAAGTGCTGCAACCAGCTGGACGTCTGTTATGACACTTGCGGTGCCAACAAGTATCGCTGTGATGCAAAATTCCGATGGTGTCTCCACTCTATCTGCTCTGACCTTAAGCGGAGTCTGGGCTTTGTCTCCAACATAGAAGGTAGGAATCTTAAGTGCATCTACCCGTGAGCAGGGAGTTTTGTTCCTGTTTTCACACAGAAATGTAGCCAGAGCCCTTTTACTCAAAGAGACCATCAGAGCTCACTGATCTTTCATAATAGAACTCTGTGAACAATGCAAGCAAGGGGGAAGGAAGATTCTGGGCAATCCTTCACTAAAGTTCTTGCTGTCCTGCCCAGGAGCTGCTGGCACCACTCCTGATGGACGGGGCCATACCAAAGCCTTCCCAGAGAAATAAAATCTATCCTCTAAGGACAGAGCAAGACTTGCCCAACTGGCTTTCATTATCCATTCCACTGTTAAATAATTTTCCATATCGGGAATTATTCTGTATAGGACTACGTGGTTGGGTTTAAGCCTTTTTTTTTTCTTATTTTGTTCTCATCAGGGAAAGAATTTTAATTTAAAAATCTATCTTTTTTGTGTAAAGGTCTCTATATCTTTGAGGATAATTGTTTTCAAACAACTGCTTACCTACCTAATTTCTAGCACTGATTCTGTAATTTCTTTTTCCTAATTTACCTTAGGAAAAGTTGTAATCCTTTAGCTTCTGAAGCCCGAACATTACATCCAGGTATTAGCATTGTATATTTTTAGACAGTGAAGTTTGAAATTCAGGCTTATGAAGAGCTGGCCCCATGCCACCGAGAAAGTCAGCCGCAGGAAGAATCTTGGATCTTGTTATAGATCAATGTCTAGAGTGTCGTCCTGAAGTGAATGTGTGAGGGCTTGAAAATATGAAGAATTAATTAGGTCCTGTAAAAGGGAGTATCATTCTATCTGTACCTACAAAAGGTGAAAAAGTGCCTGCTGCTAATCTAGGGTCAGGTCAAGTTACTCCCTCCAAGCAACATCCTATTGATTCTTTCTCCTAAATATCTCTTTGATATATCACTTGCCTGGTTACTACAGATTAACACAATCTCTGGGTCCCATCCAATCTATTGACCCCATAGAGAGCAGGTATATTTTCATACCAGACGAATCTGATCATCTCCACCCTCCATGTAAGTCCTTCAATAGGTTCCTCTTCCTTAGGATTAAATCCAAGTCCTTAGCATGACATTCATAGCCCTTTCTGATTCAGTCCTAGCCTACCTCTCCAGCATCATCTTGCTTATTTCTGATTTCTTTCCTGACTTCTGCTATTCCAAACTATGTGGGTTGATGGCGCAAATCTTTCTGCCTCTTCAGTTCCCTCTGCTTGAAATACTCTGATTCTTCATTTTTTTGTTGTTGTTCAGTTTTATTGAGATATAACTCATATACTATACAATTCAACCATTTAAATGCTTTTTAAAATATGTTCACAGAGTTATGCAATCAGCCCCACAATTAATTTTAGAACATTTTCATCACTCCAAAAAGAAACTCTAGAGCCATTAGCAGTCCCACTACATCGTTCCCCTGGCTAGCTCTAGGCAACCATTAGTCTGCTTTCTACCTCTATAAATTTGCCTATTCTGGACAATTCATATAAATGGTATCATAAAATATGTGGTCTTCTGTGACTGGATTCTTTCACTTGGCAAGGTTTATCCATATTGTAGCATGTATCAGTATTTCATTCCTTTTTATTGCTGAATAACATTCCATTGTATGGATATAATATGTTTTCTTTATCCATTCATCAATTGATGGACATTTGGGTTGTTTCCACTTTTTGGCTATTATGAATAATTCTGGTATGAACATTTATGTACAAGTTTTTGTGGTGACATGTTTTCGTTTCTCTTGGATATATATCTAGGAGGGGAATTTCTGGGTTAGATGGTAATTTTATGACAAACTGATTTTCAAAACAGCTATACCATTTCACATTCCCACCAGCAATGTATTATGGTTCCAATTTCTCCACATCCTTGTCAACACTTGTTATTATCTATCTTATTACAGACCCTAGTTGGTGTGAAGTTATATCTCATTGTGGTTTTGATTTGCATTTCCCTGATGGCTAATGATGTTGAGCATCTTTTTATGTGCTTATTGGCCATTAAATAACTGCTTTGGAGAGATGTCTATTCATTTGCCCCCTTTTAATTTGGGTTATTTGTCTTTTTATTATTGAGTCATAAGACTTCTTGTATATATTCTGGATGCAAATCTTTTATCAGATATATGACTTGCAAATGTTTTCTCTCATTTTTTTTTTTTTTTTTTTTTGCGGTATGTGGGCCTCTCATTGTTGTGGTCTCTCCCGTTGCGAAGCACAGGCTCCGGACGCGCAGGCTCAGCAGCCATGGCTCACGGGCCCAGCCGCTCCGTGGCATGTGGGATCTTCCCGGACTGGGGCACGAACCCGTGTCCCCTGCATCGGCAGGCGGACTCTCAACCACTGCGCCACCAGGGAAGCCCTGTTTTCTCTCATTTTATGAGTTGATTTTTCACTTTCTTGATGATATAATTTGCAGCCCCAAAGTTTTACATTTTGATTAAGTCCATTTTATCCTTTAAAAAATTTTTTCTTGTACTTTTGGTGTCATATGTAAAAAGGCTTAGCCTAACTCAAGGTCACAAAGATTTAGTCCTAAGTTTTCTTCTAAGAGTTTTGTTTTAGCTCATATATTTAGACCTATGATACATTTTAGTTAATTTTTGTGTAAGAAAGAGGTCCAACTTCATTCTTTTGTATGTGGACATACACCATTTGTTGGAAAAGACTATTCTTTCCCACCATTTGTTCCTGCACCATTTGTTGAAAGAGACTATTCTTTCCCACAATAAATTGTCTTTGCACCCTTGCCAAAAATCAATTTGCCATAATTGCAGTGTTTATTTCTAGACTTTCAATTCTATTCCATTGATCTATGCCAGTACCACACTGTTCCTATTATTGTAATTTTGTAGTAAATTTTGAAATCAGGAAGTGTCCTTCAACTTTGTTCTTTTTCAAGATTTCTTCAGATATTCTGGATCTCTTGCATTTCCATATGAATTTTAGGTTCAGCTTGTCAATTTCTTCAAGAAATGGCAGGTGGGGGCTTCCCTGGTGGCGCAGTGGTTGGGAATCCGCCTGCAAATGCAGGGGACACGGGTTCGGACCCGGTCCGGGAAGATCCCACATGCTGCGGAGCGGCTAGGCCCAGAGCGGCTGGGCCCGTGAGCCACAACTACTGAGTCTGCGCGTCTGGAGCCTGTGCTCCACAACAAGAGAGGCCGCGTTAGTGAGAGGCCTGCGCACCGCGATGAAGAGTGGCCCCAGCTCACCGCAACTAGAGAAAGCCCTCGCATAGAAATGAAGACCCAACACAGCCAAAAAATAAATAAATAAAAATTAGAAAAAAAGAAATGGCAGGTGGAATTTTGATAGCACTCTTGTTGACTCTGTAAATCCTTTTGAGGAGTATTGCCATCTTTTTTTTTTAAAGATTTATTTATTATTTATTTTATTTATTTTTGGCTGCTTTGGGTCTTAGTTGCAGCACACGGGATCTTTGCTGAAGCATGCAGGATCTTTCATTGTGGTGCATGGGCTCTTTATCATGGTGCACAGGCTTCTCTCTAGTTGTGGCATGTGGGTTTTCTCATCTCTAGTTGTGGCGCGCAGGCTCCAGGGCGCATGGGCTCTGTAGTTGTGGTGCACGGGTTCCAGAGCATGTGGGCTCTGTAGTTTGCGGCACGCAGGCTCTCTAGTTGAGGTGTGCAAGCTCAGTAGTTGTGGTGCGTGGGCTTAGGTGCCCTGCAGCATGTGGGATCTTAGTTCCCTGACCAGGGATTGAACCCGTGTCCCCTGCATTGTAAGGTGGATTCTTTTGCACTGGACCACCAGGGAAGTCCCAAGGAGTATTGCCATCTTAACAAAATTATGTTTTCTGATCGATGAACATGAATATCATTCCACTTATTTGGGTCTTCTTTAATTTCTTTCAACAATGTTTTATAGTTTTCAGAGCACAGGTCTTATACTCTTTTGTTTAATTTGTTCCTAAGTATTTTATCCTTTTTGATGCTTTTTTTTTTTTTTTTGGCTGTGTTGTGTCTTTGTTGCTGCATGCAGTCTTTCTCTAGTTGCAGCAAGTGGGGGCTACTCTTCATTGCGGTGCGCATGCTTCTCATTGCAGTGGCTTCTCTTGTTGCAGAGCATGGGCTCTAGGCATGCGAGCTCCAATAGTTGCAGCACGCAGCCTCAGTAGTTGTGGCACAAGGGCTTAGTTGCTCAACAGCATGTGGGATCTTCCTGGACCAGGGATCGAACCCGTGTCCCCTGCATTGGCAGGTGGATTCTATTTTTTTTTTCCAGTTTATTTATTTATTTATTTATTTTTTCCGGTATGTGGGCCTCTCACTGTTGTGGCCTCTCCCGTTGTGGAGCACAGGCTCTGGACACACAGGCTCAGCGGCCATGGCTCATGGGCACAGCCGCTCCGCGGCATGTGGGATCTTCCTGGACTGGGGCACGAACCCACATCCCCTGCATCGGCAGGCGGACTCTCAACCACTGCGCCACCAGGGAAGCCCTGGCAGGCGGATTCTTAACCACTGTGCCACCAGGGAAATCCCTTGATGCTATTATAAAGGGAATTGTTTTCTTAATTGTATTTTCAGATTATTTGCTGATAATGTATACAACTACAATTGATTTTTGTATACTGATCTTTAATCTTGCAACCTTACTGAACTCATTTATTAGTTCCAAGAAATCTTTAGTAGATTCCTTAGGCTTTTCTGTACACAAGATAATATCATCTGCATATTGTCTTCCTTTTCAATTTAGATGCCTTTTATTTCTTTCTCTTGCCAATTGCCCTGGCTAGAACTTCTAGTACAGTATTGAAGAGAAGTGGTGAGAACAATGTGGAGATTAAACAACATGCTACTGAACAACAATATGCCAAAGAAGAAATCAGAAGAGAATATAACACACCAAGACTTATGAGATGCAGTAAAAGCAGTCCTAAGAGGGAAGTTTATAGCAATAAATGTCAACATCAAAAAAAAGAAGGATCTCACATCAACAACCTAACTTTACACCTCTAAGAACTAGAAAAAGAAAAGCAAATGAAGCCTAAAGTTTGTAGAAGGAAGGAAATAAGGAAGATCAGAGTGGAAATAAATGAAATAGAGACTAAAAGGACAATAGAAAAGATCAGTTAAACTGAGAGCTGTTTTATAAAATAGATAAAATAGACAAAACTTTAGCTAGGTTGGCCAAGAAAAAAAAAAGGATGCAAATAAATAAAATCAGAGATGAAAGAGGAAACATTAAAACTAATATCACAGAAATACAAAGAACCATAAAAGACTACTGTGAAAAATTATACACGAAGTTAGACATTCTAGAAGAAATGGATAAATTCCTAGAAACATACAACCTACCAAGAATGAATCATGAGGAAATAGAAAATCTGATCAGAACTATTACTAGTAAGGAGATTGAAGCAGTAATCAAAAATCTCCCAACAAACAAAAATTTAGGACCAGGTGGCTTCACTTTTTTTTTTTTTTTTTGCCGTACGCAGGCCTCTCACTGTTGTGGCCTCTCCCGTTGTGGAGCACAGGCTCCGGACGCGCAGGCTCAGCGGCCATGGCTCATGGGCCTAGCCGCTCCGCAGCATATGGGATCTTCCCGGACCGGGGCACGAACCCACATCCCCTGCATCGGCAGGCAGACTCTCAACCACTGCGCCAACAGGGAAACCCCTTGGCTTCACTTTTAAAGTGGCTTCAACATTCAAAGAAGAATTAGTCAGCCATTTAAATGGCTTCAACATTTAAAGAAGAATTAATACCAATCCTTCTTTCAAAAAGCAGATGAGGAGGGAACATTTCCAAAGACATTTTAAGAGGCCAGCACTACCCTATTCCAAAACCAGATAAGGATACCACAAGAAAATAAAATTACAGGCCAATATCCCTGATGAATACAGATGCAAAAATCCTCCACGAAATATTAGCAACCTGGTTATTCAACCCACACTTGAATAGGGAAAGCTATAGGAAACATAGTAGTGTTATTTGAGGGAGTATTCTGAAAAAAAAAAAAGGTAAATTTTCCATGGCGTGAGCACAGTGATGTGGGGCATTCTGATTGCTAATCATGGTTTCTACATGGAGGCCCATAAAAGGAGGGCATCCCAAAGTGTGTTCTGCTTTACTAGATTGGATAGAAGCTCCTCTGAAAAAGCTTCTCTTAAATCTAGTTTTTCATTTTAATTCTGTATTTGCATCCCTGCCTCTACTTTCCTCTGGGTATCATGTTATCCTTGGAAATACGCTGCCTCTTCAAAATTACTCAGACTACTTGGGGTAGTCTTGTATATTAACCTTTATATTTCTCTTAATCTTTTTCAAGTAGCCTGTGATTCTCTGGCTGATACTGTGTTCAACACTGTATGGACCTTGGGCTGCCGGCCCTTTATGAACAGTCAGCGGGCAGCCTGCATCTGTGCAGAAGAGGAGAAAGAAGAATTATGAGGAAGAGGTGATTCCTTTCCCGTTTTGAGTGACACCACAGCCGTCAGTCTGGGAGATGGTAGTACGGCAGATGTGTCTCATTCTTTTTTCCAAAAGTTTGGATACCGCAAAGCAGGAGAAAGGAAACACTATTCTACAGCTGAAAAGCAAGTCATCGTTTGAGGAGAATTGGAAAAAAGACATGGAGTGATTTGAAGACTATGCTTCACTTTAACACTGGTCTCCCCAACCAAGACATATTTGCCTGGAAATTCAGTTCTTAAAGACTAAAATACCAGAATTCCTGGAATTAATAATTATATTCATAAGTGAAATTTTGGAGAGTCCAACCATTTGGGAGGCAATGACTTTCCTCTGGTCCATGTTTCAGTTGCCAGTAAGCATCTCACATTTAATAAAGTGTACTTTTTAGAAAATTTGAAAAGAGATGAATGAATTCCATTATCACCAATATGCTTCCATTTCACTTAGAAGAGAACAGAACCCAACCTGGTAAGTTCCATCAATGATAACAGTTACTCCCACTGGTGCTTAAGAGATAAGAACAAGGCAAGGTCAGAGGCTTACCTGATTAAAGCCAATGGAGGTAGAGGTCAGATGTCGTTAGGCCTCTAAGGTTCCATTTTTTTCCTTCATTGAACTATTCCTGTTGAAATTTCCAATTACTAAGCGGTATTAGTGTCCTGTTAAGATCTGAGAAGCACTTGGTAAAAACTGCCACTGAAGACAGCTAGGAAAATCCCTGAAAACTGAGGGGAGTGAGAGACTGAGGGGAGTGAGAGACTGAGGGCCATTCCCTAAACTATGGTTCTCAGCCCTGATTGCAGATTAGAGTCACCTGAGGAGCATTAAAAAACCAAAGAACCTCTGGGGGCGGGGGTGGTACCTACGTGTTGGTATTTTAAAAACACTCCCCAGTGATTCTGATGCACTGTGAGGCCTAAGGGCCACTAAAGTCAGGGATTGACAAATGAAGGCCCATGGGCCAGATCAGGCCCAACACCTGTTCTGGTAAAGTTTTACTGGAACGCAGCCAGGCTCACATTTGTTTATGGCTGTTCCTGTGCTAGGACAACAGAGTTGAGTAGTTGTAACAGGGCCTGTATGGCCCAGGAAGCCTAAACTAGTTACCCTTTGGCCCTTTACAGAAAAAGTTTACCAATCTTTGATCTACATCATTTTCTCCCTTCCCTTCCTTTTGTTAATTAATTTCACTGGTTCCAATTCGAAGTGTTTGTTGCAGTTGTTTCTAAAAAAAAAAAACTTATGATCTTATGTAAAGCCATAAAATGAATTGGCATGTTAAGAAAACAGATTTAACTGCAGATAACATTAATCTCTGTGGTTTAGGATATTTATCTCAATAAAATTTATTAAGCACCTACAAAATAGAGTACGGTATAGTTTTATACCTTTTTCTATTGTCTTATCAGTCTGAGGGCATAGAATGCCAAATAACAGGGCACATGGTACCACATTTTAATTCTGTCTACAGTTCAGTCACTGAACCACTTAAATTTAAGTTAGTGAATTTATTAACATTTATTAATTGAAAATAGTTTATTTAAGACAGCATAAAAACCTCAGAGGAAAATATTGTGCAGGAGAAAATCCAAATAGTATTTTTTTAGTACACACTTACAGTGATAAACTTCCAAATCCCCTATAACTACTCTGTCTTTGAATGGAAATTTCAGGGTATAATTATTGTTTACATATTTAAAGAGTCAGTGGGTATTTAAGTCATAATTTCAAGCAACTATTTAATTTTTTTAAGTTCCTAATTTGAAATACTATACCGAACTTCTGATTTTAGTCATGCTACTGCATCCAACACTAGGTGTTTTACTGCAGGAAAGAAATGGGGGGCATGGGGTGAGCTGCTTTCTTGGTGCACAGCGCAGCTTTCCACATTAGGAAGATGAAGCCCCACCTGGGACAGGTTAGTCAGCAGTGAGGTGATCTTTCCCGACACAGTGGGCTAGAGTCAGAGTGAGTCAGTTCTGGGAGTTTGTCTAAACCCACAGTATAAGGTTTAAAGCAGCGCTGTGTTCTAGGGTGTCAGCTGGTGTTCTCAGAGGGCGAGGGGAGAATTCCAAAGAGATAGGCAGCCAGAAGTAGGACTCGGGTGGTGGGTCATCCTAGCCCTCCCAGTCGATGCTGATGGGGCCGCCTGTCAGTATGTGGCTCTGTGGACCACTGTCATTCTCTCCTCCTACTGCCTCACGACGCATTCGCCGGTGGCAGCCCTGGGCACAGCGGGAACGCTCGTCCAGCATCCCGCAGACAAGGACCCGGCAGTGCAGGAACACTTCCTAGAAAGATCATAATGATAATGAACAAAAACAGTGAAAAGAGCTGCCACTTGGGGGCTGCTTACTAGGAGCCAGACACAATACCATGTTTCATATGTATTATCTCATTTCATCTAAACAGCCACCCTTTGAGGTAGATATTCTCATCCCCATTTTACAGATGAGGAAACTGAGACTTAGGAGGTTAACGAACTTGCCCCTATTCACACATTTAGTAACATGGCAAACACACTGAGTCATGTGGGTGATTTAAAACCCTACATCCATAACTTCCGCCTTTGTGCAGGGACACAAGAGACCTCTGTGAAGACATCTAATAATGTTAACATCTTGGTTCTTCACATCAAGGTCTGGGCATAACATGGGCTCCCACGCACTTCTGTGTAAAATAACAAGTTCTTTCTCCAAGCTTCTTCCTATAAGTAACTTCCCCATGCATGCTGCCTAGCTGAGGAGGAAGATCAGGGTTAGTCATCATGGTTAACAATTGTTCTAGGACAATGATGTAGCTGGACAGGACATAAATACACTTAAATGCAGTATGGAAAAGACTGTTGGTCTCTTAAACTTCCTTTTGTTTATGTGTTTCGACAACTCTACTAAAACAAAAAACAAAAACCTTCTACCTTACAGAGTATACATAGCTTCTTATAACCTCTATTCATGTATATACGTTTTTTAAAAACTGATCACATTCAATTTGCATGTAAATTTTTATGACAATAGCTTTTTCATATCTCCTTTTTCTATATTTCATTCTGCATTAACTGCTTAATATTGCATTAATTGATACACTGTTTGTTTGGTTTAAACAACACCTCTCTCATAACAGTGCTTTATAAACACATTCAACAAGTCATGTTTTACTTTTTGTTTTTGAGAAGCTGTCAGAATTGAAATTTTTAGATGATGATAATTTTATGGTTATTACACATTATCAGATCACTTTCCAGAAAGTATACCAATTTATACTGGCATTGTATACATGTCCCTATAGCCTTGCAAGTTGGGATTTATAACTTTTATAAATTTCATATGTATAAAATAGTCTTATAATAATTATTTTAATTGGCATGTAAGTACTATTTTCACTGAACATTTCACTATTTGTCTTTTCTGCAAATATTCTTTCCATATACTTTGCCACGTGACCACTACACAGGCTTTTTCAACCACATCTGCTCACAAGGATTTTATATTATAATCACATAGTACTTTCTTTGAACAAGCCCAGTTATTTTACTGGGTGGGGGGCAGATAATTGTGACATTCATGGAGGTGTTAACCTTCTAGATGGCCAGTTTTACAGTATTTTTCATAGAGGTGATGCAGATCCTAACTGTGGGCTTGTAGAATGTGAACAAACTGGGACACCATGAAGGAAGGCTGGGGAGGAGAGGTACCTTTACAAGGTAAAGGTGTTCAGCTCACCTTGTGGTCTTTGCCCACAAACTTGAAGACAGGGACCTGGAAGTGCTTTGCGAGGTGATCCCGTGATGTGTACTGCTTTACTGAGTCATCTGAAACACAGCTGGAAGTAGGGCAGGATAGCACGTAAGACTTGATTGTTTAAACAGAGGTGGAAAAACAATCCAGTCCAACGTGTTTGGTCCAAGGAGAGGTAAACTGGGTGGAGGAGGCTGGGCTGCACTCAAGATTTTTGAGAATGAAAGAAAAATGAAATCCCATCCCTGTGAAGGCATCTTCAGACACCGGCCTGCTCATTAACGCTGTCGGTCCCATCTCTCATTCTCTGTACCCACAAACTGGGCACAAGGACCTCCTGTTAAGTCATTGCATTGAAGTATTAGCAACAGCAGCAACATTTGTTTCAGAGATATCTTTTGAAATCAAGGTATCTTTTTAAGGCTGTATTTTCATTTGTAATATATTGCAGGAATTCTGCATTTACGTACTTTATTATTGATTTGAGAAGGCTTTTCTTTAACTAGATTTCACTGTATTTATGGACACCCACCCCTGAAGGGGATCCAAAGGTGAGCGAACCCCGATTTGTACAACAAAGAGCTGCATAAAGATGTCAGTTTCTTAAAGAATAACTGGATCTATTGGGGAAAATCATTCACCTCCAAAATGTTTTAATTCCTCTTTTCCCAGATTTAATGCTAAATTTTAGTTTGATAGGGCTTTGAGGTTTTAATCTCAGGTCTACCACTTAAAGTGAAACTCCTAGGCTCGCCTCAGGATTAGTTGAGGGTAAAGAGGGGTTAGTGATGCTCCACTTTGAGGCGAAGGTTTAGTATTGATGAACAATTTCTCCTAAAGGCCAGGGCTCACACATGTATTATGTTTTCCATTCTGAATTCAAAAGGAACTTTTTTCCTGACTGTTTTCCTTTTATGGATACTTAAT
Source organism: Mesoplodon bidens (assembly GCF_964165515.1). Lineage (NCBI taxonomy): Eukaryota > Metazoa > Chordata > Mammalia > Artiodactyla > Ziphiidae > Mesoplodon > Mesoplodon bidens. The sequence goes on from NC_138176.1 coordinate 169,249,667, forward strand.
AGTTCCTGTCTACCAGGCCAGTAAAAAAGTGGGATCAGATATAAAAGCCTATAAAAGTTGATAATTGCTCCTCATGCTTACAGAGCACTTTCTGGTTCATTGCTAATTGCTGTTTCAGGGCAGTTGAAAAATCCAATAAAATTATTTAAAAATAAGACATCTTGACTTGTATTACCACTACTACCTTATTCCCCTAAACTGAAGAGGATCTAAACATATAATGTGGTTTCTGTTATTTCCTGTATTTGTGTACACATTTTCATTTTCCTGAGGTTAAATGAATTTATACCATCTTCTGATTATGTTCTGTAATAAATACCTAATGCATATCTAATCTGTGTGACACACTCTGCTGGGGGCTGCACAGGAGATAGAGATGAACAATATGATCTGTGACATCAGGGAGCTTAAAGCCCAGTACCTATGATAACAATAGTAACGTGACATTAAAATGACACTTTTCATGTGAATGCCTCAGCATTTTCAATTTATCTTTACCTAAAAATACTATTTTTAAAAAACTGAAGTATAGTTGATTTACAGTGTTGTGTTAGTTTCTGGTTATACATATATATTCTTTTTCGTATTCTTTTCCATTATAGGTTATTACAAGATAGTGAATATAGTTCCCTGTGCTATACAGTAGGACCTTGCAGTTTATCTATTTTATATATAGTAGTTTGTATCTGTTAATCCCATACCCCTAACTTTTCCCCCCATTTCCCCTTCGGTAACCATAAGTTTGTTTTCTGTGACTGTGAGTCTCTTTTTGTTTTGTAAATAAGTTCATTTCTATCATATTTCCGATTCCACATATAAGTGATATCATATGAGATGTGTCTTTCTCTGTCTAACTTACTTCACTTAGTATGATAATCTCTAGGTCCATCCATGTTGCTGCAAATGGCATTATTTCATGCTTTTCTATGGCTGAGTAGTAAAAATACTATTTTTTTTTTAAAGAGAAGATGTGGCAGAAAGAGTTGTTGCAGGGCAACATGTTACAGAATAGAACCCAAGACAAATTCTGGCTCTTGATTTGGTGTTTGCTGTGATTAGACAATGTTAGTTCATCAACTCCAAGTTCATGTGCTAAAAGAAAGTAACAATGGTATAGGAAAATCCAAAATAACTGATTACCCAAAAGTTGTCCAATATTTGACTTTGGAATTCAATGTTTCTTTTTCTGGAGATAAACTTTCTAATTCTACTTTGCTTAGGTTTGCATTAAATTATTTTGCATTCTCAGAGCATATGCCAACTAAACTAGAGGGAAGTGAATCAGATGTGTTAAATATCAGCCTGAATTAAATTTAAGCTGAGGACAGTGAATAATCAAACAATTTACAAATATAAGTAAACTGCATTATGTTTATTTTAGGGCTCTGAACTAGCCCCAGATTAATATTATGATAAATACTCATTCAATAGTTCATTAGACAAATATTTAATGACTTTTACTGCAGGCAAGGCATTGAGGAGGAAGAAGGAAGGAAGATACCTAGTTCAGGTCAGAAGGAATCAGGGAAGGCTTCATGGAGGAAAGAAATCCCAATGTGTTTCGAAGGACCAGTAAGAATCAGACAGGAAGAAACAGGGAAGAAGATTTCAGGCAGTGGAAACAGCAGGTGCAGAGTCAGGAGGGTGTAAGGAACAACAGAATTTGGGAATTGTCCATGGTTCCCTTTGGCAGGAGCAGAAACTGGAGAAGGCAGAGGTCAGAGGGCGAGGAATAGCAAGCCAAGCTGAGAGTTGGATTTTATCTTGAGGGATTATCTCAAATGCACCATTATTGTCCTAGCCAATATTGTACTATACAATATTGCACCGGAAATGGGACTGTTTTCCTGTGAATAGTGGAAACAGGCCCACACAGCAGTGTTTTTGAGTTCTATGCTTTTTAACAATTTTAATATCTTCCATAGCATTTTGTTGTTGTTTTTTTGTGTGCTAACGGCTGGAAAATTAAATAGCACAGCTTCTCCTTAGAACTGTCTAAAATAAAAATATATAGTCAGTCCTAACTGAGGGTCTGAATAACAAGCTTTATTGAGACTGCAGGTTACATGTTTTCCCAGTAAATGAGTTAAGACTATACGTTTATGTTTGCAAAAAGTAAATACGAGGGGCAGGAGAAAACTTGGGGTAAGAGAAATATTCACTGTCTTGATTGTAGTGATAGCTTCACCAGGGTGTATACATCAGAACTTATCAAATTGTACACTTTAAATATGTACATTTATTGTATGCATATAGCACTGCAATAAAGCTGTAAAAAAATTTGAAAGGAACCCAAATCCATTCTCCCCCAAAAGTAAATCCATTCCCTAATCTACTTAGCACTAATTATGTGACTGAAAAAAAGACATAAAAATTGATGCTTCTACGTTTCATTTTAAAACTTTGTGGAGAACCCTTTAAGATGGCAAGAAATCTAAAGGGCTTCAGCCCCCTATGAGACCTACTCTTAGCCATCCAAAGCAGCTCAGAACAATGTATTTTCCAGATTCTGAAAACAAGCTAAGGAGGCTACAGGAATCTGAAACTAGAAGTACTCCTGCTGATAAACAGTTAAATTTACCAATCAAAGGAAATCAAGAGGCATCAAAATGTTTTCAGCAGGGATCTGACTATATATATAATATTTTTTCTTTTGGCTGGATACCCAGGGCTCTGTGGAGCTGAGACTTGAGAGCTGGATTTAGGAGGCTGTTAGAAAGTGTTTTACCTGTCCGAGTGACAGATAATGAGAGCTGGAATTAAGGCAATAAGAGTGGAGAACCAGGTTGGAGTATTGCTACTTTTAGAAAGGCTTCTCAGTTGATCCTAATGTGCATCAGGGTTGAAAATCATTGTGCAGAAGATTGATAGCAGCAGGTGAAGCTTGCCTGTGGTGAGAGATCTGGGGAGTTAAAAGCAAAGGAGAAATTTCAGTCTATCAGGCCAATTAGCAAAGGGCATGAACTGGGGCACACCTATGGTGCTCTGACTAGACTATTTGCCTTTTCTTAAGCTGCAGGTCCCGATCTGCCTGAGATGTGTCTCATCTGACATTGAGGATGAGGAAGAAACTGATGAGATACTACTATGAGTTTGGGATGTGAGTGTAATTTTCCTGGGAATGTAAGCAGTGGGTGTGGTAACTGCAGGCTTCCAGTGATACACGGAGACAAGCAAAGTTCTCAATCCAAGCATCCTCAGGGAGTACGGAAATCTCCTTCGTATAAAACAAGCAAACAGAAACGAACTTCACCTGATCTTTCTTCTCCTAAAACTGACCAAGTGTTTCTTCTCTCTCCTTCACTACCGAACTTCTTAAAAGAGGGGCCTGGGGCTTCCCTGGTGGCGCAGTGGTTGAGAGTCCGCCTGGCGATTCAGGGGACACGGGTTCGTGCCCCGGTCCGGAAGGATCCCACATGCCACGGAGCGGCTGGGCCCATGAGCCATGGCCGCTGGGCCTGCGTGTCCGGAGCCTGTGCTCCGCAACAGGAGAGGCCACAACAGTGAGAGGCCTGCGTACCGCAAAAAAAAAAAAAAAAAAAAAAGAGGGGCCCGCATTTGCTGCTCCCACTTCCTAACCCTCTTGCATTTCTCAGCCCCCACTTGCCACCCATGCTCTACAATCTCTCTGGGCAGGTTAATCCTATAGTTTTGGCTATAAACAGGGGCGATTCTCTGTCCTTTGTCTCTAGTCTTCACCTTGTTCCTGGGTCTGACCCGCATTTCCAACTGCCCACTGAACTTCTCTGCCTTAGTATCCTGCAGGTATTGACAATACAATATTATTACTTGGAATTCTCATATTCAATATTTTCACAGCAAATCTGCTTTTCCACCTGTGTCCTTTCCTCTTGGTTAAGGGCATCCAGTCAGTCACATGAGCTAGACCCCTTGGAGTCATTTTGGACTCCCCTCTCCTTCACCAGTTTTTACCACCAGAATGCGCACAAACGGTTTCTGAACTAATTAAGAGCTGGCGAGAGTGCTGCGGGGGTTTTAGGAAATGACTGAGTTTGCTCTCGCACCCAGAGGTCGGATGTGAACTGGGGCTAATCCATCGTCCAAGCAGCCTACTTACCCATCCCGGATGAGGTAGTACTTCAGGATCTCGTCGATCTTGGACGTAGGGGTGGCAAAGCAGCTCTCCACCAGACTCTCTAAGCCATTCACGTGCACCAGGGGCTCAATGCCAAAGTAGAGGGAGTCTCGCAGCTTGAGGGTGGGCAGAGCTTCCCGGTAAGGCTCTTCGAACTCATGGTCCTTGAAGATCTCCAGAGTGAAAGGGAAGATTCCGTGACTGCGGCTCATGATTTCCAGCGGGGTGTTGCGAAGGTTGGGAACGTAGCCTTCGGAAATGGTGTACAGGCGTGGGAACTCACACGTCACAGGGATCAGCAGTTTGCTAGTTCGGATGATGATGTCGCCGCTGCTCCCTGGGGTCTGCTTGGGTAGACCTGTCACAAGGTTGCTAGCCACGATTTTGTCGTTCACCACCTGAGCCAGGCCAGGGCCAGGAGAGGAGAGTCTATGTTTATTTCCACAGAGCACCTCAGCCCCCGCCCCCCACCCACCATAACGTTCTCCAAATTTCTTTTTACATCAAAACACATGAGACATTTGGTTGCTGAAGCCTGAAGCTTCTTTTTTTTTTTAATTGCTTCTCCTCCTTTTAGCAAGATATTTTGACTGTTAAAGAGTTTTACATACCACTTCATGGTCAACCCACATATTCTTTTGGAGTATTAGTCATAAAAACCTGAGCTATGCAGAATCAGCCAATTCAAAGCTCTGATACTTTAGAAAAGAACAGCTTCTGTACATTATTCTTTTTCTGGAATCCTGTGATGGTGCTGCAGCATGACCTTGTGCTGAGCTCAACCCCATGCAGACTTCAGCTGTCGCATTTACCCAGATGATTTTTCAGTTCTTCATCTCCAGCCTTGTCTGCTCTCCTGTGTGCCAGAACCCCTGGCTCATTGTAGGGCATTTCCATTTGATTATCCACAGATACAACAAATACAATTTGCCTAAAGCGGGACCTTCTCCTCATATATATCCCCCATGTCTCACCCCAAATCTCATTAGCTCTCTGATTTTCTCTAAGTTGGATTCAATAAATAAGTATTTGTTTATTTGGTTGCAAGGGCCTCTACACTGATCTCCTGGGTCCAGGTCCTCTTTTTTCTATCCATCTTGCCCACTTCTGATTTCATCATGACAGTGCCTGCTTAATCCCATTCCTATGGGAAAAAGCTCAAATGTCTCACCGCAGCACACAAAGCAGATGTCTGGAAGCATAGTCTCCCCCCATCTACTTTTCCAGTCTCCTTTCCCAGTCAGGCTGTGTTGCCCATTCACTCAGCATAAGCCTCAAGAATTCCCATGTCTGAGACTGGCTCACTTGTTTCCCACCTGAAATGCCCTTTTCTTTCGTCTCCGCCTGTATAAACCACACACATGCTTCCACCCCAATTCAAGTCCCACTTGTCTTGACTGTTCCATTGTTTGTCCCTTTCTGGACTCCTATACTACCCGTCAACTGTATCACTGTCTCTTATTTATAATTTGTGTGTGTTTTCATCTCAATACTACTGTGTATGTTCCTAAAAGTCAGGAATCTTATTTCACATATCCCTCAGGCTCCCAGCACAAGGCTGTGCACAGATTCTTGCAGGAAAGTACAAACCTTTTACCTCTAACTGGTTCAATCCCTGAACTCATTTGCTACCTCATAAATGAACCATCATCTATATCAGTCACTATCTTCAAGAATAATAATCGGTCAGAGGAGACATAGCCAGCCTCCGGGTACTGGTGCTAATGCACTCAGAAAAATGTCTGCACATATTGGAGAGATGGTACTATTTGAGAACAGAAAGAGCAGAATTCTTTTTAAGCCACTGTCCTCCCAGCGTCAGGACCACAGCACAGCAGATGCTCAATAACACATTTGTTAAATGAATGGTATATGATTTTTTGAACTCCATTCTTTTATGTGGAAATATTTCATCTATGACACAAGCCACACTGCACACCTCTGTCAACAACTTCCCAAATAAATGGATTTGGTCATTCCCCAAGGGTCCTTCAGGAAGAACGTACATCGACCACTGTGCCACATGTCTTGAGGGAGAAGAGGATGTTGACGTGGGTGCCATTGGACACGCCTCGGCAGGAGGTGTTGGTTAGGAAGAGCTCCAGACCGCCGACCAGGTCCCTGGGGATGCTCACTTCAATGGTGTTCGACTTGCAGAACACGGGGACTGCGGACAGGAACTGCTGTTAGAACCGGAAAAGGGGAACTGGGAGAAGGGAAGGAGGATTCTAGGAGAAATAACTTCTCCCTCCCACACCTTGAGCTTTTGGTTCTATCCTCAAGGAAATCTCTGAGGCTCAAAACAAATTGGTGAATAAAACCTGGACTCCTAACTCCCAAGGTTGTGGTCAAATAATGCTCCTCAAATACTATATTGTTTCCCAAATGAGAAAATACTGTATCAAAATTTCATTCCAACAAACATTTATTTCAAAGTGTGTCTAGCATAACTCCATGCACTGAAACACCTAAAGGATGAACTTTTAGCACAAACACAATTTATTTGCAATACAGAAAAAGCACTGCTTTGATATAGGCTTAAATTACATAATGCTACTGCTTTGACTTTCCCATTAATTACTGCCCCATAAAACAGAGGTAATAAAAACAGCGTTAGCGCCCTTGGGGAAGAGTTCTAAATTGTCCTTGCATTGCTCAATAAACCATAAACTATAAAATTCACTTTAATTTAATATAAAAATATTGCTCTTCCTTAGCGTTCACTCCTCTAGACTGTACAAATACTCTAAAAGGAGTACAAAGGGTACTGTCAGACAATATGTGAGGGCAATATCAGTATGTGAGGGCATATCACAGCAATGGCTTAGTATAAAGAAGTCACATATAGGTGCTCATTAAATACTTGCTGGATGAGTGAATTAATTTTCTGGACATAAATAACTAGATTTCCAGAAAATAGTTCTCAGAGGATTGTTGATGATCAGATCGTATGTGTAGGGGGAAGAATCAGTTCCCTAGGGCTTTCAACTTTTCATAAGCCAATTATCTGTTAGAAAAGAGAGGAACTCCATCTAAATTAAGTATTAGTTATACAACTAATAATAGAAATTAGAGAAAAAAATCAAAAGTAAAAAGCAAAGGAAACTGTATGATCTAGCAATCCTGTTTTGGGTATAGGTCCAAAAGAATTGAAAGCAGGACCTCAAAGAGATATTTGCACACCCGTGTTCATAGCAGCGTTATTGACAAGCAATCCAAATGTTCATCAATGGATGAATGGATAAACAAAATGTGGTATACCCATGCAGTGGAATAGCTTTAAAAAGGGAAGGAATCCTGTCATATGCTGCAACATGGATGAACCTTGTGGACAATTTGCTAAGTGAAATTAAGTCAACCACAAAAAGACAAATACTGTAGGAGTCCACTTATATGAGGTACCTAAAGTAGTTGCCTTCATGGAAACTGAAAGTAGAATGGTGGTTGCCAGGGGCTGGAGGGAGGAAGGAATGAGGGGTCCTTGTTTTAATGGGTATAGAGTTTCAGTTTCGCAAGATGAAAAAGTTCTGAAGATTCGTTGCACAAAAATGTGAATATACACTGCTGAACTATACACTTAAAATTGGTTTAGATGGTAAATTTTATGTTATATTTTTTTACCACAATTTTTGAATGACTCCAGAGTGTACACACGCTGCTAAAAGAGGTAGTGTTCTAAAAGATGAGAATCTTGACACACTCGGTTGAGGAAGGCAGGGAGATTAAGAGGGAGGAATTAAGAGCAGAGGTTGAGCATGTACTACCTTGGCAAGTGTGGTTATCCTCAGACAGCACCAAGCCCCGGGGACATTCACACTGATAGCCCTTCTCAGACATAAGGCAAGAATGGCTGCAGCCACCATTGTTATTGTGGCATCCTTCGATGTCTGCAATAAAAACCAAAAGAAAAAGGAACGCTATTGTAGCCCTCTTCCCCAAGAATTCTGGTTCTTAGACTGGTACTTTGCATCAGGTATTGTACTTGACTTATCACAGTATCACTGGGGCCCAACTCAGTCACTGAGACATGACGTCCACAAAGAAGTTTATTAAATGTTAAAGCTACAAAGAGCAATCTTATAACACACATAGCTCTAACCATTTAAGCTGGTCATTTTGTAGAATGCCCTTCAATCCGGCTTTGTCTGTTATTCTCATGGTTAGACTACAATTTGGGGGAGGAAGACCCGAAAGTTATTTCTTAATTTCTGTAACATTTAGTCCACCCAGTTTGAAATTTTATAGAGTATTATTGATGTAAAAGGGACTGACAGAATATAAATTCACCTAGAGCAGCTAAATGGATCAGAGTTAGTCAGAGCTATTACCAGTGGTTGGTAATCTCCTCAAATCTCTAGGAATAATAGCACTGGAGATATGTTTCTTGGGCTGACAGCACATTATAAAAATGAAACCTGGACAACACACTGAAAGATTCCACTCAGCTGAGCTCTTTGTGACATTCCTCTTATGAGGTAGATTTTTAAAGTTTTCTTTTTAAAACTTTCACATTTTCAAAAAGCATACTCAATCAAATGTGCAAAAAGGAAAAATATTCAGTTGAAAAATGAAGAAACTACCACATAATGTCATAGTTAGCGAGGAAAAATAATGACCTTTGTGGGCTCTGGATATGATCTTCTAGATCATGGGTCATCAAACTCTGGCCTGCTACATGTTGTTGTAAATAAAGTTTTATTGGCACACAGTCATACCCATTTATTTCCCTATTGTCTATGGATGGGTGCCTTCTCATTACAAGGGCAGAGTTGAGTAGTTTCAACAGATTCCATATGGTCCGCAAAGCCTTAAATATCTACTATTGTGTTTATGAAGAAAAAGTTTGCTGGTCCCTGTTTTAGGGGTAAGATAATAAAAGGGAATGCGTTCAGGAATCCCCTGGTGGTCCAGTTGTTAGGACTCTACACTCTCACTGTCAAGGGCCTGGGTTCGATCCCTAGTTGGGGAAATAAGATCCTACATGCCACATGGAATGGCCAAAAAAAAAAAAAAAAGGGAATGCTTTCAAATCATTTAAGATGTTTAAGGAAAGATATGAGCCAATTTCCAGTTATAGCTATAAGTCTCAGTTCATTAATAATAAAAATATTAGTCCTCAGTAAATTAACTTGAGATGAATCAATTTTTGTGAAACAGGGAGAGAGAATAAATTTGCAGTGAATTAATCTTTGCAAAACTTAGGAGAGATTAGGCTATCACCTGTTTATAAATCTGTACAGCTAAAAAGGATAAGAGTATTCCTATGGGTTTTTGAAATAGCTGAAAATGATATATAATGGTGTAGAAGAAAGCATAAAATTTGCTATAAAATGTTAAAGTCAACATTAATAGGAAATTTTTTTCTTAAAAATGGTCTTCCTTAAGTCAGTTAATTTCCCTGGGCCTCAATTTCAATATATGTAAAATGAAAGGGTTGGATTAAATGTTCACTCAGGATATTTCCAGGTCTAAAATTGCAAAGCACAAAATAAATTGAAATTCTTATTTGGTTTGAAGCACTTTAAGTCTCTTCCAAGGACATACCAAAGTGTTTAGAATGGCTATATCTGCAAGTGGGATTGTGGTCATTTTAGTTACCGTTCTTTTACTCCTTTGTATTTTCTTCTATGAACGTAACTCTTTCATAATAAAACAAAACAATAAAAGTTACTTAAAAATTAAAAAGAGCTTTTTATTTTAAAAAAGAAGATATGCTAATCTAACAGACTAGCTAAAGAAACAAATATGTTTGGACTATCAATAAAATGTAAGGGTTTCCATAAAAACAAATAAACAAAAAAACAAAACCAAAAAAAAAAGCAGGATTTCAAATATGAATCTTAATCCTAAAGTGTAATTCATATTCAAATTTTATCTTCTGCTAAAATACTTTTCAGTTATGATTATTAGGTTTTAAAATTATATGAGAATTAACTTAATATTTCCAATAAAATACTCATGAGTAATTATAAATGTTCCTCATGGAACATTTCATTAATATTTAAATATGTAAAGATTATTGCATAAAATAAGATTTAAGGAGGATTCAGGACATGACTCTTATTCAATAAAATTTAAAGTACATTTAGTCTTTTTACAAGGGACAGTAGTTTGATATCCTGGTTAATGGTCCCTGAGTTAATAATGCAAATTTTGTTGCATGAAATGAATTGTGAGCACTAGCCGTAAGTTTTCCTTTTGGGGTAGTATTTTATTATTTTGAATATAACTAGAATAAAGTGAAATTGTAAGCAGTATTATAATCTGTTATGCCACAAATTCAATTACCCTCTGGGACAAATCATATGTCCTCTGTAAATAATGATAATTAAGCCATTTATCTCTTCATATAATCTGCAGAATTTTTTTCTTTTTTGGTCTCTCAACTCCCAATATCATGAGATCCAGACTTATTAAAGTGGAAGTGATGAAATTTTATTTGGGACAATTTGCAAGGGCCTTAGAGAAGGGACATTATCTAAGCTTCATGTCATAATAGTAGACAATTTCCATTTCAATTATTTGACATACAAATTCTTTTTAGTACTTAATTATATAAAATGTATACAGCTTTTCTACTATCAAAAATAGATAAGTTTAGGGCTTCCCTGGTGGCACAGTGGTTGAGAGTCCGCTGCCGATGCAGGGGACACGGGTTCGTGCCCCGGGCCGGGAAGATCCCACATGCCATGGAGCGGCTAGGCCCATGAGCCATGGCCACTGAGCCTGCGCGTCCGGAGCCTGTGCTCCACAACGGGAGAGGCCATGACAGTGAGAGGCCCGCGTACCACAAAAAAAAAAAAAAAAAAAAAAAAAAGATAAGTTTACTTATCTCTAAAAATGTATTAATCTCTAATAAATTCAAAGCATATGAGTAAAAAAAAATGGCTTCATGTGAGCCAGTTTCCCAAACTTCCAAGATGGTAAGACTCACCTAGAAACTTGGTAAAAACACAAACTGTAAGGCCCCTCCCACCCCACTGAACCAGAGTTTCCAGGAGAGAGGCCTGGGAAAGGCCAGCTTTAAAGGCACCCAGGTGATTCTCAGCAGGGAAGTTTGAGAAACACTCCTGCAAACCATTTGTTATGCTACCTACCTCCATTATCTTGCTACGCCAGATGTGCTCCCTGGATGTGCAGCACAGGTGCCACCTAGAAGTTATTTAAAAATGCAGTATCTTCACCTGACCCCAGACATACTGAATCAGAACCTGTATTTTAACAAGATCCCAGGTGATTCGTGGGCACATTAAAGTTTGAGAAACACGGAATACCCTATTTTTATACCTCAAATTAAAATGCAGGTCTCTGCCTCTTGCAAAATGCAACAGCTCCCTCCTGCTAAAGCTTGGAGACAAGATCAACACTGCATTCTGTCTGCAACACGAGCATCCTGCAATGATGCTCAGTGATGATGATTTGTGGTTTCTTTACACAGCCAGATTGTTACTCTCTTCTGACGTTGGCCAGTTTTATGAACATCAAAGAATAAGCCAATGGCTTACTGGGGGCTCTTGATGTGAATCCCTTCTTGCCCATCTCACCTTCACATGTCTTGCCATCACTTCTTAGCACACGGCCAACCCCACACTCACAGCGATATGAATTTTTGAGGTTTACACAGATCTCACTGCAGCCACCATTGTTTTGTTCACATTCATTTTCATCTGTAGAAGAGAGACCACACCATTTACATACTGCTGAGCCAGGCAGTCTTTTCCCAAGCCCCTTAGCAGAAACTCCACACCTTTTCAGATCCTGTCCGTAGACTTTCCACAAACCAACTCCAATATAATCAGTTTTATTAATCTGGTCTCCCCACTAAGTTATTTGTCCCTCTGCCCTCTGCTGGAGCAGAAGGCAGTTAGTTGGTTGCTTGCCAGTTCCCTCAGGGCAAAACTGTTGGGGAAATGAAGTCCCCTTTGTTATTTGGGTTCACCTGCTTGTTCGTATTGGAGAGTCTCACTTTCTCCAATTCCTGAAGATTTGCTAAATAAATAAAACATAAGTCAAACTGTGTTTTAAATGCATTAAAGGAATTTGCATTGCAGAGGATATGTTGGATAAAATTTTTTTGCGAAGGAGTCTTCTTTATAACATGAACAACTGCCCTCAAAATCTATTTTAAATATTGGAATATTCCCACATTGTACTTAAGCAATGATTGCTAACATTTTAAAGAATCTGATGAAGGACATGGACTTTTGCTATAAAAAAAAATGTACAGTTGGTAACAAATGTCAACTTCTACAAACAAAAACAGGGGAGCTTGAGGAGCTGAATTTGTCATGGCTTGGATACAGGATATAAACCAGGGACTGGGGTTTAAACACCCACAAGGTGACAGGAAGCATGGCCTTGGGCCCACGAGAGGAGGTGAGCTGGAACTGAAACCCTGCTCAGTCTAGGACCCTAGAAAACGTATCCCCACAATGAAAGGGGGAGGAGAAGGACTCTGCTCCGAGGCCCAGGAAAGAAGTAAGGAGCTCTCTGCCTGAGGCTCTAGGAAAGAGAAAAGCCTTCATAAACCCCAAGTTGGGCCCTGCCACGGTTGATGTATGAACTCATAATTCCCACATGGCGTGGGGATCTTGAAACTGAGAAACTGATGTAAAATTTGGCCTGGCCTGGACTGTTGAAGCTTCTGTGACACAAGCCATCAAAAAACTCTCTGTAGTAAAAAAAAACCCTCCTCAAACCAGATAATAAGAGAGTAGAGTACCACAGAAAAACAATTACAACAGAATGTGGTTTATCATAAAACATTATGCAGGGGCTTCGCTGGTGGCGCAGTGGTTGAGAGTCTGCTTGCCAATGCGGAGGACACAGGTTTGTGCCCTGGTCCGGGAGGATCCCACATGCCATGGAGCAGCTGGGCCCGTGGGCCATGGCCGCTGAGCCTGTGCGTCCGGAGCCTGTGCTCCGCAACGGGAGAGGCCACAGTGGTGAGAGGTCCGTGTACCACACACACAAAAAAACAAACAAAACAAAACACTATGCAGGAGGAGATGATCCACTATGAGAAAGCTCACAAGATAACAAATGGGAGGCTTTGAACTGGAGAAAAAAGAATAATCCAGAAAGATCCATAACACAAGGATTTAAAAAATTATTAAACAGATAAAAGAAAGGCCAGTAACCAAAATAAAATTGTGTAGGAAGACAAGGCAGAATTGAAACAAAACAAACATACAGAACTCGTAGAAATGAAAAATATAGTTGCTAAGATTAGACCCTTCATCAGGACCCCTACTGCCTGGACAGTGGATGGCTAGAGGTACTAGCAGCCCTCCTGGGAGTGGCCACACTGGTGCTTGGGTTCACCCTCCGTCGAAAGCCTGGATTGCTTACCTCGAGACTGATAATTTTACGTGAGAGAGAAATACGCTTCTACTTATTGAAGCCGTTGTTATCTGGGAGCTTATTGTCACTTACAGCCTTAGAAACTCTATGCCCCAGCAATTCCACTTTTATGGGTATACTCTAAAGAAAATCTCACAAGTGAGGTAAGGTATCATTTTTATGTTAATTTTAAGAACACACAAAACAATGCTATATATTGTTATTGTTATGTTATATTATTATTGTTATTTATTACATAAATAATAAAAGCATAAAAACAGGGACCAGAAGGACACACACTAACTTCAAAACTGTGATTACCCCTGGAGGGTGAGAGAGGTAGAAGAGATGGAGTGAGATGGCTTTATTTGTATCTGTAAAATTTTATTTTAAAAAAAGGAAGAGGGACTTCCCTGGTGGAGAAGTGGTTAAGAATCCACCTGCCAATGCAGGGGACACGGATTCGAGCCCTGGTCCGGGAAGGTCCCACAAGCCGCGGAGAAACTAAGTCGTGCACTACAACTACTGAGCCTGTGCTCTAGAGCCCACAAGCCACAACTACTGAGCCTGCGAGCCACAGCTACTGAAGCCCACGCACCTAGAGCCCGTGCTTCACAACAAGAGAAGCCACCGCAATGAGAAGCCCATGCACTGCAACGAAGAGTAGCCCCCGCTCGCCACAACTAGAGAAAGCCCACATGCAGCAATGAAGACCCAATGCAGCCAAAAATAAATAAATTAATTAAAAAAATTTTTTTAATTAAAAAAGGAAGAAAAATTTAGCTATAAATCTGGGTACATGAGTGTCTGTTATATTATTTTCCTATACTCTTCTCTCTGGCTGAAAAAAATAATTTATAATAAATAATTACAATTGTTATATATTTTTAAAAAAACTAAAGTAACATTGACACATGCACATAAACACAAAATTTTGCCTCTAATTTCAGGAAGTTCATGACCTCCCTGAAACCAACAGACAGACCCCAGGCAGGAACTAAGGGCTTTTCCCTATGTCCCGATAGGCAGAGATGTCCAAGATAAATTGTTAAGCAAGAGATGTGTATGGTGTGTATAATATGCAAACTTTGGTTTAAAAAATGGCAACAAATAAATAAATATGTATATTTTTATTTTTATATCTGCCTGAAGAAACCCTGGAAGCATACGTAAGTAAATAATGTAAGAGTTTACTTGGGGGACTTCCCTGGTGGTCCAGTGGTAAAGAATCTACCTTCCAATGCAGGGGACGTGGGTTCAATCCCTGGTCAGGGAACTAAGATCCCACATGCCGTGGGGCAACTAAGCCTGCGTGCCAAAACTACTGAGCTCACGCGCCTCAGTGAGAGAGCCTGCGGGCCACCACAACTACAGAGCCCATGCGCCCGGGAGCGCATGTGCCACAACTAGAGAGAAGCCCGTGTTCCACAATGAAAGATCCTGCGTGCTGCAGCTAAGACCCGACACAGCCAAAAAAATAAAGAAATAAAATAAATATTAAAAAAAAAAAGAGTTTACTTGGGATGGAGTTGGAGGAGAGGGAAATGGAGCAAATGGGGGACAGAGAGCTAGATATTTCACTGTATACCTTCATGCTGTTTAACTTGGGAGTCATTTAAATACATTACCTATTCAAAAGTTATATTAAAACAAAAGAAGAGATGAATGAACAACTCCTGCCTTAAGAGGAAGCCAAATATTTTCCAACAGACACGCGTGTGTGTGTGCATGTGTGTGTGTGTGTGTGTAGTGCGAGGGATTGGGGAGAATTGTAGGAACCATCATCCCCCACACCCTGAACCTGTTTACATTAAATCACATAGTCAAAATCAACCAGGCAAGAGCCCTAACAACTGCTATGGGAGCGCCTAACCATGCTCCATGGGATGGCCAGTGGGGTTCATTAAAGAGACTGAGGAACAAAAGCTTTTCTAAAATAAGAACCCTTTGATATCCCTTTCATCCTGATGCCCTATCCCATCCTGATCTTGTTACTCTTCTTCTGGAGGAGGCAGCTGTGGGGTAGTCCTCCCCTTTCTCTCTAGACTTGTTTTAACTCTATTTGAGTCTGAATACAAAAAGCTTCATAACACTAAGCAGAAAATAGATGATCTTCAGTCCTGGGTTTTTTAACTCTATTTTTCTCCCTGCTGTAGACAACAAAACATGTATACAATTGGACAACTCTGGATTTCCTACAAATAATCTGACTCCCCTTTCTTGCTACTCAGACAAACCAAAATTATGTTAGTGAAGCTATAGGAGTATGTCTTTAGATAATTCTAGACCAAAGCTACCCAACAGAAATACAAAGCAAGACGCACATGTAATGTAAAATTTCCTAGTAGTCACATTAAAAATTTTATTAAAAGACATTGGTAAAATTAATCTTAATAATATATTTCAGGGACTTCCCTGGTTGTCCAGTGGTAAAGAATCTGCCTTCCAGTGCAGGGGACGCAGGTTCAATCCCTGGTTGGGGAACTAAGATCCCACACACTGTGGGGCAACTAAGCCGGCGCACCACAACTACTGAGCCCACGTCCCTCAACGAGAGAGCCCTCGTGCCACAAACTACAGAGCCCACACACTCTGGAGCCTGTGCACCACAACCAGAGAGAAGCCCACGCGCCTCAACGAAAGATTCCGCATGCCACAACTGAAGATCCCATGTGCCTCAACGAAGATCCCACGGGCCGCAACTAAGACCCAGTGCAGCCAAAAGATAATACCAAAAGCCAAAAGATAAATAAATAAAATAAATTTAAAAAATAGATTTCATATGTCTAAAATATTTCAATATATAATCAATATTAAAATTATTGATATCTTTTATTCTTTTTTTGAATGAATCTTCAAAATCTGGTGTGTATGTCTCAATTTGAATGATAAATTTTCATCAGAAATACTTGAGCTGTATTTTAGAGTCATAAAATTTACAGTTCACTCAAGTTGTCCCACACATTTTTAGTTTTCCAATGACTGAATCAAATATTAGCTTTTAAATTAAAATTAAGTAAAATTACAATTCAGTTTTTCAGTCACACAAGCCACATGGCCACACATGGCTAGTGGCTAGCATATTGGACAATGCAATACCAGACTGTCCTGACACATGATATAAATTTGGCTTGAAGCTTTAGTTATGAACTAAAAAGACAAACCCCATTCTGAGTTTTCAGAGACACAAACTGGAAAAATGATGGCACTCTGAGTCAGGAAGAGTTTTTGATTTGTCCTTTACTCCTAATAGCCTGTTTCTACCGCAAGATGGGTTTCTTACCAAAGCAGGTCTGTCTGTCGGGGCCTAGCACGGTTCCTGGAGAGCACGTGCACCCACTGGTATCCAGGCAGCTGCCGTGGCAGTCCTCATCACAGATGTCATAAAAATCTATGGAGGATAAAGAGGACATTTCATGAAGGGCGAGGACCAGAGGACACTCTCATCCATGAGAAAGCCTCATGAGTTCAATCATGGGGTATGAATTCCTAGCCAACATCAAGAGAATTCTCATTGATCAGGGTTTATATAACCCAATGGCAAGAGATGCTGCCTAGGGACATGTTCTGTCATTGAGATCAATGAGTCCCAACTTCAGGTCCTTGGGTGACCATGGAGTTTCTGCAAATCTAAAACCTCACCAAACACGAGCTGTAGATTAAATAAGCATTATGTCCTACTCTTCTATGCAGTATATATTTTAAATGTATACAGATTTTTATGGGATTAATAACATGAAAATTCATTTAAAAGTATTACTGATCTCAAGTGGCTTCTTTCCATTATACATCATTAAAAAAAATCAATGGGCACTAAGCACAATGCTACCATATGGATGTCTGAAATATATATTAAGAAGGGGTCCTCCATGCTCAAAAAGGCTGGAAATCCACACTAAATAACGTAAGTCAACATTTCACTTTCTACTGTTCTGTTTGAATGGAGTGGAAGACAAAGTAAAACTGATCAAAGTCATAGCTCCTTTCCCTTTCTATTCTTCAGGAATTTTTCAGAAATCTAAGAACAGACCTCAGAAATCATGATCTGGAGGTATCCGTGGCCCTAAATCAATGTTCTTCAGGCTCTGAGATACTACCATAACCAAATTTCCTATGCTGTTTTTCTCTTTGATGCCATATGTGGCCTTGTGGGGGAGGGAAAAGAGCCCAGGGAAGGTACTCACGACCACAGTAGACGTGAAAGCAGACGCTGGGCTTGGCCAGACGATACACATAGTAGCCTCCAGGGCAAGCCTTGACCTCCACCGTGGTGTTCCAGAGGCAGCAGTTCCCACTGAAGCTTGCACAGGCCTGGCGTTGCACAATGCCATCACCTTCTAGAGGGTGGCTGCCATTGAGCCAGACAGGTGCATGGGTTCCGCAGTGGTTTTCTGGTATGCAGAAGGTGGGCATGGCATCCCCTGCCATGCCTGTGAAGCGGTACCACTCCCCATCCACATTGTTGTCACACAGAGGGGAACCTTGAGACTCATCAAATTGGTGGTCAGTGTTCCTCCACGGCTCATTCAGACTGATGTAAGCAGAACAAGGATCTAGGGCTGGGAATGAAAAGGACACCTCAGAGGCACCTTGTGATGTTTCAGATCACAGTGGCAATAGACTGAGTCCACCTTCTTGGTCTTACATTTTGGTTTTTTAGTTCAAGAAAGAAATAATCTAAAGTCCCCAAAAGTAGCTGTTTAAGATTCCTCAAGTTGACGTAAACATATTTCATAAATGCCTTTTACATTTGAAAAATTATTTCAAATCTATTTAAGGTTTTATGTTTGCATTGAACTAAACCTTTTATCCAGAGTAATCATCTGATAGGATAGTTGTTCAGACCAAGGGAGGTTATAGTCTCACTGAAACCTGCACTGGTCAGACTATGTTTTGAGTACTGTCTTCACACCTGGAGGCTATATTTTATGAAAGTAATGGACAAACTTGATGTCCAGAGGAAGGTGACCAGATTTAGAAGGGAGCCTAACAATTATTTACTGGGGAAGAAGCTGAGAACTACTGTTTGGAGGGAAAAAAAACAAACCCTGAAGGCTATGCATCAGTCTTCAAAAATCTGGAACGGCTTGTGAAAGAGGAATTAGCTTTCTGTTACAATGACAAGAACAAATTGTTACGGGGAAGTGCATTTCAGTTCAGCGACCTAGTAATGGAGAGGCTGTATCATAGAGTGGTAAGCTCTTCATCTTTGGAAATTTTCAAAAAGTAGTTGGATCGTCATTTGTAAGCAAGATTTTGGATGGAATTTTGCATTAGTGGGCAGTTTGGCTTGATAATGAATGTGTAAAGCTCATTCCACCTTAGAAGGAATAGGCCTCTGGCATATGTCAACTGCTTTGAAATACACAGTATAATGTCAAGTAATTACCAAAGATATTCTCCATGTGAATGTTGGTACATGTTCCATCACCTATTGAAAACACCATGAACTTTGTGTCTTCACAATTAGCCAGGGCATCACTGTCTAGAATATAGCAACATTTCAAGCATGCATTTTTAGTGCATAAATAACATGGACAAATATCTCATCAAAAACATTTTAATGACTGAATACACCAATATCCCCAGTTCACTGCTTCTCTCAATTTCAGGAAAACATTGAATTAACACAGGCAAATTGTTCTTACAAAGAATCTATAAAATCAAGAAATTCTAGAAGGGAGTCCTAGCCAAAGTACTACCCTTCTTAATGCATGTGAGGCTGACTTAATAGACATTGTAGGCAGGGAATTCATATTAAGGCTGATATACTTTGTGGGCAGGAAATTCAGCTTCAGCAAATACTGTACAATAATTAAGTGTGGATAGGCCATGATCATAAAATCTAAGTTGTCTAGAAAATATTTTGGGTTTTCCCAGTCTACATTTCAAATTCAAGTTTACTCTCAAAACTTCAGTCACATGTAGAGGAGGGTGCGGCCTAGTGCTAAGGGCCCCATTGAGAGTATAATAACCGTTTGGGACAAGAAATAAGTAGTATATTGCATATTCTGGAAGTAACACTTATGCAGAGTTACACGTGCCAGGAGCAACCCTCTCCTTATAATGTCCCTGTGGTTTCCCGACTGTGCCCTAGACCATGGTTTGATGTCCCTTGAGAGGAAGAAATGTCCTCATACAGACTCTCTACCCTCTGAAAAGGGAAAAATTCCCTTATCTGCCCTCCCAGCTGTGGTTCTCTTATGAAGACAGATTTTCAGGGCAATTTCACAGGTGTTTATAAATTCATAGAAATATTTGGTTCAACTCCTTGGCTCTAATTTTATAAGAAATGGTTAAGTACTCAACTTTTAATAGCTTTTACAGAAATTCCTAAACCTCCCTCAATAACTATTTCATGATTTATAAAGTTTTTCCTTAAATTTAACTATAATTTCTTGTGCTATCTGTTGAAAGTTTACTTCCTCTCTTGTTGTAGGTGATACATGTCACAAATAGGAGAAATTTACTATCTTCTGTAAACTAAATACATATTTTAAAAGTTACCCATGCAATATTTCCTAACATTAAATAAACCCATTCCACTCACCCCCTTTAAAGGGAGTAATTTAATCCTTTAATAATCTGGCCACTGGCATTAATTCCTTTTTTCAGTCTCTCAATGTGGAGCCCGAATTCGGTATTCTGCATGTTGCGTCCTGAATTGCTGACGTATATATACACACGCACACATAATACACCGCTCAAATGAGAGAGCTTGGGGCCCCAGCTGGCAGACAGCCGGTCAGCCTTGATTTCAGGACGTTCGCTCGTCAGCCCGGACGTCCGTGCGCCACCAGGGCCAGCACCTCGCCGTGGCCAAAAGCAGAGAGTAAATGTCAGCAACCCCGCCCTTTCGTCCCGGCACCCAGGACTCCCTGAGCCTCCAGGTCCGCACCCTGGGCACCGCCTCTCGGATAGTCCCCCGGTCGCCAGATTCTGCCCCCGCGCTCTCGGGCCGGAAGCCCCTCCTCTCCTTCCTTCCCTCTCCCGCTTAGCTTCCCGCCTTACCCCCTCCCCTCTTCTACTTTTTTTCTCACTTACCCTCTCCTCTGAGACAACTGCACCCCCATCCAGTCCCTAGCCCCCAAAGTTCTCCCTTTATCTTGCTTATGGCGTTGAGTCAAACGTCCTAGGAGGGCTGGAAAAAAATTAATAAAATAAAAAAGATCTGGGAAGGGAGAAGGTGTCTGATGGGAGGGTACAGGAGGTACTAGAGGGAGGAGTAAGCCAGGGAAGAGAGTGGGGAGAAAGCGGGGAGGAAGTTGAGGGCAGGACCACTTTGACTCAAGAGACTCTTGGTTACTTACTGGCAGCAGATACAGGGTGATTAAACTTAGCTCAAACCTATCTTTAAGACTTTTTTAGACCAGTTTTAGATTTAGAGAATAATTGAGGAGATTGTACAAAAAGTTCCCATTTTCTGGCACCCAGTTTCCCCTATTATGAAACAATCGTACACTAGTGTGGTATCTTTGCCACAATTAATGAACCAGTGTTGATACATTATTATTAACTCAAGTCCATAGTTTAGATTTCTTTAGTTTTTGCCTGTTTTTGTCTATTCTGGCATTCCATCCAGGATACCACATGACATTTAGTTTTACATGTCTCCTTAGGGTCTCAAGCCTATTTTTAATGTTTATTCTTAAAGGTACTAGAGCAAGGCCTTAGTTACCCTGAAGAAATAGGGGCACTTAAACACTGAGATTCTCAGAGGTGCCAAGAAGGATGGTTCTCGCCATTTCACTCTCTCTTCTAGTTAGAACTTAAATTCTAATGGGAAAAGGAGAGAGAAATTTGTTACTAACTGGAATTAAAACTTTGCTTTGTTGGCCAGTTTTGTACCAAGTCTGGAGGTACCAAGGGGGGAGACAGTTTAAGATTCACTCAGTCTCTGCAAAAATTCGTATTTTCAGATGTCAAGACTAAGAAGTCTGATTTATCCAGATCTGTGCCTTTAGGGGCACACTCAGTCCCTTGTATTAATGAAAGAAAAAACTCTAACCTCTGCTCTAAAAAAAAATTTTTTTTCCCTCTTAAAGTTGGGACTATACAAGTGCCTAGAATATAAAGAAGTTA
Source organism: Mesoplodon bidens (assembly GCF_964165515.1). Taxonomy (NCBI): domain Eukaryota; kingdom Metazoa; phylum Chordata; class Mammalia; order Artiodactyla; family Ziphiidae; genus Mesoplodon; species Mesoplodon bidens. The sequence continues at coordinate 169,271,187 of NC_138176.1, forward strand.
GGATTCCTTTTACACATACTCCAAGAAATATTTAGCTCATGGAAAGTTGTTTGGATTTGGCAGATCCATGGAAATTTTGGATGCCCAGGCAAAAGGCTAAACGGAACATGAAATGAAATTCTCTGAAAATATATCTCCACAGGTTTTCAATGACTTTCCTTCTCCTATTCTAGAACCAGTAATTAAGATACTGGAATCTTGCTCTTCATAACCTGTACATAACAGCAAATTCCTCCAACAAAAAGTACATCGTGCCAAGTACTTGACACAAGACTTACCCATTGGTGACCCAAGTGTTACTGTGATGAAGAGGCAGGTGAAGAGCAGGAACTGAAGCATCCTTTTGGACCAGCCACCAGAGACAGACTGGAAAATCCTCTTAATTTCAGTCTTCCTTTGTCCGCTTCTTTTTCAAACACTTTTTTAAAAGGCCTCTAGGCTCTTGTGAAGAAGACTTTTCAGTACTGGTTGGGGCTTTATCAGAGGAAGAGGATGAGTGGGATAAGGTGTCCATTGCTCTGGCCTTGACCCCAGATAGAAGCACTGCTTTACACTGTCAACAGAGTTATTTTATTGATATTTTTCTTTAGGGGAAAAAAAAAGAAAAACTCTCACAATCCCTCATCCTCCTATTGTTTTTCTCTCAAGACTTCCCTGCAATGAGGCCTCCAGTATCTTATCCAGAAGGGAACTCTAAAAGAGGGACATCCCCTCACGTCAAAATCTTGTTTTGTGACTTCAAGGAACTGATTTCATGATATTGCAGCCATAGCATTGCAGATTACATGAGAATGGGATAAAGCCTAATTTTTGGAAATGATCTTTAGAAAATGTCTTGGTCAGGTGGCCAAGGAGTTTACAATAGCACACAAAAGAGTAGTAAGGACAGGTGTGGAATGAGGACAATATTCTCTTGAAGCAAGCGTCCAAGTCTGTTTTATTATGGTCTTTGGTATCAAAACTTCCTAAAGAAACAAAGTTTAAGTTGTGTTTGAGCAGCAGTATCTCATGTTTTCATAGTGCCTTTCTTCTCCAAATTTAAAATGGTTTATTGTTATTTATTTCACTAATTCTCACAGTAAGGGGTAGGGGCTTCAGATTAGGAACTATTCATTAAATTGACGACACTGAAAAGTAAGTGACAAAGTTTACTACAGTTTCAGTTTTAGACAAGAGAGGGACAATGTAGGGTCCTGTATATTACATGTCACTAGACATAACCTTAGGAATTACAGGTTTGGAGTTTGCCAGCTTCCTGACATCCTACAGTGCGTAGAATGAGAATTGGCAAGCACTATTACTGCAGATAGTGTGAAGGGGAAGGATTAAAAGAAGGGTAGAGAATAAGTTTTTGTTTGTTGTTTTTAAATATGATATTAAACAAGGATCCACGTGAAACCAAAATTTTTCTCTCCTAATCTTACCTTGACCTGATGCTTTGGGCTTCTATTATTCCTAAACTTTCTTCATCTATGCTTCTTTTCCTAATAACTGAATTTCTAGTGCCTGGGAAAGAAATATTATTGTCTTTTAGGAAGTAGTCCCTAAATTTGTCTTCATAATCTTTTAGCACATTTTCTTACTACACTAAGTAGCATTCAAATTACTGTGGCCCCTTTCCTCTAGGGTTTCAGTTCAGTTAAACAGTAGTGCTTACTAGGGGCCAGGTAACATGCTGGTCACGGGTATTTGACAGTGATTAAGGTAAAAGAGGTTCCCACAAGCAGACTTTACAGTCTAGCAAGGGGTTTCCATTGATTTAACTTGTACTCAGCTACTTTATCACTAATGCTAGTGGGACACAGGCAACTTGATCATTATTAGCTGATTAAGTTGCAATCTGATGGCAGCAATGGATGACCCTGGGACTGAGGAACTGTTTCATTGCAGGGTAGTGCTGCTACGTGGCAATGGTCTTAACTGAGGAACTGTTTCATTGCAGGGTAGTGCTGCTAAGTGGCAATGGTCTTAACTGAGGAACTGTTTCATTGCAGGGTAGTGCTGCTAAGTGGCAATGGTCTTAACAGAAATAACAAAACCCTGCAATTTCCTGTCCCTGAGAAGCCATCTGGCTGCTTCATATGTGCTGCAGAGAAACAGAGGACGTGTGCATGAGATAAACCCAGATTTGCTGCCAGGATTGATTGCCAGAGTCAAGGACTTTTACCAGATAGTCCTTTGGTTCTGTAAACAAGTCTTCCCAGCATGGTAGGATATTTTTCTTATTCCTATTTTTTCCTTTTTAGTTGACCGGCCCTTTCATTTTAATTTTTTACGATGAAAAATTTCAAATATATACAAAGTAGAAAAAACAATAATGAGTACTCAGCTGCAATAATAGTTAACAATTTGTCAATCTTATTTCATTTATACAGCAGTATACATTTCTAACAAATGGCCTTTCTTTTTTATATAATCGTATTGTCATTGTTACAACTATGGAAAGTAGCAGTGGTTCCTTAATATCATCTAATACTCATTCCATACTTAAATGTCCCCAGTTGTTTCAAAAATTTCTTTGTATTGCTAGCTTGAGTCAGGATTCAAACAAGATCTATAGGGGCTTCCCTGGTGGCACAGTGCTTAAGAATCCACCTGCCAATGCAGGGGACACGGGTTCAACCCCTGGTCCAGGAAGGGCCCACATGCCGCAGAGCAACTAAGCCCGTGCGCCACAACTACTGCGCTCTAGAGCCCGTGAGCCACAACTACTGAAGCCCACGCACCAAGAGAAACCACCACAATGAGAAGCCCGTGCACTGCAACGAAGAGTAGCCCCCACTCACCGCAACTAGAGAAAGCCCGCGTGCAGCAATGAAGACCCAACGCAGCCAAAAATAAATAAATAAAATAAATAAATTTATTAAAAAACAAAACAAAACAAACAAGAGCTATACACTGCTTGTGGTTGGGTCTCTTAAATTCTTTTAATCTATAACAGTCCCTCCACCTCCCATGCTACTTGTTGAAGAAACCCAGTTTTTTGTCCTCTAGAATGTCTCACATCCTGGGTTTCACTGACCACTTCGTGTGGTGTCTTTTAGCTTCCCTTCTCTCACATTTATTTTTTATTTTTTAGTTTTTTTGATAAGTCATTTTTATTATACGTTATAAAAGTAGTGGCCCATAACACATTGGAACAACGTTTTTTTAAACTGGTTTTCACCACAGTTTGAGAAGCACTGATTTGGATGACTTGCTTCTCATCTGTACCACTGTGATTTGACAACAAAGGTTACTTTCCCACATTAAAAAAATATTTTTCTTGCCAATATTCTAGACAAAAGCAAGAATCACCCATACAACACTCTAGCCTCACAATTTCTTGACCCATTTATTCCAATAAAATATACCTTCAAACAATAACCCTAGCCATATCTTGTCCTTAGTCCTCTTTAATCCTTAACTCTGAAACTCTGCTCTTGGACCACAAACTTTCATTCTCCTACCTTCCTACTAAAACTGCTCTTTACTGTTCCTACTGGAATAAACACTTTGGATATGGACTTGCTCCCCTGAATGCAATGCTTATGCAAAAACAGCCATCCATGGACTTATAGAATGCCTTACATATCACCATGAGATTCCACACAGCATTGTTCTGATCAAGGAACTCACTTCATAGCACATGAAGTGTGGCAATGGGCTCGTGCTCATGAACACTGATCTTACCAAGTTCGCATCATCCTGACACAGCTAGCTTGATAAAACAGTGGAATGGATTTTTGAAGACTTGATTATAGTGCCAGATATGTGGCAATACCTGGTGGGGCTAGGACAAGGTTCTCCATGACAGTGTATATGCTGTAAACCAGAATCCAATATATGGTACTTTTTCACCCACAGCCAATATTCACGGGTCCAGGAATCAAGGGGTTAAAATGGGAGTGGCTTCATTATTACCCGTAGTGATCCAATAGCAAGATTTTTGCTTCCCATCTCTGCAAACTGAGATTCTGCTAATCCAGAGATCTTATTAGTTCCAAAGGGAGAAAAACTTCCACCTGAGACAAAGCAGCATCCCATTCTTCAACCACTGCATTCATTTCTTCTGCAGTTATTCTCTTTTCACATTCCTTGGTCTTGTAGATTCTATCCACAGTTATAGCTCCATTCTTCTGAATAGCTATCCCTGTGTCTGCACTGTTTATTCTGTTCAGTAATTCCTGTAATGTCATGTCATTTTCTTCAAGGTTAATATTTTCTAGCAGTTTTAGAGACATTTCCATATGCTTGGCTCGTGCAATTGCTTCATCTCTCTCCTCATTGGCTAACTGCAGTCAAGACATAATAGCTTCATCACGTTCCCTCTGCAAAATACACCTCTTCAACCAGAGCTGCTGTTTTTTCAGCAATTTGAGCTTCTGTTGCTTTTTCTTGGAGTTCCAGTTTAAGCTTTAGTTTTCTCTGTTCTTTATCTTCTTTAGTCAGTTTTTCTTGAAGCTTTTTATTGCTTGGAGAATGTCCGATTCTTTTAGAAGCAACGCTATTGTCTCCTCTTTAAGTCTGAAGTAACTTGACAAGGAATCATACATTTGTAATGCAAATCATTATCTCTGTGTTCCATAATGTTGGATTTTTCTCTGGTGCAGTGAGCTGTCTCATCACCTAAATGAGGACTGATGACTTGAAAATTCCTTGATATCTGCTCTGGCAGTTCTATGCCCTCATAGGTAGCTTCATTAACTAATTCATTGGATTTCTGTTGCATGCTTCCCTTAGAATTCACAGGCAGTTGCTCATCTGGCTGTGTACTTTTATTTCTCCCAGTGGTCTCTTGTTCAACATAACTATGGATTATGTCTGGACTAACGCAGCACTGTCCTGGTGTTAAAATATACTGGTTGATTATAAAATACAGGAAATGAAGGTTTCTTTCACAGCTGGATGGAAGAACAATAACAACCACCACTTATCTAGGCCCTTTTGACCAGTCGTCCATTTGTACTTCTTGTTTGCTCTGGCAAGGTCTCTGGTTTTTGCACCAAGATTTGAAGCTTTGTACAGCATGGCTCAGCGTGCCTAAAGAAGCACAGCATTCTTTGCTGAAACTTACAAGTGTGAGACCTGAGATGCGCCCCGCACTGGCCCAGGAGCCAACTCTGCGCTCTTGCCCAGAGCTTCTCAGGGTCATTTTATATTCAGTAGATCTTGTTAAAATTAACCTATACATTTATCCTAAGGAAATAACCACATAGTCCATTTAGGAAGACAAGGAGTTTGGACTTATTTGGGGAGCAATGAACTAAAGGTTGTTGGCAGTGATAAAAATGAATGACAACCCTTAACAGTTTTGGTGAAACTGAATTCCGAAATCTAAGAAGTTCCACATTTCTGTGAAATCTTTCCAGACAGATTTAAAAAATTCAACCTATTTGTATTTGTTTTTGTAAGCATCTACTGTGTGCTTACCACTACACCCTCACAAGCAAGATACAATAGTATGTACATGTGACATGATCTCTATCCTTTCCATTTACCATAGTCACCATACTCACCAATCCTCACTCAGTCTGGTTGTTTGATCATAGAATTCACTGATGAGTTATGACACAGATGTCCTCTCTATGCCTCAGTTTCCTTCTCTTTAAAGCCACGGTTTGATGAGGTCAATGGTTCGCATCAGAATCACCAGGAGCGCTTGCTGAACAGATTGCTGGTTCCACTCCTAGTTTGATTCAGTAGGGAGTGGAGAACTTGCATTTCTGGAGAGGTAAGTTGCTGTTCCAGGAACCAGATTCTGAGAACACTTTTACTTTCTCCAGCTCTAAAAGTCTATGATCCCTTAGCAAAACTGCATTACCTACACTCACTAATGGATTTAACACTCTCCATTATTCACCAGAGCCTAAGAGGATGTTGTGGAATATGTAGTTATTATTTGCCTTAAAAAATTTTTTTTTTACTGGAATATAGTTGACTTAGAATGTTGTGTTAGTTTCAGGTGTACAGCAAAGTGAATAAGTTATACATATACATAGACCCATTCTTTTTCAGATTCTTTTCCCATATATGTTATTACAGAATATTGAGTAGAGTTCCCTGTGCTATACAGTAGGTCCTTATTAGTTACCTATTTTATATATAGTAGTGTGTATATGTTAATCTCAAACTCCTAATTTATCACTTCCCCCTACGTTTCCCCTCTGGCAACCATAAGTTTGATTTCGAGATCTGTGAGTCTGTTTCTGTTTTGTAAATAAGTTCATTTGTATCACTTTTTTATTAGATTCCACATATAAGTGGTATCATATTTGTCTTTCTCTGTCTGACTTACTTAGTATGATAATCTCTAGGTCCATCCATGTTGCTGCAAATGGTGTTATTTCATTCTTTTTTATGGCTGAGTAATATTCCACTGTATATATGTACCATATCTTCTTTACCCATTCCTCTGTTGATGGACATTTAGGTTGCTTCCACATCTTGGCTATTGTAAATAGTGCTGCAATGAACATTGGGGTGCATGTATCTTTTTGAATTATGGTTTTCTCCAGATATATGCCTAGGAGTAGGATTGCTGGATCATATGGTAGCTCTATATTTAGTTTTTAGGGAACCTCCATACTGTTTTGTTCTCCATAATTGTATCAATTTACATTCCCACCAACAGTGTAGGAGGGTTCCCTTTTCTCCACACCTTCTCCAGCATTTATTGTTTGTAGGTTTTTTGATGATGGCCATTCTGACTGGTGTGAGGTGATACCTCATTGTAGTTTTGATATGCATTTCTCTAATCATTAGTGACGTTGAGCATCTTTTCATGTGCTTTTTGGCCATCTGTATGTCTTCTTTGGAGAAATGTCTATTTAAATCTGCCCATTTTTTGATAGGATTGTTTTTTTTGACATTGAGTTGCGTGAGCTGTTTGTATATTTTGGAGATTAATCCCTTGTCGGTTGCTTTGCAAATATTTTCTCCCATTCTGTGGGTTGTCTTTTCGTTTTGTTTATAGTTTCCTTTGTTGTGCAAAAGCTTTTAAGCTTAATTAGGTCTCATTTATTTTCGTTACTCTAGGAGGTGGATCAAAAAAGATATTGCTGTGATTTGTCATAGAGTGTTCTGCCTATGTTTTCCTTTAAGAGCTTTATGGTATCCGGCCTTACATTTAGGTCTTTAATCCATTTTGAGTTTATTTTTGTGTATGGTGTTAAGAAGTGTTCTAATTTCTTTCTTTTACACGTAGCTGTCCAGCCTTCCCAGCACCACTTATTGAAGAGACTCTTTTCTCCATTGTATATTCTTGCCTCCTTTGTCATAGACTAGTTGACCATAGGTTCATGGGTGTAGTTATTATTTGTTGAATGCAAACAACGGCTTAATATTTTCAATCTTATCTTCTTAAACCTTACATATCTTAGGGATGTTTCTGTTCGGTTGCTGTGAGCTGCCAGGAGGCAGGACCGTAGCTGTGGAGGCTCTCAGTACATCTCACACTGCACTTAATGCAGACATTTAATACATGCTTTTTGATAGGTCTTCGATGGACTAGGTGGCATGTGATATTTTACCATTTGGTGATCATTATAAATTTGATACAAACTCTTAAAATAATGAGTATTTGATCTTAGTTCATGCTTGAACAAGTTTCTGGAGTCCAGGAGACCACACTGGGCAATCTGATGATCTGATATAATGGAGATATTTCCTGTTAATCAGGAGATAAGGATATTAGTGTCAGTGCTGTCCTTGGCTCTATCACGGCTGCAGAGGTCACTGAACCTCTAGTGGCTCTGGAAAACTAGGAAAATATTGATCATCTTAAGTTCAGGAAGAATTCATGAAATGCCTTGTAAAAATATAGGCTCCAGCAAAAAAACTTAATTTCAAAATGGTATTTTTATAAAAATTAATTTTAGAGGTAAAAAGCTTTCCACCTTGAATCAGAATAAGCTTGTTTTTGTTTCTGATCTTGGTTGTTTTGCTTTAAAGAATGAGATGCTATAGTTCAAAAATTGAATAAGTATTTATTGTTCCAGAAGGTACATTGCTTTTTATACATATTTCATAAATGATACAGGATTTTACACATGTCCAATATTTTGCTATTTGTTTAAAGGACTTTTCTCCACGTCTTCCCTCCCCTTGCCTCCCACACACCCTGAAAGGATTTGCTCATTGCACTGTGCTGTTTCTTCTTAAAAACCTGCATACAAACAGGATAAATGGTTTAAAAATAATTCACACAACAGAAATAACTGAGGGAAGGGGGTTGAACGACTGGGGGGGGCGGGTGGGGAAGGAAGTGGGAGGAGGGATGAGAAGTGGAGACATGCATCCTTTCATTCCGTCATGCCGGTGGAAGGGGTGGTGGCAGGAGCAGCAGCAGCAATCCTGGCTGGCTTTCAACCTCTGCAAGGCACCTGCAGTCTGGGTTTGTCATTTAAAGTGTTTCTCTTCACACACAATGATCCCAAAGGAGGAAGAAAAAGAGAAAGAAACCCCTTGCCACAATGAAGAGGGATGAATCATGTGAAAGAAAAAAGCCAATCAATCAGCTGTGTGGCAAGCCCCATCATCCTTTCCCTCCTGCCCCTGCAGTAGTTAAAAACAGGATAGTAGACAGATTCCTTTGACCCTTCAAGTGTGATGTCATCTGGAAATATGGTAGAAAATATTTTGATAGAGTATAAGATTAACTCCTTTTTCTCTCAATTTAAGATAAGAAAAAATAGGGTGAAGAGGGTAGGCTGAAAGAAGCCATAGAAATGTATTCCTATACAAAGATAAATTGCACCCTTTGAGATCCACACACTTGATTTACAACTACTGAAGTGGTGGAGGTGGGAGGGCTCACAAACAGTGTGGGAGTGTGTGTCCTTAGAGATTAACAAGGCCTCCAGACAAGGTAGTGACATCTGGGTGGCCTGGAATGCTGTAACACAAACAGATTAACAGCAGTGAAACTATTCTGGTTCTGAAATGGCTACAGAGTCATGATTTTTAGCCAGTTTGTAAACCTTACATCTTCCTGATTTGGTAATACAGTTGAACACTCCGCCTCTGGCTTGAGCTGTGGAGGGAGAGGGGAGTATCAATGGGATAGTTAAATAAAGGAGGGAAATCTGTCCTCCTCTTAAAGATTAATTAGTAAAAAACAGAACAAAACAAAAACACCTCATGCAGTGTTGCCAATTATTTCTAGACAGTGATCCAGAGAAATGGAATATTGAGACATTTAAGAAGGTATTAAGGGATAATCCAAAGTGTCAATTATCAAACAGTCATAAGTTGGTTCCAATTATCATATGGATAAAATTAGTGTACCAACAGGTGTGGGTGGTCAGAAACGGGGCACAAACAGGAGAGATTCCTGGTAACTTTGCAGAGACTGGGTCCAATCTAAAATAAATGCTAATGACATGGGCTCAGACTCTGTTTGCCACCCACATATCTCAAGGGTTTGCTTTTCTGGTATATTTATTTACTGTTATGTCAAAAATAAGAAAAGTTAAATTAAAAAAAAGTTTAGAGCTGAGTGGGGTGCTGGTGTGTTACTATTTTGCTGACCCTGAAAAGAAGATGCAAGAAACAACACCCCTAGCATCATTTTCTCTCAACTATAATAATAATGCATCATTTTCATCCAGAAACTGAGACTCTTGATTAAGACAATATTCACTAAGCCGTTTGAGCTTATATTCCACAAAGCCTGATGGTCAGATTTTAACATTCCTTTCTTCCCTAAGATCTTTTTGTTTTTGTTTTTTAATTAACGTTAAAAACCCTCTACCCCGACATGGCTCCCAGCTTCCACCTGCAATGCTTTTTAATTAAAAAGGCCATAGTTATAAACAGGTGTTCTTTCTGCTGGGATTCAGAGGCTCTCTGCAGATCAATCTTCCTCACCAATCTGTCGGAGGGGCAGATGTACTTGTAATGGGTCTCTCAGTCTCTTAAGGTCCATTTCTGCCTAAAATAGAAACAAAAGGTGAGAAAACTGGCTAGTCAAGCTTTCAATGATATTACTGTCTCCTGAGAAGAGGAAACTGTCTTTCCTCCATCACTATGAGTCAGAGAAATCATCTCAATCACTCTCAAAGTAAGAGTGCCTCAGAGGCAAAGAATGTTAAAGGCACAGGACAACAAAGTGGGACAGAAACAGAAGTCTGTCCTGGCAGTTTCATCTATCAACAGAGCCTCCAGAAAAGACTGTGCAATCAACAGGGCAGGACTCAGGGGTTCAAGAATGTGGGAGCATCTGATGCACCTTGATGGCATTTCTCCAGAGAAGCCCTTTTACAAACTTTTTGCCTGGAGCCAGAATTCAAATTTATGCTCCTGAAGACTTTAGTTATTTGTCTAGTAGTTGTTTAAGTTTTTCACTATCAGTAACTTTTAAAACAGGGGTGTGTAGTCAACTGTAGCACTTTCAAAACTCACACGCGCTTGGGCCTCACCCTTGAGTTGGATTAATAGGTTTAGGGCAGGGCTGAAGCACCTGTATTTTTAATAGCTCCAGAGATGATTCTGACGCATTCCCTCCAGTTGAGAACCACCACACAGAGCAACAGAAGGTAAGAATTCACTTAGGCCAAGGCAGGGAGATGAATTAAGCCTCTTCAAAGCACAACCCTGTCACCAAAAAGGGACAGAGAAGGCGGAGAAGGTCCAGAGAAGAGTAATTAAACATTAAAGAGGATGGAAGGGCTTCCAGAGGTTTTAAAAAAATCTCTAAAGCCATGAAAGACTGCAGAGAAAAGAAATGAGGATTTCTTCACCAAAATCAAAGATATCAGAGTGAGGGGGAGGCACGATCTGAAATGTGAAAGATGTAGCTGTTATGAAAAATAAGATATCAGTCTTTTAAAAAAGCATTTCTAGCTCAATAATCTCTCACCTGCACCTTGCAAACATTTCTAGTAGTCTCTCTCTGACCTGGGTTTTGTTTTGGCTCCATTGCTACCACACATCTTAGGTGAAAGATCTTTGGGTCAATTGCAGAAAGATTAAAAAAAGAGAGAAAAGTAAAAACAGACCTCTCTAAAGAAACAAAATGAAAAATATAAAAATAGGTTTAAAAAATTCAATATGCTAGTGATAAAAGGATAGATAGGACTCATTATCTTTTCATCTGCTTGTGTTATAAAACTTTCTGGAGCGTTGACCATGCTAAAATAGTCATTTTTATCAACTGAGGAATAATTTACATAGGAAGAAGAGGATTGGATCATTCTTTCAGAGTTTACCCATCTAAGTACTTGATTGTAGACGATGATGATGATGCCATACAAGATGGGGCTGGGATTTATTTTAATTTTTGTAAAACTTACCTGAGCAATTGCATCTTTGAGCTGATTGTATTTCTCTAGGTCAAAACGTGACTTTTTGGCTCCTTTATGGAAAAATAATAAGTATTGTCTGTCTCTGGCTTCTGGATAAACATATTCCTACAAAAATAAAGAAGAAATTAAATTATACTCCTTAGCACACTATCTTCACAAAATAAGCATTTACTATTGATTAGATTCAATACACATGAGCACATATAAAGATATACTACTGACATGTGCTGTATTAAATATTTATTTCTTAAACATTTTTTATTGCACAACACACACAGAAGAGTACACACACAAAAAATGTACATCATAAAGAATCATCATCATGTAATAAACGTTAATCATCACCAGACAGAGAAAATAGAATACCACCAGTAACTCACAAGCCCCCTTTCTGCCCCTTTCCAATTACTAACCCTTCCTTCCCCACCAAAGTAATCACTATCTTGACTTTCATGGTAACTGTTTTCCTGCTCTCTTTACAGCTTTCTTACTTAAGCATACATTCCCCTGAGCTCTACAGCTGAGTTTACCTGTTTTTTGAATTTTATGAAAATGGAGTCAGATAGTATGCATTGTGTATGGCTACTTTCACTCAATATCATGTTTGTGATATTTATCTTTTGCGTGTAGCTGTAGTCTGTTCATTTCCATTGATATGTTATATTCTATTGTGTGGCTACATCACAATTTATTTATCTGTTGTACTACTGATAGATTTTTGGGTTGTTTCTAGGTTTTAGCTGTTGTAAATAATACAGTCAAGATCATCTCTGGACTTGTCTTCTGTTGGGTATAAACCTATGAATGGAAATTCTGGACCATAGGGTATGCTTGTGTTCAAATTTAAGGAGTGATATCAAAATGGTTGTACCAGGGATTGTACCAGGGGCTTCCCTGGTGGCGCAGTGGTTGAGAGTCTGCTGCTGGTGCAGGGGACACGGGTTCGTGCCCCGGTTGGGAAGAATCCCGCATGCCGTGGAGCGGCTGGGCCCGTGAGCCATGGCCGCTAAGCCTGCGCGTCCGGAGCCTGTGCTCTGCAGCGGGAAAGGCCACGGCATTGAGAGGCCCACGTACCGCAAAAAAAAAAAAAAGGTTGTACCAGCTATACTCCCATAAGCAGGACATGACTTGCCATCACTTCACCTCCTTGCCAATACTTGGTATTGTCAGTTAAAAAACGAGTTAGGCAGAAATACTACCTCAGATTCTGTTCCCTTATAGGTTATTACAAAATATTGAGTATAGTTCCCTGTGCTATACTATAGGTCCTTGTTGGTTATCTATTTTATATAGTTTGTATATGTTAATCCCAAACTCCTAATTTATATTACTACCTCATTTTTTTTTTTTTTTTGGTATGCGGGCCTCTCACTGTTGTGGCCTCTCCCATTGTGGAGCGCAGGTTCCGGACGCGCAGGCTCAGCGGCCACGGCTCACGGGCCCAGCCGCTCCGCGGCATGTGGGATCCTCCTGGACCGGGGCACGAACCCGTGTCCCCTGCATCAGCAGGCGAACTCTCAACCACTGCGCCACCAGGGAAGCCCACTACCTCATATTTTAAAAACAACTTTACTTAAGATACCATACAATTTACGCATTTAAAGTATAATAGTCAATGCTTTTTAGCATAGTCACAGAATTGTACAACCATTACTACAATAATTTTTAGAATATTTTCATCATCCCCCAGAGAAACCCCATATCCTTTAACATCACTTCCTATTTCCCTCCATACTTCCAGTTCTAAGTTAACTACTAGCCTACTTTCTGTCTCTATAGATTTGCCTCTTCTGGATATTTCATAAGTGGAATCATAAAAAAGCCTTTTGTGTCTGGCTTCTTTCAAGGCTCATCTATTTGTAGCATGTATCAGTACATTATTTCTTTTTATTGACAAATAATATTCCATTAAATGGATATGCTACATCAGGGGTCCCCAACCTCCCGGCTGCAGACGGGTAGCAGTCCGCGGCCTGTTAGGAACCGGGCCGCACAGCAGGTGAGCAGTGGGCAAGCCAGCGAAGCTTCATCTGCCGCTACCCATCACTCGCATTACCGCCTGAACCATCCCCCGCCATCCCCTCCCCCAGGGAAAAATCGTCTTCCACGAAACCGGTCCCTGGTGCCAAAAAGGTTGGGGACCACTGTGCTACGTTTTATTTATCTATTTGTCAATTGATAGACATTTGGGTTTCTTCCACTTTTTGGCTATTATGAATAATCTTGCTATGAACATTTGTGTACAAATTTTTGTATGGACACGTTATTATTTCTCTTGAAGAGATATAGCATTTTCCTGATCACTCATGAGGCTGAGGCCTTTTCACATCCTCTTTTATATTATGGCCATTTGCATATCCTCTTTTAGAAGTGCCTGTACAAACCTCTTGCCATTTTTTCCCTACTGGATTGTGTGTCTTTTTCTTACTGATTTGTAGGATTTGTTAATATATTATGGATATGGATCCTCTGTTGGATATACATATTGGAAACATCTCCTCCCAGCCCACTCTCCCTCTTCATGGTGCTCTTTAATAAATAGATGTCCTTAATGTTAATATAGCCTAATTTATCATTCCTATTCTTTATGGTTAGCACTTTTCATTCTGTGTAAAAAGTCATTCCCTATTGCACAGTAATTAAGATATTCTATATTATTATCTTCCAGGAGCTTCATCGTGTTACCTTTTATATTTAGATCAACAATCTGTCTGAAATTAATTTTCGTTTATAGTGTAAGGATGGGGTCATTTCTTTTTTCTATATGGATATTCAATTGTCCTAGCACCATTTATCAAAAAACTCTTTCCCTGCAGTGCCATTTTTTTAAAATCAAAACTTCATTTATACTAGGTCTATTTCTACTTCTCTCTTCTATTCCACTGGACTATTTGTCCATCCCTGTGTCACTGTCTTAATCACTGCAGTATTGTAACTAAAGCTGCGGTCTTCATATCTGATAGAGTGAATCCTCTTACCTAGTTTTTCTTCAAGTGTTTATTGCTTTTCTTAGTCCTCTGTATTTCCACATACATTTTAGAATCAGTTTATTAAAATCTCTTCCCCCAACTCCAAAGCTGTTGGGATTCTGACTGGGACTGCACTGAATCTAATAGATCAATGTGGATAAAACCGTCATTTTTGCACTATTTACTTTTCTAGTCCATGAACATGCTATATCATTACATTTATTAACTCTCCTATAATTTTATGTTTCTTGACATAGAGGTCTTGTACATCTTTTGCATGATTTATTTATTTATTTGGTTATTTATTTATTCTTTTTTTTGCAGTATGCGGGCCTCCCACCATTGTGGCCTCTCCCGTTGCGGAGCACAGGCTCCGGACACGCAGGCTCAGCAGCCATGGCTCACGGGCCCAGCTGCTCCGCAGCATGTGGGATCCTCCCAGACTGGGGCACGAACCTGTGTCCCCTGCATGGGCAGGCGGACTCTCAACCACTGCGCCACCAGGGAAGCCCAGGTTATTTATTTATTTTTTAACATCTTTATTGGAGTATAATTGCTTTACAATGGTGTGTTATTTTCTGCTTTATAACAAAGTGAATCAGCTATACATAAATATATATCCCCGTATCTCCTCCCTCTTACGTCTCCCTCCCACCCTCCCTATTCCTCCCCTCTAGGTGGACACAAAGCACTGAGCTGATCTCCCTGTGCTATGTGGCTGCTTCCCACTAGCTATTTTACATTTGGTAGTGTACATATGTCCATGCCACTCTCTCACTTCATCCCAGCTTCCCCTTCCCCGTGTCCTCAAGTCCATTCTCTAGGTCTGCGTCTTTATTCCTGTCCTGCCACTAAGTTCTTCAGAACCATTTTTTTTTAGATTCCATATGTATATGTTATCATATGGCATTTTTCTCTTTCTGACTTACTTCACTCTGTATGACAGTCTCTAGGTCCATCCACCTCATTACAAATAACTCAATTTCGTTTCTTTTTATGGCTGACTAATATTCCATTGTATATATGGGCCACATCTTCTTTATCCATTGATCTGTTGATGGACAGTTAGGTTGCTTCCATGTCCTGGCTATTGTAAATAGAGCTGCAATGAACATTGTGGTACATGACTCTTTGAACTGTTGTTTTCTCAAGGTATATGCCCAGTAATGGGATTGCTGGGTCATATGGTAGTTCTATATTTAGTTCTTTAAGGAACCTCCATAATGTTCTCCATAGTGGCTGTATCAATTTACATTCCCACCAGCATTTATTGTTTGTAGATTTTTTGATGATGGCCATTCTGACTGGTGTGAGGTGATACCTCATTGTACTTTTGATTTGCATTTCTCTAATGATTAGCGATGTTGAGCATCCTTCCATGTGTTTGTTGGCAATCTGTGTGTCTTCTTTGGAGAAATGTCTATTTAGGTCTTCTGCCCATTTTTGGATTGGGTTGCTTGTTTTTTTGATATTGAGCTGCATGAGCTGCTTATAAATTTTGGAGATTAATCCTTTGTCAGTTGCTTCATTTGCAAATATTTTCCCCCATTCTGAGGGTTGTCTTTTGGTCTTGTTTATGGTTTCCTTTGCTGTGCAAAAGCTTTTAAGTTTCATTAGGTTCCATCTGTTTATTTTTGTTTTTATTTCCATTTCTCTAGGAGGTGGGTCAAAAAGGATCTTGCTGTGATGTATGTCATAGAGTGTTGTGCCTATGTTTTCCTCCAAGAGTTTTATAGTGTCTGGCCTTACATTTAGATCTTTAATCCATTTTGAGCTTATTTTTGTGTATGGTGTTAGTAAGTGTTCTAATTTCATTCTTTTACATGTAGCTGTCCAGTTTTCCCAGCACCACTTATTGAAGAAGCAATCTTCTCCCCATTGTATATTCTTCCCTCCTTTACCAAATATAAGGTGACCATATGTGAGTGGGTTTATCTCTGGGCTCTCTATCCTGTTCCATTGATCTGTATTTCTGTTTTTGTGCCAGTACCATATTGTCTTGATTACTGTAGCTTTGTAGTGTAGTCTGAAGTCAGGGAGCCTGATTCCTCCAGCTCTGTTTTTCTCTCTCAAGATTGCTTTGGCTATTCGGGGTCTTTGTGTTTCCATACAAATTGTGAAATTTTTTTGTTCTAGTTCTGTGAAAAATCCTATTGTTAGTTTGACAGAGATTGCATTGGATCTGTAGATTGCTTTGGGAAGTACAGTCATATTCATAATGTTGATTCTTCCAATCCAGGAACATGGTACATCTCTCCATCTGTTTGTATCATCTTTAATTTCTTTCATTAGTGTCTTATAGTTTCCTACATATAGGTGTTTTGTCTCCTTAGGTAGGTTATTCCTAGATATTTTATTCTTTTTGTTGCAATGGTAATGGGAGTGTTTCCTTAATTTCTCTTCCAGATTTTTCATCATTCGTGTATAGGAATGCAGGAGATTTCTGTGCATTAATTTTATATCCATCTACTTTACCACATTCATTGATTACCTCTAGTAGTTTTCTGGTAGCATCTTTTGGATTCTCTATGTATAGTATCATGTCATCTGCACACAGTGACAGTTTTACTTCTTTTCTGATTTGAATTCCTTTTATTTCTTTTTCTTCTCTGATTGCTGTGGTTAAAACATCCAAAACTATGTTGAATAATAGTGGTGAGAGTGGGCAACCATGTCTTGTTCCTGATCTTAGTGGAAATGGTTTCAGTTTTTCACCATTGAGAATGATGTTGACTGTGGGTTTGTCATATATGGCCTTTACTATGTTGATGTAAGTTCCCTCTATGCCTATGGTCTGGAGAGTTTTTATCATAAATGGGTGTTGAATTTTGTCAAAGGCTTCTTCTGTATCTACTGAGATGATCATATGGTTTTTCTCCTTCAATTTGTTAATATGGCTTATCACATTGATTGATTTGCGTATATTGAAGAATCCTTGCATTCCTGGGATAAACCCACTGGATCATGGTGTATGATCCTTTTAGTGTGCTGTTGGATTCTGTTTGCTATTATTTTGTTGAGGATATTTGCATCTATGTTCATCAGTGATATTAGTCTGTAGTTTTCATTTTTTGTGACACGTTTGTCTAGTTTTGGTATGAGGGTGATGGTGGCCTTGTAGAGGGAGTTTGGGAGTGTTCCTCCCTCTGCTATATTTTGAAAGAGTTTGAGAAGGATAGGTGTTAGCTCTTCTCTAAATGTTTGATAGAATTCGCCTGTGAAGCCATCTGGTCCTGGGCTTTTGTTTGTTGGAAGATATTTAATCACAATTTCAATTTCAGTGCTTGTGATTGGTCTGTTTATATTTTCTATTTCTTCCTGGTTCAGTCTTGGAAGGTTGTGCATTTCTAAGAATTTGTCCATTTCTTCCTGGTTCAGTCTTGGAAGGTTGTGCATTTCTAAGAATTTGTCCATTTCTTCCAGGTTGTCCATTTCATTGACATATAGTTGCTTGTAGTAATCTCTCATGATCCTTTGTATTTCTGCAGTGTCAGTTGTTACTTCTCCTTTTTCATTTCTAATTCTATTGATTTGAGTCCTCTCCCTTTTGTCCTTGATGAGTCTGGCTAATGGTTTATCAATTTTGTTTATCTTCTCAAAGAACGAGCTTTTAGTTTTATTGATCTTAGCTATTGTTTCCTTCATTTCTTTTTCATTTATTTCTGATCTGATCTTTATGGTTTCTTTCCTTCTGCTAACTTTGGGGTCTTTTTGTTCTTCTTTCTCTAATTGCTTTAGGTGTAAGGTTAGGTTGTTTATTTGAGATGTTTCTTGTTTCTTGAGGTAGGATTGTATTGGTATAAACTTCCCTCTTAGAACTGCTTTAGCTGCATCCCATAGGTTTTGGGCCATCGTGTTTTCATTGTCATTTGTTTCTAGGTATTTTTTAACTTCCTCTTTGATTTCTTCAGTGATCTCTTATTTATTTAGTACTGTACTATTTAGCCTCCATGTGTTTGTATTTTTCACAGATTTTTTCCTGTAATTGATATCTAGTCTCATAGCACTTTAGTTGGAAAAGATACTTGATATGATTTCAATTTTCTTAAATTTATGAAGGCTTGACTTGTGACCAAAGGTATTATCTATCCTGGAGAGTGTTCCATGAGCACTTGAGAAGAAAGTATATTCTGTTGTTTTTGGATGGAATTTCCTATAAATATCAATTAAGTCCATCTTTTTTAATGTATCATTTAAAGCTTGTGTTTCCTTATTTATTTTCATTTTGCATGATCTGTCCATTGGTGAAAGTGGGGAGTTAAAGTCCCCTACTATGATTGCATTACTGTCAATTTCCCCTTTTATGGCTGGTAGCATTTGCTTTATGTATTGAGGTGCTCCTGTGTTGGGTGCATAAGTATTTACAATTGTTATATCCTCTTCTTGGATTGATCCCTTGATCATTATGTAGTGTCCTTCTTTGTCACTGTAATAGTCTTTATTTTAGTCTATTTTGTCTGATATGAGAATTGCTACTTCAGCTTTCCTCTGATTTCCATTTGCATGGAATATCTTTTTCCATCCCCTCACCTTCAGTCTGTATGTGCCCCTAGGTCTGAAGTGGGTCTCTTGTAGACAGCATATATATGGGTATTGTTTTTGTATCCATTCAGCCAGTCTATGTCTTTTGGTTGTAGCATTTAATCCATCTACATTTAAGGTAGTTATCGATATGTGTGTTCATATTACCATTTTCTTAATAGTTTTGGGTTTGTTATTGTAGAAGTTTTCCTTCTCTTGTTTTTCCTGCCTAGAGAAGTTCCGTTAGCTTTGTTGGAAAGGTGGTTTGGTGGTGCTGAATTCTCTTAGCTTTTGCTTGTCTGTAAAGGTTTTAATTTCTCTGTCAAATCTGAATGACATCCTTGCTGGGTAGAGTAATCTTGGTTGTAGGTTTTTCCCTTTCTTTACTTTAAATATGTCCTGTCACTCCCTTCTGGCTTTCAGAGTTTCTGCTGAAAGATCAGATGTTAACCTTATGGGGATTCTCTTGTATGTTATTTGTTGCTTTTCCCTTGCTGCTTTTAATATTTTTTCTTTGTATTTAATCTTTGATACTTTGATTAATATGTGTCTTGGCATGTTTCTCCTTGGATTTATCCTGTATGGGACTCTCTGCACTTCCTGGACTTGATTGACTATTTCCTTTCCAATATTAGGGAAGTTTTCAACTATAATCTCTTCAAATATTTTCTCAGTCCCTTTTTTTTTTCTCTTCGTCTTCTGGGACCCCTATAGTTCCAATGTTGGTGTGTTTAATGTTGTCTCAGAGGTTTCTGAGACTGTCCTCAATTTTTTTCATTCTTTTTTCTTTATTCTGCTCTGTGGTCGTTATTTGCACTATTTCATCTTCCAGATCACTTATCTGTTCTTCTGTCTCAGTTTTTCTGCTATTGATTCCTTCTAGAGAATTTTTAATTTCATTTATTGTGTTCTTCATCATTGTTTGTTTGTTCTTTAGTTCTTCTAGGTCCTTGTTAAACGTTTCTTGTATTTTCTCCATTCTATTTCCAAGATTTTGGATCATCTTTACTATCATTACTATGAATTCTTTTTCAGGAAGACTGCCTATTTCCTCTTCATTTGTTTGGTCTGGTGGGTTTTTACTTTGCTCCTTTATCTGCTGTGTATTTCTGTGTCTTCTCATTTTGCTTCACTTACTGTGTTTGGGGGTCTCCTTTTTGCATGCTGCAGGTTCATAGTTCCCGTTGTTTTTGGTGTCTGCCCGCAGTGGCTAAGGTTGTTTCCGTGGGCTGTGTAGGCTTCCTGGTGGAGGGGACTGGTGCCTGTGTTCTGGTGGGTGAGGCTGGATCCTGTCTTTCTCGTGGGCAGGACCATGTCTGGTGGTGTATTTTGGGGTGTCTGTGATCTTATTATGATTTTAGGCAGCCTCTCTGCTAATGGGTGGGGTTTTGTTCCTGTCTTCCTAGTTGTTTGGCATAGGGTGCCCAGCACTGTAGCTTGCTGGTCATTGAGTTGAGCTGGGTGTTTGTGTTGAGATGGAGATCTCTGAGAGAACTTTTGCCATTTGATATTATGTGGGGCCGGGATGCCTCTGGTGGACCAATGTCCTGAACTCAGCTCTCCCACCTCAGAGGCTCAGGCCTGACACCCGGCCAGAGCACCAAGACTCTGTCAGCCACACGGCTCAGAGGAAAAGGGAGAGAAAGAAAGAAAGAAAGGAAGAAAACTAAACTAAACTAAACTAAAATTAAATTAAATGAAAATAAAATTTAAAAGTTATAAAAATAAAAAATATATTATGAAAAATAAAAAAGCAATTAAAAAAAAAGAAGAGGACATCCAAACCTAAAAACAAATCCACCAGTGATAACAAGCGCTAAAAACTACACTAAAAAAGAAAACAAACAAAAAAAAAACCACAAAAAAATGGACAGACAGAACTCTAGGACAAATGGTAAAAGCAAAGCTATACAGACAAGATCACACAAAGAAGCATATACACACACATCCACAAAATGAGAAAAAGGAACAATATATATATTTAAAAAAAAGGAAGAGAGCAAGCAAATCAATAAACAAATCTACCAAAGATAATAAGCTCTAAATACTAAACTAAGATAAACATAAAACCAGAAACAAATTAGATGCAGAAAGCAAACTCCAAGTCTACAGTTGCTCCTGAAGTCCACTGCCTCAATTTTGGGATGATTCGTTGTCTATTCAGGTATTCCACAGATGCAGGGTACATCAAGTTGATTGTGGAGATTTAATCCTCTGCTCCTGAGGCTGCATGGAGAGATTTCCCTTCTCTTCTTTGTTTGCACAGCTCCTGGGGGTTCAGCTTTGGATTTGGCCCCGCCTCCGTGTAGGTCGCCTGAGGGCATCTGTTCCCCGCCCAGATAGGACAGGGTTAAAGTAGCAGCTGTTTAGGGGGCTGTGGCTCACTCAGGCCAGGGGGAGGGAGGGGAAAGGAATGTGGGGCGAGCCTGCAGCGGCAGAGGCCAGCGTGACGTTGCAACAGTCTGAGGCACGATGTGTGTTCTCTCTGGGAAGTTGACCCTGGATCACGGGACCCTGGCAGTGGCAGGCTGCACAGGCTTCTGGGAGGGGAGGTGTGGAGAGTGACCTGTGCTTGCACAGAGGCTTCTTGGTGGCTGCAGCAGCAGCCTTAGCATTTCATGCCCATCTCTGGGGTCTGCACTGATAGCCACAGCTCGCATCTGTCCCTGGAGCTTGTTTAGGCGGTGCTCTGAATCCCCTCTCCTCGTGCACCCCAAAACAATGGTCTCTTGCCTCTTAGGCAGTTCCAGACTCTTTCCCGGACTCCCTTCAGCTAGCTGTGGCGCACTAGCCCCCTTCAGGCTGTGTTCACGCAGCCAACCCAGTCCTCTCCCTGGGATCTGACCCCCGAAGCCCGAGCCTCAGCTCTCAGACCCCACCTGCCCCGGTGAATTAGCAAAGCCTCTCAGGCTGGTGAGTGCTGGCTGTCAGCGATCCTCTGTGTGGGAATCTCTCCGCTTTGCCCTGTGCACCCCTGTTGCTACGCTCTCCTCCGTGGCTCCAAAGCTTTCCCCCTGCCCACCCACCATCTCCACCAGTGAAGGGGCTTCCCCGTGTGTGGAACTTTTCCTCCTTCACAGCTCCCTCCCAGAGGTGCAGGTCCCATCCCTACACTTTTGTCTCTTTTTTTTCTTTTCTCTTTTGCCCTACCCATGTACGTGGGGAGTTTTTTGCCTTTTGGGAGGTCTGAGGTCTTCTGCCAGCATTCAGTAGGTGTTCTGTAGGAGCTGTTCCTCATGTAGATGTATTTTTGATGTATTTGTGGGGAGGAAGGTGATCTCCACGTCTTACTCCTTTGCCTTCTTGAAGCTGAGAAGGTGATCTCTATGTCTTACTCCTCCGCCTCCTTGAAGCTATTTTTTTTTTTTTTTTTTTTGCGGTACGCGGGCCTCTCACTGTTGTGGCCTCTCCCATTGCAGAGCACAGGCTCTGGACGTGCAGGCTCAGTGGCCATGGCTCATGGGCCCAGCCGCTCCACGGCATGTGTAATCTTCCTGGACCGGGGCACGAACCCACGTCCCCTGCATCGGCAGGCGGACTCTCAAGCACTGCGCCGCCAGGGAAGCCCGAAGCTATCTCTTGCATGACTTATTTTTAAAAGTCATTTTGAGTTGCATCTCTTAAAAAGTTTCATTTTCTAACTATTTGTGGCTGGCATATAGATATGCAATTCATTTATATATATTTACCTTGTATCTAGTAACCTTATAAAACTCACTTATGAATTCTAACCAATTATCTATATATGCTTTTAAAATTTTTCTATGTACAAAATCTATGAATCATGCCAGTTGTTTTTCTTTCCAATATTTTCATCCTCTGTATCTTTTTCTTGCCTTCTGTACTGGCTAGGACTTCTCATTCAAAGTTGAATGGAAGTGGTACTTTTACCCTCTTCCCAGACAATGAAGGAACATTAGAGCATTTCAAGTTCACTTACCCACTCCAGATGTATATGCTATTGTCATATGTTTTAGTTTTTTCTGTATTTTAAATTCCATTAAGAGTTTATTATAATTATTTTATACATTTAATATTCATTTAGATTCACTCATAGATTTACCATTTTCATTGCTCTTCATTCATTCCTGCTTTTTTTTTTTACTTTCCACTTGTGATAATCTTCTTTCTGCACAAAGAACACTTTCTAGTATTTTCTTTTGTACAGATCTACTGGTGACAACTTCTCTATTCATTTGTCTGGAAGCATCTTTATTTCACCTTTATTTTGGAAGGATATTTTTGCTGAGTATAGAGTTCTAAGTTGACAGTTATTTTCTTTCAACACATTGAAGTTACCATTCCATTACCTTCTGGCTTTCATTTCTGCTGTTGAGAAGTAAGCTATCTAACAGTGACTCCTTTGAAGGCAAGCCTTTCTTCTTCTTTGGCTACTTTTAGGATTTCTTCTTTGTCTTTGTCTTTTGCAGTTTTACTATTGATGTGTCTAGATGTGGATTTCTTTTCCTTTATATTGGTTGTATTTGATGGAATTCTTAAATCTATAAATTAATGTCTTTCATCATTTTGGAAAATTCTCAGCCACCATCTCTGCAAATATTGTTTCTTCCCATTCTCTCCCTCCTCTCCTTCTGAGATGCTAATAAAATTAAAAATATATTAGGCCTTTTCACTCTATCCTCTGTATCTCTCACCCTCTCCTATATTTTACTTCTTTTTGTCTTTCCATACTTTATTTTGAATGGTTTCTTCTGATTTCCAGGTCACACTATCTCTCTTATGTCTAATCTGCAGTTAAATCCATCAAATTTTATTTCTAGAATTTTCATTTGTTTTTTTTTTAAAAATCAAGTTATCTGCCAATACTCTCAACCTTACCTTTTATCTCCATGAATCTAGTAAGTATAATTATTTTAAAGGTTATGTCTGACAAATCCAGTAACTAGATCTCCTATCTGTGTCTGTTTCAAATGTCTACTGTTTCTATAGGTGTTTTCCTGTGTATCTGCTTATTTTTTATTGTATGCGTAACTTTGTATTTGCAAAATTATTTGTAGAAATAATGTAAGGCTTAGGATAATGTTATCTCCTCCCAGGGATGATTAATGTCTTCTTTGGCCTGGAACCAGTGATATCAGCACTCTTGGATCACCAGCATTCTAGGACTACCTCAATCCAATTTACAAGATTGGGATGGTCGAAAGATGAGCTACAGTCTCTGAGAGAGCCTACAACAGGTTCTTCTGTTCTACAGTAGTGGCCTTTAAAATTCCAAACCAAAGCAAAAATGTTTCAACCTACTTTAGCAATCCCTGGACATGAATCTCTATGGCTTTGGTCTTTCTAGGTTTTCAAGTATGGCTCAGCTTCTTGGCCTCTCAGCCTTACCCTCTTTAATCAGTACAAATACCCAGAGGAAGAAGCACATCTAAACACCAGCTTCACCTTCCTGGGACTTCTCTTCTGGTTCTTGCCTGGTAATTTTTGCTATCTGTTAGCTCTCTAGAGTCTACAGGCAGATGTGTCTTATGTTTTGTCTAACTATTTTAACATATCCTAGTGGGAGCATTGTTCTGATTACCTAGGATGCCATAACTAGAAACAGAAGTAAATATTTAAGTATTGATGATGACAGATAATGAATGAATAGTGGTTGAAGGGACTGTGGAAGCTTTTTAAAAATGGATAGAATCGTGGTCTGAATCAAGTAATATTGACCTAAGGGATAACTGTTGGATTAAAAACTTGAGGGAAAGCCCTCTAGGTTTCATCTAAGTTGCTATTACTAGGCCACTTACCTATCTTTGCTGAGGATGTAAATGTACACACTAATTCAATTTATTCAGATCTATTCTATGCTTCCTCTTTTGGTCAACAAGCATTTACTAAGCAACTACATGCTAGACTCTCTTCTAGAAATTTGGTAATTTGATAATAAGTGAGAAGAGATACACATAGAGCTTGGTTATGAAGCAAAGAGAGTTAGAGAGGGAGAGTTTGATAACATAGGGAACACAGAAAATATACTGGCATAAGATTCTGGAAGGGGGTAATGGGATTAAGAACAGGTGGAAGAGCTAGCCCTGAGCAGGAAAATGCCACTTCTTACTTGAATTTAAGGAAATAGCGTGAAAGTAGGTATGGATACTATTAAACTCACAGGGTTTAGGAATTTGCAAGCTTGTATCTGTTAAGCTCAATTTTCCAGGAGAGGTAGGAGACAAAGTTAAATACGGGATGAGGAGCCTGATGTGAAGTCTTAGAATAACTAATGAGAGGGTTATGGGGGAAGAAAATCTAATTAGAAACACAAGCAGTGGTCCAATCCACACTATATTACATGATTTTTCTCTAGCAATGTTCTGTAGCCTGGATATAGGATAAATGGCTAAATTTATCCAAGATTAGGAGTTTATAGAGTATATATGGTGGAAAGACAATGGAGCAGAGATTGAACAGAATGACAATATGGTCTAATTTGGACAGAAAATGAAGCAACACACGAGGAAGGTGATAGAAAAAAGTTAAGAGAGATGTCAGGAGCCTAAAGGTTTAGGCATATTAAATTATTAGGCATGCTAATTTTTATTCTAAGTAGGTCCTGAATGGCCACTGAAGTAGTTTGCTGGAGTAGAATATAAATGCTGGATGTTGGAATTGAGATGACAAAGGGTATTAGAGGCTAGGTCAGTGTTTCTTAACCTTTATTCACCATTGTTGCCTTAAGTTGCCTTTTTACATATTTTTTCCTTAATTACCCCTCCTCCCCAAAGAAGTTTTTTTTAAAAAATATTTATTTATTTATTTTGGTTGTGCCAGGTCTTAGCTGCAGCACGTGGGATCTTTGTTGCGGCATGCGGGCTTTTTAGTTGCAGAATGCATGCAGGATCTAGTTCCCCCACCAGGGATCAAACACGGGCCCCCTGCATTGGGAGCATGTAGTCTTACCCACTGGACCACCAGGGAAGTCTCTCAAAGAAGTTTTAAAACCACAAATATACTGTGTATCTGTTTATCTGTTGTAATATGTTTTACTCCCCCAGAACCAATTTTCACACCCTTGAGGGTGACCTCCCCTTTGTAGAAAGCTCCTGGGCTAGGGCGCTGAATGGTGGCTCACATGCCTGCTGAAGTAACTTTGCTGAATGTCAATTCTTATTGTCAGGCTCCTTTTTCACATGACAGAAAATGGTACTCAGGTCTCACTGAAATATTAGTCAGTAAAATTCAGTATTTCACTTGATTTTATGATGTCAAGGAACTTATCTTTTGAAAATTCTTTGGAACTTAATATACTTTTGGAATATATTTAGGTTGCTAATAAATGCTCATTGAACAGTTTAAATGCTGTTGAACAGGCATTTTGTTTCATGGGTGTTAATTATGGATACTGATATGGGGAAGAATATTTAACATGAGAAACTATTTACATTTTATTTGGTCAATGTTTTCCTATTCACAAAAGACTAAATTGTTTACTACTGCTTTTTTACAACTTGTCACTTGGGGGCAGCAAAAACGTTTAGGAATCACAGAAGTAGGACAGCATTTAAATAGTAGGACAGATAGGCACTGTATTAGGCATGGTAAGGAAATAAAAATAGAAAAAATCACCCGAACGCCTTGCCTCAAAAGATATCATAGTCTAGTAGAGGGGAAAAGACATTGAACATGAATAATTATAATACAAGATGGCATAGGATAAGTGAAATGAGAGGCACAATGTGCTATAGGTATTCAGAAGAGGGACAGATCAAAGTTGGCTACAGGGAAGTAGTCAAAGGTTCATGAAAAATAAGCATTTAAGTAAACCTTGAAATATGACAGGTAGCAATCTACAGGGAAAACCTTCCCAGTTAATAGAATGATATGAAGTAAGGAAGGAAGTGGTGAAAAACTCAGGGCATTTTGGGGGAAATACAGACTACACAGTTGACCCTTGAACAACATGGGTTTGAACTGCGGAGGTCCACGTATATGCGGATTTTTTTCAATAGTAAATACTACAGCACTACACGATCCGCAGTTGGGTGAATCCCCAGATGTGGAATCATGGATATGGAAAAACTATGGATACAGAGGAACCATGATATGGAGGGCTGACTTTAAGTTATACATGGATTTTTTTTACTTCACAGAGGGTTGACGCCCCTAACCCCCGTTTTCAAGGGTCAACTGTAATTTGATGTGTTTAAAATACCTAGTACTTACACAGAGGAGCTGAGAGACATTTGGAAAGGACAGCAACCAGTTATGAATATTGGGCTAAGGAGTCTGGATTTCAGTCGATAAAAACAATCCATTAAAGGGGTATATGAGGGACAGTGACAGGGCAGAGGAAGAGGGAAAGAAACACAGACAGACATATACACATATGCAAGCCATGTCCAGAGGTGTGGTTAGATAAGATTGATTTGGCTGTCAGCTCTGTTAGGTAGAGTGAAGAACATGAGCCAGATATGGGATTAGGTGCTAGAGACACTGGGCAAACAATAGCAGGACACGAACAGTTTACTGTCTCTTCTCCACTAGACATATTTGGGAGGCCCAGAAGGGTTAAATAACACCCTTGGGCTTTCATTTTCCCACACAAAAATAGGCCTATGACCATTGGTCTAATGACAACAGAAACAAAATGTCTATGTTCAACAGTGGCCATATAAAAATATAAGAGAAGCAACTCCCAGCTTTCTTCTGATACCTAAGAAAATAGAAAAGGTTTCTCATATCTCTCAGCTATTTCAAATACTTTCTTTTTTTTTTTTTCGGTACGTGGGCCTCTCACTGTTGTGACCTCTCCCGTTGTGGAGCACAGGCTCTGGACGCGCAGGCTCAGTGGCTGTGGCTCACGGGCCCAGCCACTCCGCGGCATGTGGGATCTTCCCGGACCGGGGCACGAACCTGTGTCCCCTGCATCGGCAGGTGGACTCTCAACCACTGCACCACCAGGGAAGGCCTCAAATACTTTTTATTCAAGGGAGCCTGGATCTGTGGTTGTATCACATACAGCAGTAATAAATAAGTGATAATAAATCCTTCATACTTCCTAAAGTGACCATTATGGATTTCCAAGCTACTAAAAATACAGCACTAACAATAAAA
The DNA here is from genome assembly GCF_964165515.1 of Mesoplodon bidens. Lineage (NCBI taxonomy): Eukaryota > Metazoa > Chordata > Mammalia > Artiodactyla > Ziphiidae > Mesoplodon > Mesoplodon bidens. The sequence goes on from NC_138176.1 coordinate 169,299,025, forward strand.
ATTAGTTCTAGACACTGATATTTAAAATATGAGCCTTGGTTGACAAAGAATAGAATAGTGATTAGATATCTAATTTTCACTTTTCTTCTATGAAGTAAAAACAACAACACACACCTATACTCCTAATATATTTAGAAGTAGCCCAGAGTTTAGTTTAACTATTTGATTAGTTATCACCAATTCTCCATTCCAAACATTCAATAAAAACCAAAAGCTTGGGACTACACCATCTGACTGCTAAATTAATTTACACAGTACATAAAAAGCCAAGCCAACTGAGCAAGTTATCCTACAGCTGACCACTCTTCTCCTTTGCCTTCTTATTCTATATCTTACTATAATAGTTTTATGAATTTAATGGTTTATATGGCTCTCTTAATAGTCTATTTGCTCCATGGGGGCCAAAGCCATGTCATATCTATCTCTCTATCTCTAGCACCTAGACTAGTGCCTGATACATAACTGGCATGCACATGCATGTGTACATATGTGTGTTTGTGTGAGTGAGTATGTATAAAGGATAAATGATTACTTCAAGGTAACTGACCTTAGAAAGATTATGAGAGAAAAGAGAACTACTTTGACAACCAACATTGTACTATCTCATGGAAAGTTACTTGAAGAGGAATTCTTACCTGGCGTGTCATTACGAAATATGCATACATTGCCATGGCACTTCCATAAGTGATGAAGTAGGTAACTGGCTCCATGATGTCCCAGGAATATTCCCACCAGGTAAGCCGGGCCAAAATGCCAAACTGTGTGGCCATGTAGGCAAGTCCACCCCATAGCACCAAAGTGGTCCTCTTCTCAGCTTTTCTGCTAATCTCAATTCGTACCTACAGGGCACACATGACTGGTCAACTGTAAAGCATTTTGACATAGAAGCAATTTTATACTCTTATTTAAACTGTTCAATGTTCACTAAAGAAACAGGGCTTGTAATCAAGATATAAGTTAGTCTCAATTCTAGGAAATATAGTTTGTCTTCCTAAATAATATCTGTAGTTTTTACTGAGTACTGTTTTATAGGAATAACATTTTTGATACACTTGTGTTTTATGTTTCATCCTAGAAGTAGCTGAAAATATGGTGAAATTATGGGAGTGAATAAGTTTCAGCGGGTCTTTATCCAACCACAAGATTGCTTTCTTTGAAAGAGAGAAATAAAAACATGCCAATGTTCTCTCACTGTAGCGTACAAGATTTAATCTATCATTAGTTTTTTACTCAAAAGGTCTACTAGGGGCAAAACAGCACAGTGGGTCACAGCATGGACTCTGGATTCAGAATGGCTGAGTTTAGGCCCTGATCTGCACATTACCATAACTTCCTTAATGAGTTGTTCTGAGGATTAAATAAGAGAATACAAGCAAAATACTTAGGACAATTCCTAGCACATAGTAAATATTCAATAAGGGATGATAATTATTATGCTATAGTTGGTACATTTAAAAATGCTTTACATTTTTTTTGAAAATACCAGATTTAAATTTCATCCCCCTTCACAACAGTTCCTCAAATTTAATTTATCCAACATTTCTAATGGTCTTAAATTTAATGAAAACAACCTTGAGATATGTGTTCCTTACTTTTAAAGAAATCAGAAAAAGCACAGTATTAAGAGTATTTGTTCGCTTACTTAATCTCTAATATAGTCTGGTTTCTTAAAATGGAAATACTTGTATTTTTATTTAAAAAAAAGGATGACACATGTTCATTGTAAAACACTTAGGAAAGTGTAAAGAAGAAAAATCATTCATAATCCTACTATTCTATTAGCATTTGGGAATATGTTCCCTCTAATTTTTTTCTTTGTATATATGTGTGTGAGTGTGTGTGTGTGTGTTGTGTGTATGGCTATATGCATAATACACTTAAAAACTGGATCATAGTATGCACTAATATACACATTATTTTGTAATTTACTTTTCATAAAATATGAAGTGTTTTCTGTAGAATATTAGATCTACATGATTGTTTTTAACAGTTGCATAATATTCCATATAATATTAATTCTTAAGTTGGCTAAAATGATTATGCACCTCACTTAGAACCCTTCTTGATCAGCAATTATTCCAATCTTTGTTGTAAAAGTAGTAAGTCTGGTTAAGGGCAGTATAGTTAGAGCTCAAAGCTCTATGTCCATTATCAAGGCTCCAAACTATTCCTTTTTAAGTCCTTTCTTAGCTTTAATCAGAAGCTTTTTATGATTCAGTTCCCAAAACTAGTGGACTAGTTTGATTGACACAATGCAATCACACAAAACTCGGAGGGAAAAAAAGCAAACATATATGCTCTGGAAAAAACACTGGTGAAGAGAATAGTGTGAAATTTGAATCTGCACCTTTTCCAGGGGCGCCAGTTGTTCTTTGAGATCTTCTAATCTTTCGATAAGCTCCCTTTCCTTGTTTAACTGGTGCTGCTCGATGCACAAAGTAGTGTATAACTGCTGGACCAGTGTCTTTACATCATTCAGTGTTGCTGCATTTTCATAGCTTAAGAGGTCTGAAAGAAAAAGATTACATTTAAAAAAATTGTATGCCTTAAATGAAGAGTTGCTATTCCTAGGGCTATTAGTGATAAGAACAAGGCAGATTCATCCACTATAGGGGTCCCACCTTCAGTGTTAAACTGAAGGAAAGGGATAGTTCCTTTTTAAAAAGGAAGAGTCTATAAATCCTAGAGAGTAAACTCATATTTGGGCAACTTGAAAATTTTGAAGCCAACATCCACCATTATATTCTTGGAAGTATAAGTGCTACAAATGAGGCTACAAGTAATAATAATCTTCATTAGATAAAGACAAAAAATTTAAAGTAATATGTCAAAAACTAGTAGAGAGGTTTAGAATTAATCTGATTATCATGCTTATTAAAATTCTGATCTATAATTTATCTGTGGTCTTGCCAATTGGTCATTTTTTCCCTTTAGTAACTAACACTTAAGGAAAAAAATATACAGTATTTCAAATTTGCAAATACAAGGGTATAAATAAAAATACCATTATCTTAATAATCTTAGCCCCTATATACCTTCCCCCTAGCATATCAATTTTTATTTATTACTGTTGGGCAAAGACATAGAATAGCTGTATGGGTCTCAATATCAAGCTTGAAAGGGCATGAAGTTATGAGAATAACTGAAAAGGTAAAAGATTAAATAATTCTTTGATTCAATATCCTCTTCTGTGAGTAGCATGTGCTTCCAGAAATCTAAAAATTATGTTTTGAAAATTTAATAAAAAGTCAGCTGATCTCAGCTGTCAAATAACTTTTTAAAAAGCACCAGAAGTAAAGCTTTTGTTTTAGAATCTTATTAGACTTAAATGTGACATTTTGTTAGCTACAGCAGAAGGTCAGCCTTTTTCTAAGTCAAAATAAGCCACAGTCAGAATTAGTCATGTGTGTATTTCAAATATTCTTCAAGGATGTCCTTTAGTACAGTTATCACAGAAATTCAATCAATAAAAAAATTCAAATAAGGGTAGCAAATTGGATTAGAGAAGAGCTGATATAGTAAAATGGGACATAGCACCTAGCATAGTATCTTGCATGCTTCAATGAATGTGTGCTGCATTAATGGGAACAGATAAAAGCAAGAACACTTGGAGTTCTAGAAGTCATCTACGTCAACAGAGTCTGCTTTGCACTGAAGTTGCAGCTCACATTCACACATGGTTCTACACTTTCCAAAGTTACAAAAAGAGAAAACTGAACTCTAGAATGTCATAGTGAAGTGGTAGAGTCTATGCCTCCTGACCCCCAGGCCTGGAACTGAGTTATGAGGCTTTTACTTTGTCAACATTAATATTTCTCCTGCAAGCTCAGTCCTCTTTCTTTTTTTATTATTTATTTTATTTTTTGCTGCGTTGGGTCTTCGTTGCTGCACACGGGCTTTCTCTGGTTGTAGCGAGCGGGAGCTACTCTTCGTTGTGGTGCGCGGGCTTCTCACTGCGGTGGCTTCTCTTGTTGTGAAGCACAGGCTCTAGGTGCGTGGGCTTCAGTAGTTGTGGCTCACGGGCTCTAGAGCACAGGCTCAGTAGTTGTGGTGCACGGGCTTAGTTGCTCCGCAGCATGTGGGACCTTCCCGGACCAGGGCTCAAATGTCCCCTGCATTGGCAGGCAGATTCTTGACCACTGCGCCACCAGGGAAGTCCTCAGTCCTCTTTCAAAAAGATAATTTTTTAGGTAGGTATGAATTATCTATGGTAAACAAAATCCTCTCACATATATTATCCCATATTTATCCTCATGGCAGCATATAATCCACAATTTATAAATGAGGAATTTTGAGTCCTAGAGAGATAAGATTAACAAACATTTTGTATTAGGTACTGATCTATTCACTAGAGAGGGGAAAAACATCAGATATGAGGTGGTTTCTCTCCTTAATGAAGTCTAATAATGATATTCACAAAGCTGCACAGCTAGCAGGGAGTGGGAAAAAGATCTTCTGACTGGTAGTCCAATGACTTTTCTATTCCATGTCCTTTCTTTTTCCATTTCTACTTTCAATAGCATAACTACACTGTATTTGCTTAGAAATCCAAGGAGGGAGAAAAGGAGGGAGGAAGGGAGGAAAGAAGGAAGCGAAGAAAGAAGGAAGCAAGCAAACAAACTAAACAGATCCTCTCCTCTTCCTTTTCCTAATGAAGCACACACGTTAATGATCAAATATGTATAGACAATCATAACCTGAAAATCTATAATATCTGAAATCAGGCTTGGTATTTGTTTTATAAAAGAGTTTATATTAGAATGTCATTCCTCGAAGACTTATTCTTTTAAAATTAATATTCATATTATGGGTTCTCCTGTGTAGAAAATTTATTTTTTATATCAGTCTTTTCTTTCATGGCTTCTTCTGTGTTTTATGTTATAGGTAGAAACATATTTCTCACTCCAAGTTTGTAAAACGATTTCTCTTTTGATTTTTTTCACTATGATAAATTATAAAATAAGCAGCTAAGTGAATGATAATATACATTCATACAATGTAATACATAGCAGCTGTGAAAAAGAATAAGGAATTCTTTATATTCTGGTATTTTAAGATCTTCAGAATACACCGTTAGGTAAGAAAAGCAGTTTGGTGGTTTATACCTTGACATCTAGTTAAACTGGAATTATGTTTCCCCATATATCCCAAATTCCCCCAAATTCCCTGTATGGTTCTGAATTAGAGTTAGCCAAAAGAGAGATTCAAGTGAGGTTTTAGAAAGCAGAAGTGAAGCAGAAGCCATCGTGCTCTGAAGGTTGTCATTAGTAGTGAGAGACAGATGCAGAGGTGCCTGGAGATGCCAGTGTGTGCCTGCTCTCCCTGGCTCTGCATCCAGCTCTTTTTTCTCAACTGCCACCTCTGATGATTAATGGCAAATCCACGCCCACAGCCAGATGCAGCTTGCTAAAGCTGTGCTGTCCAAAACAGTAATTGTTTGCCGTGTGTGGCTATTTAAATTTAAATTAATTAAAATGAAATAAAATTTAAAATTCAGTTTCTCAGCCATACTAGCCACATTTCAAGTGCTCAATAGGCACATGTGACCGATGGCTACCATATTAGACAGTGCAGAAATGGAACATTTTCATTGTCACAGAAAGTTCTAGGGATCTCTCTACCAGCCCTCCTTTGTTAATTCTTATCCTAGTAGTTGGACGCACTTGAATTTCCAGGTTCCCTGGCAAGCTTTGATTTGTCCACATGTGCCATCACTTCAAACTTAGTAACTTTTCTCTGATCTTCCAAGCTCCCCTTTACAGACACTTACTGCTTTACCTTCATCTACAACTGTACAAAGTCTCATTCCTATAATAAATCTTTTATTCCACTTTATTCACATGCTTCTGCTTCCCCAGTTGAACCCTGACTAACATGAAGAGTATATGTATGATATGCTATTATTTGCATAAAAAGGGAAAAAAGATTATGCATTCACATTTGCTTATGAATGCACTGACTCTCTGATAGGAAACAAGAAACTAAGAACAATGCTTGCTGCTAAGAGGAGAAAAGGGTGGCTGTGAAACAGGGCTGAGAAAATCTTTTCCCATATATTCTTTGACTTTGGGAGTTGAACATTGTGAATGCATTACCATTCAAAACAAATAAAATTTAATGTGCTACAACATACCTTCAAACAGCAATGAAAAGACTATAAAATGATAATTCATAGGAGATCAATCTCACGATGTCCAGTTCTAGACCTGGCTGAACACAGAGTTGTTATCTTTCTGATCAGTAAAGCCCTGGCAAACTCAAGAGACTTAGCTTTATTTTGTTAGATTTTCTTGACAGGAAGAATATGCTTCCAAGGTATTGTCATGGTGGAGGAAAACAACAACCTCAAACCCTTGACCCTGAAAAATCTGCCCACCTATTTGGAGATGAAATTATAGGAAGAGAGAAGGTAAATCTGCTAATGGCTTAACAAAAACACTTCTGGATGATCTGTGTATGCTTCACTAAAAATGCAGTTAAGGGGCTTCCCTGGTGGCACAGTGGTTGAGAGACCGCCTGCTGATGCAGGGGACACGGGTTTGTGCCCCGGTCTGGGAAGATCCCACAGGCCGCAGAGCAGCTGGACCCGTGAGCCATGGCTGCTGAGCCTGCATGTCCAGAGCCTGTGCTCCGAAATGGGAGAGGCCACAACAGTGAGAGGCCCGCGTACCGCAAAAAAAAAAAAAAAAAAAGCAATTAAGATGTTTATTAATGTTTCTTCACATGCCATCAGTGCCAGGATAATTAAGGTACACAAAGGCAGGGAGATGTGCACAAATAATGGGGATTAAAAAGTCTTTTCAGCTACTATAATGGTTTGGGAAGGATTCTGGCTATCTGAGTCTCTGATAAGGTATTCATTATAGTTGGTATTTGGTCTGCCTGTTCAACATTTTCTCTCAATTACTTACATTATTAGGAGAGAAGCAAGGTCTCCAATATCCTCTGGATGGATAAATGGGGGAAAGGGCTTAGTGTTGCCAATCAAGATGAGTCTCCTTAGCACAAAAACTTTCAAGACCAGTGGTCACAGGGGAATCCAGCCATATACAGCTTTGGTAACCAAAAGAATGCAATGGAACTTGCAACTAGCCTTGCTGCTATGACCTGCCCCCTTGTTCCATTTCAGTTTTTTCCTGCCTCTTCCCTCCAATTCTGGCATTAGGTACAAGGGTTGTCAGTACTTAGGTATTTGTAATACCTATGACTGCCAATCCCACATAAACATCAAACATGGCTATATTAGATCCTATATGAATAAGCCCTCTATCCTCAGTGCCTGGTGAAGTATGTGAAGTTAAGGTTTACTGGTGCACAACATTCATAGAGCATTTTTAGCTCTAAAGTGCTATCCATGCACAGGGAAAAGAAAAATAGGAGAGAAACGCGAAAATTAAAGGGGCGTAAGGAATGAGTAGAAAAAAACTGTGTCAAAACTTAAAACTATTCTGGAGAAGTTTTCCTTCATTAACTATTTTAACTTTTATTAGATAAAGTATATTTGTTCCATCTGCTCCATGTATATATAAAATCCTAGTGTTCTTCTCATTATCTAATACCCAAAACCTAGTGCCTTCAACTTCTTTTCTCCATTTAGCTTTTTCACTAAAAACAGTTACAATGTGGGGAAGAGGAATATGTTTACTCATCTGTATGATTGGCATCCCTCTCAAATACAGAAATTCAACTGTTCTCTTAACTCACCGCAGCTGACAAACAGTGGTGACTTGGAGGAAGATAATATGATGGAAACAAAATGAAAACCTATCTTACGTTTATTTCAAAAGAAAAAAAGATTTTTTTTTTACTATGTTTTAAAAATTGAGGGAAAAGTGTTTATGAACTTAAAATAGTATTATTTAAGCTTCTGTGAAAAAAGTATATAATGACATAATCGCTCATTGACTAATAATAACAGAGCTGAGAGAGATTTGATGTCTAAATTTAAATATTAAAATGGTCTTTTAAAGTTTTATACTAATGTTACTATTGAGCTTACCAAATTTCATACTTCAAATTACGAATATCCCATGAATTATAGACTTCTGACCCTTGCAAACTTCACATTCTAATTGACTTCTAGGGAAGGTGGATAGATATCCCACAGTTCTGAGATACAGATAAAACAAAGAGTTGTAAGGCTGCCAAACTGATTACCAGAGAATCAAATATAATTTCTCCCCTTTTCAGTTTCTACCTCTACTTTCCTTATTCAACTTGAGAATAGCCCTATTTAAAAAATTAAAACTTTCATTTCTCTTTTAAAAACACAGTATTAGACAAGATGGTTAGAATTATTCATTGATTAAAATACCTCTAGTTTTTGACAACATAAATCTTTACTTTCCTGATTGTTATACTTTATTTAAGAATATATTAGTCAACTTTTAATATTTTACTAATGCAGTAGAAAATCAAAATAGAATGAACTCTCTAGGAAATTCACATACACACATAAGGTCTATCCATGTTGTTGCAAATGGCAGGGCTTCCTTCTCTCTCATGGCTGAATAATATTTTAGATACACACACACACACACACACACACACACACACACACACACACACTACATCTTCTTTATCCATTCATCTGTAGATGGACACTTAGGTTGTTTCCATAGCTTGGCTATTGTGAATAATGCTGCAATGAACATGGAAGTGTAGATATCTCTTTGAGATTCTGATTTCATTTCCTTTGGATATATACACCAAAGTGGAATTGCTGGATCATACAGTAGTTCTATGTTGGTCAAAGGGTACCAATTTTCCAATTATAAGATGAATAAGTTCTGGGGATCTAATGTACAGCATGGTGGCTATAGTTAACAAAACTGTAATGTATACTTGAAAGTGGCTAAGAAAGTAGATCTCAAGTGTTCTCATCAAAAAGAAATGGTAGCTCCCTGTTAGTTGTTTGGCCTGAGGCGACCCAACACTGGAGCCTACCTGGGCTCTTTGTTGGGGCTAATGGCAGACTCTGGGACGGCTCATGCCAAGCAATACTCCCCAGAACTTCTGCTGCCAGTGTCCTTGTCCCTTGGTGAGCCACAGCTGCCCCCTGCCTCTGCAGGAGACCCTCCAACACTAGCAGAGTCTGGTCCAGGATGCCTGGGTTGGAACCCCCTGCCTTCTGAAGGTTTGGATTTCCGTGTCTGACAAGAACCCCAGGATCACTTGCTCAGGAGGAGCAGCTGCCGTGTCATGAGAACGCTCGAGCCACTCTCTGGGGAGGCCCATGTGGTGAGGAACCGGGGCCTCCTGCTGACACCCATGTGAGCAGCCGTGTTCGAAGTGGATCCTCTGGCCCAGGTCAAGCCTTCAGATGACTTCAGCCTTACGAGGGACCCTGAGCCACAGCCGTCCTGCTAAGCTGCTGCCAAATTCCTGACCCCACAGAAACCGTATAGATGATAACACATGTTTGATTTTGCTTTAGGCTACTACGTTTGGGGAGAATTCGTTATGCATTCATGATAACTAATACACATTCTGTGTTCATTTTACATTAAGGAGACAAAAAATGTTGAGTTCTAGTTAATGGTATATGTGCTAAAACATTTAGGGGGAGGACTACAGATGTGTGCTATTTATTTTGAAATGCATCCAAAAAATAAGATGGATTAATGCAGGACAAGAAGGATGGGTAGACAGAAATGTAATAAAGAGTACAGCAAAGTGTTAGCGGTAGAATTAGGAGGAGAGCTGTCTCTGTAAAATTCTTTTTGCTTTGCTGTATGTTTGAAAGTTTTCACATTAAAATGCTGGGGGGGTGCTTCCCTGGTGGCGCAGTGTTTGAGAGTCTGCCTGCCAATGCAGGGGACACAGGTTCGAACCCTGGTCTGGGAAGATCCCACATGCCACGGAGCAGCTGGACCCGTGAGCCACAACTACTGAGCCTGCGCGGCTGGAACTTGTGCTCCGCAACAAGAGAGGCTGCGATGGTTAGAGGCCCGCGCACCGCGATGAAGAGTGGCCCCTGCTCGCCGCAGCTGGAGAAAGCCCTCGCACAGAAGTGAAGACCCAACACAGCCATAAATAAAGAAATAAATAAAATTAAATTAAAAAAAAAAAGAAATGGTAATTATGTGAGATGATGGAGGTATTAACTAATCCTGTTGTGGTAATCATTTCTCAACATATAAGTATATAAAATCATCACACTGTATACTTTAAACTACACAGTGTTATATGTCAATTATATGTCAATAAAGCCAGAAAAAAATAAAGAGCAAATTTAAAGAAGAAGAACAACAACAAAAAAAAAAACGGAGTAAAATAAGGCCTGTACTTCTGTTATTTTAAAGAGAAGGTCTAGTCCAAGAATCAGGGAATAAAGAAGAAAAACATATTAGTATAGCTAATATATAGCTAACAATCCTTGGTCTACATGTTCAATTATTCCAACTTAATAAAATCTGATTCAGTAATGTCTTACTATTTAAAGGATTCTTTAACTCATTTAACTTGCTCAATATAGGATGACTACCTAAGTCAATGGGGTATACAAAAATCACAGTGCCTTCCCTCTGATCATTTGAAAAGAAAAGGAATGAAGAATTCAGAGAAGAGAATAACCACTTCTGGTTGGCAGGGAGTAAGAAAAAGAAAGAATGGGATCATGGAAGAGCTGACATTGATGATTTTGACCTGAGGAAATAGGAGGTTAGGAAGAAAAGAAAAAGGCATCTTAGAGGAAAGGTGAGAAAACACTGAGATGGTAAAGGAAAGAGCAAAGGAACTAGAGGGTGGAGGAAAAGTAGGCATCTTTTAAGAAGAAAAGAGAAAAACTTTAAAGGTAGATGTGGACCAGATGTTGGAGGCATTCAATACTTAGGCTTTTACTTAGAACTTTTTCTACATTAGACACAATTCTCAAAAGCAAAATGGAAAATAACAAATGTCCTAGGAAGCTGATGGAGGGGGTGGTGGTGGTGGAAGGGGAATTAACGACAGCAGTGAGTGACAATGAGTATCAAGGGCAAAGAGAGAAAGATGACCAAAAGAGATACACTTCAAAATGTTATTTTAGAGGGCTATTTAACAGCATCAGTACTGTGCAAAGCCATATTGGAGTGTGGGGTGAAAAGAAAAATCAGTAAAACTAACTTTGTCTTTATTTAAATTTTTGATATTTTGTTTATCATGGATTTTTTGCATTAACTCTGGTTTTTAAAAGTAGTCCATGAAAATATTTGATTACTGAGTTTTCTGGCACAGGAGGCAAATATCCCATTTTTTCCGCATAAAAGCATATTCTTGTCCGAAGTTCCCAAGGACTATTATTGTACAATAATTGAGTTTCAAACTGCTAACCTTCAGCCATCAAAAAAGGGGTTGAGACTTCCGGGTAAGATGGCGGAAGAGTAAGACGCGGAGATCACCTTCCTCCCCACGGATACACCAGAAATACAGCTACACGTGGAACAACTCCTACAGAACACCTACTGAATGCTGGCAGAAGACCCCAGACCTCCCAAAAGGCAAGAAACTCCCCACATACCTGGGTAGGGCAAAGCGGAGAGATTCCCGCACAGAGGATCGGTGCCGAGCGGCACTCACCAGCCCGAGAGGCTTGTCTGCTCGCCCGCCAGGGCGGGCGGCGCTGGAAGCTGAGGCTCGGGCTTCGGTCAGAGCGCAGGGAGAGGACTGGGGCTGGCGGCGAGAACTCAGCCTGAAGGGGGCTAATGTGCCACAGCTAGCCGGCAGGGAGTCCGGGAAAACTCTGGAGCTGCCGAAGAGGCAAGAGACTTTTTCTTCCCTCTTGGTTTCCTGGTGCGCGAGGAGAGGGGATTAAGAGCGCTGCTTAAAGGGGCTCCACAGACGGGCGCGAGTCACGACTGAAAGCACGGAGCCCAGTGACGGGCGTGGGACGCTGGGGCTGCTGCTGCCGCCGCCAAGAAGCCTATGTGCGAGCGCAGGTCACTGTCCACACCGCCCTTCCGGGAGCCTGTGCAGCCCGCCACTGCCGGGGTCCCGGGATCCAGGGGCGGCTTCCCTGGGAGAACGCACGGCGCGCCTCGGGCTGGTGCAACGTCACGCCGACCTCGGCCGCTGCAGGCTCGCCCCGCACTCCGTGCCCCTCCCTCCCGCCCGGCCTGAGTGAGCCAGAGTCCCCGAAGAGGCTGCTCCTTTAACCCTGTCCTGTCTGAGCGAAGAACAGACGCCCTCCGGCGACCTACACGCAGAGGCGGGGCCAAATCCAAAGCTGAGACCCAGGAGCTGTGAGAACAAAGAAGAGAAAGGGAAACCTCTCCCAGCAGCCTCAGAAGCAGCGGATTAAAGCTCCACAATCAACTTGATGTACCCTGCATCTGTGGAATACATGAATAGACAACACATCATCCCAAATTGAGGAGCCAGGAGTCAGTGCTGTGCCTCTGAGGTGGGAGAGCCAACTTCAGGACACTGGTCCACAAGAGACCTCCCAGCTCCACATAATATCAAACAGCGAAAATCTTCCAGAGATCTCCATCTCAACACCAGCACCCAGCTTCACTCAACGACCAGCAAGCTACAGTGCTGGACACCCTATGCCAAACAACTAGCAAGACAGGAACACAACGCCACCCATTAGCAGAGAGGTGGCCTAAAATCATAAAAAGTCCGCAGACACCCCAAAACACACCACCAGACGTGGACCTGCCCACCAGAAAGACAAGATCCAGCCTCATTCACCAGAACACAGGCACTAGTACCTTCCACCAGGAAGCCTACACAACCCACTAAACCAACCTTAGCCACTGGGGACAGACACCAAAAACAACGGGAACTACGAACCTGCAGCCTGCAAAAAGGAGACCCCAAACACAGTAACATAAGCAAAATGAGAAGACAGAAAAACACACAGCAGGAGAAGGAACAAGATAAAAACCCACCAGACCTAACAAATGAAGAGGTAATAGGCAGTCTACCTGAAAAAGAATTCAGAATAATGATGGTAAAGATGATCCAAGATTCTATTTCCCAGATCCAAAATCTTGGAAATAGAATAGACAAAATGCAAGAAACAGTTAACAAGGACCTAGAAGAACTAAAGATGAATCAAGCATCGATTAAAAACACAATACATGAAATAAAAAATACTCTAGATGGGATCAATAGCAGAATAACTGAGGCAGAAGAACGGATAAGTGAGGTGGAAGATAAAATAGTGGAAATAACTGCTGCAGAGCAAAATAAAGAAAAAAGAATGAAAAGAACAGAGGACAGTCTCAGAGACCTCTGGGACAACATTAAACGCACCAACATTCGAATTATAGGGGTTCCAGAAGAAGAAGAGAAAAAGAAAGGGACTGAGAAAATATTTGAAGAGATTATAGTTGAAAACTTCCCTAATATGGGAAAGGAAATAGTAAATCAAGTCCAGGAAGCACAGAGAGTCCCATACAGAATAAATCCAAGGAGAAATACGCCAAGACACATATTAATCAAACTGTCAAAAATTAAACACAAAGAAATCATATTAAAAGCAGCAAGGCAAAAACAACAAATAACACACAAGGGAATCCCCATCAGGATAACAGCTGATCTATCAGCAGAAACTCTACAAGCCAGAAGGGAGTGGCAGGACATAATTAAAGTGATGAAGGAGAAAAACCTGCAACCAAGATTACTCTACCCAGCAAGGATCTCATTCAGATTTGATGGAGAAATTAAAACGTTTACAGACAAGCAAAAGCTGAGAGAGTTCAGCACCACCAAACCAGCTTTACAACAAATGCTAAAGGAACTTCTCTAGGCAAGAAACACAACAGAAGGAAAAGACCTACAATAATGAACCCAAAACAATTAAGAAAATGGGAATAGGAACATACATATCGATAATTACCTTAAATGTAAATGGACTAAATGCTCCCACCAAAAGACACAGATTGGCTGAATGGATACAAAAACAAGACCCATATATATGCTGTCTACAAGAGACCCACTTCAGACCTAGAGACACATACAGACTGAAAGTAAGGGGATGGAAAAAGATATTCCATGCAAATGGAAACCAAAAGAAAGCTGGAGTAGCAATTCTCATATCAGACAAAATAGACTTTAAAATAAAGACTACTAGAAGAGACAAAGAAGGACACTACATAATGATCAAGGGATCGATCCAAGAAGAAGATATAACAATTGTTAATATTTATGCACCCAACATAGGAGCACCTCAATACATAAGGCAAATGCTAACAGCCATAAAAGGAGAAATCGACAGTAACACAATCATAATAGGGGACTTTAACACCCCACTTTCACCAATGGACAGATCTTCCAAAATGAAAATAAATAAGGAAACACAAGCTTTAAATGATACATTAAACAAGATGGACTTAATTGATACTTATAGGACATTCCATCCAAAAACAACAGAATACACATTTTTCTCAAGTGCTCATGGAACATTCTCCAGGATAGATCATATCTTGGGTCACAAATCAAGCCTTGGTAAATTTAAGAAAATTGAAATTGTATCAAGTGTCTTTTCTGACCACAATGCTATGAGACTAGATATCAATTACAGGAAAAGAGCTGTAAAAAATACAAACACATGGAGGCTAAACAATACACTACTTAATAACGAAGTGATCACTGAAGAAATCAAAGAGGAAATTAAAAAATACCTAGAAACAAATGACAATGGAGACACGACGACCCAAAACCTATGGGATGCAGCAAAAGCAGTTCTAAGAGGGAAGTTTATAGCAATACAATCCCACCTTAAGAAACAGGAAACATCTCGAATAAACAACCTAACCTTGCACCTAAAGCAATTAGAGAAAGAAGAACAAAAACACCCCAAAGTTAGCAGAAGGAAAGAAATTATAAAAATCAGATCAGAAATAAATGAAAAAGAAATGAAGGAAACGATAGCAAAGATCAATAAAACTAAAAGCTGGTTCTTTGAGAAGATAAACAAAATTGATAAACCATTAGCCAGACTCATCAAGAAAAGCAAGGAGAAGACTCAAATCAATAGAATTAGAAATGAAAAAGGAGAAGTAACAACTGACACTGCAGAAATACAAAAGATCATGAGAGATTACTACAAGCAACTCTATGCCCATAAAATGGACAACCTGGAAGAGATGGACAAATTCTTAGAAATGCACAACCTGCCAAGGCTGACTCAGGAAGAAATAGAAAATATGAATAGACCAATCACAAGCACTGAACTTGAAACTGTGATTAAAAATCTTCCATCAAACAAAAGCCCAGGACCAGATGGCTTCACAGGCGAATTCTATCAAACATTTAGAGAAGAGCTAACACCCATCCTTCTCAAACTCTTCCAAACAATATCAGAGGAAGGAACACTCCCAAACTCATTCTACGAGGCCACCATCACCTTGATACCAAAACCAGGCAAGGATGTCACAAAGAAATAAAACTACAGGCCAATATCACTGATGAACATACATGCAAAAATCCTCAACAAAATACTAGCAAACAGAATCCAACAGCACATTAAAAGGATCATACACCATGATCAAGTGGGGTTTATTCCAGGAATGCAAGGATTCTTCAATATACGCAAATCAATCAATGTGATACACCATATTAACAAGTTGAAGGAGAAAAACCATATGATCATCTCAATAGATGCAGAGAAAGCTTTCGACAAAATTCAACACCCATTTATGATAAAAACCCTGCAGAAAGTAGGCATAGAGGGAACTTTCCTCAACATCATAAAGGCCATATATGACAAACCCACAGCCAACATTGTCCTCAATGGTGAAAAACTGAAACCATTTCCACTAAGATCAGGAACAAGACAAGGCTGCCCACTCTCACCACTCTTATTCAACTTAGTTTTGGAAGTTTTAGCCACAGCAATCAGAGAAGAAAAGGAAATAAAAGGAATCCAAATTGGTAAAGAAGAAGTAAAGCTGTCACTGTTTGCAGATGACATGATACTATACATAGAGAATCCTAAAGATGCTACCGAAAAACTACTAGAACTAATCAATGAATTTGGTAAAGTAGCAGGATACAAAATTAATGCACAGAAATCTCTGGCATTCCTGTACACTAATGATGAAAAATCTGAAAATGAAATCAAGAAAACACTCCCATTTACCATTGCAACAAAAAGAATAAAATATCTAGGAATAAACCTACCTAAGGAGACAAAAGACCTGTATGCAGAAAATTATAAGACACTGATGAAAGAAATTAAAGATGATACAAATAGATGGAGAGATATACCATGCTCCTGGATTGGAAGAATCAATATTGTGAAAATGACTCTACTACCCAAAGCAATCTACAGATTCAATGCAATCCCTATCAAACTACCACTGGCATTTTTCACAGAACTAGAACAAAAAATTTCAAAATTTGTTTGGAAAAACAAAAGACCCCGAATAGCCAAAGCAATCTTGAGAACGAAAAACGGAGCTGGAGGAATCAGGCTCCCTGACTTCAGACTCTACTACAAAGCTACAGTAATCAAGACAGTGTGGTACTGGCATAAAAACAGAAAGATAGATCAGTGGATCAGGATAGAAAGCCCAGAGATAAACCCACGCACATATGGCCAACTTATCTTTGATAAAGGAGGCAGGAATGTACAGTGGAGAAAGGACAGCCTCTTCAATAAGTGGTGCTGGGAAAACTGGACAGGGACATGTAAAAGTTTGAGATTAGATCATTCCCTAACACCATACACAAAAATAAGCTCAAAATGGATTAAAGACTTAAATGTAAGGCCAGAAACTATCAAACTCTTAGAGGAAAACATAGGTAGAACACTCTATGACATAAATCACAGCAAGATCCTTTTGGACCCACCTCCTAGAGAAATGGAAATAAAAACAAAGATAAACAAATGGGACCTAATGAAACTTCAAAGCTTTTGCACAGCAAAGGAAACCATAAACAAGACCAAAAGACAACCCTCAGAATGGGAGAAAATATTTGCAAATGAAGCAACTGACAAAGGATTAATCTCCAGAATTTATAAACAGCTCATGCAGCTCAATAGCAAAAAAACAAACAACCCAATCCAAAAATGGGCAGAAGACTTAAATAGGCATTTCTCCAAAGAAGATATACAGACTGCCAACAAACACATGAAAGAATGCTCAACATCATTAATCATTAGAGAAATGCAAATCAAAACTACAATGAGATATCATCTCACACCAGTCAGAATGGCCATCATCAAAAAATCTAGAAACAATAAATGCTGGAGAGGGTGTGGAAAAAAGGGAACACTCTTGCACTGCTGGTGGGAATGTGAATTGGTACAGCCACTATGGAGAACAGTATGGAGGTTCCTTAAAAAACTAAAAATAGAACTACCATATGACCCAGCAATCCCACTACTAGGCATATACCCTGAGAAAACCATAATTCCAAAAGAGACATGTACCAAAATGTTCATTGCAGCTCTATTCACAATTGCCCGGAGCTGGAAACAACCTAAGTGTCCATCATAGGATGAATGGATAAAGAAGATGTGGCACATATATACAATGGAATATTACTCAGCCATAAAAAGAAACGAAACTGAGCTATTTGTAATGAGGTGGATGGACCTAGAGTCTGTCATACAGAGTGAAGTAAGTCAGAAAGAGAAAGACAAATACCGTATGCTAACACATATATACGGAATTAAAAAAAAAAAAAAAGTCATGAAGGACCTAGGGGCAAAACGGGAATAAAGACACAGACCTACTTGAGAATGGACTTGAGGATATGGGGAGGGGGAAGGGTAAGCTGTGACAAAGCGAAAGAGAGGCATGGACATATATACACTACCAAACGTAAGGTAGATAGATAGTGGGAAGCAGCCACAGAGCACAGGGAGATCAGCTTGGTGCTTTGTGACCGCCTGGAGGGGTGGGATGGGGAGAGTGGGAGGGAGGGAGATGCATGAGGGAAGGGTTGTGGGAACAGATGTATATGTATGACTGATTCACTTTGTTATAAAGCAGAAACTAATTAAAAAAATTTAAAAAAAAAGGGGTTAATTCCTGTTACAAATGTTTAAGAGGACAGGGAATTCCATAATTTTTAAAAAAGATTCCCCCAGTAACGCTATTAAAATAATATGACTTTCAGCTTGTATGGAAGGAAGGAGTTTAAGTTATGTAGAACACTCATTTATGTGAAACAGTGACAAGAGCCGATAATAAAGCATTCTGGTGTCTATGTTTTAGTCAGTGTACTAGTGAAGTGCTACCTATATGTAAAACTTTGACTGCTCTTTGAATACTGTCTGTTTCTCAAGTATACCCATGGGAAAAAAAGTTCTTTCCAAAAGCCGTTCTCACATTTCTCTGACCTTATCAAGGTTACTTGTTACCTCTCTTTGGTGGTCGTACATGATACGTTAAGTCATTAATGACCAGTTTAAAGTCGTCAAGGAGGAGGAGGTCTATTCCTGTTGAGGCAGCAACTCGAACGCCATCTGTGAAAATTTAAATGTGAAAATTTTAAGGTCATATGTCCATAATTATTCAAGAATGGTCAAGAAAAAAGCAATCCTCAAAATAGATTTTAAAATTATGTCTTCTCTTTTAAATTTCAGTTAACTTTTTGCCTTATCCCTAAGTTCTATGCTAAACAAAGCTTATACTATCTGAGGCTTTTTGTTTTCATGGCAATCTTCTTGGCAAAGATTTAACAACGTGTTTTTCTGGAAGAACTTTATGAACAAGTGAAATAATTACATAGATGTATAGGTGTCAGCTGGAAATCTAGGGTCACTGGGAGAGGTGCATGGATGTCTATGATGGAAGTTGGTTGAGTAAAACACCCAATGTTTTCTAATATATGGTACTTTGCAGTGTAGTTACTGATTAGTTGCCAATAATCCAGTAGGGGCAGATGCTAGGGTTAGCAAAGTACACCAAGCTGATCTATTAATTATATTACAAGATGAGTTAAGAATTAAGAATATTTAAAATATTTAAACTACAGAAATGTGGCAAATTAGCAACAACTGAGTAAATCCAACGGTAAATAGATACTTACTGTACTAGGCTTTTACGTTCTCTATAGGTTTAAAAATTTTCAAAGTGAAAGTGGGAAAAATGTAAGGCACTTAAAAAATAAATAAATGAAATGGATATCATGTCAAATGGGAATTTTTAGTGCCTTATTTTATATTATTTTCAAACCATATGTCTTTATTTTGTAAACATTTATGTGAAAGACCTAAGAAGATTTAAAAAGAAGGCCTAATATTTCATATCTTCAGAGATGATGGCTCAACCACTAGAAAAGTTTATTCTACACCTAAGGTAATGACAAAAGGTCTCAAAAGTATAAATGTGATTGATGGTTCATCTTTGCCCATGGCATTATATGTGAGGTGCTTTTGAATGAGATCCCTGTGTATATACCCTTGCTAAAACTGAGCCATCATATTCTGAAAACTGGGAGAGAAATCACTGTCTCTCTTGACATTTGCTAAGCAAAAGATTGTGTCCTAAAGTTAAGAGCATGGGATTCTTTTGCAGTGGGGTATGTGTGTGTGTGTGTGTGTGTGTGTAAAAACAATTTGGAGTGAAATGATGGGTGGGTGGGAATTAATAATGAAGGTGTATGCCCAGTAGTGGGACTGCTGGGTGGTATGGTAGTTCTATTTTAGTTTTTTAAGGAACATCCATACTGTTCTCCATAGTGGCTGTATCAATTTATATTCCCACCAACAGCGTGGGAGGGTTCCCTTTTCTCCACACCCTCTCCAGCATTTATTGTTTCTTGATTTTTTGATAATGGCCATTCTGACTGGTGTGAGGTGATACCTCATTGTAGTTTTGACTTGCATTTCTCTAATGATTAGTGATGTCGAGCATCTTTTCATGTGCCTCTTGGCCATCTGTATGTCTTCCTTGGTGAAATGTCTATTTAATGGCCTATGTGGGAAAAGAACCTAAAAAAGAGTGGATATATGTAAATGTATAACTGATTCACTTTGCTGTACAGCAGAAACTAACACAACATTGTAAAGCAACTAGGCTCCAATAAAAATTAAAAAAATAATAATAATGAAGGTGACTATACCTGGTGAATAGATTGCAACTCTGTCAATTCCCCGATCCTCTTCTTGTAGTTGTCGTAAAAACACACCAACAGAGTCTGAGATAGGTTTGAGTGTGAACTGGCAGCGTTCACGCCGGGATGGTAGCCTCACAGATATCACAGGTAACCCATTTTGATACACCACTGTCACATCTGAATGAAAAAGACCCATAACCATATGATAATTAGATTTCATTATAAGTTAAAGTGACATTATTAATCTTCTTAAATGGGGTTTTATTATTATTAGTGTGGCTTAAAATGTTTTCTAAGGTTCAAGAATATGCCCTTTAGCTTTAGTTGAAGGTTATTTCAGGAAATGGCTTATGGAAGATCATATCTATCACACAACACTTTGCAGAAAAAAGAAAATATGCAAAGGATTATCTTTTAAGTGGGTCAAGGAGAGGCTTTCCCAGGAATTTAAGGTAAAGTTCTTGGTATTGGTGAATACAAACCCTGAATCCATTTAGTATACTTTTATTAAGTAGACAGAGATTGCTGGGCCAAATTCTATACCCTGTAGGAGGTGGCTCTCGGGAGCCAGAGCTTTTTTAAGAATCTGTGGGGAATGACATGTGAAAGTACACTAATAAGTGAGACTTACTCAAGGACAATCAACTCATATTTCTGTAGTACGTATAATATTATATCCAAGGTGCTTGATAAGTAAGCATTCTCTTATACAACTTGGACATATTATGATATAATAAAAAACAATTCCTTTTAAGTTCTCTTGAACATTTTCCTGAGGTTAGCAAGAGGCCAAAGCTCAACTTTTGGGATTTACTAACAAAACGTTATTAAGGGAACCATTATCATAAGCTACACAACTGAAAGGATTTTCTACAACAGAACGGCACAGAATTCCTTATTTCCTTATCTTGTTCCTTAACAGTCTTGATTTATAGAACCTTAGTCCCTAAAACAAATGCCAGAATAACTCTTTCAAAATAATTTTCAAATGAATCTTTTAATAAATAAATTTTGAACCACGATTTTTTACACAAGCAACCAAGCATTTAAAGATGATAATTTAGGGATTTCCCTGATGGCACAGTGGATAAGACTTCGTGCTCCCAATGCAGGGGGCCTGGGTTCAATCCCTGGTCAGGGAGCTATATCCCACATGCATGCTGCAACTAAGAGTTCACATGCCACAACTAAGGAGCCCACGTGCTGCAATTAAGGAGCCCACCTGCCACAACTAAGACCTGGTGCAACCAAATAAATAAATAAATATTTTTAAAAAATAAATAAAGATGATAATTTATCACTAGTCTGTGAAAGGAAAACAAGGTTTGGAATCAAATCTGGTATGGAATTCAGCCAAAAATAATAAATAAATTAATTAAAAAACCCCACTTAGCATACTGCTTTAAGATGAGTGATGTTTCTTTTTTAAAAATATTTTTAAAATTAATTAATTTTTGGTTGCGTTGGGTCTTCCTTGCAGCACGCGGGCTTTCTCTAGTTGCGGTGAGTGGGGGCTACTCTTCGTTGTGGTGTGCAGGCTGCTCATTGCGGTGGCTTCTCTTGTTGTGGAGCACAGGCTCTAGGCACCCGGGCTTCAGTAGTTGTGGCTCGTGGGCTCTAGAGTGCAGGCTCAGTAGTTGTGGCATACGTTGCTCTGCGGCATGAGGGGTCTTCCCAGACCAGGGCTCAAACCCTTGTCCCCTGCGTTGGCAGGCGGATTCTTAACCACTGCGCCACCAGGGAAGTCCCTAATAATGTTTCTTTATTAACTTTTTTTAAGAATCAAAAGATCCACTCTATAAAGTTTGTAAGGATTCGTATCCCTCAAAATTGAAGAGCCGAGAGGAAATATACATAGAATAATGTTCTGGAGATTCTAAATGCATCAAACTTTTTATAGTTGTAGTCATTTACATCTTATTTCCTCGCCTGGTCTAGTAAATTATAGTGCCTACAATGAATACAAAAGCCTCACACTACATTGTTTCGTGACTTAAATTTTAAAAGTAACACTTATTGAAGCATAGTTTATAAATAACAATGTACACTCTTATTTTAAATGAACATTTGATGAATTTTGACATAATAATCAAGATAAAGAACATTTCCATTAGCCCCTCCAAATTCTCTTGATCCCGATTCAAGTTAACCCCTGGGCAACTACTGATTGGATTTTTTCACCACAGATTATATTTAGTTTTTCTAGAGTTTTATACTACTGGAATCATACAGCATGTACTCTTTTTATCTGGCTTCTTTCTTTCAGCATAATGATTCTGAGATTCACCAGTGTTGCTGCATGCATTAGTAGTTAATTTGTTTTTATTGCTGAGTAGCATTTAAAATTGTGGATACACCACAATTTGTTCAACCATTCACCTGTTGATTGACATGTGGATTGTTTCCAGTTTTGGACTACTATGAATAAACCTTTTATGATTATTTACTCACAAGTCTTTGTGTGGACATATGGTACACCTTTTCTCATCCTTTTACGTCTAACCTACCCATGTCTTTATATTTCAAGTGGGTTTCCTGCAGGCAGCATATGGTTGAGTCTTCCTATTTTATCCAATCTGACAATCAAGGTCTTTTAATTAAAGTGTGTATATCATTAGCATTTAATAAATTATAAATATTGTTGTGTATGTCTGCCATCTTGCTACTTTTCTTGACTCAACTCTTCTTTCTTCCACTTTTCTTCGATTCATGCCCTCTTTTAGATTAACTGAGTATTTTAAAATTACATTTAATCTCTACAATTGGCTTATTAACTGTACCTTTTCATATTTCGGGGTTACTCTATAGCAGGTATTGCCAAACTTTTTCTGTAAAGGGTTAGACAGACATTAAATACTTTAGGCTTTGTAGGCCATAAGATCTCTGCTGCAACTTTAGACTCTGCACTGTGGTGCAAAAGCAGCCCTAGGCAATATGTAAACGAATATGCATGGCTGTTTCAACAAACTTTATTTACAAAAATAAGGAGTGCACTGGACTTGGCCTGTTGGGTTTGCTGAACCCTACTCAAGGGTTTACAATATACATTTTTAACTTATCACAGTTAACCTTCAAGTAATATCATACCACTTTAGGTATAGTGTAGAGAACCTTACAACAATATACTTCCATTCCCCCTGTATTGTTCTATATTTTATTTCTACATGTTATAAACCACACAATACATTATTTTTACTTTGATAACTGATTATACTTTAAAGAAATTTTAAAATGAGAAAAATGTCTTTTATATTTATACACATATTTACCCTCTGGTGTTCCTCATTGTTTCTGGTATAGATCCACATTTCCATTTGGTATCATTTTCCTTTTGTCTCAAGAGCTTCCTTAAACATTTCTTGTTGTGCAGATATGTTGACAATAAATTCTCTCAGTTTTGGTAAAGTGAGAAAAAGTCTTTATTTCATCTTCAATTTTGAAAGACATTTTTGCTATGTAAAATATTCTAGGTTGGCTTTTTTTTTTTTTTTTTCCTTTTAGTGCTCTAAAGAACTTGCCTTCTGGTTTGCACAGTATATGATAAATTTGTGTACATTCTTATCTCTGTTCCTTTGTATGTAATATGTCTTTTTCCCTCTGGCTGCTTTTAATATTTTCTCTTTAGCATTGGTTTTCAGCAATCTGATTATAATATTCCTTTCTATGGTTTTCTTTATGATTATTCTGTTTGGGAATTGTTAAATTTCTTAGCTCTGTGGGCTCATCGTTCTCATCAAATTTGGAAAAATTTTGGCCATTATTCAAATATTTTTTATGTCTCCCACCCCTCTCCTTATGGGATTCCAATTACACTTATATTAGACCATGTGGTACTGTCACACAGGGCACTAAAACTCTGTTCATATTATTTTAGGAGTTTTCCCCTCTCAGATTCATTTTGGATAGTTTTAATTGCTATGTATGTCAATGTCACTGATCTTTTCCTCTGCAGTGTTTAATCTGCTATTAATTCCATTTATATTGGTTTTCATTTCAGATATATTTTTCACCTCTACAAGTTCCCTTTGTTTATTGTTCTATGTTCTATTTTTCTTCATATTATGCTTATGTTTTCTTCTTTCTCTCTGAATATAAGGGTCACACTTATAATAACTATTTTAAAATCCTTCTCCGTTAATTCCATCATTTCTGTCATTTGTAGGTCTGGTTCTATTGACTGATTCTGGCCCCACCACCTCCCACCCTGCAGCGTCTTTACATGCCTAGTAATATTTGATGGGAGATTAGACATTGTGACTTTTACATTGCTGAATACCAGATCTTGTTGTATAGTTAAGTTGCTTGCATATTAGCTTGATCCTCTCAGGTCTTTTAAGACAGATCTAGAGAATCCTTTATTCTAGGGCCAATTTGGCCCCACTTCCAAGTCATGGTTCTTCTGGGAGTCTCTGCTGAATGTTCATGTATTCAGTGATGTCTCTCCTCTCTAGCTGGTGGGAAGTCAAATGATTTCTGGCCCTGAGTGAGCACTAAGAGTTATTCATTTTACAGCTTCTGGTAATTGCTATTTCCTTGGAAGTAGTTATAGCCTGGCCTTGTGGTTTAGAATTTAACCAAAGCCTCAGGCTGCAAGCTGAAGCAATGTAAGGTTAATTTCATTTGCTTCTCTTTTCTCAGAGATCAAACTCCTGTCTTGCCTACTGTCCAATGTTTAGAAACAGTCTTTTCATGTATTCTATCTGGTGTTCTAGCTGTTGACAGCAGGACAGCAATTCCCACAGCAGTTAATCCTTTGTGGATACATGATTTGAATTTTTACATAAAAACTAAAAAGAAGCAAAGTCAGAAATCTCTGTTTATTCCTTCCAAAAGGAGAGTCTGAGTTTCCTAAGGAAAAAGGCCAAAAATAGTAATATAAACTTAATACATAGCATGTACCACCTAAAGTTTTCAATATCTAAAGTAACTTGAAATTTTTGTCATTTTCTTTCTCATTTTTAAAAGAATCCTTAGCAATCCATTGTTTCCGTAAAGTCAGAGCCAGCAACATAAATATCCCTATTTGTTCTATACGCAGTAATGATGATGGGGTCATAAAATTCGGTGATTAACTTGTCTACCTGGTGTTTTCTTCCCCCCAATCCAGTCTTCTTTCTATTGATATATGCAAAAATATTCACACACAGATTTCAAGAAGTAGACAGAGTTGGATTTAAATAAAAGATAGGAATCTGTGAATCTTAAACACATAAAGTATGGAAGATTTCACTAATACATCAGTTTCACAGGAAAGTGCTTAGGGGTTACTGTTTTTAAATAACTGAGACAAAGTCAACAGATAAAATTAAGGTCTTTATCACTCAGTTTAACTTTTTCCTTTAAAGATTATGAAGCCTTTAAAAGGAATTAAATATGAAAGCTTTGAGAAACTCTGCATGGATAGCACATTTCAGAACTGACAAACCTTTACTACAATACTGCTTTTGAAATAAATCCCCAGGTCTCCTTCTTTCCCACACACTAGATTGTAATGCAAATGTCAGATTTCTTGTTTTGCAACCAAAGAATAACAATTACCATAGTTCCTCAAGTTTAACAATATACAAAATTGCTGTTGGTTGTAGTGAAGTCACAATGGGAATTTACAAGCTAATGACAGCTGTCAGCTACTATTCTCTAGAGATAAATACTCTTTTTAAGTGTAAATTGCATCAAGTAACTTTTTGGTTGGTTTAAAAAAATCTTTTGCTTTGATTTCCATTTCAATAAATAAGAAATAATCTAAGTATGTTCTATAGCAGCGTGGTTCAAAGAAACCTAAAAATTATGGGGCATCCCATACAAATACTGAGAGACAGAATATGACAACTGATTTAGGAATAAAAATTAAAAGGCAAGGAATTTTCCAGAGTAAGAAGAGAAGTGCAAGGACAACAGACACATGGGGTTGAAGAAGTAATATATTAAAAAAAAAAAAAAAAAGGCTTTGGAGCATTAGGTGTAGAAAAAGTCATATAATACAAATGCTTGTTATTTAGCCAACTGTTAAAAATTCATAGTAGGAAAATTAGTTGGTGTTCAAAATAATTAGTAAAATCTCCTCTAAAATATATCATTTTATGAACACCGTTACTGAACACAAGTTCATGTGCCTGACGCACAGTGAGGCCAAACAACCCAAAACATCAGAGTATGAAGCAGAGAAAGGTTTATTGCAGGGCCAGTCAAGGAGAATGGGTGTGCTCAAAAATCCCAAACTCCCCAATGGTTTTGGGGGAGAAGTTTTTATAGGCAAAGTTTGGGGTGAGGGCTGCAGGGTTTGTGACTTTCTTCTGATTGGTTGGTGGTGAGGTAACAGGGCAGTGCCCCAGGAATCATGTGCCCAGCCTGAAGTTACCATCTTCCACCTGGGTGGGGGCCTTAGTTCCTGCAGAAGAACTCAAAGATACTGTCATGTACATTCCTTGAGGAGGAACCAGGACCCTGCCCCAAGGCTGCACTATTGCTTCTTAACTGTTCCTCCCTTGTTTCTGCATTCCCTCCCCTCCCTGATTAGCAACTGTTTGAATCAGCCCTTTGGAACTCAGGGAAGGCTGAGGCTGAATGGAGCCCATTTTCTACAAACAAGAAACGGGGACACAGAAAGGACTTGTACCCAGGAGCCCCACAGGGTCCTGCTTGGTTTCAACATGACTGTATATCTCTTAAGGACTTATTATGAAAGGGAACTGGTACAATAAGGAAGCACATTTAGGGTGTTTTCTGCAGAGATACTTTGAACTGAACTTTATATTATATGATGGATGATTCCAGTGGTTTATGATCTTACCATCATCTGTTTCTTTTCTTTCCCCTTTCTGTTCTATTCTGCATCAAGAATGTGAAATACAATAATAGAATTTTAGTGTTGGAAGGGTCAGAGAAATCATACAGACTAATGCCCTTCTTCTACAGCTAAGAACAATAAAGTCCAGAAAGGTTACATGAAGTTCCTAAGGTCCATCCATGTTGTCCCAAATGGCAAGACGTCCTCCTTTTTTATGGCTGAGTAATATGCTCTTGTACATATATACCACCTCTTGTTTATCCATTTATCTATCTATGGACACTTAGGTTGTGTCAATATCTTGGATACTGTAAATAATGCTACAATGAACACAGGGAAAAATACCTGGAAGTAGAATTGCTTAATCGTATAGTAGTTATATTTTTAATTTTTTGAGGAACCTCCATACTGTTTTCCATAGTGGTTACACCAGTTTATCAATACATTCCCACCAACTGTGCATGAGGTTTCCCTTTTCTTCACATCCTCCCCAAAACTTGTGATTTCTAGTCTTTTTGATAATAGCCATTCTGACAGGAGTGAGTGATATCTCATTGTAGTTTTGATTTGCATTTTCCTGATGATTAGTGATATTGAGCATATTTTCATGTGTCTGTTGGCCATCTGTTTGTCTTCTTTGGAAAAATGTCTCTTCAGGTCCTTTGCCCATTTTTTAATCAGGTTGTTTGTTTCTTTGATGTTGAGTTGTATGAGTTCTTTATATAATTTGGACGTTAACCTCTTATCAGATATATCATTTGCAAATACCTTCTCCTATTCAATAGGGTGCCTTTTCATTTTGTTGATAGTTTCCTTTGCTGTGCAAAAGCTTTTTAGTTTGATGTGGCCCCATCTGTTTATTTTTGCTTTTGTTTACCTTGCCTGAGATGTATCCAAAAAATATTGCTAAGACCTATGTCAAAGAGTGTACTGCCTATGTTTTCTCCTAGGAGTTTTATGGTTTCAGGTCTTACATTTAAGTCTTTAACCCATTTTGAGTTTATTTTTGTATATGGTGTGAGAAAGTAGTCCATTTTGATTCTTTGGCATGTAGCTGTCCAGTTTTTCCAACATCATTTATTGAAGAGGCTGTCTTTTCCCCATTGTATATTCTTGACTCCTTTGTTTTAGATTAATTGACCATGGAAGTGTGGGTTTATTTCTGCAATCTCTATTCTGGTCCATTGATCTATGCGTCTGTTTTTGTGCCAGTACCACACTATTTTGATATGGTAGCTTTGTAGTTTAGTCTGAAACCAGGGAATACGATACCTCCAGCTTTGTTCTTCTTTCTCAAGATTCTTTTGGCTATTTGGGGTCTTTTGTGTTTCTATACAAAGTTTGGGGTTAGTTGTTCCAGTTCTGTGAAAAATGCCGTTGGTATTTTGATAGGGATTGCGCTGAATCTGTAGATTGCCTTGGGGAGTATGATCATTTTAACAAGATTAATTCTTCCAATACATGAGCATGGTATATCTTTCCATTTGTTGGTGTCATCTCGGATTTCTTTCATCAGTGTCTTACAGTTATCTAAGTACAAGTATTTACCTCCTTGGTTAGATTTATTCGTAGGTATTTTATTGTTTTTGATGCAATTGTAAATGAGATTGTTTTCTTAATTTCTCTTCCTGGTAGTTCATTGTTAGTTTATCGAAACATAACAGTTTTTTTTTTTTTGGCTGCACCATGCGCCTTCCAGGATCTTAGCTCCCCAACCAGGGATCGAACCCGTGCCCCCTGCAGTGGAAGTGCAGAGTCCTAACCATTGGACCACCAGAGAATTCCTATAACAGATTTCTACATATTAATTTTGTACCCTGAAATTTAACTGAATTCATTTATTAGTTCTAATAGCTTTCTGGAGGCATGTTTTAGTTTCTGATATAAATTAGGCTAACTTTTTTTTCTTTTAGAGCTGTTTCACATTTTACTCCTTATGCCATCTGAAATATACTTTTGTGAAATGAAAAATCAATTGTAACAGCACCATTGACTCTGCCCCTTCTCCTGATTTACAAAGCTAATTCTATCACATGTCAAATTTCCATATATGCAAGGTTTCTCTAATCTGATCCTACAATCTTTTCTGCACCAATACTCCACTGTTTTGAGTATTATGGTTTTAAAAATACATCTTAATATGTGGTTTAGGTAAACCTTTCTCCTCCTTTCTACTCCAAATTTATCTTAAGTATTTGTATAGTTTTATTCTTTCATTTGAATTTTTGAATAAGTTCATCAGCTCCTATTGAGGTTCATATTAGCACTGTAGTGAGTTTATAAATTTGTGTGAGGGAAACTGACAATTGTTACAATGTTGTCCTCATATTCATTAACATATTAAAACTCTGCATTTATTTCTATCTTTTTTTAGGTCCTTGAATAAAGTTTATTATTCTCAATAAATGCTTTACAGATTTTTAAATTAGTTTTCATTCATAGATACTTTCAAATAATTTATTTTTAATATTCACTTCTCTGTTCATAAATATAATTCCAAAGGTCCATATCCTTTTTCATTAAATTATGATATACTAGAGAAAACATAAGATTATCATTTTAATAGAATAAATTAAATATTATTTAGGTGATAGTAAGGCCCTTCCTTATACATTAGGGCAAAAACATCCTCAAATTTACTTAGGTATGTAGAATACATGATTTAAAATTTCTTTAAATTATTCATAGTATATTAAAAATGCTAAATCTGTCACATACTATCATTTTAAGAACACTCATTTTGAAAAGCAGGTAAATATTTATGTAAAAAAATATCTTTTCATATCAGTATAAGAAAGCCCAATTATAGAATCATAACTTCAGTAGTTTGATAAATCCAGTCATTTGGGTCCTTCCAACTGGTAGTATAAATTAACTTAGTGAAATCAGCTATATATTTCATTGTGAACCTAAGGTGAATTAGTATTTGTACAACTGAACCTCTCTCTGTAGAACTATGTAAAAACATTTGTTTGAAGTTATTACGAGGCTTAAATGATAAAAGTTGTGAAAACACTTAAAGTTATAAATCTTTTTTAAATACATGGTATTATTGGTTTTATGTTAAATAGTAGTACAACCTATGTACCTTTCATTGAATCTGGTTATTTTAAAATCTGTTTATGAAGATAATTAATCTCTCATAAATGTCAAAAGCATTTGTGCTAAGTGAGAGGTCATCCTCTTCCTTCCTTCTGTTCATCTACTCATTCTACTGAGAATTAACTATTTTATTTTGCTTTTGTAAAAATAAAATCCTGTCCTAATATAGTGCTCTAACATATTTTTCTTTTTATGAATAATGCTTTTGGGACTTACCTGGTGGTGCAGTGGTTAAGAATCCGCCTGCCAATACAGGGGACACGGGTTCGAGCCCTGGTCTGGGAAGATCCCACATGCCGCAGAGCAACTAAGCCCATGTGCCACAACGACTGAGACTGCTCTCTAGAGCCCACGAGCCACAACTACTGAGCCTAAGTGCCACAACTACTGAAGCCTGCATGCCTAGAACCCGTGCTCCACAGCAAGAGAAGACACCACTATGAGAAGCCCACGCACCGCAGTGAAGAATAGCCCCCCACTCACTACAACTACAGAAAGCCTGCACGCGGCAAAGAAGACGCAATGCAGCCAAAATAAATAAATAAATAATATTTAAACAAACAAACAAAAAAGAATAATGCTTTTTATGGTGCTGCTTTGAAAGTAACTTCATTAAACCTTGACCCTTGGTCCACTTTAATTTCTGGGTGGTAAAAAGTGGAATATAATCCTAAAGTACAGAGAGTGAAGTGCAGTAGAAGAATGATGGATTTTGGAACCTCAGATTTAGTAGTACTGAAGTTCTACCACAGAAGACACCTTGAATGCATGAGCCCATTACTGAATATAACTTTACCTCCGTTTCCTTACCTATAATGCAGAGAGTCTAATACCTCAGAAGGCTGCTTAGGAGATTCAATGAGAATATGGAAAAATGCTTGTCTTAATAGTTTTTCTTGCTTTTTCTAAAAACTACAGTCTTAAAACCCAAAGCCTAAAATCATATAAGTTTCCATGAGAAAATTTCCAATCATGCCTTTAAACCCCAAGAGAACAAAAATGACTTGTTCCACTGAGGGCAACAAGGGGAAAAAAAGCTTAAGTTATACAAACAAATTCCATGTGCCTAGGTATTTTTGGATAATAGACCTCCTTGAGAACCTGAAGAAGGTATGGATTCCCTTCTTAGACCTACTTCCTGAAAAAATTCAAAACAATTTATACATAAAAATTTTAGATACAATCGTTTTGTTGCATTGGAAAATGATTTCCTTCATATTACCTGCTATGAACTGAATTTTGATCTCCCAAAATTTGTATTTTGAAGCTCGAATTCCCCATGTGACTATCTGGAGATAGTGTCTTTAAGAGGTAATTAAGGTTAAAGGAGAAGATAAGGGTGGGGCTCTAATCTGATAGGACAATGGCTTTATAGGAAGAGTAAGAGCTTTCCCCACCCCCCACCATGTGGGGACACAGTGAGAAGGTGGTCATCTGCAAGCTACGAATAGTTCTTACCAGAGCCTAACCATGCTGGCACCCTGATCTTGGACTTCTAGTCTCCAAAACTGTGAGAAAATAAAATTTTGTTGTTTAAGCCACCCAGTCTACAGTATTGTGTTATGAGCAGACTACTGCACTGAAGTATTTTAAAAATAAATGTTTACAAAAACTGAAGCATTTTACCTCATTTTAAATCAAAATTAACAGCCATTTCCTGTTTTTTTAAGAAATAAAACAAAAATTTACAAATTAAAACAGAAAATAAACTTTAATTCTATATAAAAGAACATTTCAATTACAAGGCTGCTATTGTTTGGCTTGAATAAAGAAGTCACATAATGGCCTGGTTTTGGAACATGATAACTTGGACATTATCTTTGATATCTAAAAAGGTTGTACCTTTCTGTTTTGACGAAAATAAGTTGTAAAAACTCTGAGACTCTGGGAAAGGTATGTGGTAAAAAACATAATCACAGCTCTCATAGTTCACTTCACCAGATGATGCTTGGCTAGGCATATGCAAGGAAACTAAGATTTCTCTAAGACTCTTAGAATTGAATTCATATCACTCACTGTTTTGATGCAATATCAATAGTGAAACGATTGGAAATCCGAGTTCCAGTTTTAAGGTTTCTGAGTGGAGGTAATCTTCAAGAGCTCTAAGGTTTTTCTAATTCTTGTAGAGAAACTGACAAACCTCTCCATTCATGACTAGCCTAGAGAGAAACTTCGTCCAGCAGCTGGAAAATTCACAAGGTTGTCTATTTCTACCTACAACAGCTTGGTTGAAAGGGTTCATGATTTTTCTACCAAATCCATAATAATGACTGTAAGGTCTTGAATTGAAAGATTATTATGCTCATTCATAAAGGCCCAAATATCCCCAAGTAAATCAAGCCATAACTAAACACTTCCTTGTGATAAACTTTCTCTTCTCTTAAAAAGCAAACTCCTGTCCAAAGTTTAATCTAGCAAAGGAAAAATTTCTATTTTGATTCTTTTTCTCATAAAATCTTGTTCTCATAATAGTGATTACTTCTGTGGTAGCAGACAGGCCTTCTTTTAGGGCTGTTTGAAGTCTTCACTGCCAGTATGTGCCAATGAAAAAACCAATGTATTATTGCAATGGGTAGAGCTCCTTTCTTCTCTGAGGCCATATACGTATGCATGTCTCTAAGTTTGGAAGATGTGCCATCTGTTCGTAGAGTACTGAGATCTTCCTTAGAGTAAAAAAAAATTTTTTTTCCTGGTAGTTATTTTGGAAAAGAAATTTAACACTATTTCAAAGACGATGATAGCCATTAATGTTAACAGCTTTTCTAATTTCCACAAGAAATCACATTTTTGGGATTTTTCTTTGTATCAACATGCATATTAACAGACAAAAACTAGAAACTAACTCCTTAGAGCAATATCAGTAGTTTCATGAAGTCACATGCATTCTGGACGAAAACTGGATAGTTTCCAAATTCCCTCAAAACTTACTTCAAAATATTGAAACAAATGACAGCAATCCTAGAATGGATAACATCATCTGAAATTTGACATAAATTTACTTC
Source organism: Mesoplodon bidens (assembly GCF_964165515.1). Classification (NCBI taxonomy): domain Eukaryota; kingdom Metazoa; phylum Chordata; class Mammalia; order Artiodactyla; family Ziphiidae; genus Mesoplodon; species Mesoplodon bidens. The sequence goes on from NC_138176.1 coordinate 169,331,920, forward strand.
TGCTCCACACTAAGCCAGTTTAAATACTGTCAGCACATAACGCTTAAATGTCTTTCCATGTTCATGGGGCTGTTTTTCTTAGCAATGTGAAAGCTAATTTTATACAAGCCTTCACAAAAAGACTTTTGTGATGGAACACGTTCAACCATATTTTGGTATTTTCAAAATATGAAACTTCTACTTACAAAAAAAATTCAAACTGTAGGATATATTTTTAAAATGGAAAAATAAAATGGTGTTTCAGCTTTCCCAACTTCACATTTAGGTTGATGAGAACTCTGCCCACATTAAAACACTGTGGCTTTCTCTTCTATCATTTTTCATGATTTAATTACTTTCATTTCTTTTTTGTTGTCAAGTTTTTAAAAGTTGGAATGAAAGACAGTGGTGGAGTATGTTTATGTCCTCAATATAATGATGACAATAAATATAGAATCTCCAACTGTATATGAGCAGCCATTAATAATAAAACATGATTTAAAAAGTCCACCCTTTCCCACAAAATTATTTTAAAAGTAACAGGAAAAATTCTAGAATATAAAAAGAACCCTTACAAATCAATACTAAAAAGACAGTCCATTTTTTTTTTTATGCAGATAAAGCCTTGTTTTTTTCTGTTTTTTTTTTTTTTTTGCGGTACGCGGGCCTCTCACTGTTGTGGCCTCTCCCGTTGTGGAGCACAGGCTCCAGACGTGCAGGCTCAGCGGCCATGGCCCACGGGCCCAGCTGCTCCGTGGCATGTGGGATCTTCCCGGACCAGGGCACGAACCCATGTCCCCTGCATCGGCAGGTGGACTCTCAACCACTGCGCCACCAGGGAAGCCCAAGCCTTGTTTTTTTATTGAATGAGTGATCTATGTAATTGCTGAGGCCACTATATACAGAGAAGAAAAGGAGGACTTTATTTCTTGGTCTCTTCCTCCTTGGACAGAGTCTTGATGATTTCCTCCTTCTTGGCCTGGAGCCGCTCTTCACAGTGCTTGCAGGCTTCCTTGGTCTTAGACCTGTGGGACTCAGCCTGGTCTGCCAGAAGTTTCTTGCGAGCATTGTCTGCCTTCAGCTTGTGGATATGTTCCATGAGAATCCGCTTGTTTTTGAACACATTACCCTTCACTTTCAGGTACAGGCTGTGATACATGTGGCGGTCAATCTTCTTAGATTCACGGTATCTTCTGAGCAGCCAGCACAGAATTCTCATCCTCCTCAGACAGGTTACCTTCTCGGGCATTCAAGCATTGGCAGTACCCTTTCACTTACCTATGCCCATATGCCTGCCCTTCCGGCGAGCCAAGGTGTTTTTTCGGCATCAAGCCCGGGAATGGATTGTCACAGGCTTCTGGATAATCAGCCCATCTTTGATCAGTTTCCAGATCTGCTGACGGGAGTTGGCATTGGCGACTTCATTAGTCTCATTGGGGTCCAACCAGACCTTCTTTTTGCCACAGCGGAGGACACTGAAGGCAAGCCTCTTTTGAAGCCTGAGCATACTCATGGCTGTGACCGCAGGGGCTAAATGCAGTCCATATTTTTTAAATGGGCAAAAAGTTTGGGCATTTCATCAAAGAAAATATTTGAATGGTTAATGAGTACATTAACAGATGCCCAACATCTTGGTCATCAGTGAAATGCAAATTAAAACCACAATGAAATAATACAACAAATCCACTACAATGTCTATAATCAAGAAGACTGACCATTCCAAGTGTTGGGGAGGATACGGGGAAACTGGAACACTTAAACACTGCTGGTAGGAATGCAAAGTGGGATAGCCACTTTGGAAAACAATTCTGCAGTTTCTTAAAAAGTTAAGCACATGATGAAAGAAACTGAAGACCACACAAACAGTTGGAAAGATATACCATGTTCTTGGATTAGAAGAATCAATATTGTTAAAATGACCACACTACTCAAGGCTGTGTACAGATTTAATGCAATTCCTGTCAAATTACCAATGGCATTTTTCACAGAACTGGAACAAAAAATTTTTAAGTTTGTATGGAAACACAAAAGACCCTGAATAGCCAAAACAATCTTGAGAAAGAAGAACAGAGCTGGAGGAATCATGCTCCTTGACTTCAGACCATACTACGAAGCTACAGTCATCAAAACAGTATGGTACTGGCACAAAAATAGACACATAGATCAATGGAACAGGACAGAAGGCCCAGAAATAAACCCACGCACTTACGGTCAATTAATCTATGACAAAGGAAGCAAGAATACAATGGAGAAAAGAAAGTCTCTTCAATAAGTGGTGCTGGGAAAACTGGGCAGCTACATGTAAAAGAATGAAATCAGAAGATTCTCTAACACCATATACAAAAATAAACTAAAAATGGATTAAAGACTTAAATGTAAGACTGGATACTATAAAACTCCTAGAGGAAAACATAAGCAGAACACTCTTTGACATAAATCACAGCAATAATTTTTGGCTCTGTCTCCTAGAGTAATAGAAACAAAAGCAAAAATAAACAAATGGGACCTAATTAAACTTAAAAGGTTTTGCACAGCAAAGGAAACCATAAACAAAATGAAAAGATAACATACAGAATGGGAGAAAATATTTGCAAATGAATTGACCGACAAGGGCTTACTTTCCAAAATATACAGTTTGTACAGCTCAATACTAAAAAAAAAAACCAACCCAATAAAAAAAATGGGCAGAAGACCTAAATAGACATTTATCCAAAGGAGACATAGAGATGGCCAAGAGGCACGTGGAAAGATGTTCAACATCACTAATTATTAGAGAAATGCAAATCAAAACTACAGTGAGGTACCATCTAACACCAGTCAGAATGGCCATCAAAAAGTCTACAAATAATAAATGCTGGAAAGGGTGTGGAGAAAAGGGAACCCTCCTACACTGTTGGTGGAAATGTAAATTGATGTAGTCACTATGGAGAAAAGTATGGAGGTTCCTTAAAAAACTAAAGATAGAGTTACCATATGATCCAGCAATCCCATTCCTGGGCATATATATGGAAAAGATGAAAACTCTAATTTGAAAAGATACATGCATCCCAATGTTCACAGCAGCACTACTTACAATAGCCAAGACATGGAACCAATCTAAATGTTCATCGACAGATGAATGGATAAAGAAGTGGTATATACATACAATGGAAATAATGCCATTTGCAGCAATACGGTTGGACCTAGAGATTATCATACTAAGTGAAGTAAGTCAGACAGAGAGACAAATATTATATGATATCATTCATATGTGGAATCTAAAAAAAGAATACAAATGAACTTATTTACAAAATAGAAATAGACTCACAGACATAGAGAACAAACTTACGGTTACCCAAAGGAAAAGGGGGGTAAGGATAAATTGGGAATTTGGTATTAAGAGATACACACTACTGTATATAAAATAGTTAAAAAATGAGGACCTACTGTATAGCACAGGGAACTATATTAAATATCTTGTAATAACATATAATGGGAAAAAAATCTGAAAAAGAATATATATATGTGTGTAAACTGAATCACTTTGTTGTGCACCTGAAACATTATAAATCAACTGAATTTCAATTAAAAAATATTACGCACATACTTACTGTATGACCCAGTCCTTCTACTCCTAAGTATCTACCCAAGAGATATGAAAACATATATCCATACAGGATATGTAAAAGAAGCTAGATACAAAAGACTACATATTGAATGAGTCCATTTACATGACATTTTTAGAAAAGGTTTAACTACAGAGAGAAAAAGCAGACTAGTGTTTGCCTCAGGTTTAGGGTAGGAGCAGGGATTGGCTGCAAAACAGGAACAAGAGAACTTTCAGGGGTGAAGGAAATAGTCTAAGCTGGATTGTTATTATGCTTGCATGATGATAGGTGAATTTTATGATATATAAAATATACATCAATAAAGTTTTTAAAAAAAGGAATGGGGGGCTTCCCTGGTAGCACAGTGGTTGAGAGTCCACCTGCCGATGCAGGGGACGTGGGTTCGTGCCCCAGTCTGGGAAGATCCCACATGCTGCGGAGCGGCTAGGCCCGTGAGCCATGGCCGCTGAGCCTGCGCGTCCGGAGCCTGTGCTCCGCAACGGGAGAGGCCACAACAGTGAGAGGCCCGTGTACCACAAAAAAAAAAAGAGAAAAAGGAATGGGACAAAAACCAAAGAAAAAACAGGGGCATATATCCAGTTCCCCAAACCATCCACAGACTTTACTTAGGTTAAGAATTTATATATATTATCTATATTTGGGTTAGTTAAACTGATGATTGTTTATTATTAAACAGGAATTTCAATAACTGTTCAATGCTAAAATTATTTGTCCTCAAATAATTTTTTGTAAGGAGATCTTACATTTTTTGTTAACTACAAAACACACACAGCTTTCTACCACAATTCCCAATACAAGGCTAATTGAGTAACATTACATTTCTGGATAGAGAAATGAAGGCAGCCAGAGAGACTATTTTTCTTGCTCTTACTCTAGCTTACCTATAGTGAAGACATGTCCTGGTTTACCATATTTAAAATTGTCAGGACAACTCTGGGTGTCCTCCTTTTACTCTCAAAAGTGTCCTGGGTTGAGTGAGAAATTATACAGTCAACCTGTCTCTAACAGAATTACTTTCGTCATTAATCCTTAATTTTCATTACCATGAAGGGGCACTCCTGAAAGATTTGAAAGACTTGTAATAGGCTATAAGCCATACAGTCATAAAAATTTCAGTTACTCATTTTACAATTGAGGATATGGGGCACAGAAAAATTAAAACAAGAAGCCCCAAACCACATTTTTCTGATTAGGGGTCTTTAACACTACCACAGCACTTTTTATAGAATAAGAGTTTCTGGGAGCTTCCCTGGTAGAGCAGCGGTTAAGACTCTGAGCTCCCAATGCAGGGGGGCCAGGGTTTGATCCCTGGTCAGGGAACTAGATCCCACATGCATATCGCAACTAAGAGTTTGCATGCCACAACTAAGGAGCACATGTGCCGCAATGAAAAGAGCCAGTGAGCTGCAACTAAGGAGCCCGCCGGCCTCAACTAAGGAGCCCACATGCTGCAACTAAGAAGCTGGTGAACCACAACTAAGGTGCCCATGAGCCGCAACTAAGGAGCCTGCCGGCTGCAACTAAGAAGCACGTGTGCTGCAACTAAAGGAGCCGGCAAGCTGCAACTAAGGAGCCCGCCTACCGCAACTAAGATCCGGTGCAACCAAATAAATAAATAAAATAAATAAATAAATATATATTAAAAAAGAAAAGAAAAAGAGCTTCTGATGGGTAAGTACTATTTCTGTAGGGAAAGTACATTTTTCTCTTGGAGGTGGTAATTATTACTATCTCCGTTTCACACATGAGGAAGGAGGTTTTAAGAAGTTCATTACTTTGCCTAAGGTTAAAAGGTGGTTGCGTGGTGGAACTGGGACGCAAACCTTGATTCCAAAGCTTGACACTTAACTTCTAAGCCTAATGCCTCTCATGAAAGGGAACACGGGCATGGGTACAGGGATGTGCATGTGCACCTGTGTGCAGTGTAGCCAAAGCAGTTCTTGAGTTGAGGTTCATGAGACTAGGGATTTCATGAGCTGGTTTGAGAGCCTGTATCATTAAGAAATTATATATAACATTTCCTATGTGTATATAAAAATTTTTTTTCTAGAGAGAGAATCTAGAGTTTTCACCAGATCCTCGAAATTATTTATGACACAAGAAAAATTAAGAACCTTTTAGATTGCTTTGGTAGGGAGGTTAAACTTTTAAGATAACCTATATATTTTATATATCGGATATCATAGTCATATCTAGAAGATTTTGTCAAACAACAAAACTAACAAGCAATTATCGAGAGGCAGTATATATTAGGTATATATATTATATGCTAGGTATATAAATATCAAAATTATATAATGTGGTATTTTAGATTTTGTATGTAAAAAAAAAAAAACGGTCAAGCTCTCACTTGCTATAGGATATGACCCAGTAGTCATAACAAGAAGCAATGAATGATGGTAGAGATGTTTACTACTGGTGGCTAAATTCTGTTGAAGTAGCTGTGTATTAAGCAGAGTTTTCATATATGCTATACCAGCCTAAGGTAAGATTAATTTAGAAGTACAACATAAGAAAGGTATATAATTTGGGAGTAGTAAGGACACTAAGTTGCATTAAGTCAAATCATTTTCTGCTTCTGTTTCTTGATAATTAATATGAGTTGATTTTCTTAAGAAGGGCAATATTACTGGTAGGAATTTTGGGAGCATCTCTTTCTTTTTCTTCTTTTTTAAGTATGTATCCTTTTTTTTTTTTACATCTTTATTGGAGTATAATTGCTTTACAATGGTGTGTTAGTTTCTGCTTTATAACAAAATTAATCACTTATACATATGTTCCCATATCCCCTACCTCTTGCATCTCCCTCCCACCCTCCCTATCCCACCCCTCCAGGCGGTCACACAGCACCGAGCTGATCTCCCTGTGCTATGCAGCTGCTTCCCACTAGCTATCTACCTTACGTTTGGTAGTGTATATATGTCCATGCCTCTCTTTCGCTTTGTCACAGCTTACCCTTCCCCCTCCCCATATCCTCAAGTCCATTCTCTAGTAGGTCTGTGTCTTTATTCCTGTCTTACCCCTATGTTCTTCATGACATTTTTTCCCTTAAATTCCATATATATGTGTCAGCATACAGTATTTGTCTTTCTCTTTCTGACTTACTTCGCTCCGTATGACAGACTCTAGGTCCATCCACCTCATTACAAATAGCTCAATTTCGTTTCTTTTTATGGCTGAGTAATATTCCATTGTATATCTGTGCCACATCTTCTTTATTCTTTATCCATTCATCCGATGATGGACACTTAGGTTGTTTCCATCTCCAGGCTATTGTAAATAGGGCTGCTATGAACATTTTGGTACATGACTCTTTTTGAATTATGGTTTTCTCAGGGTATATGCCCAGTAGTGGGATTGCAGGGTCATATGGTAGTTCTATTTGTATTTTTTTAAGGAACCTCCATACTGTTCTCCATAGTGGCTGTACCAATTCACATTCCCACCAGCAGTGCAAGAGTGTTCCCTTTTCTCCACACCCTCTCCAGCATTTATTGTTTCTAGATTTCTTGATGATGGCCATTCTGACTGGTGTGAGATGATATCTCATTGTAGTTTTGATTTGCATTTCTCTAATGATTAAAGATGTAGAGCATCCTTTCATGTGTTTGTAGGCAGTCTGTATATCTTCTGTGGAGAAATGTCTATTTAGGTCTTCTGCCCATTTTTGGATTGGGTTGTTTGTTTTTTAGTTATTGAGCTGCATGAGCTGCTTATAAATTTTGGAGATTAATCCTTTGTCAGTTGCTTCATTTGCAAATATTTTCTCCCATTCTAAGGGTTGTCTTTTGGTCTTGTTTATGGTTTCCTTTGCTATGCAAAAGCTTTTAAGTTTCATTAGGTCCCATGTGTTTATTTTTGTCTTTATTTCCATTTCTCTAGGAGGTGGGTCAAAAAGGATCTTGTTGTGATTTATGTCATAGTGTTCTATGTTTTCCTCTAAGAGTTTGATAGTGTCTGGCCTTACATTTAGGTCTTTAATCCATTTTGAGCTTATTTTTGTGTATGGTGTTAGAGAGTGATCTAATCTCATACTTTTACATGTCCCTGTCCAGTTTTCCCAGCACCACTTATTGAAGGGACTGTCCTTTCTCCACTGTACATTCCTGCCTCCTTTATCAAAGATAAGGTGACCATATGTGCGTGGGTTTATCTCTGGGCTTTCTATCCTGTTCCATTGATCTATATTTCTGTTTTTGTGCCCGTCCCATACTGTCTTGATTACTGTAGCTTTGTAGTATAGTCTGAAGTCAGGGAGCCTGATTCCTCCAGCTCCATTTTTCGTTCTCAAGATTGCTTTGGCTATTCGGGGTCTTTTGTGTTTCCATACAAATGGTGAAACTTTTTGTTCTAGTTCTGTGAAAAATGCCAGTGGTAGTTTTATAGGGATTGCATTGAATCTGTAGATTGCTTTGGGTAGTATAGTCATTTTCACAATGTTGATTCTTCCAATCCAAGAACATGGTATATCTCTCCATCTATTTGTATCATCTTTAAGTTCTTTCATCAGTGTCTTAGAGTTTTCTGCATACAGGTCTTTTGTCTCCTTAGGTAGGTTTATTCCTACATATTTTATTCTTTTTGTTACAATGGTAAATGGGAGTGTTTTCTTGATTTCACTTTCAGATTTTCCATCATTAGTATATAGGAATGCCAGAGATTTCTGTGCATTAATTTTGTATCCTGCTACTTTACCAAATTCATTGATTAGCTCTAGTAGTTTTCTGGTAGCATCTTTAGGATCCTCTATGTATAGTATCATGTCATCTGCAAACAGTGACAGCTTTACTTCTTCTTTTCTGAGTTGGATTCCTTTTATTTCCTTGTCTTCTCTGATTGCTGTGGCTAAAACTTCCAAAACTATGTTGAATAAGAGTGGTGAGAGTGGGCAGCCTTGTCTTGTTCCTGATCTTAGTGGAAATGGTTTCAGTTTTTCACCATTGAGGACGACGTTGACTGTGGGTTTGTCATATGTGGCCTTTATTATTTTGAGAAAAGTTCCCTCTATGCCTACTTTCTGCAGGGTTTTTATCATAAATGGGTGTTGAATTTTGTCAAAAGCTTTCTCTGCATCTATTGAGATGATCATATGGTTTTTCTCCTTCAATTTGTTAATATGGTGTATCACGTTGATTGATTTGCATATATTGAAGAATCCTTGCATTCCTGGAATAAACCCCACTTGATCATGGTGTATGATCCTTTTAATGTGCTGTTGGATTCTGTTTGCTAGTATTTTGTTGAGCATTTTTGCATCTATGTTCATCAGTGATATTGGCCTATTGTTTTCTTTCTTTGTGACATCCTTGTCTGGTTTTGGTATCAAGGTGATGGTGGCCTTGTAAAATGAGTTTGGGAGTGTTCCTCCCTCTGCTATATTTTGTAAGAGTTTGAGAAGGATAGGTGTTAGCTCTTCTCTAAATGTTTGATAGAATTCGCCTGTGAAGCCATCTGGTCCTAGGCTTTTGTTTGTTGGAAGATTTTTTTTATCACAGTTTCAATTCCAGTGCTTGTCATTGGTCTATTCATATTTTCTATTTCTTCCTGATTCAGTCTTGGCAGGTTGTGCATTTCTAAGAATTTGTCCATTTCTTCCAGATTGTCCATTTTATTGGCATAGAGTTGCTTGTAGTAATCTCTCATGATCTTTTGTATTTCTGCAGTGTCAGTTATTACTTCTCCTTTTTCATTTCTAATTCTATTGATTTGAGTCTCCCTTTTTTTCTTGATGAGTCTGGCTAATAGTTTATCAATTTTGTTTATCTTCTCAAAGAACCAGCTTTTAGTTTTATTGATCTTTGCTATCGTTTCCTTCATTTCTTTTTCATTTATTTCTGATCTGATTTTTATGATTTCTTTCCTTCTGCTAACTTTGGGGTGTTTTTGTTCTTCTTTCTCTAATTGCTTTAGGTGCAAGGTTAGGTTGTTTATTCGAGATGTTTCCTGTTTTTTAAGGTGGGATTGTATCGCTATAAACTTCCCCCTTAGAACTGCTTTTGCTGCATCACGTAGGGTTTGGGTCGTCGTGTCTTCATTGTCATTTGTTTCTAGGTATTTTTAAACTTCCTCTTTGATTTATTCAGTGATCACTTCGTTATTGAGTAGTGTATTGTTTAGCCTCCATGTGTTTTTATTTTTTACAGATCTTTTCCTGTAATTGATATCTAGTCTCATAGCATTGTGGTCAGAAAAGATACTTGATACAATTTCAATTTTCTTAAATTTACCAAGGCTTGACTTGTGACCCAAGATATGATCTGTCCTGGAGAATGTTCCATGAGCACTTGAGAAAAATGTGTATTCTGTTGTTTTTGGATGGACTGTCCTATAAATATCAATTAAGTCCATCTTGTTTAATGTATCATTTAAAGCTTGTGTTTCCTTATTTATTTTCATTTTGGATGATCTGTCCATTGGTGAAAGTGGGGTGTTAAAGTCCCCTACTATGAATGTGTTACTGTCGATTTCCCCTTTTATGGCTGTTAGTATTTGCCTTTTGTATTGAGGTGCTCCTATGTTGGGTGCATAAATATTTATAATTGTTATATCTTCTTCTTGGATCAATCCCTTGATCATTATGTAGTGTCCTTCTTTGTCTCTTCTAGTAGTCTTTATTTTAAAGTCTATTTTGTCTGATATGAGAATTGCTACTCCAGCTTTCTTTTGGTTTCCATTTGCATGGAGTATCTTTTTCCATCCCCTTACTTTCAGTCTGTATGTGTCTCTAAGTTTGAAGTGGGTCTCTTGTAGACAGCATATATATGGGTCTTATTTTTGTATCCATTCAGCCAATCTGTGTCTTTTGGTGGGAGCATTTAGTCCATTTACATTTAAGGTAATTATCGATATGTATGTTCCTATTCCCATTTCCTTAATTGTTTTGGGTTCATTATTGTAGGTCTTTTCCTTCTGTTGTGTTTCTTGCCTAGAGAAGCTCCTTTAGCATTTGTTGTAAAGCTGGTTTGGTGGTGCTGAACTCTCTCAGCTTTTGCTTGTCTGTAAACGTTTTAATTTCTCCATCAAATCTGAATGAGATCCTTGCTGGGTAGAGTAATCTTAGTTGCAGGTTTTTCTCCTTCATCACTTTAAATATGTCCTGCCACTCCCTTTCAGCTTGTAGCGTTTCTGCTGAGAGATCAGCTGTTAGCCTGATGGGGATTCCCTTGTGTGTTATTTGTTGTTTTTGCCTTGCTGCTTTTAATATGATTTCTTTGTGTTTAATTTTTGACAGTTTGATTAATATGTGTCTTGGCGTATTTCTCCTTGGATTTATTCTGTATGGGACTCTCTGTGCCTCCTGGACTTGACTATTTCCTTTCCCATATTAGGGAAGTTTTCAACTATAATCTCTTCAAATATTTTCTCAGTCCCTTTCTTTTTCTCTTCTTCTTCTGGAACCCCTATAATTCGAATGTTGGTGCGTTTAATGTTGTCCCAGAGGTCTCTGAGACTGTCCTCAGTTCTTTTCATTCTTTTTTCTTTATTCTGCTCTGCAGCAGTTATTTCCACTATTTTATCTTCCACATCACTTATCCGTTCTTCTGCCTGTTATTCTGCTATTGATCCCACCTAGAGTATTTTTCATTTATTGTGTTTTTAATTGTTGCTTGATTCATCTTTAGTTCTTCTAGGTCCTTGTTAACTGTTTCTTGCATTTTGTCTATTCTATTTCCAAGATTTTGGATCATCTTTACTATCATTATTCTGAATTCTTTTTCAGGTAGACTGCCTATTTCCTCTTCATTTGTTAGGTCTGGTGGGTTTTTATCTTGCTCCTTCTCCTGGTGTGTGTTTTTCTGTCTTCTCATTTTGCTTATCTTACTGTGTTTGTGGTCTCCTTTTTGCAGGCTGCAGGTTCGTGGTTCCCGTTGTCTTTGGTGTCTGTCCCCAGTGGCTAAGGTTGGTTCAGTGTGTTGTGTAGGCTTCCTGGTTGAGGGGACTAGTGCCTGTGTTCTGGTGGATGAGGCTGGATCTTGTCTTTCTGGTGTGCAGGTCCACGTCTGGTGGTGTGTTTTGGGGTGTCTGTGGACTTTTTATGATTTTAGGCAGCCTCTCTGCTAATGGGTGGCGTTGTGTTCCTGTCTTGCTAGTTGTTTGGCATAGGGTGTCCAGCACTGTAGCTTGCTGGTCGTTGAGTGAAGCTGGGTGCTGGTGTTGAGATGGAGATCTCTGGAAGATTTTCGCCATTTGATATTATGTGGAGCTGGGAGGTCTCTTGTGGACCAGTGTCCTGAAGTTGGCTCTCCCACCTCAGAGGCACAGCACTGACTCCTGGCTCCTCAATTTGGGATGATTCGTTGTCTATTCATGTATTCGACAGATGCAGGGTACATCAGGTTGATTGTGGAGCTTTAATCCGCTGCTTCTGAGGCTGCTGGGAGAGATTTCCCTTTCTCTTCTTTGTTCTCACAGCTCCCGGGTCTCAGCTTTGGATTTGGCCCCGCCTCTTCGTGTAGGTCGCTGGAGGGCGTCTGTTCTTCGCTCAGACAGGACAGGGTTAAAGGAGCAGCTGCTTCGGGGACTCTGGCTCACTCAGGCCGGGCGGGGGGGGGGAGGGAGGGGCACGGAGTGCGGGGCGAGCCTGCAGCGGCAGAGGCCGGCGTGACATTGCACCAGCCCAAGGCGCGCTGTTCGTTCTCCCAGGAAAGCTGTCCCTGGATCCCGGGACCCTGGCAGTGACGGGCTGCACCGGCTCCCTGCAAGGGGGGCGTGGACAGTGACCTGCGCTCACACACAGGCCTCGTGGTGGCGGCAGCAGCCCCAGCGTCCCACGCCCGTCTCTGGGGTCCACGCTTTCAGCCGTGGCTCGCGCCCATCTCTGGAGCTCCTTTAAGCAGCGCTCTTAATCCCCTCTCCTCATGCACCAGGAAACAAAGAGGGAAGAAAACGCCTCTTGCCTCTTCAGCAGGTCCAGACTTTTTCCCGGACTCCCTCCCGGCTAGCTGTGGCGCGTTAGCCCCTTCAAGGTGTGTTCAGGCCGCCAGCCCCAGTCCTTTCCCTGCGCTCCGACTGAAGCCTGAGCCTCAGCTCCCAGCGCCGCCCGCCCCGGCGGGCGAGCAGACAAGCCTCTCGGGCTGGTGAGTGCCAGTTGGCACCGATTCTCTGTGCGGGAATCTCTCCAATTTGCCCTACCCAGGTACATGGGGAGTTTCTTGCCTTTTGGGAGGTCTGAGGTGTTCTGCCAGCGTTCAGTAGGTGTTCTGTAGGAGTTGTTCCACGTGTAGCTGCATTTCTGGTGTATCTGTGGGGAGGAAGGTGATCTCCGCATCTTACTCTTCCGCCATCTTCCCCGGAAGTCCCCAGTATGTATCCTTTTACCTCTGTAAAAATATTGTCTTCAACCCCTCACACAACATAGAGGCAACATACTAGCATTTTTGTCCTGGGATAACATTCAGCCAGATACCCCAGTACAGCTGTACATTGTTACATTACTGAAAGACTTCCATACAGATTGTTATTAGGATAATAGTAACTGTATTACATGGTAAAATTCATAATAAAAATTTCAGTATGAATTCATTAGTTCAAATTATTTGCCACTGAATATCATAACAACTACTGGCACAAGTGTCCTGTTGTAATGTGACTTAGTTGCCACTGAATATATATAACTTAATGAATATATATAAATACTGACACTGAATATTTAACAGTTTTCGACAACACTATAAAAACAAGAAATTTTTAAATGAATTGCTGCTAGTTCAGCAAAAGCTGAGAGGATTCAGCACTATAAACAATATTTTTATATTGGAGAAATTCTCTCTTTATTGAAACTATCCAATGATGTAATCCTGCAGTGGCAATGGAGGACAGTAATAAGACCTTGGAGTGGTGCTGGTATAGATGTGGACAGCCCCCATTTGGCTGTTTAATGAGCCAAGACAGTTCGAAGGGCAAGAATGACACCCACCTACTGCTTTTTAATTTATATTCTAAGATCACTTTATCAACTCTCTATGTCTCTAAGAGATAGGAAAAAGAAAGCCAGCTACCATTTTTCATTGTTTTGATTCTGGCCTATTTTTCCTTTTAACCTTTCCATACTTCAAATGAGTGATCAAAAATGGATACTTCCTCCACGTTTAGGGAATATGAGCACACTGCCTGTGTATTCCAATAATGAAACAGCTTTGGGACGGGTTCTGATAACACTGCAAATATCTACACTGATTAAATACAGGGGATGCTAGGAGTTTCAAATGGTCCATCTGAGGTTTCTTCAACTTCAGGTGTCCTTGTAAATTTGCAGGATGCTCTTTCAATGGTTGCTATGCCTATGAATTAATGTTTATAAGGTTGAAGTTAGAGTTCTATCACACTAAACTTTACAAAGAGAAAATATATTTAACAGTCAACCCTAAGCAAATAGTCTAAACTGTAAATGTGTAATGCTGGGTAAAAGAAATGATAAGAAGAGTTGTAAACTTATCTCCTCCACTACTGTAAATAAAATCAAAGCTTAGATCCTCTTGCCAATTTGCATCATCATGGACTTTTCCAAAGGACTGTGGTCCCCAAGCATCTTTTTTCAATTTTTTCTCACAACAGAGAAGAGTATTACAGCCCTGAGCATAAGGGAAGAAAAAGACAAGAAAGGACAGGAGGTTTCAGACTTTGAATTGCTTCTGTCTAGGCTCTGATACCCCGAAGGAGCTGGACTGTTTGATCATTATCCATAGTATGAAGACTCAATGATTAGGAAATTCCAAAGGTGGTCCTTCTGCGATCTTCACATTAACTATGTTCCCAGTTTTAAAACATAAATGGAAAGAGTAGACAGTATTATTCCATGATCTATGAAAACTTAAGTCTATTAGTTTTTCTTCCTGATTTCTCTTCTAAATTTACTATATCCTCATTCAAATTTTATTTCTCTTATTTAGTCCCCCACCAACACCTTCTCGCTCTGACTCCAAGCCCACCTCAAGTGAAAGAGTAGGGTTTATAAATCTATATATCAGTTTGAGAATGGGAAACAGAGTTAAAGAAAAAAAAGCATTGGACATAAAAATGGATTTGCCAAAACTCACCATCAGAGGGCACAACAGTACTGCAATAAACAACTCCACTAGGCCAAGAAGAGAGCCTCTGGTGCACCTAGAAAATACAAAAAGACACATCCATTGTCAGTACACAACAACAAATGTTATATGCATATGTGTATGTATATAATAAATAATAGCTTTTTAATTATTTAAATAGTATGTATTCTTTGTAGAAAAAATTAAAAATACAGATAAAAGAAAAGTCTCTCAAACTCCTATCATCCTAAGATGATAGTGATGAACATTTTGGTTTATTTCAAGATAAACCAGTATTTCACCATAATTGTAATTTGCGTTATTTGTACTAAGAGTGATAATCTATACATGTTTTAATCTAACAGTTGTATTTGCTTTTCTATGCACTGAATATTTACATCTTTTGCCATTTTTTAAATTTGGATCTTGGTCTTTGAATATTATTTTGTAGAAGTTCTTTAAGTATTAAGAAAATTATCCCTTGGTCAACAAAATATGTTATAAAAATTTCCCTGTTTTTATTTTTACTTTGTTAATGGTGTTTTTGTATGCACACAATTTTCATGTTTTAAGAGTCAAACTTTTCAATCTTTTCTGTGTGGTTTAACGGTCCTGTGTCATATATCAGCAGCTTTCCCTACTTCGAGAATACTATAAAATTCTTCCATGGCTTCTAGTTTGATTTTTCAAGTTTAAATCTTTGATTTATTAGGAATTAATTTTAGTCAGTTAAGAAGCAGCAATCCAACTAACCTCTAATGATAACACAGCTATCCCTGATATTTAATAATTCATTTTTCCCTCTTATTTGAAATGCTACCTTTATAATTTTCCAAATACCTATATGAATTTGGATCTTCTTCTGCCCAGTGATCTATATGCTCATGTCATAGTAGCCACACTGTTTTAAATATCCTAGCTTTATATTTTTACATCTGGTAGGGTGGAATAGTTTCCCTTATTAGTTTCCTTTAAGAATTTTCCTGGCTATTTTTGCTTATTTGTATCTCCATATGAACTTCAGAGTCAGTATTTCTAGTTACACACAGACACACACACACACACAATCAGCTTCAAAAATAACACAGCACTGTGATTAAGAGCATAGAATCTATAATCACTCCTGAGTTCAGATTTTGATTCTGTAACTTACTCTAACTACAACCTTTTTAAGTTCATTAGCCTCTTTGTGCCTCAAGTTTCTTCACTGAAAAATGGACAAAACGTAATACTAGCACCTACCACATAAAGTTGCTGTGAGGACTAAATGATGAATACACATAAAGCACTTAGAACAGTGCCTGGCATAGAATAAGTATTCAATAAATGTTAGTTTTTTTGTTTGTTTGTTTTGAAGTTGAGATCTTATTAACTCAATGGATTAACATAAGGAAACTGACATCTATGTGATTTTTGAGTCTTTCTTAATCAAGAACCTTGTAAGCCTTTCTATTTTAGTCTTTGTGTTCTTGAGAAGCATTTTAAGGTTTTCTTTATTCAGATCTTATATGTCCCCTTTAATCTAATGTAATTCTTCTTGTACTAAGTCTTGTCCAATACTAGGATCATGACCCCTGAATTTTTCCTTTTAGTTTGCAAATGTCTGTTAATGCTCTGCCTGTCCTTTAATTTTGTTATTTTTCCTGAGTTTCTTTGTTTTAGGAATGACTCTATAGTTTTCTTTGTGATCTAATCTGGGATTCTTTTAACAGAAAAGTTTAGCCTGTTTATATTTATTAATATAATGTATATTTAATGTCCTTTCAGTCATCAAATTTTATGGTATAAAATTTTTATGTTTTTTGTTTTTATTGCTGCTCTTTCTTCTTAAAAATAGTTTACTAAATGGTCTATGTTTGCTTTGTTTTAGTTAAAAATGTACCTCTAATATTAATATGGAAAGTTTATTTATTTTTTTTGTATTAGTAGTCATTTTAGAGTAAGGTCTAAGTTCTTTGAACTGCCTTTAAGGCCCAATATTATCTGATACCCTATTATCTCTCTGACTTTACCTCCTACCATTCTGCCTCTCAATCATTCTGCTTTAGCCCCTAGGCTCTTTTCTGCTTTTTGTATGTACCAGCTATACTCTTGTTCCAGAACCTTTGCAATAGCTATTACCTCTACTTAGAATACTGTTTCTCCAGAAAACTATCAAGCTCCCTCACTTCCTTCAAATCTTTGTTCACATTTCACTTTCTGAGTGAGGTCTACTCTAGCCAACCCGATTAAAAATGGCAATTCCATCAGTTGGTACTCCTGATATATATATATATTTTTTCCATCTCTTATTATGAGCAATGATGAACTTACAGTTACGTGTCTTTTTCCCTCCCTTCTATTTTATTTATTATGTAACTTTTCTTAGTGTTTATCTATCTATCATCTACCTATCTATATACCTCCCCCCAACCCGACATACTTTTTATTGAATTTATTGATTTTAGATGACATATTTTGACAGTGTGTTAAAAAACTGGGGTTTCTACCACTTTACATCATTTGTTCTGCACCCTTCCAACTTTCATTAGAAAACTGTCAACATTGTCAAAATTTTAAACATTCATACTCTGCTCTGCAAAACCTAATCTTCACATTTGTTTTAATTTTAATTTTATAGATTGATGGACTCTAGGCTTACTACCAATACTTTAACTGTCATTTTTCCTTTCATTTCTTGGTTGGCTGAACTTCATCTTATAGAGGTAGGACTCATGAGAGCTAAATTCCCTAAAGCTTGGCATGTTAAAAAATGTTTGTCTTTGCTTTTATATTGAATGATTATTTGGATTGGCACAAGATTCCTAAATTAATCTTTCCTTGAGGACTTCGTGGGTAAAGTGTTAGTGTTGATTGCTGCTGTGGAGAAGTCTGAGGCCAGCCACTTATTTTGGAGAACCAAGCTCTCTGAGCTTTGCTGGGGATCTGCAACCATATCATAGGCATCTTCTTTTGGGGTCTTCTCACACACTCCCTTTACTAGATCTGGCAGCCGTTCTTCAGTATTGTGCTTTGGGATTGCAGAGATATCTCTGGTTGTACTGAAGATGGAGCTTGTATTTCTGTTTCTTATTCTCCTCTCTATTTCAAAGTGATTCCAAGAGAAGGAAGAAACGGCTGCCTTTACTGGGCCATTATTTCTTTAAGTGGTAACTTTTTAATATGGACTTTTTCAAACTTACACAGAAGTAGAGAATACAGTGTGATGAATTTCTTCCATTCACCCATCACCTGCTTCTATATTTACCAACATTGGTCAAACCTGGTTCATCTGTATGAACCAGGTCTTTTCCACAGAGTATCTTAAAGGAAATTCCAAACATCATATTGCTTTACCTGAAAATATTTCAGTATACATCTACTAGGCCACTTTAAAACAGGAAATCCTCTGTCCTCTATGATTTTACAGATTATCCTCAACATTAATAAAAGATGTGTATCTGGGGCAGAGAACTAAATAAATACATGGCTGTTTATGAATATTATTTGTTAGAATGCTATAGAACATGGGTTGGCAGGCCAGCCACCAGTTTTTGTAAAAGAAGTTTTATTAGAACACAAACAAACTCATTTATTTACTTACTATCTAGAGCTCATCCATCTACTTTGACACTACAACAGCAGAATTGAGTAGCTGTGTAGTTGCAGGAGAGTTGAGTAGCTGCAACAGAGACCATATGGCCCACAAAGCCAGAAATATTTACCATATGGCCCTTTAAGAAAATGTTTGCTGATCTTTGCTGCAGAACCCCTCTGTTGTTTTGAGATAATTCACTTTCCCACTTTCCCAAAGTCTTCCCAGTCACTTCTACAATGACATTGGCAATTACAAAATATTACTTAGTAAGTGTCCACAAACACACATATAGGTCCTTTCCTTTCTTTAACCCTCCTAATAGCCTATAGTCTAATAAGGCCAATGGGAACAAAAATGATTTTGCTCTTGCCTTTTTTCTTTGAAATATGGCAACAATAACAACAAACAAAAGCAAAACAAAGACAAAAATATATAAGGAAAGGAATATAAGTGTTCAAGACCAAAGAGGCATTGGTATTCTAAATTGTATTCCATGACTCTCCTAGACTGAAATGTATTTTGTTGTTTAAATTGTATGTTCTTAATAAATCACAAGAAAATAGGAAGAGTTTAATAAATACTTGACTGATGCTGAACGTTTTAAAAATATGTCAAGAAAGTAAAAAAAGAAAAACATTCAGGCAAATGGCATGTATTATTCACATATTTAAATTTCATAGGCAGAGAACAAGATTAAGGTTAAGAAAGTAAATATTCAGAATGAGCAGAAATCAGAGAAAGAGTAAACCTCTAGGCAAACAGTGCTAACTGAATAAGGTGATTTGGTGCCTACTCGGTCCCTTGAAAAGAAAATACAAGTTTATACTTTTGGTATGAGATAGTCCACATCTTTGATAAGTAACTTGAGAACCTCTAGGAAAAACAGGGCTTCGAGTGAAAGTAAAGGAAAGTATTAACAACTGCCCTGGTATTACAACCATTACCCTTAAATCTTAACCCCAGGAGAAGAAAAATGCTAGCATTATCAAGTTAAGAGTCTGAGTACAAAGCACTGTAACTTTATTTTCCCAAGTCATAAGATTCAAGATAATTTTAAAAATCGAACTGTATTATTATAAAAAGACATTCCATGACCCCAGAGCAAATTATTAAATTCAAGTCGAAACTAACTTTAAAATCCTTTAGTTCTATCATAAATTATGCAATTTCCCCTACACGCACCATTCACTGTTCAGAAGAGCAAACTCAGCAATGTATTCCTGCCAGCAACTTGGGAAGACTGTCAAGTCTAAACAACCTGTCAATACCCTGCAAATATTCACAGCCAGTTGGACATTAAACCAGAGGCGGGGAAATAGGAAAAAATAGAGAAAAAAAGAAAGAGGAAAAAGGTATTTCCTTATTAATCCAGTTCCCTTTATTTACGAAAATCTTGGGATCTAATTTCATTAGGAAACAAATATCTGTTACCTATGTTAAACTGTATAAAAAATACTACATTAATTATGTCAAAAAGCTTTAGATGGAATAATTATATATACTTGTCCATGGCTAAAACCTTGTTATAAATAGCCTTACTATATCATGAGTTTAGGTGTCAAATGATATTCCCGTTACATTTCCCGTAGTATAACAAGGAATGCTTATGAGAATGGATCCTTTCAATACATGTTCCAAAAGTTTCTCTTCTTTAAGACCAGGGTACCCAGGTTTCAACAACTCTGCCAAACTTACCTTTAGAATCCAGTGCTTACAAGCATACTAGGATTAACAGTGTAAAACTATTTCAGGTGTTCTAAAGCAAGACACACCTATAACAGCTTCTACAATTTGGCATCAGTTTTATCCGTACCCTTGACGTAATAAAACTGGTGAAGCATTACATCGGCAATAATTTTTCACTACTTCAACTCTACAAATATACTAAAATATGCATTGTGACTTCAAACCCTCAAGATATAGGAGATTTGCAGTTAGAAGAGTTGGGGCCAGCTGAAATCTTGAATTTCAAGCCCAAAGTCTCAGTTTCCCCAGCTGTTAAATTAAAGACAGCAATGACAACAAAACTGACTATTTCACAAGGTTGATTTCATTTAAGGATAAGTGACAGTATAAATGTGATAACATGTGAATGACCAACATCCTACCAAAATTTAAGATATTCAGAAATATAAACTCAAAACAGGGACTTCCCTGGAGGTCCAGTGGTTTCTACTGCAGGGGGCACAAGTTTGATCCCTGGTTTGGGAACTAAGATCCTGCATGCCACATGGCACAGCCAAAAAAAAAAAAAAAAACCCAAAACTCAAAACAAATCAATCTCTTTAAGGGCCTCTTATTAAAAAGAATTTAGTAAGTTTAACACATTTCAAAAGCCAAAACTATCTCTAAACAAAGAGATATTATACAATATAAACACCTTGTGATGTTAAAGCTAGAAACCTGAAGGTTTAAACGAGAATCTCTTCAGAAAGCACTGTAAAAAACACTTAAAGGGTTAGACTAACTACAGGGCATATTTTATCAATAACTCACCAAGGAAACAAAGTTTCTGATACAGTTTAAGTGAAAGTGGTATATTTTGTGAGTTAAATTATATAATACAGTTTAATAGTGGAAAATTATTTTCTCCTTGAATATATTATTTTAAATGGTTCCTACATTTTATTATAACATTGGCAACATTTCCCCATTAGAATATATTGTTACTTCATAATGGAAGTCATGATTCAATTTATATACCTTTGATTTTCAAGAGAATTTCACATCTACAAAACAAGGCAATATGAAGGACTTTTCGCTGTATCTTTCAATATCAGTTTTCTAATTAGGAAATCAAATCTAGCTCCCAAATTATCAATAAGGTATTTAAAAAGTAATACTTGTTCAACAACTCACAGTGCTTTGAGGATCGAACGTATATAAAGACATATGTATATAATAGCATACATGTATATAAAAGCATACAAAGCAAGACCTTAGCCACAAAATCTTCACTGCTGATCTAATAACAGACTAAAATAATCAGAGCATTTAAACCTTAACCATAACTAGCTGTATGTCATATCATTTAACATAATATGAATTGACATAAAGGTCATTTTAAAATCCAAGTAAATACAAATATCTATCCATTTAATAGTATCAAGAAATGCTCATTAAAGCAAATTCTCTTAAATTAGGTTTTGAAATCAATATCTAGGCTCTAAGATTGAAAATATTACCAATATTTCTAGTATATCACTACTTATTAAGTTAATTTGGTATAAATTAAATTCATTGATAAACAATGTTTCTATTTAAGATTTTGATATTACGCCAAAATTACAACGTATCATTTATACTGCATAAGAACTAGAGTCCAATATCTATTAAAATTTCATTGTGTAGTTGAAACCCCTAGTATCTGAGGCAATTCTACACCTACGTTTGGAATGTTCTCACACCCTGATGGTTGCTACATTTTCCTTAATGGATGCACTTTTACTCCCTTGGGTCTCAGGACAGACACGTTAAAGATACCAGCGCAGGGCTTCTCTGGTGGCGCAGTGGTTGGGAGTCCGCCTGCCGATGCAGGGGACACGGGTTCGTGCCCCGGTCCGGGAGGATCCCACGTGCCGTGGAGTGGCTGGGCCCATGAGCCATGGCCGCTGAGCCTGCGCGTCCGGAGCCTGTGCTCTGCAACGGGAGAGGCCGCAGCAGTGAGAGGCCCACGTACCGCAAAAAAAAAAAGGTACCAATGCAAGGCATTTCTGCTTTACTTAAGTGACAACCTGCCTTCCCCACTGTGAACTGGTAAGTTCTCTTCTATTTTGTTCCTTTCCTTCTATTTATTAAGAAACTGCACTCACTCACAAGAAAAGTAAAAATTGTGGCCTCTCTATATCATACTACCTGTTTTTTTATAACTATTATTTTACCCAACATTTTATTATGAAACTTCAAACAAACAGCAAAGTTGAATTTTACAGTCAACACCCTTTTATACCTTTCACCTAGACTCTATATTATCATGTTATCTATCCATCCTTCTCTTTTATAGAAATTATGAATTCTCGCAGTTTCCTTAATCATTTAAAAAATATATTACATTCTCTAACTCCATTTCCTCTGCAACTTTCCTGCACTTCTCCTAGATTTTGTCCATACGTGTTTTCATTTGTCACACTGTATTCTAATTATCTGTTTGGATGCCTGCCTCCCCTTCAGAGCAATGATCACCTTGAAGACTGCCTTCATTTCTTTATATATTGGCACCCCAGCCCCCTACACTAGGAGAAAGTAGAAGCTTAATTAATATTTATCTAATTGAGTTGTCTTCCTCCTTATACCTCACTATCCTTGACATGTTTTATGACTTTGTCTTGTTATTTTACTGCTAAAACTACTCTGAGTAACAATGAAGTAATTATTACTTCTATAAGCATTTTGGGAGATATTCAGAGAACTAATTTCTTCATATATATGAAATGTCTTTTATTTTTAGTTGCTCCGGGTACAAATGTATTCCATGTTGTATTGAGATGGCCACTAAGTATACTGCTAGTTATTCTTTTTTAAACAACAAAAAACCTAAATGCAAAATCCTTAAAACCTAGCATTTGTACCTTTCAATAATCACTTAGACAATTCAAAACAGCATACAGACTTAGATATAAAGGAATGAAATCAGAATGTAAACTACATGGGAGTGTGAACTCTCAGTATTTGTTAAATGAATAAAGGTAGCTGGTTTAAAAGATCTTTTTATTGAGAGTAAAAATAGAACTTCATTTGTTGTGCTTTTTGACTGACAGTTCAGTTTGACTATGGTTCTTTTCATCACCTGAATTAATATTTCCTTCCATAGTACCATTAAAGTCTGTGGAATCTCAGTATATAACAATATTGGGGAAATAGGTAGTTGCATCTATAAATTAATGTATTGGGATAAAACTCCCTTCTCTAAAGTGACATAAAGGTTAGGAAAACAAGAACTCTAAAAAAAAAATTCTTTTGCAGGTTTTTAATAGTTATCTATTTTATACATATTAGTGTATATATGTCAATCCCAATCTCCCAAATCATCCCACCCCACCCCCCACCTCGCTTTCCCCCCTTGGTGTCCATAAGTTTGTTCTCTACATCTGTGTCTCTATTTCTGCCTTGCAAACCAGTTCATCTGTACCTTTTTTCTAGATTCCATATATATGCGTTAACATACGATATTTGAGGAAAACAAGAACTTTTAAAAGTATTTTATTTTGGCTTGATGATGAATAAATAGGTATTAGTTATATTATTCTCTATACTTTATATAGCCTACATATTTTGTAGTTTTTTCTACTTTGCTGGTGTCCGGAAGCTATGAGATTTCTGTGCTGGTTCTAGATAACTGCTACTCAACATGTAGTTCATGGATCTGCAGCATCAGCATCAGATGAACATGTCAGAAATGCAGATTCTCAGGCCCTATCTCAGACTTACTGATTCATAATTTGCATTTCAACAACATGACTAGGAAATTCACATGCACATTAAAGTCTGAGAAGCATGGCTGTAGTTCATCCAGATGAGACTACATTAGTTATTACATTAGGGATACATCAGTTAGTTAGGTGTCGTAGTCTCAGATATTTTACCTTTCGCATTTATCAAGACCCCAACACAAGCAACAAGGGCTCATGGGGAGGCAACATGACATAAAAGAAAGAATATTGCATTAAGAGTTTGAAAAGCCAGATTCTAATCTCATCTCTGGTGTGTGACCTTGAACTTCAGTTCTTCTCAACTGTAAAATGAATGAGTTATACAACATACATTGTAAGGCCCTTCCAACTCTGAAAGTCTATGAATATATGAAAATAAATACTAATAGGTATTTGCGGAAATGATTCAACTGTATGTGATATCTTAGGAAATAGGGCTTACTTTTAATGCTACAGGGGCCTTGTCCGTCAATTACTTTATATTTATTTAGGTTTGAAAATCAACCTCTATCTTTCATTTTCACACCTGGTTTCTGAAAGATGCATAGTGGTGAATAATTTAGGAAGTGGGTGGCTGCTATTAATAATTCCCCTCACTGCTTCCTTTGTTCTTGAATGCTGATAAAACACAGGTAATAGACAGGATTCACGAAAAAGTAAAATCAGATTCTGTATATTGAACAAGAGCAGGAGAATATTTTTGTTCTTAGGAAAAACACAGCTGAAGTATTTAGAGCTGAAGGATTAGGATGTCTGACACTGTCAAAGCAGAGAATAATAAATAATAGTATGCCTGTATACATATATACACGTGTGTGTAAAGAGAGAAATAAAGCAAATGTGGCAAAGTATTAATAATTGATGAATCTAGGTAAAGGGTGTAAGACTGTATACTGTAATCTCTGCAACTTTTCTGTAGGTTTGAAATTTTTTCCAAATAAAAGTTGAGAAAGAAAAATAATTAACATAAATATAATATTTATTGACCCCCAAATATCTTGTTGTATTCTTCTCTCTTTTTTAAAGTATAGTGGATTTATTTATTTTTCTGAAACCTTTAAAATGCATGAGAAAAGCTAGGATGGAAGGGGAAAAAAATCATTATATATAAAATTACAGTAACTTATACTCCCATATTGCTTCTATATTTTGTCTTTTAGTTTAGTTACAGACTTGCTTAATTTTTTATTAGCTTAGGATAAAATAAAAGGGGAGAAAGAAGTGTTAGTGCAAAGTTGTGTCACATCTTCCTTACATTAATGAAGTAAACGATTTCAAGCCAAAAGTAGGCCTTCTGTGATTTTTATTTTCACTCTAGCTTCAGCTAATAATGAAAAAGAATGTAGTTACCACTCACGAATATAAGTAACTACAGGCTCTTTTTATTCCTCTGCAGTGAGAAGGACACAACAGCTGCTATAAAAATCACTCTCTACCCTCCCATGTATTGTGTAAGTGTAACAGACTTACACCATGAGAAGAGCAAAACATAAAATGGGAAAGTAGCTATTTTGTTTCAGAATTCCTTTTTCATTTCTTGTAAGTTATTGTACCTAATTAAAAACAAAATAAACATGCTGCCTACATTCCTAACGTAACTGTCCTGTGTAATTGTAAATCTCAATTTGGAATATGAGCAAAAGAATCATGTACTAGCTGACTGGTGTTCTTCCTTCATTCCTTCCACAATTTATCCAGCAGGAACACCATAAGAACAACAAATCCAGCTTCAACTAATTGGAAATTTTAAAACATTCATAAGTCTTATTTGTCTTTAACACTCTGGCCTCATATAGATACACGGATTTTGGTTAACTTTCCTCCTTTTACTATCTTTAGTGAAGGGGATTTATTTTAATTTGCTTGATCTTTAAAAATATTCTTAACAAAGCTGTTCCAGGGTATAACTTCAGATAATAAATACATTACTTAAAATTAATACAAAGGAATAATAGTCATTAAAGGTTTTAGTAAGTACAAAGGGTAAGACCAAATATGATAGTTAAGATGATTTTCATATAATTCAAAGCTGAAAACACTCAACCCAGAATGTTCCTCAGCCCACTCTGACTCCAGCTGACCTCTCCATCTGTTTAGGAATCACATGGGGGCCAATCTCTTAGCTAACAATTCTTTTTTTACTTTCTTTAAAAAAAATTTTTTTTGAAGTATAGTTGATTTACAATGTTGTGTTTAAGTTCTCTTGTACAGCAAAGTGACTCAGTTATACATATATATATTCTTTTTCATATTCTTTTCCATTATGGTTTATCACAGGATATTGAATAGCTCCCTATGCTATAGAGTAGGACTGTGTTGTTTATCCATCCTATGTATAATAGTTTGTATATCCTAACCCCAAACTCCCAATCCTTCCCTCCCCCACCCACCTCCCCCTTGGTTACCACAAGTCTGTTCCCTATGTCTGTGAGTCTGTTTTTGTTTCAGATATGTTCATCTGTGTTGTATTTTAGATTCCACATATAAGCGATATCATATGGTATTTGTCTTTCTATTTCTGACTTACTTCTCTTAGTATGATAATCTCTAGGTCCATCCATGTTGCTGCAAATGGCATTATGTCATTTTTAATTTAAAATTTTTTTTAAATTTTTGGCTGCGTTGGGTCTTTGTTGCTGTGCGCGGGCTTTCTCTAGTGGTGACAAGTGGGGGCTTATATTCATTGAGGTGCGAGGGCTTCTCATCGCAGTGTATTGTTGCAGAGCACGGGCTCTAGGTGCATGGGCTTCAGTAGTTGTGGCTTGCGGGTTCTAGAGTGCAGGCTCAGTAATTGTGGCGCACGGGCTTAGTTGCTCCGCGGCATGTGGGATCTTCCCGGACCAGGGCTCGAACCCGTGTCCCCTGCATTGGCAGGCGGATTCTTAACCACTGCGCCACCAGGGAAGCCCCCATTCTTTTTAATGGCTAAGTAATATTCCATTGTATATAAATACCACATCTTTTTTTTTTTTTTTGTGGCTGCGTGGGGTTTTTGTTGCTGCGCACAGGGGCTGCTCTTCGTTGTAGTGTGTGGGCCTCTCACTGCAGTGGCTTCTCTTGTTGCAGAGCATGGGCTCTAGGCATATGGGCTTCAGTAGTTGTAGCACATGGGCTCAGTACTTGTGGCTCATGGGCTCTAGCGCGCAGGCTCAGTAGTTGTGGCACACAGGCTTAGTTGCTCTGTGGCATGTGGGATCTTCCCGGACCAGGGCTTGAACCTGCGTCCCTTACATTTGCAGGGGGATTCTCAACCATTGAGCCACCAGGGAAGCCCAAATACCACATTTTCTTTATCCATTCCTCTGTTGATGGACATTCAGGTTGTTTCCATGTCTTGGCTAACATGTGAATAGTGTGCTGTCTTAGCTAACAATTCTGGTCACAACTTTACGCAACTGAGACTGAGATTGAGAGACTAGCAGATCCTTATCTATATACAGAGAGAGGTCGATACCACTATCATTACCATCATCTTCATCTTCTAAGCATGCACAAGGTTTAAGTTTTCAAATTATTTTATTTATCCTTCATCTGTTGTGTAAAGAATTTGAGGTAACTACAATATAAACACACCATAAAATGGTGGTAAATTTTTTTAGAATTCTGAAATTGAAATTAAAAATCCAGGACCAATAAAAATAAAAATATTAGAAAATAAAAATTGGGAGAAAAGAAGTTTTGATGTGGCCCATCAAAATCTTCAACGAGGTCAAGACTTCCCTGCTGGCACAGTGGTTAAGACGCTATGCTCCCAATGCAGGGGGCCAGGGTTCAATCCCTGGTCGGGAAACTAGATCCCACGTGCATGCTGCAACTAAGAGTTTGCATGTCACAACTAAAAAGTCCGCATGCTGCAACTAAGAGTCTGCATGCCACAACGAAGATCCTGTGTGCTGCAACTAAGACTCAGCGCACCTAACTAAATAAATAAATATTAAAAACAAAACCAAAAACCTTCAACAAGGCTAAATTAAGTTCCATACTTGGCTCTAAGTCTCTGCAGTAGCCAGAATAACACCCTTCCCCTGCCGCTCCCCGCCCCACAAGATGTCCATGTCCCAATCTCTGGATTTTGTGGGCGTGTTACTTAGGCAAGGGAAAATTAAGGCTGCAGATGGGATTAAGGTTGCCAATAAACTGAGTTTAAAATAGGGAGATTATCTGGATAGGACCAATGTTATCACAGGGACCTTCAAATAGAGGAAGGTGTGGCTATAGAGAACCAGAAAGATGTAAGTGTGACAAAGACCAAGAAGGACTCTCCCCAATGTTGCTAGAGGAAGAGGCCATGGCAAGGGTGTAGCCGCTGGAAGCTGGAAAAGGCAAGTAAACAGAGTCTCCCTTAGAGCCTCCATAAAGGAACACAGACTTGCTGACACCTTGGTTTTAGCCCAGTGAGACTTGTATTGGACTTCTAACCTACTGAACTATATAAGATAATACATTTATGTTGTTTTAAGCCACAAAGTTTGTTGTAATTTGTTAGAGAAACAATAAAAAACTATTACAGCCTCCAAGACAAAAAGGCGACATAATCAGTGATAATTCTCATTAATAGAAGGGACAAAGCATAGCAATTTGTCAGGAAAGGCAAATATTTTCTAGCACAAAGTTCTAAAAGAAATTTTTGATGCAGCACTTGATATAGTAAGCTCTGAGTAATAATAGTGGATACAGGGATTCCCCCCAAATTCTGGATATTAAATAAGAAATTCACAAGGTTGTTTCTTATATCACTTTTTGATAAAAGACGAGACTATCTTTATCATCTTAAAATACAATTGAGTAAAGGCAATCTTTGAGGGAGTAAAGTAATACAAATCAAGCTGTTTGTTTTTTTTGGCAGAGTCAGCTTGATTTCAAAAGATTATAATTTAGAACAGCATAAAATATTATGGACAATTAAGTGCAATAATTCATATAGTAAAGTTCATTTAGAATTAAGAGCTATTAATAGATCTGTAAGTTGATAAATCTCAAGATTTAAAAATTATAGAAGGATAAGCAAATTAGAGTACTCTGTAAAGTTTAAAAGAAACAAATATATACATACATATTACTGATTTCCTTTTCACATGTATTTATATATAGTATATACAATATTTAAATATTAACTATTAAAATAAATGGGAAAGATATCATTTTTATGGTAATACTCTCTGGGGAAAAAGGGTTTTGGAATTGGGGATGGGAACAAAGTTAGCATTAACTTTATTGTATTGTACTGTATATTTATTGTTTATTTTCTTAGTAAAAAAGATCTGATACAGGGCTTCCCTGGTGGTGCAGTGGTTAAGAATCTGCCTGCCAATGCAGGGGACATGGGTTCAAGCCCTGGTCCGGGAAGATCTCACAAGCCACGGAGCAACTAAGCCCGTGTGCCACAACTACTGAGCCTGCACTCTAGGGCCCGCGAGCCACAACTACTGAGCCCACGTGCCACAACTACTGAAGTCCTCATGCCTAGAGCCCGTGCTCCACAACAAGAGAAGCCACAGCAATGAGAAGCCTGCGCACCGCAACAGAGTAGCCCCCGCTCGCTGCAACCAGAGAAAAGCCCACATACAGCAACAAAGACCCAACACAGCCAAAAAGAAAATAAATAAATTTATTTTTTAAAAATCTGATACAAATATATCAAAATACAAATATTTAGATTATGGGTGAGTTTTTTTGTATAATTCTCCATAATCTTCTGTGTTAAAAATTTCCAAATTATTAAAAAGAAAGAAAAAAAAAAGAACAGTTTATCCTTTAAACAGTCTTTGACAAACACCATTTCTCCAGTTAGGCTTTTCATGGGAGCTGGAAAAAAGTTAGACTTTGTTTTCTGATAAAGGCCTGGACTTTATTTTAATGGAACCATACAGAATTTATTAATTTGAATTTGGCTTTTGTTTTCAACATTATATGTATTAGATTCATCCATGTTGTTGAGTATAGCAATAGTTAGTTCTTTTTCATCATTGCATATCTATGTATCCATTATATGAATCCATTGTATGAATATTCCAAAAGGGACGTGTGGGCTATTTCCAGATTTGGCTAATAATGCTCTGATGAACATTCTTTACGTCTTTTGGTGCACTTATGTATGCACATCCTCTGTCTGGGTATATAGCTAGGAGTAGAATTGCTCAGTCACAGGATATGCATATGTTCAGTTTTAACAGATATAGCCAGTTTTGCAAAATAGCAGGTAACAACTTAGACACCTACTAGTGTTAAAGAGTTCCAGATATTCCATATTCTTTTTTAAAAAATATTTATTTATTTATTTATTTATTTATTTTTGGCTGTGTTGAGTCTTTGTTGCTGTGCGCAGGCTTTCTTTAGTTGTGGTGAGTGGGGGTTACCCTTCGTTGTGATGTGCAGGCTTCTCATTGTGGTGGCTTCTCTTGTTGCGGAGCGCAGGCTCTAGGCACAGGCTTCAGTAGTTGCAGCATGTGGGCTCAGTAGTTGTGGCTCATGGGCTCTAGAGTGCAGGCTCAGCAGTTGTGGCGAATGGGCTTAGTTGCTCCACGGCATGTGGGATCTTCCCAGACCAGGGATCGAACCCATGTCCCCTGCATTGGCAGGCAGATTCTTAACCACTGCGCCACCAGGGAAGCCCAACTCCACATTCTTGTGAATACCTGGTACTGTCAGTTCTGTTAAATTGTGGCCATTCTGGTAGGTGTGTATGTTATCTCCTAGTAGTTTTACTCCTTGATGATTAATGAGGTTGAGATCCTTTTCCTATATTTAGTGAACATTTAGATACCCTCTTGTGAGTATCCATTCAAGACTCTCACTCAGTTTTTTGTCAGATAACCTTTTCTTATTGATTATTAAATTTCTTAATATAGTTGGGATATGAGCCCTTTGTCAGATACACGTATTGTTAGTATCTTTTTTCAGTCAGTAGCTTGCTGCTTCTCTCTTAATGGTATCTTGATGATCAAAAATTTTTAATGTTAATCCAATTAGCAGTCTTTTCCTTTATCATTAGTACTTTTTGTATCTTATTTAAGATTTGTTTTCCTACTCCAAGGTCACAAGGATAGTCTGTGTTTTAACAAGCTTTATTATTTTACTTTTCACATTTATATCTATATTTTACCAGGAAGTTTTTTTTTATCTGCTGTGAGGTGAAGCCAAGATTAAATTTATTTTTTCTATATGGCATCAAATTGACCCAGCACCATGTATTGAAAAGACCATCCTCTCTCCACTGAATTGAGATGGAGGATTTGCCATAATCAGGTGTGTGGGTCTATCTCTGTGTTTTCTACTTTGTTCCATTTGTCTATTCATCTATTCTTGTGCCAGTTCTACATTATCTTACTTACTATAGCTTTACTAAGTCTTAATATCTGATATTGTAAATCCTTCCATTTTGTTTTCTTAATGATAGTCTCTACTATTAGCCCTCTGCATTTCCTTATACATTTTAAAATCAGTTTATTAATTCCCACAAAATTTTTTCCTGGGGTGTGTACTGGATACATAGATCAATTTAGGGAGAAGTGACAATTAAACAATGTTTAGTCTTCCAAGATTTGTTTTTTTAATTAATTAATTAATTAATTAATTAATTAATTTATGGCTGTGTTGGGTCTTCATTTCTGTGTGAGCTTTTCTCTAGTTGTGGCGAGCGGGGGCCACTCTTCATCGCAGTGCGCGGGCCTCTCACTATCGCGGCCTCTCTTGTTGCGGAGCGCAGGCTCGGTAGTTGTGGCTCACGGGCCTAGTTGCTCCGCGGCATGTGGGATCTTCCCAGACCAGGGCTCGAACCCGTGTCCCCTGCATTAGCAGGCAGATTCTCAACCACTGTGCCACCAGGGAAGCCCCCAAGATTTGTTTTATGGCCTAGCTTATGGTCAATTTTGGAAAACGTTCAATGTGCATTTGAAAATAGCCAAGTACCTACAGTTGTTGGGTGTGGTGTTACCAGAGGCTTTTAATACCACTGAGTTAAAGCTGACAATTTTTGGTGACAATTAAAGGGCTTAACTTTGTTTCTTGCTTGACTGGAAAGCAATTCTACTCCTGCAAAGAAACATGCTGTTTCAAGAAACTGCTGTGAGGAACTTTCCAAACAGAATAAACTGCTTCCCTAAACACGGTGGGGTTAAAGTCAAGCAGAAAAGCATGTTTGTTTCCTTCTGATGATTAGACAGATTTCACGTTAAGAACCCAGGCATGCACATTAATCTTATTAAGGCTGGAAGCAAAGGTTGAACTGGTTGTTTTACTCTTCAGAGCTACATGACTAATTGGTTTTAAAACCAGTTTTCTAGAAAGAATATACATTCTTCAAAAAGCTTATGACATACAACTGATAATACTTAAACACCAGATGAAGTTTAAGATTAGCTGATTACTTCACTATATTTTACATGAAGGGAGCACTTCATTAAGAAAATTTCTATCTTGTATTTCATGCGGGCTTTGGGGACCAAATGTTTTGATGAAAAAGAATTTTTTAAGCCCTTAAACACTTTTGCTCTTTGAGTTTCATCACAGATCACTGTTCCCTTTCTAGTCTTTTTCCGGCAATACAGAAGCCTATTGCTTCTCCTAGACAGGAGTAATGATCACAAAGGAGTTAGAAAGGAAAAATGGGACAACGCTTTAGAGATAAAGTAAAAATTAATTTCAGTTGGCAGAATGGGCACTGAATTGAGGAATAGAATTTGATGTACAAAGTTCAAATCCTGGTGTCAAAACTGAGTTGAGGGGCTTCCCTGGTGGCGCAGTGGTTGAGAGTCCGCCTGCCAATGCAGGGGATGCAGGTTCGTGCCCTGGTCTGGGAAGATCCCACATGCCGCGGAGCGGCTGGGCCCGTGAGTCATGGCCGTTGAGCCTGCGCGTCCGGAGCCTGTGCTCCGCCATGGGAGAGGCCACAACAGTGAGAGGCCCGCATACTGCAAAAAACGAAACAAAATAAAACAAAAAACCAAAAACTGAGTTGAAAGCAGATGATTGTGTGGAATCTAGTATCATGTCAACATTTGGGGAAAAACAAACAGACAGAACACATACAGGATGTGGCAGGGAATAACTACTGACCAAAACACTGTGAAACTTCATGTTATTATTCCATTAAAAAAATCCTTGTCAAATGGATGAATAAGAAGTCCAAAAGGAGACTCTCTTTTCTTTCTCTATTACCACTCTCCCTTCTCACCAAAATGTTGGACTTGCACTGAAATCTATTTCCTCAAAGCAGCTTTTCAGTTGAACTATGCAAGTTATAAGGCCTATCCTGGTTCACCCCAATTTGTCAAAATAATAAAAATTGACCTAAATCTCTCTTGGCTATTGATTTTTAGAGGTGCTGGTTAGGATCCAGAAACCATTCTCTATGACGTTCACCCACCAAATTTTCAAATGGCACTCAATATCTCAAATCTTTTCCTATCATATGGAGCAGAAGAAAGGATTTTAGATATACAACAATCAAAACTGACATCTGTTTATATACTGAATTAATGTTCTTATAAAAGGAGGAGTAAGAGCATTAAGAATTAAAAGTTACTTCTGGGACTTCCTGGTGGTTCAGTGGTTAAGAATCTGTTTTGCAACGCAGGGGACGTGGGTTCGATCCCTGGTCAGGGAACTAAGATCCCGCATGCCACGGGGCAACTAAGCCCGTGCGCTGCAACTACTGAGCCCATGCGCCGCAACAAGAGAGCCTGCATGATGCAACTAGAGATAAGCCTGTGTGCCGCAAACAAAAGATCCCATGTGCTGCAGCTAAGACCTGACACAGCCAATAAATACTTACATAGCTATCTGACCTGATCTTTAAAAAAAAAAGTTAAAAGTTATTTTTATTTCCAGTGTATAAGAACATCCAGTGCCAATATGTTTAATGTCACTGAATAGCATCATTTAAACAATGCTCTGAGTCAATGCTGTCTTTACATACCTTGACAACACAAGCTCTTTCAGGATGGTCACAATATTAAATTCTCTCTCTTTTAATTCAACACTACTAAATAATTCAATAGTTGATCTTCAGTAACAATTGCAATAAATAGAAGCTAGTTGATTCTTTAATCAGGGTGTGTTAAAGGAGTTCAAGGTTCTAAAATAGAAATAATCACAGAAGTCAGGAAGGCCAAAGGAAACTTAAGTGGCTTCTCTGAACAGTACCTTCTGTTTTAATTTCATAGAGTAAGTTAGCAAAAACACTGTGAACATCATTATTACCACAACAGACCAATCATGACTTGCTAATACTTAGTCCACCCCTCCTATTAATCATTCTACATTTGAAGCACATGAAAATCTGAAAAGTCACAAAAGAGGACAAAGACCTATATTACCAAGTGAAACTTTACATTCAAAATCACGTTTTCAATCCTATAATACAGCTAGAACAGTTGTTCAATTATAAGCTGTTTAAGTCTTTTAGGTTTTCTACTCTATTATCGCCCTATCATCTAATTCCTTTCCAAGAAGGAAGCTGAACACTGTTGATTTTGCCTATTTACAAACAGCTATTTTC
Source organism: Mesoplodon bidens (assembly GCF_964165515.1). Classification (NCBI taxonomy): domain Eukaryota; kingdom Metazoa; phylum Chordata; class Mammalia; order Artiodactyla; family Ziphiidae; genus Mesoplodon; species Mesoplodon bidens. The sequence goes on from NC_138176.1 coordinate 169,366,038, forward strand.
CATTTTAAATAATTCTAAAAGAATAAAACAAGTCAAAATATTATCCACATTTAGAGATTAGAATTACTACTTGATTGAATTTTTGAAGTACTTAGTACATGCAAGGCACTCAATAAACATTAATTTCCTTTGGGATAACATTTCAGAGTCCTCTGGGTCACTCAAGTTCACTAAGTCTCCACTACTCTCCCTCTATCACTTTACTAATACAAAATAAGATACTTCCAGCTTTTACTGACATTTATAATACTTTCTCCAAATAGATTGCAAGGCCCTTTGAAAACAGAAAGTGTCATGTACTTCTCTTAATACTAATTTATAGTAGCCACTTAGTAACTGTCATGTTAAAAACAATAATAATTCTAATACCAAGGCCATTGGCCGCTGCAAGCAACACCTAAAGAACAGATTCAAATGCTTATCCAAAATAAAATAACATTAGGTTTCCTTATAAAGTATTAGCAAGCCAGCATACCTCAGGCTACTATCAAGAAGGTGGTAAGGCTGGGACTTCCTGGTGGAAGTGGTTAAGAATCCTCCTGCCAATGCAGGGGACATGGGTTTGAGCCCTGGTCTGGGAAGATCCCACATGCCGCGGAGCAACTAAGTCCCTGCACCACAACTACTGAGCCCATGAGCCACGACTACTGAAGCCCATGCACCTAGAGCCCATGCTCCGCAACAAGAGAAGCCACTGCAATGAGAAGCCCATGCACCGCAACAAAGAGTAGCCCCCGCTCGCCGCAACTAGAGAAAGACCACGTGCAGCAACAAAGACCTAACGCAACCAAAAATAATAAACAGATAAATTTATATATATAAAAAAGAAGGTGGTAAGGTCAATAAAACCAAATAATATTGGCACTCCACAGGGAAAGGGTAATGTGATGAGATGAAACTAGCTAAGACTAAAGGGTTCTATTACTGTATTGTGTAAATGTTGCCAGGTAGAAGGGTAAGAAACAAACATACCTGAGGAGAGTCTACCCTCCAAAGTAAAAGCTTACTTACATAATCATGTTATTTGAAATGTATATACAAGGCAACAGAGTAATAGAGGTTATAAGGAGAGAACCAACCAAACACTATTTTCTGAATCCTTCTGGATTAAACGGATTTTAGAGTGTATGCCAGAGGAGGAGTATGAAGGAGACCAACTCCAATAAGTAACTATAAATTCACAGCAATGAAAAGAAATAGAAAGCAAAAAAAGACTGACAAAAAGTTTGCTGCATAAAACTTTTTGTTAATCAATCAAACTGTTAAATTCAACTATTTAAATTATGACATTATGCTACCAACTCCTCATCCTGCTTATATGGACTTGCTTGTTTGCCTGGTTTCTCAGAAGACTTTTTACAGTGAAGCTCAGTAACTTCACCAGGTTATGCCTTAGGTTATGCCTTATAATTATATCCTGTATTAGCTACTCGAAAGCACACACCAACTGGAATACTTTTCAGTGACTAAAGTACAGGAAGCGAGAGGAAATTTCATTTTATTTAAATGACTACTAAAAACTCTACTATAGGGCTTACCTGGTGGCGCAGTGGTTGAGAGTCCACCTGCCGATTCAGGGGACACGGGTTCGTGCCCCGGTCTGGGAAGATCCCACATGCCGCGGAGCGGCTGGGCCCGTGAGCCATGGCCGCTGGGCCTGCGCGTCCGGAGCCTGTGCTCCGCAACGGGAGAGGCCACAACAGTGAGAGGCCCGCTTACCACCACAACAACAAAAAAAAAACCTCTACTATACAACCAAATGAATTCTTATTTTTGGCCCCTTCCAACACATTCTTAAATGTTATTCTTGGAGTACTTAAAAGTTTTCATTGAATTATCTGAAGAAAAAGGATCTGATGTAAAACTGAAGAATTGCTAATGAGTGCTGCATCATATGACATTCTTAAAAGATCCCTCTAGATTAAAGAAAAAAATTATGAAAAATATTAAGAGCCCAGAGCAATTTTTTACCTCTGTTCAATTTTAAGGAGTATTTATTGATTACAGGCTATGAAAGATGAAGAAAGGAGCACATTTATACTTCCTTTTATCCCCCTCCCCCACCTGATTTGTTCATTTTATTATTTTTATAATATCACAGTTTATAAATTTATAATCTATTCTAAAAGTATAATTTCCACTGAGGGATATAAGTTCTGTAATGAATTCAATTTCTCACTGTTACACTATTTTGTCATGGTTTATTTCTTTTTTTTTTTAATCTGTTTTTTAAAGGGCAGTTATTTCCTTCTGCCTCATTTATTTATTTTTTATTTTTGCTGTGTTGGGTCTTCATTTCTGTGCGAGGGTTTTCTCTAGCTGTGGCAAGCGGGGGCCACTCTTCATCGCGGTGCATGGGCCTCTCACTATCGCGGCCTCTCTTGTTGCGGAGCACAGGCTCCAAACTCTCAGGCTCAGTAGGTGTAGCTCACGGGCCTAGTTGCTCCGTGGCATGTGGGATCCTCCCAGACCAGGGCTCAAACCCATGTCTCCTGCATTAGCAGGCAGATTCTCAACCACTGTGCCACCATGGAAGCCCTGTCATGGTTTATTTCTGAATATTTTGATTCATCTTTTGATTATATCGTATTTTATTATGATATAATTTTTTTATTTAAAAAATTTTTTAAATAAATTTATTTATTTATTTTTGGCTGCATTGGGTCTTTGTTGCTGTGAGTGGGCTTTCTCTAGTTGCAACGAGTGGGGGCTACTCTTCATTGCGGTGTGCAGGCTTCTCAGTGAGGTGGCTTCTCTTGTTGCAGAGCACTGGCTCTAGGCACGTGGGCTTCAGTAGTTGTGGCACACGGGCTCAGTAGTTGTGGCTTGTGGGCTCTAGAGCGCAGGCTCAGTAGTTGTGGCACACGGGCTTAGTTGCTCTGCAGCATGTGGGATCTTCCTGGACAAGTGCTCGAACCCATGTCCCCTGCATTGGCAGGCGGATTCTTAACCACTGAGCTACCAGGGAAGTCCTATAATTTGTTTTAAAAAGGTCTTATGGGTATTATGTTTGTTGAGCTTTTCCATGCTAGAGTACATTTATGTGTTGTAGTCATGCTTAAAGTATTTGGCTGGTTGAAAAATACTAGATAAACCTCAGGACATGATAGACATTCCCCTGCTGTTTTCTAACATTGTTTCTTGTTGAGGAAAAAGCTAAAGTTGTGTCCCCCACCCCACTATCTGGATGTCCACAGAACTCTTTCTTTATTCTTCAAGTTCAGTAATTTGGCCAAAACATGCCTTGATATCAGCTCATCTATATTAATTATTCCCAGGCCAAAGGATAGTTGTTTTGATTCAAGGTTTTGATTATTTCAAGAAAATTTTTCTTCTATTATAGTTCTAAATATTTTTTCAGTTCCATTTGTTGTTTTCATTAAGAACAGAGGTTGGCAAACAGGGCAGGCAAGATCCAGCCTACCACTTGTTTTTGTATATAATTTTTTATTGGAACAAAGCCATACGTAGCATCTATGGCTTCTTTTGCACTATAAGAGACAGAGCTGAATGGCTGCAACAGAAGCTGTACTGACCACAGAGGCCTAAAATACTTACTGTCTCTTTATAGAATAAGTTTGCTGACTCCATATAGATGTTAGATCTCCTTTATTTTCCCTTATCATCTTCTCTATAATTTTTATCTTATATTTTCTTTTTTTTTGTTTGTTTTGTTTTGTTTTGTTTTGTTTTTGCGGTACGCGGGCCTCTCACTGTTGTGGCCTCTCCCGTTGCGGAGCACAGGCTCTGGACGCGCAGGCTCAGCGGCCATGGCTCACAGGCCCAGCCGCTACGTGGCATGTGGGATCCTCCCGGACCGGGGCACGAACCCGTGTCCCACTGCATCGGCAGGCGGACTCTCAACCACTGTGCCACCAGGGAAACCCATTATCTTATATTTTCTTATTTAATGTTATTAAATTTCTTCAAGCCTTTCAGCCATGTCTCTGACTACATTTACTCTCTCTTAACATTTCTAATATGATTTTCATTATCCTAATGCTTTTCCTTTTCTCTTATACTTCTTTCCTGAGGTATACCCACTGATATTTCATCTCCTAATATCTCTTAACATTTGTGTTGGTGAGGTTTTAAAAAATTGTTACTATATTTTCTGTTACAGATCATACCTATAATTTCTTTGAGTCTATGAACAATGACATGTCACAACTCCAATAAAGGCTCACTGGTTAGACCTTTAAAGTATTACAACACTTACTTTTAGTGAAATCAGTATATTGCTTGGGATTCCAAGGAGGGGTTCAGACATCCTCCTGCATGTGGTCTAGATTTTATAGTATTTACAGTATGTTTCTTTCCTTTTAAAATTATTTATTTATTTATCTGTCTATCTATCTATCTGTCTGCGCCAGGTCTTAGTTGTGGCACACGGTATCTCTGTTGCCACATGCGGGATCTTCCTCACGGCATGTGGGCCCTTTTAGTTGCGGCATGTGGGCTCTAGTTCCCCGACCAGGGATCAAACCCGGGCCCCCTGCATTAGGAGTGCAGTCTTAACTAATGGACCACCAGGGAAGTCCCAGCAAATTATGTTTCATTGTTTGTATTTTGGGGCTTAGCCTTATGCCTCGTTTCTCTAATGATGCACTTCTTTTCTATTTTCCTGTCTTCTTATTTTTAGGGAGTTTCAAAGGAGAAGGGAAGAGTAAAACTTTCTTCACTCTGCTACCTTTAACTGAAGTCTTCTCACACACTATACTTTAAAATGAGTTAATCTTTTAAAGCAATAAATTATAGGCTTGATAGGTTTTAATGCATAGGTGAATGGAAGATAAAAATCCAACATCAGCAGTGTGAAAGAACTGCTTAGAAGAAGGCTGTGCCAGGAACAACATTTGTTTGGAGATCTGTTTGAGCAGCTGTGCCAAATCAGTTGTATCACTTGGATTAAAAGTAGCTGCAGAATGCTGTACTCTAAAAGACTTCCATAGCATGTTTACAATTAGGTTTAGGGTTACTCTTAGCAGTTTCACCTGAGCATCTCTGAAATCCCTTGTTGTACTCTTTTATTTGTTTTGGCCCTCATTTGTTGACACATATGTATATACTTGCTTTTACATTTCCATCTTCTGCCACTCTCGTTCAAATATCTCCTCCAATTTTAGAAGGTTAGGTTAAGTGATTTCTAATGCTTAAAATTCTTTGGGTCTAGGTCATGCTATTAGTTATAATACACATTGTGCAGTATGAAGCTGAATTATGTTTTAAAAACATCTATGTATTGACTTGAAGGACATGTGCCAAACAGATTTTAGGTGATTATATCTGTATAGTTCCCAAATTATTTACAGTAATCATGTATTATTTCACAATCAGAAAAAAAAATCACAAAAATACGTTATCCATAGTGCAGATATCAAAAGATATGGTACTCACATTAACAAACCCTCTTACATTCTTTCCCAAATTTTGCCTGATTTTTTAAAATCGCCATCTATAATTGAAGGTTTGGGTTTCTGCAGTCTTCAGAGTTGTTTACATGTAGCTCTTGAGTCTTACATCACATTGCTGGTTGATGCCTTTGCTCATAAAAGGATCCTCTGTCCCTAAGTGTTAATTTCCAAGTTGGCTGGTCAGCAGCTCTCACCAGCAGTGTATGGCTGACTATATCATTTGAATTTGTGTTCCAGTGGGTTCTATTCATCTTGCTAAAAGCTTGCCTCATTTCAGCTTCCTTCTGGGAATCTGTTTGGATGACATGAGTCATCCTCAATATATGAAATTCCAGAACATTGGGTTGGGCTACTGGACTAACAAATAGACTGTGTTCCAAGTGCTGGCAGCAGTGCGTCCTCATGCTATTTAATGTTTATTACAGCTTAGAAATGACACTGATGAAAGTGATCCAGGAATAAGATGTGACAGTTAAAGCACATTTTCAATCTCCAAGCCACAGAGATGACTAAACTGTCAAGCTGTAGATCTTATGTTTACTCAAGGGCTGGATGTCCCGCTCCACCAGCCCCCCGCAGGACACTAATAAACAGACAACATAAAACCTAAGTATTTGATAAAATATTATTTAAAGCAGTAATGGGAAGAAAGCTCACTTCCTCTTTATATTGCTTTGCAAAAATTTGCTTCATATTGCAACAATAATATGTTTTGTTAGGTATTGTCAGAAAACAGCCCCTCACTTCAAATGCTATTTTAGAGCATACCTTCAATAATGAATACTAAAGATTATTCACTAGAGACCACCCCTGAAGCTCCTTTGCCCCTTCACATCCTATATTCAACCTTTAAATCTCTTTATAGAATTCTGTTCTCTCTGGTCACTGATCAGAGGTCCCTTTTCTTCCTTTTGTCTCTTGCTCTGCCCACTGTCTCCACCTCACATTGATAATGAAGTATAAGAGACACTGAAATTACAATTAAAAGCATTATACTTTCCATATTTTAAAAAATCACTATACACATCCAAAATGAATAGAGATAATATCATTTCCTAAAATATATAAAAACATATCTAATATATATAAAATATTAAATATATAAAATATAGGAAATTGCCTTCAAGTGTATCTAGCATATAAATGACAAGGAACACAGCCTTGGCTGAGTGAAATTTGTTTTTCTCCTGAAATGTAAGGAAGACACAGGGGAATGTTTTAGGTTATACCTGTAATGAAAGAAAAGACATCATTTAGAATTCTACAGGTACTAAAATTAGACTGAAAAAGCAAGTAAGGTCTTTTGGTAAAATTCTTTTTAAAAAATATTCATGCTATCTTGAGAAATTGTCATTTATCTTCAAGGATAAGTTGGTTAATATGAAATTTGTTTTTCAAATATTTAAACAGTCTCATTACTCAGTCTCTGAATACAGAGATAAAAGGAAATCATTAAACGATAAGCTCAAAGACAACTTACGCATTTTTATAACAGTGTGCCTTTTCTATCAAACTAAACTGAGTTTGAAAGATTCCTTTCCTCCTGCTCTGAAATTCAAATGCACTGGTTGAAAGAAAAGCAAACAAGGATTGGGTGGTTGCCTAATCAAGAAAAGGAAATTCAATTGTAAAAATAATCTGAATGAGTCCCACTGATCTTACAGTACAAATCTTATTAAACGGATTTATAGAAGATCAAGTCTATTGGTTATTACTCGAATAACTACGAAAGGCACAAGAAAATGCTTATCTCATAAAAATGCCAATCCAGTTCAACAAAAAACATATATGAACACATCAACAAGATATCAACAAATGTTATTTTGGCTCAGCGACACTACAATGTGAGTTTCCTTTAACATCCATAACCTTTTTCTCAAAACAACAACCATTACAAAAAAAACTGAAAGGCAGTGTGTACTTAAATCTGATCATCTATTTTATAGTCTGTTTTTCTTACATTATAAATCATGCATTTTCATTTAAAAAAACTGGCAGTACAAGATCTGAGTTTAAATTCCTATCATAGGATGAGGCAAGGACTGTTAAAAAAGGCAATATAATTGTCTTAACAGATATTGTTTCAAATTCACATTATCCAACCTTAGCTAGATGATGAAGTTTGCTCAGTAAATGCTTTCACACGTTTCTAGTAGACACTCAGACTTTTTCCCTAAAGAGCCTTACAGAATTGCTTCCTATACCTCTCAGTAAGACCTCACCTCCTACTATACCAAGGTCAAGATCTTCTGAAATTCACTCCCAAGACTTCTTTCTTTTCCATAGAAAAGCTTCTCAATTTTCTTTCTTTCTTCCTCTCTATCTACCTCCTTATCTATCTATCTATCTATCTATCTATCTATCTATCTATCTATCTATCGTATAGTTGAATTACAATGTTGTATTAGTTTCTCTCTTAATCTATATCAGGAGATGAAGCATCTGTATTCCTTTTCAAAGTTAATCTCTTTACTCCTTCAGTTTTGGCTCTTTTCCCCAACCTTAAACATGTCTATTTATGTATTATATACATTCACCCACCCCACAAACTCTACCTTCACTGATACTACTATTGACCCAAACTAGTTTTTTCATTGTCAAATTTTCCATCACCCTTTCCTCATTTCTCATATATTAATACCTTTTGGCAACATTTGACACTATTGACTACCTCCTCCCTCTTGAAATTCTTTTCTTTGAATTTTATGTCGCTATAAGAATTCCTGAATTTACTTCTTGTCCTATTGTGTCTTTGATTAGTTGTCTCCTTCACTGACGATTGCTCTTTCAGCTATCCCCAAAATACTCCTTATTTAGGTCTCTTCTTTGCCTTTCTCTTGTCACACTTCATTATGCCTAGAGAGCACAAACTTTTTTAGAACTTCAAGTTATTATCACAATGAAAATAATAACTTGAGTCCTTTCTGTACTGATTTTCGGATCCAAATTTCCAATTGCTAGATATCTCTATCAAATATACCTACATTTTCTTGAACTATATGTTCCCAAACCTGTACCACTCCTGTGTTTCCCATTTTGATTAATTAACTCCAATCTTCTGGTTATTCCCTCAGGCTTTAAGCCTCACAGCCATCTTAGAATCTTCACTTCCTACTCCTAGCCAATTCCATAGCTTATTAAGTCCACCACCACCCTTTTAGCTCCTTTTTTACTCCTTTTAAATCTTTTTTTTTTTTAAACCAACACTGGTATAATTCAGAAGTTAAGAGCACAGGCCCTGAAGTTGCAAATGGATTTGATTCTCAGCTCCCCCATTTACTAGCTTTGTGATTTTGAGCAAGTTGTGTTTTTGTTTTTAACTACCTCAAACCTTAGTTTCTGCATCTGTAAGTCCAGAGGTGAGGTATCAAAGGGCTAATGTATAAAAACACTGACACTCAAAAACACTAAAAAAAAAAAAACTTTTGCTATTGTTAACTACTCCTGCAATAGTCCCCATCCTTCTAATATATTCATCAGAGTGGTAGCAGTCACCCCCCTAAATAAAGACAGGATGATACCATCCCCTCTTCAAAACACTCTCATTCGCTTCTCTTTGCTTAAAGGATAATGCCAAAACTTCTTATAATTTTCAATGTTTTCCACAAAATAAACGAACCCAACTCTTCCTCAAAGTACTAGAAGGATACTTCCTTCTAAATCATGACCTTAAAAATGTGTGTTATTAGAGGCTTATTGTTTCCTTTATCTAACAGCTGTCTATCCCATGAATATGAAGAATTCACCTGAAAATTTAACAATTTTTTTTTCTTTGGGAAACTTTGTTCTTGTGTCAAATTGTAAAATATTTTCTTGGGATTCTATAAGCCTTCTGAAGTTAGTATTTCAGATGCCCATGACTGTTCCTATCCCACAAAAAATTTCTACAGTAGATTCATCTAATTTCAGGGCAAACATTAACTTGAATCCTTTCTTTATTTGGCTGGTCATGAGCTCTGCATCAGAGCCAAAGACAAGAGGATCTGGCTGAGTTTCAGAGATAGCAGGTGGGAGAAAAGGTAAGCCAATTAATTGCTAAATATAATGACAAAAGAAACCTAATATCCATTAGGGATGATATGTTGTTGTAAAATGTATCTATTTTTAAAATTCATGTTATTCTTTTCCTAAGTATTTCTTACAGAAATCATTTATAATCAAGTAAAATAAAATAAGTGTGTCTAAAAATTATGATAAAGTTTCCTATTTCATCTTGCTTACTGACGAGATTGTATCTAAGTGACTGTTTCTATTTGGAAAAGTAATTAGATGTTTAAATAAGTAAATAGAATCTGGACAGAAATCAGTGATTGCTTTTCAAGTTTTTTCTTTTATTAGTTTATCTTGCTAATAATTTATAAATACACATTAACAGAATATGTTAGTTTACGAATAATACATGTTCCTGGGTGAGAAAAGGGAAGAGCTTCTCAGTGCCCTGCCTTCTGTTGGCCATCCCTTAGTATAGCCAGTAACCACATAAAAGTCCAATATCAGGGACTTCCCTGTTGGCACAGTAGTTAAGAATTTGCCTACCGGACTTCCCTGGTGGTGCAGTGGTTAAGAATCCACCTGCCAATGCAGGGGACACGGGTTCGATCCCTGGTGTAGGAAGATCCCACGTGCCGTGGAGCAACTAAGCCCGTGTGTCACAATTACTGAGCCTGTGCTCTAGAGCTCGCAAGCCACAACTACTGAGCCCACAAGCCACAACTACTGAAGCCTGCGCGCCTAGAGCCCATGCTCTGCAACAAGAAAAGCCACTGCAATGAGAAGCCTACACACCGCAATGAAGAGTAGCCACCACTCGACACAACTAGAGAAAGCCCATACACAGCAACGAAGACCCAAAGCAGTCAAAAATTTTAAAAATTAATTAATTAAAAAATATATATATTATTAAAAAAATAAATAAATTACTGTCAAAGAGTCTTTCCCCCCGTCTCTAAGGATGAATCACTTTGTAATGGTATTTATGTATGGCTAAAGTCAGGTTTTTAAACTTACCTAGGTATCCAAATAATAAATGAAAATGCTGCTCCTGTGTGTGGAAAGCAGCACAATAATTATTGTTTCTCAAGGACTTAAGAAACCATATTAACTACTAAAGCAAATGTCACTCTCTAGAGCTGTGCCATACAGACTGTAAGAAAGTAAAACCAAGATAAACTGGAGTAATGCTATGAAATTCACTTCCACATTTGTGTTTTACACTGTGTTAGTGAAAAGAAGTTCTATGCAGCCAAGTGAGATCATGATAGATTATATAAAGCTCCTGTATAATTTCAGAAAGAAAAAATGGTAGAATTGAGACATCACACCACACTCAGCAATGTATGTATGATTGACTCAAAAGAATCCAAGCAGTGGTAATCAGTACCATAATCATATTTCATGTTGGCCATTTAATGTTAGCAAAACATTATCACGTAAAACCAAGGCCACTTGAATTTTACTAGTCTTGTAATATGGTTTTACAGCTGTATAGGAGCTATATCTCTCTTTAACCTTATTTTGTACCTCTGTTACCCTTCTTCCATAGATCCCAGCCCAGTGCTTTCTTACAGTTCCTTGAACTCTCCAACCTTGTTCTGGTCTCATGGCCTTACATAATTTCTCTGCCTAGAATGTTCCTCATGGATTGGTTCCATCTTGTCATTCAGGTTTCATTAATCATCCCCTACTCAGACGGGTCCTCTCTTTCTAGTCACTCAAAATTAGCTCAACAGTCACTGTGAACACAAGAGTCTGCTTTATTTTATTCTTGGTGCTTCTCACTATGTGATTCTTTCTTATTGATTTATTTGTTTTTGTTCCCTTCCCTTCTGCCTACACCACTACTAGAGCACAAAGTTGATAACTGGTTCAACTATATGTTCCTGGCAACAAGAGGAATGTACCTAACACATAATGGACATGTTCGTTCAAATACTATCTGCAAATTTGAATGAATTATTGAATTAAAGACCTCCACATAGCTCCCTGTAAAGCCCTTCATGACCTATTGCCGACCTATGTCTCATACCAGACTTCTTCTCACTCTCTGTAAGTCAGTATACACTGCTTTTGCACTTACTTACATTCTACATTCTCCTCTTTGGGCATGGGGGTCTTTCCTCATTCAGTCCATTTAAAGACGCCAGTTTATTCCTTCAGCTGATTAATGACTATTCATTTTTGCAGATCTCATTCAATCACTACTTCCTTAGTAACCAAACTAGGACAATCCCCTTAAAAAATGCTCTCAGAGTTCTTCATAGCTCTATTCTAAACACTTAAAAATTATACCTTTATATTTAATTGCTAGATTGTTTGATTAATATCTGTTCCTTTACTAGACTGTAAGCTCCATGAAAGCAGGAACCATGTTACTTTTACAGCACCTGGCACATAGCAGGCTCTAAATAAGTATTTATCATATGTATAAATACCTGTGGAATGAAGAAGGAAAACAAAACTTAAGAGAATCTTCCTCAGTGTAACTAAGTAGCTTTTTCATTGTATAGTTTGCATTTAAGAAAGTCTATTCTGAAGAAAAAAGAATGAAAAGAATTGAGGACAGTCTCACAGACCTCTGGGACAACATTAAATGCACCAACATTCAAATTATAGGGGTCCCAGAAGAAGAAGAGAAAAAGAAAGGGACTGGGAAAACATTTGAAGAGATTACAGTTGAAAACTTCCCTAATATGGGAACAGAATTAGTTAATCAAGTCCAGGAAGTGCAGAGAGTCCCATACAGGATAAATCCAAGGAGAAACATGCCAAGACACATATTAATCAAACTATCAAAAATTAAATACAAAGAAAAAATATTAAAAGCAGCAAGGGAAAAACAACAACTAACACACAAGGCAATCCCCATAAGGTTAACAGCTGATCTTTCAGCAGAAACTCTGAAAACCAGGAGGGAGTGGCAGGACATATTTAAAGTGATCAAAGGGAAAAACCTACAACCAAGATTTCTCTACCCATCAAGGATGTCATTCAAATTCGACAGAGGAATTAAAACCTTTACAGACAAGCAAAAGCTAAGAGAATAAAGCACCACCAAACCAGTTTTACAACAAATCCTAACAGAACTTCTCTAGGCAGGAAACACAATTGAAGGAAAAGACCTATAATAACAAACCCAAGACAATTAAGAAAATGGTCATAGGAACATAGATATCAATAATTAACTTAAAGGTAAACGGATTAAATGCTCCAACCAAAAGACACAGACTGGCTGAATGGATACAAAAACAAGACCCATATATATGTTGTCTAAAAGAGACCCACTCCAGACCTACGGACATATAAAGACTTAAAGTGAGGGAATGGAAAAAGATTCCATGCAAATGGAAATCAAAAAAAGCTGGCAGAGCAATTCTCATATCAGACAAAATAGACTTTAAAAGAGAGACTATTACCAAAGCAAAGAAGGAAACTACATAATGATCAAGGGATCAATCCAAGAAGAGGATATAACAATTGTAAATACTTATGCACCCAACACAGGAGCACCTCAATACAAAAGGCAAATGCTAACAACCATAAAAGGGGAAATCGACAGTAACACAATCACAGTAGGGGTCTTTGACACCCCACTTTCACCAATGGACAGATCATCCAAAGTGAAAATAAATAAGGAAACACAAGCTTTAAATGATACATTAAACAAGATGGACTTAATTGATATTTATAGGACAGTCCATCCCAAAACAACAGAATACACTTTCTTCTCAAGTGCTCATGGAACATCCTCCAGGATAGATCATATCTTGGGTCACAAATCAAGTCTTGGTAAATTTAAGAAAATTGAAATTGTATCAAGTATCTTTTCTGACCACAACGCTATGAGACTAGATATCAATTACAGGAAAAAATCTGTAAAAAATACAAACACATGGAAGCTAAACAATACACTACTTAATAACCAAGAGATCACTAAGAAATCAAAGAGGAAATCAAAAAATACCTAGAAACAAATGACAATGAAAACACAATGACCCAAAACCTATGGGATACAGCAAAGGCAGTTCTAAGAGGGAAGGTTATAGCAATTCAATCCTACCTCAAGAAACAAGAAACATCTCAAATAAACAACCTAAACTTACACCTAAAGCAATTAGAGAAAGAAGAACAAAAAAACCCCAAAGTTAGCAGAAGGAAAGAAATCATAAAGATCAGATCAGAAGTAAATGAAAAAGAAATGAAGGAAAAGATAGCAAAGATCAATAAAACTAAAAGCTGGTTCTTTGAGAAAATAAACAAAATTGATAAACCATTAGCCAGACTCATCAAGGACAAAAGGGAGAAGACTCAAATCAATAGAATTAGAAATGAAAAAGGAGAAGTAACAACTGACACTGCAGAAATACAAAGAATCATGAGAGATTACTATAAGCAACTATACGTCAATAAAATGGACAACCTGGAAGAAAGGGACAAATTTTCAGAAAAGCACAACCTTCCAAGACTGAACCAGGAAGAAACAGAAAATATAAGCAGACCAATCACAAGCACTGAAATTGAGACTATGATTAAAAATCTTCCAACAAACAAAAGCCCAGGACCAGATGGGTTCACAGGTGAATTCTATCAAACATTTAGAGAAGAGCTAACACCTATCCTTCTCAAACTCTTCCAAAATATAGCAGAGGGAGGAACAGTCCCAAGCTCATTCTAGGAGACCACCATCACCCTGGTACCAAAAGATGTCACAAAGAAAGAAAACTACAGGCCAATATCACTGATGAATACAGATGCAGAAATCCTCAACAAAATACTAGCAAGCAGAATCCAACAGCACATTAAAAGGATCATACACCATGATCAAGTGGGGTTTATCCGAGGAATGCAAGCATTCTTCAATATATGTAAATCAATCAATGTGATATACCATATTAACAAACTGAAAGAGAAAAACCAGATAATCATCTCAATAAATGCAGAAAAAGCTTTTAACAAAATTCAACACCCATTTATGATAAACACCTTCCAGAAAGTAGGCACAGAGGGAACATTCCTCAACTTAATAAAGGCCATATATGACACACCCACAGCCAACATCGTTCTCACTGGTGAAAAACTGAAACCATTTCCACTGAGATCAGGAACAAGACAAGGTTGCCCACTCTCACCACTATTATTCAACCTAGTTTTGGAAGTTTTAGCCACAGCAATCAGAGAAGAGAAAGAAATAAAAGGAATCCAAATTGGAAAGGAGAAGTAAATCTGTCACTGTTTGCAGATGACATGATACTATACGTAGAGAATCCTAAGGATGCTACCAGAAAACTACTAGAGCTAATCAATCAATTTGGTAAAGTAGTAGGGTACAAAATTAATGCACAGAAATCTCTTGCATTCCTATACACTAATGATGAAAAATCTGAAAGAGAAATTAAGGAAACACTCCCATTTACCATTACAACAAAAAGAATAGAATACCTAGGAATAAACCTACCTAAGGAGGTAAAAGACCTGTATGCAGAAAACTATAAGACACTGATGAAAGAAATTAAAGATGATACAAACAGATGGAGACATATACCATGTTCTTGGATTGGAAGAATCAACATTGTGAAAATGACTATACTACCCAAAGCAATCTACAGATTCAATGCAATCCCTATCAAACTACCACTGGTAGTTTTCACAGAACTAGAACAAAAAATTTCACAATTTGTATGAAAACACAAAAGACCCCGAATAGCCAAAGCAATCTTGAGAAAGAAAAACGGAGCACGAGGAATCAGGCTCCCAGGTCAGACTATATTACAAAGCTACAGTAATCAAGACAGTATGGTACGAGTACAAAAACAGAAATACAGATCAATGAAACAGGATAGAAAGCCCAGAGATAAACCTACGCACAAGTGGTCACCTAATTTTTAAATAAATTTATTTATTTATTTATTTATTTTTGGCTGCATTGGGTCTTTGTTGCTACAAGTGGGCTTCCTCTAGTTCCGGTGAGTGGGGGCTGCTCTTCATTGCGGTGCATTGGCTTCTCATTGCGGTACCTTCACTTGTTGCAGAGCATGGGCTCTAGGAGTGCGGGCTTCAGTAGTTGTGGCACGCAGGCTCAGTAGTTGCAGCTCATGGGCTCTAGAGCCCAGCCTCAGTACTTGGGGCTCACAGGCTTTGTTGCTCTGCAGCATGTGGGATCTTCCCGGACCAGGGCTTGAACCATGTTCCCTGCATTGGCAGGCGGATTCTTAACCACTGTGCCACCAGGGAAGCCCCTGGTCACCTTATTTTTGATAAAGGAGGCAAGAATATACAATGGAGAAAAGACAGCCCCTTCAATAAGTGGTGCTGGGAAAACTGGACAGCTACATGTAAAAGAATGAAATTAGAACACTCCCTAACACCATACTCAAAAATAAACTCAAAATGGATTAGAGACCTAAATGTAAGCCCAGACACTATAAAACTCTTAGAGGAAAATACAGGTACAACACTCTATGACATACATCACAGCAAGATCCTTTTTGACCCACCTCCTAGAGAAATGGAAATAAAAACAAAAATAAACAAATGGGACCTAAAGAAACTTAAAAGCTTTTGCACAGCAAAGGAAACCATATACAAAATGAAAAGACAGCCCTCAGAATGGGAGAAAATATTTGCAAATGAAGCAACTGACAAAGAATTAATCTCCAAAATATACAAGCAGCTCATGCAGCTCAATATCAAAAAAACAAACAACCCAATCCAAAAATAGGCAGAAGACCTAAATAGACATTTCTCCAAAGAAGATATACTGATTGCTAACAAACACATGAAAGGATGCTCAACATCACTAATCATTAGAGAAATGCAAATCAAAAACTACAATGAGGTATTACCTCACACCAGTCAGAATGGCCATCATCAAAAAATCTACAAACAATAAACGCTGGAGAGGGTGTGGAGATAAGGGAATCCTCTTGCACTGTTGGTGGGAATGTAAATTGATAAAGGCACTATGGAGAACAGTATGGAGGTTCCTTAAAAAACTGAAAATAGAACTACCATACGACCCAGCAATCCCACTACTGGGCATATATCCTGAAAAAACCACAATTCAAAAACAGTCATGTACCACAATGTTCATTGCCGCTCTATTTACAATAGCCCGGGCATGTAAGCAACCTAAGTGTCCATCGACAGATGAATGGATAAAGAAGATGTGGCACATATATACAATGGAATATTACTCAGCCATAAAAAGAAACGAAATTGAGTTATTTGTAGTGAGGTGGATGGACCTAGAGTCCATCATACAGATTGAAGTAAGTCAGAAAGAGAAAAACAAATACTGTACGCTAACACATATATACAGAATCTAAAAAAAAAAAATCTGAAGAACCTACAGGCAGGTCAGGAATAAAGATGCAGACATAGAGAAGGGACTTGAGGACATGGGGATGGGGAAAGGTAAGCTGGGACGAATTCAGAGAGTGGCATGGACATATATATGCTACCAAATGTAAAATAGATAGCTAGTGGGAAGCAGCCGCATAGCACAGGGAGATCAACTCAGTGCTTTGTGACCACCTAGAGGATGGGATAGGGAGGGTGGGAGGGAGACGCAAGAGGGAGGAGATATGGGGTTATATGTAAATGTATAGCTGATTCACTACATTATAAAGCAGAAACTAACACACCATTGTAAAGCAATTATACTCCAGTAAAGAAGTTAAAAAAAAAAGAAGGTCTATTCTGGGAATTCGAATTGACCTGAGTCTTTTTTTTTTTTTTTCTAAGAAAATATTACATGTCTAACATTACAAAAGAAAAACATAAATTTGTTTTGGGATGTTAAAAGTTCCAAACTGATATATTAAAGCAAAGTGTCAACATCAGGTTTTTAGACTGCTTAAAAAAGTTAAACTGAAAATTGGGGGTAGTGCTAATATATCTTAACAAAAGGAGAGATATATAAACATTGTGCCCTCTGATGTGATGCAACAGGAAGTATAGAGAATCACCTGTAATGTATTCTTGCCAAAAAATTGAACTAGAATGTGATTGCACCTCTACATTAAATTAACAATATGTAGGAATACAGGTGAGAGGAAAATATGTTAAAAGATATCACAAGGATTAGCAAAGTTTATAGGGAATTTCTACAGCACAAGTGATCTGATTTGTGTCAACAAATGACAAGGGGAAAAAATGTAAGTGGAAGATTCAGTTCTCAATCATACCCAGGCAAAATGAAGTTCTCTTTTGTCAGAAATATATTTGATAACACATGCATACAATTATAATGCACCATACCTTTTTTTCATTTTTGTTGGAAATAGCACAAAACAGAATTACTTGGTACTCCTATTTGTAGTAATATTATAAACAATGAGTGCATCTGTGTGTCAATTTGCTCTTTTTTTGCACCCAAACTTTCGACAATAAAAAACAAATTTCAGGGGCTTCCGTGGTGGCGCAGTGGTTGAGAGTCCGCCTGCTGATGTAGGGGACACGGGTTCGTGCCCCGGTCTGGGAAGATCCCACGTGCCGCGGAGCGGCTGGGCCTGTGAGCCATGGCTGCTGGGCCTGCATGTCCAGAGCCTGTGCTCCGCAACGGGAGAGGCCACAGCAGTGAGAAGCCCACATAATGCAAAAAAAAACAAAAAAAAAACAAAAAAAACAAATTTCAATCAACCACGCTAGAGAAAAGGCTGAATTAGTTTTTGCCCTCTATAGAAAAATACCTTTAAAAACTGTTGTCATATGAAGAAGTGATCAAAGAGTATGAAGACAGGGCTTCCCTGGTGGTGCAGTGGTTGAGAGTCCGCCTGCCGATGCAGGGGACACGGGTTCGTGTCCCAGTCCGGGAAGATCCCACATGCCGTGGAGTGGCTGGGCCCGTGAGCCATGGCTGCTGAGCCTGCGCGTCCGGAGCCTGTGCTCCGCAACGGGAGAGGCCACAACAGTGAGAGGCCCGCGTACCGCAAAAAAAAAAAAAAAAAAAAAGAGCATGAAGACAAAAATATGTAGGCATCAAAAAGTACTATAGGGGCTTCCCTGGTGGCACAGTGGTTGAGAGTCCGCCTGCCGATGCAGGGGACATGGGTTCGTGCCCTGGTCTGGGAAGATCCCACATGCCGCGGAGCGGCTGGGCCCGTGAGCCATGGCCGCTGAGCCTGCGCGTCTGGAGCCTGTGCTCCACAACGGGAGAGACCACAACAGTGAGAGACCCGCGTACCGCAAAAAAAAAAGTACTATAGAAGTGTTTCAGGAAGTTGATTAATTAAAAATTTTGTTATTATTCTGGAATATGTATTTGTTGGCTTTTGAAATGTACAAATTGTTAGAGCTCTTTTCTCATTCTAAATAAATATTCACTTACATTGCTAAAAAAAAAAAAGGTGAGGGAATAGGAACCTATAGATTAAAAGAGAATATAATGTATGGTCCTTGTTTGGATTCTGCTTTAAATGAACCAACTGTAATAAAACATGTATGGGACAATTAAGAAAATTTGAATAATTACTAGTTAAATATGATATGAAAGAAATATGTTGATATTTTTAGATATGATGATGGTACTGTGGTTATCCTTATATGTCAGAGAAATATACTGAAGTATGTTTTTTGAAAATGATATGGTAAATGATTTGCATAAAACAATCCAGTATATGTTTGTGTGTGTGCAAGGAAATAGGTGAGGGTAAAGATGAAATATCGGCCATATGGTTGATAACTGATGACATTAGGTAATGGATACATGGGATTCATTAAGCTATTCTTTCAACTTTCACAAAAGTTTAATATTTTCATAATAAAATACTAAGAATATAAAATGGAAGTTTAAAGTTACTGATTACAAAAAAGCTAGAAGGCTAGGAATTCAGTACATACTGGGATTCTCCAAGAAAAGCCTTCAAAGACAAGCCTCCTTTCTTGAGTTTTCAGTGTGCATAGATAAATTAATAGTAGAGGATGCTACTCAGGAACAAACAGAACAATCCAGATTCACAGGTTTGGATTTTTGTTTCTTTGTGGCAAGTATTTTTTTCATTCTTTCCACTACCGCATAATTAAATGAAAGTTCTGCAGTGTCCTTAGTCTCACTGAGTCTTTATTACAATAGGCAAGCAGAAGGCGGGGGAAAATGAGAGCCAATTGGATGAAAAAATACAGGAAAAATTAGAGAGAACTGCTGCTGGTTTTGTGAAGAAATGGTTTCTAAGGCAAACACACAAGCAGGAAAAAAATAACCATCTACTCTGTGAGCTACATTCTCCTCCACAATAACATAAAACAAAACAGATTACCCAGATGGAAAAACCCACCTAATTTTGCCCCTGGAAAGTATTGTTTTAAGTCTATCTTCTCTGACAGTGAAACTCACAAAGAAGAATGGGGCAGGGTATTATTCTATTATAAGAGAAATAGAGAAACAGTGAGTCATGAATAATACAAATGATATAAGATACAATTCTTTTGGTTCTTTTGGTACATGACCTGAAGGTTGTACAGGGAATGAAACCACGTAGATTAAGCTGTAGTGAAAAGCTACTCAGCGCAATTACATGGGAGTTACAAATATTGCAAAATAAGTTTGAGTGGTGATGTTTTTGTAAAGGATTGTACAGATGTACCAGCTCACTTTTTATAGGCATTTATAGAATAAGAAGAAATATATAAACAAATATTATTTTAATGTTGAAATAAAGGCATAAAACAGAAAACAGAAGGTGAATCTTTAAAGATTATGCAAAGAAATCAACGTTCTGTTTGCTTTTAAAAACAAAGGCTGAGGGCTTCCCTGGTGGTGCAGTGGTTAAAAGTCTGCCTGCAAATGCAGGGGACACGGGTTCAAACCCTGGTCCGGGAAGATCCCACATGCTGCGGAACAATTAGTCCCGTGCGCCACAGCTACTGGGCCTGCGCTCTGGAGCCCATGGGCCACAACTACTGAAGCCTGCATGCCTAGAGCCTGTGCTCCTCAACAGGAGAAGCCACCGCAATGGGAAGCCCGCGCACCGTAACAGAGAGTTGCCCCAGCTCACCGCAACTGGAGAAAGCCTGCATGCAGCCGTGAAGACCCAACGCAGCCTAAACAAACAAACAAACAAATAAATAAATAAAAACAAAGGCTGAATATTTTGAAGATATATACATACTGAATACAGTAGCACAAGGCTGTCTCTGAGAGCAGTGGCTATCCAACAGCCTAGAGCAGCTAAGTATTTGCCTTCACCATAATTTTCCTTTTTCACTCAGTTTCTGATGAAATTACAAATTTGTAGGCCTCATTTATAGGTCCCTGCCAGTTTCACTAAAGGACTTTTAAGATATTCAGAAGCCCTGACTGGAGCTATTAGCTTTGAGTCACTCATTAACCTTTATTTTCTTTTTTAAAGAAAACTCAAATAGGCTTGATTTGTATTTCAATTAAATACAAAATTACTTTTAAATGGAAAAAGGGTTAACAAAATTTCTTTGTCTTGTTTATCTTTTATGCTTGCTAGACTCACTGAAAATGCTGAAGTTACTGAAGCAAAGGATAGATGATTATCTCAAAGGAGGCAAGGAAAATCCTCAGAATACACTAAGAGTCTGCCTCTAGAACCATTTGTGTCAGGAAATGCCTTATGGCCTTCAGGATAGTACGGCCTGACCTCTCAACTGTGGAAGTTTCCATTTTTCAGTTGAACACTTGGTATCACAATTCCTCAAAGGCCACATATGTATTCTTAAAGGAAATCTTACATGAATGTGGAAAACATGCTTAATTGAGGGTTACCTTGAATTAATTACCTAGAACCTTCAAGAAACAAGATATGTTTCCTATTTTCTTTTAGAATATTGTAGCAATTTTCAAGAAAACAAGCTGGCAAAGAATTACCAAAGATAATCTTCTAAGAAATCTGTGGGTCAGAGTCAGTCCAAGCCTCAAGCCCAAGGAAATTGGGCTTGTGGGAAGAACATATGACTCGAGTCAGACGGCCAGAGTTCTAATGTTAGCTCCATTACTGGCTAAGACCACGACCTCTCTCAAGTCCCTCACCTTTCTCTGAACTTCGGTTTCTCCATCTGTGACGTGAGGACTGGATTAGATGATGTTTAAGGTCCTGACTATAAAATTTTATCAAATCATTTTGATCCTCCAGCTTCTATAATACAATCCTAGAAGATGAAAAATAAATTTATATTCAAAATAATGTCCCTGAAGTTATTATACCTGGCATTATAATCATTCAAGAGTCACATTAACACACTGTATACCTATAAAATCAATAGATCTTTTGAAAATACTTTCAGCAAAAAGGACTAGAAGTGTCGAGTTAATACTAATTATCTAGAAAATTATTTAATCAATTTGAACCCCTCACCACCTCTATTTTTAAAGCATTTTAAATTTCTATCACACAGTAATAGTCACCTAGCTTAATAGATGATATTGTATTATAACACTAGAAGTACTATACAGTTTTTAGAGGGCAGTCTTCAAAGCACTATGGATATGGTCTCTGCCTACCCCCACCTCCCCAAGTTAATGATAATATGCTAAACTTTTTGGTTTCTCCCTTCACTGAAACAGTTTTAAAAAAATACAACACCTAAAATTTGTGTGCTTAATTGGATGTAAATTATATTTCAGTTAAAAAAATGTTTTAGTGTTTGCTGGCAAGGTTAAAAAAATCATCCAAACACAATTCAATTCAAAGATTTTCTTTAGGAAAGTACAACTTTCTCTTTTTTCAGTATTCTGTTAGAGGATGTTTGCCTTTATTTTCAGTGATTTTCAGGCTTTCAAATGAAGAGACTTAACTCAGAGGACATAATTTCTAGACAGGGTAGATATATGGATTCATTAATTCATTCAGTAAGTAAATTTTTACTTGCTGATAGATGAAAAAGAGGCTTTTCCATCTTTTTACAATATTTGTCAAATTCACTATAAAAAATAATAGAAACTATAATGATCCAACCAAGTGTTAGATGTCTAACATATTTCAAAAATAATTTGACACACTTATCATATATTATTTACAATCCTTAAGATACAAATAAGCAATTCATAAAAGAATACAAATGGCCAAATAATCAGAAAAAATGTTCCATCTTAATAATGACAATTATCAAAAACAATGAAATGAGTTGGGCTTTTCTTTAGAATAAAGAGATTTAGTAGTATCTAACAGGTGCTCTTTGCCCCAACAATTCTGCTTTCATTCTTAATACTGAACTTGTCACAAGTATACAGATATGAGTGTTCACTGGAGAATAACTTCATGAAGGCTCCAAATTTAGTTTTGTTTACCACCATGTTTTCAAAACCAAAAACAGTGCTTAGCACACAGAGGGTGATCATTAAATATTTACTGAATGAATGAATGTTCACTATAGCACTGTTTATTATAGTGAATATTTGGAAACAATCTAAATAAATTATGATATAGCAATACAGTGAAATACTATATAGCTGTTAAAAAAGAATGAGGTTGACCCACATACAAATCTTTGAAAAGAATGTATCATGGACCTCTTATGTACAAAAATTAAGTTATAAAATTAAATACAGTATGATTTTATATTTGTGTTAAAATATATAATATGATTCTGTATTTGTGCTTAAAATATATCCACACATTTGTATATGTGTAGAGAAGTCTGGAATCTACATCAAACTGTTAATGGTTTTATCTCTTAGGAGAGATGACTCGCTTTTTACTCTATAACACTTTTGTATTTTCTGACTTACTTACAAATATCACATATTACTCTAATAAGAAAAGATTTCTAAAATTAAAAAAATATTTTTTTAATGCACATAGAAAAAAGTTCTGGGAGGATGCAATAAAAATACAGTGGTTAGATAGATAGTGGGAAGCAGCTGCAGAGCACAGGGATATCAGCTCAGTGCTTTGTGACCGCCTGGACGGGTGGGATGGGGAGGATGGGAGGGAGGGAGATGCATGAGGGAAGGGATGTGGGAACAGATGTATATGTATGACTGATTCACTTTGTTATAAAGCAGAAACTAATAAAAAAAAAATACAGTGGTTAACTGTGGATGCTAGGATAATGGGTAGCTATTTTTTCCCTTTAATGCATTTAGTTTAATAAGAAATAATGCCACACTGGGTAGTTTTATTATCCCTTTATTCATTTCTATAAAAATCAAATTGAAACCTGCTGTATAGCACAGGGAGCTCAGCTCAGTGCTCTGTGATGACATAGATGGGTGGGATGCAGGTGGGGAGGGAGGTCCAAGAGGGAGGGGATATATGTATACCTATAGCTGATTCACTTCATTGTACAGCAGAAACTAACAAAACATTGTAAAGTAATTATACTCCAATTTAAAAAAAAATCAAATTGGTAGAGTTCCCCAGTGGCCTAATGGTTAGTATATTAGGCTTTCACTGCCATGGCCCAGGTTCAATCCCTGGTTGGGGAACTGAGATCCTGCAAGCTACACTGCATGGCCAAAAAAAAAAAAAAAAAAAAAAATCAAATTGTATGTATCAAGAATATGAGTTATTTTTGGAATTAGGGAAAATAACATAAAAAATGTCAAAACCTCCAGTTATTTAATTATGTTAATACTGTTTTGCCATCAAACTGAAGCTCATAGAGGTTACATAACATTTACAAGGTCACATAGCTAGAAAGAGATATCTAAGGCAGTTCCTTAAGAGTTATGATTCACAACAAAAATATAACAATTATGAACATCTGTGCACCAAACAGCACAGAAGCTATTTATCATAAAGTAGAGAGAAGAGATACAAGATGAAACACACAGAAATATATTAGTAACAGGAGACTTTCACTTCTTAGACCAACATGATCAGGTAGACAAAAATAATAGGGAAAAGGCTAGTTAATCTAGTTAATAAGCTAGAATATGTATGTATATAGGTATGTGGGTATATTCTGTACCTATCAAATGTCCATGGAACATTTATGAAAACTGACTACATTAAGTCACAATGAAAATATCAATAAATTCCAAAATGTAGCAAAAATAAAAGAAACATTCTGTAATCATAGTGCAATAAAACTAGAAATTTGTAGCAAAACCAGAAAATAAAAAAGTCCTTCTGCCTGGAAATTCAAAGACTTTTTGTTAAACAATGCTTGGTCAAAGAGGAAATAAGGATTATTTAAATTTCCCTCTTAAGGCTTTGGCCTTGCCTTATATAGGATGCAATATCTCTATAATTGTTTTAAATGTTTCTATTCGAGAAATGTTAAGGTACTTGCTGTAGTTTAGGGCAAAGGTAATCAGAGCATGGACCTGGCTTTCCTGGAGTTTTGTGGAAACCCCTGGTGGATCAATGAGCTCTAACAGTTACAAAGTAGCATTATTTTAAACCAATCTGTTCACTTGGGCCAAGAAACAGATACCACATCATAGGCACCTTATCAGAAGCCAGCATCTCCAGTCACCAGGATCTGTAATCCAATTGAGGGATGAATAAGTTAACAGTGTGCCCAGGTGTTATTTGGTGTTAGAGGAAAACTTGGCACATCTCCCTAGAGTTTATTTATCTTGGAGTCTGATAGAAAGGTTTTTTTTTGCGGTACGCAGGCCTCTCACTGTTGTGGCCTCTCCCGTTGCGGGGCACAGGCTCCGGACACGCAGGCTCAGCGGCCATAGCTCACGGGCCCAGCCGCTCCACGGCATGTGGGATCTTCCCGGACCGGGACACGAACCCCTGCATCGGCAGGCGGACTCTCAACCACTGTGCCGCCAGGGAAGCCCCATAGAAAGTATTTTGATATTCCTCCACTGTTTGAAAGTTTGCTTTACCTACTTCACTTTTATGGAAGACTTACATTAGTACGTGGTTTCACTAACCAAAAGAAATCTGAAGATGATTTTCATTTTTATGAAAAAAGGCAAAAAGCAAAAATAGCATTCAGTATTTGTTTTGCAATGAGCCATGGTAGAGGCAGTGCACAACCCGAGCGATGAGAGTGGCACTGCCAACCTCCTTCCCTGGGAACCACACTCAGCATCTCGTCATCAAGCCACCAGAGCTTTCAACTGTGTCTGTGAGAATCTGTGTTTTACTTAGATTTACTTTGTGCATCCATTAGCAAGAGCTGTCCTAAAGTAATTGCTTCTTTGTTTTATGCCATTTCTGCTTACAAAGTTTCACAGGAATGCTCTACTTTTGGATACCAGTGAAACCTTATACATAAAAAGATAGGGCTTCCCTGGTAGCGCAGTGGTTAAGAATCTGCCTGCCAGTGCGGGGGACACAGGTTCGAGCCCTGGTCTGGGAAGATCCTATGTGCCGTGGAGCAACTAAGCCCGTGTGCCACAACTACTGAGCCTGCACTCTAGGGCCTGCGGGCCACAACTACTGAGCCAGTGTGCCACAACTACTGAAGCCTGTGTGCCTAATAAATAAATAAATATATTTATTTTAAAAAAAGATATACATACTTAGTACATAGTAGAATTTTAAAATGTATGCAAGCTTCAAATGGGAATTTGAAAATGGGATTTCAAAGAAACTTCACACCTGCCAAAGATACCCTAGGATCCTGAGGGGGTCTATTTCTCACTCTCTGTAGTTAGGGGTACTGCAGGAGAATAGCTTGAAAATCTCCTGGTGTAGTAACTTCTTTGGTTACAGTGCCAGGCAAGATCCAGTAAAGTAAACAATGAGGTAGCTTTTGTGGATAAACAAAGTAATCATAAAATTAAAAAAAAAAAAAGGAAAAACTTGAGAACAAAAGTTTCAGTGCACAACTGTAGGTGACCAAAAGCACCATATAATAATGCCTCGTTTGCTTGGCACGATCAGAAAATTAGAGTATTCCACATAAGTGACTTTTCCATGAAACTAAAGCTTACTCTTTTAAGTATAAAATCTTTTTAAGTTTTAATTTTCCTCTGAAGAACTCCCAAAGTATTTTTCCTTTATCTTTTTATTTTATTTTATGCAAATATATTGTACAATGAATCCCCATGTACCGGTCACCCAGATTCAACAATTGCTAACTTATGGTTGGTCTTACTTCATCTGCCCCACACTCCATTTCCCCCACTTACATATTATTTTGAAGTAAGTTCCCAGAAGCTATATCACTTTATACACTAATATTTCAATATCTCTAAAAGATAAAATTATTTTAAAACATAATCACAATGATCATACACACATTTTCAATTTTTAAGCAGTTTTAATGGAAATTTTTCTTAAATTTACTCATTTTAGTTATGGATTATGATACAACTTTTATTTGACAATCCAAAGTCAATATTCCTGGAAGTGGGGTGCTGCTATATCAAAAATCTAAAACATGTGGTGCTGACTCTGAAATGGGGTGGCAGGTGGAGGCACGATAGGCCTCAAGGAGACTGCTGTTGAGAGCTTAAAGGAAAATGAGGAAAATTTCATCAGAAGCTAGAGGAAATATATGTAGTGGTGGAAATTTTGGCAATATTGTCACCTGCGGTAATGTAGAAAAAAGGAAATGTACCTAATGAACTCAATGTTCTAGCTAAGGAGATTTTGAGGCAGAGTTTTAAAGGTGCTACCTACCTTCTTGTAGCTATCTATAGTAAAATACAAGTGGAAGAGAGAAGCTATTTAAAAAAAAATCTACCATTTTTCTTTTCAAAAAAATTTTAGAGGATATATAAGTAACCTGGGATTTTCTGGGTTTGAAAATAACTTTTTCTCATTTCAAAACTTAGCTCTACAGAAGACAAACTATTCTCAAATTAAGAAATAGGCTCTAATGTAAATAAAAACAAAAATAAACAAATGGGACCTGATGAAACTTAAAAGCTTTTGCACAGCAAACGAAACCATAAACAAGACCAAAAGACAACCCTCAGAATGGGAGAAAATATTTGCAAATGAAGCAACTGACAAAGGATTAATCTCTAAAATATACAAGCAGCTTATGCAGCTCAATATCAAAAAAACAAACAACCCAATCCAAAAATGGGCAGAAGACCTAAATAGACATTTCTCCAAAGAAGATATACAGATTGCCAACAAACACATGAAAGAATGTTCAACATCACTAATCATTAGAGAAATGCAAATCAAAACTACAATGAGGTATCACTTCACACCAGTCAGAATGGCCATCATCAAAAAATCTACCAACAATAAACGCTGGAAAGGGTGTGGAGAAAAGGGAACCCTCTTGCACTGCTGGTGGGAATGTAAGTTTATACAGCCACTATGGAGAACGGTATGGAGGTTCCTTAAAAAACTGAAAATAGAACTACCATATGACCCAGCAATCCCACTACTGGGCATATACCCTGAGAAAACCATAATTCAAAAAGAGTCATGTACCACAATGTTCATTGTGGCTCTATTTACAATAGCCTGGACATGGAAGCAACCTAAGTGTCCATCGACAGATGAATGGATAAAGAAGATGTGGCACATATATACAATGGAATATTACTCAGCCATAAAAAGAAACGAAATTGAGTGAGGTGGATGGACCTAGGGTCTGTCATACAGAGTGAAGTAAGTCAGAAAGAGAAAAACAAATACCGTATGCTAACACATATATATGTAATCTAAAAAAAAAAAAGATTATGAAGACCTAGGGGCAGGACAGGAATAGAGATGCAGACGTAGAGAATAGACTTGAGGACATGGGGAGGGGGAAGGGTCAGCTGGGACGAAGTGAGAGAGTGGCATGGACTTATATATACTACCAAATGTAAAATAGATACCTAATGGGAGGCAGCTGCATAGCACTGGGAGATCAGCTCGGTGCTTTGTGACCACCTAGAGGGGTGGGATAGGGAGGGTGGGAGGGAGACGCAAGAGGGAGGAGATATGGGGATAGATGTATATGTACAGCTGATTCACTTTGTTATAAAGCAGAAACTAACACACCATTTTAAAGCATTATACTCCAATAAAGATTAAAAAAAAAAAGAAATAGGTTCTAGGCAAACATCAAATTGAAAATGAACCTTTAAGATCCTTCATTAAGACCTTGACAAGACTTAAGGTGATGCCTTATAGATCCTTTCAAACAGAAACAAAAAGGCTATCAATAAGAGCATGCCTCACAGATACTCTCTGTTAAACAACAGGGTTTCTAAGAATCTGAAGGGTCTTGTCCCACTGCAGTCTCACTGGGAGCTGGAGGCTGAGAAGGGCTTACCTTGAAGAAATTTTTGGTGCGGGTTTGTCTAATGGAGTGAATTTATAAACTGATTTAATAAGAAGCCCACAGAAGTTGGGTTGCAGAAACTGTATCGACATGGACAGAAAAGGTCAGAAACAAAACAAAATGAAGGGAGGCTTTGGACCTCCCAAACTTCTATGAGATTACTCAAGAGCAAAAAAATAAAAGAAAAAAAAAAGCAGGAAAGAGACTAATAGAGACTAATTTTTAATGCAAAAGCAAGGATGACTCAGCAGAATCAAGAGCCCAGAGGGCAGAGCCAAGAATTTTAGCAAACAACTCCAAAGACACAAAGATTGAGCCTAATCAAGCAACTGGCAATATGTGTTTGGCTGG
The DNA here is from genome assembly GCF_964165515.1 of Mesoplodon bidens. NCBI lineage: Eukaryota > Metazoa > Chordata > Mammalia > Artiodactyla > Ziphiidae > Mesoplodon > Mesoplodon bidens. The sequence continues at coordinate 169,394,909 of NC_138176.1, forward strand.
ATTCCAGAACTGCTATCAATCAGTGACTGCTATGTACCGCTTGTTTTTCCCTCTTTTTCAATGGGAGCATCTATCATGGTTATCCTATAGTACCTGTCCTGCCATTATATGTTGCAATGTATGTGGGGCAGATAACTTATCTCTTTAGTCACAGGCCTTCAAATCAAGAAGGGATGGTTCTCAAGGAGCTGTATGCAGGGAATTGTACCTGTGGTGCCTCATTCACACCTGGACTTGATATAGATAAGATCCTAGACTTGGAGTTGCTGCTGTAATGGAATGTGAGTTGAGGATCTTGGTAGAGGAGTTGAATGTATTTTGCATGTGAAAAATGAATGCTTATGGATAGAGGGCAGACTGGAAAACTGTGTTTACTAAAGATGGCCACCACAACATATCCTATCCCACAGGTTTTTCTCACAATATGATGAAGCCAATAATTCTTTCCATCAAGAGGAGGATCTATGATTCTTCGAATCTGGGTAGACCAGTGAACATGGCAGTAGTAACAATATGACTTCTGAAACTAAGTCATAAAAGGCAACAAAGCTTCCACCTGGCTCTTTTGAGAGATTCACTCTTGAAAGCCAGTCACCATGTGCTTAGGAATTCTAGGTCACATAGAGAGGCCACATATAGATATTCCATACTACAGCCTCAGCTGAGGTACAACCTAACAGCCAGCCCAGCCAGACATGTGTAAGGAAGACCCCATCATCATCGGACTGTAACCACATGAGACACCCCAAGCATGAACTATCTCACTGCACCCAATCAACCCACAAAACCATGAGAGATAATAATATAATAACTGTTGTTGTTTTAGGTCACTACATTTCAAGGTGATTTGTTACAAAGTAATATACAACATGAACCCAGTCTACCACTCCTGAATAAATTAAACCCTCATGGCCACAAAAGGATACAGGCCTGTTTACCTATAAATTAAGTGGCCCAAGACTACTGAGCTTCTATAAAAATTTTCTGATAGTTCTTCCTTTTTCTGGTTATTCTCTTTTTGAGTGGTTTCAATAGCTGTTGCTCCTACTCAGATTACTGCAGTAAACCTTGAAAAGCAGCATAATCATCATTGCCACCAGCATCTATTGGGCACTAACCATGTAACACACTATACCTTACATGCATTGATGTCATTTAATCTTCAAAAGAAACTCCTGAGGTGGTACTACCATTATTCCCATATTTACATGGACATACTGAATGACTTTATCCAAGGCCACACAGCTAGGAAGTGGAATAGCCAGGATTCAAACTTGACTTCAAAGGCCCCACACTTTATTACTCATATGGTTCCTATTGATAAAGGGAACTGAGGTAGCCATCTCCTCTGGATAAAGTCATTTAAGAATGTCTGTTGCTTTTCAGCATTTAGAAAGAATTTCCCACACAGAAGAAAATATGTTCAGAAGGGGAAAATTTTTTAATAAATTAATAGAATTTCATATTCTTACATAAATACGCAGAGATCATCTTACAAGTAATATACCTGCACTCAAATAGTAATTATTCAGATTAGTCCTACTTGGTGATTCATGGAATTTCAATAACTAAGGGAAAGCAAATTGGCTCAAAGCCTTCCTGATACAAACAAAAGTAATTTATCCTATATCTAAATAGGCTATATAAGTAAGCAGAAACTTCAAAGAAAGAGAAAGAGTATAACTTTTTCAGCACTGTTTTAAAGAGAAAAACATTCTCTAAAGAGAATCCATCTAAGGACTAGCATAAAAAACTTTGATACACTTTCCCCTAGACTAGGTGTATAGATGGTATGGTAAGGAGAGTAATAATACAGAAAGGAGTGAAAATAATAAATACTAATGATTACAGTTTGCAGTCCATACATGGCATTAAATGAAAATTCTCTTTTGTCCATTTTGCACAACTTTAAGAGACAGCTGGCCAGCAGCTGAGTTTTATAGACTTAAATTTGACTTGAAAACGTTATAGTCATTTAATGATATAAAGAAACTTAAGACATAAGACCCGTCACTAATTTTAAATTGTTGGGAACAAGTAGGGCAACAAAGACAAAAAGTGCCACCCACCATTTCTTAGCCCTCAACAATGAGAAGACCATTTCTCTTAAAATACTTTCAGCCCCTCCCCCATCTACAAAGACTATCAAGAGTATATCATATGAGGGCTTCCCTGGTGGCACAGTGGCTAAAAATCTGCCTGCCAATGCAGGGGACACGGGCTCGAGCCCTGGTCCAGGAAGATCCCACATGCCGCAGGGCAACTAAGCCCATGTGCCACACTACTAAGCCTGAGCTCTACAGCCCGCAAGCCACAACTACTGGGCCCACTTGCCACAACTACTGAGCCCATGTGCCACAACTACTGAAGCCTGCGTGCCACAACTACTGACGCCTGCGCGCTTAGAGCTTGTGCTCCACAACAAAGAGAAGCTACCGCAATGAGAAGCCTACGCACCACAGCGAAGAGTAGCCCCCTCTCACCGCAACTAGAGAAAGCCCGCACAGCAACGAAGACCCAATGCAGCCACAAATAAATAAATAAAATAAATAAATTTATTTTTAAAAAAAGAGTATATCAATATGAACACTATTCCTTCCAGGGAGAATCAATCACTCTGAAGAATATCCACTAAATATATACCAAAAGAGCAAGGCTTTCACGATTTTGAAATGCCTCTAAAATATCTGATTTGTCTTTGTCAGACCACAATATATTTCTTTGCTTCTTATTTCTCTATAATCAAAATGAAAAGCAGTATTATGATTTAAATTATATACTGGATATGAGATCCTAGGAGATTACATTTCAAATGAAGTGCTATTATTTACAAAACTACTTCTGCAATCAAAGCTTTCTGAGCATAGTGGCATATAGCATGCCTAGCAGCTCTTACTGTGTAGCCAGAGCCTTCCCTAGATACATACTTATAAATAATAAGGACCAGGGAATCCCAGGAATACCCAGGGTTATTATTTTATCAAGCAAAAAGAGATTCAATTTAACAGGAGATGGGGACTTCCCTGGTGGTCCAGTGGTTAAGACTCCGCTCTTCCACTGCAGGGGTGCAGGTTCAATCCCTGGTTGGGGAACTAAGATCTCATATGCTGCACAGCACAGCTGAAAAGAAACAAACCAAACCAAACCCAACCCAACAGGAGGTGTGTATTTCAACTCCACACTTACTATACTTTCATCTGCATTTACCTACAAGATAATAGAATTCGAAAATAAAACACATCAGAATTATCTTGCAGAGTTTTCTTTTTAATACCACAGTTTCTAAGAGGAGTATATATGATTCACCTTACACCTCATTCAGGTAACAATCTTCGTGTGTTTGTTTAGGCTGCTGGGAAGTATATGACACATACAACTTCCTGTGTATCTTACCCCCCACACCCAACCCCAAAGTGGGGTGGAAGAAGGGGAACAGAAAGTACTGAAAATAGACAAGTCTGGAACTAGCCTAAAGGTTACTGCCCTTCTCATTCTATTGAAAAAAGCCAACATTCACTTGATACAGATTCAGGAAACAGCTCTTCCTCCCTCTCCTTTGCTAAATTTTGCAACATGAAAGACATGCATACACTAGAACCAAACCAAAATGCTGGACTGTAATGCTGTAGGGGTAGGAAAGATCTACAGAATTCAGAATTCTGATGTATATGTCTACAGTTTAAGTGGTCTATGACAATGCATGGCACAGAACAGGTTCCCACAAAGTCTCCTGAATTGAGCCACCGTTTAAACCAGAACCAAAGCCAGTAAATATATCAGAAGTGGCTGGTGGGCCATGTAGTGAGAAGAAGAACTGACATCCTTTTGAGGATCTCTGATCATGCTAGCTGGTCTTCAAATTCCTTTTCTAGTACTCCATATTTTATTGTGTGACTTAGATGGCTTGATGAAGTCTGAAATGCTTTTGAAAGAGGATAACTGCTTTAGTACCATGATTAGAAATATGAATCTAATTTCAGAAGCCCAGAAGGGTCACAAAGATTAATGTAGTGATTGTCTTTTTCTTGGATGCAAATTTGATGGAGAATTCTGAGAGAACAGGACTCAATAGGGGTTAATAGGAACAGAAAGGGAAAGCTAGAAGCCTTGGAGATGAACTTCACCAATCTTACATTTGAATGAAGGGATGAGAGGAAGAGCTAATCCTGTGTGTCAAATATGGTTTAACCTTATTTTATCTGGATGTAGTATGAAAATGGAGCAATTTCCCATAAAACAAAATCAGAGAGAGAAAGCTCAAATAAGATGATTAGACTATAAAATAATATAAAGCTAGCATTATAAATTCTTATAGCTTCAACACTTGCTTGACATCAAGCTAAAGCTAATGTAGTTCTAAATACATCACAGAAGCTATAGACATTTGAGGAATGCCGTAATATAATGAATATGCCTTAGCAATCACTCAAATTCCAGCCATTTGACTCTGTTATGTATTAACTGGTACTCATACTACCAACGACAGAATGAGAATTACATAATATTATTTAAATCTAAAACATTTTACTGTCTATTGTGCTAAGATTATACTCTTAAGTACCTTGTTTCCAAAATTTCTAGCCATTCAATCCCATTTTTGGAACTGGTCAAGTTATCCAGCGTGTCAGTTTTGCTCACTTGACTTTGGTAGGTTTTAAGGTCCCTAGAGTGTACCTGAGCATTGGTGAACTTAAGAGATAGTCAATGGGAGGACCCAAAGAAAAGAAGTGAGAAATTACAAGCCTGCCCTCTAAGTTTTACTCATCTAATACCTCGAACTCACCCCTTATAAGTCTCAAGGAGTAGACACAGTAATCATTCGAGACAGGCACAAATGAACCAGTTACAGGACTCAAGGACTCTAAGCACCGTCTTATTCTTCCACTTAAGGAAAGAGATAACAAGACATAAAAGATTCAGGAAAACAGCAAAACTGGCTCCAAGACATCATGCCCCATTCTAGACTGTTGCCAGAGGAAGAAATTCAGACGTACCCAATGCTTATTCTCTCGAGTCCCTACTTAGCAAATGTGAGGTTTATTCCAACAAACCACCTGGTCTGTTACAGCAGCTTTTAAAACAGGGGATGTTATAGACTACCAAGCAAGCACTCTGTTGAGTCAACTACTCAAGATGTGCTACTAGGTGACAATGCAAAAATACAAAATGATTTTTTAAACACATCTTCTTTACCTATCCCTTAGCAATATGATGTGGTATAACATTTCTAAATAGAATGTATTAGATGAAATTTACTCATCACTAGTTTGTATGTGCAACTATTTATACAGCCTACTACCTATGTGGTTTCACTACAAATCCCATCATTTCAGTGCTACATTGGAAAGCAGTCACTGAGTTGTTTAACCAGTTGGAGTCATATACTCAAAGTCAACAACTACTTGTTTAGGTAATGGCCTAGATACCTATTAAATGAACAGGCCAGAATTCCTTCCACAGACTAGAGTACAGAATAGACTCTGTCCTTGTTTCCTGACAATTGTTACCACTTTCCTCAAGAAAAAGGTATCAATTCAGTATGTATTATGTACAGAGCAACACTGGGGTGCTGTGAAGAAAACAGAGAGGATTAAACCAAGGTCTGTGATGGCTAAGAGGTTACAATCTAATTAGCAAGACGTGATACAATCATAAAATGCATATACACTGGTTTATAATAATGTTTAAGTGCTAAATCAGAGGAAACTCAATGAAATTTAAATAACTAAGAGAAACTGAATTTTCAGTGAGTCAAGATTATTGTGGGCAGGGGTGACTGGAGAAGCCTTCTTGGAGGTGGGACCTCAGCTGGGTCCAGCAATATATTTTATAAGGTGAAGGGGGCAGCAGGTTTGTCTTTCAAATTATGTTTAGTTTGGCTTAATACTAAAATTTTTTTATATTACATTATTAAGCTGATAAAAAGTTTACCCTTTTAAGTTTGAGATTAAAATATGGTCCCTGAAGGGCTTCCCTGGTGGCGCAGTGGTTGAGAGTCCGCCTGCTGATGCAGGGGACACGGGTTCATGCCCCAGTCAGGGAGGATCCCACATGCTGCGGAGTGACTGGGCCCGTGAGCCATGGCAGCTGAGCCTGTGCGTCCGGAGCCTGTGCTCCGCAGCGGGAGAGGCCATGACAGTGAGAGGCCCGCGTACCCCCCCCCAAAAAAAAAAAAATGGTCCCTGAAAAATCTTTCCCTCTCTCTATAGAAATTTTCTTGGCTATTTTGCTGTTTGAAGTTCAGAAGGTATAGATTTATAAGAGAGGGTAGGAAAGCACTAATTTGATGGTTTGCATAAGATCAAGTACTGTAGGAAATACCTAAAGCTTCAAACTCACATTTTCTACCAGTGTTGGCATGTTTCCAGGAGGATTGAATTCAGTGAGAAAACAGGAGAAACAATGTTTGTGTTTCAAAATAATTTAATCCCAACAAATCTGTGAATTAGTAACTATTATCCTAATCCTTCCAATGAGAAAACTGAGGTGCAGGGAAGTTATACAGCTAAGAATCAGCACAGCTAAGATTTGAAATCAGATGTATCTGATTCTAAAAACTTATCTCTTTCTACTATATGTGACTTGTTTCTAGGTAGCAGAAAGAATGGCTGCTCACTCCAGGCTGATGTGTTCAAATACAGCATAAAACAGGTATGTGTGTGTGTGTGTATGTCTGTGTGTATAAACCTAGCCAGAATTCCACCAACAGCTACCCTGAACTACATTAACTAAACTGGGTAACGTCTCTGAACACTAATCTCATGTCTAATGAAAATATTTCTATGGCAAATCAGTCCATTATGTATCATTCTATTCTTGAACTTCTACTTCATTGCTTAATACCTTATTTAAAACAGCCTTGTTCACTTACTGTTCCATAGGCAACTTTCATCTCCTCAAATTGGTAAGAAACACCTTGTAGACAAGGACATATTCTTCTTTAGAATCTGTAAAGTGCTCAATATGTTCTCATAGTATATATTCGATAAACATCGAATAATTAATAGTTGCTGAGCAACACACCTTTAATTTCTATAAAAAAAATCTCCTTTCCAAAAGGATTCCTTCAACCACTTCTACTATTAGATAACTAACACTAAATTAAAATAAGTGGCTGCACACATAATGGTTTTTTTTTCTTTTTTACAAATTATACTAAGGTGAATATTGCTGCTCTTGTAGGATCTTACTTGTAATAAGACAAGGGTCAGAGATAAAGTGAGCCCTTACTTCCATGAAAGGAGCCAACAAAAATTACATAAACACTAAAAAGTGAATACAACTGCAATTCTGGAATATGTGCCAACACACAAAAGAAGCTCATTTCAATTTGTCGGATAAATGCCTACTCAACAAGCGTGACTTCCTAGAATATAGTCTATTTTATATTCTGTTTCCTTAATCTGCCACTAACTAGGACAATTAGAGAATGTTTTTGGACACTGAAATATATTTCTGTAATACACTGTTTAAAAAACTCTAAAATGTATTTTTTAAATGCACATCTAGTCCCTGCATACCATTTGCAAGTTTATAAACCTAAGTGGTAGGGGGTGGTAGCAGGAGGGGAGGTGGGGAAATGTGTGGAAGCAGAGAGAGAAGAGAAAAAGAAAGTTGTAGCTTCAGTAAATACACAGCCACTAACCTTGCTGCAGAGACACCAAGGTTACTGGAAACCTGCTAGCAGTAGCACTGCGAGGTTTGTGTGGAGCTGCCACTATAATCATTTGCTTCGCTGACCCTGTGATATATGTGGAAATTGGGGAGATTCTCCTGCTGGATCATGAAACTGCATCTGCATGCTAAATATCTAAAGGAAGGAGGAGACCTGGGGAATGGAAAAGAAGGGCAATCTCTGAACTATGTGGAATCCCAACTCCCTTGACAACAGTAAGACTCTGCTTGAACAACTCTATCAAGCAAGTAAATGACATACACTAGGAATTGGTTGATTCATGTTTTAAAATCATCCCCTATGTGCTTTTTGCTCCTCACTCCGACAAGGGCATTATCACTTTAGAGCTGAAAATATATCAGCATTTAGGAATCTCCCCAAATTCACTGGGTAGCAGGAATTCCCCACACCAGTGCCCTGAAAAGGCAAGGTCGCTCTACAATCTACTTCAGCCAGAGAGGCAGATCGCCCAGCAGCCCTCTCACACTCACCCACGCCTACCCAGGGACAGGCTTTTCCCCAGCACTGGCTCCCTGCACAGTGCTGCATTAACATTTATGGGAGCTGCTGGGTGCAGAGGGCTTTTCCTGACAGACAAGGGCATCCAGAGATCTAATCCCTGCCGACAACTGCTTTGCAGGACTTTCTGCCCTTCTTAGACATGCCAGCAGGCAGCCAGCTTACTTAAATCTATTCTTTAACCTCTCCTAAAACTATATGTAGCCAGTTAAAAAGTATAACTACCTTCAACAAAATGCTCAAGAAAATTATGCATGGCTACAAGACAGCTTGATTTTAAGTAACTTACGCACATTAGCTTTTAAAAACCACAATTACTACCTGCATAAGACACATGCTTCTAAGAGATCTATTGAGAAAACAGAGCCACATTTTCCCAAATTTGACAGTATTAATTTGATAAGATCTGAAAAAACAAAAGTAAGGAAAACAAAAGCCTATGTACTTCCTTTTAGTCAAATTCAAAGCAAGCAATCTCTCTCTCTCTCTCTCTCTCTCTCTCTGAATTAGGCATTCTCTTTTCACTGGTTCTCAAGAGGGAGAAGAAGTAAATATCTTAATGCAGCCCCTCACAGATCCAAGTAAATGGGCTATTCGACCTTGCAGCACAACATGAAGGGTTAAGCAAGGAGCTACATCATCCAACAGTGCCTGGTCTTCCCCTGGCTTCCCTTGGATCAAGCAGCAGGGTTAATTATGTGGAACAGCCAAAAAGGTACAGTAATTAGATATTGACTTTTGGGGGCTGGTAAATTTCAATAATGCCTATGGTTCTAGACTTCATAATAAGCTTCTATTTAACCTGCTTTTGAAACCAAAATCTCAAAGACAAAGTAAAAGAATTTTTTAAAAAAGAAAAGAAGAAAGAAAAAAACAATATTGCTTTTTTTTTTTAAACATTTGTAGTTAATTATGAAGACGATCCTTCCCACATGCATCTGATTTTAGGGACTTACATTTTGTTCTCCACCTCACTCCACTCCTGTGTTTTCCTTGGTATGATCTCTGCTCTCTCCCTTACTCTGATAACACTTTGGATACTACAGCTCTCCCCATGCCCCTGCCCCAAAAGCCTCTATTCATCCTGCAGTGTTTAACTTGACATATTTTTCCCTCAGCAGAAAATGGGCTAGAAATCCCAACACTGTTCCACTAACCAAGCTCTCCTAGGGAAGAAGAGAGTGTTCACACAGTACACGCAAAAGTCTCTCAGATGCCAACGACAGGCCCAAAGTAGTGGCATGCGGCAATTCCATATTTGAGTCCAAAACACACTCCTTCAAGGAGCCACTAGTTTGCTTTTATCATACCTTTTGTCCTAATTAATATTCTAAAATGAATAGCATCACACTTGTTTTGGACATGAGGGTAGGGGGGAAGGAACGGAAGGGAATTAAAAACCATAATCTAATCCTTCGAAATATCTAGAGGTCTCACTAGATGCACCCAGATGGCATATCTTTGTCAGGTAATAAAATCCAACTTGAAAACAATCTACACAATGACATTCTCTAGCCAAGGTGGAGCACGAGCAATAGAGTGGTTTCATTTAAACTATTCAGTGAGGTACTTAGGGTGGATATTGATTATGCTTAAAGTACATTCAGCAAAATTCAAACCACTTGAGTTACTGTTTCTTTTTTTTTTGTCTGGGAATTCCCTTCACACTTTCCTGTAGAACTATAGGCTACAAATTACTCAGGTTTGCCATAGCGGAAGAAGGGTCCAGTGAGAGACACCACCAGTCACAAACATTTCTAAATTCTCTGGATTCTTGATCATTTATCTTTTGATAAATGGGCTAGTCCCTGATATACTACTGTAGGATGTTGGCTCATGGTTAGACAGCTACACTAGAATCACAATAACCTCTGTTGTTCCTGGCTTTGCTAACTACCAGCCAAGATACAAATAAAGCATGAGTCCTACATATAAGGGACTTAAAAACTAGTAATGGGGCTTCCCTGGTGGCGCAGTGGTTGAGGGTCTGCCTGCCAATGCAGGGGACACGGGTTCGAGCCCTGGTCTGGGAGGATCCCACATGCCACGGAGCAGCTGGGCCCGTGGGCCGCAACTACTGAGCCTGCGCGTCTGGAGCTTGCACTCCGTAACAAGAGAGGCCCGCGACGGTGAGAGGCCCATGCACCGCGATGAAGAGCGGCCCCCGCTCGCCGCAACTAGAGAAAGAACTCGCACAGAAACGAAGACCCAACACAGCCAAAAATAACTAAATAAATAAAATTTAAAACTAGTAAGGGAAACTAGACACATTCTTGCAACGTTAAATAAGAAAACGAAAGTTAAAACTGGGTTCCTTAGAAGAGGTAGAAATTCAGTTAGACTTTTAAAAATAAGTAGGATTTAGAGACAGAATAAAGAACATTTGGGAGTGTATGGGCTAAGGAATACATATGGTATGAAGGTGAGAATGTACCAGGCACACTATAAGTGGAAATGGACCAGTTCAAGTACTGCTACACCTCTATAACCACTTCACAATGGAGATTTAAACTGAGAAGGCATATGCATTCTTCTGTATTGCCAATTCTTGAGTTCCTCCCACTGGATGTGTGGTTAGGGTATATTTTGTGGAATCAGCAATGGTGAAGAACGGATCCAGGACAGAGTACGGAGAATCATGATCCAAGGACTACAGAGAGGAGTCTGTAGTCCTGGCAATACCCACTGGTTTCCCTCATGGAAGTGACCCCCCACTCTGATGAGAGTGAAAAGGAGTTTCCCCTTTTTGTGGCCTCTGCATGACCACAGGTCACAGTGTCCTCATTTCATTAGAACTGACCATTTGGATCATCTACAGATCCTCTCACTAAAATGGGTTCCAGGATCACTGGCCCTTCGGCCAAGCCACAAAGACTTTAACTATATCAGAGCAACCACAGGAAGGAAAAAAAAAAAAAAAAAAAAAGAAAGGAACTGACATGAAAAGTAGATAGCTATTTTTCTAAAGTATGTTTGGGAACTAAGCAACTTGTCTTTCTCATCCTTCCCTAAGAATTAGCTCAGGTTAAGCTTTCACACTTAAGTCTCAATCAATTCCCAGAAAAACAAAACATCTGCTTCTAGTACAACCACACAACCATCTGTTTCTGAAAACAGACATACACACCCCAACTCCCAAAGCCTTGTTTTAATCAAAAATGGAATGAATGGATGATGTTTCACACACAGTATACTTTGTGTATATTTTGTCTTTGAGAATACAACCTAAAACCTGGCTGGTCTTAAGATGAATTTAACCCCACAATTCATTTAAAATTGTTAAATCTAAGAAACTGAAGAGGCTGTATCAAAAAGCAAAGCGTCAGCAGCAAAAAGTAACACATGGGGAGAAATTTTAAAAGCTGGCAGCCCAGACTGAGGATATGATCAGTTTATACATCTAAACAAAGAGGTCCCTACTGGCTCCAAGTAGCCTCAGCCTCAACAACTTCTTATCCTCAAACTCCTTGCCTGACAAATTCAAACCATCAAATCTTTCCTGATTACCAATAACAAGACACCAAATTCTACAGCAAAAAGCTCTCTATCTAACATTCCCTCCATAGTATCACCCGCCTTCACCCCATTCCAGTGTTCCAATTCTTAAAATTAAATTAAGATGGCAAAAATATCCAGAAATAAATGAATAAACTATTCATTGAATTACTATCTCTACGTGCCTGTCAGACCAATTAAATGGGCATCACAATATCACCAAATTAAAAAAACATTCTGGGGACTTCCCTGGTGGCACAGTGGTTAAGAATCTGCCTGGGGTTTCCCTGGTGGCACAGTGGTTGAGAATCTGCCTGCTAATGCAGGGGACACAGGTTTGAGCCCTGGTCTGGGAGGATCCCACATGCCATGGAGCAACTAGGCCCGTGAGCCACAACTACTGAGCCTGCATGTCTGGAGCCTGTGCTCCGCAACAAGAGAGGCCGCGATAGTGAGAGGCCCGCACACTGCGATGAAGAGTGGACCCCGTTTGCCACAACTAGAGAAAGCCCTCACACAGAAACGAAGACCCAACACAGGAAAAATAAATTAATTAATTAATAAACTCCTACTCCCAACATCAAAAAAAAAAAAAAACTGCCTGCCAATGCAGGGGGCGCGGGTTCGAGCCCTGGTCCAGGAAGATCCTACATGCTGCGGAGCAACTAAGCCCGTGTGCCACAACTACTGAACCTGCACTCTGCAGCTCGTAAGCCACAACTACTGAGCCCGCATGCCACAACTACTGAAGCCTGTGCACCTAGAGCTCGTGCTCCACACAAAGGGAAGCCACCGCAATGAGAAGCCCGCACACCACAACGAAAAGTAGCTCCTGCTCGCCGCCAACTAGAGAAAGCCTGTGTGCAGCAACGAAGACCCAACGCAGCCAAAAATAAATAAATAAACATATTTATTTATTTTTTAAAAAACCCTCTATTTTCCTTCAAAATTTAGAGGTCATTTCTCCAATATTTAGTAGATTTCACTGTTGAGAAGCTTGAGCTTTGATTTCTGATCTTTTGTAGTAAAACTTGTTTTTCTCTTGATTCTGTACGATTTTCTTTTTTAAAATCATTACTATGAAATTTAAGAGGTCCTTTGATGTGGATCTCACTATGCTTGGCAATTGTTGGATTATTTCAATATAGAAACTCGTATTTCAGTTATGGAAAGTTTCTTGGAATGGCTTCTTTGATGATTTCTTCTCCTCCATTTCTACTATTCTCTATTTCTGGAACTCCTATTACTTGAACCTCTTTTGGTTATTGAACCTCTTGGACGGGTCCTCTAATTTTCTTACTCTTCTCTCCTAAATTATATTTCTTTCTTTTAGTTCTAGTTTCTTGGTCACTTCAAAACTTTTATGGAATACTCTGTTATGTTTTTAATTTCTAAAATCTGTTTGGTTTTCTGAAAGTTCCTTTTTTAGAGCACCCTATACTGGATGAATTACTTTTTTTCTGAGGATTATTAGTGATATATTAAAATTTTTTTTCCTTCTTCCTGCATAAGCTCTGTTTCCTTTAAGTTGCTGTTTCCTATTTGCTTTGGCTTTGCTCATATTAAAATTGTTTCTCAAATATCTAGTGATCTTTCACTGATTCCTCATATTTAGGAGTGGGGAGTGATGGCTAAAAAGCTGACTGGAAACTTTATGCAAATAGTGGTCTTCACTGTAAAAGTGATCTGGTTGTGTTATTACCCTGGGGATACCCAAATGATTAGTATCTTTAAGTCTTTTCTTTCAGATTATGTCAGGTTCTCCAGAGAAAATTACCAATCTCTTATTTTGAAGGTAAAAGCTTGTCTGCCAATGTTCTCAGACAAATGAGGGAAGCAGGCTAGAAATACCAATATTCAATACATCAATTTCCATTTATTCCTCCTCTTTCAGTACATTACCCATGCCCTCATGGTGTCTGGGGTTCCTCATTCCAGAAAATCTGTTTCATTTTTTGGGGGGGATTGAATTTTCAGTTTTCTTCCAGGATGGGGGAAGAGAATCTGGGGGACTAAGTACCATGTAAAGAGATTTTCAATGAATCCTTCAACTAATTTCTCCTGTTGTCTCATTCCCATTTCACAAAGGTATTGGAAGATGTTTCAGGGTAAGCCAGGTTCCTTTTCAATTTACACCATTACTAATTTCAGGATTCAGTAAAGAAGTACTCATTCTTCTTCTCTTCAGATTTCTAAATCTAAAATTTCCAGTCCCTTCCATTTCCCTCCCCTTTCCTTTGTCTTTTGTTCCCATTGTGGATTTATACCTAAAAAAACAAAAACCTTTGTTATTTTAGTGGAGTTTTGAGAAAGAGTGAAGGTAAATCTGTGTTCAATGAACCATCTGACTAGAGTTAACGATATACAGTAGTCCCCCCTTATCTGCAGGGTATATGTTCCAAGACCCCCAGTGGATGCCTGAAAACTGTGGATACGACCGAACCCTAGATATACTATGCTCTTTCTCATACATACGTACCTATGATGAGGTTTAATTTATAAATTAGGCACAGTAAGAGAATATCCAAATTTCCAGCATCACTACTCTTGTGCTTTGGGACATTATTAAGTAAAATAAGGGTTACTTGAACACAAGCACTATGATACCAAGACAGTCCATCTGATAACCTAGATGGCTATTAAATGACTAATGAGAGAGATATGCTGGACAAAGGGATGATTCACATCCTGGACAGGACAGAGCAGGATGGCAAGCACACTACTCAGAACAGCTCACAATTTAAGAATTATGAATTGTTTATTTCTGGAATTTTTCATTTAATATTTTCTGACCGTGATTGACCATGGGTAACTGAAACTGCAGAAAGCAAAACCATGAATAAGGGTATACTTAGAAGATAGTTGTTAACAGAATACATCCCAAGAGTTCTCACCAAAAAGAGAATTTTCTTCTTCTTTTCTTTTTACTGTATCTATGTGAAATGATGGATGTTAACCAAACCTACTGTGATAATCATTTCACAATATATGTAAATCAAACTGTACATCATGCTCTACACCTTACATTTATACAGTGATGTATGTCAATTATTTCTCAATAAAGCTGGAAAAAAAAGCTACCATCTTTAATTGGAAGCACCCACATTTATTTAGATCATATCTGAAATCCAATACTAAAATCCAGGGGCAGATCAAGCCACAAAATTCTAAAAAGCTATCTTGGTGATAATAGTAACAGTAAAGTTAAGGTACACTGTCTACTATACTTTCCCCCAGCCTTTAAAATTTGCCACAAAGCTGAAAAAGAAAAAAGTATAATATTCTAATAACCATTAGGTGTTGATGGCCAATGGTATCTGGAAGGTCAACTTCCAGGTTTTGCGATGTTTGTTATTGTTTTAAAGAATGATAAGAGTAATGGAGGTGGCACTCATTGAAATGCATTAGCATATGCTAAATGACACACCCACAGGCACACCAGGACAGTTCCAAGGCTAACCATAAAAGGCCAAAAAGTGGGCGGTGGCCCATATCCTGGAAATCCCCACCCCTCCTCCAAAATAGTTGGAATAATCCTCCCACTTGTTGGTCTATGAAATTACCCAGCCCATAAAAACTAACCACCCCGTATTTTGGGGCCACTCTTGACTTTTGGGATGGACTGCATTCTGTCTATGGAATGTGTATCTCTCTAAATAAATCCACGTCTTACCTATCAAAAAAAAAAAAAAGAGTAATGGAGGTGGGGAGACATAGGGATGGACTTGAGGAGAAGCAAATCACTTCTTTTCAAAAGTTATTTTTCTAAATGTTTTCCACTGGGTACCATTTTCCTTACTGTCTTTAAGTTTCATAAAGAAAATCTATTTTGTCCCACCCCTCAGGCTCCTTTTGGGTGGCAGGGCTGGTTGGGTCTCTCCTGTGCTGAGGCTGCTGGCTTTTGCTTTACTCCCAGCCTCACTGGCTCTGCTGGCAAAGTCCCTGCTGACAGCCAGATTCCTAGACCCTGGGCTGCTACATTCCATATATAGGAATTTTACTCCCTGGAGTTATGCAGTACAGAGTTTGAAGGACTGTATGAATTGGTCCTTCCCAGAAATAAGCAGCTAAACATTTACTATTTTGGAGTTTAAAGCATGCCATCATTGAAGTTTCAAAAAAGGACTTGTGTATCATTTTGTCACTTTCTATTCTGTTTATTTTCTCTCCGATGATAGGTTTAAAAATGGCAAGATCAAATTAAGCTACTTTTGGAGATCCTTTTGGACTTGATCTTCTTCCAGAACTTCATTGATGAACTACTCACTTGGGGGAAAATTTTGATTCCCCAAAGAGTGACACAATCAGCAGTAAAACAAATATCAAGAGTTTAAAGCTGCTGAGATCACTATGAAACCCTCCAAAACCTCTGAACCTTACCTGGGAGAATTGTCACTTCTGAATTATTAGTTACATGTATTTTATTACAGTTGGTACGGAAAACTACAATTTGGTGGAACCATCTAGTCTTGGAGCTTTGGGACCCTAGAATAGCCAGGAATTATCCACAAGGGAGACCCAGCCCCCGAGATGACAGTGGCTCTAGCTTTTACCCTGAGAGGTTCTTTGGTCAGTGTCCTTTGGTCATAGAAACTCACATGAAACAAATGCACTCAGCTTCAATTAGTGTACCAGTATTAGCCCTATCTTGGTACACACCTGATTCAAAGGATGAGAATGATGAGACTACTGATGACTTAGTACCAACTATTTTGGATAAAGATCATATATATAACCTAAAGCAGAAAAGAAAGAGGAGTAAAATGTTCTTTTGTGAAGATAATACAGAAATTAGTGAAGATTTACACACTAAATTTCTTAGGTGTCTACTAAAAATAAGAGTTGTTAATTATGAGAATTTAAGTATTTATAAAGAAGTTAAAAAATAAACTGCTCCAAAGAAGGAAGGAAGGAAAGAAAGGGAGGGAGGGAGAGAGGAAGGAAGGGAGGGAGGGAGGAAAGAAGGAAGAAATCTATCTTAACTAATGAACAGATGAAACTTTTGAAAGTTTCTTAATACATATATTACACTAACCCTTCACCAGGCAAAGAAAATTCTATGATGGAACAGTATTCTAAGAAAGTAAGCTTAGGGGTGCATGGAACAAGGAAAATCTGGGGTCACTTTCCCTCAGGACTTGGGCTTCTATCACCAGTGTAAATCAAACATCTAGTGGCCTCTAAGTTATGAAAGACAACTAAGTAAAGAATGGATGGGGGATTGGAGGATTCCCTTATAACATGTGCCCAACTTTGATTGTTATTTCTCTTGTCTACCACCTCTGGCATGTGACTGTCAGGTAACAAGTGTTGGTCTAGATAATGACTACACAAAACTTGCATGCCATGAAGAAATGAGAATATAAGCAGCCCAGCAGATCTTCTTCTCATAAACTAGTTTAAAACCATGAATGAAATCACAGTACTGCTCAAGTAAAACAATTCTCGTTTCACTAGAACACCATACTGAGAGTCAAGAGAAGATTCTTCCCCCGCGTCACTCACCAAATTAGGAAATCACAGAGAAGAATATTTTCCCCACAAATCTGCTCTCTCCCTTGTACTCCTCCTTTCAGAAAATGGTACTATCATTTAGTTGTTGAAATTATAAACTTGGCTATCATTCTTAACTACTCCCTCCCACCTTCCTTCCTTCAGTCACCAAAAACTGTGAGTTCTAGCTTTTATATAGCTGTTAAATCCATCTGTTTCTGTATCTCCAAGTCCCTGCCTCCCATCTATCCTACACAACATAACCAAAATTATCTTTCTAAAATGCTAATCTTTTCATGTCACCCTCTTGCTTAAAACCCATTTCACTAGCTTTAAGAATTTTTAAAAGTGCAAATATTTAAGGGGAAGAACAAAAGCAGTAACAGATTTCCAAGAGTTCACTGTCATGAGTATACACTTGGGAAAGGGCCAAAAGAAAAGATACGGATTAGTAAAATGCCAGGAGGAAAGAGAGGAGCAGCAGTGGGGGGCCAGGCTGTGATTAAAGCCAATGCTAAAATTAAAGGCAGCATAAAAACTATTTTTAAAAATGAGTAAATTGCCTTTGTGGCACATTAAAATTGTAATGTTACTTCACACAATAACTTAGATTTTTCAATTCAATAAATATTTAATAGAGCTTCTACTACATGGAAGGCTTTGGGTTATCCACTTATTTGCAATAAGCCACCATTCCAAAGACTTGCCACAATTCCACTTCCCCCATAGCCTACCCACAAGATAACACCTTCTCTGACTTCACTTAAAAACAGAGTTACAAAGTATTTATGGATGGAATAATATGATGTCTGTAATTTGATTTAAAATAATTCTGGGAAGGGAGCTAGTGGGGGGAGGGGAAAGATATAACAAGATTAGCAAAATGTTCATATGCTGAAGTTGAATAATGGGTACGTTGGGGTTCATGGATTAATTATATTATTCTCCTCACCTTGTGTATTTTGAAATTTTTCTATGATAAGAAGTAAAACTAAACCAAAAAATATTAAAAGAAAAAGTGACCCTAGTGCTAAAACACAATGTTTTTTTCATTCAGCAAGGTTTCATACAGGATAGGTAGGTAGATTTTCATATTTCAGGCATTGCTTTGATATGATTTTGAACCACAGTTAGAAAGGTTATTCTTTCAAATTCAATTGTGTAACATAAAGACTTATACCAAAAATTAAAGAGAAAGTGTATGAGAAATCAAAGTTTATTTTCTTAGGTAACAGCTTCTGCAACTGACATATAGAAAACACATTTGCTTTAAGAAAGCCTGAGCAGTGGGCTTTCCCTGTGGCGCAGTGGTTAGGAATCTGCCTGGCAATGCAGGGGACACAGGTTCGAGCCCTGGTCCAGAAAGATTCCACGTGTTGCAGAGCAGCTAAGCCCGTGTGTCAAAACTACTGAGCCTTCACTCTAGAGCCCGTGAGCCAGAACTATTGAACCCGCGTGCCACAGCTACTGAAGCCTGCACGCCTAGAGCCCGTGGCTCTGCAACAAGAGAAGCCACTGCAATAAGAAGCCTGCGCACCGCAACGAAGAGTAGCCCCCACTCACCCCAACTAGAGAAAGCCCGCGTGCAGCAAGACCCAACACGGGCAAAAAAAAAAAAAAAAAAAAAACCGAGTAGCACCATACTTGCATTCTTTTGTTCCTCGATCCATTACAGAAAAAAATTTTTTCTTAAAGTTAGTATCTATTTCACAAATACTTGATTTTAAGTAATCCTGGTTGATATTATAGGATAGGCTATAGGGCGTTTTGTACTTCCAATACTGAAGTTTCTATGAATGTGATCATGCTGTTCTCTTTATCTCTAAAACTACCCTTGGTATTGGTTATAATGCCCTACAGCAGCAGTGGGGTGGGGGGAGGGAGCATGGTTCAGGCAGTAATGTGAGCGATGGGGAGCAATAGGGAGCAGCAGATGAAGCTTTGCTTACTTGCCCGCCACTCACCTCTTGCTGTGCAGCCCGGTTCCCAACAGGACTGGTACCAATCTGGGGCCCAGGGGTTGGGGACCTTTGGCCTACAGCAGGGTTTCTTAACTTCAGTACTACTGACATTTTGGGCTGGATAATTCTTTGTTGTAGGGGGCTGTCCTGTGCATTGTAGTATGTTTAGAAGCAGCCTTGGTCTCTAGCCACTGATGTCAGAATCAATGCTGCCCCCAATCAGTTTCTGACAATGAAAAATGTCTCCAAATATCTCCGGGGTCGTGGGGGGGGGCGGCAAAATTACCTCCTCTTGAGAACCACTGCCCTCCAGCAATTAGACAATATAATTTTTGCTTACTTAAAAAATACCCGGGACTTCCCCAGTGGTGCAGTGGATAAGGATCCACCTGCCAATGCAGGGGACACGGGTTTGATTCCTGGCCCGGGAAGATCTCACATGCCATGGAACAACTAAGCCCGTGCGCCACAACTACTGAGCCCGTGTGCCACAACTACTGAAACCTGTGCACCTAGAGCCCGTGCTCCGCAACAAGAGAAGCCACTGCAAGGAGAAGTCTGTGCACAGCAATGAAGAGTAGACCCTGCTCGCCACAACTAGAGAAAGCCCCACGCAGCAACAAAGACCCAATACAGCCAAAAATAAATAAAAATAAATCTTAAAAGAAAAATACCCTTACTTCATAAATACATTTTCCTAATCTAATACAGTAAGACACCCTGGAGTGTGTGTATATGTTGCCATCATTACTTACAGGAACAGCTTCCTAGTCGCAGAATCATAGAAGTGTCTTGATCTAGTTTGATGTTCTCAATACGGACCACAGCCCAAATTTGTGGCTCTATTCAAGAATTTAGGAGTTTTCTATAAAACGTTTAAAATTTTCTGCGTTTACCACTGATGATCTTTGAAAATTTGGGTCATCTGACTGAATACTTTATAATTAAGTGTTGCCAGGATATTTGTGCCCATATTTGTATTTACCAACACAGGAAATCATCAGTTTCCCTCACTATCCTAGGCTAATGAGAAAAGTAGAGAGGCAGGCAATACAGTTGAGCCAGTGAAGGCCAAATGATATCATGATACACTAAATCAAAGACTTATAATAGTTTTAATAAAAACAATTAAAGAATTAAATTATCATCTCATGCACTGTAGTCTAGGTAGCCCAATGCAAAAGAACCTATAGTGTAGCAAGGAATAACATATTCACATGGGAAGCAGCATTTTAGTTTCAGCAAACCATTATCATTCATCATGCTGATGTTGTTAATACACTGGTTTTGTAGTTTTGTTTGTACTACACTTGTTTTGGCTTTGTAGCTCTACATGGATGTAACAGAGGGAACTTCTATTTAGCTTCATGTTTGTCTACACTAAAGCTGAGTACATAATTAAAAACAACAACAATATAGTTTAAGAGTTTGAATATTCCTTTGAAAGGATCTGCACAATACTCAAATTTGAAAATTGCTGATCTAGTCCACTGTCTTCATTTTACTCAGAAGAAACTATAGTCCAGTGGTATTAGTAACTTGTCCAAAAATCACACACCTAATCACTGGCAAAGAGAGCATTACAACTATAGGTCATTTCATGCACCAATTGTTATTGTATACCTCAGTGTCCTGTTTAAACAACATACTTAAGTAAACATAACTGGAAGTTTTTTCTTTTCACATACCACATTCTAAATTGAACTTATAAACAGTGAAATAACTCAGTATTAGAGATACAGTATAAACAGACTATAGCAATACATTATTTTACATGTATTTGCCTACAAAATAAGACTGAGCTATCATTCTATTAAAAAATAAAAAAGAGTATATGGATGTTACTCTTGATCACGAGCCGTCCCAAATTTCAATCTTCCAATCCCACACCTCGTAAGGCTTCTTGGCATTTTAGAGGTTGCTTAAATGTTGCATTTTTTTTTTAACTGTGAAACATTAGAAAAAGTTTTCTAACAATAAGGAATTGTTACATTACCAATAGTATGTTCATGTAACAGAACACTTGAATAAAGATAGTGACCATTTATTAAATGATACTGTATATCAGATTTTGTGTTAAATGCTTCATATGACCTCATTTAATCTTTACAACAATCCTATAATTTATCTCCATTTTACAAATGAGGTTTACTTTCCAACTCATGTGTTAAGCTGAAAAGTCCAGAATCAAAGTCTGATTACAGATTCTGAACTTAAGCTTTATGAAAAGCTTCCACATATTAAAATTCTCATGTCAGTGTCACATGAAAAGATATTCAATGTAATGCTATGTGATAAAAACAGCGTAGAAATAACATATACAGGAAAAGTCAGGAAGGTTTCAAACTGTTAAAAGTGAATATATCACTAGGTCTTATTTTCACACAATTGCACTTTCTAATTTATTTGTAGTGAATAAATATCACTTGCTAAACAACAACAGAGTTTTAAATAATAAAAATCAAACCAGCCTGGGCAACCTAGTCATTCACGGCAGTCTTGGCAACAAGACCCCCATGCTCTAGTTACAAATTATGACTTAGGTTCCAAACAGCTTAAAAATAAAAAATCTTCCTTTCCCTGTTTCTTATACTGGGTAGTCTCAGTGAGGATTTACCTATAAATAAGCAAAAAAAAAAAAAAAAAAAGAAGAAGAAGAGAAAAGAAAAAAAGGAAAAAAAATAGCATGTCACTTTACAAATTTTCTTCTCAGTGTTGAACATCTTTCATGTGATAATTACTTAATAAATGGCCATTTTCATACAGCTTCCCAATGACACAATTTGAGAATTATGCAGGAAATTTTATAACTGCATTAAATGTTAATCAGTTTCAAAAAAAATACTGTATTTGTGAAACTTATTAGCTAACCATTTAAATGGAACATTCCTTCCATTGTGCTTTTAAAATCCATTTACTTCTGAAAGAAGCCTGTATTTGCTCAAAACAGAAGTCTGAGATAAGCCTGTGATGATAGAACTTATTTGCCTTTAATAGTTAATTTTAAGTCTTGGTTTTGAGGCAACAATGTAAGCAATCATATTAGTAATACAGAACAAAAAGGAGAGCATTGGGCTTCCCTGGTGGCGCAGTGGTTGACAGTCCGCCTGCCGATGCAGGCGACACGGGTTCGTGCCCAGGTCTGGGAAGATCCCACATGCCGTGGAGCGGCTGGGCCCATGAGCCATGGCCGCTGAGCCTGCGCGTCCGGAGCCTGTGCTCCACAATGGGAGAGGCCACAACGGTGAGAGAGGCCCGCATACCGCAAAAAAAAAAAAAGGAAAGCATTAGTTTGGTAATGTATAATACTAACCTATGGGATTAATTGTGTGAATTTAATTAAACCTTTCTGCTCTGATCTATTTCTCATTTCACTTTTAGAAACAGAAGAAAGGTGACATCAGATAATCTTAGTGCAGTCTAACTGCTAGGATATAAAACTATGAAGATGCCTAAAACTTTAAAAGTCAGAAAAGTTTTTCCTGAAACAAAAATCAAAGTACTCAAAAATACAAATATTTTATTAGCACTAGACTATCTTCACCACACAGTTACAGTAAGTCAGATCTTCCTTGTTTTATTAGTTTCCTATTCTTTCTGTAATAAATTACCACAAATTAGTTTTAAAATAACACATTTATTCTCTTATAGTTCTGGAGGTCAGAAATTCGAAATGAGTCTCACTGGGCTAAATAAAGTCAAGGTTTCAGTAAGGCTAGTTTCTTCTAGAGGCTCTGAGACAAGAATCTGTTTCCTTACCCTTTTCCACTTCTAGAGGCCTCCTCCATTCCTTGGCTCATGACCCCTTCCTCATATCACATCTACCACTAACTTTCATCTCCTGTTTCCCTATTATAAGGACCTTTGTGATTATATCAGACCCATCTATATAATCCAAAATAATCTTCCCAAAGAGTTTAAGAGCAGCAAAGATTTGTCATTCAGCAGTGAGGTGTGTAACTATATTGCATCAAGTCTCTGGAACTAACAAAACTAAGTATTTCACCTTCTGCTAGCTAATGCCTAAAGGAGTTTTTCTATTTGATAACAAATAACAGCAATAAAAGGCAACCTCATGGCTTAATGTTGTTATGAGCTAATCACAGATAACCTAGATCCAAAAAATACTTCACTGCATTCAACATCCAATAAGGCCCAAGGACAAATGGTTATACATTTTCAGTATTTTCAACTGTTTAGGCATAATAGAAAGCAGTAAATAATATATCCTCTCATGTGTGTGCTGCATGTTCTTCACTAGCTTGTAACATATATAACATATAAAAAGCCTATGTAAAAAAATTACTGCAACTTTTGCTATTTTAAGCTATCTTGATATTACTACACTTTTGTATGTGTGTTAAAGACATTATTAGAGCAACATTATGCAGCTTACAAATAGATATTGTTTTCCAAATTTGTAAATAAGTTGTAAGGAAATGTAGATACTATCAAGCCACAGTTGCTATTTCAGATGAGAACAACCAAGAATGTAGGCCTTCCTCTACACCCAAATCCCACTTGAGGATTATGATATCTGCTAGGAGGGGCAGTCCACCTGCATTTCTCTTACTTCCACCTCTTTGTTGCAGAAGCTCTGTAAGAGACAGGAGCAGCTGAGAGGTCTGGTCCTCACTTCTTCCAGCCAGCCCCCACTTGTGGGACAGAAGTTCTACCACAGCAGGCAAGCCAGGAACACTGGGATCCCAACTGCCCTTGCCCCAGCTTGCTCATACGGTTAAAGTTTCTGCAACAGAAGACACCCAGAAGACCAAGCAGCAGTGTCATTCCAAGAGAAGGGGCCACTAGCTCACTTCCTACTCCAGGCATTAGCCCAGGCATAAAGGCAGGACAGAAAAAGAAAGCTCCAAAAGTGTTCCCCAAGGAAAATGACTTTATTTGGAACACAGTGTGGGAAAGTTAATAGTGAGGGCACTACAGAAGATAATAGAGATTTTGGTGGTAAGCAGTTAAGAGACTGGTAAATCTTTGAGAGTAACAAGCTAGAACAGCTAGAATTTCACTAGGGAGAACCAGGGAAAGAAGCAGCTGAGAAGAGTCCTCCTGAGAAAAAAACCTCAAAGGCTGGCTGCAAAATTACACCTGCAGTGAGGCCCAATATTAACTGCATCAGCCTGTGGAAGAATTTATGTTACAAGCATTACTGATAATGAGCTAATTATAATGATAATGAGCAATTAGCGGAAGCTAACAGATGGGTGTGATACCTATAGAGACAGACAGCTAAACAAAGAGAACAGAGAAAGAGACAGCCAAAGACAGCCCTGCTAAAACCACCATCATCCTAGGATGATTCTGTGCATGCCAAAGACTGTGACTTCTGAGGAACAATATCAGTAGCTACACACTATAGGGAAAATAGACTTCACTAAAATGGTCCAGCCAAGCCACTAAACAAATAAACAAGTAAACAACAACATCCAATTTGGTGAATGTGTGGGAATTGGGGGTGGAATCATATTCTCAGTTGCTAAAATATCCAGTTTTTACTATATATAAAATAGATAACTAATAAGGACCTACTGTATAGCCCAGGGAACTCTACTCAATACTCTGTAATGACCTATACGGGAAAAGAATCTAAAAAAGAGTGGATATATGAATATGTATAAATGATTCATTTTGTCGTTCAGCAGAAACTAACACAACACTGTAAATCAACTATACTCCAATAAAAATTAATTCAAATAAATAAATAAAATAAAATATCCAGTTTTTGGTAAAAAATTATGAAACATGCAAAGAAACAGAAAAGTATGGCCCCTACATAAGAAAAAAGAGCAAGCAACAGAAATTGCCTTTGAAAGAGTTCAGATGTTGGACTTAGCAGGCAAAGACTTTAAAACAACTATTATAAATATGTCTGAAGAATTAAAGGAAAGAAATGCTTTAAAAAAGTAAAGGAAGGGCTTCCCTGGTGGCGCAGTGGTTGAGAATCTGCCTGCTAATGCAGGGGACACGGGTTCGAGCCCTGGTCTGGGAGGATCCCATATGCCACGGAGCAACTAGGCCCGTGAGCCACAACTACTGAGCCTGCGCGTCTGGAGCCTGTGCTCCGCAACATGAGAGGCCGCAATAGTGAGAGGCCCGCGCACCACGATGAAGAGTGGCCCCCGCTTGCCACAACTAGAGAAAGCCCTCGCACAGAAACGAAGACCCAACACAGCAAAAATTAATTAATTAATTAATTAACTCCTACCCCCAACATCTTCTAAAAAAAAAAAGAAGTAAAGGAAGCCATGATAATTTCTTGTCAAATAGACAATATCATTAAGATATAGAAATTATTTTAAATAATGGAAATTCAGGAGTTGAAAAGTACAATAACCAAGAAGAAAAATGCATTCCAGGGACTGAACAGTAAATATCAAATAGCAGAAAAATCAGTGAACTTGAATATAGATGGATAGACATTGTACAATCTGAAGAACATAGAGAAAAAAGAAAGAACACATATGAACAGTCTCAGAGAAAAGCGGAAAACCATAAAGCACTGCAACATATACATGGTGAGAAGAGAGAAGAAAACTTTTTTCACAGAAGTAGAGAAAGGAAGAGAAAAAATATTCAAAGAAATAATGGCTAAAAACTTACCAAATTTGATTAAAACAATCTACATTTCCAAGAAGCTCAACAAATTCCAAGTAGGAAAGCACGAAGAGACATCACACATATACAAGACATGTCATAGTAAATATCTTGAAAGCAGCAAGAGAAAAACAACTTCTCACTCACAAGGAAATCCCAAAAAGATTACACCAGATTTTTCATCAGAAATAATGAAGGCTAAAAGGCAGTGTGATGACATATTCAAAGTGCTGAAACCCAAAAAATACATCAACCAAGAATCCTATATTCAGGGGACTTCCTTGGTGGTCCAGTGGTTGAGACTCTGCGCTTCCACTGCGGGGGGCATGGGTTCAATCCCTGGTTGGGGAACTAAGATCCAACATGCCGTGTGCTGCAGCCCCCCCCCCAAAAACAGAATCTTATATTCGGTAAAACCATAAACCATCTTTCAAAATGAAGACAGATAAAGACATTCCCAGATAAACAAACACTGAAAGAATTCATTGCTGAGAATTCATTGCTAGCAGACCTGCCTTACAAGAAATAGTAAAGGAAACTATTCAGGTTGAAAGCATATGACCCCAAAAGTAATTCAAATCCACTTAAAAAAATCAAAGATATAATATAAATGCACATTTCTTCACCTCTCAACTATTTAAAAAGCAATTATTGAATATATAAAACAATATGTATATAGTTGTATTATTGAGCCTGCAACATTTAGGAATGTAATATATTTGATAATAACAGCATAAGATAAGTAAGAAGAAGCAAAGTTGTATTGGAGTAAGGAGATGACACCAAAAAGTTACTTGAATTCACAGAAAGGAAGATAACAAATGATAAATAAGAAGATTTAGTATAAGAAACTCTATAAAAAAACTTGCTTCCATTCTTCTCTCTGCTTCTTTAAAAAGCATAAAATTATATAAAGTAATTATTATGATACTATTAGGTTTTTAACATACATAGCTATAATATATATAATAACAATAGCACAGAAGGGGAGGAGGAAATAGAGCTAAATTAGAGTATATATATATATATATATATATATATATATATATATATATATAAATATATATAAATATATTTTTTTTTTACGGTACGCAGGCCTCTCACTGTTGTGGCCTCTCCCGTTGCGGAGCACAGGCTCTGGACGTGCAGGCTCAGCGGCCATGGCTCACGGGCTCAGCCGCTCTGCGGCATGTGGGATCCTCCCGGTCCGGGGCACGAACCCATGTCCCCTGCATTGGCAGGCGGACTCTCAACCACTGCACCACCAGGGAAGCCCTGGAGTATATTTTGATGTTTCACTGGAATTTAGTATAAATCTTAAGTAGATTTTGGCAAGTTATCTGTGGTAAGCCCTGAGCACTCAGTAAGAAAATGATTTAAAAAAAATTAGTGAGAATAATCATCAAAGGAATTAAAATGTTACCCTAGAAAATATTCACGTAATGCAAAAGAAAGCAGTAAAGAATAAACAGAAGAATAGGAACACAAGACATCACATGCTGGGCCATAAAACTAGCATCAATAAATTTAAAAGGACTAAAACCACACAAAGTACATTCTCTGACCATAAAAAATACAATCAGAAATCAATAACAGAAGGAAATTTGGAAAATTCACAAATTCGTGGAAATTTTTAAAACTTCTAAATAACCAATGGAACAAAGAAGAAATCACAAGGGAAATGAGAAGATACTTTGACATGAATGAAAATGAAGACACAACATAACAAACTTATGGAATGTAGTAGCTAAAGTGGTGCTCAGATGGAAACTCTCAAATCAATAACCTAATCTTCCACCTTAAGACCACACAGTGTATGATTCTATTTGAGAAATGTCCAGAGTAAGTAAATCCATACAGGAAGTATACTACTGATTACCTATAAGTGGGAGGATTGAGGGGGAAATGGGTATGCGGTTTCTTTTTGAGGTGATGAAAATATTTGAAAACTGATTGTAGTGATGGCTGTACAACTCTATGAATATACTAAAAAATAATTATATACTTTAAATGAGTGAATTGTATGGTTTTAAATTATAACTCAATAGGCTGTTAAACACACTCAAATAAATAAATAAACAAATAAATACAGATTGTACATTACATCAATACCAAGACTTTTTTTCACATGTTAACATCTGTGAAATCAAAATGCATCTACCTTCAATGGAATCTCTCACAGCAAAATAACAATTGGACACAGTTGTCATTGCCTGTGCAAGCAAGAACTTAGTTTTCATGGAGTATCTGCAACTTCAACCTCTTTACTTCCTTCAGCAAATCACTTAATGTTCATTTTAGAAAGAAATATGAGTCCTTCTGTTGAATGGACATTCCACTGACACTAAAATCAAGAAAGTGCCAACCTAGAGATTATCATACTAAGTGAAGTTAAGTCAGACAGAGAAAGACAAATACTATATGATATCACTTATATGTGGAATCTAAAAAATGGTAAATGAACTTATTTACAAAACAGAAACAGACTCAAAGACATAGAAAACAAACTTTACCAAAGGGAAAGGAGGGAAGGATAAATTAGGAGTATGGGATTAATAGATATACACTACCATATGTTAAATAGGTAAACAACAAGGATTTACTATATAGCACAGGGACCAATATTCAGTATCCTGTAATAACCTATAATGGAAAAGAATCAAGAAAAAGATTATGTATATAACTGAATCACTTTGCTGCACACTTGAAACTAATACAATATTGTAAATCAACTATACTTCAATTAAAAAAAAGAAAAGAAAGTGCCAGCATCAAAAGGTATAGAACATATGTCAGGAGCTTGGAAGAAAACTCCATAGACAATAGTGGAACATTTTCTAAAAACACAGGATGACACTGTATAGAAAAATATGGATATCCACAACCCTGGGTAAAAAAAAAATGATTCCCAAAACCTGGGCTCTGAATATTAAGAAGTTTTAAGGTTACCTTAAGCAATTTATTTCACTTATGTATTCCTTTTTACGTGTGATATGTAATTTTTATATATCTAAAGAAAATTTTCAATGAGCATGAAATTTTGCATGATGAAGCATTATGTCATGGTTCAATCATTTTTTAAAATGCTACATAAAATAATGGTGTATTTTACAATTGATGGCATCTTAAAGGCAATTAAATACGGTATATTAGTAACAACAATCAATGTGAGTGGACTAAAATTCATCATTTAAGAGGCTAAAATTATCACCTTGCTGAGTTCCTATAATGCACAGAGTTCAAGGTAGATTTGCCTAATTCTAATTTACTGGAATTCTAAAATGAATATTAAAGGCTAGATTTATTGAAAGGTTTTTAAATCAAGAAATGAATTACCAGAATCCCTAGTAGAGAAATTCTTCAGAACCTATTATTACTGACTATAAAGCAGATTTTTTTAAAACCTATTTTTTTGTTTGTTTTTTTAAATTAATTAATTATTTTTGGCTGCGTTGGGTCTTTGTTGCTGCGCGCGGGCTTCCTCTAGTTGTGGCAAGCGGGGGCTACTCTTCATTGTGGTGCGCAGGCTTCTCATTGTGGTGGCTTCTCTTGTTGCAGAGCCCAGGCTCTAGGTGTCCAGGCTTCAGTAGTTGGAGCTCGCGGGCTCTAGAGCGCAGGCTCAGTAGTTGTGGTGCACAGGCTTAGTTGCTCCACGGCATGTGGGATCTTCCTAGACCAGGGATGGAACCCATGTCCCCTGCACTGGCAGGAGGATTCTTAACCACTGCACCACCGGGGAAGTCCCTATAAAGTAGATTTTTTTAAAGAGAACACGTCTATCTTGCAACCTGGACAAGAGGGGTGAATTTTTATAATACCAAAATGACGTCAGAATCAAGTAGTTTCATTTAAGAGGACTCTAGGATTCCACAGATAGAATGTATGAAAGATTCTATGGTAATTTTATTTTGAGCAAAAATAAATGTAATTTTAAAAAAGAAAATTATAAGTCATTTTTTTCTTGTTTTCTTCTCAGGATCAAAAATTGACTACTCTTTATTTCCAATCTTCTTCTTTCCCCTTAGAAAATTTTCACTCTAACAGATAGTACATGTCATTTTAAGAGTCTTAGCATTCTCTATGTTCCCTTAGAGGTTGTTTTTTCAAGTTGATCTGATCATCTAGCATGTGCCTAAATTAAAAGAACCTAACAAGAAGACAAAACAACCAGTACAATCTCTCCCAAAATTAAATAGACTTCTGTCCATTCATACACTCTGTTTTAATTCCTATGACAACTCTGAATTTTAATTTTCATTTTGCAGATAAGAAAACTAAACTTCAGAAAACTGGTGATTTGATCAAAGTCACTTAAGAAGTGGGGGAGGGGGAGAGACTCAGCACAAATCCTAAACCCTTATTTTCATTCTTTATAAATTCATCAGAACCGGGACTTTCCTGGTCGAGCAGTGGTTAAGAATCCACCTGCCAATGCAGGGGACACAGGTTCGAGCCCTGGTCCGGGAAGATCCCACATGCTGCCAAGCAACTGAGCCCATGTGCTACAGCTACTGAGCTTGCGCTCTAGAGCCTGCGAGCCACAACTACTGAGCCTGCATGCTGCAACTACTGAAGCCCGCACGCCTAGAGCCTGTGCTCCGCAACGAGAAGCCACCACAAATGAGAAGCCTGAGCACCGCAACAAAGAGTAGCTCCCGCTTGCCTGAACTAGAGAAAGCCCACATGCAGCAAAGAAGACCCAATGCAGCCAAAAATAAATAAAATAAAATAAATTAATTTTAAAAAATCAGAACTTAATGTGTTAGAGACAAAAGAGGTAAAAAGAACTGATTTGAAACAAAAATGCACACACACAGTCAAATCAAAATAGATATTTTCATTCCCTTCATAAAACTTCCAACTGAGCTCCTTTTTCAACAAGCAAGAATTCACACTGTCTTATACTAACTCTGGGTCTCTATATCTGTGTCTCAGTTTTCTTATCTGTAAATTGCAGGTAATATCTTTCCTAGGAAACCTCAGTGCTGAGAGGACCACCATAAACAGCAGAAGGAAAACTGTTTTAATTTGGAAACCCCTGAAGTTCTAAACCAACGTAATCCATTAAAATAGTTTTAAAAAACATAAAATAATCCGAATTTCAAAAAAATAATGCTTTTTAATACAGAATCTATAACTAATCTGTAATGTCAGAAGCAGGTTAACTGCCGTTCTGTGCCCAGAAGCAGAAAGAGATTAACTGCAAAGAGGCACAAGGGAACTTTTGGAGCAATGGAAATATTCTACATGACTGTGGTGGTGGTTACAAAGATTTATATGCTTGTCAAAACTCAGTAATTGTACACTTAGGCTTAGTTCATTGCATGGTAAATTATACCTCAAAACAATTGATTTAAAAAGGAACAGAAGCCATAGAATCAAGGCCAGGTGCTTTAGAAGAGTCCCACACACACAAGGAACAATCTCTTGAGTAACACTTTCACATCTACTGGTTTTTGGAGAAGTATTTGATGAGCATATTTAAATAGTAAGAAATAAAGAATTGTTAATTCATAGAAGTTCAGTTGAAGAACCACAGAATGTTAAACAACTTGGTTTTCAATCATAATTGATTAATAAGTATCAGAAATATAGGATGAGAAGGCCATGAAGTAGTGTCTTACCAATTTTACAGAAAGATAATCAGAAGTACTGGAAAATGGACTATAATCCTGAATGTTCAGTTTTAATACCCTAGCTATAAGATTCTGCAATCTTCTAAAAGCACATTTGAAAAAAGACAATTATTTTTTAAATTATTTAAGGGTAAGATTGAAAAGTACTCAAGGGTTTTAGGAGTCCAAGCAGCCCTAAGCTACAGATTACTAGTTTATGACTTCAATTATCTAAATGTAATGATTAATGCAGATCTTCTGCCTCTTGCATATTTTGGACCTAGCAATACAGAGAGGTCATCGAAAAATAAAAGTTCATATTTGAACTTCAGAGACTGTGGCAAGCCTTGATTTTACCATAAATTAGTAATGCTAATTAACAGGTGAGACTGCATTTAATCTATGTGACATCCAAGTAAATCTAGTCTTGTTGGACTTTTCCTATAAGTACAAAAATTTTTTAAAGGGAAAAGAGATACGAAAAAGGTACTTTTTTTTTTTTTTTTTTTTTGCGATATGTGGGCCTCTCACTGCTGTGGCCTCTCCCGTTGCGGAGCACAGGCTCCGGACGCGCAGGCTCAGTGGCCATGGCTCACGGGCCTAGCCGCTCCGCGGCATGTGGGATCTTCCCGGACCGGGGCACGAACCCGTGTCCCCTACATCGGCAGGCGGACTCTCAACCACTGCACCACCAGGGAAGCCCGAAAAAGATACTTTTAATTTCAAACCTTCTATTAGTTTTATTCCAATTGATATAAACTTCAAGAAATGAAAAACATTAGTCTGGATTGCTTTTATGCTGGAAAGTTTTAGAGCTTCTGTAACTCACTGGTGAGAAAAAAGATTACTTACCCTTGATGAAGATATTTGCCTCTGATACCTGCAATACAAAGCTCTACAGGTTATTAAAATAATAATCTTTGAAACATAAGACATGTCCCAAGAAATAATAACTTTCCAGGAGGAACTGACATAAAGCAGAACAAAAGGCTAACAAACTTTTCCCTCCCTCTTGCTCATTACCCTCTCCCATTATCTCTCATTTTTTATGAGTAGCTCTAATTAAACCATTTGTAGATTTTGCAACATTGTATAGACAAAACTGTTTTAATTAATACATTTCTAAACTATGAGATAGTCAAATTAACTATCCTATGCTATCAACCACTGAAATTTTTAGACTGATTTCATTTGGGCAAAACACAGTATTTTCACTAAGACCTTTGTTCTCTGTGCCCTAATATCTAATTGTTCCTAAAGGCAAAAATCACATCAATGTAAGTCTCAGTTTTATCCCATTCTATAACTTTGTGGTCATTAATGAATCTATATTGTGGCTACTAGTCAAAGAATTTACAGTGAACTTGTGCTATATACAAATTCAGAACCACCCTGATAAACTCCATTCTCTTCATGTAGCCAAAAAGTAACATTAATCAACTTTGAACTTCATGGCAATTACATTTCTTAGTTACTCTGTGTAGACTGTGCCCCATTTTTCAATTAGAAATATTAAAAATATAACCCCAAATCTATTTAAGAGAATGCAAACCATTTAAATTCAAATTACAATTATTCCCTACTGCACACTCTTCCTCATGAAAAGGTACAATTTACTGCTTAAACATTTTATAGTTTAAGCAGTGTATGTAAGAACTATTAGCCCAGTTGGTGAGCAGAAAATATTTGGGCACATGTGCTATAGCATGTTATGCTACCTTTCAGCTACCAGACCAAGCGCAAACTCAACTTCCAAAATAACTAGAATTCCTAGCTATGTAATACATTAAATTGCTGTATTACAACAAGGAAAAAATACTATGTCTACATGTAAATTCCACTCTTAATCAGCAACCATCTCCCCTGAAGTTTTTTGACATCCTGAAGTAACAAGTTCCATCCCTGGTCACAATTATACTGTCCATTAAATTGAATAATGGACTACTTGGCAAGCCAGAAACTGGTTCAATCACTACAACATAACAAAGGAAACAGAAAGTAAACTAGAATAGACTTCTACAATGCCCCTACTCCTTAAATCATTTAGTGGAAGTGAAAGCCACAGGGCAGGGAAAGGCAAAATATGAGGCCAGTCAACGTTATGTATATGTGAGGTAGATGTCAAAGGGAAACAAGGTTGCTCTTAAGGATAGAAAAATCTAACAATTCAACCTCAACTGTTCTGCTTACTTACTGATGGTAAATGGCTAATTTTAGAGAAGGAAATTAAGAATTAAGGTTAACTCTCTAAAAGGCTCTTCTTTTACCTGTATATGTATATGAGGGGGAGAGTATTATTATTACCTTAACATCTCTCAAGTTTTTCTTTCTGTATTCTTCTATGTCAGATGGTATGACCCAGTCACCTAAGCCAAAAACTCAATCAACTGAATTATATATAAAGATACCTGAATAAAAGTAACAGCCTTTTCACTGTCTCTTTATCTCCAGTCTTATTCTCCCTCAAGACAGCTGAGAATGATCCATCTAAAGTGAAATCTGATCATGTCAACACCCCCTCCCATTTCAAATTCTTCAATGTCATGCCATTGCCTATGAGATAAACCGAAGCTCTGAAGCATAATGTGCAAAGTCCCATCGTAATCAAATCTCTCTCCCCATCCCTATCTCTCCCTATTCCACCATCACATACATCTTGAATTTGTGGTTCCTTGAAAATAAATACATAAATAAACAGGCCATGCTATTTCACAATTCCGTATACAGTATACTCATATAGCTACCCTTAACTCAAATGTTTCTCCCTGTTGAGACTGACCAAGCAGCCACCTCTCTATATGCCTCCTTCACCCAATTCAAGACTCAGCTGATCTCCTCCTGAAAGTTTTTCCTGGGCACCCATTTTAGGTGCCCAACTTTTTTTTTTTTTTGTGGTACGCGGGCCTCTCACTGTTGTGGCCTCTCCCGTTGAGGAGCACAGGCTCCGGATGCGCAGGCCCAGCGGCCATGGCTCACGGGCCCAGCCGCTCCGCGGCACGTGGGATCCTCCCAGACCGGGGCACGAGCCCGCATCCCCTGCATCAGCAGGCGGACTCTCAACCACAGCGCCACCAGGGAAGCCCTAGGTGCCCAACTTTTATTCTTCCTTGTATGGTAGGCAAAATAATGCTCTGAAAATACGTCCACACTTTAATCCTGAAAAATCCATGAATATGTTACATGGTAAAAGGGACTGTATAGATCTGGTTAAGGACTTCTGAGATGAGGATTTAAAATAATCATCCAGCACATATATACAATGGAATATTACTCAGCCATAAAAAGAAACGAAATTGAGTTATTGGTAGTGAGGTGGATGGACCTAGAGTCTGCCATACAGAGTGAAGTAAGTCAGAAAAAAAGTTAAAAATACCGTATGCTAACACATATATATGGAATCTAAACAAAAAAGGTTCTGGGGCTTCCCTGGTGGCGCAGTGGTTGAGAGTCCGCCTGCCGATGCAGGGGACATGGGTTCGTGCCCCTATCCCGGAAGATCCCACATGCCGCGGAGCGGCTGGGCCCGCGAGCCATGGCCGCGGAGCCTGTGTGTCCGGAGCCTGTGCTCCGCAACGGGAGAGGCCACAGCAGTGAGAGGCCCGCGTACAGCAAAAAAAAAAAAAAAAAAAAAAAAAAAAAGGTTCTGAAGAACCTAGGGGCAGGACAGGAATAAAGACGCAGACGTAGAGAATGGACTTGAGGACACGGGGAGGGGTAAGAGTAAGCTGGGATGAAGTGAGAGAGTGGCATGGACATATATACACTACCAAATGTAAAATAGACAGCTAGTGGGAAGCAGCTGCATAGCACAGGGAGATCAGCTTGGTGCTCTGTGACTACCTAGAGGAGTGGGATAGGGAGGATGGGAGGGAGACACAAGAGGGAGGAGATATGGGGATATATGTATATGTATAGCTAATTCACTTTGTTATAAAGCAGAAACTAACACACCATTGTAAAGCAATTACACTCCAATAAAGATGTTAAAAATAATCATCCAGGATTATCCAGGTGGGCCCAATCTAATCACATGAGTCCTTATAATCAGAACACCATTCCCAGCTACAGAGACCCAAAGAGATGGCCGTGTGAAAAGAACTGGACTCCCACTGCTGCTGGTTTTAAAGATGGAGGAAAGGATTATGAGCCAAAGAACATGGGTGGCTTCTAGAAACTAGAAAAGGCAAGGAAATGAATTCTCCTGTAAAATGTCCAGAAAGGAACACAGCCCTGCTGACACCCTGATTTTAACCCAGTGAGATCCACATAAGATTTCTGACCTACTGAACTGAAGCTAATAAATTTATGTTCTTTTAAGCCACTAAGTTTATGGTAATTTCTTACTGCAGCAATAAAATCTAATATACTTAGGGACTTTTTCTATTACTGTCTGTGTCTGCTTGAGGGTGGGAACTCTATCTTACTTTAAATTGTATTCCCAGTAACCTAGCACTGTCCTTGTCTATAGAGATGCTCAGTAGTATTTTAGAACTGATACATGTTCATTATTTAATTACAAAGATCCTACTACTATAATTAAAACATTTTTCTTCAATTCAGAACTGGCAACATGAACTGCTTTCATTCCTCACCAGTCATTTCAGGAACAGAGATCTATTAATACTTTTTTACTTCTTTTGACTTGTCTCCTTTTATTAGCAGGTAAGTACTCACTCACTATGAAAGTCTTCTCATGGAACTTAAGGTATGTAGCTTTTTTAATCCATGTCCCTGTGTCCTACTACCTATTATCAATATTTTAAAAATCATATAGTCATTAGGAACATATTTTTAGTTCTAAGTATCCCAATATCCATTAAGAACTACAGTTAACCCTTAAGCAACATGAGTTTGAACTGCACAGGTCCACTTACACGTGGACTTTTTTCAACAGTAAATACTATAGTACTACTCTATCCAAGGTTAGTTGAATCCGAGGATGCAGAACCACAGATAAAGAGGAACTGCGTACATGGAAGGCTAACTAACTACTAAGTTATACAGGGATTTTCCACTGCATAGAGGATCAGCGCCCCTAACCCCAACTTGTTCAAGGGTCAACTGTATTTTATTTATCCACAGTGTTTTTTATTTAGGTCTCCTGAGTATCTGACAAAATAAATTAGTACTGGAAGTTCACCTCCTGAATCAAGGTTTTAGAAATATTCAGAAGGTACAAAGTACCATTTTATAACCCTCTAAAATTGATGTTATTTTCCTCTTCAGAGGCATGGTCAATACCATAGTTCACAATGATATCAGCTAACATTTCTGAGGCCATAATATGTGCCCGTCTCTGTGGTAATTGTTTCACAAGCATTCTTTTTTTAAAAATATTTATTTATTTTTTGACTGCATCGGGTCTTAGTTGTGACACGTGGGATCTTTTGTTGTGGCATGAAGGCTCTTCGTTGCAGTGCGCAGGCTTCTCTCTAGCTGTGGCATGCAGGCTCATTAGCTGTGCCATGTGGGCTTAGTTGCCAGGTGGCATGTGGGATCTTAGTTCCCTGACCAGGGATCGAACCGATGTCCACTGCATTGCAAGACGGATTCTTAACCACTGGACCCCCAGGGAAGTCCCAAGCATTCTTAATCTTCACAATGACCCTTGGAATGTGATTCTATTACCCCCAATGGGTTGGGGGTGGGAGCTCAGAAGTATTAAGTATCTTGCCCAAGATTAATTACACAGCTCAAAAGTCATGGAGTTGGGAATTCAAATCCAAAGTCAATTAAAGAGTAAAAAGAAGTGAACTTTTTAGATCAATACCTATATAGCTTATTCTACTAATCAAAAATGGAATTTGGGAAAAGTCAACCTTTACACTTGACAAAGAGTTTTCAGAGTGACAGGTACCCATGAAGGTATGGCAGTGGTTATCATAAAATACCAAAAAGTATCATCATTTGAAAGTGAGAAAAGGTATCTGGCTATAACTTCATTTTCTTTGTACCTTAGAATCTGTTTTCCAGGATGAAGACAGGTCAGTACATCATATGTCAGTACTATCTATCTTTCTTATCGACTGTTACTTCCATTCTTTGAGAGACAAAAAGCAGAAAGATTCAAAATTTCAGGCTCATTTTATGGTTTAAGATTGGTTCCATATGCAACTCATTTCGTTCAACATCTTCTGATATTTCTCATGACTAATGGTTAGCACTTACACAGGCTTAAAAATGGACTGCAAAACGTGAGCAATATTGATCTTCACTTCTCTAATTAGCTCTTCAATCTTAAGTCACTTCACTAAATTTATGGTATTTGCACTCTGCCTGGCATTCTACTGAGTGCAGTACAGTAGTAGAAACACAGAAGAAATTAGAGTGTAATTTAAAAGCTTCAGAGGGACTCTGAATCTCATTCCTATCACTTAACTAACTACACAACCTTGGGTAAGTCTTAGTTGCCTTATCTGTAAAATAGGGACAAAAATATCTACCACCTACAGTTCTTCTGAGGCTTAAATTATTAAATACATTTTTTAAAATGCACCTAAAACAATGCCTGGTGCTAAGTAAGTACTCATTAAATATTCCTTTCTCTTTTAAAATATATTTTATTGAAGTATAGTTGATTTACAATGTTGTGTTAGTAGTATTCCTTTCTCTTAAAGTGTGACTTTTAAGTGTTAAAACCAGGTTTTTCAGCGAGCCATTTCTTGAATGAAGATTTAAAAGTTCTGTAGGATTTAAAGATAATGTAATGTCAAGGGTATCTTAATCTACAAGGGCTGCCATAACAAAAATACCATAGACTGGGTGGCTTAAACAAAAGACTTATTTTTCATAGTTCTGGAGGCTAGAAGTCCCAGATAAAGGTCTGATAGGGTTGGTTTCTGGTGGTAACTTGCTTCCTGTAGACAGCTATCCTCGTGCTATGAGTTCTAGTGTTCCTTCCACTTCTTATAAGGGTGCCAGCCCTGCTGGATTGAGGCCCGACCCTTATGACTTCATTTAATTTTTATCGCCTCCCCACAGGCCCTGACTCCAAATATAGTCACATTAGAGGTTAGAGCTCCAACGTACGAATTTTGGGAGGACACAAACATTCAGTCCATAACAAAGAGTATTACTGTATTTTTGTACTGAGGGGCTTTTACTTTAAAGCAAATTTTATAGACCTCATTCAAACCTCATGCAAAGTTTCTGCAATGAATAGAAATACTATTATCCTACAGGGAGACTCGAAGAACAGACATGGAAAGGTTAAGGAATATAACCTTAATGATACAACTGAATAGAGGCAGAGTTACAAACAGAATTTGAGCCTTTTAACTTTGAAGCTCATCCTATTAAATAACATTGCATTTTTCAAACTTCTATTTCTAAATGTTTTATCATTGTCTTCTCTCACATAACTTCTAAAATCTGTCTTAAAATTCTTTCAACAGAAATTTTAAGTAATATTAAAGAAAGAGAAGAGTTGAAAAAAATGACTGAAATCTCAAAGCCAAGGAAATAGATTAAACAGAGCCACGAAAATCAGAGTTTAATTAACCTTATGGTTTTGTGATTTCTTCTTTTAGAGAAAGCCAAAAAAACTGGCACATTCAGCAAAGTCACTGGCTTGTTTCTTGACCAACACTCATCAAGGATGCTAATCCACCACGGGCAAGTTGGAGTTAGATAATTATTTCCAGAAGCTAAAATTTGCCTATTCACGCTTGCAGAAAACAGAAATGTATTACTTTAATAACTATATTTCACTTCCTCTGAGTGGCAGAGATTTTATAAACCATCTCTTTGAGAATCAAATACTAGACAATACCTTTGGTCATGATACAGCATAAAGGTTACTTCAAAGAACATTCTCATGGGGTGGGGGTATGCACTTCTTTTGTGGGGAAAAACACTGGCTTATATAGGATCGGAATCACTCCTCAGACCACTTTGGCTACGCATTAAGTTCCTTCCCTCTTTTTAGAGATTTAAAAAAAAAAACATAAAACGAGGTGGTGTTATTACATTTTTTATGGCTTTTTAAAAATACTTTTACCCTTTAGCATTGACATGCAGGCTGGCACCTCCTAGAAAAAGTGAGAAGCTTCCTCTTCAAAAATAGCAATTTTTACAGGGCTTTTTGTGCTTCTGCAGGGCAGGGGAAAGAGAAATAGAGAGCTGAATCACATTGTACTTCTCTCTACCTAACCAAATTAAATATTCTTTCTTTTTTATTCCTGAAACAATGTTTGTACTCTGTGCAATAATGTTGTGCCTCCCTGAGTTTCCTCAGATGGAAGGGGTGGTGGTGGTAATAGTGACTGTTTTCTTTCTAACATCTTTATTGGAGTATAATTGCTTTACAATGGTGTGATAGTTTCTGCTGTATAACAAAGTGAATAAGCTATACATATACATATATCCCCATATCTCCTCCCTCTTGAGACTCCCCCCCACCCTCCCTATCCAACTGCTTTAGGTGGTCACAAAGCACAGAGCTGATCTCCCTGTGCCATGCAGCTGCTTCCCACTAGCTATCTATTTTACATTAGGTAGTGTATATATGTCCATGCTACACTCTCACTTCGTCCCAGCATACCCATCCCCCTTCCCGTGTCCTCAAGTCCATTCCCTACGTCTGCATCTTTATTCCTATCCTGCCCCTAGGTTCTTCAGAACCCTTTTTATTTTTTAAGATACGATATATATGTGTTAGCATACAGTATTTGTTTTTCTTTTTCTGACTTACTTCACTCTGTATGAAAGACTCTAGGTCCATCCACCTCACTACAAATAACTCAATTTCGTTTCTTTTTATGACTGAGTAATATTCCATTGTATATGTGTGCCACATCTTCTTTATCCATTCATCTGTCAATGGACACTTAGGCTGCTTCCATTTCCTGGCTATTGTAAATAGAGCTGCAATGAACATTGTGGTACATGACTCTTTGAATTGTGGTTTTCTCAGGGTATATGCACAGTGTGGGATTGCTGGGTCGCATGGTAGTTCTATTTTTAGTATTTGAGGAACCTCCATACTGTTCTCCATAGTGGCTGTATCAATTTACATTAGCAACAACAGTGCAAGAGGAGTCCCTTATCTCCACACCGTCTCCAGCATTTATTGTTTGTAGATTTTTTGATGATGACCATTCTGACTGGTGTGAGGTGATACCTCATAGTAGTTTTGATTTGCCTTTCTCTGATGATTAGTGATGTTGAGCATCCTTTCATGTGTTTGCTGGCAATCTGTATATCTTCTTTGGAGAAATGTCTATTTAGGTCTTCTGCCCATTTTTGGATTGGGTTGTTTGTTTTTTTGATATTGAGCTGCATGAGCTGCTTGTATATTTTGGAGATGAATCCTTTCTCAGTTGCTGCATTTGCAAATATTTTCCCTCATTCTGAATGTTGTCTTTTCATCTTGTTTATGGTTTCCTTTGCTGTGCAAAAGCTTTTAAGTTTCATTAGGTCCCATTTATTCATTTTTGTTTGTATTTCCATTTCTCTAGGAGGTTGGTCAAAAAGGATCTAGCTGTGATTTATGTCATAGAGTGTTATGCCTATGTCTTCCTCTAAGAGTTTTACAGTGTCTGGCCTTACATTTATGTTTTTAATCCATTTTGAGTTTATTTTCCTGTATGGTGTTAGGGAGTGTTCTAATTTCATTCTTTTACATGTAGCTGTCCAGTTTTCCCAGCACCACTTACTGAAGAGGTTGTCTTTTCTCCATTGTATATTCTTGCCTCCTTTATCAAACATAAGGTGACCATATGTGCGTGGGTTTATCTCTGGGCTTTCTATCTTGTTCCATTGATCTATATTTCTGTTCTTGTACCAGTACCATACTATCTTCATTACTGTAGCTTTGTAATATAGCCTGAGGTCAGGGAGCCTGATTCCTTCAGTTCCGTTGTTCTTTCTCAAGATTGCTTTGGCCATTCGGGGTCTTTTGTGTTTCCATACAAATTGTGAAATTTTTTGTTCTACTTCTGTGAAAATTCCTATTGGTAGTTTGACAGAGATTGCATTGGATCTGTAGATTGCTTTGGGAAGTACAGTCATTTTCACAATGTTGATTTTTCCAATCCAAGAACATGGTATATCTCTCCATCTGTTTGTATCATCTTTAATTTCTTTCATCAGTGTCTTAGAGTTTTCTGCATACAGGTCTTTTGTCTCCTTAGATAGGTTTATTCCTAGGTATTTTACTCTTTTTGTTGCAACAGTAAATGGGAGTGTTTCCTTAATTTCTCTTTCAGATTTTTCATCATTAGTGTATAGGAATGCAAGAGATTTCTGCGCATTAATTTTGTATCCTGCTACGTTACCAAATTCATTGATTAGCTTTAGTAGTTTTCTGGTAGCATCTGTAGGATTCTCTATGTATAATATGATGTCATCTGCAAACAGTGACAGATTTACTTCTGCTTGTCTGATTTGTATTCCTTTTATTTCTTTTTCTTCACTGATTGCTGTGGCTAAAACTTCCAAAACTATGTTAAATAATAGTGGTAAGAGTGGGCAACCTTGTCTTGTTCCTGATCTTAGTGGAAATGGTTTCAGTTTTTCACCATTGAGAATGATCCTGGCTGTAGTTTGTCATATACGGCATTTACTATGTTGAGGTAAGTTCCCTCTATGCCTACTTTCTGGAGGGTTTTTATAATAAATGGGTGTTGAATTTTGTCGAAAGCTTTTTCTGCATCTACTGAGATGATCATGCTTTTCAGTTTGTTAATATGGTGTATCACATTGATTGATTTGCGTATATTGAAGACTGCTTGCATTCCTGGGATAAACCCCACTTGATCATGGTGTATGATCCCTTTAATGTGCTGTTGGAATCTGCTTGCTAGTATTTTGTTGAGGATTTTTGCATCTACGTTCATCATGATATTGGCCTGTAGTTTTCTTTTTTTGTGACATCTTTGGTTTTGGTATCAGGGTTATGGTGGCCTCATAGAATGAGTTTGGGAGTGTTCCTCCCTCAGCTATATTTTGGAAGAGTTTGAGAAGGTTAGGTGTTAGCTCTTCTCTAAATGTTTGATAGAATTCACCTGTGAAGCCAGCTGGTCCTGGGCTGTTGTTTGTTGGACGATTTTTAAATTTTTTTTTGCGGTACGTGGGCCTCTCACTAGTGTGGCCTCTCCCATTGCAGAGCACAGGCTCCGGACGCGCAGACTCAGCAGCCATGGCTCACGGGCCCAGCCGCTCCGCGGCACGTGGGATCTTCCCAGACTGGAGCACGAACCCATGTCCCCTGCATAGGCAGGTGGACTCTCAACCACTGCACCACCAGGGAAGCCCTGTTGGAAGATTTTTTTTTTTTTAATTTTATTTTTTTTATTAGTTTCTGCTTTATAACAAAGTGAATCAGTCATACATATACATCTGTTCCCACATCCCTTCCCTCATGCATCTCCCTCCCTCCCACCCTCCCCATCCCACCCCTCCAGGCGGTCACAAAGCACCGAGCTGATCTCCCTGTGCTCTGCGGCTGCTTCCCACTATCTATCTACCTTACGTTTGGTAGTGTATATATGTCCATGCCTCTCTTTCGCTTTGTCACAGCTTACC
This sequence comes from Mesoplodon bidens, assembly GCF_964165515.1. Taxonomy (NCBI): domain Eukaryota; kingdom Metazoa; phylum Chordata; class Mammalia; order Artiodactyla; family Ziphiidae; genus Mesoplodon; species Mesoplodon bidens. Next base: position 169,437,802 of record NC_138176.1, read on the forward strand.
CTTCCCCCTCCCCATATCCACAAGTCCATTCTCAAGTAGGTCTGTGTCTTTATTCCCGTTTTACCCCTAGGTTCTTCATGACATTTTTTTTTTAATTCCGTATATATGTGTTAGCATACGGTATTTGTCTTTCTCTTTCTGACTTACTTCACTCTGTATGACAGACTCTAGGTCTATCCACCTCATTACAAATAGCTCAGTTTCGTTTCTTTTTATGGCTGAGTAATATTCCATTGTATATATGTGCCACATCTTCTTTATCCATTCATCCGATGATGGACAGTTAGGTTGCTTGCAGCTTCGGGCTATTGTGAATAGAGCTGCAATGAACATTTTGGTACATGTCTCTTTTGGAATTATGGTTTTCTCAGGGTATATGCCTAGTAGTGGGATTGCTGGGTCATATGGTAGTTCTATTTGTAGTTTTTTAAGGAACCTCCATACTGTTCTCCATAGTGGCTGTACCAATTCACATTCCCACCAGCAGTGCAAGAGTGTTCCCTTTTCTCCACACCCTCTCCAGCATTTATTGTTTCTAGATTTCTTGATGATGGCCATTCTGACTGGTGTGAGATGGTATCTCATTGTAGTTTTGATTTGCATTTCTCTAATGATTAATGATGTTGAGCATCCTTTCATGTGTTTGTTGGCAGTCTGTATATCTTCTTTGGAGAAATGCCTATTTAAGTCTTCTGCCCATTTTTGGATTGGGTTGTTTGTTTTTTTGCTATTGAGCTGCATGAGCTGTTTATAAATTTTGGAGATTAATCTTTTGTCAGTTGCTTCATTTGCAAATATTTTCTCCCATTCTGAGGGTTGTCTTTTGGTCTTGTTTATGGTTTCCTTTGCTGTGCAAAAGCTTTGAAGTTTCATTAGGTCCCATTTGTTTATCTTTGTTTTTATTTCCATTTCTCTAGGAGGTGGGTCCAAAAGGATCTTGCTGTGATTTATGTCATAGAGTGTTCTACCTATGTTTTCCTCTAAGAGTTTGATAGTTTCTGGCCTTACATTTAAGTCTTTAATCCATTTTGAGCTTATTTTTGTGTATGGTGTTAGGGAATGATCTAATCTCAAACTTTTACATGTCCCTGTCCAGTTTTCCCAGCACCACTTATTGAAGAGGCTGTCCTTTCTCCACTGTACATTCCTGCCTCCTTTATCAAAGATAAGTTGGCCATATGTGCGTGGGTTTATCTCTGGGCTTTCTATCCTGATCCACTGATCTATCTTTCTGTTTTTATGCCAGTACCACACTGTCTTGATTACTGTAGCTTTGTAGTAGAGTCTGAAGTCAGGGAGCCTGATTCCTCCAGCTCCGTTTTTCGTTCTCAAGATTGCTTTGGCTATTCGGGGTCTTTTGTTTTTCCAAATAAATTTTGAAATCTTTTGTTCTAGTTCTGTGAAAAATGCCAGTGGTAGTTTGATAGGGATTGCATTGAAACTGTAGATTGCTTTGGGTAGTAGAGTCATTTTCACAATATTGATTCTTCCAATCCAGGAGCATGGTATATCTCTCCATCTATTTGTATCATCTTTAATTTCTTTCATCAGTGTCTTATAATTTTCTGCATACAGGTCTTTTGTCTCCTTAGGTAGGTTTATTCCTAGATATTTTATTCTTTTTGTTGCAATGGTAAATGGGAGTGTTTTCTTGATTTCATTTTCAGATTTTTCATCATTAGTGTACAGGAATGCCAGAGATTTCTGTACATTAATTTTGTATCCTGCTACTTTACCAAATTCATTGATTAGCTCTAGTAGTTTTTCGGTAGCATCTTTAGGATTCTCTATGTATAGTATCATGTCATCTGCAAACAGTGACAGCTTTACTTCTTTTCCGATTTGGATTCCTTTTATTTCCTTGTCTTCTCTGATTGCTGTGGCTAAAACTTCCAAAACTATGTTGAATAAGAGTGGTGAGAGTGGGCAGCCTTGTCTTGTTCCTGATCTTAGTGGAAATGGTTTCAGTTTTTCACCATTGAGGACAATGTTGGCTGTGGGTTTGTCATATATGGCCTTTATGATGTTGAGGAAAGTTCCCTCTATGCCTACTTTCTGCAGGGTTTTTATCATAAATGGGTGTTGAATTTTGTCGAAAGCTTTCTCTGCATCTATTGAGATGATCATATGGTTTTTCTCCTTCAACTTGTTAATATGGTGTATCACATTGATTGATTTGCGTATATTGAAGAATCCTTGCATTCCTGGAATAAACCCCACTTGATCATGGTGTATGATCCTTTTAATGTGCTGTTGGATTCTGTTTGCTAGTATTTTGTTGAGGATTTTTGCATCTATGTTCATCAGTGATATTGGCCTGTAGTTTTCTTTCTTTGTGACATCCTTGCCTGGTTTTGGTATCAAGGTGATGGTGGCCTCGTAGAATGAGTTTGGGAGTGTTCCTTCCTCTGATATTGTTTGGAAGAGTTTGAGAAGGATGGGTGTTAGCTCTTCTCTAAATGTTTGATAGAATTCGCCTGTGAAGCCATCTGGTCCTGGGCTTTTGTTTGATGGAAGATTTTTAATCACAGTTTCAATTTCAGTGCTTGTGATTGGTCTATTCATATTTTCTACTTCTTCCTGAGTCAGTCTTGGCAGGTTGTGCATTTCTAAGAATTTGTCCATCTCTTCCAGGTTGTCTATTTTATGGGCATAGAGTTGCTTATAGTAATCTCTCATGATCTTCTGTATTTCTGCAGTGTCAGTTGTTACTTCTCCTTTTTCATTTCTAATTCTATTGATTTGAGTCTTCTCCCTTCTTTTCTTGATGAGTCTGGCTAATGGTTTATCAATTTTGTTTATCTTCTCAAAGAACCAGCTTTTAGTTTTATTGATCTTTGCTATCGTTTCCTTCATTTCTTTTTCATTTATTTCTGATCTGATTTTTATGATTTCTCTCCTTCTGCTAACTTTGGGATGTTTTTGTTCTTCTTTCTCTAATTGCTTTAGGTGCAAGGTTAGGTTGTTTATTCGAGATGTTTCCTGTTTCTTAAGGTGGGATTGTATTGCTATAAACTTCCCTCTTAGAACTGCTTTTGCTGCATCCCATAGGTTTTGGGTCGTCGTGTCTCCATTGTCATTTGTTTCTAGGTATTTTTTTAATTTCCTCTTTGATTTCTTCAGTGATCACTTCGTTATTAAGTAGTGTATTGTTTAGCCTCCATGTGTTTGTATTTTTTACAGCTCTTTTCCTGTAATTGATATCTAGTCTCATAGCATTGTGGTCAGAAAAGATACTTGATACAATTTCAATTTTCTTAAATTTACCAAGGCTTGATTTGTGACCCAAGATATGATCTATCCTGGAGAATGTTCCATGAGCACTTGAGAAAAATGTGTATTCTGTTGTTTTTGGATGGAATGTCCTATAAGTATCAATTAAGTCCATCTTGTTTAATGTATCATTTAAAGCTTGTGTGTCCTTATTTATTTTCATTTTGGAAGATCTGTCCATTGATGAAAGTGGGGTGTTAAAGTCCCCTACTATGATTGTGTTACTGTCGATTTCTCCTTTTATGGCTGTTAGTATTTGCCTTATGTATTGAGGTGCTCCTATGTTGGGTGCATAAATATTTACAATTGTTATATCTTCTTCTTGGATCGATCCCTTGATCATTATGTAGTGTCCTTCTTTGTCTCTTCTAGTAGTCTTTATTTTAAAGTCTATTTTGTCTGATATGAGAATTGCTACTCCAGCTTTCTTTTGGTTTCCATTTGCATGGAATATCTTTTTCCATCCCCTTACTTTCAGTCTGTATGTGTCTCGAGGTCTGAAGTGGGTCTCTTGTAGACAGCATATATATGGGTCTTGTTTTTGTATCCATTCAGCCAATCTGTGTCTTTTGGTGGGAGCATTTAGTCCATTTACATTTAAGGTAATTATCGATATGTATGTTCCTATTCCCATTTTCTTAATTGTTTTGGGTTCATTATTGTAGGTCTTTTCCTTCTGTTGTGTTTATTGCCTAGAGAAGTTCCTTTAGCATTTGTTGTAAAGCTGGTTTGGTGGTGCTGAACTCTCTCAGCTTTTGCTTGTCTGTAAACGTTTTAATTTCTCCATCAAATCTGAATGAGATCCTTGCTGGGTAGAGTAATCTGGGTTGCAGGTTTTTCTCTTTCATCACTTTAATTATGTCCTGCCACTCCCTTCTGGCTTGTAGAGTTTCTGCTGATAGATCAGCTGTTATCCTGATGGGGATTCCCTTGTGTGTTATTTGTTGTTTTTGCCTTGCTGCTTTTAATATGATTTCTTTGTGTTTAATTTTTGACAGTTTGATTAATATGTGTCTTGGCGTATTTCTCCTTGGATTTATTCTGTATGGGACTCTCTGTGCTTCCTGGACTTGATTTACTATTTCCTTTCCCATATTAGGGAAGTTTTCAACTATAATCTCTTCAAATATTTTCTCAGTCCCTTTCTTTTTCTCTTCTTCTTCTGGAACCCCTATAATTCGAATGTTGGTGCGTTTAATGTTGTCCCAGAGGTCTCTGAGACTGTCCTCTGTTCTTTTCATTCTTTTTTCTTTATTTTGCTCTGCAGCAGTTATTTCCACTATTTTATCTTCCACCTCACTTATCCGTTCTTCTGCCTCAGTTATTCTGCTATTGATCCCATCTAGAGTATTTTTCATTTCATTTATTGTGTTTTTAATCGATGCTTGATTCATCTTTAGTTTTTCTAGGTCCTTGTTAACTGTTTCTTGCATTTTGTCTATTCTATTTCCAAGATTTTGGATCTGGGAAATAGAATCTTGGATCATCTTTACCATCATTATTCTGAATTCTTTTTCAGGTAGACTGCCTATTACCTCTTCATTTGTTAGGTCTGGTGGGTTTTTATCTTGCTCCTTCTCCTGCTGTGTGTTTTTCTGTCTTCTCATTTTGCTTATGTTACTGTGTTTGGGGTCTCCTTTTTGCAGGCTGCAGGTTCGTAGTTCCCGTTGTTTTTGGTGTCTGTCCCCAGTGGCTAAGGTTGGTTTAGTGGGTTGTGTAGGCTTCCTGGTGGAGGGGACTAGTGCCTGTGTTCTGGTGGATGAGGCTGGATCTTGTCTTTCTGGTGGGCAGGTCCACGACTGGTGGTGTGTTTTGGGGTGTCTGCGGATTTTTTATGATTTTAGGCCGCCTCTCTGCTAATGGGTGGCGTTGTGTTCCTGTCTTGCTAGTTGATTGGCATAGGGTGTCCAGCACTGTAGCTTGCTGGTCGTTGAGTGAAGCTGGGTGCTGCTGTTGAGATGGAGATCTCTGGAAGATTTTCGCCGTTTGATATTATGTGGAGCTGGGAGGTCTCTTGTGGACCAGTGTCCTGAAGTTGGCTCTCCCACCTCAGAGGCACAGCACTGACTCCGGGCTCCTCAATTTGGAATGATTTGTTGTCTATTCATGTATTCCACAGATGCAGGGTACATCAAGTTGATTATGGAGCTTTAATCCGCTGCTTCTGAGGCTGCTGGGAGAGGTTTCCCTTTCTCTTCTTTGTTCTCACAGCTCCTGGGTCTCAGCTTTGGATTTGGCCCCGCCTCTGCGTGTAGGTCGCCGGAGGGCGTCTGTTCTTCGCTCAGACAGGACAGGGTTAAAGGAGCAGCCTCTTTGGGGACTCTGGCTCACTCAGGCCGGGCGGGAGGGAGGGGCACGGAGTGCGGGGCGAGCCTGCAGCGGCCGAGGTCGGCGTGACGTTGCACCAGCCCGAGGCGCGCCGTGCGTTCTCCCAGGGAAGCCGCCCCTGGATCCCGGGACCCCGGCAGTGGCGGGCTGCACAGGCTCCCGGAAGGGCGGTGTGGACAGTGACCTGCGCTCGCACACAGGCTTCTTGGCGGCGGCAGCAGCAGCCCCAGCGTCCCACGCCCGTCACTGGGCTCCGCGCTTTCAGTCGTGACTCGCGCCCGTCTGTGGAGCCCCTTTAAGCAGCGCTCTTAATCCCCTCTCCTCGCGCACCAGGAAACCAAGAGGGAAGAAAAAGTCTCTTGCCTCTTCGGCAGCTCCAGAGTTTTCCTGGACTCTCTGCCGGCTAGCTGTGGCTCATTAGCCCCCTTCAGGCTGAGTTCTCACCGCCAGCCCCAGTCCTCTCCCTGCGCTGTGACCGAAGCCTGAGCCTCAGCTTCCAGCGCCGCCCGCCCTGGTGGGCGAGCAGACAAGCCTCTCAGGCTGGTGAGTGCTGCTCGGCACCGATCCTCTGTGCGGGAATCTCTCCGCTTTGCCCTACCCAGGTATGTTGGGAGTTTCTTGCCTTTTGGGAGGTCTGGGGTCTTCTGCCAGCATTCAGTAGGTGTTCTGTAGGAGTTGTTCCACGTGTAGCTGTATTTCTGGTGTATCCGTGGGGAGGAAGGTGATGTCCGCGTCTTACTCTTGTTGGAAGATTTTTAATCACAGTTTCAATTTCAGTGCTTGTGATTGGTCTGTTTATATTTTCTATATCTTCCTGGTTCAGTCTCAGAAGGTGGTGTTTTTCTAAGAATTTGTCCATTTCTTCCAGGTTGCCTATTTTATTGACATATAGTTGCTTGTAGTAAACTCTCATGAACCTTTGTATTTCTGCAGTGTCAGTTGTTACTTCTCCTTTTTCATTTCTAATTCTATTGATTTGAGTCTTCTCCCTTTTGTTCTTGACGAGTCTGGCTAATGGTTTATCAATTTTGTTTATTTTCTCAAAGAACAAGCTTTTAGTTTTATTGATCTTTGCTATTGTTTCCATCACTTTTTTTTTCATTTATTTCTGATCTGATCTTTATGATTTATTTCCTTCTGCTAAATTGGTTTTTTTTTTTTTGTTCTTCTTTCTGTAATTGCTTTAGATGTAAGGTCAGGTTGTTTATTTGAGATGTTTCTTGTTTCTTGACGAAGGATTGTATTGCTATGAACTTCCCTCTTAAAACTGACTTTGCTGCATCCCATGGGTTTTGGGTCATCGTGTTTTCACTGTCACTTGTTTGTAGGTATTTTTTGATTTCCTGTTTGATTTCTTCAGTGATCTCTTGGTTATTTAGTAGTGTATTGTTTAGCTTGCATGTGTTCGTATTTTTTACAGATTTTTTCCTGTAATTGATATCTAGTCTCATAGCATTGTTGTCGGAAAAGATACTTGATACGATTTCAATTTTCTTACAATACCAAGGCTTGATTTGTGACCCAAGATATGATCTATCCTGGAGAATGTTCCATGAGCACTTGAGAAGAAAGTATATTCCTGTTTTTGGATGGACTGTCCTATTAATATCAATTAAGTCCATCTTGTTTAGTGTATCATTTAAAACTTGTGTTTCCTTATTTATTTTCATTTTGGATGATACGTGCATTGGTGATAGTGGGGTGTTAAAATCCCCTACTATGATTGTGATACTGTCGATTTCCCCTTTTATGGTTGTGAGCAGTTGCCTTATGTATTGAGATGCTCCTATGTTGGGTGCATAAATATTTCAATTGTTATATCTTCTTCTTAGATTGATCCCTTGATCATTATGTAGTGTCCTTCTTTGTCTCTTGTAATAGTCTTTATTTTGAAGTCTATTTTGTCTGGTATGAGAATTGCTCTGCCAGTTTTCTTTTGATTTCCATTTGCATGGAATATCTTTTTCCATCCCCTCACCTTCAGTCTGTATGTGTCCCTAGGTGTGAAGTGGGTCTCTTGTAGACAACATATATATGGGTCTTGTTTTTGTATCCATTCAGCCAGTCTGTGTCTTTTCGTTGGAGCATTTAATCCATTTACATTTAAGGTAATTATTGATAAGTGTGTTCCTATTACCATTTTCTTAATTATTTTGGGTTTGTTATTGTAGGTCTTTTCCTTCTCTTGTGTTTCCTGCCTAGAGAAGTTCCTTTATCATTTGTTGTAAAGCTGGTTTGGTAGTGCTGAGTTCTCTTAGCCTTTGCTTGCCTGTAAAGGTTTTAATTTCTCTATCGAATCTGAATGACATCCTTGCTGGTAGAGTAATCTTGGTTGTAGGTTTTTCCCTTTCATCACTTTAAATATGTCTGCCACTGCCTTCTGGCTTGCAGAGTTTCTGCTGTAAGATCAGCAGTCAACCTCATGGAGATTCCCTTGTATGTTAGTTGTTGTTTTTCCCTTGTTGCTTTTAATATTTTTTCTTTGTATTTAATTTTTGATAGTTTGATTAATATGTGTCTTGGCGTGTTTCTACTTGGATTTATCCTGTATGGGACTCTGTGCACTTCCTGGACTTGATTGACTATTTCCTTTCCAATATTAGGAAAGTTTTCAACTATAATCTCTTCAAATATTTTCTCAGTCCCTTTTTTTTCTCTTCTTCTTCTGGGACCCCTATAGTTCCAATGTTGGTGTGTTTAATGTTGTCCCAGAGGTCTCTGAGACTGTCCTCAATTCTTTTCATTCTTTTTCTTTATTGTGCTCTGTGGTAGTTATTTCCACTATTTTATCTTCCAGGTCACTTATCCATTCTTCTGCCTCAGTTTTTCTGCTATTGATTCCTTCTAGAGAATTTTTCATTTCATTTATTGTGTTGTTCATCATTGTTTCTTTGCTGTTTAGTTCTTCTAGGTCCTTGTTAAACGTTTCTTGTATTTTCTCCATTCTATTTCCATGTTTTGGATCATCTTTACTATCATTACTCTGAATTCTTTTTCAGGTAGGCTGCCTATTTCCTCTTCATTTGTTTGGTCTGGTGGGTTTTTACCTTGCTCTTTCATCTGCTGTGTATTTCTCTGTCTTCTCATTTTGCTTAATTTCCTGTGTTTGGCGTCTCCTTTTCGCAGGCTGCAGGTTTTTATTTCCCGTTGTTTTTGGTGTCTGCCCCTAGTGGGTAAGGTTGGGTCAGTGGGTTGTGTAGGCTTCCTGGTGGAGGGGACTGGTGCCTGTGTTCTGGTGGATGAGGCTGGATCTTGTCTTTCTGGCAGGCAGGACCACATCCAGTGCTGTGTTTTGGGGTGTCTGTGAACTTATTATGATTTTAGGCTGCCTCTCTGCTAATGGGTGGGGTTGTGTTCCTGTCTTGCTAGTTGTTTGCCCCTGGGTGTCCAGCACTGTAGCTTACTGGTCGTTGAGTGGAGCTAGGTCTTAGAATTGAGATGGAGATCTCTGAGAGAGCTTTCGCCATAAAATATTACATGGAGCCGGGAGGTCTCTGGTGGATCAATGTTGTGAACTCAGCTCTCCCACCTCAGGGGCACAGGTCTGACACCTGGCTGGAGCACCAAGACCCTGTCAGCCACTCGGCTCAGAAGAAAAGGGAGAAAGAAAAGAAAGAAAGAAAAAAATATATAAAATAAAAGTTATTTTAAAAAATGAAAGAAAATATTATTAAAAATAAAGAAAAATCGTAAGTAATAAAAAAAAAGAAAGAAGAGGGCAACCAAACCAAAAAACAAATCTACCAATGATAACAAGTGCTAAAAAAGTATACTAAAAAAGAAAGGGCAGAGAGAACCCTAGGACAAATGGTAAAAGCAAAGCTATACAGAAAGAATCACACAAAGAAGCATAAACATATACACTCAAAAAAAAGAGAAAAAGGATAAAATGTATTTATATATATAAAAAAGGAAGTATACTCCAAATCAATAAACAATCCACCAATGATAATAAGCTCTAAATACTAAACTAAAATAAACATAAAACCAGAAACAAATTAGATGCAGAAAGCAAACCCCAAGTCCACAGTTGCTCCCAAAGTCCACTGCCTCAATTTTGGGATGATTTGCTATCTATTCAGGTTCCACAGATTCAGTGTACATCAAGTTGATTGTGGAGATTTAATCCACTGCTGCTGAGGCTGCTGGGAGAAACTTCCCTTTCTCTTCTTTCTTCGCACACCTCCTGGGGTTCAGCTTTGGATTTATCCCCACCTCTGCATGTAGGTCGCCTGAGGGCGTCTCGCCCAGACAGGACGGGGTTAAAGTAGCAGCTGATTAGGGGGCTCTGGCTCACTCAGGCCAGGGGGAGGGAGGGGTACCGAACGTGGGGCAAGCCTGCAGTGGCAGAAGCCAGCATGACGTTGCAACAGCCTGAGGCGCACCTTGTGTTCTCTCGGAGGAAACTGTCCCTGGATCACGGGACCCTGGCAGTGACGGGCTGCACAGGCTCCACAGGCTCCCGGGAGGGGAGGTGTGGATAGTGACCTGTGCTTGCACACAGGCTTCTTGGTGGCTGCAGCAGCAGGCTTAGTGTCTCATGCCTGTCTCTGGTGTCTGCACTGATAGCCACGGCTCGCACCCATCTCTGGAGCTCGTTTAAGTGGTGCTCTGATTCCCCTCTCCTTGTGCACCCTGAAACAATGGTCCCTTGCCTCTTAGGCAGTTCCAGACTTTTTCCCGGACTCCCTCCCGGGTAGCTGTGGCACACTAGCCCCCTTCAGGCTGTGTTCACGCAGCCAACCCCAGTCCTCTCCCTGGGATCTGACCTCCGAAGCCCGAACCTCAGCCCCCAGCTCCCACCCACCCCGGCGGGTGAGCAGACAAGCCTCTCGGGCTGGTGAGTGCCTGTCGGCACCGATCCTCTGTGTGGGAATCTCTCCACTTTGCCCTCTACACTCCTGTTGCTGCGCTCTCCTCCGTGGCTCCGAAGCTGCCCCTCCCTGCCCACCCCGTCTCCACCAGTGAAGGGGCTTCCTAGTGTGTGGAAACTTTTCCTCCTTCACAGCTTCCTCCCAGAGGTGCAGGTCCCATCCCTATTCTTTTGTCTGTTTTTTTCTCTTTTCTTTTGCCCTACCCAGGTACGTGGGGAGTTTCTTGCCTTTTGGGAAGTCTGAGGTCTCCTGCCAGCATTCAGTAGGTGTTCTGTAGGAGTTGTTCCACATGTAGATGAATCTTTGATGTATTTGTGGGGAGGAAAGTGATCTCCACGTCTTACTCCTCCACCATCTTCAAGGTCCCTCCTAGTAGTGACTTCTTATTGCTAATATCTAGATTATTTCACCATCTCTTATTTGGTTCTCAGCTCCTCCATTGCCTGTGTTACAATTTTCCTGCATAAAATTCCTCAGGTTATAAATACCTGAGAATCACTGAGATGGTTTCTGTCTTCCTAGTGAGATTTTGACTGATAAAACCCTTACTGGCAATTTGTATCATTTATTGCTTTTTGAAATGTTAATTAGCTTTTTCATATACTCTGTGCTTTAATACTGAATATAATTCCTCAAGTAAAAATCTTAAGCTTGAATTTATGGATTCTGAGATCAAAATTTCTCAGGGCACATGCTGAAATAAGGACGGAGAGTGGAGAGGGGAGAAAAGGCAGACGGTGAAGGTAAGTGAACAAAATGGAAGGCAAAACCTTCTCAGGTAATATGCTGGGTGTGCCAAAGTAATGTCAACCAGGGAGTCTCTATGGTTTACCTATTCTTTGAATACAGCAAAAGTACCACTAAAAACAGGTAAGGGGGACTTCCCTGGCAGTCCTGTGGTTAAGACTCTGCGCTTCCAATACAGGGGGTGCAGATTCAATCCCTGATAAGGGAACGAGGCTCTCACATGCCACACGGCGCTGCCAAAAAACAAAACAAAAACAACCAAACAAACAAAAAACAAACAGTTAAGTATACCAACAATGAATACAGCAAGCGATGATTATGCTATTATAACCTCTAAGAACCTCCACTGAATTATGAAGTTTCTTCAGAAAGGCTCCCCAAACTGGCTAATGATCCAAAAGAAATTTTTTATGTATGAGTAATTGTTAGTGGCTATAACCTAGAGCAATCTACTAAAAATGCAATTCTTAAAGCACAACACAGTACAAACATGATTTTTTCCAGAAAAAAAATGAATGGGGAATACTATATGGCTATGCAAACCTCTTTTAGGAATTGGGCTAGTATCCCTAAAGCAAGTACTTTGACACAATCTTTGAAAACTCCTGTCTGGCAGGGAAAAGTCCCAAGAGACCATATTTATTTTTGTTTTGTTTTTGGGTTTTTTTGGCCACGCCACGCAGCATGCAGGATCTTAGTTCCCTGACCAGGGATCAAACCCATGCCCCCTGCAGTGGAAGCACAGAGTCTTAACCACTGGACCACCAGGGAAGTCCCCCAAGAGACCATATTTAGATGATCATTGATGTTTCAGCAAATCAAACTGCTTTGACTTATAGACACAAATTCATAATGATGTAATACTAATAACAATAATAACAACAAAATATAAACTAACACTTAAATAGTACTTACTATATTTATGTGTCAGGCATTGTTCTAAGTACTTTATATATTTAACTCATACAGTAATTCTCACAACTCATTGGGATGGGAACTACTGTTCCCCACTCCACTTTTAAAATTACAGACAAGGCTTAAAGACATAAAGTAAATTTCCCAAGTTCACATAGTAAGTAACAGCTAGAATCTGATCCCAGGTAGTCAGAGTCCAGAATCCATGCTCTTAACCATTATACTATATTTTTTCCCTAACATGGTCAAGGTCATACAGCTAAGTAGGTGGTGAAGCCAGGAATTCAGTATAAGTCACACTTTGTTATGAGACATGTGGGTTATAACTCTTTAGCTCTTCCCTGCTAAACCCTCAGATGTCTTAACCATCACACCAACAAACAATGCCTGTGAAACTGGGCAATGGGCATAGCATAGTATGGGAACTCCAGTGTCATTTGTAAGTCAGCCAACCTGCATGGTATACAACAGAAAGAGTAAAGTGTTTATGGTCAGAAAAACTGGGTTGAAGGTAACTTTGCAATTAATTGGCAGTATGCTATTAAACAGACTACAGGCTCTGGAGTCAGATAGACATGTTAGGTTGGCCAAAAAGTTTGTTCCATAACATCTTATGGAAAAACCCGAATGAACTATTTGGCCAACCCAATAGATTGAAATCCTGGCTTTGAGACCATTGTGTAGGGTGATAAAGTTTATGCATAGAACAAAGGCACCTGGTCAAGAAAGCAAAATGGGGATGAAATTCTGCCCATGTTCAGCTCACCAAGCCATCCACACTGGAAGGGAAGTTCCATTTTCTAGAAGAGGTGGCACCTAACCCAGGCCCTAAGCTGCTGACTAGAGTAGTGTGGCAGCCCAGAAGAAGTTTCAGTTATTTTACTGGTTCACCACAGGGGGTGCCTTTTTCTATTTCAAAAGTGTCTCATAAGCTAGTGGTGACTTCCTACTCCAGTACTTACTACTACTTAGGTAATCTGGGGCAAGTTACTTAACCACTCTAAACCTCAGTTTCCTTTTGTGGAAAAAGTGTTTGAAAATAGTACTTCCCTCATAGTGAGGTTTTGAGGATTACATAAAATGATGCAAGTAAAGTGTGTAGTACAGTGCCAGGCACTGAATAAGTGGTCAATAAATTGTAACCAAAATATTATAACAACCATGTGTAGTATCACACCTCTCTTGAGCCTCAGATTCCTCGTCTGTTAAAATGAATACTATCTACTTCATAAGCCATTTCCTTGAATGTTGAATTGTGACAATAAGAAAGCATTTTATAAACTACTTCATGTTTACTTATAATTTTTATCTAAAGCATTAGCAAATACAGAAAGTTCTTGGTACCTAGTGCTTAGTAAATGCACGATGAACGTTAAACAATAATGTTGCTGTTAGAATTGACAATTTATTTAACAGTTTTACACCATATATTCATGTTTGGGGTATTACTTATTTTAGGGAGAATAACCATGCTCATGGATCATTTTAAATTGTGAGAGGAAAATTAACTCATTAGAGAGCTCTGTAAACAATACAAATTTAAGGGGTCTAAGACTAAGTGGTATCCAGTCCGAAAAAAAAAAAAAACCCACAAATCCTACAATCTATCAGGTTTGAGATAACTTCTAAAAAAAAAAAAAAGGAAAAATCGGGCTTCCCTGGTGGCGCAGTGGTTGAGAGTCCGCCTGCCGATGCAGGGGACACGGGTTCGTGCCCCGGTCCGGGAGGATCCCACATGCTGCGGAGCAGCTGGGCCCGTGAGCCATGGCCGCTGAGCCTGCGCGTCCGGAGCCTGTGCTCCGCAACGGGAGAGGCCACAACAGTGAGAGGTCCACCTATCGCAAAAAAAAAAGGAAAAAGCATCTCAAAGAACACTAAACCTTCTTGCTTAATATTAGAACCTCTCAATAGGAAAGACTGTGTTTTATATCAACGTGACACACATAAATCACCAGATTTACACATAGTGGCAAAGCTGCAGTTTCTCTGAACTTGGAAACAGTGTTCCTTAGAAACTGCCTGTTGATTCATTTCAACTTCAAAATAGATACTTGATCCTGCTCCCTTAAGAAAAGAGCTCCTTCCACCCCTATGGCAATGTTTGGGATATTTAAAGCTTCTATTACCATAAATTCCAAGCTTATAGTCTCACAGCAGCCATAATTCAGCTACAAGGAACATACACCACAGGCCTACAAACCAGTGGATTTAACAGGCCTCCAATTCTGCAACTGAATGATGCTTACTGTGAACATACAGGAGGAAAAACGCAAAATAAAATGAAGACCTAAGATTGCTATCAGATCTTATCCTTCCTCCATGTCTCTCTGTCCTCCAAATGTGCTCACAAGTTTTGTTGTCGTTTTGTTGCTATTCGAGGTTATTAACACCACCAGAATGCTTGTTACACATTTGCTGATACAGTATTAAAGAACGAAAAGAATGTTTTCCCAACTTTATGCCTGTATCTTCTTGGCACTCTAACAAAAAGCACATTCTATATTTACTGTGGATTATTCTCCCCATCAAGACACATTTTGATAGGATAGAGACCAAGAAGCTCTGTATTCAAATCTGAATCTGTCACTAAATAGTGTTATGTCCTCAGTAAATCATTTAACCTCTGTGAGTTTCCTCTGAGATAATGTATGAAAAAGATTTTTTCTATTATAAAATGATATACATATGGAAATAATTATTTCTGCCAATACTATGTCATACAAATAGGTATAAAAATTCCTGTTTTATGCATATGTATGGCTGAGTCGCCTTGCTGTGCACCTGAAACTATAACAATATTGTTAATTGGCTATACTCCAATATAAAATAAAAAGTTAAAAAAAAAAAGAAAGTAGAATGTCCAGTGAGGAAAAAAAAATCCCTGTTTTAGTTATTTCAATGAATGATAAAAGAAAAGTGAAAGTGCTTCTCAAGAATAGAAACATTCTAATTGCAAGCCTTATGAATTACATCACCTTTTAATTCTTTGGAATCTTATTACAGCACCTGCTACAGGTACTACAGACAAATGGCTCAATCAAAAGGTAATCATAATTTGGAAACTTCTGGAAGCATAAGTATTGACAGTTGGGATAATCAGCTTCATCAGCAATACAATCTGTTTGCCAATACCTGCTGCATTCTTTTGGCTTGTTTAGTAGCATTTCATGAGGCGCACGCTATCCCACAAGGGCAGTAAAAGTAGAGCTTCAAATATGCCTATCCTCACATCTCTCAGGGTTACTCAGGGCATGGGACACCTCCATTTAATAAATGAGGAAAGTCTGAGCAATCACCTAAACATATGAAATAAAAGATAAAGCCAGAAGTGGAGCAATAAATAGGCCAAATTCACTGTTATTTTTCCTACAATGTACTGCCTTCCTTGGGGCAGGACAAACCTCCAAACTGAAAACAACAAAAAACCTCCCTGTTCTTTCTCCCAGGCTTCTTTACTATCTGAGAATCATGCACAACAGAGCACAGAAGCAAAAAGTTTGTCCTATGAGGCATTTCAAGGGATTAACTTCATGTAATCTTTGGTTTCTACTTGGCAGCTCTACAAACTATATATAAACAGACCTCCAATTAGATCAAGGCCAGACTCATGTGACTCAAGCTTCTCCATTTGGGAAGGAAACACTAGACACCCAGCAAAATAATCTGTCAAAGGACAAGTTTCCCTGTGTCATGAACAGGCAGATGAACACGGCTGCCAAACGTCAAGTATAATACTGAACTGCTATTGCTAATGTTCACTTTCCACATTTAGAGAGGAATTATTTTCTTTACTTAATGTGCATTAATTATTACTAAAGCACAACATCTCTAGTCTCACATATAAACATACCATTAAGAAATAAAACAACCACCTCAAATGGCTTTAAAAGATGACTTAGCTAGAAGCCAGAAACACAATAGTTCCAAAATTATATTCCAAAATGAAATACTCGTGTGCTAAATAGTGTACAAATATGTTGTCACTGGTACAATATTTTGCTAACAATGTACGGCAACATTGATATCACATATCACAAGTTTAAAATGGCTGCTCATCTAGACCTGAGGTCCACAGATGAAGTAAATGCTGATTTGGTTTTAAAACACTAAATATGTTTCAGCTGCTGAAATGCATCACCAATTTGAATTTATACAGAGAACATAGTCCATAAAATATAAAAAAAACAGTGTGCAAATTTTCAGACGGCAGAAATGAGCAATGGTTTTGGTTTTTTTTTAACTATATGTGTGTTTAAAGTTGAAACACAGAGGTTTTGACACAGAGGTTATTATTGAAGATTTGCATCTGATAGACGATCTATGCTCCTGTGGCCATAATTTATATGAAATGTATTTAAAAACCATTTAAAGTCAAATTAAAATTTTGAAACTCTTCAAGGTATAGTCTATTCACTTTAATTTTTCTCTCTTTCATGAAAACTGTGTTATGGTTTCTGAGGAGCTGGCTGGCTGACTCTGATGGTTCACAGATGCTCCAAACCTCATCTGGGATTGTTCTCCTGTGCCATCTTCCCTTTCCTGACACATAACAACTATTTTGGGCTCCAGGACTCAATTCCAACATATGTGCATGGAGGGTTTTCCCACGCCACCAACAAGCAATTCTTGAACACCAGCAGGGTGTCCAAGAATTCAACTTAATTCTGACACTATCTACCTGGAGAGAGAGTCAGAAACTTAGGAACAGCCGGATGGAACAGATGCACAGAGCAAGGTGTGTGGGCAGGAGGGCCTCTCCAGGCAGACCATTTCCCCTGCATGTCCACGTGTTCACCAACCTGGAAGCTCCAAGCAATGATCTCTGAAGCAGAAGATCTGAAAAGACAAACTAAGGACCACTGATTTCATATCAGAGGCCATTAAAAGGGTTTTTCTGATGTAATGACATTTAAAACAGTGTAATTACACAGAAAGCATTTAAAATTGATCCTGAGAGCTGACTTTAAATAGAAAATGGATTAAAGGTATAAATGGGCAACTCACAGTAGGAAAAACATGAATAGCTAACAAATATTTTTAAAATACTCTACCTCACTCGTAATCAGGAAAATGATTTAAAAGACTTTTAAGATTCCATTTCATATCCATCATATAGGCAAAAAATAAAAAGCCTGACAATAACAAGTGTTGAAAGGATATGGAACAATGTAAACTCTTAAACACTGCTGGTGAAAAAGTAAATTGCTACGACCACTTTGGGCAGCATCTGTAAAGAAAAATATGTAAACCCTATATCCCAGCAATCCTAATCACAGGCAAACCACAGAGATAGCCTGGCACATGTACCCAAGGAGACTTGTTCAATAATGTTCACAGCCACATTTTTATTAGGAAAAAAAATGGAAATAGCTGTATGACTATCAATAGGTGAATAGATAATGTTCAAAAACTGCTTGCTGAATGAGTGACACTGAGGGATGAATGGTAATGTTCTCAAAGGAGGTCAGAGCCTCAGGAATCTGTGGGACAATACCAAAAAGCACAACATCCATGTCATCAGAGAGGAGAAAAAGATATGGTACACAAAAATGGAAGACAAACTCTGGTACATCCATACAATCGAATACTATTCAGCAATAAAAAGAACAAACCATTGGAACAACATGGAATATGTTGTTGGAACCACTGGAACAATATGGATGAATCTCAAAGGCATTATGCTGAGTAAAAGAAGCCAATCTCCAAACGTTACAAACTATTTTATTCCATTTATATGAAAATCTGCAAAAGGCACAAGTATAGGAACAGAAAACAGATCAAAGGTTGCCAGGGATTAGGGATGAGAGGAGGGTTTGAGTATAACAGAGAGCACAGAGAATTTTAGTGGTGATGAAACTGTTTTGCACTCTGATTGTTGAGGTGGTTACACAAATCTCCATGTGTGTAAAATTCATATAAATGTATATCCAAGAAAGCCAATTTTATTATATATAAACTTTAAAAGCCTGAAAAAAATCAAGATCTCCTCCAGAGAGATGTATATCTGAGATTTACACCACCATATATCATATAACTTTTATACATAATACTTATGTATAAATATATAAATCATAGATCATATACTTTTATACATAATATAAAAGGCCATCATGCAGTTAGATGACCATCCACATAAATACTATGACAACTCCCTCAAAGATGGTTAACAAAAAGCCTAAATAAGGGCACTGAACAATAAAAGTCAAATATGTAATCAATGTCTTACAACAAAATTTTCTTAGGAAGAACGTGCTCAGTTTTTTGTACTTGTTTTATGAAGTTAATTTGGAACTTAAAGACAATAACTTTGCACAATTAAAGGAGACATTTTTCTGTCACAATGGTTTCATGCCTGCAAAACTTTCTTGCGGGGATGGGAGACATTGCCAGTCTGTTAAATTTAAATTCTCTGTCTTTTCCTTCTCATTCAACTTCTCAGTTTCAGTGTTCCCTGAATAAAAAGTTATCTAAATCCTTAGATGAAGGAGACCCCACCCACAGATCAGGACATTAATGGTGAAAACTTCCATGAATTCACTTTCCACAGCCTACTAGGATTACCTAAAGAAAAGGTAGCAGAGCTAAAACAGTGCCCTTTAACTCAGGTGACCATGTGTCCTAGTCTGCCTGGGACAGCCCTGGTTTAACACCTTCTGTGCTGACATAAGTTTTAATAGCACCTTCTTTCACCCTAAAGGTGCTGAGGTTTAGACAATGAATTATATGGCCATTCTACCCTTAACCTATTTCCCTTTAGAAACCTAACTCACAAACCCTACCTATCACCAAGACATACAAAGTAGTCCTACAAAGTGAAGCCCTTGTACTAGTTTCTTTTTTTAAAAAAGGCAGGAAAAATGAATTTAATTAATCTAATGTGTTGTACTTACTTATTTTGTGAATTATAGCTAATAAAATTCTCTTCTTGGGATTCTATAAATAACCTGAAACTCTAGTTAATCCATACCCATAGGGTTAATACTTTAGGAGAAACTCTCCTATCAGTCATGTTGAAGAAAAACATATCACCCATTTAAAATCTCTACCCATGTCTCCATTCTTGTTTTAAAGCCATGTAATGTGTAGAGAAGCCAGTGCTTTTTTTAAAAAATTGGAGTATAGTTGACTCATACGTTTATATTAGTTTCAGGTGTACAACATAGTAATTTGATATTTTTATAGATCATACTCCAAAGTTATTATAAAATATTGACTATATTCCCTGTTCTGTCCATTACATCTTTGTAATTTATTTATTTTCGTAACTAATAGTTTTTACCTCTTACTCCCCTTCACCTATTTTACCCCTCCCCCATCCTTCTTCCCTCTGGTAACCACTGGTTTGCTCTCTGTATCTGTCTGTTTTTGTTTTGTTATATTTGTTCATTTGTTTTAATTTTTAGATACCATATACAAGTGAAAACATACAGTATTTGTTTTTCTCCGTCTGACTTATTTTTCTAAGCAGAATACCCTCTAGGTCCATCCATGTTGCTCCAAATGGCAAAATTTCATTCTTTTTTATGGTTGAGTAATATTCCATTGTGTATATATGCCACAACTTTATCCAAGGCCAGTGCTTTTAGGGTGCTATTTGCCAAATTCTAAGGAAGCTAAATGACTCTAATATGTTATATCTCCAAATGGAAAGTTTACCTCTGTTTCTTTGATGTGCTATCATTATCAAAGAAAGGACAGGTTTCAAATTACAATTATTTCTTGAGACCATAACAAACATGGACCAGGATGAATTTCTTTTAAAGTCTATCTAAAACAATGAACTTAACTTCCTCAGGGAATGAACTATCCAGACTCTTTATATCTCCTTCTTATCATTCACCCTTTGGACAGGTCACTGGACAGGAAAAAGTTAACACTTGCAATCATTCCTTGGTAATAGATGTGATGGGATAAAGAGAATAAAACAATAGACCTACACTATATGTTACGACAGCCATTAGTCACATGATAATTGGGATGTGTGGTAAGATTTTGAGGACTTAGTACCAAAAAAATGTAAAATAACTCAATTTTTTTCACCTGTTTCTTTGTACCTTTTCTAATGTGGCTATTAAAAAGTTTTAAATTACATATATGTCTGCATTATATTTCTATTGAACAGTCCTGTAATAGACTATGTTTTGATGTGTTTCCATAATAATTTTCATAATAACAATAGCAGTCATAATATTGAGTTAGTTATAAAGTTTTTGCAATTGCACCAAAAGTTCCAAAGCAACAAAATTATCTGTAACAAGAACAGTCCTTGTTAACTCTATAGTAACAAGCACTATACTCTCTTTAACAGATTTTTAAAAGAAGAAAATGAAAACCAAAGCAAAACTTGGAATATTTTTTAAATGTAATGCTCCTCACTTTTTTGGTTCTTTTTTTTTTTTCTTTTTAAAAATTACTGGTTCAAGGAGTATTCTTAACTATTTGTCTAGGCACTGTGCAATCTCTGAAATATCTCAAAGCAAGCAACCATAGATTTAAGACCACAATGGCAGCTTAGGAAACCCACATCTACAGAGGAGTGCTATGCAAGATGAGGAAGCAAGACCTCGGCCCTGTACACAGACTAAATCAGGGGTCCCCAACCCCTGGGCTGCGGACCAGTACCAGTCCGTGGCCTGTTAGGAACCGGGCTGCACAGCAGGAGGTGAGTGGCAGGCGAGCGAATGAAGCTTCATCTGCTGCTCCCCATGGCTTGTATTACCGCCTGAACCATCAATTGCATTACTGCCTGAACAATACCGCCCCCATCCCGCCTCTGTCTGTGGAAAGACTGTCTTCCACGAAACCAGTCCCTGGTGCCAAAAAGGTTGGGGACCACTTGACTAAATGCAGCAAATAGGAGGCAACCTAAGTTCAAACAAAAATAAGCTCAAACTATTACTCCATAACACTTTGTCCTGCATCTCCTCCTAAACTTTTCCTTTTTTTTTTTTAGTTTATATTTTTAGCTGCTTTTGGTCACATCTCCAGATTTAGGCTGAAAAGGCCTAAACAGTTTCATTGTTGGATTCAGAATTCCCTTTTTATTTCCAAATTTCAAATAAAGTAACTTCATGCTTCACAACCTACCATGAAGTGTTTACCAAACTCCTAAGTGAGAGATAATAAATCAGGCCCTACCCAATCCCCCTATATACTGACAAGTCTTAATATCTCAGAGTTGGCATTAGAAGAACCAAATAAATTCTTTCTCCTATATCCTGGCTTACCTTACATGGTAGCAATTGTAACAAATCTGCATTAATTTCAGACGGCTCCTGACATTACAATTATAAAAATAGCATAAAATCTCCAAACACAAAGCAGCTAGTATAATCTCTGTTTGGAGGCAATTTCAGATATTTCAAGCACTGAATCTTATTACATATCCTAGAAGGAATAGGAGACCTAAAAATAATGGACCTTAGACTTACTGCTTAGGACAGACAAAGCTTCAATAAATACAATTCAAATGATATATCTCTCTAGAGCCAGATTTATCCAATTTAAAAAGGAGGTAATATTTATATAGATAGCAGGTGACGTTTATGCCTCTTTGACACTTAAAGTTAACTAAAAATCTACTGTACAAAGGTTTTTTTTTTTTTTTAACAGCCACAAAAAATCTTTTGGATTCTCAGGTATGTGCTATGACTTGGAGCTTCTGATCAAGTATTTTTTCCTTTTAAGTATTTTTCCTTTAAAATCTGGCCATATTCAAATATTTTATGGAGGCTTCTTCTTTTTGATTTTTGAAAAATTACAGCAGTGCTAGTGTGGTTGGTATCAGTCCTGTATTTGACTATTATAGCTAATGGTTACACCACTAGGTTCCATGCCCTACTCTGTACACAGAAGGTGCTCAATAAATATTTGTTGAGTGAATAAACGAGAAGACAGAAATATGCAAAGAAAAACCTGATGCAAGGAAACAAAATACAAGCAGAACCAGGTGGGATGCCCTTCCACTAGAAACATTAAAAATAGCTACTCAGGGGCTTCCCTGGTGGCGCAGTGGTTGAGAGTCCACCTGCCGATGCAGGGGATACGGGTTCGTGCCCCGGTCTGGGAAGATCCCACATGCCTTGGAGAGGCTGGGCCCGTAAGCCATGGCCGCTGGGCCTGTGCGTCCAGAGCCTGTGCTCCGCAATGGGGGAGGCCACAACAGTGAGAGGCCCGCGTACAGCAAAAAAAAAAAAAAAAAAAAATAGTTACTCAGTATGGAATGATGAAGAAGTACTGTAGATGGATAGTGGTGACGGTTCACAACAATGTCAGTGTATTTAATGTCACTGAACTGTACATTTAAATATGGTTAAAATGGTAAATTTTTTAATATGTATATTGTAACACAATTAAAAAAATTTAATAGCTCCTCAGCCAAGTGTGACTACAGGCTTTCACAGGAAGATACTGAGACTATGGTGAGAAATTCTGGCCATGTAAAATATTATGGTACATCGTACAGTAAACAAAAACTTTAAAATAAGCAAAAAGGCTCTCACTGAAAAAGTTGTACTGTGAGGATACTCTGTTTTACAAAATATCTGTGTTTGCTAAGTCCTTGTGACAAAAAGTAACATACTGTGGTAGCTGTTTATGTACAAAATATTAAATACTATTTGCTCCATTGGAAGAAAAACTAAGTATACCTTTAGGTAGACAGAATTTGAGCCTTTAGATATAAACCTGCTTGCTTAAAAAACTGAATTAAACTGTTCTAAATTGTCCATAAGCTTTTCAATTTTATATATATCTTTAACTCACATAAACTAACCACATAAACGATTTATAATATTAATATGAAATACTCATTTGCAGATCTTATTACCCAAATCCAAAAGACGAGGGGCAGGTCACTTTAAGGAGAGAAAACTCTTAAACCAAACGCCCAGTGGCTGAAAGAAAATATGAAATCTCAACTGGTGATACAGGGACTATCTGCTGACTCAGAGGTCTATGTGAACATTCTTGCAATACTCTCCAATAAAACTCAGGAACAGGTCTGGCAGAAGGAAATCTGCCCTGTAGCTCAAAGAAATCTGGTATGAACCAGATGTTTTTAAGAAAGGAGAGGGGGCCTGTGACTTTGAACAACCACCAGCCTTGCAGTTTTATGTTCTGTCTCAAAACAGTGACCTGTCAGCCAAAAATTCTAGTATTTTCTCCTCCTCACCAAACTCTTCTGGTTTTAAGGAGCTACTTGGCAAAATGAAATCAGTCCATTGATCAAGTCTGCACTCAGTCTGTCACTAAGTAGGAACATCATATTATGGCTAACATTAACCATCCAAAAACAAAAACAAAAACAAAAACAAAAAAACAAAAAAACCCTGCTTTAGATCTAGGATAGGAAAAATGAAGCCAAAAGACAGTTATTACATAGACAAAATTTATAAAATATATAGAAAATACTTCCTATATTAAGGGTGGGTTTAAAAGGAATTGGGTTAATTTTCAAATAATAGAACAAAACAAAACAAAAAATATGTGAAGAAGATGAGTTACAGCATAATTTACAAAAAACAAATGGCTGGATTACTGGAAAGATCCCCAGAGCTTAATTATACTATAGAATGGTATCTTGCTCAGCATCTCAGAATCAGCTGCCATCATGGACCAAGAGAACTTCAAGTAGACGTAAAGCTACTATATAGAACAAGGGTTATTTTCAAGTACAATTAGTTGTCTCAAACTCTACCATGCATATACTAATCTTTCACAGTTTCTTCACAGCTACTCTTCCAATAAGAGCTCTTCTAGCTGATAATGCAAAACCAATCTTTTTTGTTAAAGTTTCTTTCATTTGTCTCTAAGTTCATAATAAACTAATTTACATCATAATGCTTATACTGCAAGCTTCTGGAAGTAGAAATATGACTTATACAGCACCTTAAATGAACAAGTACAAAAAAAGAAAAGCTTCCAATGATAGAACAATGCCTGATATACAGAAGGTACTAAGTATAAATATTTGCTGAATGACTAAAGGAATGAATTATGGATAAGTTGACCATCTCCCCCTCATAATGATGTTTATGTTAAAGGGGATCGAGAAACCCTTCTCTAGACAGCTGATCTGCAGGCAAGGCCGTGAAACATAATGTGGTGACTGAGTGGCTCATTCTCATGCTCACACTCTCTCGTGCCCCCTCACCCCCACCCCCGCCACTCACACACACATATACATTTGATACCAAAGCCAAATATCAAGTACTTGTTTCCCCCCTTTCCCTGACTTCCTGCCTTGCATAAAATTCCTAGTAGTATTTACAGCTTTGCACCCCCTAAAAATCAGCTCAGGGTTGTCCAAAGAGCAAGCAGCCATTCTAACTCTGTCTTCAGGAGAAAGACCTTTCCTAACTCAGGTTCTCTGGTGCTTTCTATCTCCTCCAATGGGGAAAATCATTCCCTGAAAATTAGCCATAGTCCTGCCCATGGCCAACAGATTCCTTTTATAATTAATGGCTCTTCCTTATCAGTCATACCCATATGTGTGAAAGTTGTTGGGCAAGACATATATGTCTCCCTATCTTCCACTGTGTCCTACATGAACCCTACTAGCTACAGTTTTCACCAGTGACTTTAGTCAATGAATAGGCAAGCACTCAATGTACACATGAAAATGATGGCTCTTAATTTATAAATAAAAACACTGACCAGTGGTGACCAGTAGGTTGTGACTATAAGAGTTGTATTCATTTCTGAGCACTATTTACTTAATTAAAGGCCAGAAGTCTAAAAAGTGGCTGAAATGTATCCCTGAAAAGCTCTAAGGAAAAAGGGTAATGCAACAGAGTATAAATTAAATAGAACTGCAAGTCTCAAGAAACCCCCATGTTGACATAGATGGACAGAGTACACAGAAAAAACAGAAACAAATGGAATCAAGAACACTAATCAAACAGAAGTTTTAGATATAAATAATCCACAAGGCACAGTCAACGTGGAAACATGGCACAGGAAACGTCAACAGTGGTGACCACTGACCGCAGGGAACATGGACACTCTTCTCACAGTACAGATGTCTTTCATTCCACCTGGTATGAAAATACCTTCCACTTTCAAAAGAAGACTGTTTCTATATGTTTATCTTTTGCAGTGAATGTCTATAAATTACAGGGGCATATTTTTGACATAATTTGCCTATGTGTATTGAAACCTATATTCAGTCATGGCCAGTTAAATGCTGTTCTCTCAAGAGTTCAATTATTAAACTCATGAACTGTTGTATCTGAGGGGGGAAAAAGATAGTTAATTGTGTTTATAATTAAATATATGAATACATGCATTAATATTTTATTAACAATTACTGAAATATGCTGGATCAGCCCACACTATGCCAAACACAGCTAGAAACTTTTTACGCATCCAGTAAGTCTGTGCCTATCAGACTTAGAAACCCTCCTCTCTCAGAACCACGCTCTCATCTCCCCACCGCCACAACTGGACTTAAGTATCTGTCCTGACAGATAGTTCATTAAGAGATACGACCACACCTAAGAGCAACACACTGGCTATCCCGGCAAAGGAGCAAATGACTCACAGTACCTTTTGGTTTGAATTACACCAGCTTTTATGACCTCACTGGAGTCAAAGTCAGAAATCAAGAAAACAAATAACACCTAGGATATGCATACAGAAAGGAGTCAGAAGTCGAAAGAAATGCAGAACTAAAAATCACACTTCTGAAGCTTGGTTGTTCAAGAAATTCCAATAAGACTGATAAATAAGAAGTTTTGTTTTGGGAAAATCATTCCTAATAGGATAGTTTGACATTTCACTGTCATGATCAGTCATGAACTATGGAGCTTCCTATTTTGAGGTAAGAGAATAAAAAGCTTCATACGAAGGGAAAAAATCATGATGAGAGAGAATACACTTTTCCAGCTATTATTAATTAAAATACAGAAAGGTGAAAAAAACACTGACTGACAGGTTCAAAGCAGAGTACCATTAAAAGTCTTAATTTTCTTCACTGGTTAACTTCATATATTAAGCCTACTTTAAGGAGAAAGAGGCTGAATAACCACAGCCGACCCCTGCCCCCCAGTCCTACTCCAGCAAAAAGTCAGACTACAGGAACATAAGAAGTTGGCTTTCTTTAAAATGAAATGTTTTCCTCTGTCTCATAAACAGAGCAGCCTGAAGGACTGCTGCAAAGAAGGCTATTAAAATGCTAAATTTGTCTAGAACTGAAATTAACACTTTTTAGCTAGAAATCAAAGGAAACAGGCATATATATATCTAGTCTGACTTTATCATCTTTCCAATTCCCAGCACTTCAGATTTTTAAAAACCGTATTTGACACAATGTAATTTTACAATATTCAAATTATGCTAAACATAATCTCAAAAGTTATTTTTAAAGTGTATAAAAGGGAATGGTCTATCTCAAATCTTAATAGGGGCTTCAATGTATACTCACCATTCCAGCCTTTTCTTTTTTGGCAACTAGACACTAGTAGTCAAAAAAATTTTAAGGAAAGTTACTCCTAGACACTCCAATTTACAGTTCGGACTTCAGTAATTCAAACAATTTCCTGTGCCTCTACTATGAGCAGCATATCCCTGTGGCACAACATTTAAGCCTAGGTATTTATACTAAGTGCACATATTACTTGCCTTCTAATACATATCCAAATATACTTTTGTCTCTAGCTGAATATAATAATGAGGGGGTATTCAAATAATAGTACAAATTACTGGGGCCTTGAATAAAGAGCTGGGGCCTTGAAGGACGAACAGCATTTTGACCAATAGAAAGGGTCAGGAGGACAGCCGACATAAAAAGAGGCCATGAACAAAGAACCACAAGGCACGTCTCAGGAATCTAGCACAGCAAAACCCTACGTTGCTAAAGGAAGAGAAGAAAAAAGAAGAACTTGGAAGGTTAGACTGGGTTCAAACCATGAAGGACTTTCAATACCAAAGCTCACGAATTGTAAGCTTTATTCTCCATGCAACAGGCAGATGAGTTGAAGTACAAGGGTGACCATTAAAAACCGTGTACCGGGCTTCCCTGGTGGCGCAGTGGTTGAGAGTCTGCCTGCCGATGCAGGGGACGTGGGTTCGTGCCCTGGTCCGGGAGGATCCCACATGCCGCGGAGCGGCTGGGCCCGTGAGCCATGGCCGCTGAGCTTGCGCGTCCGGAGCCTGCGCGTCCGGAGCCTGTGCTCCGCAACGGGAGAGGCCACAACAGCGAGAGGCCCGCGTACAGCAAAACAAACAAACAAACAAAAAAACGTGTACCAAATACAGAATTTCCACAGATAAGAAATTACAAGTTTCACATAACATTTCCTCACGTTCTGTTATTTATAACCCTGAACTACTGAAATATGAAGCTAGAATGTCAACACTATGGCTATCAGTACTCAACATTTCTTTATTCAAGACAAAAATACACATTTCCTTGCTTAGGATAAACTTTCTAGAAAGGCTTTGTCTTTTTCTCGCATTTTACCTAAAACAAACAGCACAAACCAGAAGAAAAAGTAGAGGCTTTTCTAACATTTGCTCAGTCTGAAAGCTAAATCTGGCACATAGGGTACACACTACTTTATTACTATATATGACTGGCGCTATTCCCCACTCTATGAGGTTATTTTTGAACATATAAGTAAGGGAGGGATGAGTGGGAGGAATTTCTCAGTGCCTCCAGGGAACATACTCATAAAACTTTACTCCTTTCCCCCCCTTTATCTTCCTCAGAAAAACTTTTTGATGACTATAATTCTAAGCTTTATTCCATTAAGAGAGTTAGAAAGCTTTCCAGTGGTTTTATATAACAGACTATAACTCTGTCCCCAGTATAGTCTAAGTTTTCTCATTCTTTTAAATTATTACAGGATTTCTCCAGCTGCACTAACTCCCAGAAGCCTGCAAGTCCTCATGACTACTAAAGCAGCAACTGTACCTACAATTGTACCTACCCCATCTATACCACAGCTTATCCCTACTCCTATGCCCACTTACAAGTATTAGACAAAGAATTGTTAGCATGTAATCAACAGCTTGTTGCACCTGAAGCCTATATAAAGGAATCGCCCACTCTTGAAAATCAGATAAAAAGTTAAGAAGCAGAAAAGGGGGAAACACTGACAACTTTCCTCTTGTGGAGTTCATACAGGGTTGCTTCCCTTATCCCCTCCTTTTAAGCTTTAAATTATAAAACCTCTTACAATTAGGTTATGTGCTGTTTGAGGTCTGGGGCCATGGCCTAGCAATGTGGGTCTTTTACATGGAAGGTACAGAATAAGTCAGTTTTTTCTTAAGTACTTTTCTTGAATAAGTATTTCTTGAATTGAGGTTTCTGCTCATCTGTTTTACCACTTTTGTTCCTATCCTGCTCTAACAGAAAGCTCCTACTATTACATTTGTGATCACCCTTCTTTGTTTTCTTACTTCCAAGACACAGTTACTCCTTAACATCTCTGAGACTCAAATCATGAGTGGAAAGTTGGACTTTTCATTTGGACTCTTCACTATTATGGTACTAACTGAAGAATTCCTGAAGTTTGTAAAAAGCAACTTATTTTCAAGAAAAATGTTTGTGGCCATTTAGAGTTTAAGCCACAAGTCACATGCCCTGTATGCTTCACTAACAAGACTAAGAGGCTTTACATAATACTGTAGTGAATTATAAATAAGTTCTTATAGAAACTTTTCATAAACATTGAAAGCAACCAATCTGTGAAAGCACTTTGATCAAATGCTAATAGAGCCATTTCTTCTTGTACTACAGTTTCTAACACCAAACTACTTCATGTTGACATCAAGCAACAATGTCCAAGATCATTCACCACTTAACTGCTAAATTATTGGCCTAAAAATCATCAAAAGGGTACTGTTAAGCTAAGGCAAAGGAGTATGGTAATAAATCTCTTCCCTGACAAATGTTACGGATTTTAAAATACATGAGAGAACTGCAGCATTTAAATCATTAAAATCCAAAGCTAAGGGGCTTCCCTGGTGGCGCAGTGGTTAAGAATCCACTTGCCAATGCAGGGCACATGGGTTCAAGCCCTGGTACGGGAAGATCCCACATGCCGTGGAGCAACTAAGCCCATGCGCCACAACTACTAAGCCTGCGCTCTAGAACCCTCGAGCCACAACCGCACGACTAGAACCTGTGCTCCGCAATAAGAGAAGCCACCGCAATGAGAAGCCCGCACACTGCAACAAATAGTAGCCTCTGCTCGTCGCAACTAGAGAAAGCGCAGGCACAGCAACAAAGACCCAACACAGCCAAAAATAAAAATACAAAAACAAAGCTAAAATTTACTAAGATAATAACGAGGGGGAGGAGGTGTGGCTCAGAGTTTTTGTTTACAACCTATTTACTAAGGCAGCTTAGCAACATTTCTCCTAACACCTCCAGGAAGCAAATGTTGGTCATAATCCTTTCCCAACAAGAATAAAGGGCCAACACTCGGTCTCCAGGGGATAACATAGAACCATCTGAGAGAAAACAAAAGATGTCTCCGTTAGAAGGAAACATTTTCCTAAGAGAATGTAACAGTTTTTTCCCCTCTCACTTTCTTTTAGAACTATCAGCCTTTGCAAGTACAGGGGTACTAGGCAGCAGTCAATGGGGGAGAAAATGAATCATAGAAATTAGTCAGAATCTTACTATTTAATTATCTAATAATCCAGACCTGAGGTTGGAGGTAAATCTGAGCATGCAGAATGATCTGCCAAAGCCCAACCAACTTTCACTGTCACCATCCAGAGAACTACTAAAAGGAAAAAAGGCAAGCATTGAGCAAAGTACTCTCCCAAAGGCATAAAAAAAAATCATGTACCCAACCTCCATGTGTACTCACACCTCTCAATACACATAAAGGGTTTTAAACACTAAAAATGCTTATACTAATTTACTGTTATTTTTGAAACTTTAAAAATTAAAGTATTAAATTGTGCTAATTTGC
Organism: Mesoplodon bidens; assembly: GCF_964165515.1. Lineage (NCBI taxonomy): Eukaryota > Metazoa > Chordata > Mammalia > Artiodactyla > Ziphiidae > Mesoplodon > Mesoplodon bidens. Next base: position 169,467,869 of record NC_138176.1, read on the forward strand.
AAAACAAGAACATTTATGGCTTTCCTTGCTTTTTTTAAAAATGGTGTAGTACATAATAATTGTAAAAACTGAAATTAAATACAGAAATACATAACATGGAAAGTGACAGTCCCCTGCAACTCATCCCCTGGAGACAACAATTATTAAAAGTTTAAACCCCAGGATCTTATAATGTTCTATAATTATAAAATCTCAAGGTAGAGGATCCATATAGGTTGTATGTATAATGGAGCACCTCCTCCACTCCCAACTAGAGATACTAAAATACACTACAATGTCCCTGGCTAGTGTTCAGCCAGCCTCTGCTTGAACAAATCTTTTCACAAGGACCTGATTACCTCCCAAAGGCATTTCACAACAGCCTTTATTCTAATACTGACTGGCTATTACCTTCCTGTCAGATCATTCTGGTTTCTCTCTTGAGTACGTGTGCTGTTAATGTGCACCCATAAAATAAGGTACCCAGAAATGAACACAATACTCTGGAACAATCATAGTCTTTATTCTGGACACTTTACTTCTACTAACAGAGCTCAAATCACACTGTGGACTCACAATGAACATTCTGTCAAATGAACCCCCCCCCAGGTATTTTTCATGTTATTTGCTGTTAAACCACACCATATCTAGCTACAATTACACTTATTTTTTGAATCATACGTGGATTTTTACACTTACTGATGTTCAACACATCTTGATCATTTAGTCCATCCTTTTAGTCTAATAACTATTTTTAATCTCTATTTTGAAAAAACAACACGTTAGCTATATAACTTATTGCCAGCTATATGGATCTGCAAAGCAAGTCATCGATAGCTCATCCATGTTAATAAAAATGTTGAATGCAAAAATACTTTTCAGGTATTAAAAAAGGACTGAAATCCTGATACATGCTACAACATGGATGGACCCTGAGAACATTATGCTTGATGAATAAGCCAGACACAGAAGGAAAAATATTGTATGATTACACTTTTATGAGGTACCTAGAATAGGCAAATTCATAGGAACAGAAAGAAGAGTAAAGATTATAAGGGGCTGGGGGAAGGGAAAGCTGTTGTTTAATTGTTAGAGTAGTTGGAGGGATGATGAAAAAGTTTTAGGTATAGTGATGATGTATTTAATGTTTCTGAATTGTACACTTACAAATGGTTAAAATAAATACTATGCTATGTATATTTTACCACAATAAAGAAAGGAATGAAGTATTGATACATGCTGAGTGAAAAAAAGCCCATTTTGAAAGGTTACATACCTCATAAGCCCATTTATACAACATTCCTGAAATGACAAACCTATAGAAATGGGTAACAGATTAGTCATTGCCAGGGGTTAGGGAGTGGGGAGCAAAAAGATGGGTAGGATTTTAAAAGGACAAGAGGAAGGATCCTTGTGGTGATGGAACTGTTCTGTACCTTGACTGTGGTGGCAGATACAGAAGCCTACACACATAATAAAATTCCATAGAACTAATGCACAGACACACAAATGAGTAGAAGTAAAACAGAAAATCTAATAAAATCTCGGGATTGTATTGATGTTAATATCCTGGTTGGGATATAGTACTACACTTTTGCAAAATGTTACCACTTGGGGGAAATGGGTAAAGGGCACGCTGGATCTCTCTGCAGTATATCTTACAATTGCATGTGAACCTATAATTATCTCAAAATTAAAAGTTTAATTTGAAAAAATAAGAAATTTTAAAATTCTGAACAGAAGATGAAAAGTATAGTGTCTGCCTATTGCTACCATGTTCCCACTGTCTGTTCTTATCATGGTCAGTACAACTAGAACATCCCACCATTAGACATATGCATTCTTTTTATCAGAATTCTTTGGGCTTAACTAGTTCATAAGTCCACTTAATTATAAGAATGTAAAGTCCTCATTTTTCCCATCTTGTTTACAAAGAAATTATTATAACTTTGGTTCAATATCCAATACCTTAACTTTAAATTTTTCAAAAATAACTTAGTAACTATTACTATGTCTAAAGCACAGTGCTATCCAATATATTTCCAAGAGAAATATGTGATCCATGTATACAATTTTAAATAGTCTAGAAGCTACATTAACAAAAGAAAGAAAACAGGTAAAATTAATTTTAATAAAATATTTTAACACAATATATCCAAAATATTATCATTTCAACATCTAAATAACCTGACGTGTATTTTACACTTACAGCACATCTCAATTTGAACTAGGCAAATTTCAAGTAACCTGTGGCTAGTTACTACCACAATGGACAGCACAGACAAAGCATTTCACTCAAATACTAGTCTCACAACTCTATTTAGAAAGAACATTAGGGTACTCTGCAACGATTACTTCCTTCTTTAAAAAATATTTACAATTTTTTTTTTTTTTTGCCACACCGTGCGGCATGTGGGATCTTAGTTCCCCGACCAGGGATCAAACCCATGTCCCCTGCAGTGGAAGCACGGACTTCTAATCACTGGACCACCAGGGAAGTCCCTAATATATTTACAATTCTTTAAATCCATTTTTAATCGTCTATTCTAGAATGCTGCCTGTGTCACTAATCTCTCTTTGGTCTGCAAATCTACTTTCTTCTCTTTCTCAGAAGAACCATCTTCAATTTTCCAGTATTTCTCTCATCTTCTAAGATTTCTCAGATAATTTCACATGTAAGTTATCTGTACCACAGATAATTTCATATGTAAGTTCTGACTACCATGTAGTTTATTTTTTTCTGGGATAACTCTATGCGCTCCTACAGGCTCTTCACTATCCTCAGACTATCTTTTATTAGTGTCCTTTTTCATCCTTCAAGTCAAAAGAGGTTTTTTATCTGAAATGTGAATAAGAGGTAAGAAATTATGCTTTCATTGTCATCTGTTTTAACATCATTAAATATAAATAGCAATCCTATACTTACTTTTTCCTATTATTCCACAGTTTTAAAAATGTTTTTGTTGTTTTTGTCTGTTTAGAAGCCTCATCTCATTTTGAGCTCATTCTGATAATAGTCTAAAGTCACTCTTGATTGAATATCCTCCCCACTGGTCTTTTGTAAATGTCTGTTTTAGATCTGGGTAAAGCAAGAAATTTCTTTTGTAGTATGCACCAGTCTTTAAAGAGTCCTCTTCCAGTTCTTACTCATAATTTCCAATTAACATTGCTATTATTTACTCTTGAGGGATTTTTCTTTCCTTCTTGTACCACATTCTCATTTTAAGCCTCTGTTCACAGATTCCTATTTTTGAGTTATTTAAATGTAACTTTCAGAATAATTTCCCAAGTTTTCTTCAACAAGCACATTTTACCATTATAATAAAAAGTTAATTTAAAAAAAAAAGTACGTCCAGATTTGCTTTGTCTACCTTCTGTGAAATTATATTATCAGAAAGTCTTGTCAAGATTGAGCTAGGGCTTCCCTGGTGGCTCAGTGGTTGAGAGTCTGCCTACTGATGCAGGGGACATGGGTTCGAGCCCCGGTCCGGGAAGATCCCACATGCCGCGGAGTGGCTAGGCCCGTGAGCCCTGGCCACTGAGCCTGCGCGTCCGGAGCCTGTGCTCCACAACAGTGAGAGGCCCGCGTACCGCAAAAAAAAAAAAAAAAAAAAGATTGAGCTAAATAAGACTAAGACCATCTAAACCGAAACATATTATATAGCAGGTACTATCAACTGAGCACTAGCTTATATGCTTTTCATACGTTGCCTCAACAACCTTACCAGGTAGATTTTATCCATCCCATTTTATAGATGAGAAGACCAATGTTTAGTGAGATTAAGGTGGCTTGTCCAAGGTCAACCAAGGAGAAAATGGTAGATTTTGAAACCCAGGCTGGCACCAAAGCCTGTGTGAGCTCTCTCTACCTTTCTTTCAGTACTCCTTACAGATATTCTATTTGTTTATTTTTCCCCATTTAATACTAATCAGGCATAAGAGCTCTTACTGAGAGATTACACTCATTAAACCCACTAAATATAGAGGAAAAATAATCAAAAGGACGTTTTTGGTCTCATGGATGCTCTCTTCTGTAATTTAATCAAGCTGAGAATACACTTAATAGCCTCCATTTGCTACTACAAAAGATGGTACATATGATAGCTATGTAAATCATTCTCACGGTCCAGTTAAACCAGTTATGAATTCTTTGAATACCCAAATTCATTTTGAGGGAGAGTAAAACAAACATAATCTAAATGTTACACACAAAACCTTGCAATACTAGGTACAAATGTTTCTTATATTCCTGGTGAGGGAATGTGCTGAAGGAGTGTGCCAGAAACCAACAGCATTTGTTTGACACATTTAGCAGTCATGCCTTCCTTGTTCAATCAGATTCCCACAGGAATTAATGGGATTTAATTCAGTTCACCGGATCCTATAACACTTGATCAAAATTTATAGTGCTTTATAATTTCTTCCATTTATCTGTCTGTACATCAACAATCTCCATTTTACTTTTTAAAAAACATGACTTACTCTCTTTATGACCAACACTTTAAAAAACTGAAAGACACTGAAAAGCACACGACTGCCTTCTTTGAGAAAAGATTCTCTGAGTTATCAGTTTGAAAAATGAATGGATGATAGATTCATAATGAAGAAAAGCTTTAAAAAGGCATTCCTACTATTACAACTCAACAAGAGAAAGACAAACAACCCAAAGTAAAATTGTGCTAAGGATTGAATAGGCATTTCTCCAAAGAAGACATACAAATGGTTAATAAGCACATGAAAGTATGTTCAACATCATTACGTATTAGGGAAATGCAGATCAAAACCACAAAGAGGTACCACTTCACACCCACTAGCATGGCTAAAATAAAAAAGTCAATAATGAGTGTTGGTAAAGATGCAGAGAAATTAGAACCTTCATAAATTGCTGCTGGGATTATAAAATGGTGCAGCCTCTTTAGCAAATAGTTTGGCAGTTCCTCAAAAAATTGAACATAAAATTATCCTATGACCCTGCAATTCTACTCCCAGGTATATACCGAAGATAAATGAAAACATACATCCACAAAAAAACCTGTACAGGAATGGTCATAGCAGCATTATTCGTACTAGTCAAAAATGGAAACAACCCAAACATCATTTAACTGATGAATGGATAAATAAAATATGTATATCCACACGATGAAATATTATGGATTATATTATGCAATAAAAAGAATGAAGTATTGAAGTATGCTATAACATGGATGAACTTTAAAAACATTATGTTAAGTGAAAGAAATCAGTTACAAAAGCCCATGCATTGTGTGACTTCAGTTAAGTGAAATGTTCATATTAGGAAAATCCATAGATATAAGAAAGTAAATTAGTGATTACCAGGGGATGGATATAGGAGGGAATGGTCAGTGACTGCGAATGAGTACAAGATTTCTTTCTGTGGTGATGAAAATGTTCTGGAATTGGATAGTGCAGAACTCTGTGAATATACTTAAAACCACTAAACTGTATACAAAAGGTGAAAACTATGGTACGTAAATTATATCTCAATAAAGCTGTCATTTAAAAAAAAAAGAGAGAGAGATTCCTGTCATTTGACACTGAAGTTAAGGACAGCCTTAAAAGTTACTACCTCATTTAGCCTCCCAATATCCATTCCATGGGTGCTCACTGACAAGAATACCAGACTAGAATAAAAGACTCTAAGTCTAAATGAGGTAGTAACTTTTGTTTTCTCACAGGCTTGTTCTCTGTACATCTTTAATTATTAACATTTTTGGCCATTTAAAAAGGATGAGACAAATGATTTTTTTCCTTTTAAATACTCTGAAGAGAAATAAATACAACCAAACATACCAGAAAAAAAAAATCACAGCTTTTTTTGAGCTCAGAAAAATGTCTTTAGACATTCTGCGCTAACTATATCTTTTCTGCCTTCTTTTAAAATGTATTCTTCTAATTGTCATTTCTAATAATGTCTGCTGGCCATACCCTGCAGGTGCTTTCCAGAGAATGCATCCTTGTACAGTTTCTGAACATGACGTCCTTATCCTAAATATGCAGGAAGTTTTAACATAGTTTCAAAATGAGAAGATAAAATCTCTTTTCCTTGTGTGCATATCCCTTGGATTTTTCCAATACTACTTTTGTAAGATATACAAGATAATGCATATGAAAGTTCACTGTGGGCAATGTTAATTGCTGTAATGGCTGATGCCTCAATAACTATTTCACCTTTTCCCCATTGTGCAGTAGCAGTACGGTTTCTGAATTTGATCCTTGTCTCCCATGTGAGCTGTGATTAGCCTAAGCTAGTAGTTTTGAAACCGCCAGACATGACCTATTAAACTGTCATAAAATCAGTTTAGTAGAGGGAGAACCAATTAAAAAAAAATAAGTGTAATACAAAAAATATCAGAGTGCATTGTGCATAGTAAGCATAAGTGTTATTTCATAGAATGATTGTTAACTTGTCTATGATGTGTATATGTGCGTGTACTGAATTTTGATGTAAAATATATTTCTTGTGGCTTGTAGTTGATTTCTTTTTAAAAAGGAGTCTAAAAAGCAGTTTTCTATCACTTCATTATATAATGCAATTCTTTAATAGGAAAGATCTGTCAGTGCTATTTGGGGTTGGAGACTTTTGCTAATCCAAAGCAGTCACTAGAGCTAGTGCATTACAAGTAGCTGTAACCACAAAACACTGTTCCTATACATCAAGGGAAGAGGGATAAAGAAGCAATTTCTTTCAAGGCCCACCAGGTTGGGGCACTGGAATGAAAACAGAAGGTTAATCCCAATACACTGGCACATAGTCTTTCTAGTATTTATCTTTGCTTGAAACCTCATGCTGTTCTCCTCCTAAACAGTATATAAATAATTTCAGTCACTCCATGATATCCAACAGCTCATGGGGTTTAATAACACAGAAATGTCTTTCTTTTCTCCACATCTATAATTACATCCCTACTCTCAACAGGACATCTCAGGGGGAGAAAAAGGAAGTAAGATGAGTGTCTTCAAAATTCCATTAAAACAAAACCATCTCTCCATAATCTCACACTATAATCCCTCACACTCAACACACACCAGCAATATCAGCCATCCTTCTGTTCCTCTAGTAGGCCAACCTCATTCACTATCTTGTGCCCTAGACCCTCATCCTGATCCCAAACCAGGGCCTTTTCATTGTTCCCTCTACTGAAATATTCTTCACCCTTATCATTACATGGATTTCTTCTTGTCATTTAGGTCTCAGCTTAAGTACCTTGACCCCAGAAAGACCTTCACTGTACTCAAATATAAATTAAACCTGCAACCCTCTCTACCATATCAGATTCCCCATGGTTTTTAACTACCTAGCACCTTTAAACAGCTTCCATGTTTGGAGAATTTCTCATCTCATAAGTCCTGCCTCTCCACGTCAGAAGTCAGAAATTCACTTTCCCAGCCTCTCTTGCAAACAGGAAGCAGGTATGTGACCTATGTTCTGTCCATCAAACACATTCACAAGACATTCCAATCACAAATATGATATAATGGAGACGCCATGTTTTGGAATCCATTCTGAAGAACATTTCATAGAAATATCAGCTTTCTTTCAGACACAGAAATGGCAAAGGTCCTGGCAGTTGCATCTCATACTCAGCATAGACAGTGCAAATTCAAATACCTGTTCTCAGTGGCAAAAGTGGCAGAGTCACCAGTGGTATAATTTGGGCAATGTTCCTAGCTAAGTAGTGTCCATCGACAGATGAATGGATAAAGAAGATGTAGTGTACACACACACACACAATCAATGGAATATTACTCTGCCATAGAAAATGATGAAATAATGCCATTTGCAGCAACATGGGTGGACCTAGAGATTATCATACTAAGTGAAGTAAGTCAGACAAAGAAAGACAAATATTGTATGTTATCACTTAGATGTGGAATCTAAAAATATGATACAAAGGAACTTATTTACGAAATAGAAATAGACTCACAGACACAGAAACTTATGGTTACCCAAGGGGAAAGGGGGGAATAAACTCAGGGATTCGGGATTAACAGATACAAGCTACTATATATAAAATAAAGAGCAAGGACTTACTATATACCACAGGGAACTATATTCAATACCTTGTAATAACCTATAATGAAAAAGAATCTGAAAAAGAATATATACATAGCTGAATCACTTTGCTATACACCGGAAGCACTGTAAATCAACTATACTTCAATTTTTAAAAATGGGAAAAAAATTTTTTTTCTGTTTTAAATAACTAGAGGGGGTTCTGCCATTTGCAACTAAGGCATCATATTCATTCTTCTTAAATGTTTTCATCAGATTCTTACTGTCTGCTATTTTCTTATTAATTATTTTATTTATTGGCTGTCTCTCCCCACAAGAATATAAACTCCATGAGGACAGGGACATTGTCTGGCTTGTTCATCCCCATATATTTAGTATTTAGAATAGTGCTGCACATACAAGAGGCATTCAATTAAACTAAAAAACAAAACAAAACAAAAAAATTCTCTTTACTGCTACATAAATGCATAGTACTTGGGAACCAGTTTGAAGAAATTCAAAATATCAGTGCTATAGGAGCTAAGAGCTAAAAAGTGTGGATTGGAGATGTCAGAGGCTTCATGAAGGAGCTGGCACTTGAGTACTGAAAAGATGGACTATAATCCATCTTTCTGCAGGGGTGTAGAAGGGGAGATATATGACTTCTAAAGGATGAGAACAAATGAATAGCACTGGGAATGAGTGTGGCAAACATGAAATATGGAATTAAGGAAAAGTGTGTTGAGCTGGGTGGAAAATATCTTAGATATGCAAGATAGGCAATATTATGAATGGCTCTAAATGCCAGGCTTGGGGAATGGTATATTTGATGATGTTTCAAGAACACTAATCCTCAATGAGCATTTTCATCTATTCTTTATTCTAGATGTTATCCGCTGTGTAAAACTACAACAGCTACCCACACATTTTGTACAGCATTCCCTTTCTGAACATTGGTGCTCTATATTTATCTGTTCAAGCTGCAAGACTACCAGAGAAAGAGATTCTTTAATTAATCCTCCTGTAACCAAGCGAATACCCAATTTAAAGATAAAAATCTATTACCAAAATGGCCTTTATTTCCCAACCTCCTCCCCAAAGTCAGATTTTAAAAACTGTCTCAATTCCATTTACTCTCTAGTCTATTAGACTATTACACTGGTACTAAGTACATGAACTAGAGCTTTGAGTAGGGAATTTTATTTTGTATTAAAGCAACACAGCCACCCAGAACACAGAAAGACAATCAGTTTTATCAGGATAACTCTTCAGATACAAGTCTTTTAAGAATCCAGCAAATCCTGTAACTAACAACTATAAAAAGGCTACATAATTATATTTTACGGTCTTCCATGAATCAGCAGGGACCTTAGAAAGACTCTCTTATGTAGTTGGTTTTAGGAAACAATCTGACAGTAATCGTTAAATATTACTAAATATACATGTATGATACATATACATCTTTTAAACCAGCAATCCCACTCCTGATTGCTGAGGAGTGGGAAGTCCTGAATGTGGGACTTCCCTGGTGGCGCAGTGTTTAAGAATCCGCCTGCCAATGCAGGGCACATGGGTTCAAGCACGGGTTCAAGCCCTGGTCCAGGAAGTTTCCACATGCCGCAGAGCAACTAAGCCCGTGTGCCACAACTACTGAGCCTGCACTCTAGAGCCCATGAGCCACAACTACTGAGCCCGTGTGCCACACTACTGAAGCTCACGCACCTAGAGCCTGTGCTCCGCAACAAGAGAAGCCACCACAATGAGAAGCCCGTGCACCACAACGAAGAGTAACCCCCTTTCGCCACAACTAGAGAAAGCCCATGTGCAGCAACGAAGACCCAACGCAGCCAAAAATAAATAAACAAATAAGTAAATAAATTTATTTTAAAAAAAGAATAAATGTACCACAAAAGATGAATACTACAATGTTCACAGCAACAAAAATGGGAAACAAAGTAAATGTTCATGGGCAAGGAATTAACTAAATAAACAATGGTACCAGCTGCACCAGGGAGTAATCTCATATATAATGTCATATTTTATACACCCATTAAATGAATGACTTAGAGCTACACTAGCTGACTTAGAGGAAGTTCTACTAATTATTACTGAGCAAGAAAAACAAGATACAGAAAAGAAGGCATAATATGATCCAATTTTATAAAACAAAGTTAAAAACACTATGTATGTATGTAGTGAAAAACACTATGTTAAAAACACTATGTATGTATGTAGTGAAAAACACTACATACATGCATATAGGAGAGTGTGTAAGTATGGATAGGTAGGTAGACAAGAAAGAGATAGGATAAAGATTCAAGTACAGAGAAAAATAAGGAAGGATAAATACTCATGGTTACCTTAGAGCAAAATGGAACAAAAAGAGAGAAAGGAAATTAGGCAAGAAAGGAGAAAAGAAATACATTCATAGTTATATAAAAATATATGTAGACATTGAAATTAGTATCTTTAAAATAAAAACAATATGGAAATTTAAAAGAAGGTTTTTAGAAAGCAGCTAATCTAAACTTCCTGATCATCCAAACATTCATTTATTCAACACTAAGTGCCTATTTTGCGCAATGAACAGGAACAAGGGTTGGTATCTCCTTTCCAGTAACAAATCTAATAAAGAATCCATCTAGGGCTTCCCTGGTGGCGCAGTGGCTGGGAGTCCGCCTGCCGATGCAGGGGACACGGGTTCATGCCCCAGTCCGGGAAGATCCCACATGCCGCGGGGTGGCTGGGTCCATGAGCCATGGCCACTGAGCCTGCACGTCCGGAGCCTGTGCTCCGCAATGGGAGAGGCCATAACAGTGAGAGGCCCAAGTACCGCAAAAAAAAAAAAAAAAAAAAAAAAAAAGAATCCATCTAGTCCCAAGGATACCCATTCAATGTTAAAGCTGACATAATCAAAGAAAATTCTTGCATGTGTTTAGCTGAAATTTGCTTCTCCATAAGGAGAAGGAATGAATCTAATCTAACCTCCATGCACATAATTGTCTTCAGATATTTTAAGGACTAATATTTTATTCACTCAGCAACTACAGGTAGCTCCCTACTTTCATACATAATACAGCCCTTAAAATGTGCCTAGAATTTGAATGTGTAGATTCAGACTTAAGGGATTTAAATGTTAAAAAAAAAAAAAGGAGCTCCTACTAAATCACAAAAAAAAGACCAATATAACTATAATAGTTAATAAATTGGAGATTTGGTGCACAGAGAAACAAACAAACAAAAAACAGTTCTTTAAATAATGTTCAACTTCACTCACTTAATGCAAATTAAATATACATTGAGGTACTATTTTTTCACCAAAGAGCTCCTGTTAAATCACAAAGAAAAAGACCAACATCACTATAAGACTTAAAAAATAGGATATGTGGTGCACAGAAAAAAAACAAAAACATACAGTTCTTTAAATAGACGTTCAGGAACTTCCCTGGCAGTCCAGTAGTTAAGACTTGCCTTCCAACGCAGGGGATGCAGGTTCAATCTCTGGTCAGGGAGCTAAGATTCCACATGCCTCACAGCCAAAACACCAATATGTAAAACAGAAGCAATATTGTAACGATTTCAATAAAGACTTTAAAAGTGGTCTACGTCAAACCAATCTTTAAAAAAAAAAATTGATGTTCAACTTCAGTCACTTGATGCAAATTAAATATACACTGAGGTACCAATGTATATTTAGACACAGTTTGGTGTTGTTATCGAAAGTTGGTAACACTTTACAGGGGCAAAGATGTAAGCAGACAGTAATTCTCATACCTTCTGCTTTTAGGAACACATTCTATAATCTCATACAGGAGCAATGATGAATGCACAAAGTTATTTACTATAGCAATGCAAATAATAGCAAAAAAACTGGAAACAAATGTATAACAGAGGGAACTAATTTTTTTTTAGTACAAGTACACACCTACATGAAAGAATCCCAAGCTATAAAAACACCAGATAGCAATTCTAAAAGAAGAGTTTATATGATGATTATTTCTTTTTTTTCTTTCTTTCTTTTTTTTAAAAATTTATTTGGTTGCACCGGGTCTTAGTTGCAGCAGGCGGGTGCCTTAGTTGCAGCACATGGGCTCCTTAGTTGTGGCATGCAAACTCTCAGTTGTGGCATGCATATGGGATCCACTTCCCTGACCAGGGATCGAACTCCAGCTCCCTGCATTGGGAGCGCAGAGTCCTATCCACTGCACCACCAGGGAAGTCCCTATATGATGATTATTTCTTAATATTCTTTTTTTTTAATATAGTCAATTTACAATATTGTGTCAGTTTCAGGTGTACAGCAGAGTGATTTTTTGTAGATTATATTCCATTATAGGTTATTACATGATATTGAGTATAATTCCCTGTGCTACACAGTAAATCCTTGTTGCTTATCTCTTTTATGTACAGTAGTTTGTATCTGTTAATCCCATACTCCTAATTTGTCCCTTCCTGCCCCTCCCATTTTGTAACTATAAATTTGTTTTCTATGTCTGAGTCTATTTCTGTTTTGTAAATAAGTTCCTTTGTATCATATTTTTAGATTCCTCATCTAGTGATACATATATTTGTCTTTCTCTGTCTGACTTACTTCCTTAGTCTGATAATCCCTAGATCCATCCATGTTGCTGCAAATGGCATTATTTCATTCTTTTCTATGGCAGAGTAATATTCCATTGATGTGTGTGCATGTGTGTGTGTGTGTATGTATGTGTGTGTATCACATCTTTATCGGTTCATCTGTCAGTGGATGCTTAGGTTGCTTCCATGTCTTGGCTATTGTAAACAGTGCAGCTATGAACACTGGGGTGTATATATCTTTTCAAATGGTTTTCATTTTTTCTGTTTATATGACCAGGTGTGGGATTCCTCGATCATATGGTAGTTCTATTTTCAGTTTTGTAAGGAGCCTCCATACTGTTTTCCACAGTGGCTGCACCAATTTACATTCCCACCAACAGTGTTTGAGCGTTCCCTTTTCTCCACATCTTCTCCAGCATTTATTATTTGTAGATTTTTTGATGACAGCCATCCTGACTGGTACGTGTGGTTTTGCTTTGCATTTCTCTAATTAGCAATGTTGAGGATCTTTTCATGTGCCTGTTGGCCATCTGTACATCTTCTTTGGAAAATGTCTATTCAGGTCTTCTGTCCATTTTTTGATTGGGTTGTTTGTGTCTTTTGAGTTGTATGAGCTGTTTGTATATTTTGGATATTAACCCCTGTTGGTCGCATCATTTACAAACATTTTCCCCCATTCCATAGGCTGTCTTTTCCTTTTATTGATGGTTTCCTTTGCTGTGCAAAAGCTTTTAAGCTTAATTAGGTCCCATTTGTTTATTTTTGTTTTTATTACTTTTGCCTTGGAGGCTGATCTAAGAAAATACTGCTATGATTTATGGTAAAGAATGTTTTGCCTATGTTCTCTTCTAGCAGTTTTATGGTGTCATGTCTTACATTTAGGTCTTTAAACCATTTTGAGTTTATTTACAAAGTATACTGTGTGAGGGAATGTCCTAATTTCATTGTTTTACATGCAGCTGTCCAGCTGTCCCAACACCACTTGCTGAAGAGACTGTCTTTTCTCCATCGTATATTCTTGCACCCTTTGTTATAGATTAATTGACCAAAGATGTGTGGGTTTATTTCTGGGATCTCTATTCTATTCCATTCATTTTTGTGTCAATACCACATTGTTCTGATTACTGTAGCTCTGTAGTATAGTTTGAAGTCTGGAAGGGTTATACCTCCAGGTTTGTTCTTTTTTCTCAGGATTGCTTTAGCAATTCTGGGTCTTTTGTGATTCCATATAAATTTTAGGATTATTTGTTCTAGTTCTGTGAAAAATGTCATGGGAAATTTGATAGAGATTGCATTAAATCTGTAGATTGTTTTGGATAATATCACAATTTTAACAATGTTAATTCTTCCAATCCAAGAGCACTGGATATCTTTCCATTTCTTTGAATCATCTTCAATTCCCTTTATCAATGCTTTATAGTTTTCAGCATATAGGCCTTTCACCTCCTTGGTTAAGTTTATTCCTAAGTTTTTTGTTTTGTTTTGTTTTGTTTGATGCAATTTTAAATGGGATGGTTTTTTCACTTTCTCTTTCCTGCTACCTTGCTGAAATCATTTATTAGTTCTAATAGCTTCTGTGGGGAAATTTTAGGATTCTCTATATTGAGTATCATGTCGTCTGCAAATAGTGACAGTTTTACCTCTTGCTCTCAATTTGGATACCTTTTATTTCTTTCTCTTGTCTGACTGTTGTGCCCAGACGTCCAACACTACGTTAAATAGAAGCAGTGAGAGTGGGCATCCTTGTCTTGTTCCTGAATTTAGTGGGGAAGCTTTCAGTTTTTCACCATTGAGTATGACGCTGGCTGTGGGTTTGTGATAAATGGCATTTATTATGTTGAGATACGTTCTCTCCATACCCACTTTGAGTTTATTTCTTAACGTTCTTGATTACCAAATCTATAGACAGAAGGATAAGCTTTCTAACAGCCATAGAGGAACCTAACAGTCTTTACTAAAATAGCAAAAGGTTTCAGAAGACAGCATCTCAAACAGATGGACTTTTAAAGATGCTTTAAATAACTTTATTGTAATTTGTGGCTGTTACTTTTTTTATGGCTGTGTTGGGTCTTCGTTTCTGTGCGAGGGCTTTCTCTAGTTGTGGCGAACGGGGGCCACTCTTCATCGCGGTGTGCGGGCCTCTGTTGTTGCGGAGCACAGGCTCCAGACACGCAAGCTCAGCAGTTGTGGCTCACGGGCCCAGTTGCTCCACGGCATGTGGGATCTTCCTAGAACAGGGCTTGACCCGTGTCCCCTGCATTGGCAGGAAGACTCTCAACCACTGCGCCACCAGGGAAGCCCTGGCTGTTACTTTTGAGTGTATAAGAATGTGGTCAGGACAGTAACCAATTCTGTTCACACAGTAACACACAACAGAAGGATAATCACAGGGGTGTTTTGTTGTTATTGTTTTCAATTTTCCTGAAACTTTTTTCAAGGGGAAAGAATGTTTATTCTTTAAAATTCTCAGTGTCTTATAGTTTTCTGCATACAGGTCTTTTGTCTCCTTAGGTGGGATTATTCCTAGGTATTTTATTCTTTTTGTTGCAATGGTAATGGGAGTGTTTCCTTAATTTCTCTTTCAGATTTTTCATCATTGGTGTATAGGAATGCAAGAGATTTCTGTGCATTAATTTTGTATCCTGCTACTTTACCAAACTCACTGATTAGCTCTAGTTTTCTGGTAGCATCTTTAGGATTCTCTATGTATAGTATCATGTCATCTGCAAACAGTGACAGTTTTACTTCTTTTCTGATTTGGATTTGTTTTATTTCTTTTCCTTCTCTGATTGCTGTGGTGAGAGTGGACAACCTTGTCTTATTCCTGGTCTTAGAGGAAATGGTTTCAGTTTTTCACCATTGAGAATGATGCTGGCTGTGGGTTTGTCATATACGGCCTTTATTATGTTGAGCTAAGTTCCCTCTATGACTACTTTCTGGAGGGTTTCTATCATAAATGGGTGTTGAATTTTGTCGAAAGATTTTTCTGCATCTATTGAGATGATCATATGGTTTTTCTCCTTCAATTTGTTAATATGGCGTATCACAGTGATTGATTTGTGTATATTGAAGAATCCTTGCATTTCTGGAATAATCCCGACTTGATCATGCATATGATCTTTATAATGTGCTGTCGGATTCTGTTTGTTAGTATTTTGTTGAGGATTTTTGCATCTATGTTCATCTGTGATATTGGCCTGTAGTTTTCTTTTTTTGTGACATTTCTGTCTGGTTTTGGTATCAGGGTGATGGTGGCCTCGTAGAATGAGTTTCGGAGTGTTCCTCCCTCTGCTATATTTTGGAAGAGTTTGAGAAGGATAGGTGTTAGCTCTTCTCTAAATGTTTGATAGAATTCACCTGTGAAGCCATCTGGTCCTAAGCTTTTGTTTGTTGGAAGATCTTTTTTTTTTTTTTTTTTTTTGCGGTACGCGGGCCTCTCACTGCTGTGGCCTCTCCGGTTGTAGAGCACAGGCTCCGGACACGCAGGCTCAGCGGCCATGGCTCACGGGCCCAGCCGCTCCACAGCATGTGGGATCCTCCCGGACCGGGACACAAACCCGTATCCCCTCCATCAGCAGGCGGACTCTCAACCACTGCGCCACCAGGGAAGTCCCTGTTGGAAGATTTTTAATCACAGTCTCAATTTCAGTGCTTGTGATTGGTCTGTTTATATTTTCTATATCTTCCTGGTTCAGTCTCAGAAGGTTGTACTTTTCTAAGAATTTGTCCATTTCTTCCAGGTTGTCCATTTTATTGGCATATAGTTGCTTGTAGTAATCTCTGATGATCCTTGTGTTTCTGCAGTGTCAGTTGTTACTTCTCCTTTTTCATTTCTAATTCTGTTGATTTGAGTCATCTCCCTTTTTTTCCTGATGAGTCTGGCTAATGGTTTATCAATTTTGTTTACCTTCTCAAAGAACAAGCTTTTAGTTTTATTGATCTTTGTTATCGTTTCCTTCATTTCTTTTTCATTTATTTCTGATCTGATCTTTATGGTTTCTTTCCTTCTGCTAACTTTGGGGGTTTTTTGTTCTTCTTTCTCTAATTGCTTTAGGTGTAAGGTTAGGTTGTTTGAGATGTTTCTTGTTTCTTGAGGTAGGATTGTATTGCTATAAACTTCCTTCTTAGAACTGCTTTTGCTGCATCCCATAGGTTTTGGGTTGTTGTGTTTTCATTGTCATTTGTTTCTAGGTATTTTTTAATTTCCTCTGATTTCTTCAGTGACCTCTTGGTTATTTAGTAGAATATTGTTTATCCTCCATGTGTTCGTATTTTTTACAGATTTTTTCCTGTAATTGATATCTAGTCTCATAGCGTTGTGGTCGGAAAAGATACTTGATACGATTTCAATTTTCTTATATTTACCAAGGCTTGATTTGTGACCCAAGATATGATCTATCCTGGAGAATGTTCCATGAGCACTTGAGAAGAAAGTGTATTCTGTTGTTTTGGGATGGAATGTCCTATAAATATCAGTTATGTCCATCTTGTTTAATGTACCATTTAAAGCTTGTGTTTCCTTAATTATTTTTATTTTAGATGATCTGTCCATTGGTGAAAGTGGGGGGTTAAGAGTCCCCTACTATGATTGTGTTACTGTCGATTTCCTTTTTTAGGTTTGTTAGCATTTGCGTTATGTATTGAGGTGCTCCTATGTTGGGTGCATAAATATTTACAATTATTATATCATCTTCTTGGATTGATCCCTTGATCATTATGTTGTATCCTCCTTTGTCTCTTGTAATAGTCTTTATTCTAAAGTCTATTTTGTCTGATATGAGAACTGCTACTCCAGCTTTCTTCTGATTTCCATTTGCATGGAATATCTTTTTCCATCCCCTCACTTTCAGTCTGTATACGTCCCTAAGTCTGAAGTGGGTCTCTTGTAGACAGCATATATATATGTCTTGTTTTTGTATCCATGCAGCCAGTCTATATAGTACCAAATGTAAAATAGATAGCTAGTGGGAAGCAGCTGCATAGCACAGGGAGATCAGCTCGGTGCTTTGTGACCACCTAGAGGGGTGGCATAGGGAGGGTGGGAGGGAGACACAAGACGGAGGAGATATGGGGATATATGTATATGTATAGCTGACAAACTTTGTTATAAAGCAGAAACTAACACCACTGTAAAGCAATTATACTCCAATGAAGATGTTAAAAAATAATAATAATAAAATTCCCAAATGTGCCACCAACAAAATCTATTTTGAAAATTGTATTATAAACACAAGCAATGTACAGCCACTCTTTGGAATATTATGCTGTCATTAAATGTTCATGACAAGTTTGTTAAATATTTGGTAAAAGGCTAAGCAAATGAAGCAAAATATAGTTACATACTTTTATGTTGTATATAAAGATCAATGATTCTTTTATCAGAGGCAAGATGAACTCCATAAAAAATGTGTGGGAGCTTCCCTGGTGGCGCAGTGGTTGAGAGTCCGCCTCCCGATGCAGGGGACGTGGGTTCGTGCCCCAGTCTGGGAGGATCCCACATGCCGCGGAGCGGCTGGGCCTGTGAGCCATGGCCACTGAGCCTGTGCGTCCGGAGCCTGTGCTCCACAATGGGAGAGGCCACAGCAGTGAGAGGCCCACGTACCGCAAAAAAATAAAAAAAAATCTGCCTGCCAATGCAGGAGACACAGGTTAGAGGCCTAGTCCAGGAAGATCCCAGCTGCTGCAGAGCAACTAAGCCTGTGCACCACAACTACTGAGCTCGCGCTCTAAAGCCTGCAAACCACAACTACTGAGTCCATGTGCCACAACTACTGAAGCCCGCGCAAGTAGAGTCCATGCTCTGCAACAAGAGAAGCCACCGCGGTGAGAAGCCTGCGCACCTCAACGAAGAGTAGCCCCCACTCGCCACAACTAGAGAAAAGCCTGCACACAGCAATGAAGACCCAATGCAGCCAAAACAAAACAAAAAAAGTCTGGAAGGAAATACACAAAAATGTTAACAGTGATTGTCTCTCAGTAGTATTTTCTTCTTCCTCCCATTTTTCTGTATATCTCAATTGTTATATAATAGATACAAGCTTTTAAAATGGATAATCATTCTGACTGTGTTAGAAAAAATAAGAATCATAGCATCAGACACAGGAACAGAAAACTAAGTTTATGTCTGTTCTCTCTGACAAATTTGTTAATTATTAAATATGTTATTAAAAAAATCTGTATCTCTGTACCTTCCCCTCAATTTTGCTATGAATCTTATTAAACTGCTCTAAAAACATAGTCTTAATTTTTTAAAAAAACTCTAGAAGATAAACATTTTCTGAAAACAAAAGTGACAGAACAAAGGAAGTTAAGCATTCATAAAAGAAAGGGGGCTTTTTCCCCAGTGTTCAAAAGTCTGTAGGAAAGAAATACTGCAAATTTTAGTTAGTGTCACTCAAGAAAGTAACACATACACTCATAAAGAAAACCAGACTTTTTCTCCATTTCTTAATTGTCTGCCAAGAAGAAGTGATAGCTTTTAGCTCAAGTCATCCTTTTCTCTGACCTCTGTGAATCAAACTCCAAAATAAAAATGGGTTAACATGGTTACACCCAAAAGATTAATTTGAAAAAATAACTCTGGCTATCATGTTTTCAATTCTTACTGCACTGGAATTTTACTTGTAAAAATACTTAAGTGTAAAAGAAAGAAAGAAAGAAAACTCTGGTTTGTAACTACAGTTCAATCTTGCCACCTCAATGTAATGTTTGTCTATGCCTAGACTAAGTCAAGGGGAAGGTTGAATTCCACTTCAGCATAAAAAAAAGGCAGCAACTGAGATCGAGAGGAAAAGGCAGCACCTAGTTCATGAGAAGTCATACACCTGTTAAATTATAATAAACTCAGTATGCTAAACTGGTCTATAAATCAATATTTATACATAAAAATGTCTCCATAAACCCATTTTAATCTTTGAATAAAGTGTACAAATTCTATTTTCTCATTACTTACCACAGATATTCAAACTCACAATGATGTTATTATGAGATTAACACACTACCAAATACACGGTTTACCATAAATATTGTTGCATTCCTCATAAGGAGCTTAAGTAAACAATAATTTCAAGTTGCAATTACCAGTGACAGGCCCAAACTGATTTGTTTATATGTATTTCAGATATTTTCATTTCAACCAAAATGAAATGCTTCATTTTCAGTCTCAACAGCAAATATAACCATTATCCCCACCTACAGAAAACACTGCCTAGAAAAAGCAATAATGCATCACTACAGGATGGCATCAGACAGGTACAGAAACACTGCAGTGTATTTTGGAAATCATCTCAGGACAACCAATAAAATAAAAATTAAAAATTCGTTCCATACAAAGGATGTTCCCAAATGGGAAAATACACACACTCAGTTTACATCTTTAAAAGAAGTACATATTAATTCATTTAACAACTTTTTGAGTGCCTATGTGTTAGGCATTCTTTTGGGTGCTAAGGATTCTATACTGATGAAAATGCTCCTGCTCTAATGAAAGGTATAGGAAGGGAAAGCAAGTAATACATAAACATGTTATATGTTGGAAGTGCTAAGAAAAAATAAAGCAGAGTAGTGGAGAAAGAGAGCAGTGAGTAGATGTAGGGAAATGACTACAAATTTACATAGGAAGATCACAGAAAATATCCGAGTACACTTGAGAGAGACAGAAAATAAGCAAACCTGCATGTATTCAGGAGAAGAGCATTCTAACTAAGAAAACTACAAATTCAAAGATCCTGTGAGATGGGTGCATGTCTGGCATGTTTGAGGAACAGTAAGGAGGGCAGTATCACAAGAATGGAGTGGGTAAGGGGGAAAGAAACAGCAGTTGGGGATGAGACAGGGAACCAAATGTTCAGCAGTGGTAAGATGGAGCTTGCTGGAACCAGGTGAAGAGCAGACTGTTATACATTCTAGAACTTTGAATCCCATAGTGGGAACAATTATAGCACAGAAATAGGCGTATGCTACAAATCACACGCTTTGCCTTCTCCAGAGATCCATTTTATCAGCACACTTCTGCCTGGAGGCCACTTAACATACTTTGTCTTTCACTCTGAGTGAGATCTGAAGCTGCTGGAGTGGTTGTCTTCTGCCTGAGATCATCACTTCCACTGCCTGAGTTCTGACCATAGAAAACAAAAGGCAAAAGCAGGGAGGCTAATTTGGAGGCTGTTGTTATAATCAAGGTGAGATATTTTGGTGGTGTAAAACAAAATGCCAGTGGTGAGACAATGAGAAGAAGTCAACCTAAGTGTTCATCGAGGAATGAATAAAGAAGATATAGCATATACATACAATGGAATATTACTCAGCCATAAAAGAATGAAATTTTCCCATTTGCAACAACATGGATAGACCTAGAGGCTAGTATGCTTAGTGAAGTAAGTCAGACAGAGAAAGACAAATACTGTATGTTTTCACTAATAAGTGGAATCTAAAAAATAAAACAAATGAACAATTATAACAAAACAGAAATAGACTAACAGATACAGAGAACAAACTTGTGGTTACTAGTGGGGAGAGGGTTGGGGTGAGGGGCAAAATAGGGGTAGGGAGTTAAGAGATACAATTATTAAGTATAAAATAAATAAGATATAAGGATGTAATGTACAGAACAGGGAATATAGCCCATATTTTATAATAACTTCACATGGAGTATAATATATAAAAACAATGAATCACTGTGTTGTACACCTGAAACTAATATAATATTGTAAGGCAACTATACTTCAATTAAAAAAAAAAGTCAAACTCTTGATATGAAGAGCAGTTCTGATGTGAATCAGCATGTGACAATAGTTACCAAGCTTCCTGCTTACAAATCAATGATATGTAGCTCTAAGTTAAACATGTCATTCCTGGTTCTGAATTAAGAAGCACAAAGAACTAAGACAGAGTCTTAGATTAGATGCACATTATATATCTTCAGCTATTAACAGTTCTATTATCATTTCAAATGATCAACACATACACTTATTGTTATATACTGCAGGAGATATAAAAAACCCTATAATCCAAGCCTTCAACCTTAAGGAGGTTAAAAATCTAAAGACTAAACTAAATCACTCATATATTAAAAATTACAGATTCAAGGCAATAAAAGTAAAACAATATGTGGTCAGGCTAGTGAGTATTCTATAAACTGCCAGGAGGCAGGGAGGGAAAAAAAGAATCACTGAATAGATGGAACTTGAGCTAGGCATTGAAGGATGAATAGAATGAGACTGTGAGAGAGGGAAGAAAGGAATAAGCAAGGGCCTTCCAAGCTGTGAATCTGCAAAGTGAAAGAGCTAGGATGAAGGTGGAAATGTACTTGGTGGTTAGGGATAGGTCTACTCAAGGAATTCAGGAGACAGAAGTTACAACTATAACTTGTACTAGTTTGGGCATGTTATTTAGAACCCTCCACCTCTATTTCCTCAACAGTGGTAATTACAGTACCTACTTTATAGGAATAAATTAAATAAAACCATGCATGTATGGTGCTTCACACAACCTGGAAGTTAATAAGGAATCACTGGTTATCAAAACAACATTATTATTAAAGGTGGAAAGATAGACTGGAACTCAATTTTAGAAGGTCCTGAATATCAGACTAAGGAATTTGTACTAAATCCTAAAGGTGGTGTCAACCAAAAGTTTTGTGGGAGGAAATGTTGATTGACTGCAGAGGAAACATTGAAAGTTGAGATGCTATTTAGACAAAACTCCAGACACATGACAAGACTTTACATGCAAGTAAGGATGGTGATAATGGGAACATAAAGTACAAGATAAGTGAGATGAGAAAGGTAGACTCCAACTAAGATTTAGTTACCAAATAAAAGGGTGGGATACAGATATAGATATTACAGGTTTAGTTCTAGACCACCACAATAAAGCGAATATTGCAATAAAGTGAGTCACATCAATTTTCTGGTTTCCCAGTGCATCTGAAAGTTCTATTTGCTGTAGTGTTAAGTGTGCAATAGCTTTGTCTCTAAAAAAAATGGACATACCTTGCTTTAAATATACTTTATTGCTAAAAAATGCTAACCATCAACTGAGCCTTAAGCCAGTCATAGTAGTAACATCAAAGATCACTGATCACAGATCACCATAACAAATATAATAATGAAAAAGTTTGAAATATTGCAAGAATTACCAAAAAGTGACACAAAGACATGAAGTGAGCAAATGCTCTCAGAAAAATGGTGCTGATAGACTTGCTCAACGCAGGGTTGGCACAGACCTTCAACTTGTAAAACATGCAATATCTGTGAAGCACAATAAAGCAAGGTACAGTAAAATGAGGTAAGCAGTACTGAACTGCATACTTAAGAAACAGTTAAGAAGGTAAATTTTGTGTTATGTGTATTTCAACCACAATTTTCTTAAGAGTAAGAAAGGGGTGCAAAGGAAAAGGGAAGAGCCAAAAAATAATTGTAATTCAAGTACCTGGAAGAACCAAAGGTACCAATAAGAAAAAAACAGTAAAGTCACGAAAAGGGGTGCCACGTGGGAAAAGGACTCTACATTCTGGTTAGGTTTGAAAGCTCACTCACTGATCTAACGACAATCAGAGGGAAGGAGAAATCCCAGCATGTATAAACACACCAATACACCCAAGTCACAACTACTTTGCTTATAAGTCTTTTCCATAATAAAGAATGGAAGGACAAGCCTCATCCACCAAAGGGCAGACAGCAGAAGCAAGAAGAACTACAATTCTGCAGCCTGTGGAACAAAAACCACATTCACCCCAGAAAAACAACTGAATGAAGTGGAGATAGGCAATCTTTCAGAAAAAGAATTCAGAATAATGATAGTGAAGATGATCCAGGACCTCAGAAAAAGAATGGAGGCAAAGATCGAGAAGATGCAAGAAATGTTTAACAAAGACCTAGAAGATTAAAGAACAAACACCTAGAAGAATTAAACAACAAACAAACAGAGATGAACAATACAATAACTGAAATGAAAAATACACTAGAAGGAATCAATAGCATTATAACTGAGGCAGAAGAATGGATAAGTGACCTGGAAGACAGAATGGTGGAATTCACTGTTGCAAACAGAATAAAGAAAAAAGAATGAAAAGAAATGAAGACAGCCTAAGAGACCTCTGGGACAACATTAAATGCAACAACATTTGCATTACAGGGGTCCCAGAAGGAGAAGAGAGAGAGGAAGGACCTGAGAAATTATTTGAAGAGATTATAGTCGAAAACTTCCCTAACATGGGAAAGGAAATAGCCACCCAAGTCCAGGAAGCACAGAGAATCCCAGGCAGGATAAACCCAAGGAGAAACACACCAAGACACATAGGAATGAAACTGACAAAAATTAAAGACAAAGAAAAACTACTGAAAGCAACAAGGGAAAAACAACAAATAACATACAAGGGAATTCCCATAAGGTTAACAGCCAATTTCTCAGCAGAAACTCTACAAGCCAGAAGGGAGTGGCACGATATATTTAAAGCGATTAATGGGAAGAATCTACAACCAAGATTACTCTACCTGGCAAGGATCTCACTCAGATTTGAGAGAGAAATCAAAAGCTTTACAGACAAGCAAAAGCTAAGAGAATTCAGCACCACCAAACCAGCTCTGCAACAAATGCTAAAGGAACATCTCTAAGCGGGAAACACAGAGAAGAAAAGGACCTACAAAAACAAACCCAAAACAATTAAGAAAATGGTCATTGGAACATACATATCGATAATTACATTAAATGTGAATGGATTAAATGTTCCAACCAAAAGACACAGGCTTGCTGAATGGATACAAAAACAAGACCCATAAATATGCTGTCTACAAGAGACCCACTTCAGACCTAGGGACACATACAGACTGAAGGTGAGGGGATGGAAAAAGATATTCTGTGCCAGTGGAAATCAAAAGAAAGCTGGAGTAGCAATACTCATATCAGATAAAATAGACTTTAAAATAAAGAATGTTACAAGAGACAAGGACTACATAATGATCAAGGGATCAATCCAAGAAGAAGATATAACAATTATAAATATATATGCACCCAACATAGGAGCATCTCAATATATAAGGCAACTGCTAACAGCTATAAAAGAGGGAACCAACAGTAACACAATAATAGGGGGGACTTTAACACCTTACTTACACCAATGGACAGATCATCCAGACAGAAAATTAATAAGGAAACACAAGCCTTAAATGACACAATAGACCAGATAGATTTAATTGATATTTATAGGACATTCCATCCAAAAACAGCAGATTACACTTTCTTCTCAAGTGCACACGGAACATTCTCCAGGATAGATCATATCTTGGGTCACAAATCAAGCCTCGGTAAATTTAAGAAAACGGAAATCATATCAAGCATCTTTTCCAACCACAACACTATGAGATTAGAAATCAATTATAGGGAAAGAAAGGTAAAAAACACAAACATATGGAGGATAAACAATACATTATTAAATAACCAAGAGATCACTGAAGAAATCAAAGAGGAAATCAAAAAATACCTAGAGACAAATTACTACAAAACATGATGATCCAAAACCTATGGGATGCAGCAAAAGCAGTTCTGAGAGGGAAGTTTATAGCAATACAATCCTACCTCAAGAAACAACAAACATCTCAAATAAACAACCTAACTTTAGACCTAAAGGAACTAGAGAAAGAAGAACAAACAAAACCCAAAGTTAGTAGAAGGAAAGAAATCATAAAGATCAGAGCAGAAATAAATGAAATAGAAACAAAGAAAACAATAGCAAAGATCAAAAAAACAAAAAGCTGGTTCTTTGAGAAGATAAACAAAATTGATAAACCTTTAGCCAGACTCATCAAGAAAAAGAGGGAGAGGACTCAAATCAATAAAATTAGAAATGAAAAAGGAGACGTTAAAACAGACACCACAGAAACACAAAGCATCATTAAGAGACTACTACAAGCAACTCTATGCCAATAAAATGGACAACCCAGAAAAAATGGACAAATTCTTAGAAAGGTATAAACTTCCAAAACTGAACCAGGAAGAAATAGAAAATATGAACAGACCAATCACAAGTAACGAAATTGAAACTGTGATTAAAAATCTTCCAACAAACAAAAGTCCAGGACCAGATGGCTTCACAGGCGAATTCTATCAAACATTTAGTGAAGAGCTAATACCCATCCTTCTCAAACTCTTCCAAAGTATTGCAGAGGAAGGAACACTCCCAAACTCATTCTATGAGGCCACCATCACCCTGATACCAAAACCAGACAAAGATGTCACAAAAAGTGAAAACTACAGGCTAATATCAGTGATGAAGTAGATGCAAAAATCCTCAACAAAATACTAGCAAAGAGAATCCAACAACACATTAAAAGGATTCTACACCAAGACCAAGTGGGATTTATCCCAGGGATGCAGGGATTCTTCAATATATGCAAATCAATCAATCTGATACACCATATTAACAAACTGAAGAATAAAAACCATATGATCATCTCAATAGATGCAGAAAATTTTTTGACAAAATTCAACACCCATTTATGATAAAAACTCGCCAGAAAGTGGGCATAGAGGGAACCTACCTCAACATAATAAAGGCCATATAAGACAAATCCACAGCAAACATCATTCTCCATGGTGAAAAACTGAAACCATTTCCTCTAAGATCAGGAACAACACAAGGATGTCCACTCTTGCCACTATTATTCAACATAGTTTTGGAAGTCCTAGCCACAGCAATCAGAGAATAAGAAATAAAAAGAATACAAATTGGAAAAGAAGAAGTAAAACTGTCACTGTTTGCAGATGACATGATACCTAAAGATGCCACCAGAAAACTACTGGTGGAGAGCTAATCAATGAATTTGGTAAAGCTGTAGGATACAAAATTAATGCACACAAATCTCCTGTATTCCTATACACTAACAGTGAAATATCAGAAAGAGAAATTAAGGACACAGTCCCATTTACCATTGCAACAAAAAGAATAAAATACCTAGGAATAAACCTACCTAAGGAGGTAAAAGACCTGTACTCAAAAAACTATAAGACACTGATGAAAGAAAACAAAGATGACACAGACGGAGAGATATACCATGTTCTTGGGTTGGAAGAATCGATAATGTGAAAATGACTATACTATCCAAAGCAAACTATAGATTCAATGTAATCCCTAGCAAATTACCAGTGGCATTTTTTACAGAACTAAAACAAAAAATCTTAAAATGTATATGGAGACAAAAAAGACCCCGAATAGCCAAAGCAGTCTTGGGGGAAAAAAACGGAGCTGGAGAAATCAGACTCCCTGACTTCAGACTATACTGCAAAGCTACAGTAATCAAGACAATATGGTACTGGCACAAAAACAGAAATACAGATCAATGGAACAGGATAGAAAGCCCAGAGATAAACCCACGCACCTATGGTCAACTAATCTATGACAAAGGAGGCAAGGATATATAATGGAGAAAAGACAGTCTCTTCAATAAGTGGTGCTGGGAAAACTGGACAGCTACATGTAAAAGAATGAAATTAGAACACTCCCTACCACCATACACAAAATTAAACTCAAAATAGATTAGAGAGCTAAATGTAAGACCGGAGACTATGAAACTCTTAGAGGAAAACACAGACGGAACACTCTATGACATAAATCACAGCAAGATCTTTTTTGATCCACCTCCTAGAGTAATGGAAATAAAATCAAAAATAAACAAATGGGGCTTCCCTGGTGGCGCAGTGGTTGAGAGTCCGCCTGCTGATGCAGGGAACACGAGTTTGTGCCCCGGTCCGGGAAGATCCCACATGCTGCAGAGCGGCTAGGCCGGTGAGCCATGGCCACTGAGCCTGCACGTCCGGAGCCTGTGCTCCGCAATGGGAGAGGCCACAACAGTGAGAGGCTCGCGTACCGCAAAAAAAAAAATAAAAAAAATAAAAAATAAAGGGACCTAATGAAACTTAAAAGCTTTTATACAACAAAGGAAACCATAAGCAAGATGAAAAGACAACCCTCAGAATGAGAAAAAATATTTGCAAACGAGTCAATGGACAAAGGATTAATCTCCAAAATATATAAACAGCTCATGCAGCTCAATATTAAAAAAACAAAAAACCCAATCAAAAAATGGGCAGAAGACCTAAATAGACATTTCTCCAAAGACATACAGATGGCCAAGAAGGACATGAAAAGCTGCTCAACATCACTAATTATTAGAGAAATGCAAGTCAAAACTACAATGAGGTGTCACCTCACACCGGTGAGAATGGGCATCATCAGAAAATCTACAAACAACAAATGCTGGAGAGAGTGTGGAGAAAAGGGAACCCTCTTGTAGTGTTGGTGGGAATGTAAATTGATACAGCCAGTATGGAGAACAGTACGGAGGTTCCTTAAAAAACTAAAAACAGGGCTTCCCTGGTGGCTCAGTGGTTGAGAGTCCGCCTGCTGATGCAGGGGACACGGGTTCACGCCCTGGTCTGGGAAGATCCCACATGCCGCGGAGCGGCTAGGCCCATGAGCCATGGCCGCTGAGCCTGCGCGTCCGGAGCCTGTGCTCCGCAACGGGAGAGGCCACAGCAGTGAGAGGCCCACATATCGCAAAAAAAAAAAAAAAAAAAAAAACTCTGTAACGTAATCTGCAGATTGTAATACACATGCTAAACTCTTCTCAGAATGCAATCCAAATGCACTTTGAGAGCTGAAAGACACCCATATAGACATACATACACACACGCATACATACAATCCTGCTATCTGTGAGCTTAGACACATAGATACATGAAGGAAGCATTCTACCTGTGCCAATTTTAGTTTTGCCCCTAGCTATAAAATTATTATCAAGGCTCAAACTTCTTTTTATTCCAACTAATCTAACCTTTTTTGAGTATACACTATAAGCACTTACTGATTCATTAAGAAGCAATTCCCCAGTTATCGTCAAATGATAAAAGTATCTAAACTCCAAGTAAGGTCAATTCTCCAATATATCATTTCTTTGTGGTTTAAATCATTGAGTCTTTGCTTTTACTTCACGGAAAATAAAGGAAAAAGACTATGCCTTACAGCTAGTAGGGAAAACAAGTAGCCCTAACATGGTATCCGGCCTAGTAGAAGGAACCCTGGGCAACGAGGCAGGAGACCTAGCTTGTAGCTTCAGTTCTATCTCTAATCTGCTACCTAATGAATTCAACTGTGGTTCTACCAAGTTTATATCTAAATACAACTTGAAGTTTGGTTCTTTTATAGCAGAAATCAAACTTTTTCTTTAAGAGCCAGGTATTTTAGGCTTTGTGGGTCACATGGGCTCTGTTGCAACTCAACTCTGTTGCTGTAGTGAAAAAGCAGTCATAGACAACATGTAAATGCCAAATGTATCTCTTCCAATAAAACTTTATTTACAAAAACAAGCAGTGGTCTCCGCTGTAGTTTGCCAATCCCTATTCTGTAATATCAGGGGCAAGAAAATCAATTGGCAGGATTGATTTTGTAAACTACGTCATGAGTGCACACTGAAATAAACTGTGTTTTGTTTGCAGGGAGAAAATGCTTATGAATCAGGATCTTCACATACCTGAGGATGTTCAAGTTTCCCCTGCGTGAACAGGTCACATCACCAATACCTAAGACAGAGCAGGAAAACACTCTCCCTTACATGGTTGTTAATGACATAACAGGGGGTGTGTTAATTTACATAGGCAAAATTTACAAGGTGACCTGCAAAAGTAAAATACCAGGTTTTAGCAACTTTAGCAGTAAATACAGAAACCCAAACCTCATTAACACTAACAGTCACTTCTTCCTTATAGTAAGCTAAATAAATTCAGAAAATTGCCAAGGTCATTGGCTTCCCTGGGAGAGCTATTCAGTTTCCATGTAACTCAAGTGGTTTAGACCAGCAGACACTTGGTCATCCATAACCTGCTAAATTTCCAGGAGGCCAGAGTAACTAACTGTTTGTGCTAACGTAGAAGCTCTGATTCATTCTGGGATGGGACAGGGGTTGCTCATCACTATAAATGGTCTAATCAAGCCAAGATCAGATCTATCCTCCCTTAGAGTCTACCTTAGTAAAAATGTTCCATTCTGTGACAAGTCACCTTGCTAAATGCAGCATCATTTTAGCTACCACGTATTCAATAGCAGGCTGGAGCAAAGAGCCGGCCCACAAGGATCAAGCAAGTGCCTTTTTAAAAACTAATCTTAAGGAGTTCGAGTTCCTCTCCATGGCTTTGCAAAGTAAGCAAAAACCATGCCAAATAGTAAAAAAGGCACTTACTTGACTCCCACAGTCCAGCTCCACACTCTAGCAGCTAAGATGTCACTGGCATGGTACATGGAGAGTGAGGTGGAAACGATATCTTGCCAACCACTGTAGGAATGGTAGTGAAAGACCTAAAGGAATAGAAAAAAGTAAAGTCAATGTCAAAGGTAAAGGCCTTCCTGAGCCTGCTGACATGGGTACCTCAGCATATAATGCCGAAAAAGAAAAGAAAGTCTGAAAATCTCTTGTTTAAGCCATTCTTAGCTGCTGGTTATTACAAGTGGCCCTTAGGACAAGAGGGCACTTTTAAAAGAATATGAGTTATAACCTAGAATAAATCCAGACTGGTTATGAGAAACTCTGAAATAATACTTTTTTTCTTCAGGGAAAGAAAGTATTAAATCTTAGATAACCACATAGTAGGCTCATAGAGAAGTAAAAACAGAGAATTTGAAGCAACAACTCATAAATGAATACTTCTAGAAACAGTATTAAGAGGAAATTTTTTTCACCCCACCTCTACCCTTCCAGCATTTGAAAAACAGATAGAACCCTGATAAACTATGAAGAAATAAGAAATATTTTTTAAAACTTAAGGGGTCCCTGGCAATAGAAGCCTCAGGCTACCCAGGTTCGTTCAGCAACTTTCATTAATTTCAGAAACAAGTTTACAAAACTTAGAAATCTTGGTACAGTTAAAAAAAAAAATCCAATTCAATTGCCTAGATATACAACTCTCTGGTTTAGGAGTCCTGTTTTAAAACGCTTGACTCTTGGCCAATTAGTCAGAGATCGTTCAAAAACAAGAACAGCAATTTTTAAAAGCCTGTTTACATACCTATCTCCTCTCTCCATACCTACACTATTTATGGGTGAAATAATTTGTGGAAAAAAAGTAGTGTGATTTGCAAGAAAAATAGCAATAGTGAAAAAACAAAAATCATTGTTAATTAGCAATACCATCTCTCCTCTTTCCATCTAATTATTCCTACCAAAACAAAACAAACAAAAAACACTTCTTTTACTTGCAGGTCCATTCAGCACCCTTTGCATCAGAACCACAATGGAAAAAACAGACAGTTGAGTTTAATCATTCTTGAGGCATCAGAATCCATCCAATAAGAAAAAGCAAATAATTTAAGTTTTCATTCTAAATAAATTATAGCCGAAAGACTATTCTTGCACTAGCCCTTATTTCTAATATGCTTAAAGCTGGGTCACTTTTTAAATAGATAGTCTGGTGATTCAAATTGCCCAGGCCTCAATTAATTTACTTAGAATGGGATATTCACTGTTAATAGCATATCTGACCAGACTACATCTTGGGTGCCTAACTAATGTTTTCTTCTTAATTTTGGCTTGTGTTTGCTTTGCCTTAGCTACAGTCCCTGGAAAGCATCCATTTATTAGTGTTTCCCTCGTTGCATCAGCATTTCTAGTTAATGCATTATAGCAAATCATTTGGAGGGAAACCTGAATGAAGTTCTGTACTGTGTATTCTGCAAAACTGTTCAAACCATATCAAAGATATTGCAAATAAAAGACAGCATGAAACTGGGAAGAAAAAATATTTATCAGAGATTTTTTAAATCAATGACTACAAAGAAAGAATATACACTGCCATATATATATATATATATATATATGATTTATTACTAAAACAAATACTTATTTCACACCAACTGCCTTCCTCAAAAAGAAGTACTTCCCTTCAGACCCACACCTTGTTTTTTCTTCACTCCATCAAAACCATGACACAATCCAAGAACAATTTTGTTTTTAACCATATAACTGACATATCCTTTTACAAAATAAAGCAGGTAGTTCCAAATTGCAAATTATTCCAAACACAGAAAAGAAACAATGAATAAATACCAACAAGTTTTCATTCACAGCTTGTCTGTGCTTGAAAAACCTGAGAATTTTAATAGAACTAACCAAGCTTTTGCTGCAGCTCAGTCCCTCATGAGCTCACTGTAATATAGCAGATGCTGTTCTGCATTTTGTACAAGACACGTTCATCTGTGTAATGAAACATTACTCTTCTCCGCCTTCTCTCGGGAAGTATAAAGGGTTTTCCCAGGAAAACGATAAATGAGGACATTCCACACCAAAAGAGGAAACTGGCTTTTTTGAAAGTCAAAACAACATTCCTAATCTAACTTTTAAAATGACATAACATATTTCTCTTTCCTGTCCCCCTAAAATATTCAGCTAAAAAGGCTTTCAGTCAACAGGAGAATAGTTAAATATGTGCAATAGAGAAAGAAATACCACATAGTTAAAAATGAATGAATCAGGACCACAGGTATCAACTACATAAAGTATTAAGCAAAAAAGAACAAATTGCATAAGGATATTATACAGTATAATATTCTTCTAAATAAGGTTTAAAACATGTTTACAATATTGTATGAGATATATATGGCATAAACACATGCACGGAAAACACCGAACTGGAGAGAATTTTACTTCTGGGAAAAGGGGAGAGGAAATAGGATTGAGGAAGGAAACTTGGGGTAGCAATTATAGTTGTATTGTTTAATTTCTCAAGCTAAAGGAAACACATTATTCTACTTGTTTTTATAGATATTACATACTTCATAATTTAAAAAGAATAGACTTTCCCCTTATATGTTTGACTGAACCCAACATAATTTCCTTATGAAGGACATCCACCTTCCCCATCCCCACCCCCAAAAAACAACAACCCTCTGTGTTGGTATGGCCTTTCCAAGTGAGCTTCTCTGAGAGCCTGCTCCTCAGTAGTTACTTTCTGTCTTTTCTTCTATTAGTGCTGCTACTTTCTGATGCTGGCTGTGATGTGACATCGGATCCATAACTCAGAGCCTCAGCTTGTCTCTACTTTTTTTTTTTTTTTTTTTTTGCCGTACACGGGCCTCTCACTGTTGTGGCCTCTCCCGTTGCAGAGCACAGGCTCCGGACGCGCAGGCCCAGCGGCCATGGCTCACGGGCCTAGCTGCTCCGCATACGGGATCTTCCCGGAACGGGGCACGAACCCATGTCCCCTGCATCGGCAGGCGAACTCTCAACCACTGCGCCACCAGGGAAGCCCTCTACTTTTAATCTTACCAAGAATACTCGTTTTAGGCAAGAAAGCTATTACACATAGTTCCCTTTCATTTTCCCCCTTTTACTGCTAAAAGCTCTAGCAATCATTAAAAAAAGAGCCATTATGTATCTAAAGCTCACCAGACTTTGTGGCACTTGGCCAAGCTATGAACTCTATTAGTAGTTGATTCTGAATCAACTACTAATGCAGTCTGAGATATTAAAATTAAAGAAAGTACTGACTGGAGTACAATTCTCCTTTTAATAAATGAATTTCCAAAATTCTGTAATATGGTATACTACAATTCTGTTCTATCATCTCAACTGTGCATGAACAACATTTTGTTTTGAAGCTTAAGTCAGAGCTAGAAATGGAAAAAATAAATTTCATTTTCTTTGGGGTTAAAATGAGAACAAAATAAGGAAACAAAACCCAATTATTAACATGCATATAGATGAGACATTCACACAGCGTATACCCTTGGGATCCCCTCAAAAACAAAAAAACACACAAAAAAAATCACGACTACCTCTTTCTGGTCAGAAAACTCATTTTTCCTGTCTACTCAGCAGCTTCTATCCCCAGCACTCAAAGATCAGGGAAAGAGAGGTAAGAAAGAGAAACTGACAGAGATAGACATAAGCTGGTATTCTTCTGTTTACAAAAGAAATGTTATTCCATCAAAACCAAATCAAAAACTTTCAATTTTCTTATTAGGTTTTTACTATTTTTTCCACTCCATTCAATCTATCTTTAAATACTTCTTTAAAGTATTCTGATATCTATACTCTGTTTTAAAATGAAAAAAGAGGTTTTTAATCACACTTGGCCACTTGCCACAGCCCTGCTTCACGGCAGCTAGCAGAATTCTGGCAGTACAAGATATAGGATACAGTAGGGGTAGAATGGAAAAACAGAAGATTAGCTCCAAAATAAACACCTCCAAAAATCTGTCATCTTTGGAAATATATATCTGTAGGGAATCTAGAGTTGGCAGCACCTTGTTCAAATAGTTCCTTTCTCTCTTCGGCAGTGCCCAGCCCTTCACTCTTCTCTCTTCTCCCTCACTTGCTCCAAATACCTGCCAGGTAGTTGTCATTGTGTCAATTTCTTAAATTACCTATAGCGTAACAGCACTACAATCTTTTTCCATTACTATTTTTACTTAGTGTTTTATACAGCCATGCTTGTTTCAGCACAATCTGTGCACTCTTTTAAGATTATTAGCTGCTGCCCGAATCAAAGAAAAGTAATTCCTTCTTCATAGTTCTATGATTCCCATTACTGCAGAATCTAGGCAGAGAACAGGATGATACACAGCTGCATTATTCACCAGGTTGAAGGATTTAGACAATGGTCCCTAGGACTTTTTATCTCAGTGTTGGGCTCTCATTTGTCTCATTTGTCTCAATTTTATATATATATAATAATGCTCTTGAGAAACTGGAGTGGCAGAAGCGATAGGAATCTTGTATATCTACATTTATAACATGGGAAGAAAAACTGCTAAAATTTTACTAAGATTTCATGCTTAGGAATGGCTAGTTATGTTGTTTATTTGTTTGTTTTTTAAAAAGTAAGATCATCATACATACAATGCTTACTATTCCCTAAAGGGAGTCAAATAAAGTTAGAGAGGACAAAGTTCAAGAAAATTACTCAAAAGTATTCCTCTAGTTAATGAACATAACGTTAAGAGTTTCTGCTTTGGGAGAGTATAATACACAGGACACATTCTTTCAGCAAAGATTTGCTGAGTGCTCATCATGCTATGTGAACTTTTTCATACTGCTATGCAAATCTTCCAGATTCTGATAGTATGAGGTAGGGGTGGGGAGGCAGAAATAAGGGGATAAGGTGGGTGTCTGATTTTATATATAAGTTTTAAAATCATTTAAAAATAATTAAATCAGATTTTTTAAAAATACAAAAGCAGAGGTGTAGAAAAGACAACAAAGAAGCATATTTCACACGATGATAAAAAGGAACACACAAAAAAGGTCAAGAAATAAAATTTCAGTACCTGAGTAACACAGTAACACAGGTCTTGAATTGAACTGTCTTTCTACCTAGTACTTAGCAGATGAGTGATAGAACTTGACGATTGGCTGTGGACTATCAACTCTACCTCCTAAATCTCCCTTCTCTCTATTCTCTTTTCTCCATCCTCAAGGCTGCTGTCCTAGTTCAGACATCTTTTGCCTGGTCCATTAAAATGTTCCTTACTGGTGTCTGTCTTTCCAGTCCCATCCTCTCCAATTAAGCCTTCACACTGCTGCCAGTGTGACCTACCTAAAAGCACAAACATAACCATGTGATTCCCTTACTTGAAATTCTTCCAATGCTCACCTACTGACAAGGAGTAATTTTCCAAACTGTGGGTTAAATTGTAGAATCAATTTAAATGAGTCCCAACCAGAATTTCCTTAAGAAAAGAGAACAGAAACTATGCATACATAGTAAAAATATTGTTTCATGAGACTTTTCCTAGTTTTATGCATACATGCACGTGCTCAATCATAACATAAAAGGTATTTCTACTGTGGGTTAAGTTTTTTTAAAAACCACTGAACTACATCATAAAATGTCAGCTCCTTCACAAGTCCTTTCACAATCTGATCCCTCACCACAGCAAGTGGTGAAGAGACAGACTCTGTAGCCAGACTACTTGGTTTTATATGCTGGGTATGCCACTCGCTAGCTGTGTTATCCTAGGCAAGTCATTTACTAGCTATGTGTCACTAACTGACTGTCTGGGCAAATCTCTTAACCAATCTGATGCAACTCAGTTTCACTATCTGTAAAACGAGGATAATAACAATACCTACTCACAGGGTGTCACAAGAATTAAGTGAGACTGTGTACAGTGCTTGGCACATGGTGCACTTCATAAATATGAATTATTATTGGTATCACTGCTACTGTCCAGCCTAATCTTCAGCTATTCTTGCTCATATCCAGCTGTAACAAATTACTGGCTGCTTCTCAAATACATCATACTCCCTCATATTGTCATGTTAGATACTAGTGCTGCCTGGAATATGAACCAACCTTTTCAGTCCCCCACACATTATATTTCCTCATATTTCAGCTCAAGCAAGGCCTCACCAGTGAAGCCTTCCCCAACATCCTCGGATAAGTCTAAGTGCTCCCACTGACCTCCATAGGGAAAAAAAAAAAGCACAGCCAGTTACAGTCTTGTTTATAGTCTTGTCTCCTGGCCAGACTGTGAACTCTTAGAACCACAAGAGAAACATCTCTCCTTACCAGCACAGTGTCTCACAGAGTAGGAGTTCCACAGATATATTCTGAATGACTCTAGGTATTAACC
Organism: Mesoplodon bidens; assembly: GCF_964165515.1. Classification (NCBI taxonomy): domain Eukaryota; kingdom Metazoa; phylum Chordata; class Mammalia; order Artiodactyla; family Ziphiidae; genus Mesoplodon; species Mesoplodon bidens. Next base: position 169,504,063 of record NC_138176.1, read on the forward strand.
TTTCTATGTCTTTATTTTCTCATCTGTACAATGGGGATGGTATTTTGCCTGAAGGGTTGTTGTGGAGTATACTACACAATGTTATAAAAGTGCTTGATATAGAAGCAATGCTCAGTAATTACCAGGTTTACTGGGTGGGACTTTTTAGAATCGTAAACTAAATTTCAAAGATTTGGAGGGGGGTGGGGAGGTAGGCGTAATACCTTAGACTCTTATCAGTTAATACCTGGGGTGGGAGGGTGGAGAAAGAGATTTAAGAAATGTAGTCAGTGGGAGGGATGGTGAGGTCTCTTGGAAAAAACTGCAGTAGATGCTTGAGAAAGGAACAAAACTGAAGGAGCAGATGCTGAAAAGGAAGGAAGACCCACACTGACAACCAGCATGGTACAGTTTTAATTCCAGCCAGACGTAGGCTTAAATCCCAGCTCCAAAACATTTGTCCATCTTTGCATCCCTATCATTAAAACAGTTTATGACACGTAAGAAGAAATGAACCTATCCCGTCCTCAATTTCCTCAAACTAGCACAATATATCAAACTAGCACAATAATACCTCTTATAGGGTTATGGTGAGAATTAAACATGGAAACACAGTGCCTTTAGCTCTTAGATGCTTTCTTCTATATCTACTCCTCTGTCTTTACAGGTCAGGTAGTTCAGCTAACCTATTTGCTCTCCTATTATTTTATAAACTATCAGTTGCATTAACTTTCTCTAAAGTTTAAAGCAGACATTAATCCTCTTAAACATCCTGTAACACCATTTACTATAGGTAAGTAAGAAGTATTATACAAAGTGGGCCTGTCTGAGAAGGCAAAAAAAGAATTTAAAAAATCTTGAAACCTATAAGGTAGTATGGCTCAGGACTGTACATCTGAGACTGTCCTCTGGATAGCATCATACACCCAATGGGCTCTGCTCAACAATTTTCTGGTGATTATTACAAGTGCTCTCCCCAAAATAAAGTGTACAATAAATTTTAAAAATGTAAAAACTGAAAACTTTAGTAACGAAGCATAAGAGGTAAAGACCTCACTCTTTTGGATTAATAAATATTATTAATGTCATTAAAGAACTTTTGGAAAAGCCTCTTATTTTTAAGAGAGATGTCAAAATGCAATGTCATATTATCCAATTATTCCAGAACTGTATTAGAAAAAGTTCAGTTTGGGTATGCTATTAGACCCAGTCGGTGATATAATTTACCAAGTTATGCTTTTATCAATAAAAAAAAATCAAGCCTGTACACGGCTTATGAGTCAAGAATTCACCAAACTTATTAAAATTACTTTGCTTGAAGTCAACTTTCATTTTCACACAGGCTGTCTCAATGCAAGTGTTTAACAAAGTGCAGTGAAATAAATAAACAGATTGTTTCCCTTTTGTGTTCAGCTACAGAGGTCAAGTTTTTTATCAGATGTCCTCAAGCTTGATCTAAATCAGGGAGTAACTATTCAAGATTCAGTTTGACTTTAGGGTCTTACTGGAAGAATCTGACCCCAATTCACTTTTTCTTTTTTAAAGGAGGTTTTTTTATTCAAAGGTATAACTGGATAAGTAGATTTGTTTACAACCATTCTTACAAAATACTTAAAAAAAAATACAACCAACTTCTTTGCAAATAGCAGACACAGATCTCACCTATGATGACCTAATTTTTGGTGGATAATGTACATGATTAGGCAGAAATAGGCAAGCTCACACTGGTAGATTAACTATCTCAGTCAAAACTCTGTTCGTGGCCCCTGCTTCTCGATCGATTTCTGTTCTCACTTCGTCTTCTACCATCTTGTCGACTTCCTGACCGACTCCCCTGTCGACTCTGTCTACCTGACCAGCCACCAGATCGACCACCTGACCAGCCACTTGACCAGCCACTCCTCTGTTTGGAATTAGATGTGTTTCCATCATAATATTCTTCAATTTCAGGCAACTTGGCTGGCACTGAGAGTACCCAGTCTGAATCATGCCACTCTGCCTGTAACCATTCTGACTCAGTTGTGGGAACATCAAAGCAAATGCCCATATTTCCTTTTAGGAGGCACATTCTGGTAATTTGGGACACAGCATTACTATTCAACTTTCTGTTAAGTTCTTTCCAAGCACAGCTAACATCCTGTATTTCTTCTGGGCTTCCAGAGTCATGGTCACAACCCCCTTATCAGAGGTGATCAAAGAACGTGGTTCAAAACTTGATGCACCAGAGATGTGGGCTAATGCTGCAGCCAATGCATCCACTGCCCCTTTCTCTTCTATCAGTCTCTGAGCTGATGGTCGGAAAAAATCAACAGCAGCATAAGAAATGCAAGCCAGAGACCTGATGGCATCCACGCTTTTAGATTTAACTAAATCCATTGTAGAAGGAACATCTACACGTTTAAAAGTAATTCCTGCTTTTTGTTCCACATATCTTAGTTGACCTCTTTCTCTTGGTTGATAAAAACATATGCAAATCCCTGTCCAGCCAGCTCTATCTGTGCATCCAGAGCGATGAATATAGGACTCAACATCCTGTGGAGGTAAACTCTGAATAACCAGGTCAACCTCAGGAATGTCCAAACCACGGGCAGCAACATTGGCTGCCACCAAAACTACCCTCTCTGAAGCCTTTCAGTGTAATTTCTCTTTGTGACTGTGTGATGTCACCATGTAAACACTGGGCATTCTGTTTTATGTGTGGATTCATGGCCATATCAGTTACATTCTCTTTGGTCTCACAGAAGATACTAGCCCTCCCTTCAGACCCACTGTAGACTTGAAGGACATCTCCAATAACTGCTGGCCTCTGAGATTAATGGCACTGGATGGTCAGATGTTCCACAGTAGTTGCAGCCTTTTGAATCATTTTCCCAGCAAGGTCAACCTGTTCGTATCCGGATTTCATGTATTTTTTTGCAATTTTGTATACCCACCGTGGGCAAGTTGCAGAAAAATGTAAAGTCTGAGGATTGTCTTCAGAATCAGTTTTGTAGGATTCGTGGATAATATCTTCAACTTGTTCAGCAAAACCTAAATCTAACATTTGATCCACTTCATCCAGCACAATGTGGCGCAGTTTAGAAAGATCTAATCGGCCACTCTACAGATGATCTTTGATACAAGCAGGGGTCCCAACCAAGATGTCAATACCATTTTGAAAATGATTAATTTGGCTTTGATATGATGTTCCGCCATAAAAACACGCCACACTGAGTTTCCTAGTTATATCTTTGAAGTCTTTGGCTACTTGGTTTGCCAGTTCCCTTGTAGGAGCCAAAACAAGTACCTTTGGTGAGCGGCTTTTTTTAATTGTCTCTTGATTTCTTTGGAGTCTTTCAATCAAGGGGATGGCAAAATAGAATGTCTTTCCTGTTCCTGTCCGTGCTTGAGCAATTAAATCTTTTCCTTCATATACAGGACCAAAAGTCTTAACTTGAATAGGAAAGAGATATGTTACCCCTAGACCTTTCAGAAGCTTTATAGTCTCTTCAGAAATAGGGAAATTGGAGAAGGCTCCTTCTTTCTGTTCACGTATTAGGGTCTCTTCTAGTTTATTATCACTTGATTTATGAGTAGAACTATCTAAGGATGACACTCGCTTTTTTTTTCATATTCATCAGTATCTCCATTTGACAGATCTTTTCTTCTTGACTTATGAGATTTAGAAAATTCATCTGAAAGTCTATGACATCCTTCCTTGGTGTCACCATATAGCTCCTCTTTCATTTTAGCTTTTTTTGGGTTTGGGAGCATCCAGGTCACCTGCAACACCATTTCCTCTTGTTTCTGATTTCTCATCTGAGTCATAATGGTGCCTTGACTTCCTTCTATCGCTCCAGCATTGTGTAATATGTTTTCAGTTTATCTTGTTTAAATCTTCCTAACAACCCTATAAGGGAAGTACAGGTCCATAATCCCTTAACCGAAATTCTGACATCCACAGAGCTCTTTTGCCTCTCCTTCCTCTGGCTCTCGGTCTCCTCCAAAGGCGCCTCCAGCTCCATAATGTCCCCGCAGAGGAGTTTCCCAGGCATCATTCACCGCCGCCACCGCTGCCGCTGCCGCAGCCTCTGGGCAGGCGGCCACAACCACCTGCGGGCAGGGACAGGGTGAAAGGAAGCGGGGGCAGGGCGGCCTCCCAGATGGGGCCGTGCGTCACTTCCCCCAATTCACTTTTAACAACCAGTCTCAGCTTAATCATTTTTAGAATGAAACACAGAATTTTGTAATTTCATAGGAAAAGAACTTAATGGGAAAACCAGCAGGTGTGAGCCATTTTCAGCTCTGCAGTAACGTGCTGGGCTACCAAGGAAAAAGCCACTTTACTGTTCCTGAACTTTTATTTACTTAACCTTGTCTTGTCGAGCTCTAAATTCTAGGACTCTTTTAAGTACATGTCTTCCATGGTAACATCGCAGTTTTCCTAATAACATGTTGTTCCAGTATTGTATTAATCAGTCAAATAAAGAATAGAGGATTCCCCTATATTGAGTGGTTATCTTGAGATCCTAAAAGGTAATCTTGTCCTTAATCACAGGAAAACAAACAGTAATTTTTTAAAGAAAACCCACGGAGCACAAAGCTAGAATATAAAAAGAAATAAAAGCAACATCTTAGTAGTTATTCAGACTATGGTATCAACGAAGTGCTACTATAGAAGACCATGACCACTCCTTGATTTCCCTTTCAAACAGTAGGCAGCCCCAAAACCAAAATTCACATTCAATTTATTGTCTTCAACATACACCATTCTTCTTTTTTTTTAAATTAATTAATTAATTAATTTTTTGGCTGCACTGGGTCTTCATTGCTGTGCGCTGGCTTTCTCTAGTTGTGGCGGCGAGCAGGGGTTACTCTTTGTTGTGGTGTGCGGGCTTCTCAGTGCAGTGGCTTCTCTTGTTGCAGAGCACGGGCTCTAGGCGCACCGGCTTCAGTAGTTGTGGCACACAGGCTTAGTAGTTGTGGCATGCGGGGTCTAGAGAGCAGGCTCAGTAGCTGTGGCACATGGGCTTAGTTGCTGCGTGGCATGTGGGATATTCCTGGACTGGGGCTTGAACCCATGTCCCCTGCATTGGCAGGTGGATTCTTAACCACTGCACCACCAGGGAAGTCCAACACCATTCTTGATGCTGCATTTCTATTTAGATTCCCTCTTAGAGTTCCATAAAGCATAAAATAGAGCCCCTTGAGACTCAGAAAAGTTCAAATAATCAGAATTTGTTGACTAAATCCAAATTTACTCATTCGACTATTTTATGGGGTTCAAAATAAGCAAGATTTTAAGTTAATGTTTCCATAATAAGTCTGCTCTAAGCATATTTATCCACAACCTTCAAAATCTTAATATTATCGTCAGCTAAAACAACAATAAATCTAGACTCTGATTCAAACATATATTCCTAATAATCTGGGTATTTATCATACTTTTGCTTCTTTGGATAGAAAGTGTGTACCACTGTAGAGCTAATCGAATGTTACCAACTCTCTGCATCAGTCCACCATAAAGAAGTGTAATATACAACCAAAGACAGCACTGGCAATACCAAACTTAAAGCAATAACCCAAATGTGGTTACCTAAGCAACAGGTCATTAAAAAAAATCAAAGCGGGGGGTGGGGGTGGGAAATAGAGCACACCTTTCCACTGGCAAGCAGACAAAAGGGTGCTTGTCTGAGTGTTATCTATATACCTAGTACTGCTCTGGAGTCTATGAGAGACAAAAAGGTAACAAGATACACAATCACTGCCCAGTAAGATAAGGTACCCACAAATGAAACATTTAGAGAACAATCCAGTGTCAATCTGTGTCCTGAAAATAATAAGTCCTATCAGCATTCAGAGAAGACAGAATAGAACAATGGAAAGGGATTAAGAGCTAGGAAACACACATGTGAAGATTCAGACTAGGATTTCTCCTTGAATCCACCTCCATTTAAAAGAATTTTTATCCCAGATGTCATTAACCACAAACATAACAGAAAAGTCACTTCCCTCAGTTCCCATTAGGTCCGTTTTCTCATCTGTAAAGTGAGGAAGTTAGATTCAAAGAGGAGTCAAAGATCACAGTCTCCCACCTAAAATGAACCTTAGAGGTTAGAGGAGTGGTTAAGACTGAAATTCCGCTACAAAAACTGCACAGACATTTAATATGGGTATATGAGACACTGGCTTAAGTACAGTGGAGTATTTGTGCTGGGTGGATCTGGCAAAGTAAGACTTAGCCAGATCATGAGGAGCCCAATTAAAGAACTGGGACTTACCTCTGTGTCAGGCAATGTAACCTCTGTTAAAACTTTCAGGTTAAAAGAAAAGTAAAAAACAAAATTTCAGGTTAAACTGAAATGACATCACTGCCAAAGAACTACAATGTGTAAAGTAAAAAGGGACAGCCACAATATATAACAGTATAATGACAGACTTAAGTAAGAGATTTAGCAATTCAGCATAGCCGTTGACCACTAGGAAATGACAAGAGTCAGGCTGTCATAATCAGAGATGAGACAGTTTGATTTAGCAAAGAAATTACACAGCTCACAATGAACGGCAGTTCCCCTCAAAGAATCATCCTTGAAAATAGCCACCTTCACTAACCACACAGAAAAGCATGCAACAGATATTTTACATCAGACTCAGTGACAGTCACAAGCTGGGAAGCAATAACAGGCTCTTCACATAGGAAAGGAAAAATTACACTACATGGTGCTACAAATACTGAATAAGCCCCTGCACCTTTTCTCCTATTTACTCAGTTGAATGATGTTTTAATTGGGGGGGGGGGGTACAAGCTATGCTTTATTACTTCGCAATCACATTTACCTATATTAGCTGAGCTGTATTGCTCTGGACTTGTTCTTCAAACTTGGAAAAAATGAATTTCAAAAAACATACCTCTCAAGCAAAAAATTAACCAGTACTATAATTGGTTATGTCTCCCTGGCTCTAATTTACCATACCTACTACAGCAGAACAAAAGTGGCACAAGCAGGACTTGTGATCTAGTCCGATACAGAGTGCCATCTGCTGCACATACACAGGATGTCACCTCTGCAAGATTCAACCTTAGTGTCTCTCAGAGACCTTTATAAGAGCCAGTGGTTTGTTCCTATATTGCCTAATACATGTGCCTCAAACGAACATAGGAGAATTCTCACTCATGGGGCTTTGAAATACCAGTACTTTCATAACAAACAATAGTGAGTTTTATAAGGGAGGAGAAAGATGTGAAGGAGCAGTTGTACTTTATAATAAAAAGAACACAATAAGAGGGTCAGAATATCTGGAGTGGGTGGGAGTCCTAAAACTGTTGTATATTCATCGTGTAATCCTGGCCAAGTCTCTCCCTTTCTGGGTCTTAATTTCAAGCATAAAATGTCAACAGTTAAACAAATCTCTAAGAGATACCTTTCAAATTGAGTCTTGCGAGGAACCATAGAATAAGAGATGGAGACAGCTAAATACAAGATAGCTTCAGAGCAATCGTAGAAAAAGAAAAAAACTGTTTATATATTTTAAATAATCAGGCACGACTTTTTTCAACATCTTACAACTCTAAGTTCATTTGCAAGTCACCGTGCTTATAACACTTCTGCCCTCTTCAGAAATAACACTTCATTTTAGTTGTGCTTTCACCTCAAATTCAGCACATCACTTTTATCCACCCCAGAATAGCACAGAAAAACACTTCCATGAAGTACCCGCACAAGGAAGGCACTCACAGAGTGACAGATTCACACAGTGGAAAATATACAAGGCACAAATCTCAAAATGCTACATTAATACCACACCCAAACAGTCTTAAAAACAAACTGCAAAGTCAGAAGATGTATTACCAAGATACAAAGATAAAGACAACTTGGGAAGTCTTTAAATAGTTTGAGGGGGAGGGGAATGCAATCAGATTTTTGGATTGCCTTATGTTTTTAAGAGAACAAAACACATAACTGGAGGCTATGAAACATGCAAATCTAAACTGAACGGTGGAAAGCTCGGCTCTCACCCAAAAGCTTCAGCAAAGCAATATGTCAGTATGTCAAAATGAAGAAGTACAGTTTTCTCATAAGAACGAGGATAGGGTCCATACGTATGACTAATAATAACAATACCATCTTTCATTTAAAGAGCATTAGTTCTTTTCACTGCTCTTTCAGACACTTAATTTTACGCTGTCATCAGTCTTGGGGTATCCTCTGAAAAGCTCCAGTTCAGTTTTCCCTCAAGAGTTATGTGATCAGAACAAGACAGGTGGGTGTATTTCTTGAGAGCTGAAGGGACTAGTTTCTGCTATCAGGCTGTCTGCAGTGATTCTCTTATTACCACACTCTACAACTTAGCCCTAGGAAATAGAACCTAGACTCTTTCTCTTGGAGTTGGCCAGAGACCAACGGTATGGGTCTACAAGAACCCCATGCCAAGTTGATCTCCTGCAACTGACACACACACACACACACACACACACACACACACACACACACACACACACACACACACACACACACACACACACACACACACCAAGGCTGTTCAAATAGAAACTCCCGTGCGTTGCCAGCCAATGAAAGCCAGCAATAACGGGTTAATACAACCACCAGCAATAACGGGTTAATACAACCACCAAATCCCTGCCGCTGTGAACAACTTGTCATATTCTCTTCCCCTCTGCCTGCTGCCCACCTTCCTTCTTCAGGCACGCGTGAACAAGCTTATAAAACAGCCCTCCAAAAGCACCACCGAGGACCTTTAAGGAACTAAGAGGTTGCCTCCTGAAGCAATGCAGCATCCATCGCAAGGGTGGTGTTCCCCATGCCCACACGCAGGAAGTCACACGGGGGGATAAAGTTTGATTTTCCGTCTTGCCCGTTCCCAGAGGGTCGAGAAGAGAACTAGAGAGCGGCCCCGCTGGGGTCCTGGGTTGCCCTCCGGGGGACAGTTCCCAGCAGTATGGCACTGCCACTCTCCTGACACATACACAAGGCAGCCGCGGCAACTCTGGACACCCCAACCCGCCTGGAGGAGGAGGGAAAGGGGACAACTTGAACGGGGCTCAGTTCGGGAGCAATGGGGCAGAGCTGTTAAGTAAAAAGGAGGGAGGGACCGAGATCGGGGGCGGGTCAGAGAGAGGTTCAAGTCCCGTCCCTTCCCCGCCCTGGTGTCCCCGGTCCTGCGGGAACATCCCTGCCGTAGCCCCTCCTCCTCCTCCTCTCGGCTTCCTCCGCCCTGCCTTTTTTTCCTGGTTGCCGCCGCAGGCGCCTGAAGGGCACGGCGGCTCCTCGGTGCCCGGCAACCTCTGGAGCGGCCGCGAGTTGAGGTAACTCGCCCGCTGCCCCGGCGGCCTGCCCGCCGGCTGATCCCACACGCCAGCGCCGCCCCGCCCTCCCCGGAGCCGCCGGGCGCGCTCGCTCACCGTCCGGTGGTGCTGCTGCTGCCGGTGGCGGCTGACGCCCAGCGCGGGGAAGCAGCCCGAAGTCAGCGCTCCGCAGCCGCCGGCGCCTCCGCCGCCTCGGGAGGAGAGGAGCAGCAGGAGGGATCTACCTGCGGCGGCCGCCATCTCTCAACTGGAAACGGCGCCGACCCAGGCAGCGCAGCGGACGGCCGGGGCGGAGCTAAGACCCGCCACTCACCGGCGCCGGTCCAATTGTCGCCCTTGACTGAGTTGATGAGGCGGGGCTTCTTGCAAGGCCCAATCGACAGGCGGGAGAACCACACTAGAGACTGCCTGTCACTTCCAGAGTTACCTATTGTGGGACATAGTCAATTACGGGCAAATTCTAGGGAACCGGTAATTGTCACCCGAGCCCCTCAGAATAGCACCAATAGAGATGGCATATTCGATTCGGCTAATCCTCACCAAAGATACAGCTAAGATAAGGGTAACTGGGGAAATGGATATTTGTACAAAGCTCTGTACTTCGTGTTTTAAGTTGGCAAAATAGACACCAAATTAGTAATCATTAGCTAGGTATGTTGGAACTCCCAACGACACGCCCAGAGTTATCATTCTTAACTAATGGTATTTGGATATGCTGAAATTATCCCGTCATGGAGTGATCTAATGACTGTGATATGTAGCATAGTACAGGAGGGGTAGAATGATTATGATACCAAGGTCCCAGAATGAGTACATGTTATCAAAGTGAATTAACAGACCTGTATACATTTCAGATACTCAGTTCACTTTTACAGCACCTTTATACTGATATTCTTACACTCTCCAGAAGCAACACTCTATTTTCTTACCACTTTTGACCTTATGTGCACTTATTAAACTATAGAAACAGAGCATGCTGATAATGTAATAAAAATCACGTAAAAGTTACCTTAATGAATTTTCATAATTTAGCTAAATTAGCCATTAGAATACACTTTGGAATAACACTTTCTCTTGAAAAATCCTTCCACAGAGACAAGCTCATAATGATAGCTCATTGAAGACTGAAAGAAAGGAGATTTGAGGTTCCTGAATTTCCTCAGAAGAGGATTTCTTTGCTGTCTGTTTATTGTTATGAGCTAGTTAATTCTCACACCTCCTTTTAAAATCTGGAGCAGGAAAACGGTTTGGTAAGCAGATAAAAGTATTATCCTAAATTTTGGGAAACATCTTTCTAGTGTACCCTAAGGTGATAAATTTAAGACAAAACAACACGCACACAATTTTATTGTATCACTTATTCTAATTATATTCTTTAAAGTTTGACTGAAATGTTACTTTTTTGGCCAAGAATAGCTAAATAATGAAGTGGAGCTTTTAGTTTGTTTAATCCTTCCACCCACTCCAGAACTGTAAGATGATTGGCTTCTCCAGGTGAGACATTCAAACCATTCACCCAAAAGGCATTTATTGCTCAACAGTGGAACATAAGAGCTCAGGAATGAGATAAGCCCCCCATTCAACAGCTGTACACACTAATCCCCCTAGTTGGAGATCTGTGACATTCCTGGGGTAACTTCACTTACAATCATTTTCCACTCATCTATATTTATCCCATCTGCATTCTATGTATTTACCCATGCTCTGCCATTTCCCCTTCTCTCTTGTCCCTTTACACCTTCTTACTAGTATTACCACGGGTTTTAGTTTTGTTTTTACTTTCTGTCTTCGCAAATCTGGCTATGAATCAGTATTGTGCCCTGCACTCCATCTTACACTTTGAAAAGTTCTACTGGAATTGCCTTTCCCCTACTTATCGAAATATGAAAATGAGACATGCATCCTGCATTACTGAGATTTAGTTCTGTGGATCTGCAAAAGAACCACGATAGTTTTTTTTTTCAAGTGCATAAATCTGAAACTGGAGGGATTACCAAAAGCTTCCTCTTTATTTACCAAAATGTGTCATCTTTTATCTACCAAGATGATACCATTGATTAACCACAGGTAGGCTGCATATTCTGAGGATCCACTGACTAAACTGAGTTCTAATAATCCAGGGATAGAAATTAATCTAAACAAATGTCAATTATCTCTTCACAGAGAAAACCTTTCCACAGCTGCAAAGGACATATCTCATACCAGCTGGTTGGCTAGGCCAAATAAGGAGAAAATGTAGATAGCTCAATAGAAAGTCATCCTCTAGACAGAAACATACATACACACACACACATGCACACACACACACCAAAAGTGGTTTGTGGAAGAATAAACCAAAAAAAAAAAAAAGTTACCTCTGGGAAATTTTAAGGGGTAGCTATCCTTTTGAATGGTTTAACTTTTTCCCATCTGCATGTTATTTTTATTATTACAAAAATATGTTCAGTGAAACCTACATGACTGCAGAATTGTTTTCTGTGCCAATCCTTAAAACAGGTTGATCTTTTCTTTTAACTAAAACTAATCAGAACAGATTTTCTGGAGCGTGAAACTCTAACTAGATTCCCTACTAAAATGTACACTAAAGTCAGCTCCAAAGTATGACTCAACTCAATGGAGTATTTGTCTAAGCATTCCAGAATAGCCAGGGTAGTTGATGCACACAGCTTATTGACGTGAACAAGAAAACATGAAATGGATCTGCTTAGAGATCTGGGGGCTATGTTTCATGGTTTACTGATGATATGAGTTATTATTCAACTGAGATCAGCAATTCTTAAAGATCAAAAAAGGTATGTGAAGGAGAGGGAGAAGAAAGGGGTTTTAGCCTTTAAATAAGTATCATAAACCACAGCTTAGATCTGTTTTCTGGTGATTTGGCTTCACTATTTTTCCAGATGTCATTATTCCTATTATTTATTTATTTATTTATTTATTTTTGCTGTGTTGCGCCTTCGTTTCTGTGCGAGGGCTTTCTCTAGTTGTGGCAAGCGGGGGCCACTCTTCATTGCGGTGCGCGGGCCTCTCACAATCGCGGCCTCTTGTTGCGGAGCGCAGGCTCAGTAGTTGTGGCTCACGGGCCCAGTTGCTCCGCGGCATGTGCGATCCTCCCAGACCAGGGCTCGAACCCACGTCCCCTGCATTAGCAGGCAGATTCTCAACCACTGCGCCACCAGGGAAGCCCCTATTCCTATTTTTTATACCTACCCATCTGTAGAAGTACTGAAATACTGAAACCCCACCACATAGCTTGTCCTGGCTATAGCAATATCTGGTCTGACTTCATCAAACACATACACACATTTTTTTTTTCCTTCCTTATTTTTGTTTTTCTACTTTTCTTCCCCCTTTAATAGAGACTGCAACCTCACACTGGATCATTTACATGCTTTATATACATAATTTACATAAATATGTTTACATACCTCTTCTTAAAACTTTTGTGTGGCAAGAATTTCATGCCCCAGCCTCCAAAGAATGACTGACTCCATATTCATTTATAACTTAGTGACCCTAATCTAACATTCTTTTAGGTCGGAAACATCCAGTCTGCAAGTTTATTTATTTATTTATTTATGTCTGTCAAGCACGCAACACCGGGAAAACATTGAGTTGAGAAGGGCAGGGCTTGTTCAGATAGGACTGTCTTTGTTCATATTTCTCAGGATCTGAGAGGTTGGCAGCTAACTTTCACACTGTCCTTTTTAATCGATTTTTAAAAAATAAATTTATTTATTTATTTTTGGCTGCGTTGGGTCTTCATTGCTGCACGCGGGCTTTCTCTAGTTGCAGAGAGCGGGGGCTACTCTGTTGCGGAGCTCGGGCTTCTCGTTGCAGTGGCTTCTCTTGTTGTGGAGCACGGGCTCTAGGTGCGCGGGCTTCAGTAGTTGTGGCACGCGGGCTCAGTAGTTGTGGCTCACGGGCTCTAAAATGCATGCTCAGTAGTTGTGGCACACAGGCTTAGTTGCTCCACGGCATGTGGGATTTTCCCAGACCAGGTCTCGAACCCGTGTCGGCTGCATTGGCAGCCGGATTCTTAACCACTGCACCACCAGGGAAGTCCCTCACACTGTCCTTTTTGTGTTGGATTGGCCTGTGGCCTCCTATAGCCTTTGCTATTTAGTAGACCTTTGGAGTCATGAAGTCTTTTGTCTCTATCTGAAGTGATCCAAAGGGGCAAGACACTGATTCTGCACTTGAATAAACCACACCTCCTAAGTGCATAGGAATTCAGCACATATTTTTATGGAAACCAACACTATCCATTCCAGAGTATTCAAAAGTGCCCCCCCAAATCCTAAGAACATTCTCTGACAAGGCTGAATTACATCAAAATTCCAAATTGGTAAAGGGCTCCCCTCTCTCAGCACTCTCCAGGTATTTACTACCCATACCCTGAACATGCCCTGACCTTCCAACCTCCAACTCTTTGCTCCTACTGTACCCATAAGTCACCTGTTCTATTCTTGTGAAGACCAGCTTGGCTTCCTCTAAGAGGAAATGCCCAGGTAAAATTAAACTCTCAGAATTTGTTGTTTGACTTTCTATCACAGTACTTTGGTACTTGATGTGACTGGCCTGACAATGAGGCTGCCACTCCCTTGAGTATCCAACCTATTTGATTAGACTAATCTGCCTCGCTGGGCCACAGTCCCTTCTTCTCTCACTTTTTATGTGTATTTTCTATCAGAATTATTTATGTTACTATCTTTCTCCTACACAGCTCTTCCAGGTTAGAGTTGCCAATCTGGCAAATTAATTTAAGCTGACTTTTTAGATGATAAGTACTTCTTGGATTGCCTCTTTTACACAACATTTACATTTAGAGGACTCTACAATGCTAAAAGGCAAAATAATTTCACAAAGTATGGCAGGTCTAAGAAAATTATTCTCAGGTGAGATAGTCCATTAATAGTCTTCAAAAATTCATCAAATACCTAGTCACTTCCACCTGCCTATTTCAAGGTCCGATACATCTTTATATTATGCTGGGTGTTGCCCAAAGTTCAGCTCCTCTGAAACTGAACTAATTTAGTGTCAAATGCTGTATTCATTCTCCATTTCTATGTAATGTACATAATCTTCATTAGTACTTTTATACATGAACAAATTCTGGGCTATGGGTTGCACTTGGTGGGAGGCAGAGGGTGGAGGAAACTGTGGGTGTGAGACTGGTCATTGCCAGTTAACAACAGGTGCGAATGCTGCTCTTTAAATTTAGCCATTGCACTTGGCATCTTGTTTCTCAGCCATCACTTATGGCAACCACGGCCGATTTGGAAAGGATCAAGGAAAGGATGACAGAAAGAGTCATGTTTATTAAAAGGCAGAGAGAAACAGTTTTGTTCTCTTTTCTTTAATAAAAACTAGCCTAAGGAAAAAAAAAGCAGCATGAGACTTGGGAAGTGTAAAGACAGCTTAGAGTGAAAAGGGGAAGAGATAATAATCATTAACAAATTGTTCTTAATTAGGCACTTTAAAATCATTCCAGCTCCCAAAACTTGGGAGCCAAATTATCTCAAATTTGGGTGGAGACTAAGAAAATAATTACTATTAATTGAGAGTTGGGATAAGAGTAGGGGACAAGACCTGAATGAGTATAATTTATTTATTCATTTATTCAATCAGTCAATCAAGAAAAATATATTGAATGCCTATTATATGCCAGGCAATATACTAGGAGAAATTTTCCAAAATTCACATTTTCTGCGTCATGTATTTCTTTTTCTAAAATGCTCATTTATCCATCCTAACCTTGAAATGGGATCAGTTCTTCCCATAACATTTATATATCACTCAGAATTCCTGAAAGATCCCTTGAGTTATCTCAGAGCATCAATATAACATGAATTTGAAACATACTACTAATGTAATAACCACCACACCCAACAACATTCCTAGGAAGACATATGAAGAAATTGTAGTTTTTGCTATCAATGTGTGGTAGCATTCAGTTCTACTTAAATAATTTCTGTTTTACTGCCTAAAGTATAAACAAAATTTAGCCTCAGAGCATTTTAAGAAGACTTTGCATTCCTATCTTCATGCCTTGCTTTGCTAATATGTATATATATATTAGTTTGAAACAGGGTCCTTTGGCTTATCCAGCATCAGAGGGAATAACTCGTTCAATAAACTTGTTAAAATTTAAGCAAGGTTTAGAGCATTTACAGATGCTACTACTTTAAGTACAGATGCTACTACTTTAAGGTCCTCAAGCAATTAGACCTATTAACCTATTCAATCAAAAACACAATTATTGGGCTTCCCTGGTGGCGCAGTGGTTGAGAGTCCACTTGCCGACGCAGGGGACGAGGGTTCGGGCTCCGGTCCGGGAGGATCCCACATGCCGCGGAGCAGCTGGCCCCGTAAGCTATGGCAGTTGAGCCTGCGCGTCTGGAGCCCGTGCTCCGCAACGGGAGAGGCCGCAACAGTGAGAGGCCCACGTACCGTAAAAAAAAAAAAAAAAAAAAAAAAAAAACCACAATTATTGTCAAGAAGAAAATTTCACAAATACCTCTAGATTATAAACCCAGGAGGGCACGTGAAAGGATCCAAACTCAGAATCCCAAGCTAATTGGGAAATGCCATTTTTATTAATTCCCATGATGTAGAACCCACTCAAGAGGATTTGAGAAAGATTGTAAAGATTTGATGGTTCTTTTAAAATGGACTTTTCTGGGCTTCCCGGGTGGCGCAGTGGTTGAGAGTCCGCCTGCTAATGCAGGGGACACGGGTTCATGTCCCGGTCCGGGAAGATCCCACGTGCCTCAGAGCGGCTAGGCCCGTGAGCCATGGCCGCTGAGTCTGCGCATCCAGAGCCTGTGCTCCGCAACGGGAGAAGCCACAGCACGGAGAGGCCCACGTACCGCAAAAAAAAAAAAAGTAAAATGGACTTTTCTGCTTTCTTATCAATTTTGTATTTTAGAAGGTGAAAAAATATAAACATACACAAAAAACTTCCTGTTTGCCAACATGGGTCCTTCTCCCAGAAATAATCCTGGGAAATGAATGAACTTTTAAATTAAATTTTACATATAGGCGAATTTTGAAAAGTAAAACCCTAGTTAGTCATTTCTGGAATGCATCTTTTAGGATGGTAACTCTCGATCTTTGTTCCATCTTGGCAGATAAATTTTTCACACATGCTCATCACAAATAATAGCTCACTAAAAGCATCTGAATAAATAAGACAAACTTTGGTTTATACAGATTCCAAGTGTGTTAGTTGTAACTACATTATGCCCAGATGTCTCTGTGTATTAAAGTATCTGAAATATTTCTTAAATATAATAAAAGAGTTTCTTCTGTAACTTCAGTAGTGGCTTTCCCTGAGTTTCAAGAAATTCATTCATTATTTCCATAAATAATGTGATTTGTTGGTTGAGTTGCCACAGCTAACAAAATAAAGGCTCTGGTCTCACAGAACTTAGTATTTAATGATAAGAGATAAGGGAAGCAGGAAAGTATTGCAGGAGGGCATCTAACCCATTTTTGAGGATCTGGGAAGGCATCTCAGGGAAAGTAATATTTGGTGAGACCTGAAAGATTGGTAGGAGTAAATGCCAGAGTCGTGAAATGGGCGAGGCAACAGGAGCAGGTTACATAGGATTTTATAAACCCTATTAAGGAATTTTGATTTTACCCAAAGAGCACAGATAAGTCTCGAAGGATTATAGAAATGGGAGACATTAGAGAATAGTTGGAGACTAGAAAGACTAAAGGCAGGGAGACAAATTAGGAGATCTAGGCAAGAAATACCAGTGGCATGTTTTATAGTATTGGCCATAGGGAAAAACAGATTAATTTGAGAGAGACTGTATAAGAAGTTGAATTGAAAAGTATTGGTAATTAGTAGGATATTAGTGGGTGGGAAGGAAGGAGAGTCAAGTGTCAAGGGAGACTTCTAGGTGCCTCACTTGGGCAACTGGGTAGATGCTCATGCCATACACTGAAAGAGGAAACACAGAAAGAAAAGTTTTGCTAGGGGAAGATGATGAGTTCAGTTTTGAAAATGTATGCCAGGTGCTTGAGACATCCCAGGAAAAATATTCATCAGACATTTGGTTTTTTGAATCTAAGACTCATGAAGGACATCTATGCTATAGAAATAGATGTGGGGGTCATCAACATATAGACAGTTGGTAATTGAAGCCGGATGACAACACCAAGGATGAGTATGCAGAAGAAAAGAAGATCTAAGAAATTAGTTTCCATTTAATGTGCTAACTAGAAGATCTAAGAAATTAGTTTCTATTTAATGTGCTTCCATAATATGTGCTTAACAAATATTTGATTTGAGAAAATGAATAAAAACATGTCAGTAAACTCTAGAAGGCCTTTTTAATATTTGCACAGGAATTTTTCAGGTGACTGACATTCACTGGCCTCAGATAGTGGCAATGAGTTGTTTAGTCTTCAAAAATGTTCTGGGCTCCTGAAAAAGTTTTTTAAACCTAATGTAAGATTCTTATTTTATTACAATGACGATATGTGTAAAGTTCCCAAGTTGAGTTCTAATACTTCAGAAAGAAGCAAACTTACATACACAGCATAATTCCCTGCACATAATTCATGCTCAATAAACATGTATTTAAAGAGATTTGTGGAATGAATGAATAAACATATGAATGAAATACATATTCCTATCTTCTCACAATAAAGAAAGTTTTTTAATATAAATTTATTTATTTATTTATTTATTTATTTATTTATTTATGGCTGCATTGGGTCTTTGTTGCTGCGTGCAGGCCTTCTCTAGTTGCAGGGAGCAGGGGCTACTCTTCATTGCAGTGCGCAGGCTTCTCATTGAGGCGGCTTCTCTGTTGTGGAGCACAGGCTCTAGGTGTGCAGGCTTCAGTAGTTGTGACACGCGGGCTCAGTAGTTGTGGTTCACGGGCTCTAGAACGCAGGCTCAGTAGTTGTGGCGCATGGGCTTAGTTGCTCCGCGGCATGTGGGATCTTCCTGGACCAAGGCTTGGACCTGTGTTCCCTGCATTGGCAGGCAGATTCTTAACCACTGTGCCACCAGGGAAGTCCCAAAGAAAGTTATAGTACTTCCACTCCACTACTCTTATATTTGTTGAGGTACTACATAGTACTTATGTAATTCATAATTACATAATTGAGACATAGTAATTCAGTCCCTAGAAACATTTAATCAAAAGAAGCACATCTGAACTAGTAAGTCTAACTGGGCATATTGAGAGAGAGCTGGGGTGATATATCCAACAAAGAACTCATGTTCAAAATATATAAAGAGCTCTCACAAATCAATAAGAAAAAGGCAGCAACTCAACAGAAAAATGGGCAAAAGACTTGAACAGATAATTCACAAAAGAGGAGATCAAAATAACCAGTAAACGAATGAAAAGGTGGTTGACTTCATTCCCCATGGGGGAAATGCAAATTAAAAACCACAATGCAAAAAAAAAAAAAAAAAAAACCCCACAATGCAATAGTACTTCAAGCCCACCAGAATAGTCAAAATGAAAAAGATGAAAAATATCAAGTTCTCATAAGGCTATGGTGCAATCTCAACCTCCATTGTTGCTGATGAGAGTTGTAAATTGGTACAACCACTGTATCAGTCACAGTACATACATTCAGGAGACAGAAACCACACCAGTTACTTGAAAAGAGACAATTTAATATAAAGAATTGTTAATAAGAGCCTCTTCTCTAAGTTTTAATAATTCTAACCATTTTCCTTTGTTTTCTCAGCCCTAGGGATTGTAGCTGCTTCTTGTAGTTGCTACCTAATGATTTATTCGTTTTCTTTTTACCCTTGTTAACATCTTTATATCTAGTTAACAATTATTTATACTAAATTATCTCTGTTCATGTAACTGGTATGGTTTTTTTCTCCTGATTGATACAGAATTGGTACCAGGAATGATCCAGGAAACAGACCCACAAATATGGGATTTAAGGATTATTATGATCAAGTCATTGGGCTTGACTACAGTGCTGAGCTCCTTGCCAAAAAGAAACATGATGCTAGTAATCAGTGACATGCAGTATATTCACACAATCAAATTAGGACCTATGAGTGAATGTGATTATTTGCCTGCTGAGACAAATGTCTTGGGGGCTCCAAGTGGCTGCTGCATTTTAGCAATGTGACAATAATGATGACTCCTAGGACTCTCGTGTGGCCGGTGACCCAGAAATCTAAAGGTGTAGGTTCTCATGTTACTGAGAGTGGAGGTACAGCAGCGCTGGTTTGAGGATTAAAACTGTACAACTCATATTCTGGTAGCAAGCAATGATCCTCCCACACACAATGGGAGTAGTTCAGACTTAGTGATCTTTCTGGGAAACTATTCTGTGCACATGGGAGGCATAATTGAGCTACTTAATTCAAGACTGGCCTAATTTCTAAAACAAAATTTTCTATTACAAACATAAAAAACAGAGATTGAAAGATGGAAATAGAAAACACCTTAGAAATAATCTAGTCCTATACTCTGACTGGACCAAAAATTTTTTTTTTCTTTTAAGGAGACTCAGAGAAGTGAGTGACTTAGCCAATCAAGAATTAATTTAGTAGCAGAGTTAGGATGAAACATGCCATCACCAACTGCTGAGGACTTACTAGGTATCAGGCACTGTGCTGAGTGCTTTCATATGTATTAGCTGATTTAATCCTCTCACTAACATTATGACATAGGTATTAATATTCCTAATACTAATTAGGATGAGGAACAACAGATGAGGAAATTGAGGTTAAGTGATTTGTCCAAGTTCAGTACCAAAACCCAGGAATGAAGGACTCCAGCTCCTACACTCTTAACCATTAACATAATCTGCCTCTCTGGAAGCCAGCATTGATTTAAGTTCAATATAATACTCTTTAAGCTACAATTTAGCATTGCTTCCCCCACCTGCCCACCGCCAGGCTAATCAGTTTGCAGTGGGAAAAAAAGCAACATGGAAGGTTAGGCCTGAAAAAGGGTTTTCTAATTCAGTCTCTTAGTCCACAGTGAAGTCACTGAAGTCTAAGCACGCAACTGACTTTCCCAATGCCAAAAGCTGTTTCGGGGTGAAGGCAGAAATGTGAGCCAAGTTTCCTAAATCTCAAGGCAGTTCTCTTTTAACTATACCACAAAATCTTCCCCTCCCACATTCTCTTCTTTCAGAAGTTGGTATTGGTATAGGGTCCAAAGTTCTTGTTGACTCCTTAATTGGACTGGCTGATATGGGACAGGCAAGGTTGTTCATTAAATGTACACAGTTTCTACTTCCTGGTCCATATTCAATACCATCTCCAGATGGACAGCTACTGTGTGCTGTGCTGAAAAGTCCCCTCTGTTTTCAAACTGCTTCTCTACATTCATTTTACTTTTATACCTCAAACCCTCACACTGTTTGCTCCTTTGGGTTGAAACACTGGAAAAATACTTTATTAAGATACCAATGGATGGTATAACGAAAGGAAGGTCTTCTTTAGCTGGAACTCGTTTACGTAATTAGTACTCATCTCTCAGCAGAGTACTGGAGGAGTGGGACTCTGGAAAGACTAGGATTTTTATGGCAGGATCCAACAGCATAGGATGACCTGAGAGGTGTGAGGTAGGTTACAGTGGGAACAGCAGTGATGAGTCATGACCCTATGAGGCCACTGAGCACGTGGGGAAGATGGGAAAGAACTGAAAGTCAGGAAGTGGCTTAGAAAAGGGGTGGAGAATAGAGCATCTTTGTACAAATTAGCAAAAGAGGCCCCTTGCACATCTTGGAGAATGGAGCCCAGACTGGATTTCTACCCCCACTGGCCCGCTCGTACACTGACCAACCAGTTATGACAGACTTGTATAAATCACATCCATCATAATGTTGCTGGGCGGCTGCCCTGCCTGCCACCCCGGCTGTTGCTACTCTTTTCCCAAGATAGCTACAGAAAAACAGAAGAGAACTAACGTTCACAGTGCTGGCCACCGCCCTCCATTTACTGAGCCCCTACTCTGTGTAGTCACTGTTGTCACAAAAAACTCAGTGAATTAGATATTATTTCCGCAACCTTACAGATGAGAAAAATAATAGCCCAAAGAGTTTAAGTAATTTCCCAAAGGCACATAACTAAGAAATCATTAGAAGAGGCTAAGCACTCTGGGCAGAGCTGAATCGAATTGAGGTGACTCATGCTTATCTTTGTCTCACTATACCACGCCCCTATACAGAAAATTGCTTTCCTATAATTTGTGTAGTTGTACATTTTCAGTTATGCCAACCCTATTCTTTACTACAAAGCATTGAGCTTCAGTGGTCTAATTTATCACAGGTAAGCACATGGGTTTCTTATTGGTAAGTGGACCATCTGGCAGGCAGTATGTGGGAGCAGGCCCTTTGGCAAGGTGATAAGAAGGTTAATTAAGTCTAGATTTTAGAGTATTTTTTAACCTGAAAGAAAGAAATATTGTTAGCAATAATATTGAGTACTAGATATTTGCAAGGTTTGGGGCTGTGTTCTACATAAACACTACATTATAACTTCTTGTTTAATCTTCACAATATCCCTATGAGGAAAATACTATACTAGCCCCCATTTTTCAGTTGAGAAAATCGTGACATTGAGAAGTAACTTGCTAAAGATCCCCTGGCTGGTAAGCAGTGAGGCCAAGATCTAGGATATCTGACACCAGAGTCCCCACACTTAACTTATTCCACTATACTACCTCTCCTGGTATGGAATAGTTCAGGACGTGGTCTCAGAGTAAATCCTATAGAAACTTAGATTATTAGCTCCAAAGTAATCACTCTGAGCCCACAGAGTAGCGTCATGATAAAAATACAAATAAAAAAGAGGTTTGATGTTTTTAAAATAATTTCTTTGCTACATTAATTTCTTTTTTTATGTTTTAGTGTACTAGATAATCAGCACCTCCGGGGCAAATGCCATGTCTTTGATTTTCTTCTGTTTCCTTCACTCACTTAATCATTATTGAATGATATCGAGCTTTTGCTATGGAGAAGGCACTACAGTGCCTAACACTGAGGTTGGTGTATAATGGAGAACATTCAAATATTTATTTGGTTTATTGATTGGTTAGAGAAGGCAGAGGCTTTACCTCAAGTTCTCTAGGTGTAGTCCCATAGGAATTAATAATTAATGATTCTGATAATTTTATCACCAAATCACTGAGACAACATTTCACTGGGTAGGGGTTGAGTTAGAATCTATGTTTCAAATGACAACTTGTGAATTGGTGGTAGTCAGAAAATGCTCAATAATTATAACCTTTCTAGGAAGTAAGTAAATTGAAAATAATACTTGCTTGCCCTTTCCTCTAAAATTGAAAGGCTCTCTGATATGTTAGCCTGCAGTAATATCAAAAGTTTGTAGCTCATGTTACAGTGGAAGATTACTGGACTGAATGTCAATATTATGACATAGTATGAGTGTGTTTCGTGTTTGGTAATTGCAATCATTGTTGCTTTTGTTGTGGTCACCCATTTACAATGCTTGGTGTCAGTCTATTTATCTCTTGTAAAAATAAAATACAGTGTGTGTGTGTGAAAAAAAGTTTGTAGTTCAGTTTATCCACTAGGGTCCTCTACCTTGTTTTAGAAAGTATAGGAAATCCTTTATTTATAGCAAGTCAACTCACAGTTCTCACTTCAGGACTCTGCCTGCAACCGTCAAGTTCGACTTACAGTACCCTTGGTGAACCCAAAACAAACAGGCATATAGTGCCCAGCACTTTTGAGGAAATGCATTTCTACCATATTGCAACAAAAATACCCACAATCTGATATCTAATGTCTACATTTTGCTGAAGAAATATACAACAAGAAAAATAGGGATGAAAAACAAATATTCTTGAATCTATTTCTCAAAAAGCCATTGAGTAGCCTAAAGTTTACCTAGAAATTGCCTTAAAGGTAAAAATTAAAGTATTGCCATGGCTTTCTGTGACATAGTAGAAAGGGTATTAGAAGTGATTTTGGAGATCTAGATTGTAAACCCAGGTCTAACTACTATGTAATCTGTGTGACCTTGGGCAAAATACTTAACATCAGCTTCCTTATCTGTAAAACAACATTCTCCTCTCTGGGTTGTTGTAAAGGTTAAAAATAATAATAATGTACATAAAACTATGTGGCACCTTTAAAAATATCAGTTTAATCAAAACCAGAAATTTTATGTTAAAGATGTTTCTCTTTTTTTTCCTTCTTTTTTTATACGGCAGAAAAACCAACACAAGTTTAATGACATATATATGCCCTGTACATATGAGAGATACCCAGGGAAACTAATGTTTCTTCATCTACTAAATTGTTGTCAAAAACTAGGAAAATAATTATGGAAGATAATAAAGTCTTTGTTCATTTGTCCCCTACCTTTCTGGAGTTCTGATTTATATGAGGAGTTTTACCACTGAGGAAGTCTACATGAGATTTATATCTCTTCCAGCAGGGCAAAATGTCCATGCCCTTGAAAATACATGAGAAGAGTACCACGTGTCAGCTTATATAATGAGAACTCAGCTCACTATAGTGCATCTCTTAGAACATTTTTCATTCAGTGAAGTGTTCTGTTTTGTTATTGAGGTGTAGTTGATTTACAGTATTAGTTTCAATATTAGGTATATGACATTCTAGAGTTATTATAAAAGTTAAAGTTTAAGGTTATTATAAAATATTGGCTATGTTCCCTGTTCTATACAATATATCCTTGCAGCTTATTTATTTTATCCATAGTAGTTTGTACCTCATAATCCCCTACCCCTATCTTGCACCTTCCCCTTCTCTCTCCCCACTGGCAGCCACTAGCTTGTTCTCTATATCTGTGAGTCTGTTTCTGTTTTGTTATATTCATTCGTTTTATTTTCTAGATTACACATATAAGTAATAACATACAGTATTTGTCTTTCTCTGACTTATTTCATTAAACATAATACCCTCTAGGTCCAACCATGTTGTTGTAAAGGGCAAAATTTCGTTATTTTTATGGCTGAGAAGTATTCCATTGTATGTATATTCCACATCTTCTTTATCCATTCTTCTGTTGATGGAAGTTAGGTCACCACCATATCTGGGCTATTGTAAATAATGCTGCAATGAACATTGGGGTGTATGTATCTTTTCGAATTAGTGTTTTTGTTTTCTTTGGATATATTCCCAGGAGTGGAACTGCTGGATCATATGGTAGTTCTATTTTAGTTTTTTGAGGAACCTCCATATTATTTTCCACCAATTTACATTCCCATTTTCTCCACAAGGGTTCCATTTTCTCCAAATCCTCACCAACATTTGTTACTTGTGGTCTTTTTCTTTTTTTTTAATTTATTTATTTTTGGCTGGATTGGGTCTTTGTTGCTGCGCACGGGCTTCCTCTAGTTGCGGCGAGCGGGGGCTACTCTTTGTTGTGGTGCACAGGCTTCTCGTTGCAGTGGCTTCTCTTGTTGTGGAGCACTGGCTCTAAGTGCACAGGCTCAGTAGTTGTGGCACGCGGGCCCTAGAGTGCAGACTCAGTAGTTGTTGCACACGGGCTTAGTTGTTCCTCAGCATGTGGGATCTTCCCAGACCAGGGATCGAACGTGTGTCCCCTGCATCAGCAGGTGAATTCTCAACCACTGTGCCACCAGGAAGTCCCATTTGTAATCTTTTTGATGACAGCCATTCTGACAGGAATGAGGTGATACCTCATTGTGGTTTTGATTTGCATTTCTCTAATAATTAGCAATGTTGAGCATCTTCTCACGTGCCTGTTGGCTATCTGTATGTCTTCTTTGGAAAAATGTCTATTCAGGTCTTCTGTCCATTTTTTAAATAGGTTGTTTGTTTTTTTGATATAGAGTTATATGAGCTGTTTACATATTTTGGATATTAACCCCCTTTTCAGTCACATCATTTGCAAATATTTTTCTCACATTCTGTAGGTTTTATCAATGGTTTCCTTTGCTGTGCAAAAGCTTTTAAGTTTAATTAGGTCCCATTTGTTTACTTCTGCTTTTGCCTTAGGAGACAGATCCAAAAAATATTACTATGATTTATGTTAAAGACTATTCTGCCTAGGTTTTCTTCTAGGAGTTTTATGGTTTCCTGTTTTACATTTAGGTCTTTAATCCATTTTGAGTTTATTTTATTTTTAAATTTTTTTATAAAGTTATTTATTTACTTACTTATTTTTGCCTGTGTTGGGTCTTCATTGCAGTGCATGGGCTTCTTATTGCAGTGGCTTCCCTTGTTGCTGAGCACAGGCTCTAGGCACACGGGCTTCAGTGGTTGTGGCATGTGAGCTCAGTAGTTGTGGTGCACGGGCTTAGCTGCTCCACGGCATGTGGTATCTTCCCCGACCAGGGCTTGAACCCGTGTCCCCTGTATTGGCAGGCAAATTCTTATCCGCTGTGCCACCAGGAAAGCCCATTTTGAGTTTATTTTTGTATATGGTACAAGAAAATGTTCTAATTTCATTCTTTCATGTAGCTGTACAGTTTTCCTGGCACCACTTATTGAAGAGACTGTGTTTTTCCCCATTGTATATTTTTGCCTTCTTTGCCACAGATTAATAGACCCTATGTGCCTGGGTTTATTTCTGGGCTGTCTATTCTGTTCCTTTGATTTACGTGTCTGCTTTTATGCCAGCACCATACTGTTTTGATTACTGTAGCTTTGTAGTACTGTCTGAAATCAGGGAGCATGATACCTCCAGCTCTGTTCTTCTTTCTCAAGATTGATTCTGTTATCCAGGGTCTAGTGAAAAATTTCTTGATTTCTGAATTATGACTGGTCTCATTCATCTGAATCTACCAAGTTAAGCAATAGATGTCCTAAATGTAAGACAAAAGATGACCCTTCTCCCTTTCTCTTCTATATTTTCTTCTCCTCCTCTGGCCTATTCTCAGACTGACACAATGGACTAGCCAACCCATTGAAAACCTGAGTTCTCTAGCTTGCTGATTCACACCATCTTTAAGCAAAGAGATAATTATTTTTAACTTGTAATGTCTTTTTTTCTGGTTCCTAATGAGCTTCAGTCAGCCAAGGTCCTTTTTCACATTACACAAGTAAACACTTAAATAACAGAAGAAATATGACAACGTCCAAAAGGAATTTCAATTTGAGATTGTTTTCCTTTAGAGATTGTTAAAATATGAATTATTCTGTCCACCTATAATGAAAAGTTAACTGAACTGACACTGGTTAATCTCTAATAGCATTACACTGCCACTTTTTGATGAAGTCCAGTAATTAAGTAGTCCTGCAGCTTAACAGCAGGATCAGTGGGCAGAGAGTTAGAA
Source organism: Mesoplodon bidens (assembly GCF_964165515.1). Taxonomy (NCBI): domain Eukaryota; kingdom Metazoa; phylum Chordata; class Mammalia; order Artiodactyla; family Ziphiidae; genus Mesoplodon; species Mesoplodon bidens. Next base: position 169,530,589 of record NC_138176.1, read on the forward strand.
GACTTGGACTCTATTTTCATTTCTAGCTCTGGCTCATTACCATTACTTTGCCCTGACCACCTTCTATTATTACTCAGAATCTCAGTTATATTAGCAGTGCAGAGTGATCTGGAAAAACCACCCTGTAAGCTAACAACTAAGAGGATGCAGCAGTCTTATTCCTACAATTGATGTACCATTATGGTCTCAGGCAAGAAATTGTCTAACTTGGTGCCTCAGTTTCTTTATCTGTAAAAACATGATAAATTATTTGCTCCTCTTTCCCCCAGTTTCCTCACAGAAATACAGTGATGGAAATTGTGTCAGTGCTATAAAAGATTTTTGAGGGACTTCCCTGGTGGTCCAGTGGGTAAGACTCCATGCTCCCAGTACAGGGGGCCCGGGTTTGATCCCTGGTCAGGGAACTAGATCCCAAATGCTGCAACTAAGAGTTTGCATGCTGCAACTAAAAGATCCCGCATGCCACAACTAAGACCCAGTGGAGCCAAATAAATAAATAAATGTTAAAAGAAAAAGATTTTTGATTTCTTTAGACTGTTGCCACATAAAGAGAAATGTCCTTTTGATTATATCTACTGGTATTTTTAGGTACCAATGCTCCCTGAGTTTGAGACATATCGATTCTACTTAGAAAAGAGTACTATTTATATTGCCATTCTTTGCAGAATCTTTGCAAAAATAAAATATGCTATAGAGAATATGCTTTAAGAAAACAAAATTATTCCACAAAATTTGTGATTGTTGGCAGTTAAAAATTCTGATTCACATTATCACCCCTAATCATCTTAACTTGAGGGAGACTGCTTATTAATTTAGAGTTGTCCATAGCCATCTTGTCTAGCTAGCAAATACCAGCTAACAAATGAGGATACTACTCAGTTGATCCTAATTATTCCAGGATTTTTGTAAGTGCCTGAAAAAAGTGTGTAGGTAGTGAGGGATCTTAAAATCTAACCATTGTTGACAGCTACTCTATTTAGGTTTGTGTGTGTCAAACATAAGAATTTTATAGGGATATTCACCTATCTCATGTAGATAATAGGAGGGTTGATAGATAACAAGTAATAACCTACCTAATTGCTAAAAGAAGTATTATCCTTACAATGCCCATTTTAATTTTTAAAGATTGTGATGATAATGTATTTTGTTATACAATCTCTTTGTCACATTAGAGTACTAGCAAATCCAAAACTCAGCCAGTGAAGGAAAAAATTCTCAGACTGAGTCAGAAAATCATATTAATTCAAAGACAGGTCTGAAACCGAAAGGTAAATTTAAAGGAATAGAGGAACATAAGTACCAAAAAAAAAAAGTCAGCCAAGGAAGACCAAAGATAGCCTGGTAACTGACAGAGATCCTTGCAGGCCGGTCAGAACTGTAGGTGCCTGGTAACAAGTGTCGAGGATTAATCACTAGGAAACTGGTGAAGGCAGGAAATCCAGTTACTAAGGTAGGAAATCCAGTTACTTTGGTTACAAAAAATATAGAAAGAAAACCTGTAAAACTGCTTGAGGACAGATCTTCATTTATTCATTCAATAAATATATACTAAAATAAATAAATAAATAAATATATACTAAGCACCAGTGTATGCCAGCCACTATTTTAGACACTGGGGAATCAGCAGTGAACAGAACAAAGTTCACTGGCCTTGTGCAGCTTATATTTTAGTTATGGGGAGAAGCAGAAAATAAACAAACAAGTAAGTAAAATATATGGTATGTCAATAGAAATGAGTCTATGGAGAAAATTTAAGTGGCCAATTCTGGGAGTAGGAAGTGGGGTTGCAATTTTAAATAGGTGGTAGAGAAGGCCTCACTGAGAAGAGGGCATAAAAGCAAAGACTTGGACAAGACAAGAGGGAAGGAGAGAGTCATGCAGCTAAGGAAGAGTGTTCTAAGCAGAGAATACAGCAAATGCAAAGACCTTGCTTGAAACAGGATCCTGCCCAGCACATCTGAGCAAAAGTAAGGAGGCCATCATATTTGGAGTGAGTAGAGCGAGGAAGGGGGAAGAATAGGAAACGATGTCAGAGAAGTAAAGAGAGAGACACACCAATTATTTTGGGCCCTGAAGATCATTGTGAGGACTCTGGCTTTTACTTTGTGTGAAATGAGAAACTATAAGGGATTACTGAGCAGTGGAAGGGCACAATGTGACTTACCCATTAAAAAGGATCAATATGACTAGTGTTTTGAGACTAGACCACAAGGAGGCAAGATGGAAGCAAGACCATTTAGGATACTATTCCAATAATCCAGGTGTGGTAGAGGGGAGAGAAGTGATGGGAATATGGCTATATTCTGAAGGTAGAGCCATCAGGATGTGCTAATGGACTTGAAATAAAAGGGAAGAGAAAGAGAGGAGTCAAACATGACACAGACTTTAGGCCTGAAAAACATGAAAACGGAGTGGCTGTTTATTGACACAGGGAAAATTGTGGGAGGGGTCTTAACCTACTTTGCATCCTTATGGTCTAGAACAATAGGAAACAAATGGGAATGTTCAGTGCACACCAGTAATCTAATCTGAATCTAGTTTCCATGTATTTGAGATGAGTTGTTCTGATAGAAGACTGACTCATTTGAGTTACTAAACTAGGGCTTGGTTCTAGAATCTGGGGCAAGGTTAAAAGCATTGGTATGTTAGAGCTAAGTTGCTCTAGCTAGCAAGAGCCAATTGCTATTTTCAGGATATTATTGCAAGCCAGGTGTTAAACATAGCCGTGTTTTAAACTTAAGTATATACACTTACAGCTAGAAAATTATATTAAACACGAAGTTAAAAATATTGAAATTCATTACTTCCTAATTATTTTACTACATTTTACTATTACCTATGCTCTTGAAGTTACTTATGTTTGTTGTGTCTATATGATAGAAATACTGTATAATGATGTGCTACTGTGCATCTCTTCCCAACTCTGTGTTCAGTGATGTTATGTCAGTAGCTTTAAATTGGCCATGGTGTGAGTATTTACAATACAAAAGTTGGCAAATGCTACAAATGAGGGCTCCCCAGTCCTTCCCTGTCCCCAGAGCTGGTTAAATGTGTAAGTGAGAATTTAGTGGTACCAGCTTTGAAGGCAATGATAGGGGATGAACCAACATATTTACAACATTTATATTTTGTAAATATACACAGGTATAGGCACTGAACATGGAGTATTACAGTATGGTTTTACAGGAGGTCTTCCCTGTTGGGGCAAGGGAGGGTGGAGGACTGAGGAAATTGTGGTAGGAGACAGACACAAAAGGAATTCCACAAAAAGAAAGAAAGGCCTTAATTACTGACCAAACTAGGAATTGCTAAAAGAGATCAGCATCTATATTCAATCAATGCCTTAATAGAATTAAACCTAGAACAAATTACAAACTGTTAACAAGGGAGATTAACAGCTTTGGACTGCTTATTTGTATATCTGATATTGCAAGGGATGAAGAGAAAATGGGGATGAATCAATGCCGTGAGTAGTGACTGCATATTTGTGAGAATTTCCTATATCCAGAATTTTATATTATGTTGTTAGGCCTTGAAAGAAAGAAACAGTAAGGATACTTAAGAAATTGTCTAAGTATTCCTGTGAGCCAGCTAGAAAAACAATACAGTTTAGTTTTACTATATATATACGTATATATATATATATGTATATATATATATACACACACAGTATATATATAGATATATATATACACACAGAATATATATGAACAATGATGAAAAAGCGCAGCATTTTGTGATTCATTTCTCAAAAGAAGCATAAAAATATCTATATTAATTGCAAACATGGTAATTAAAACAACAAAAACTTGAAAATGACAAAGGAGACTATGAAAAAAATACGTCTTTGATCCCCAGTTTTCCCCAAATCTTTCCACTTCACTGTTTCTAAATGTTTCCAAAAATGTTCTTTTTTCCCTTCCTTAAATATATTCATTCTCCATTTCCCATTCTCCCCTACTGGCTTTTTGTTCAAAGCTTTAATCTTTTTTTACTTAAAATGTTTTCATAAGTTGTTTTCCATAGCTCGGTAAAACTTCCTATTTAGCAGAATCACTTGGTTTGAGCATTAGTCTTGTTTTGCCAGACATATTTATGTGTATGGGGGTGTGGAATTACTGGGTCAAAGGATAGGAACATTTTGATGACTTATGGGTTTATCAAAACTTTAGTCAGGAATTCCCTGGCAGTCCAGTTGTTAAGACTCCAGGCTTCTACTGCAGGGGGCACGGGTTCGATGCCTGGTTGGGGAATAAGATCCCGCAAGCCGTGTGGTGCAGACAAGAAAAAAAAAAAAGACTTTAGTTATGTATGAAAGTACTGCTCATTGTACCCTTGCTTATTTGATATGATTGTTTAAAATATTTATAAGTTCCTAAGTGAAAATTGATACTTTAATATTGTTTGAGTTTGCATTCCTTTGATTAGTAGTGAAAATATTTTTTTCTACATTTTTGATCACTAATATTATGTCTTTTTGCTCTCCATTTCTTTGAGGCCTAGGTACTTTTATCAATTTATATGAGCTCTTTATATAAGAAAGATAATAGCCCTTTAGATTTAGTAGTTTTTGCAGATATTTTCCCATTCTGTTATTGCTTATTCATTTTGGTTACTTAAAGAAAATCTGAAGATCTGTTCATATTTTCCTTTGATTTTTAAAAAAATTGCTGCTAAGTATAAAAAATAATCACCTTCCAGAGGCTTATTACACATTCCATTCTATTTTTTTCTGATTTTTTATTGCTTAACCATAATTTTATACCTACTCTTTAATTCATCTGGAATTTATTTGGATATATAGTATGAGAAGCTGATCTAAGCTATTTTTTCTAAATTGATAACCATTCCAAAATGGTCCTTTTTCTCTACTGATTTATGAAATCTCCTGTATCACACAGTAAGTTCCTATACGTAATGGGACTATTTCTGCACTAGGCTATTTTTTTAATGTGTACTTCCCTGTTTTAATATAGTAGTTTGGGTATATTATTATATTCAATTGGCTTAGTCCTAAAAAATTTTTTCTCTTCTATTATTTGCATTCTTATTCTCCCACATCAACTTTCAGAATCATTGTACCTATTACAAAGACTTTGATAGTAACAAGTCTTTTTTTCTTTGCTAGAACAATGTTATTTCCCCAATATTACTAATTATATTAACAATTACTTATTAGGTTAACCACAAGGAAAGAAGTCTATGAAGTTAACTCATGCTATTGAATTCTACAGTATTGTCTGAAACAATACCTCTATGACTCAGAAGTTTGATGGAAGAAGATTTTTTAGGACTTAAAAGTGACAAAAACATCTATGCAAAGTTCTCCCTGGGACGCTCTCTTATGATTTGCAAGAAGAAATATTTCTCTTTGAAGCAAATAAATAAAAAAAATAAGAAACTCAAAGTGATTGAAAGTATAAATTTACATGTCTTTGAGTATATTATATATCTTGCAATAAGCCTTTCACAATGTTTCTGAAACTTAAGCCTAAGCATTGTGAACAATTTAACAATAGAGCTACTTGTACTCATTGTCCTAATTCAAGTTATTTCCACATACGTTAATTTCCCTATGAATCACTTCGAGCCTCCTAGAAGTTAACAAAGGAAAGATTTTCTTTCTCAATTTTATTTTTTTTTCTAAAATAATAAAATTCTTAGATACCATGTAGAAATTGAGAGATGTTAAGAATCTCTGGGCTTCCCTGGTGGCGCAGTGGTTGAGAGTCCGCCTGCCGATGCAGGGGACGCAGGTTCATGCCCCGGTCTGGGAGGATACCACATGCTGCGGAGCGGCTGGGCCCGTGAGCCATGGCCACTGAGCCTGCGCGTCCGGAGCCTGTGCTCCGCAACGGGAGAGGCCACAACAGTGAGAGGCCCGCGTACCGCAAAAAAAAAAAAAAAAAAAAAAGAATCTCTATAAGACTCTTAATTATGGCACATATTTCTTGGTACTTAAAAAAGTGAAAATTGTACTCCCATGTTCATTTCAGTATTACTCACAATAGTCAAGATATGGAAACAACCTAAGCATCCATTGATGATGAATGGATAAAGAAAATGTGGTGTATATATATATACAATGAAATATGATTCAGCCTTTAAAAAGAAGGAAACCTTGCCACTTGTAACAACATGGATGAACCTCAAGGACATCATCCTATGTGAAATAAGCAAGATGCAGAAAGACAAATACTGCATGATCTCACTTATATGTGAAATCTAAAATATTCAAACTCAAAGAAACGAAGAGTGATGGCTGCTAGGGGCTGAGAGTAGGGGGAAGAAATGGGGACATGTTGATCAAGGGATACAAAGTTCCAGTTATGCAAGATCTAATGTACAATATAACTATAGTTAACAATACTGTATTGTATATTGTATACTTGAAATTTGCTGAGTGTAGATCTTAAGTGCTGTCAACACACACATACACACACACAAAAGGTAATTAGGTGAGGTGATGGATATGTTAAGTATCTTGATTATGATGATTATTTCATGATGTGTATGTATATCAAAACATCAAGTTGTATACTTAAATATATACAATTTTTAAATTGTCAATTATATGTCCATAAAGCTGGGGGGAAAATCGAAAATTAAATTCCATTGTCCTAACATGAACTACTTACTTAGCTTTCATGCTTTTGGATAGGTCTCTACAGAGCTCCACTGTCATCTTTTCTTTAATATATAACTCAGATGAAAGGTAATCGAAACATTCACTTTGAAGTATTTTCCTAGGAGTCTATGGTAATGCTTTAGAGTCTTATCCACTGTTGTTCCTAACAATGTTTAAGTTTCTTAATTATGTGACAAATGCATTAGTTCTCCAAAAATAACCAGGAAACTGGACTTGCCCCATAGCAACGGAGCTGTTTTTTGTAAAAGGAAAGCATAAGGCATGAGCGGGCACTCACAAAAAGCAGCTTCATGTGCCCTACATCTCTTTTTCAAAATGATTCTATCAAAGATATTTCATTATATTATTGGCTTCTGTTATAATTGGCTCCCATTTCAAAAGAAGCTGGCTACATTGGAAAAGAATGTCAAGAGTGTCCAAGACATTAATTTATATGTTCCCTTTTGTCATTTTAAAAGTCTTTGAGATATGGTTTCATTTTCTCATCTTGCTTTCAAAAGCCCTTGCTTATGAAACATATATCTTCTGCTTTTGACTTATCAAGTTTCTTTACACTGAATATTTATTTATACATTTTTCTAGATCTCTGTAATTACTTGATTTCTGGTTACTAAGCCTTGGTTTTTTATCTTAAAACATAAATGGTGTCTGCTGTGGAACTGGGTTTACGCATCCTATTGAATAACCACACCCTTATAATTAGAGATTTGGTAGTCATCAGAGAGTGGTACAGTCAGCACCAAAATAGTACGCCACAGGTATTATGTAAACACTATTTTTTTTTAAGAGAACCTTTTTTTTTTTTCAATTTTATTTATCTTTGGCTGCCTTGGGTCTTCATTGCTGCGCGTTGGCTTTCTCTAGTTGCGGCGAGCGGGGGCTACTCTTCGTTGTGGTGGGTGAGCTTCTCAGTGCGGTGGCTTCTCTTGTTGCGGAGCACGGGCTCTAGCCACGCAGGCTTCAGTTGTTGCTGCACACGGGCTCAGTAGCTGTGTCCCGCGGGTTGTGGAGCGCAGGCTCAGTAGTTGTGGCACACGGGCTTAGTTGCTCCGCGGCATGTGGGATCTTCCCGGACCAGGGATTGAACCCGTGTCCCCTTCATTGGCAGGCGGATTCTTAACCACTGTGCCACCAGGGAAGTCCCGTAATGAATTTTTAATGAATTTGGCAACTGGTCACGAGGCATCTCTTGACTAAACACTAGGGACATAATGCTTATGTTACGGAACCAAATTTGGCTCCTCTTGCCCGAATGCAGTAAAGTCAATCTATTGACCCTGGGCTGTGGTGAAGGAAAGAGCTATGTTTATAGCAAGGAGCCAAGCAAGGAATCCAGGTCAGCCAGTGCTCAAAATACCCCAACTCCCAGATGGGTTTCAGGAAAACCTTTTTAAAGGCGATGTAAGGTGTGTGTGTGGTTGTGGTGGTGGTGGTGGTGGTGGGGTCCCAGGGTATGTGATCAGCCCATGCACAGTTCTCTGATTGGTTGATGGTGAGATAACAGGGTGTTGTCACAGGGGTTAACATTATCAATCCCTAGGCCACCTGCTCATCAAGTAGTTAATTTCTTCCATTTGGTGGGGGGTTTAGCATCTGTAAAACAACTCAGGAAATGTGCATCAGCTACTATTATCCAGGTACTTCAGAGCGGAGTTAAAGCAGAGAAGCTAAAGCTGAAAGTGTTCTGGGGGAGTGGTCTGTCCTGGGAAGGCCCCACAGGGTTCTGCTCAATTGTGTTTTCTCTTCATTTCTATGAAATTAATAAGCTTAAAATTTGGTAAGAAAGATCTCATGGTTACAAAAGTACTACTTTCTATGCTTTTTAAAGCTCAAAAAAATCTGCTTCCACCTCACCTACAATAATCTGCAACGGTTTGAATTATGCCAGGAAAATTTAGAATAAGGGGAGAGTGATGAGGAATCAATCAATGTAAGATTTAATGCTTTTTCAGAAAACAGCCAAAAGCGTTTAAGAGCTGAGTGCAACAACAGGGGTGGTTAAGTAAATTATAATTAATTTACACAATGGAATATTACATAGTTTTTAAAATAATGATTAAATATGTCTTTATTGACATGGAGAGATATTTATGATACATAAATTGATGAAAGGAGCTTATAAAAAACAAAATCTCACTTTTGTTTAAAATAAGGAAAAAATAGCACTTGTATATATGCATGGGAAGAATATCAAAAATATAGTTTGTGAATGTTGAACTCAATATAAGTTTAATTTTCTTCATATTTTCCAATTTTTTTTGCAATGAGCATTTATTACTCTCATAATCAGAAAAAACAAGAAGGATATTTCTACTTTAAAAATAGTATGTATGAGGTTTTGTTGATGAGAAAACAAGTGCTCTCGCTCTCTCCATCTTTCAATTCTGCTTGCCTCTAACTGGCTTACTACTACATACAGGTTCTAGTCCCAAAGTGGGAAAGATGACTGTCGCTGGCTCCAGACTCCAAAACTGTATCTACAATCAACTCTAACAGGTAGAGACAATCTTCCCTATTAACTCCAGCAGAAAGTCATAGGGCAGGCTGAGTGTCTTGACTTGGATTAGGAACTAAAATGTGGAGGGGAGTGAGTGGGAGCGAATAAGGGATGTAATCATTTTCTGATGGTACAGGTCTTGGTCACTGTACACCCCCTACGGCCTGTGACGAGAAGGAGTCTACATTGAGTTGGTTCCCAATGGGAAAGAGGAGTTTCATCATCTGAAGGAAGAGGAAGTGATGCTGAAAGGACTAAAATAACAGATATCCATTGTAACATTCATTGTAGACTCTCATAATAATAGTGACAAAAATGAAGTTCTTAAAGAGTTCCCAGAGTTTTTCAGTGTTTGGGAATTGGGTATCACCATTCAACACCTAAATTACAATACCTATTCATTCAACAAAATATTCATCAAGTATCTACTATGTGCATAGTAGTCTATCTTACTGGGATGAGCAGTAAACAAAAAACAAACAAAATATTCCTGCTCTCAGGGATCTTATATTTTCAGACATCATTAACAACTGTAAAACATGAGTCTGAAATTGGCCTCTGGCTGGAAATTTTATTGCAGTAGTTGAGATAAAAGAAAATGCAATTTGGCTTTCATATAATTATTTTCTTTTACTTGTCTGTGAACACCATAGTAAGATCCTATCCTTAAAAGAAACCAAGCTGAGATGAGTCATGAGATTTACAAGCAAGTTAGAAGAGTACAGGCTTTTGTGTCTTGGAATTAATAGAATATTGCATTATCTAGACACACCCCAGGGTGTTCTGTAGCACCTTTGAGCTTTAACTTCTGGGTTACCTAACCTGCCGTTACAATGACACTGGGCAAAACCAATCTTGTGGTGTATATTTAATTTCAAGCAAAAAATCTTTTTACAGTTGACTACAGTAGCAGTGAGCAAACTTCCTTTTTCAGGTCAATAGGTTAATGTACATGGTCAGAACAAAAATATCTTGTTCTGTTTTGTGTCTTGTTAGTGTTTACCTGCTATAGACTGAATGTTTCTGTTCCCACCGCCACCCCCCAAGCCCTAATCCCCAAAATGATGGTATTTCAAAGTGAGGCCTTTGGGAGGTGATTAGGTTGTGAGGGTGGAGCTCTCATGAACGGGATTAGTGTCTTTATAAAAGAGACCCCAGAGAGCTCCCTTGCCCCTTCTTCCTTGTGAGGACACAGCAAAAACATGGCCATTGGTAAATCAGGAAGTGGCTCTCACCAGACACCTAATCTGCTGGTGCCTTGATCTTGGTCTTCTCAGTCTCCAAAACTGTGAAAAATAAAGTTTTGTTGTTTAAGCCACCCAGTCTATGGTATTCTGTTATAGCAGACCAAACAGACTAAGACTATTTTTGGTATAGCAAACACCTAACCCCGAATTTTAAAAGCTTTGGAAGGAAAACAAAAACAAGTTTTGGGGACTTCCCTGGCAGTCCAGTGGTTAAGACTTCCCCTTCCAATGCAGGGGGTGCATGTTCGATCCCCGGTCAGGGAGCTAAGTATCCCACATGCCTTGGGGCCAAAACACCAAAACACAAAACAGAAGCAATATTGTAACAAGTTCAATAAAGACTTTAAAAATTGTCCACATCAAAAAAATCTTAAAAAAAAAAAAGTTTTGGCAAATGTATCTTTTCACTTTTTAAAAAAAATCTTGAAGAACAATTATAATTTCCTAATGCAGTGATTCTCAGCTTTGACTACACATTAGAATCACCTTTTAAAAATACTGGGATGGGGGCTTCCCTGGTGGCGCAGTGGTTGAGAGTCCGCCTGCTGATGCAGGGGACACGGGTTTGTGCCCCAGTCCGGTAGGATCCCACATGCCGTGGAACGGCTGGGCCCATGAGCCATGGCCGCTGAGCCTGCTGTGCGTCCGGAGCCTGTACTCTGCAATGGGAGAGGCCACAACAGTGAGAGGCCCGCGTACCGCAAAAAAATAAAAAAATAAATAAAAAATACTGGGATGGGGGTGGAGGGTGGGGATTAGGCATTGATGTCTTTTAAAAAGTACTGTATGTAATTTTAATATAATGTGTAATATAATAGCTAGGCTTGAGGACTACCTAAAGGATAAGACATACCTGCTGTGGGGGGGATGGGGAGTGAATATTTTTAGTCTAGAACACTTGGGTATGTTTGTTTTATTGCCAGTCTGACTTTCATCAATGAATCACTTTAAATCATCATTTATCCACCTTCAAAAGAGGGATAAATGATCCCACATCCATGCATCCATTCATCCATCTGTCTTCCTTCCTTTCATTCTCTTTCTTTTTCTCCTTTTCTTTCTCTTTCTCATTCACTCATTTCAATCAACAATTCATCAAACCAGTATTTAATAGGGTAAGTACTGTGCTAGGTACTAAGGATACAGAAATCGAATTCATACTTTCATTCAAGTAGTAGTTTCATTAATAAGGTAGCACATATAAATTAGTCATCCTGAGATTCTCAAATGAAGTTCAATTTTTAAAAAACAGTTGCAAAAAATATACACCAATCTTTCCCCTGCTTGATTTACTTTGCAAAAGCTTGTGTTGAAGCTTGAGTTGTTGTATTAGGCAAATATAAACATTCCTGACCTACCGTGCTTTCAATGAGTCATAGTAAGCTCTACATCTGCACAGTGTAATTTTCAATCTTTCGTATATTGAATGAAAGGAGGTAAATGTCTATAATTCATTAGGTTCTACATAAGAAAAGATTTATTTTCTTTTATCTGGCCATGCCCAGCGGATTGAGGTATCTTAGTTCCCTGACCAGGGATTGAACCTGAGCCCCCGCGCAGTGAAAGCTCCGAGTCCTAACCACTAGACTGCCAGGGAATTACCATAAGAAAAGATTTAGAGATACTATCAACTTTAATTAGGAATTATTCTAATTTAAGACTCCTCAGATGTTTTGGGGATATTTTGTGAAGTTCTGTTACTGCTGATATACCAAATCCCACCCGGAGTCCAGCCATGTAGCTTCATCTTCGGCTCATAACCAGTTCCAAAATCAAGTTACTATGTAGACGAAGGTGGATCCACGAATATTTAAAGGTAAGCAGATACTTTCCTCTGGACTGTTCATGCCATTTCCTCCATTTTTAAGCTCCAAGTTACAGCATAGCAGCTGGTCAAAAACCCACTTCTGTGGTCCGAGGCTAGGACTGCCAGATCTCTCCTAGGAAGTTGGACGTAATCATACTATTGAAGTAGTTGCTGACACATATTTAAAACTAAGAACAAATGCAGGCTCACCTCACCCACAGAAGCACCACAGTCATGTCTGATGCAATAGTGCACCCACCCAACACCTAAAGGCAAAAGAGAAATATTTTGAATTAAAATCAACATCAGTAGGAAGACAGCGCAGGGTATAAAGAGAGAACACTCTTCCTGCCAAGAACAGATTCAAAGCTAACGGGTTCCAAGAGAGCTAGCCTCATCCACAGCATGAAGTTCCCTGTAACCTGATATTTGATATAGGTACTACCATAAAATTATAGTTATTATGAAGCATGAGTTTTACAAGAAGAAAAATACAATCAAAGGGAAAAAAGGAGAGTCAACATGAAGAGAATAAAGTAAATCTATATCTAGGGGCAGATGAATTTACATTTTTGAGATATATAATCATTTGGTACTCATCATGAACAAATCATTGTGGCCTGAGAAATAATAATAACAGTTACTACTACTAATAATAATAACTAACAATCACTGAGTACTTATTTTATGCCAGGCACTGGTAGTGCTTGACATGCATTATCTTATTTAATCCTCACAACAACCTTATTTACTATTATTCCAGATGAGAAAAATGAAGCTCTGAGAATTTATGTAACTTGCTTAAGTAACACAGCTTGTAAATACTCAAGCTTTGATTTGAAACCCAGACCTGTCTGACTCCAAAAACCATGCTCTTAACTATTACACAACTCACTCTCCTAATTTACAACTAGAGATTACATAGCTAAACCATCTGGCTCAGAGGGGCTTACAGTACTTTTAAGACTTTTGTACTTTTTGTAACTACTCTGGGCCTTTTGCAATGTATCTGTCACCAGTAATAAACAAATCTCTAATGCTGATACAATACCCTGGCAGGTAGTTGCAAATGGAAGAAATTTGCAGCTGCTGAGTGTACATTGTACAAAGTTAGGGATTGCAGCAAATTGGGTACATATGTGAAGCAGAAAGCAAAGCACATCAATATATATTTTGGTAACTAATTACTAGAAAGAATATTGCTAAGACTAATTGCTCCTCTTTAAAATTAAAAAAAGGAGCTAAAAGTTACATTTAAAAAAACTATTTGTTCTCACTTTGTGTTGAAAAGTAGTAAACACACACACACACACACACACAATCTCCAGCAACCTTGGACATTGTTAGCTTCATGGGGTTATTAGGTATGTTGTGCTAAAGTAGCAGCTTCAGTCTCTGTTGGGGGGATTTATACTAGTAATGTGATAGGGAAGTAATCAATTTTCAGGGAATTTTTTAAAAATGAAGATTCTCTGGCAATGGCAACTCTATTGTATTGCACCAAATGGAATTAGCTGACTTCATTAGGAGTTGATCATGAGTTGCTAGGACAGGTTTTGGCCCACGATTTACATTTCCATATGCTTGAACAGCCTACATACATCCAATTTAGGTTTCTATTCAACCTCTGAATTAAAAAATTTTTTTCTGTTATAAAATCTACCACCCATAACCTTCAGTTTAACATATTTCCATGATACTTAACTTCCATGTATATAATGGAAGGTTTAAAGAAAAAATCACTGTATCAGGAAAGGAGGAAAAGAATTTCTGATAATGAGCTTCAGGAGATATAAATGTGTAACTTGCTTTGGTAACCTCTTGAAGTGTATACACACGAACATTTCCAATAAATATAGGAAACTTTTGACTAATGGCTACAGGCTGTATACCCTGTGTTGGCTGTGGTGTCTGAAAATCGAGGGTCACACCCTCAAAATTGATATTGCTGCTAGGTGCCCCAGTAGCATAGTTGAATCTAAGTATGGTGATACAGGGATATTACAGTTTAGCAACTGTAAGAAACCTAGCGCAGTACTTCTCCCACTTTATGGTGCACAAGAACAACCTAGAGAGCTTGTTAAAGCAGATTATTAGTCCCCACCTCAGAGAATCTAATTCAGTAGGTCTGGGGTGGTATAGAAAAATTTGCATTTCTGATGATCATTTTTAGGTGAGAGGGGAGCTGCCTATCCAAGGACCACGCATTGGTTAGTACTGATATAAAAGAATCTGTAAATAAAAAAGTTCACAAATTCTGAACTTTAATCATATTCCTGTCTGAGTGCAAATCTGATGCCTATAAAAGGTACACTTCAGAGAAAGGAGAAACTGGCAAAAGGTATATATTTCTTGGCTGGATAGAGTCATGATTCTTAGAATTGTAAAAGGCTCTATGTATTCAATAGAGAACCTTCTTGAAACATTTATAAAGAAAGGGCCATTTGCTATATGATGATACTGGGATGATGTATAAAGAAATTAATGGGAGTGTTTGTTGAGTTGATGGGTTTAGCCATAAATTAGAGAAATAATTCAGCTTAAAGCAAATATCCTGATTCTAAGCTCTTCTCAGTTGTATTTTGATCTTTCTGGACCTGTGGCTAGACCAGGGGCAGCAGCATCACCTGGGAATTTGTTAGAATTGAAATCCTCGGGCCACACCCCAGAGTTACTTAATTAGAAATTCAGAAAGTAAGGCCCAGCCACCTGTGTTTTAACAAGCCCTCCAGGTGATTCTAATGCATGCTAAAGACTGAGAATCACTGCCAGACTAGGGGTTCTCCGATTTTAGTGTTCATCACAATCAGAATCACCTGGAGTATTTGTTTAAAATTCAAATTCCTGTTCCTTCCTCAGTGTGGGCCTAAAATTTTAAAATACTTTTGGGAATTTCCATGTAGACAACATTTTGAGAAACAGTGCCCTAAACCAGAGGCTTTCAAACGTTTTTGACCAGGACCCACACATTACATCAGGATTTAGTGAATATAAAAATATTTATAACTAGGGACTTCCCACAACTAGAGAAGGCCCACGCACAGCAAGGAAGACCCAGCGCAGCCAAAAATAAATAAATATATTTAAAAAATTTTATTAACTAAAACAAGAGTTTCACAAAATAAACTAACACAACACTGTAAATCAACTATGTTTCAATAAATTTTTTTTAAAAACTGAAAAAAAAAGTTTCACAAAATAATACTCTTGTACATGCAATGCACTCTGATATTTTCTATTTCATTTAAAAAATGCTGGTGGCAGAACCACTAAATTGATTTCATGACCCACTAATGGGCTGCAACCGCAGCTTGAAAAACACGCCCCAGATCAGTGCTTCTCAAACTTTACAACTGGGATGGCAGTGGATTCAGTACATTTGAATCACCTAGAGATCTTGTTATAATGCAAATTCTAATTCTGTAAGACTGGGATGGGCTTGAGAGTCTGCATTTCTAACAAGCTTCCAAGTGTTGCTAATGCTGCTGGTTCATATATTACCCTTTTAAGGGCAAGGCCTGAACTATAATGCAAGAAGGTAACAGCAAACTCGATTCCTTTCTCTGTCATGAACCTACCTCTATGATAGTGAGCTTTAGAAGAAATTGCAACCTGACTAGTGGTATTATCCTGTCCAGATGTAGTGGACAGTGAGTTGTCCTTTAACATCACTGCCAGTAGCAATGGGGTTCAAAATCTCAGTCTGTGTGGGTGTATGTAGGCACTGATTCTCAAAAGATCATGTCAAATTAGTGCATTCATGAGAACCCAACAGGAGATTTTCGTCTTTTACCATCTATCTGACTTAATACCAGAATTGGAAAAATAAAAGACTAGGATCACTTAGTTCTAGAACAATGATATGTGTATCTTGTGTCACATTATTAAAATACCCCTTCATGCATAAGTGAGGAAGTTCAAAGGAGATGGTCGTACATAGAGAAGTCAGGGTATTGCCAAGGTCACCACCTGAGTGAATTCACAGGCTAGGACCTAGCCCTCAGTTTCAAAGGCTCAGAGGCCTCATATGTCAGCCACACAGTGGTGTCAAGACACTCAGAGAGCTGTCTGATATTAACCTAGTTCATAGAAACTAATGTAAAATAAGAACATTTGGATTATTTATCTCACAATGAAAAGTATAACTGTCAAGAAAACTAACCCTTGTAATCCTTTCTCATCATTTAGGAAGTTTACATGGGAAGGCAAATTATAATTACAAGGTTGCTGGGTGAGCATGGAATCAGAGAAAAAGAAGTTTGCTAAATATTTCAAATGTTTATGCATCATCTCCAGAATAGAGCACTTGCTACAGGGCACCTTTTCACTTGGCCAGGCTTTAGACAGGCACTGCCATTGTCGGTCTCTGAGAGCCTTTATTTTCTAGACTTCTGTGGTTGACTGATCCACATTCTAATTGAATCGTTCTTTAACCATATTAGTACAGTTAGTCAGTACATCAAGTCTTCTGTATCTTTCAGATATGTATCTATCTACATATTATTTCTGTGGTCTCTCCAAGGGCAATTTAATATACATTTTTTTAAAGACATCTCATTTGCACCCTTTTATTAACTACCATAGGTTTAACTATTAGACTATTAGCATCAAGGAAATATCATTCTCTCCCTATTTTAGTCTAAATATTTTCCATTCTTTTAAAAACTTTTATTTTTATCAAATTATTATAATACATAACATAGGTTTAAAGGTCAGTAATGCTAAAATGATTATAGCAAAAAATGATAGAGCACTGCCCCTCCTCTCCCAACACTTTCCCTGCAACTAGCTACCCAGAGGCAGCCATTTTCAACTTTTAAAAACTATTTCTACTGGCACTTACCTCCATCCATATTTCTAAATAATATATTTATGCTATTATTTCTTGATTTTTCTAATTTAGATGTTATTTACTAACTTCTTTCTATGGAAGATGAGGATTTGAAAATCTTATACCTACACTCACACATTTACTTCTCCTCTTTCTTAACTCAATTTAATTATGATGTTTCATGAAGTCGATAATTAGTGTTTACATTATTAGGATTAAATAAGTATTATTAATTGCTAAGCCATGAGATATACTATGAGAGCATTTCCTTATATAATTTCTTGGCTTTCCTGAAGTTAATGATTGCCTCCCACTTCTCCCAATTAGCTCTTTAAAAAAACAAACAAACTTAGAATGGTTTTAGGTTTACAGAAAAATTGTAAAGATAGTACAGGGGGTCTCCTAAACTGTATCCAGTTTCTCTTATTATTAACATCTTACATTAGTATGGTATACTACTGTTACAATTAATTAATTATTGTTACAATTTATGAATGAATGTTGATAGGTTAACTAAAGTGCATAATTTATTCAGATTTTCTCAGTTTTTACCTAATGTCCTTTTTCTGTTTCAGGTTATCATTCTGCTTTGCAGTCATGTTTCCTTAGGTTCCTCTTGGACTTACATCTGACAGTTTTTCAGACTTCCCTGTTTTTAATGACCGTGACAGTTTTGAGGAGTACTGTTCAAGTATTTTGTATAGAATGTCTCTGAATTGGGATTTGTCTGATATTCTTCTCATGATTAGACTGGGGTTATATGTTTCTGGGAGAAAGACCAAAATGGTAAACTGACATTTTCATCCTTTCAATATGCTCACTATATCTGGTTGTTGTTGTTGTTTTTCCCTCCTAGAGTAATTTCTTCTAGAAACCTCTGCCCTGCTCTAATTCGGATGTGGTGCTGTCTCTAGGCCTACTAACTGTCATCCTGAGATTCGATTTTACAGCTTTCCTTTGGATTCTCTACACCTTCCTTCTGTATTGAATTTCTGTTTCCTGGATCTCTTTTCTTCCCTTTTTTTTTTTTGGAGGGGGGGGTGGTTAGTTTTGCATTTGGGTATCCTCCAGTAGCCTCCTGAGAAAAGTATAAAGGAGATAAATTTTTTTGAGTCCTTGAAGTCTGAAATGTCATTATCGTTACACTTGATGGACAGTTTTGATGATTTTGTTATATTATTTATTTGATCCTTTCTTCCATTCCACCTTCTCTGTTCTCTCACAGTCCCTGGATTGATTTTTTTCATTTTCTTATCTCTTCTCTCCTATGCTTCACCTCTGACTTCTTATGTTATCTTCTAGGAAATTCCTTTAATCTTTAATTATATCATATGTCTAATTTACCAGTTATTTATTGTTCTTTAAATGTTTTCATGAATGAAATATCTTCTTTTATCTGAGGAAACTAATTTTTTAAAATATTTTCTTCAGCTCCCTATGCTCTCTCTGTTTACTCCAAGACACTTTCCTCTGCGTCTATTTCTGGCTTTCTTGTTAACAGAGTTTCTTCACTTTTCTGGAGATTCTTGAGTGTCCATTCATATTTAAGAGTGAGGGACTCAAAGAACTGATTGTAAGTTTACTGTGTATGAGAGAGGCTTGTTGCCTAGCTGGCATTTCCATAGGGGGAGAGGTTGCTCAGAGGCATCTGCCTGGGGACCCTCTGACTGGGTACTAACGTTCCAGGAGTTGAGTGGGAAGGGGGCAATCTCAGGATTTGGCAGACTCACTTAACCCTCTTTTTATGTCTCATCTGGGCCCTCCACCTTGCCTCATATCTCTGACCTCAAGACCTTTCTAGTTCAAGAAGATATTGCTAGAGTGGACAAGGGATGCTTGTTGACTCTGCCAAGGGGACAGAGAGGATCTGTGGGTCTAGCGCTCATTGTACATTAGAATTATCAACCTACTCACCTGTTTTCAGCTCACCTCTCAGCTTCTGATATATCAGATACCTCCAATTCCTGAAGTTTTTCAGCTTCTGCAACATAATCAGCTTGCTTCTTGTTGACTTCTCATTTGGCAAGACAGATTTCAATTTCTCTTTTTAACAAATTAGTTTTATCAGATTAGTGACTGGTCTTCCATACATTTGCATCATCTTGGTCTCCTCCCTTTCCATCTTCATCCACATCTAATAAGTCATTAGAACCTTTTGATTCTACCTTCTAAGTATCAGTGAAATTCACCACCCCTCACCTCTCCATTCCCATCGTCATTGTTTTAGTTTAGGCCTTCAACATTTCTCTCTTACACTGTTGCAATAAAAGTCTATGTCTATGTGGTTTTTTTAAAAAATTTATTTCATTTATTTTTTGGTTGTGTTGGGTCTTCGTTGTTGCACGGGCTTTCTCTAGTTGTGGAGAGCGGGGGCTACTCTTCGTTGCAGTGTGTGGGCGTCTCACTGTAGTGGCTTCTCTTATTACAGAGCACGGGCTCTAGGCGCAAGGGCTTCAGTAGTTGTGGTGAACGGGCTCAGTAGTTGTGGCTCAAGGGGTCTAGAGCACAGGCTCAGCAGTTGTGGCACATGGGCTTAGTTGCTCAGTGGCTTGTGGGATCTTCCCAGACCAGGGCTCAACCCGTGTCCCTTGCATTGGCAGGTGGATTCTTAACCACTGTGCCACCAGGGAAGCCCTGTCTATGTGTTTTTAATCTTTTTCCATATCCCCAACTCCCCCAATTTTCTTTCTAAAACATAAATCTGATTGTTTCGCTCCTTTGTTTAAAATTAAAGAGTTTCCCACTACTTACTAGAATAAATTCCAAATTCTTCATACACAATTCCCCTTCAAAATCTGGACCCTGCATTCCTTTTGCAGTCTCATTCCTTGCCACCATCCCCAATGTGGTAGTCTACATTGCAAAGCAAACTATTTGTCATTTCCTGACACATCTTCAATACCTTTCAAAACTCCTTTCCTCTCCCTAAACATCCTTCCCTTTTCCTCTTTCTGGCAGAGTATTACTCATCCATCCAAGCTCAGACCAAACATCAACATCACCTCCGAGAAGGCTTTCCCAATTTCCCAAATGAATTAAGTCATTCTCTCCTCTACACCCTTACAGCACCTCTCACAAACCTCTATTATAGTCTTTTAACATTGTGCAGTGATTGTTTATGAGTCTGTTTCTCACACAACGTATCCTATGCATCTTTGTACCCTCCTTTTCCCTACCCACCATCCATCTCTCAGCTTGCAGCATACCTAGAACATAGTAACAGGCAACTTACATGTATTGAGAGCTTGGGCTCTTAATAAATATTTGTTTAATAAATGAAGGCAACACATGAGAGATCTGAGGAAGTCTGAGAGTTCCTACCCTTAGGGTTTCCTAAGGTCTTAATTATAGGGGTTTACACAAAAATATACTTGCAGGCACATGTGTGCACTTCCTTAATCGTGACTCATAACAAGACAGGCATATGAATTTCAAACAGGCAAGGCTATAACTTATGCAGGCCTGACTATAAGGTATTTTGAAACTGGCTAGAATGTAATTTCCAGAAAGTGGGAATTTTAATCACTGTTTACTGTTATATCTTCAGTGCCTGGTACATAGTAAGTACTCGTGCTAATAAGGGTACCAACAGGAAACAAATGGCACACTCAAAATAGGATAACTTGAGGAGAGACCATTTATAAAGGGATAGGTGGAATGCAGGGGAACCGCAAATGATAGTGAAGTAACCCAGGGTTTCTAACAGTGAGAAACCTTACAACCACCCTAGGTCTAAAGGGAGAGGTTATGTAGAGTGGGCTCTTCTGCCTTGAGAAGAACCATGACTATCAGTCACAGCCACCTAATGGCTAGAATGGCCATGACCATGAGGATAACCACAGTCCAAATCACAGTGTTCAAAAACATGTGAAAAACTTCAGGTTTAATGGCTGGCATTAATGCATAAGGACTCTAACCTAGTACGGGGATCAAGCAGTAGGAATCTCTGAGCCAAGGCTGGCTGATGTGTGGCACCACCAACCTTTCTCTTTTACATCCCCCATCCTGGCCCCCAAGGCAGACTTTCTTTGTCAGTTATGGTTCTCTCTCCCACCAGAAAGAGCCCTCTACTACCCGACACAGTGCTCCAGGCAGTGACTACCAGTAAAGTGCTGTTACCTTATATGAAACCTATTTGCCAAACTGGTTCTGGTCATATGATAGAAGTAGGGTTAGTAGGATCTTTCCAGTTTGTAGAAGGTCCCTAGCCATCAGCTAGGGATACAGAGTTTGGGTCAGCTCCAGGGAGAAGGGACTGCCAAGCACTACACTAAGCAGATTTTTTTTCTGAGCCCCAGACAGCCAGGCCAGGTTCAAGTTAGGATACTGATCCTAAGGGAAGAAATAATGCAAATCAGCAATCAAATTAAAAATTCTGCAGACTGTCAAAACAATGAGAGTTGAGGAAAAGGTATACAGTAGGTATATAGGATATGTTTTCAAAGCAAGATTGATTTCAGACTCATCTGCTGGTGGAAATGGTATTTCCAATATATTATTAGGCATGATATGGATTGACTCTGAAATTCGGTGTGACTGAACTCACCAAGTTAGAAGATCTTAGGCACCTGCAGCTAAGTAGGGCAAGATAGGGAAAAGAGTAATAAACTGCTTTCTTTTTTCTTTTCCCCTCCCTTTAAAATTTTTTTTCTAAATTAAGCCAAAAACTTTTGCTGTGAATAATTAAAACAAGCATATGAGAGCATAATAACTACCATTTACTGAGTATCTAGTACTATGTTTTATGCTTTAGATATGCTCTCATTAATCTGCAACAACTCTATAAGGTAGATATAAGTATACTTAATTTACAGATGAGGAAATGGGAGTTTAGAGTAATAAAGCGAATAAGTAGCAGCTTTAGGGGTTTGATCCAAGCTTATTTGGCTTTAAAGCTTATATTACTTCTGATACTTCAGCTGCCTATGCTATCTTATTGAGACTGTGATTTCAATAAACCTCAAGTCTTGGATTCCTCAAGGTCATCATCATAAATGATGAGAACAAGCAAGTTTAATGTGATAAGGCCATAGGAGAATGGATATTAGTATATTACCAAATGTTAGCATGGTTAAGAATAACAAGAATATTTTATTCATCCCTAATTTTTTTCATTTCAATTATAGTACTTGCCATACTCAAAGTACTTTCTAAGAGAAATTATCTCACTCATGGTTCCTGATGACAGAGCAATCTGTACTTTGTTACTGTTCTCTTTCATACTTCCCTTCCCCAGGTGTGTGGCCCAGGGACAAGCGTCTGTCCTAAGAGCTGCCAGTCTTTACGCTAGCCTGTGTCTTCCCATGCAGCCTGGCATGAAAAACAAAACAAAACAAAAAAATTGAGTCAATTGTCTCAGATTTTCTCACTTAAATATTGGAATTAGCAAATACAGAGAATGTCAGGAAATGGCAGAACTAGAGCCATGGTGGAACATGGTGAACTGAAGGAGAAGGCGTAAGATCAAAAACAAAAACAAAAACAAAAGAGAAACAAGTATGTAACTCAGGAGCCTAACAAAAAACATGACGTGCAAATGAGGATAAGGTGAGGAGAGTTTATCTGCAAAGGAACTAATGACAAATGTGTGTGCAGGGTGTCGGGGAACCACAGAGATAGTGAAGGAACCCAATCTAAGTAGCAAGGGAGCTATTACCACCCCTAGACCTGAAGGGACAAAGGAAAGAAGTGGTTGGAAGGGGAGAGTTGTGTAGAGTGAGTCATCTTGAGAGGAGCCGTGGTCTGTGGTTAAGGGATACAGTCTGCCTAAAGTAACCTTGCAGAGAGGGAGCCAGGAGAATAAATACACTGACCTCATTCTGTTGATATAATCTGTAAGGGCCAGGCTTCCAGGAAAGAGAGCACTGTGCAGAAGGCTGAAGAGTGGATCCGGAAGGGCAAACGGAAGATATTTTAGGTACAGCAAGATAAAAAGAGAGAATAAAACAATGGGTAGAGGGAAGACAATAGAGTAGACATGTAGAAAGAAAAAGAAAGAGAGAGAGCATGCTGCCCACAAGAAAGACTGAAAACGGCCCGCCGCCGCCGCCGCCGCCGCCGCTGCCGCCGCCGCCGCGGGGCCTGTGTGCGAGCGCGGGTCACTGTCCGCCCCGCCTTCCGGGGGGCCTGTGCACCCCGCCACTGCTGGGGTCCCCGAGACCCGGGGACGGCTTTTCCGGGAAAGCGCACGGAGCGCCACGGGCTGCTGCAACGTCACGCCGGCCTCTGCCGCCGCAGGCCCGCCCCACACTGCGCGCCCCTCCCTCCCCTCTGCCTGAGTGAGCCAGAGCCCCCGAATCAGCGGCTCCTTTAAACCCGTCCTGTCTGAGCGAAGAACAGACGCCCTCCGGCGACCTACGCGCAGAGGCGGGGCCAGGTCCAAGGCTGAGACCCGGGAGCTGTGAGAGCAGAGGCAGGGAAATCTCTCTGTGCAGCCTCGGAGGCAGCGGATTAAAGCTCCACGGTCCATTTGATGTGCCCTGCGTCTGTGGAGTGCATGAATGGACAGCGAATCATCCCAAATTGAGGAAGTGGACTTTGAGGACAAGATTTAAGACTTTCCCCCCTTTTCCTCTTTTTACAACGAATTATTCCAAATTAAGGAGGTGGACTTAGAGAGCAAGATTTCAGACTTCTCGCCCTTTTCCTCTTTTTACAACGAATTATCCCAAATTGAGGAGGTGGACTTGGAGAGCAAGATTTTTGATTTTTCCCCCTGCTCTCTTTTTGTGAATGTGTATGTGTAATCTTCTGTGTAAGATTCTCTCTGTATAGCTTTGCTTCCACCATATGTCTCAGGGTTCTATCGGTCCGTTTTTTTTTTTTTTTTTCAATAATTACTTTCTAATTTTAATAACGCTACTATATTTCATACTTTATTCTATTTTACTTTACCTGCTCTTTCTTTTTTTCCTACTCTCCCTTCCTCCCTCCCTCCCTCCGCTCCTCCTTTCCTTCTTTCTTTTTCTTTCCTCCCTCCCACCCTTCTTCTTTCCACTTTCTTTTTCTTTCCTTCCTCCCTCCCTCCTGTCTTTCTTCCTTTCCTTTCTCCCTCCCTCCCTCCTTTCTTTCCTTCTTTCTTTCCATCCTTCCTCCCTCCCTCCCTCCCTCCTTTCTTTCTTCCTTCCTTCCTTCCTTCCTTTCTTCCCTTCTTCCTTTCTTTCCCTCTCTCTTTCTTTCTTCTACTAATTCTTTCTTTCTACTTTTTCTCCCTGTTACTCTGAGCCGGGTGGATGAAAGGCTCTTGGTGCTGCAGCCAGGAGCCAGTGCTGTGCCTCTGAAGTGGGAGAGCCAACTTCAGGACACGGGTCCACAAGAGACCTCCCAGCTCCACATAATATCAAGCAGCGAAAATCTCCCAGAGATCTCCATCCCAACACCAGCACCCAGCTTCAGTCAACGACCAGCAAGCTACAGTGCAGGTCACCCTATGCCAAGCAACTAGCAAGGCAGGAACACAACCCCACCCATTAGCAGAGAGGCTACCTAAAAACATAATAAGGCCATAGGCACCCCAAAACACACCACCAGACGTGGACCTGTCCACCAGAAAGACAAGATCGAGCCTCAACCACCAGAGCACAGGAATTAGTCCCCCCCACCAGGAAGCCTACACAACCTACTGAAACAACCTTAGCCACTGGGGTCAGACACCAAAAACAACGGGAACTACGAATCTGCAGCCGGCAAAAAGGAGACCCCAAACACAGTAACATAAGCAAAATGAGAAGGCAGAAAAACACACAGCAGGTGAAGGAGCAAGATAAACACCTACCAGACCTAACAAATGAAGAGGTAATAGGCAGTCTACCTGAAAAAGAGTTCAGAATAATGATAGTAAAGCTGATCCAAGATTCTATTTCCATGATCCATAATCTTGGAAATAGAATAGACAACATGCAAGAAACAGTTAACAAGGACCTAGAAGAACTAAAGATGAATCAAGCATCGATTAAAAACACAATAAATGAAATGAAAAATACTCTAGATGGGATCAATAGCAGAATAACTGAGGCAGAAGAACGGATAAGTGAGGTGGAAGATAAAATAGTGGAAATAACTGATGCAGAGCAAAATAAAGAAAAAAGAATGAAAAGAACAGAGGAGAGTCTCAGAGATCTCTGGGACAACATTAAACGCACCAACATTCGAATTATAGGGGTTCCAGAAGAAGAAGAGAAAAAGAAAGGGACTGAGAAAATATTTGAAGAGATTATAGTTGAAAACTTCCCTAATTTGGGAAAGGAAATAGTTAATCAAGTCCAGGAGGCACAGAGAGTCCCATACAGAATAAATCCAAGGAGAAATACACCAAGACACATATTAATCAAACTGTCAAAAATTAAACACAAAGAAATCATATTAAAAGCAGCAAGGCAAAAACAACAAATAACACACAAGGGAATCCCCATAAGGTTAACAGCTGATCTCTCAGCAGAAACCCTACAAGCCAGAAGGGAGTGGCAGGACATAATTAAAGTGATGAAGGAGAGAAACCTGCAACCTAGATTACTCTACCCAGCAAGGATCTCATTCAGATTTGATGGAGAAATTAAAACCTTTACAGACAAGCAAAAGCTGAGAGAGTTCAGCACCACCAAACCAGCTTTACAACAAATGCTAAAGGAACTTCTCTAGGCAAGAAACACAACAGAAGGAATATACCTACAATAACGAACCCAAAGCAATTAAGGAAATGGGAATAGGAACATACATATCAATAATTACCTTAAATGTAAATGGACTAAATGCTCCCACCAAAAGACACAGAGTGGCTGAATGGATACAAAAACAAGACCCATATATATGCTGTCTACAAGAGACCCACTTCAGACCTAGAGACACATACAGATTGAAAGTAAAGGGATGGAAAAAGATATTCCATGCAAATGGAAATCAAAAGAAAGCTGGAGTAGCAATTCTTATATCAGACAAAATAGACTTTAAAATAAAGACTATTAGAAGAGACAAGGAAGGACACTACATAACGATAAAGGGATCGATCCAAGAAGAAGATATAACAATTGTAAATATTTATGCACCCAACATAGGAGCACCTCAATACATAAGGCAAATACTAACAGCCATAAAAGGGGAAATCGACAGTAACACACTCATAGTAGGGGACTTTAACACCCCACTTTCACCAATGGACAGATCATCCAAAATGAAAATAAATAAGGAAACACAAGCTTTAAATGATACATTAAACGAGATGGACTTAGTTGATATTTATAGGACATTCCATCCAAAAACAACAGAATACACATTTTTCTCAAGTGCTCATGGAACATTCTCCAGGATAGATCATATCTTGGGTCACAAATCAAGCCTCGGTAATTTTAAGAAAATTGAAATTGTATCAAGTATCTTCTCCGACCACAATGCTATGAGACTAGACATCAATTACAGGAAAAGATGTGTAAAAAATACAAACACATGGAGGCTAAACAATACACTACTCAATAACGAAGTGATCACTGAAGAAATCAAAGAGGAAATTAAAAAATACCTAGAAACAAATGACAATGGAGACACGACGACCCAAAACCTATGGGATGCAGCAAAAGCAGTTCTAAGGGGGAAGTTTATAGCAATACAATCCCACCTTAAGAAACAGGAAGCATTTCGAGTAAACAACCTGACCCTGCACCTAAAGCAATTAGAGAAAGAAGAACAAAAATACCCCAAAGCTAGCAGAAGGAAAGAAATCATAAAGATCAGATCAGAAATAAATGAAAAAGAAATGAAGGAAACGATAGCAAAGATCAACCAAACTAAAAGCTGGTTCTTTGAGAAGATAAACAAAATTGACAAACCATTAGCCAGACTCATCAAGAAAAAAAGGGAGAAGACTCAAATCAATAGAATTAGAAATGAAAAAGGAGAAGTAACAACTGACACTGCAGAAATACAAAAGATTATGAGAGATTACTATAAGCAACTCTATTCCAATAAAATGGACAACCTGGAAGAAATGGACACATTCTTAGAAATGCACAACCTGCCAAGACTGACTCAGGAAGAAATAGAAAATATGAATAGACCAATCACAAGCACTGAAATTGAAACTGTGATTAAAAATCTTCCATCAAACAAAAGCCCAGGACCAGATGGCTTCACAGGTGAATTCTATCAAACATTTAGAGAAGAGCTAACACCTATCCTTCTCAAACTCTTCCAAAATATAGCAGAGGGAGGAACACTCCCAAACTCATTCTACGAGGCCGACATCACCTTGATACCAAAACCAGGCAAGGATGTCACAAAGAAAGAAAACTACAGGCCAATATCACTGATGAACATAGATGCAAAAATCCTCAACAAAATACTAGCAAACAGAATCCAACAGCACATTAAAAGGATCATACACCATGATCAAGTGGGGTTTATCCCAGGAATGCAAGGATTCTTCAATATACGCAAATCAATCAGTGTAATACACCATATTAACAAGTTGAAGGAGAAAAACCATATGATCATCTCAATAGATGCAGAGAAAGCTTTCGACAAAATTCAACACCCATTTATGATAAAAACCCTGCAGAAAGTAGGTATAGAGGGATCTTTCCTCAACATAATAAAGGCCATATATGACAAACCCACAGCCAACATTGTCCTCAATGGTGAAAAACTGAAACCATTTCCACTAAGATCAGGAACAAGACAAGGCTGCCCACTCTCACCACTCTTATTCAACTTAGTTTTGGAAGTTTTAGCCACAGCAATCAGAGAAGAAAAGGAAATAAAAGGAATCCAAATTGGAAAAGAAGAAGTAAAGCTGTCACTGTTTGCAGATGACATGATACTATACATAGAGAATCCTAAAGATGCTACCGAAAAACTACTAGAGCTAATCAATGAATTTGGTAAAGTAGCAGGATATAAAATTAATGTACAGAAATCTCTGGCATTCCTATACACTAATGATGAAAAATCT
Source organism: Mesoplodon bidens (assembly GCF_964165515.1). NCBI lineage: Eukaryota > Metazoa > Chordata > Mammalia > Artiodactyla > Ziphiidae > Mesoplodon > Mesoplodon bidens. Next base: position 169,558,559 of record NC_138176.1, read on the forward strand.
GAAAATGAAATCAAGAAAACACTCCCATTTACCATCGCAACAAAAAGAATAAAATATCTAGGAATAAACCTACCTAAGGAGACAAAAGACCTGTATGCAGAAAACTATAAGACACTGATGAAAGAAATTAAAGATGATACAAATAGATGGAGAGATATACCATGCTCCTGGATTGGAAGAATCAATATTGTGAAAATGACTCTACTACCGAAAGCAATCTACAGATTCAATGCAATCCCTATCAAACTACCAATGGCATTTTTCACAGAACTAGAACAAAAAATTTCAAAATTTGTTTGGAAAAACAAAAGGCCCCGAATAGCTAAAGCAATCTTGAGAACGAAAAACGGAGCTGGAGGAATCAGGCTCCCTGACTTCAGACTCTACTACAAAGCTACAGTAATTAAGACAGTCTGGTACTGGCATAAAAACAGAAAGATAGATCAGTGGATCAGGATAGAAAGCCCAGAGATAAACCCACGCACATATGGCCAACTTATCTTTGATAAAGGAGGCAGGAATGTACAGTGGAGAAAGGACAGCCTCTTCAATAAGTGGTGCTGGGAAAACTGGACAGGGACATGTAAAAGTTTGAGATTAGATCATTCCCTAGCACCATACACAAAAATAAGCTCAAAATGGATTAAAGACTTAAATGTAAGGCCAGAAACTATCAAACTCTTAGAGGAAAACATAGGTAGAACACTCTATGACATAAATCACAGCAAGATCCTTTTGGACCCACCTCCTAGAGAAATGGAAATAAAAACAAAGATAAACAAATGGGACCTAATGAAACTTCAAAGCTTTTGCACAGCAAAGGAAACCATAAAGAAGACCAAAAGACAACCCTCAGAATGGGAGAAAATATTTGCAAATGAAGCAACTGACAAAGGATTAATCTCCAAAATTTATAAACAGCTCATGCAGCTCAATAGCAAAAAAACAGACAACCCAATCCAAAAATGGGCAGAAGACTTAAATAGGCATTTCTCCAAAGAAGATATACAGAGTGCCAACAAACACATGAAAGAATGCTCAACATCATTAATCATTAGAGAAATGCAAATCAAAACTACAATGAGATATCATCTCACACCAGTCAGAATGGCCATCATCAAGGAATCTAGAAACAATAAATGCTGGAGAGGGTGTGGAGAAAAGGGAACACTCTTGCACTGCTGGTGGGAATGTGAATTGGTACAGCCACTATGGAGAACGGTATGGAGGTTCCTTAAAAAACTACAAATAGAACTACCATATGACCCAGCAATCCCACTACTGGGCATATACCCTGAGAAAACCATAATTCAAAAAGAGACATGTACCAAAATGTTCATTGCAGCTCTATTCACAATAGCCCGGAGCTGGAAACAACCTAAGTGTCCATCATCGGATGAATGGATAAAGAAGATGTGGCACATATATACAATGGAATATTACTCAGCCATAAAAAGAAATGAAACTGAGCTATTTGTAATGAGGTGGATAGACCCAGAGTCTGTCATACAGAGTGAAGTTAGTCAGAAAGAGAAAGACAAATACCGTATGCTAACACATATATATGGAATTTAAAAAAAAAATGTCATGAAGAACCTAGGGGCAAAACGGGAATGAAGACGCAGACCTACTTGAGAATGGACTTGAGGATATGGGGAGGGGGAAGGGTGGGCTGTGACAAGGCGAAAGAGAGGCATGGACGTGTATACACTACCAAACGTAAGGTAGATAGATAGTGGGAAGCAGCCGCAGAGCACAGGGAGATCAGCTCGGTGCTTTGTGACCGCCTGGAGGGGTGGGATGGGGAGGGTGGGAGGGAGGGAGATGCATGAGGGAAGGGATGTGGGAACAGATGTATATGTATGACTGATTCACTTTGTTATAAAGCAGAAACTAATTAAAAAAATAAATAAATAAACTTAAAAAAAATGGATAACCAGTGGACCTACTATATAGCACAGGGGACTCTGCTCAATGTTATGTGGCAGCCTGGATGGGAGGGGAGTTTGGGGGAGAATGGGTACATGCATATGTATAGCCGAGTCCCTTTGCTGTGCATCTGAAACTATCACAACATTGTTAATCGGCTATACTCCAATATAAAATAAAAAGTAAAAAAAAAAAAAAAAAAAAAAAAAAAAAAAGAAAGACTGAAAAGACAGCTAATTCTTAGAGTTGCCTCAGATCCTGCTGACTTTCCAGTTTGAAATCCAGTTCCAGTTTTAGTCTAAGTGTAGCTTTACAGTAGACTTTCTTTCTTTAAAATAGCCTACGAGTAATTCTCCATTTCTTGCAACTCCAAAGCTCAATAAAATTCTGGGTACAATGAGAAAAGTTTATTCCTTTTAGAAATTCTGCAAAGATATTGCAGACAGGTAGGCTACCTACTGAGAAAGAATCATAACACTCTCCTCAGCTTTTTGTAAAGTGTACTGATTTTAAAATGAAGGTGTCAGTGTTGTAAAAACCACTTACAAGTCAAATTGAGAAATTATTAAACTGACCTAATTAAATGAACTCTCTTGAATTATGGACAACATAGGCTGCTCTTTGAAAGAATCACAGATCATTCTATAGGAAAATAAAACAACAATAAATTTTTCTTTAATTGTCTCCCTCCTCCAGCTTGATTTATTTATTGATATACTAAACTGTTCATGTTTAAAGTGTACAATTTGATCAGTTTAGATACATGTATTCATCACCACAGTTAAAATAACAACATTTCCATCCACTCCAAAAATTTCTTTGTACCTCTTTGTAAACCTGCCCTCCCTCTCTTCTCACACCCCCAAGCAATCACGAATCTACTTTCTGTCACTATACATTAGTTTGCATTTTCTAGAATTTTATATAAATGGATCAAACCATATATATTCTTTTTGCCTGCTTTTTTTCACTCTGCATAATTATTCTGAGATTCAACTATGTTGTTGTGCAATCAATGGTTCTTTATTATTGCTAAGTTATTTTCCTTGTATGGCTATACCTCAATTTGTCCATTCATGTATTTTTTAAAATTGAGGTATAATTGACATGCAACATTATATTAGTTACAGGTGTACAACATAACGATTTGATATTTGAACATGTGAAATTGGCGCCACAATAAGTTTAGTTAACATCCATCACCATACATAGTTACAGAGTTTTCTTCTGTGATGAGGACTTTTAAGATTTACTCTCTTAGCAACTATAATACCATATTATTAACTATAGTCACAATGCTGTACATTACATCCCCATGACTCACTTATTTTATAACTGGAAGTTTATACCTTTTGACTCCTTTCACACATTTCATCACCCCCACCTGCTGCCTCTGGCATCCTCCAACTGTTCTCTGTGTCTATGAGATCATGTGGTATTTGTCTTTCTCTGTCTGACTTATTTCACTTAGCATAATGTCCTCAAGGTCTATCCATGTTGTTGCAAATGGCAAGATTTCACTCTTCTATGGCTGAATAACATAATTGCCATATTTTGTTTATCCATTCATCCATTGATGAACACTTAGGTTGTTTCCACATCTTAGCTATTGTATATAATGCGGCAATGAACATGGGGTTGCAAATATCTTTTCAAATTAGTGCTTCTATTTCTTAATGAATACCCAGAGTGGAATTGCTGGATTGTATGATAGTTCTATTTTAATTTTTTGAGGAACCTCCATACTGTTTTTCACAGTGGTTTCACCAATTCACATTATTGGTAACAGTGCACAAGGCTTCTCGCTTCTCCATATCTCTGCCAACACTTGTTATTCATCTTTTTAATAACAGCCATTCTAATAGGTATGAGGTGATACTTCACTGTGGTTTTGATTTGAATTTCCATAATAATTAGTGATGTTGGGCATCCTTTCATGTGTCTGTTGGTCATTTGTATATCTTCTTTGGAAAAAAGTCTGTTCAGATCTTCTAACCATTTTAAAATTAGATTGTTATTTTTTTTTGCTATTGAGTTGTATGAGTTCTTTATATATTTTGGATGTTGACCCCTTAGATAAACAATTTGCAAATATTTTCTCCCATTCAGTAGGTTGCCTATTCATTTTGCTGATGGTTTCCTTTGCTGTGCAGAAGGTTTTTGTTTGATGTAGTATCACTTGTTTATTTTTACTTTTGTTACCTTTGCTTTTCATGTCAAATCCGTACAAACGATCACCTAGACTACTGTCAAGGGGCTTATTGCCTGTTTTCTTCTAGGATTTATATGGTTTCATGTCTTACATTCAAGTCTCTAATCCTTTTTTTTTTTTTTTTTTTTTTTTTTTTTTGCGGTACACGGGCCTCTCACTGCTGTGGCCTCTCCCGTTGTGGAGCACAGGCTCGGACGCGCAGGCTCAGCGGCCATGGCTCACAGGCCCAGCTTCTCTGCAGCGTGTGGGATCCTCCCGGACCGGGGCACGAACCCGTGTCCCCTGCATCGGCAGGCAGACCCCCAACCACTGCACCACCAGGGAAGCCCTCTAATCCATTTTGAGTTAATTTTTGTGGTATAAGCTAGTGATCCAGTGTGTGGCTGTCCAATTTTCCCAGCACTATTTATTGAAGAGACAGTCCTTTCCCCATTGTGTATTCTTGGCTCCTCTTTCATAAATTAATTGACCATAACTGTGTTTATTTCTGGGCTCTCTATTCTGTTCCAAAGATCTTTGTGTCCGTTTTTATGCCAATATCATACTGTTTTGATTACTATAGCTTTGTAATATAGTTTGAAATCAGGAAGCATGATGCCTCTAACTTTGTCTTTCTTTCTCAAGATGGCTTTGCTATTCAGGGTCTTTTGTGGTTGTCCATTCATGCAGTGGTGAACATTTGGCTTGTTTCCAGTTTGGGCTATTACACAACTGTCAATGTTCAGGTAGGATTAGGAATAATATTTTTCTGGAAGACCCAGAGAGGTTAGAAGAAATTGCTTCAGTAAATGGAAATTCAAAGCACTAGACCTGGAGTCAGAAGATCCGGGTGTGGGTCTTTGGACAAATAACTTTAAATGTGTTGAGCTTTGATTCCCTAATTCGTAAAGGAAGATTAATAATACCTGCCTTGAGGGGTTTTGTGAGGATTAAATAAAATAATTCATACATTTAACCTTTCTTTAAAATATTAACTTTGCACTGTGGTAACCTAAATGGGAGGGAAGTCCAAAAGGGAGGGGATATCTGTATGTGTATGGCTGATTCATTTTGTTGTGCAGTGGAGGCTAACACAATATTGTAAGGCAACCATACACCAATAAAAATTAATTAAAAATAATAAATAAAATAAAATAAAATATTAACTTTGATCACCATGAAAGTAGAGGGAAGAACATTGAGAGTTATGGTAACACCTTTTTACTTTTCTAGGACCCCTATATTGAAGACCAAAAGACACTATCAAATATGGCTCTGAGCAAAACAATAAAATATGTTGGTCATGTCTCTTTCTCCTTTGTCCTCCACCTCCTCCCCCTCCCTTTCTCTTCTTCTTCCCTTCTCCCTCCTCCTAGTTGTTATTGTTTCAGGGTTTCTCTTTCTTCTTAAAGACAAGATCCATTTCTTTTCCTCTGCTTTCATATTACTTAATATGTTATTCTTATATTAGGTTCTCCATGAATATCTACTGAGGTAATAATAAGTACTCACATACTGTTTTATAGATGATAATGAATTTTCAGATACATTATCTCATTCTGATCCTCAAAATTCCCCAGGGAAGTAGGATGGCAGATAATATTATATCCTCACTATCAGAGGAGGAAACTAAGGCTCAGAGAGGTTAAAAACTATCAGAGATAACAACCTAGCTCTGCTTCAAATGCCACCTCAGAGTGCCTTTCCCCTTGGCACACGGCCTACCAACATTCTTGACAGAATTCAGGTGGATACTTCAGTCTCCAGTTAGTACTAATGTATAAAATCTTTGCAGGATAAAATACTGAACTTTATTTTTAGAACACTAACAGTTGGTGGCATTTTGATGCTTGCACTGCAAAATATGCTTTTACAGGGAAATAAAGGAGATCTGAAATTTTCAGGATATAGTATTAGGACTGTAACTATTTGCAAAATTTGAGATAGATATAACTATTATTCTCCTTCATCCTAAATACAATTCTCAGCAAAATAAGAATTTATACTATAAAGTACTCCACACCAGGTAAAAGTAATTTCTTTCTGGTATATTGTTTCTGATTTAACCAGTATATAAACATTGACTGAGGATCATTTCCCACTTTTGCTTTTCTCTTTTTATTTTATTTTACTTAGAACAGTCTTTTGACCTATTGTAAAGGTGTAATGATTGATAGCACACAGTACATCTATTTTGCATCTTTATCTGTGTAGAAAGTTCAGGGTTTTCATTTTCTTTTGGGCTAATCTTCCCCTAACTCTCTCTTGCGGGAGAATTTTTTCCTGTAGGTAAAAGAACAAGAAGTGGTTGGGGATCCTTCTTAGATAATCACTTGTATTTCTATTGCTTCATCTTAATTTAGATGTTATCCCATAGGATCTAAATTGGTATTTTTTATGGTTATCGCATGACAAAGAGCTTAGCAAATGCACCCTGATATCGGATAAGCAGTACTATGTACTATTCAAAATTAAAGTTGTTGATACTATTACTGTAAGTTCTTATTTTGAAAATTTAATTAGAACTATTTATTTATAAAGAGGGACTTAATCTAACTGAATTACAATAATTCTACCTCCTTCTCTAATAAAACTGAATTGTTGAGGAGATGTAAAAATGCTGATAAATTCTGGGGTAAATTTTTAAAATTCACTTTCATATAAATGAGATTTCATATTTCATAGAGTCTGAGTTTATAACAAGAGTTGTAACATATTTTTTTCTCAAAATCTAGAAATTCTATAAACCTATTGCTAATTTTTTATTAGTTTGATACTAAATGCTCCATTAGTTAAAGAATGCTGATAGTTTTCAACTCCATAGAATTATTGGCTGTATTTTATTTGGGTTTTTTTTGTGTGTGTGTGGTATGCGGGCCTCTCACTGTTATGGCCTCTCCCATTGCGGAGCACAGGCTCCGGACGCGCAGGCTCAGCGGCCATGGCTCACGGGCCTAGCTGCTCCAAGGCATGTGGGATCTTCCCAATCGGGGCACGAACCCGTGTCCCCTGCATCAGCAGGCGGACTCTCAACCACTGCGCCACCAGGGAAGCCCTTGGCTGTATTTTAAATGCACTAGATAATGCATCTGTCTTGTTCTAGACATTGATGGCAAACCCACAATACATTAGCCTAGTGAAATGAAATATTTTTCAAACCAAAATTGAGAGATTAAGAAAGAAAGAACTAATTTAAAGTTATAGATAGAAATCCCAGAGATAAACCCACACACATATGGTCACCTTATCTTTGAAAAAGAAGGCAAGAATATACAATGGAGAAAAGACAGCCTCTTCAATAAGTGGTGCTGGGAAAACTGGACAGCTACATGTAAAAGAATGAAATTAGAACACTTCCTAGCACCATACATAAAAATAAACTCAAAATGGATTAAAGACCTAAATGTAAGGCCAGACACTATAAAACTCTTAGAGGAAAACATAGGCAGAACACTCTATGACATACATCACAGCAAGATCTTTTTTGACAAACCTCCTAGAGTAATAGAAATAAAATAAAAAATAAACAAATGGGACCTAAGGAAACTTAAAAGCTTTTGCAGAGCAAAGGAAACCATAAAGAAGACGAAAAGACGACCCTCAAAATGGGAGAAAATATTTGCAATGGAAGCAACTGACAAAGGATTAATCTCCAAAATATACAAGCAGTTCATGTTGCTAAATATCAAAAAAACAAACAACCCAATCCAAAAATGGGCAGAAGACCTAAATAGACATTTCTCCAAAGTAGACATAAGATTGCCAACAAATACATGAAAAGATGCTCAACATCACTAATGATTAGAGAAATGCAAATCAAAATCACAATGAGGTATCACCTCACACCAGTAAGAATGGCCATCATCAAAAAATCTACAAACAATAAATGCTGGAGAGGGTGTGTAGAAAAGGGAGCCCTTCTGCACTGTCGGTGGGAATGTAAATTGATACAGCCCCTATAGAGAAAAGTATGGAGGTTCCTTAAAAAACTAAAAATAGAACTATCATATGACCCAGAAATCCCACTACTGGGCATATACCCTGAAAAAACCATAATTCAAAAAGATACATGCACCCCAATGTTCATTGCAGCACTATTTACAATAGCCAGGACGTGGAAGCAACCTAAATGTCCATCAACAGATGAATGGATAAAGAAGATGTGGCACATATATACAATGGAATATTACTCAGTCATAAAAAGGAATGAAATTGAGTTATTTGTAATGAGGTGGATGGACCTAGAGTCTGTCATACAGAGTGAAGTAAGTCAGAAAGAGAAAAACAAATACTGTATGCTAATGCACATATATGGAATCTAAAAAAACAGTACTGATGAACCTAGTGGTAGGGCAGGAATAAAGACACAGACGTAGAGAACGGACTTGAGGACATGGGCGTGTGGGAAGGGGAAGATGGGACAAAGTGAGAGAGTAGCACTGACATATATATGCTACCAAATGTAAAATGGATGGCAGGGGGAAGCTGTCGCATAGCACAGGGAGATCAGCTCAATGTTTTGTGACAACCCAGATGGGTGGGATAGGGAGGGTGGGAGGGAGGCTTCAGAGGGAGGGGATATGGGGATATACATATGCGTATAGCTGATTCACTCTGCCGTACAGCAGAAAGTAAGACAACATTGTAAAGCAATTATACTCCAATAAAGATATTTATAAATAAATAAACAAAGTTATAAAGCCAACTACTAGAAAAAAACAACTAAAACTGAAAGGAGAGAAAATAAGGAAAAGCGAGAAGTAATTTAAGAGTGCTAAATTTTGTATCATAATTAGCCACCAATATATATTGCTGAAAGTTGACAAATCAAGAAATGGAAATATCTTTATTTTTATTTTGTAACTTAGAGTACTGTTTAAAAATTTTTAATGTGCATATATCACTTTTTTAATTAAAAAGTTAAAACACAGCAAAGTATTATTTTTTTAATGTGACTTAGCTAGAGCAAGTATTTTGAGCTCTGATTTCCCATCCCTAAACTAATTCAGGAGACAGGGAGGCAGCTTCCCAAGGAATGTGGCTGTACTTTAACTGCTACTCAGAATAAAGCCTTATCTAGGCTGTGGAGTTGTGTTCATTACTCTTCACTGAGAAACTCTTCCTACCTAGGGCATAATGATGGTAAGCAAGGGGAAAAAAGAGGTGGTTTTCTAGCTCCTGGTCAAGAAGTAGTCCCTTAGAAGAGAAATATTTAACATGCTTGTGGAGAAATAGGACAAGCAAGGGTTGGATTCACAACAATACATGGTTAATATTGCTGACTAAATATTTTAGCTTAGAAAGAAATTAAGTTCTTTTAAAAATTTATTTTTATCCTATTTTATTTATTTTTGGCTGTGTTGGATCTTCACTGCTGCACATGGGCTTTCTCTAGTTGTGGCAAGTGGGGGCTACTCTGTTGCGGTGCACAGGCTTCTCATTGCGGTGGCTTCTCTTGTTGCGGAGCACGGGCTCTAGGCGTGGGGGCTTCAGTAGTTGTGGCATGCAGGCTCAGTAGTTGTGGCTCACAGACTCTAGAGTGCAGGCTCAGTAGTTGTGGTGCACGGGCTTAGCTGCTCTGCAGCATGTGGGATCTTCCCGGACCAGGTCTCAAACCTGTGTCCCCTGCATTGTCAGGTGGATTCTTTATTCTTTTTAAAAAAAATTTATTGATTGATTGATTTTTTTTGGCTGCATTGGGTCTTCATTGCTGTGCGCGGGCTTTCTCTAGCTGCGGCGAGTGGGAGCTACTCTTTGTGGCGATGCGCGGGCTCCTCATTGTTGTGGCTTCTCGTTGTGGGGCACAGGCTTTAGGTGCATGGGCTTCAGTAGTTGCGGCACGTGGGCTCAGTAGTTGTGGCTTGTGGGCTCTAGAGCGCAGGCTCAGTAGTTGTGGTGCACGGGCTTAGTTGCTCCACAACGTGTGGGAGCTTCCTGGGCCAGGGCTCGAGTCTGTATCCCCTGCATTGGCAGATGGACTCCACGAAAGTCCATGAGCTGCAATCCTCACCTCACATGTTGCCTTTAAAAACACTTCCTTGGGCCTCCCTGGTGGCGCAGTGGTTGAGAGTCCGCCTGCCGATGCAGGGGATACGGGTTCGTGCCCCGGTCTGGGAGGATCCCATATGCCGCGGAGCGGCTGGGCCCGTGAGCCATGGCCGCTGGGCCTGCGCATCCGGAGCCTGTGCTCCGCAACGGGAGAGGCCACAACAGTGAGAGGCCCGCATACCGCAAAAAGAAAAAAAAAAAAAAAAAAAAAAACACTTCCTTGGGACTTCCCTGGTGGTGCAGTGGTTGAGAGTCCGCCTGCCAATGCAGGGGACACGGGTTCGTGCCCCGGTCCGGGAAGATCCCACATGCCACAGAGCGGCTAGGCCCGTGAGCCATGGCCACTGAGCCTGTGCGTCCGGAGCCTGTGCTCCGCAATGGGAGAGGCCACAACAGTGAGAGGTCCACGTACTGCAAAACAAAAACAAAAACAAAACACTTCCTTGAAAGCCATTTGGGGGTTCCGGTCTTTTGAGCATTAGCTGCCCCTTCTCCTTGCTTGGCACCCTGCAAACAATGCCATAATTTCCTTCACCACAACCTGATGTCAGTAGGTTGGTTTTGCTGTGTGGTGGGCCAACAGATCCAAGTTTGGTTCAGTAATATTGAGATTTTGTCAGTTTTTTACTGAATGCCCTTTTCCTGTTCCAGGATCCCAACCAGGATACCAAGGCTGTCTTACTTTTAATGATGTTCATTTTGACCAGTAGATTCAAGTGTTTTCAGGTAGATGGATCCATCATAAAGTTCTCCACTCAACCTTCCTCTTAATGGTTTTAGCATCTATTGGTTATCATGGCCTAGGTCCATTATTTCATTAGGAACTGCATAATTTAAAGTTCTATGATTTCTCCTGTAAGTATTAGCTAGAACTCTCCTATAAAAAAGAACTTTCTGGGCTACCCTGGTGGCGCAGTGGTTGAGAGTCCGCCTGCTGATGCAGGGGACACGGGTTCATGCCCCGGTCTGGGAAGATCCCGCATGCCGCGGAGCGGCTGGGCCCGTGAGCCATGGCTGCTGAGCCTGCGCGTCCGGAGCCTGTGTTTCTCAACGGGAGAGGCCACAACAGTGAGAGGCCCACGTACTGCAAAAAAAAAAAAAAACCAACTTTCCATTCTCAGGTACATGGTTACTTTTGAAATACTGAACAATTTATCTTGCATAGATTTTAATGGTTCTAAATGTTAATCATTCTAATATACCCATGTAATATGTGTGAGAAATTCCAATTACTTTTAACTTTTAAATTATTTGCACAAAAGTACAAAGAAAGTGTCTTATACTGCTAGTCAAAAGATGTGGCTTTCATCTTCCTCTAAGTAATTTCTGCCATTTATGAAGACTGACCAAAAACATGTTGCAAGGAAAATTGTTAAGTTGCCTAAAAAAGAAAATGACTATAGTATATTTGTTTTGAGCCAAAGAATTCCAGGCACTTAACTGGTATTAACAATTAGTCCTCACAGATGTTTTTAAAACTTAATTATAATAAATACTATTCTTATTTAATTTGCATGATGTAGTGACAAATACCATAATAGACTATGGCTGAGGAATTGAGACCCAGAGAATTAAAGAAAGTGGCCTAAGGGACTTCAGTACTATAAATACACAGAATTATTAAAGAGAATTAGTAATAAAAATATAAAAGAATATAACCCTTCTACAAATGTATAGCATGTCACTTGTTTCCCTTCAACCAAATACTGTACAATCTACCTGTGTAGAGCAAACTTAATTTTCTAATAGTAAAATATATTACATAATATTAGAACCATTGAAGAAGAATAAATATCTAGTAATCAATCAAAAAGGGTTTCCAATAAAACAGTGGCCTCTTCATATTCCCCATGTTTCACTATCTACTTTATTTTCCTCAAAAATATAGACACCACAAGTATTTAGAAATTAAGAGGGCATGATCCAGGACGTCCCTGGTGGTGCAGCGGTTAAAAATCTGCCAGCCAATGCAAGGGACACAGGTTCGATCCCTGGTCCAGGAAGATCCCACATGCTGCAGAGCAACTATGCCTGTGAGCCACAACTACTGAGCCCACACGCCACAACTACTGAAGCCCACATGCCTAAAGCCCGTGCTCCGCAACAAGTCACCGCAATGAGAAGCCCATGCACCACAATGAAGAGTAGCCCCTAATCGCCACAACTAGAGAAAGCCCACGTACAGCAACGAAGACCCAACGCAGCCAAAAATAAATTAATTAATTAATTTAAAAAAAAAAGAAATTAAGAGGGCATGATCCAAATTTTTAAACACATATGTAAGATGGGGTCCTTGGCTAGTTCTTGAAGGAACTTTTCACATTGTCTACCTCATGAATATATTACTGGAAAATATGTTCCTAAAATTGGGGCATATACTCTATTGAATATACTACACTTACCTGATTCATGCTAATGACCTGTGGAGGTAATAGCTGGGAGCAAGAGAAACTTAGAATGGATAGTGAAGGAGGGAAATGATGAACACTGGTTGTGACCTGAGATTAACTGCTGTTGTGGGAGACTGTAGCTTGTCCCACTAATCTTCCTTTTCTAGGTTTCCCCTTAGGAAAAGAAGCCCACAGGAACCATGGCAAATCTACTTCCCAGACATACATGAAGAAATGGATTTGTGCAGAACAAGAGGTTTACTGTGGTAGCCACTGAGGTACCACACCCAGATCTCCCTTTAAGAGATTCTGCTGCAGGGAGCCTAGCTGATTGACAATTGATACACTTTTGGCTCTCATGTTTTTGGGTCAGGCCATACTTCCTCTAGGCTACTCCCAGCCAATGAGCACAGCAGGGTGTAAGAACCAGTCCATTCCTACACAAAGCAGGATTCCTTTAACTGGCAACTTCAGCACAGGGACTTCCCATTGGCCTGGGTGAGATTTTCTCAGAATTGCTCTATGGTCTGAGGCTCTTCCCACACAATCCTTCCTTCTCTCCCTCCTGTCACAGGTGTTAGACTTGCCTCACTCTCCCTATATGCCCCTTCTCCTTTCCCCTTTGTCTTTCATAAGCATTCTCTCCAATGAATCCCTTATACATCAGATTTCATCTTCCTGCCTGCTTCTCCAAGGATTCAAATTGACACACGTTACATAAGAGTTTAGCCCCCTGGGTTAAACTCATAACTGTTTATAGCAAGTATAAACAATTTCTTGTAAAACTATATAGACAAATAGATGGCTTAATATTAGAAGACATATTTTAACTTAAAAATAATGTTAATGCAAATATACATGTAAATAACTGAATGGTTTTAAGGTCTTAATTAGCAATCAGAATATCTCCTGGGTTTGATCTTAGAAGGTGTATCTATCCATCATTTAAGCACTATTTTCTAGTTTTGGGGTGGTGTGATTATGTATAGCAGAATTCTTCTCCATTCAGAATCAAATTCTACTCTCTCACTTGTTCTTAGCTCTTAAGGGTGGCTATGAGATATTAAGGACCTGTATTTCTACGTGTGGTTGAGTAAGGCATATCAGCAGAAGTAAAAACAGAAAGTAAAAGAAGGAGAGGTCAATTATAGTTCACGGTTTATTCATATTTTATAGTGCAAAGCAAACAAAAATGGAAACAGCAAACCCTGGGCATCCTCAAAGCCAACTGATACTGGACCTAATTCACCTACCTTGTGTCTCAAATACCATTCTATACCATGCTGGGAAAGCTGTGGATTCCTTGAGGGTATTTGTCTTGATTTCCTAAAAGAAAAAATAAAGTCATAGTCACTTGGCTTTTTTTTCCTCACCATGTGACAAAATCATATGATATCCATGAAGAAAAATGAAAGGAAGTTTGATTTGGGGAAAAAGGAACAGTATCATACTTTCTTGGCTTATTTCTAAGCCCCTCACCTTAGAAAATATCCAGCACTTAATAAAAAAACTTTAGGACTTCCCTGGTGGTCCAGTGGTTAAGAGTATGCTTGCTAATGCAGGGGACACGGGTTCGATCCCTGGTCTGGGAAGATCCCACATGCCATGGAGCAACTAAGCCCATCGCCACAACTACTCAGCCCATGCTCTAGAGCCCGCAAGCCACAGCTACTGAGCCCGTGCGCCACAATTAGTGAAGCATGCACACTCTGGGGCCCGGGTGCCGCAACTACTGAGCCCGCATGCTGCAACTACTAAAGCCCACATGCCTAGAGCCCGTGTTCCACAAAGAAGAGAAGCCACCGCAATGAGAAGCCCACGCACCGCGACCAAGTGTAGCCCTGGCTCACCACAACTAGAGAAAGCCCGCGCACAGCAAAAAAGACCCAGTGCAGCCAACAACAACAACAACAAAAAACCTGTATGCTAAATTTTTGACAATAAATGTCAAACATCAAAATGGTATTGAAATTTTGAAATATCAAAACTGATACTTTATACTGTAGCAAAATAGCTCCCTTTACTACAGAGTGAATGTGAATTGTGACTCCAGGTTGATAGAGAAGTAAATGTGATAAAAAATGTAAATATTAGATCTTCATTATTTTAAATGTTTTAAGGGATAAAAGTTAGGGACTCTCCAGAGATAATGCTGCTTGGGGTGTGTGTGCAGTGTTTATTTTCTATTATCTAATGAATGTACTTAAGTGCAAATACTTATGAAGGACATCTACTCATTCAATTAATATTTACTAATTTCCCACAATGTGCTAGGTACTATACTAGGTTTTAGGATATCTGGAGGGACTTGAAAGGGGAGATGACTTCCTGTTTGGCCCAAGAGGCACCTTTAGCTCAGTTATTCTTAGAAAGTGATAGCCTACTGATTTTGTCTCTTGATGAGGATTTCATGTGTTATTAAATCCTGGATTATGTTGTTTCTTTCAGTTCTCTTTCTGTACTGTTGTGCAAATTATGTCTAATACATAGAATCTAGACACCAATCTGCTGAGTGTTTTTTGAAAAGAGATGCCACATCTGAAGAAATTCTAGAGAGAACAGAGAAAATAGACAGGAGGAATTATCAAAGAAACAAATCAAAGTTTGTTAGAACTAAAGGACTCAAGTCTCCTGATAAAGGACCTACTGAGTGGCCAGCAGATTAAATAAGAAAAAGGCTCACAACATGGCATATCATGCACTGGGGAAAAAAGGAGAAGACCTAAGAACTTTCAGAGAGAAAAAACATATGAAAGATCAAGAACTAAAATTTCATCTCACTTCTTGAGACCAACACTGGAAGCTAGAAGAGAATGGTATAATGTCTCAAAAATCTTCTAGGAAAATCGTTTCTAATTTAGAGTTCTATACCTAGTCATGTTATCAATTAAGCTTACAGCCAGATGAAAGACAATTCCTGACACATAAAATCTCAGAAGCTTTGCATTCTTTCTTAGAAAGCTACCACCAAGAAGAAAGAATAAACTAAGAAAAAGGAAATGCTCATGAAAAAGAGGGAGAAAAGCAATAAAGAAGACAAGGGTCTAGGTACTAGGAGATCTACCATAGGAGAGAGGTGAAAGGGATTCTCAAATTGATAATGAAGGCAAGTTCATGAATAACAGATGTACAGGAGGCCAACAAAACAAAAGGTAAAGACAGGGGGTTCCAAGAGGCACAAAAATAGCTCTTCTGATGAGTTGGAACATATAAAGAAAAAAGATATTAATTCACAATAAATATTTATTGAATATTCACCTTGACCCACAAACACTATCCTCATGGAGCTTTCATTCTAGCACAGGGAGTAAGATAATAAACATAATAAAGAAATAAATTCTATATTAGAAGGCAGTAAATGTTATTAAAAAAGAAAAAGTAAAGCAGGGTAAGGAAGATTAAAATTGCTCTAGGTGGGGAAGGGGGTAGGGTGTATATGACAATTTAAAATACAATGGTGAGGATAAACCTCACTGTAAAGTGACGCTTCAGGTAAGACCCAAGAATTGTACTGGAAAGGATTGGAATTAGGGAATTAGTCATGTGGCTATCTGGCAGAAGAACCTTCTAGGCAGAGGGAACTGCCAGTGGAGGTGAAGAAACATGAGGG
Organism: Mesoplodon bidens; assembly: GCF_964165515.1. NCBI lineage: Eukaryota > Metazoa > Chordata > Mammalia > Artiodactyla > Ziphiidae > Mesoplodon > Mesoplodon bidens. Next base: position 169,574,727 of record NC_138176.1, read on the forward strand.
GGAGAGGTGCCAGAGTGGTAGTAGAAAATGAGGTCAGAGAGGTACATGGTGGGGGATGTGTCATGCAGGGCCTCGCAGATCACTGAAGAAACTGGCTTTTCTCTGAGGGAAATGGAGAGCTATTGTAGAAGTGAAATGATTGGCTTACATTTTAAAAGGATCACTCTGGCTGCTTTGGGAGAATAGACTATAGGCAGATAAGGGTGGAAACAGGGAGATACAGTAAGTCCCCTACATATGAATGAGTTCCGTTCCAAGAGCGAGTTCACAAGTCCAATTTGTTCATAAGTCCAACAAAGTTAGCCTAGGTACCCAACAAATACAATCAGCTATGTAGTACTGTACGGTACTTTTATAATACTTTTATAATACTTTTCACACAAATAATACATAAAAAACAAGCACAAAAAATAAAGAAAACATTTTTAATCTTACAGTACAGTGCATTGAAAAGTACAGCAGTACAGTACAACAGCTGATACAGGGGCTGGCATCAAGTGAACAGGCAAGAAGAGTTACTGACTGGAGGAGGGAGAGGAGGTGGGAGATGGGTAGAGCTGAGGGATCATCAGCAACAGGAGACACAGGGCAAGCTGCAATTTCACTCACGCCTGACGTTGACGGCACAGGTTCTGGTTCCTTGCTGGATTCAATTCTATCCAACCTCTTGAATAAATGTTCGCATGTTCACATCTTTGAAAGTTCACAACTTGAAGGCTCGTATGTAGGGGACTTACTATAATAAGGAGGCAATTGGATTGCCTAGTAATTGCCTAATAAAGAAGCAATTATCCCAATAATTCAGGCAAGAGATGTTGGTAGCACACACTACAGTGGTACATCGTGGAAGGTATGAAAGAGGAATTAGTGATAGACACATACAAAACTAAGCAAAGTTAAGAAATGAGTAAAGTATTAACTATAGGAAAAACAGAAATTATATAAGAAAGGAAAGGTCATAATGATGGAAACACAAAATGTTAATTTAATCAAATATTATTGATATATGGTTATATTGGGAGGGTATGTGGCGAGAGTATGGTTAATTTCTTTAACACTAAGAGTTCCTACAAATTACTTAAAAAAAAATTAGCCCAGTAGGAAAATATGCAAAGGATATAAACAGACAGTTCAAAGAAAAAAAAAATAAAGGACAAAAAGAAGTTGAACTTCCCTCAGAATAAAAGAAAAGAAAATTAAACCTATACCAAGACATCATGTTTCACCTAATTAGATTGGCAAAGATCCAGAAGTTTGATAAAATTCTGTGTTGGGGAGGATATGGGTAAACAGGCATTCTCATATGTTGCTGGTGGGAGTATAAATTGGTATGGCAATTTGGCAAAATCTACCAAAGTCACATACCCTTTTCGGTTGGACATGGAGATGGGCCTCCCAGATATCCCCTTTCAAGGAAGGTCTTGTTGTCCCAGCTACTGGAAGATCTGTCAGCTGACAATCTTCAACTGTCAGCCCCTGCAAGTTTTGCCTCAGCTGCAAAGAGTTGCCCCATCTAAAGTCAGTGCCTTCTTGGGGCAGCCCACTGCTGGAGGAAGGGGTATAAAAGCCTTTTCCACCCAATGTGGGCCATTTCTGGTAGGTCATTTCAGCTCCACAGCTTCCTTGTGGTGTTGGCTGAGGCTGCATGGGGCACCTTCAAAGCTCAACTTCTCCTTCTGCTCAATCCCACTTCCTCCTTCTCCCTTCTGCAGATGTTGAACCCAAGGGCACTGCCTAATAAACAAACACCCTGAACTCTAAATTTCTGCCCCAGAATCTGCTTCCCAGAAAACCTAACCTGTGAAAAATTTGACCCACAACTCCACTTTTAGGAATTTATTCCATAGATTACCCACATATCAGCAAAACGATATATATTTGAGGTTACTCTTAGCAGATTATTTTTAGAGGAAGAATTAGAAACACTCTAAAGGTCTGACTAAACAAATCAGGTGACTGATTAAATAAAGGCATGTCTATACAATGTAATACCACATAGCTATATAAAAAACTGAGGAGTCCTTTTATGTATAAAAAAGTCTTCAAAGGGTATGTGGGTGTGTTTATATTTGTACACGCATGAAGGATGTATAAAAATTAATGTCATTTGTTGCCATGAGTAGATTTGGGTGTCTCAGGGACTGAGGGGGAAGAGAGATTTTTCGTAGCATATACCACTGTACTCTTTAAATTTTAAACCATGTGAATGTGTTATAAATGATTAGAAATGATTTTTAGTCAAATTATTTGACTTTTATACTACTTATAAAAAACTATATATGGATAACTTTGATAAACTAAAAATTAAATTTAAAAAGACTTGCTTGTTAAATAAGAAATTAACAAATTGTGCAAAATGATTCCCATTTTTTAAAAAAACTATACACATTCAGATAGACACATTGATAGAAGCATGGAAAAACTTAACAGCGGTTTTATCTTTGTGGGTAACATCAGAGTAGAGAGAAGGATTTTTTTTTGTCTCACACACTTCTCAATTGTTTGAATTTAAGGGCATGCATATGTTTGTAATTAGAAAGTAATGTTTAAGAATTATGGGACAGACTAAAACTAAAAAATAGGACACCCCACCCCACCCCCAGTTTACCAATTATTTTAGAGGAAACTTTTGATGATGCCTATAGGAAGTTGAAAAATTTTCTAAAATAATTTAAGGAAACTGGAATAAGTGTACCAACTTTGTTTTTTCTCCTTTGTTTAACCTTGATTATTCTAAACAATTATCTCAGTTAATTTCTTAAAACATCTAGAATCAAATTTTAGTTGCAAATATAAAAATTTCCTGCAACTGGGATTAGGATTTTTTTTTTTTTTTTTTTTTTTTGCTGTTCGTGGGCCTCTCACTGTTGTGGCCTCTCCCATTGCGGAGCACAGGCTCCGGACGCGCAGGCCCAGCGGCCATGGCTTACGGGCCCAGCCGCTCCGCGGCATGTGGGATCCTCCCAGTCCGGGGCACAAACCCGCGTCCCCTGCACCGGCAGGCGGACCCTCAACCACTGTGCCACCAGGGAAGCCCGGGATTACGAATTTTTTGAGAGGTGCTGGGATGTGGTGGTGCCTGGGAGGGCAGCCCGGTCTGAACTTCTGGGGACCCCCTGATTTGCTGTTAACATTAGAGATTATCTAGTCCTTAAAGGTAGTGGTTGAGAAACTATATTGTAATGAGCTTGGGGAAGGCAACGGTCACGTTATTCAATCTATTTTTCTGTATTCCTTCTGTCTTGTGTCCCGCAAAGTGCCTAGCACTTAGTAAGTATTCAATAAATATCTAGGTAGATAGATATAGATTAAAAGGAGTAATGGGTACAGTAAGCCCTTGATTGTGTTGTTTTGTTTTTTTGTGTGTTTTTTTTGCGGTACGCGGGCCTCTCACTGCTGTGGCCTCTCCCGTTGCGGAGCACAGGCTCCGGACGCTCAGGCTCAGCGGCCATGGCTCACGGGCCCAGCCGCTCCGCGGCATGTGGGATCTTCCCGGACCAGGGCACGAACCCGTGTGCCCTGCATCGGCAGGCGGACTCTCAACCACTGCGCCACCAGGGAAGCCCAATTGTGTATTGTTTAAAGTATATTTCTTTTAAACCTCAAGGCAACTTTTTTGTTTCATTTCAACTTTTTGAGAGATTAGGCTGGCTATTTTTACAAAAGAATAGCAGGTTCAGAGGAGGTGAGAGAACTTGAACTTGTTCAAGGTCTAGGAAAGGTAAACAACTGAGCATTGTTAAAGAGATAAGGAAAGATCAGACCCTGGAGGAAATTCTGTGCTACATAAAAAAGATCATGGCCTTTTGTTAAGTAGGAGATGGAGAGCCATGAAGGGCCTTATGAAATAGTAAGGGAACCAGCCAACCAGTCCGGGTTTGGGCAGAACATTAAAATGGAGTGATACAGAGATTAGCATGGCCCCCGCACAAGAATGCCATGAAAATTTGTGAAGGGGTTCATATTTTTAAGGAAATTTTTCTTTTTCAGCTTTTTATTGTATCTATATTAAACCTTATGCTGTACACCTTAAACTTATACAGTGATGTATGTTAATTATATCTCAATAAAACTGGGGGGGGGGAGTTCTTGAGACCCATGTGAGAGACGAAAGTGGCCTGAACTAGCTCAGTTAGTTGGGGTGGAGTGGAGGGTGCACTTTTTGATAAGCATTTAGATTTTAAATTACCTTCTAGATAAGGTGCTCTTTTGCCCAAAGATGTAATGAAGATGACTTGAGTGAACAGGTAGATAATGGTGCCATCAACTGAAATAGAAAATGAGAGAGCAGGAGGAGGTATTTGAGATAAGAGGATGAATTTTGTTTTGGATATATTAAGTTTGGTTGGTTGAGGCCAGCCAGCCATGAGGCCACTGAAGTGGGCAAAGTCTCTTACGTGTGGCAGAATGAACAGGTCTAGGGTTGGATGGTAACTGGAGGCTCAAGTCCAAACTCCACCAGTTGACTGATCCTGAACATAATCTGTGACTGTATTTACTATTGTGTTTAGAAAGTCCCCTTGACTGCATCTTTTTCCCTAGCCCTGTGCTGTCAAATGCTGTCATTTAGCCATGTGTGGCTATTGAGCTCTTGAAATGTGGCCAGTCCAAACTGAGATGTGCTTGGGGGGAAGGGATAAATTAGGAGTTTGGGATTAATATATACACACTACTATATATAAAATAGATAAACAAGAAGGACCTACTGTATAGCACAGGGAACTATACTCAATATCTTATAATAACCTATAATGGAAAAAATCGGAAAAAAGAATATATATATAGATATATATGTATAACTGAATCACTTTGCTGTACACCTGAAACTAACACAACATTGTAAATCAACTACACTTCAATTAAAAAAAAAATCCATGGGGAATTCCCTGGCAGTCCAGGTTATGTTGCAGGAAGGGGGACCCCTTCCAGGGCCCGAGAATGGGCTCTTTTCTAACACTTGGAAATGAATTGTCTGAGGAGACACACATGCTGACAAAGCAAGAGACTTTATTGGGAAGGGGTACCCGGGTGGAGAGCAGGAGGGTAAGGGAACCCAGAACTGCTCTGCCACATGGTTCACAGTCTCAGGTTTTATGGTAATGGGGTTAGTTTCAGGGTTGTCTCTAGCCAATCATTCTTTTTCTTTTTTTCTTCTAATATTTATTTATTTGGCTGCACCAAGTCTTAGCTGTGGCACACGAGATCTTTAGTTGTGGCATGTGGGATCTTCAGCTGTGGCGTGTGGGATCTAGTTCCCTGACCAGGGATTGAACCCAGGCCTCCTGCATTGGAAGTGCAGAGTCTTAGCCACTGAACCACCAGGGAAGTCCTTGGCCAATCCTTCTGACTCAGGGACCTTCCTTGTGGTGTGCACATTGCTCAGCCAAGATGGATTCCAGCAAGAAGGATTCTGGGAGGTTGGTAGGATGCATGGACTGGTGTCCCCTCTCTCTTTTTGACCTTTCCCGAATTCTTCCAGTTGGTGATAACTTGTTAGTTCCACATTCCTTACCAGGATCCCCTGTTCTAAGATAATGCATGCAAGTGGCTACTATCTTGCCTGGCCAGGGTGGGCGGTTTCAGTCAGTGTTAACAGTGCTAACAGTTAGGACTCAGCTCTTTCACTGCCATGGCCTGGGGTTCAATCCCTGGTTGGGGAACTAAGATTCTCACAAGCCATGCAGTGCGGCCAAAAAAAAAAAATCAAAATCAAAATGTGAGTATAAAATAAGTATAAAATACACACTGATTTCAAAGACATGTTATCAAAAAAGAAAAGACTGTAAGGTATCTCATTAATAATATTTTATGTTGATTACATGTTGAAGTGATATTTTGGATATGTAGGGTTCAATAAAAATATACTATTTAATTAAAAAAAGGAATTGTTTTTGCCTTTTGTAACGTCAGTTGCTTTCCTTCTTACTGGTAGTATATAATCAACTAAAATTATAAAAGATAATTACCACCTGACTAGTAATAATAGTGGAAATAAAAAAACTAAATAAATTAAAAGGTTCATGATGAATGTTCTAGCCCATTTTGGAATGAAGTCTAAGAGAGAGAAATTGGAGAGCCCTTAACTTTTTTCTTTTTAAAAACAATTTAAACTTACAGAAAGATTGCAAGAATAGGAGAGAGAACTCCTGAATATTATTTGTTCAAGTTCACAAACTTTTAACATTTTGCTGCATTTGCATTCTCTCTCTCTCATTTTCATTTATTATTTCTGAACAATTTGAGAATAGATTGCATGTATTATGCCTCCTTACCTCTTCATACCTCGGTGTGTATTTACTATGAATATATATATTACTTTATATAATCATCACATAGTTATCAAATGTGGGAGCTACTTTTTTCTAATCTATGGTCCATATTCCAATTTTGTCAACTGTTTCAATAAATCTTTTATAGTATTTCCCCTGCTCTGGTACAAGTTCCAGTTTAGATCACGTATCGACATTGCCAAGTCTCTTTAGTCCCTTTTATATGTAACAGTTCCTCAGCCTTTTGGGGGGGGGTCTTTCATGACAGTTATTTATTTATTTTAAAATATTTATTTATTTTATTTATTTATTTTCTTGGCTGTGTTGGGTCTTAGTTGCAGCATGTGGGATCTTTTGTTGTGGTGCGCAGGCTTCTCTCTAGTTGTGGCCTGCAGGGGTTTTTCTCTCTCTAGTTGTGGCATGTGGGCTCCAGGGCGCATGGGCTCTGTAGTTTGCAGCACACTGGCTCTCTCATTGAGGCACGCGAGCTCCGAAGTTGTGGCGCGCGGGCTTAGTTGCCCCGCGGCATGTGGGATCTTAGCTCCACGACCAGGGATAGAACCAGCGTCCCCTGCATTGGAAGGCAGATTCTTTACCACTGGACCACCATGGAAGTCCCCCTCATGACAGTTATTTAATAGAATGTTCTTCAATATGGGTTTGGTTGATGCTTCCTCACGATTAGATTCAAGTGATATTATGTCTTTCTCAGGGTATCACATCAGGAGGCATATGATCACTGATCAAAGTGTTGCCTAGTTTCTCCACTGTATAGTTACTTTTTCCCCCTTCTAACAAATACACAGTCTGTGGAGAGATACTTTGAAGATCTGCAAGTATATTGCTTATCAAAATTTCCCCCTAGATTTAGAATCCACTGATGATGTTTTCCAAACCAATCTTTTCTATTATAGTTGCAAAATGGTGATTTTCCAACTCCACCACTCTCTCTGTATTTATCAGTGGGCATTTTCTTTAGAGAACAGCTTTCCTTTTCCCTATCTCCCTCTCTTTCTCTCTCTCATTAGAATACACGAATGAATTCTTATTTTATTCAATAGATCATAATTCATTACTGTTCTTATTTTGATACTCTAGTTATCCCAGATTTGCCCACTGAGAGGTCCTTCAAGCTGGTTGCTGTTGGCATGCCCCCATTTTATTTTCTGCGCACTTTCTTATTTCTGGCCCAACAAAATGTTCCAGATCATCTTGTACCTTCCTGCCTTAGCCCTGAAATCAGCCATTTCTTCAAGAAGCTTTGATTCCTTTTCATGGGGAAAGGTATTTAGAAATCAAGATCTGTCTAGGGAGTCTTTAATTTTGAAGTTATTTTCAATCATAAGATCAAGAGGAATATATATCAATTTTTATAAATCATCATATTTACGGCTGATTTAGCTATTTCCTTTTTTTTTCTTTGTGGTAAGAAGGAAGGAAACATTAAGCTTATTTTAAAATGTTTTTCATATTTACTCGAATAGAATTCTAGCTACAATATTAGCAAAGAACACAGATTGCAATAGCAACTATGGATCATAAGTCTCTCAATAGTTGCTTGAATATAATATATCCTCAAAAGAAATCTGTGGGCTTCCCTGGTGGCGCAGTGGTTGAGAGTCCGCCTGCGGATGCAGAGGACACGGGTTCGTGCCCCGGTCCGGGAAGATCCCACGTGCCGCGGAGCGGCTGGGCCCGTAAGCCATGGCCGCTGAGCCTGCGCGTCCGGAGCCTGTGCTCCGCCACAGGAGAGGCCACAACAGTGAGAGGCCCGCGTACCACAAAAAAAAAAAAAAAAAAAAAAAGAAATTTGTGATAGGTTTTGAAATACTATAAGCTAATCTGTGGAACCCTGAAGATAAGTGTAATGAAACATGGGACATCTCACTGAATTCATTTTAAAGAAATTAAAGAAATTGAATCAAAGCTCTATAAAATAACACTTTTGTCATCAGATTCCTGTTGCAAAAGATGTTTTGCTTCTTGTGCTGCAAACTGCTGTGGTAACATCTCACATTATTTTTATGTGATAAAGGCAGATGAACTACAAAATGTTTGAAATAAGTACATCAGTTTCTATTTTTAACTGAATGAAATTAAATATGTACTCTGTCTCTTGATAACACAGGTCTTTGTACAATGATATATTTTTGAAATATTGAAGATGAAATAAAGAGATCACATTTTATGTGTGACAGTACTAGGGACAAAGACCACGTCCATTTCTCTGTTGCATGTACTTTGTATTTGTTCCCAAACCCATCATTATATGGGAATACTCGGGTCACTTTTTAAAAATCCAAATTCCTGAGCATCACCCTGGTGCACTTAAACATCATATCTCTTACTCTAGGAATATGTATCTTTAAAATCTCCCCAGATAATTCTGAGATAGTTGATCATAAAGCTGATTTGGGAACTATTGAACGTGGCAGAAAATACATTTATTCCAGGGTGTAAGTCTCATTATATATACATAAGTTGCCTGAGGGCAGGAACTGTGCTTATAAATTTTTATAAGCCCAGCACCTATTATGAGCCTTGCATATAGTAGACATTCAATATATGCTTAAGAAAATAATTTTAACTTCAAATTTTATTTGAGTCTTAATATTAGTTTGTGCAGGGGATATAAACCCGCTTTAGTGATACTATATATTCATGTGACAGGAACCTCCTTGCATAGCAAGCTGAAAGACAGTATTGGATTGGTGGACTGATTTCTAATGTAGAATGTAGTTGTGTTCAGTTATGATCCTGAATTCTGCTAACTTACTCTACGCTCCTGATAAATGAAGAAAGAATACTCCCGTTTACAAGATTGGTTTATTCTGTAAATTATCTCTGTCTTGTTCCTCTTTCCACTAAATGTTCCACTTGATGACAAATGGTTTAAAAAAAAAAGTAGCTAACATTTGTATGGTTTAAAACAGAGGTTCTCAAAGTATGGTCCATGGACTCCAGGGGTTCCCTGAAATCCTTTCTGGTGATCTATAAGGTCAAGACTTTTTTCCTAATAATAAGAAGTTGTTATTTGCCCATATCACTTTCATTCTCTGAGTGTACAGTGGAGTTTTCCAGAGGCTACTTGATGAGTGATATTGAAGCAGATTAATGAAGAAAAATATGAGAATCATCTGTCTTCTGTAAGCTAGACATTAAGAAATTAACAAGAATGTAAAACCATGCTGTACTTATATTTTTGAAAATATATAGTTATTATTAAAAATATGTTGTTTATGTTAACATATAATGGGCTTATTTTTAATGACTAAAAAAATTAAAAATTTCCAGTTATAATTTCTAAAACATGATAAGTATTGATAGCTATACATACATAAACAAAAGTTGTTTGGAGTCCTTAATAATTTTTAAGAGTGTAAAGGGGTCCTGAGACCAAAGAGTTTGAGACCAGTGATTTATGTTTTTACAGGTTACTTAATAATTAGCTGAACTGGTTATTTAGTTTTATACAGACAAATTTTGACCAAAATCAGTATTGAATTTCACCAAGTATTAAAAATTGATCTTTGTTCAACATTTATGTATTGATAACTTTTTTCTTATTCTGAGACACACTTGACTCAGCTACGAGTTAAGATTCCAGGAGCCCCCAGAGTTCTGGAGAGTAATCTATGACACAACTTGAAATTCCCATCATCAGCGTGAATGGACATGCTGCCTGAGAAGGATACCGTGCTAAGTGCCTGCTAGTAAACCTGGAAGGATGTCTTTATCAGATTTATCATTTAACAGAGAACAGGCTCTAAATGGAAAGTAACACAGAAAAGGCACATTTTGATAGCTGAGAAGCAAATCAGCAGATTCCTAACTCCTGTGGCAAGTAGATCCAGAGGACAGCAGATTGAAGAAAACTGCTTAAGATGTCCTTAGTGACCTTTCGATTAGGTCTTTGCCAGCTCCAGCATTTTTTGAGTCACTTAGGGGTCTTCACCTGCTTCCCTACCTGCAATGGAATAAAAGTTTCCATCGACAGGGTGGTTGTAAAGAAACACTGGGTTGCCTGTAAAGTGCTAGCAGTAGTGCCATGAACACAGTAATTTGTCGTTCTTAGGGTAGTGGGGAGGGACGGTCCTTTGAGAAGAAATGGAGAATAGTTTTTCTGCTTACTTCACAACCCAGTGATAGTTCTGTCTGCCTCCCTTTGTTTCCTTGGTTGTAGCTTTTCTACAGCTCTAAGTAAATTCTTGAAGAAATTTTTATTTAAAAGTTCTGTCATATCATTATCAAAATATTGTCATTCTATTTCCACAGCAGAAGAGAAGACCCCTCTGGAGCCTCAGTTCGGATAGCAACATCAGAGAAAAACATGCTCCTAACAGCTTACTGACTAAACTCTCCAACAACATTAGTTTGCAAAGAGAACATTTGAGAAACCTCACAGTAGAGGAAGCGGTGAGGCGGTTTCTAAATTGGAAAAAGCTTCAAGGTCAAGAAATAGGCAAATTTTGTCAGACGCCTAAATCGCATAGATGCAGTTCGGAAAGAACAATTCCCAACTTACTGTGGTCCAATTTCCTTTTCACTGACTCCTTTTTGCTTCGCCGGCATGTAAAAGGGTACCAACAAGGTGGCAGCAGGCACAATAAATCTCTTTAAAAGACTCCTGTACCCCTTGTGTGGGGGGGGCAGGGAGGGAGGAACGCCAGAGAAAAAGCCAGAGAGCTTCTGGGTACTCTCTCATCTTCCCGCCTAAACACTGAGGGGGCGGGGCCCGAGGCCGGGGCGGGGCCCGAGGCCGGGGCGGGGCCCGAGGCCGGGGAGGGGCCGGTTGCTTCCCTGGGCTCTCCCCACTCCTTTTCCTCCGTGCCCCTCCCACACTCATTTCACCACGATCCCGACAGGCTCAGCGGCTAGGGGAGTCACGTGAGGGTGGGCGGTGGAGCTGGAGGCTGGTCTCGCCTGTTTCTTCGTCTCTATGGTTTTCGGAGGTGGGCGGCTTTGACGGAGGAGCAGCAGGAGGAGCAGCTGGAGCTCCAGCGTGGACGGGTAAGTCCTGGACTCTGAAGGGTCTGAGGAGACAGCCTTTTAGGAAAGACGTAAGGGAAGGGGATGCGAAACAGCTTTAGGGACTTGACCTCCGGGGCCGGCTGTTTCCGGCTGTTTGTCAGCTCTGGGGTCAGGCGACTTCTCTGGTCGAGTGGGATAGCTGTCTCTCCCTGATGTGCTCAGTTTAGGGGTTTGAGAGCAGTCCTTTGTCCTGCCTGCTTCCCTTCCTCAGCTTTCCTTCACCTCACCCAGTCCCTTCTCCCTGTCCCAGGGGAACTTCTACTACCGAGTTCCCAACCTCAGGGTTCACTTGAGCGCCGACGTCCCTCTTCTCACGGGTGACCAGGGACACATTCTTGGGATTTGTGGATGTGGTTGGAAGTGGGTGCGGAGTTTACAGTTAGATCTCTGATGGGGGAAGTATTAATCTTTGAAACGAAGAAAGAAGTGGAAAAATCACTGGGACCTGAAGGAACATAACGAAGCGCAGGCTTCTTGGACTGTTCAGTTTTTATCTTTCCCAGTGCCGTAACCAGTTTTCATTCTCTGTCAAGTTTCCTTCTCACCATACTATCCTGGCCCACAATACCATGCTTTGAGAATGAGCCAGGCGTTATTGACTCAGTGTGACTGTTGGGAAAAGAGTTTAAAACGAACTGTTCTTTAGGTTGCGATCTCTGTTATGTTATAGTTTATGGTTTCTTCATCTTCTCTTTCAGATGCCTAAAAAGTATTGTAGATATTTGTAAATATAAGTAGAATAACCATATTATAGTTAAGGGACTAGAGTAAAATACTTTATTTTCCTTGTGGTACCTGGAAAGTCCTATTTTATTTCTGTTTTATAAGTATCAATAGATGTGTCTATCGGTTTGGAGGCAGTTTCTTGAATATACCTTTGTTTATGTTAAAGTATTCCTTTGAGTTACATGTGCAAGTGATCTAGCAGTAGAAAGGAGTAAAACAGTTTGGGGTTGATAGCTGTAGGAGAGTTTAGGTTTCATTAAACTGTATGACAAATTAATAAAATGTCAGCATCTTGGCCAACTGGTGTTGGCCAGTTCGACCACCCGTTATCTTCCTAGCGTTGGGTAAGGTATTGAGCTTGTTAAATATTGCCTTATTCTAAAAAATTTTTAGAACCCACTGCCACTTGTTTGTGAGAAGGTGGCTCTTGCCTCCAACTGCTCTAAGTGTCCTTACTGAGGATTATAAGACACAAAGTAATGCTAACAAAAAGGAAAGATTCAGGAGTTGGTTTTGTGCCTGGGGAGAAAAGGAAAGAGTGATAGAAACTAATAAGAGCAAGAGAACAAAAGAGTGTCTTGCTATCTTCATTTATAATCTATAGACATTTACTATATTCAGTAGACTTTTAAACATTTCCAAGGGGTGCATTTTGAGAGTGACTTTCCTGTATTTAACAATGGTATGTAATTTCTCCCATAATGCAATATTATGTAAAATAATTATAACTGAAAGATTTAACTGACACTTAAGATTTTATATTATTCAGAATTATAGGACTAAAGTAATTGATAAAGTTATTATACCTAATTTGGCCACTTTCAATCTTTAGTTTTCCGTCTTGAGCAATTTTTACAATGGCTGCAGCAATTGCTGAACGTTTACCATTTTTTTTCCGTAAGGAGTAGAGTTTTTTTTACTATTTCCTTTAAAAGAGAGCCAATGTTTTAAAAAAAGTTTACTCACAGCTTTTTTCCCCCCACTCAAAATGAAAATAGCTTGATTTTGTGCTAAGGGGAAAAGCTGATTCTTTTTAAGTAGAAGTTTACTCACTTTGGTAAATTATGAGAAAATTATTAATGCTTTTAAGACATGAAATATTGATATCTCAGCATATTTGAGAAGAAAACACAGGGGTAGTATTTTTAAATGTTTTATATTTCCTATTATAAAAGTAATATGTGCTTATTTTTGAAAAATAAAAACATTGTAGAAAGTATGACACAAAGTTGAAATCCGAATTTATCTTTTCCCTGCCACCAGGTAACCACTAGTTCCCCTTGCATTTTTGGGAATCAGTGTGGAAAAGCAGAGTCTGGAGTCAGACTCCCTGGGAAAAATGGTACTAATAGTATTAGGCTTACATCCTACAACCTCAGAAACTCCAGAAGAGAGATTTCCCTTTCTCTATGATAACACCAAACTACTACTGTGTGGGAGTCTCCTTGGCCTGACTTGGGTCATTGCCCATCTTAGAGGCAATCTCTGTGGCCAGAGAGATGGAATGCTTTGTGTGGCCAGGATTGGATCTTATTCCCACCCTGGAGTGGGGTGGAGGGGGATACATTTTCAAACCACATGAATTAAGGGTAGGTGACATACAGTTCCTAAAGGAAAATTGAGGTATCATTTCCTGGAGAAGGCAGAAAGATTGCTGGGCAGACAAAAACAGCAGATGTTCACTAAAATAATTTTACATATATTAAAAAAGTAATTGCTTTCCTTTCCCAGTATAAATTAATTGTATTTTAAAATTTACATGTTGATTTTTCCTTTTTTAATGTGTATTATTTTATTAATTTATAAAACTTGAAATTTAAACTATTTGTACCTATTTGTATTGTTATTACATGTATAAGTATTCATGCTCTGGAGTATTCAGATTTTCTAACTTTAAATATATTGTCCAGCTTGTTAAAATTGATTATTGGTAAGTATTTTTTTGTACTGTGGGTGAACTTGATTATATAAACTGTAGTTTATAAACAGTAAATAAAAGTGTTTTAGGAGGGGATATGGGAACATATGTATATGTATAACTGATTAAATTTGTTAAATAAAAAAATAAAAAATAAATAAAAAATAAAATTACATATGTAGGGAATTCCAAAAAAAAAGTGTTTTAAATATTTAAGTGTATATAGTAAATATGATTACATGCTGATTCTTTTAATCCGTGTTCAAAAATCTGCATTGAAACGACTTCATTTTGAGCATTGTATAAAATATAAAAGATAATTGTCACTAATTGTTGTCACTGGGTGTTAACTTTAAAACTACAGTTAATGTTAATGTCTGGTTTTATATCTTTATGGATTATTCTGACAATGCATTATATTTTAAGAGAAAATATAATAGAAGCAACATATTGTTTACTCTCGTTTTCATTTAAAAGATGTTAGTAGCTCGATTCAATGGACATTTGAACTTTTTTTTTTTTTTAGAAGATGTTGGGGGTAGGAGTTTATTAATTTTATTTTATTTATTTTTGCTGTGTTGGGTCTTCGTTTCTGTGCGAGGGCTATCTCTGCTTGTGGCAAGCGGGGGCCACTCTTCATCGCGGTGCGCGGGCCTCTCACTATCGCGGCCTCTCTTGTTGCGGAGCACAGGCTCCAGACGCGCAGGCTCAGTAGTTGTGGCTCACGGGCGTAGTTGCTCCGTGGCATGTGGGATCCTCCCAGACCAGGGTGCGAACCCGTGTCCCCTGCATTAGCAGGCAGATTCTCAACCACTGCGCCACCAGGGAAGCCTGACATTTGAACTTTAATTGCTAACATTGGTGGCTAACAATTGGCTAACAGGCTTTAGTTTAGACAGGCAGGTCTATATTCTAAAACCCAACTCCATCACTTCTTGATATTGAGCAAGTTACTTAATCTTTCTGAACTTGAGATTATTTCATTTACAAATGGAGATGATAATACCTATCTCATAAGGGTCTTGTAAGGATTAATTAATATATGCCAAGTGCCTAGGATGTAGTAGATTTTCATTAAATGTAATTGTTAATAATAACAATGACAAAAAATAATGTCTAGAAGAGTTTATTTTCCCAATTTCAGAATACTTAGCCCCAGAGAATTTAAAATATATAGGTGTCTGCAGAATTAGCAAGATTGTTCTTTATTCAGTCTTGATTTTAGCAGGTTTTAAAATTCTATATTGCGTATATAGCAATAAACAAGAAAACTTTGTTTGAACTACATAATTATTAGCAGACTGCCTAAGTTTTTAAAGATTGCTTAAGCTCACACAGCTTGATATATATAAAAAATACAACCCAGTCAAAAAAATGGGCAGAAGACCTAAATAGACATTTCTCCAAAGAAAACATCCAGATGGCCAGCAGGCACATGAAAAGCTGCTCAATATCACTAAGTATTAAAGAAATGCAAATCAAAACTACAGTGAGGTATCACCTCACACCAGTCAGAATGTCCATCATCAAAAAATCTACAAATAATAAATGCTGGAGAGGGTGTGTAGAAAAATGAACCCTCCTACACTGTTGGTGGGAGTGTAAACTGGTGCAGCCACTATGGAGAACAGTGTGGAGGTTCCTTAAAAAACTAAAAATAGAGTTACCATATGATCTTGCAACCCACTCCTGGCCATGTATCTGGAAAAGATGAAAACTCTAATTTGAAAAGATACATGCACCCCAGTGTTCACAGCAGCACCATTTACAATAGCCAAGACATGGAAAAACCTAAATGTTCATTGACAGATGAATGGGTAAAGAAGATGTGGTACATATATACAATAGAATATTACTCAGCCATAAAAAAGAATGAAATAATGCCATTTGTAGCAACATGGATGGACCTAGAGACTATCATATTAAGTGAAGTAAGTCAGACAGAGAAAGACAAACATATATCACTTATATGTAGAATCTGAAAAAATGATACAAATGAACTTATTTACAAAACAGAAACAGACTCACAGACATAGAAAACAAACTTATGGTTATCAAAGGGGATAGTGGGGCTGGGGCAGGGGAGAGATACATTAGGCGTTTGGAATTAACATATATACACTACAGTATATAAAATAGGTAAACAACAAGGACATACTATATAGCACAGGAAACTATACTCAATATCTTGTAATAACCTAAAGTGGAAAAGAATCTGAAAAAGAATATATATATATATAGAGAGAGAGAGAGAGAGAGACACACACACACACACACATATATATATGTGTGTATAACTGAATCACTTTGCTGTATACTTGAAACTAACACAACACTGTAAATTAACTATACTTCAATTTAAAAAACATAAAAAGTAAAGATTTCCTCCTCCAAGTATAACTGTCAGGCTGGGAGAATGTATTGAGTGAATTTTACACAAACTCTGTGCTCAGTAAAGCTCAGTAAGTGGAAGATAGCGTGTTCCTTCACTATATAAGGGGAGCTAAACATTGAGCACCTTGGAAGTTCAGATCAGAATTTATGGTGACTTTAGGTAATTGGGGTATAGTTGTTTTACAATGTTGTGTTAGTTTCTACTGTATAGTGAAGTGGAGTTCCCTGTGCTATACAACAGGTTCTCATTAGTTATCTATTTTATACATATTAGTGTATATATGTCAATCCCAATCTCCCAATTCATCCCACCGCCCTATCCCCACCTTGGTGTCCATACGTTTGTTCTCTACATCTGTGTCTCTATTTCTGCCTTGCAAACAGGTTCATCTGTACCATTCCTGTAGATTCCACATATATGCGTTACTATACGATATTTGTTTTTCTCTTTCTGACTTACTCTGTATGACGGTCTCTAGGTCCATCCACATCTCTACAAATGACCCAATTTTGTTCCTTTTTATGGCTGAGTAATATTCCATTGTATATATGTACCACATCTGCTTTATCCATTCGTCTGTCGATGGGCATTTAGGTTGCTTCAATGACCTGGCTATTGTAAATAGTGCTGCAGTGAACATTGGGGTGCATGTGTCTTTTTTTTTTTTTTTTGCGGTACGCGGGCCTCTCACTGTTGTGGCCTCTCCTGTTGCGGAGCACAGGCTCCGGACACGCAGGCTCAGCGGCCGTGGCTCACGGGCCTAGCCGCTCCGCGGCATGTGGGATCTTCCCAGGGCACAAACCCGTGTCTCCTGCATCGGCAGGCGGACTCTCAACCGCTGCACCACCAGGGAAGCCCTGCATGTGTCTTTTTGAGTTATGGTTTTCTCTGGGTATATGCCCAGTAGTGGGATTGCTGGGTCATATGGTAGTTCTATTTTTAGTTTTTCAAGGAACCTCCATACTGTTCTCCATAGTGGCTGTATCAATTTACATTCCCACCAACAGTGCAAGAGGGTTCCCTTTTCTCCACACCCTCTCCAGCATTTATTGTTTGTAGATTTTTTGATGATGGCCATTCTGACAGGTGTGAGGTGATACCTCATTATAGTTTTGATTTGCATTTCTTTAATAATTAGCGATGTTGAGCATCTTTTCATGTGTCTCTTGGCCATCTGTGTGTCTTCTTTGGAGAAATGTCTATTTAGGTCTTCCTCCCATTTTTTGATTGGGTTGTTTTAGTGGTTACTGTGTTGAACAGTGCAGATATGAAACATTTCTATCATCCCAACACATTCTATTTGACAGAATTGTTGTGGATTATTATAAATATACTTATATCTACATTTGCTAGTTTCAGATGATAGTTAATTTGTATTTCAATCATGTTCCTTGTTCAAATAAAACTTACTTTTAGATATGGAAATTGTATTTTTAAAAATGATCAAGTAGATTCTATTGTAATGTATTTCAAATAAAGAAACATTGCTAATTTTCTTGGGTCTTTGATCTATGATAACATTTAAATTAAGTTGTTTCAGAATTTGATTATCAACTTAAGCATTGATATCATCTGACTTTCTATCCTCATAATTCCTGAGATGGTAATGAAGCATAATGGTTAAGAGCAATGGCCTTGGTATCAGAGAAACCCTCCCCTGCCATCCACTGGTAAATTTCTTAAAAGTGTTGAGCTTTGGTGTCCTTCTCAGTAAAATAGAAGTGATAATAATACTTAGCTCAGGGTTATTGAGGATTAAATAAGGTAATGGATATCAAACATTTAGCATAGTATCCCTCACAGAGTAGTGTTCATTAGATGCTAGCATTAAAGAGAATTTGAACAACCAGTTGTTTACAAGGAAAAGAATTTTTTGAAAAGTTGGGGAGATTGGAATATGGACTGGACATTAGATGATACCAGGGAATTATTGTTAAACTTTTTAAGTATAACAGTGACATGTTTATGTAGAAAGAAAGTCTATATTTTTGGAGAGGCATACTAAACTATATAGCAGTGAAATGATACCATGTCTGAGAGTTGCTTTAAAATAATTTACAAAGACAATGAGGAATAAAAAGGACAGAAAAATTGATCTTAACTTCCATTTCCTGTGAAGAAGGAATAACAGGGACCATATTTACCCTCCCACCTGGAGCCGCTAAAAGGGGAGACAAAATATACAAAACCGTTGTTTCCTGGATTTTGGACATTGTGCAGCAAAGGAGAGTGATCCCTGAGAGATGGGAAACAAATGAGGTGAGCTCTGTGATTGTTCTGGCTTGCTGCCTGGAGAGCATTTCCCAGCTGCAGAGTAGGGAAGGCGAACCCAGGCAGAGCACAGTGGTCTTCCTGAATTGAGAAAGTCTGGGGAGGCCAAGACAGCTGGAGTTTGCAGGGCAGAATGCTAGAGATGAGAGAGCCAGAAGGAAGGAGAACCCTCATGTATTCAGCTGAGAATTGATCAGTGACTACATGTGAGGAAACTACCCGAGGCTAGGAAAAGAACTACCTGAAAAGAGCGAACAAAGGCAGGGATAGTGTTTTTTCCTACCAGCCAGAGTCGAATATATTTTAACAGGTCACCAGGTGGAGTACAGTAGTCTCCCCTTATCTGTGGGTAATACATTTGAAGACCCCCAGTGGATGCCTGAAACAGGGGAGTACCAAAGCCTGTATATACTAACTGGTGAGTAGCATATAAAGCATGAATATGATGGACAAAGGGACAATTCATACGGTGGCAGGCGGGACAGGGGACGGGACACAGAGCGGGACAGTGTGAGATTTCATCAGGCTACTCAGAATAGCACATAGTTTAAAACTTATGAACTGTTTATTTCTGGAATTTTGCATTTAATATTCTTGGATCAAGCTTGTTAACTGTTGGTAACAAGCTACAGAAAGCCAAACCACAGTCGGCTAAATTAACCTTAAACTAAACACTGCTCTGACCCAGCCAAAAAAACTTAAAAACAAGACCTGAAACAGTCAAACTGTTTCCAAGTAACGTATTCATGTCCTAGAACTAAGCTCAAGAATAGATTCAGGAATACAAAAATATCCAGCACCAAAAAGGTAAAATTCACAGTGTCTGGCATCCAATCAGAAATTACTAGGCATGCAAAGGAGCAGGAAAATATGACTCATAATGACAAGAAAAACAATGAAAACTGAAACAGAAGGACACAGGTGATAGAATTAGTGGAGAGGGATGGTAAAACAGTTTTTTAAAACTGTATTCTGTATGGTCAGGAAACTAGAAGAAAGATTGAATGTTTAAACAGAAACACAGAAGATATGAAAAAGACCCAACTGAACCTCCAGAGGTGGAAACTACAATGTCTGAGATGAAAGATACACTTGATGTTATTAATGGCAGATTAGACATGGGAGAAGAAAACTTAAGTCAAGATGTAACTTCCAGTTTACAGGAAATAAAGGGGCTAGAGAAATATTTAAACCAGTCTACAAGGAAGCAATTAGATAAATACAGAATTTGAGAAATGCAATATAGATGTCCTGTTAAAAAATCAGCGTTGTGCTGTGATTGCACAGTGTGGTGAATATACTTAATATAAGCTTTAAAATGGTTAAAATGGTAAATTTCATGTATATTTTACCACTGTTTTTTAAAAAATTACCATTTAAAAAAAAAAAACATTTAGGGCTTCCCTGGTGGCACAGTGGTTGAGAGTCTGCCTGCTGATGCAGGGGACACGGGTTCGTGCCCCAGTCGGGGAGGATACCACATGCCGCGGAGCGGCTGGGCCCATGAGCCATGGCCGCTGAGCCTGCGCGTCTGGAGCCTGTGCTCTGCAACGGGAAAGGCCACAACAGTGAGAGGCCCGCGTACCGCCAAAAAAAAAAAAAAAAACATTTAAAAGTATACAATTGGCAGGCATAAAGTGTATTTGCATTGTTGTACAATTATCACCACCATTCATTTCTGGAATTTTTTCTTCTTCCCAAACAGAAAACTATACCCATTAAACAATAACTCTCTACTTCCTTCTCCCCTCAGTCTCTGGCATCACCATACTACTTTCTGTTTCTCTGAATTTCACTACTGTAGGTTTGTCATATATTTGGAATCATATAGTATTTGTCTTTTTGTGATTGGCTTGTTTCACTTAATGTAAGTCTTTAAGGTTCATGCATATTGTAGGATGTATCAGAATTTCCTTCCTTTTTCTTCAATTTTAAAAATTGTGGTACAATACACATAATATAAAATTTACCATCTTAACCATTTTTTAAGTGTACACTTCAATGGTATTAAGTACATTCAGATTCTTGTGAAACCATCACTATCATCCATCTCAAGAACTATTTTCATCATGTAGAACTGAAATGCTGCATCCATTAAATAACTCTCCGATACACCTCCTTCCAGTCCCTGGCAATCACAATTCTACTTTCTGTCTCTGTGATTTTGACTACTCTAGGTGCCTCATCTAAGCAGAATCATACAGTGTTTATCTTTTTGTGACTGATTTATTTCACTTAGCGTAATGTCATCAAGATTCATACATGTTGGAGCATGTGTCAGGATTTCCTTCCTTTTTATGGCTGAGTAATATTCCATTGTGTTTATAAACCACATTTTGTTTATCCATTCATGTTGATGGACACTTGTGTTGCTTTCACCATTTGGCTACTGTGAATAGTGCTGCTATAAGCATGGGTGTACAAATACCTGTTCAAGTCCCTGCTTGCAGTTCTTTTGGGTATATACCCCAGAGTGGAATTGCTGGATCATATGGTAATTCTATGTTTAATTTTTTGAGGAATTGCCATACTGTTTTTTATAGTGGCTGCACCATCTTAAATTCCCATTAGCAGTGCACAAGGATTCCACTTTCTTTTTTTGTTCTTTTTCCTAAGGATTCCACTTTCATATAATGAATAAACAAACATATAATAGCCATTCTACTGGGTGTGGATAAATTTTATGTTATGTATAGCTAATAAAATAAGATTAGGGTGGTCAGGGGAGAAAAAGATTGTATATGAAGGAACTATCCTAGATTAGAGAGATTGGAGAAACAAAACCAAAGATAGTACATTTTTGTGTGGATCCTAGTTTGAAAAATCAGCGATATATTTTGTGGAAGTTTGAATATGTACTACTATTAGAAGATATTAGGAAATTGCAATTAATTTGAATAAGTGTGATAATGGTATTATAGTTATGTAGGAAAATATTATTGAAATATTTAAAGTGTTTTAATGTCTGTAACTTTGAAGCTGTCTGCCTTAAAAATAGCCTGATAGACATAGATAGATGAAGCAAATAGGTGAAATGTTCATTGTTCAATCTAGCTAATGTACATGTGGTGTTCATAATGGTATTCTTTGAAATTTTCTGAGTATTTGAAAGTTTTTAAATGAGCTATAAAGGTTTGATGTTAATATCTCTTTTTTAAAAAAATTATTTATTTATTTATTTATTTATTTATTTTGGGCTGAGTTGGGTCTTTGTTGCTGCGTGCAGACTTTCTCTAGTTGTGGCGATGAGGGCTACTCTTCATTGTGGCGCGTGGGCTTCTCATTGCAGTGGCTTCTCTTGTCGCGGAACATAGGCTCTAAGAGTGCGGGCTTCAGTAGTTGTGGCTCACAGGCTCTAGAGTGCAGCCTCAGTAGTTGTGGCACACAGGCTTAGTTGCTCCGCGGCATGTGGGATCCTCCCGGACCAGGGCTCGAACCCATGTCCTGTGCATTGGCAGGCGGATCCTTAACCACTGCACCACCAGGGAAGCCCCGTTAATATCTTTCTTTTCTGGAAAAGAAGCCTTTTTTTGTTTTTTGGCTTTGGGTCTTCATTGCTGTGCGCGGGCTTTCTCTAGTTGCAATGAGTTGGGGCTACTCTTCTTTGCAGTGCGCGGGCTTCTCACTTCGGTGGCTTCTCTTGTTGCGGAGCACAGGCTCTAGGCGCACAGGCTTCAGTAGTTGCAGCATGCGGGCTCAGTAGTTGTGACAGGCGGGCACTAAGGTGCATGGGCTTCAGTAGTTGTGGCACGCGGGCTCTAGAGTGCAGGCTCAGTAGTTGTGGCACATGGGCTTAGTTGCTCCACAGCATGTGGGATCTTCCTGGGCCTGGGATCGATCTTGTGTCACCTGCATTGGCAGGCAGATTTTAACCACTGTGCCACCAGGGATGTCCCAAAAAGAAGCCATTTTTTTTTTTTTTTTTTTGCGGTATGTGGGCCTCTCACTGTTGTGGCCTCTCCCGTTGTGGAGCACAGGCTCCGGACGCGCAGGCTCAGCGGCCATGGCTCACGGGCCCAGCCGCTCCGCGGCACGTGGGATCCTCCCGGACCGGGGCACGAACCCGTGTCCCCTGCATCGGCAGGCGGACTCTCAACCACTGCGCCACCAGGGAAGCCCAGAAGCCATTTTTAATTTGCTTTTACTTTTATAAATAATTTAATCCTTAACACTTAGTTTCTCTCTCCTTTTTTTTTTTTCATTAGGTTCTCTTTATAATTGATTTTATGGGTTTTGTCTTCCAGATACTCCATTTTTACTCTTTTTTTTTAAAACTAAGTATGTAATTAGTGTCCTTTTTAGGAAGTGATTTTTGTGTTCATCCTGACCAGTGGAGTAGGCATTCTTTATATATAGCCTAGCTTTTTTTTTTTTTTTTTTTTTTTCTTTTTGTGGTATGCGGGCCTCCCACTGTTGTGGCCTCTCCCGTTGCGGAGCACAGGCTCTGGACGCGCAGGCCCAGCGGCCACGGCTCACAGGCCCAGCCGCTCCGCGGCATATGGGATCCTCCCAGACCGGGGCACGAACCCGTATCCCCTGCATCGGCAGGCGGACTCTCAACCACTGCGCCACCAGGGAGGCCCTATAGCCTAGCTTTTGAAGGAGCAATTCAATTGTCAAAGCTTTAGATTACTCCCATTACTTATTTAACCCAGAGGTTTTAATTTCATGCTCAATAGGAAAATGGCTCTCAACTCATTGATAATTTCTTTCCTGACTGCATATTTTCTTTAAGCTCAGGTTAAGTCTCTGTTCAACTTTTAGGTACTATGTGTACTGTATTAAGATTCACAAAGTGTCGTTTTTTGGTTAAGAGGGTAGAGGGCAGAATATTGTTATTGTGGGAAACCTAGGGTTCTCCTATAAGAAGCATTCTAACCTATGAGTCTTGGTGGTGGTTATTGTTTTTTAACTTGTTTGCTAGTTGATTTTCCCAATATGAAGCATTTCCAGCTTTATTTCTATAGTATAAGTATGGTGGGAAGAGAATTAGACAAGGAGTTATGGGAGTTATAGACCTAGTTTCTGTTTCCAACTTTGCTGCTAAGTAGCTTTATGATTTTGATGACGTTTCTTGAAGAATCATCCTCTCTGGCCTGTTTCCTTTTGTACTGAAAATTTGAAAATTTCTAAGGTCTCTTTTAGCTCTAATATTCTGGTATATTGTTCCTTTTTCTTTTTTCATATTTTATCTCTGTGTTTGCAAGGGTATTGTGGCAGACTGTGTACTGAATCCTCTTGTCAAAAATGTGTACGTTTCTTTTCTTTTTAATAACAACAAAAAACCTTTCTCTCTCTTTTTTTTTTTTTTTTTTTTTGCGGTATGCGGGCCTCCCACTGCTGTGGCCTCTCCTGCCGTGGAGCACAGGCTCCGGACACGCAGGCTCAGTGGCCATGGTTCACGGGGCCAGCCGCTCCACGGCATGTGGGATCCTCCCGGACCGGGGCACGAACCCGTGCCCCCTTCATCCGCAGGCGGACTCTCAACCACTGCACCACCAGGGAAGCCCCTGCACCACCAGGGAAGCCCCCTTTCTCTTTTTAACCTATTCACTTCCCTACTTTTTGTGGCAACAGGAACAACTTCTTTGTACTGAAAAATATGTTTATTATAATTCCTCCTTTTGTATAATAAAATAGAAATGTGAAGTAAAGCAGTATGTCATATTGTGCTCGATAGTCTTCATTTGCCCCCCATTTTGTTTTTGGCTGTGCTGCGGCACGTGGGGATATTAGTTCCCTGACCAGGGATCGAACCCGTTCCCCCTGCAGTGGAAGCGTGTAGTCTTAATCACTGGACCGCCGGGGAAGTCCCTATATTCACTCTTTACCCTTCTCCATACTGCTTGTGCTCCAAGAAGCTGACCTTTATGGACTGCATGCTGCAAGCTCCATTCTCTCTGATATCCAGTAGGGTTTGGCCAGTGACAGCAGATGGGAGGAGAGTGAGGTCTGAGTATATAGTTTCTTGGTTCCCTCTTTGTAGGTTGGTAATTATGTTTGACCGTTGAGCAAGGTGGAGGTTAGGGGCACTGACACCCCCCCGCCCCCCACCGAGCAGTCAAAAATCCACATATAGCTCTTGACTCCCCCAAAACTTAACTACTAATAGCCTACTGTTGACCCATGTTGGAAAGCAGAGATATTGAATAATATTTTCTGAACTGAGAAGGAACTTTGAGACCAAAAAACAAAGCAGGCAACTCCATAAAGTGCATTTGTGAAGTTTGTTGTGGGTAACTTACATACAGGCAGGATAGGGTGGATGATGATCTGGAGGCGTTTGCAGCTGCACTACATGCTGCCATAAGGGGTACAGGGGAATTTAAAGGACCCAAAGTTAAAAATAGAATCTGACTACTATGTTGTAGTATGTATCAGAATTTCATTTCTTTTTAAGGCCAAATAATTGATTGTATGTACACAGAATATTTTTTTTATCTGTTTTTCTGTTGTTGGACTTCTGGGCTATTTCCACCTTTTGGCTATTGTGAATAATGTTGCTATGAACACTGTTCTACAAGTATCTGTTTGAATCTCTGCATTTATTTATTTATTTGGCTGTGTTGGGTCTTCGTTGCGGCATGCAGGATCTTTTCGTTGCAGCATGCGAGCTCTTCATTGCGGCGCGCGCAGGCTTCTCTCTAGTTGTGGTGTACGGGCCTCAGAGCTCACGGGCTCAGTACTTGCTTCACGCAGCCTCTCTAGTTGTGGTGTGCAGGCTCTGGAGTGTGCTGTCTCAGTAGTTGCAGTGCATGGGCTTAGTTGCCCTGCAGCATGTGGGATCTTAGTTCCCTGACCAGGGACCAAACCTGGTCATCTGCATTGGAAGGCGGATTCTTAAGCACTGGACCACCAGGAAGTCCCTGAATCTCTGCTTTTAATTCTTGTGGATGTATACTTAAGGTTGGAATTGCTGGATCACATGGTAATTCTATGTTTAACTGTTTTCCATAGTGGCTGCACTCTTTTACATTCCTACCAGCCGTGTACAAGGGTCCAATTTATTCACATTTCTCCAGCACTTGTTATTTTCTGTTTCTTGTTTGTTTGCTTTTGTTTTTTTGATAATAGCCGTCCTCATGGGTGTAAAGTGGTATCTAATTGTGGTTTTGATTTGCATTTCCCTAATGACTAATAATGTTGAGCATCTTTTCATGTACTTATTGACCATTTGTATATCTTCCTTGGAGACATGTCTATTCAAATCCTTTGCCCTTTTTATTTATTTATTTATTTATTTATTTATTTATTTATTTATTTATTTATTTATGGCTGTGTTGGCTCCTCGTTTCTGCGTGAGGGCTTTCTCTAGTTGCGGCAAGCGGGGGCCACTCCTCATCGCGGTGCACGGGCCTCCCACTATCGCGGCCTCTCTGTTGCGGAGCACAGGCTCCAGATGCGCAGGCTCAGTAATTGTGGCTCACGGGGCCAGTTGCTCCGAGGCATGTGGGATCTTCCCAGACCAGGGCTCGAACCCGTGTCCCCTGCATTGGCAGGCAGACTCTCAACCACTGCGCCACCAGGGAAGCCCCTTTGCCCATTTTTGAATTGGGTTGTTTGTTTTTTTCTTGTTGGAGTAGGTAGTTTTGAGTCAAAATACAAGGTTTCTTAGAAATGGCAAAGTGATTCCATGGATTTGAAATGGTATTTAGATTAGAAAAAAGAAACAAAAATGTCCATTTCCTTGATTAGGTAGCAAGGGTAGATTATAGATAAGTTTATGATTGGAGTCTTACTCTGCGGTTTTTGTTTTTGTTTTTTTGCGGTAAGCAGGCCTCTCACTGTTGTGGCCTCTCCCATTGCGGAGCACACGCTCCAGGCGCGCAGGCTCAGTGGCCATGGCTCACCGGCCCAGCCACTCCACGGCACGTGGGATATTCCCAGACCAGGGCACGAACCCGTGTCCCCTGCATCGGCAGGTGGACTCTCAACCACTGCGCCACCAGGGAAGTCCTTACTCTGCGTTTTAATTAAATGTTTGCATTAAAAGGAAAATATTTAGGTGTTATATGTTTATGTAACATTGTAGTGAAATTTATGTGACACTATACAGTTTTTATTTGATTTATCACCGTTAGCAGCATTCTCTTATATTACCTTCCAAACAAACATTTATTCATAATTTGCTACTGTGCTCAGCTTTTTACAAGAATTTTCTCATTTAATCCTCCTCATAGTTCTTTGCAGTAAGTACCCCTGTTCTATGGAAGTACAAAGTTGCCAAAGTCAGAAACACAGGTCTGGCTGACTTCAAAATTAATGGCCAGTAAGAGGTCAAGTTAACTAGATTACCTTGAGTAAGACACTTAACTTTCTGGGCCTCAGTTTATTAAACAAAGCAGAACAAAACAATATACAACAATACAAACTTATCTACATGTTTAGTAGAACTTTAATTTGTGATGTTCTAATTTTGCTTTAATTAAATCCTAAGGTTTAAAACATCTTCAAGTAAATAAGCGAAAGTCTTAAACAACAAAAAAGAAGTACCTGGGTAAATAGAAATTGGAGTAAAGGTAAAAAAGGCCGGAAAACATCCTGTGAAATATCTAATATTGCTGTCAGCCTAGGAGGTTTGTTTCGAGAGAATGTAAAAATAGACATTGTTATAAAAGAGTATCAATAAAGATGTCTGTTGTTGTGAACACTAAAAAATTCCGCTGAAATTATTATTTATGTAGAAAGAGACTTCCTTTGGCAGAAATGTATATTATTCTTACAGATTCTTTGCTGTTGAATGAGACTCTGAGAAACATGTCATGGCCTCACAGTTGAGTTCTGACATGGAATTGTTATTACATTTTAATACAGGTACCTCGTTTTTCATGTCTGGAAATTGAGTATAGTGCAAATGAGAGTATTCGTTGGACCATTTTAAAATATAAAGTTCTCTGCAAATGTAAGGTGACATTCTTATTAAATATTGATTCCCTCATTTTATGTTCACATATTTCTATATCACAGTAGGATTTAGAGCTTTTAATTTAATAGGGAAGTGCATAAAGTATTCTTTGTTCTATGGTACATATAATACATTATTGTTGATCACAATTTTGTGTTTCCCTTATTTTTAAAAAATGTGTTTTTCCTGGGATTAGTCTCAGCTTTTGTAAAGTTAGGTTTAGTCAACCACTGCTTTTGCTATACATTCCCATGTTACAGCTTTATGAGCAAAGCAAACAGACTTAGCAATGAATGAATTAGACGGTTAGCAAATTACAAATGAGGATATGGTTGTAGGTTTACATAGGCCATTTAGGTTTGTTCTCTTGTATAGTTAGATTAACTCAACCTAATATCAGCTTTTGAATGGTTGGGTATCGTTAAAAAAGAATTTTATATTGTATATATCACATATAGATATGGCATATAGCAGATAAAGAAGACTACATGAAACAGATATCTACACTTTAAAGAATAATTTTAAAAAGTGAGCCATATCAGGCCAAAAAGAACATTTACATCACCCCAGAAGTCCCCGATGTGCCCTTCTTTGATCACACAGCTTGTTGTGTGTTGGTTTGTTATGATTTCATACCTACTTGTTTATGGCTTAAGTGAAGTTGTTTTGATCTAAGGGTGAATTTGTTTACATTGGGGAGGCTGTGTCAAGATGATATCATCAACTTCCGGGTAAGATGGCGGAAGAGTAAGATGCGGAGATCACCGTCCTCCCCACGGATACACCAGAAATACAGCTACACATGGAACAAGTCCTACAGAACACCTACTGAACGCTGGCAGAAGACCCCAGACCTCCCAAAAGGCAAGAAACTCCCCACATACCTGGGTAGGGCAAAGCGGAGAGATTCCCGCACAGAGGATCGGTGCCGAGCGGCACTCACCAGCCCGAGAGGCTTGTCTGCTTGCCCCGGCGAAGCTGGAAGCTGAGGCTCGGGCTTCGGTCAGAGCGCAGGGAGAGGACTGGGGCTGGCGGCGAGAACTCAGCCTGAAGGGGGCTAATGAGCCACGGCTAGCCGGCAGGGAGTCCAGGAAAACTCTGGAGCTGCCGAAGAGGCAAGAGACTTTTTCTTCCCTCTTGGTTTCCTGGTGCGCGAGGAGAGGGGATTAAGAGCGCTGCTTAAAGGGGCTCCACAGACGGCGCGAGTCACGACTGAAAGCGCGGAGCCCAGTGACGGGCGTGGGACGCTGGGGCTGCTGCTGCCGCTGCCAAGAAGCCTGTGTGCGAGCGCAGGTCACTGTCCACACCGCCCTTCCGGGAGCCTGTGCAGCCCGCCACTGCCGGGGTCCCGGGATCCAGGGGCGGCTTCCCTGGGAGAACGCACGGCGCGCCTCGGGCTGGTGCAACATCACGCAGACCTCTGCCGCTGCAGGCTCGCCCCCGCACTCTGTGCCCCTCCCTCCCGCCCGGCCTGAGTGAGCCAGAGTCCCCGAAGAGGCTGCTCCTTTAACCCTGTCCTGTCTGAGCGAAGAACAGACGCCCTCCGGCGACCTACACGCAGAGGCGGGGCCAAATCCAAAGCTGAGACCCAGGAGCTGTGAGAACAAAGAAGAGAAAGGGAAACCTCTCCCAGCAGCCTCAGAAGCAGCGGATTAAAGCTCCACAATCAACTTGATGTACCCTGCATCTGTGGAATACATGAATGGACAACAAATCATCCCAAATTCAGGAGCCAGGAGTCAGTGCTGTGCCTCTGAGGTGGGAGAGCCAACTTCAGGACACTGGTCCACAAGAGACCTCCCAGCTCCACATAATATCAAACGGCGAAAATCTTCCAGAGATGTCCATCTCAACACCAGCACCCAGCTTCACTCAACGACCAGCAAGCTACAGTGCTGGACACCCTATGCCAAACAACTAGCAAGACAGGAACACAACGCCACCCATTAGCAGAGAGGCTGCCTAAAATTATAAAAAGTCCGCAGACACCCCAAAACACACCACCAGACGTGGACCTGCCCACCAGAAAGACAAAATCCAGCCACACCCACCAGAACTCAGGCACTAGTCCCCTCCACCAGGAAGCCTACACAACCCACTAAACCAACCTTAGCCACTGGGGACAGACACCAAAAACAACGGGAACTACGAACCTGCAGCCTGCAAAAAGGAGACCCCAAACACAGTAACATAAGCAAAATGAGAAGACAGAAAAACACACAGCAGGAGAAGGAGCAAGATAAAAACCCACCAGACCTAACAAATGAAGAGGTAATAGGCAGTCTACCTGAAAAAGAATTCAGAATAATGGTGGTAAAGATGATCCAAGATTCTATTTCTCAGATCCAAAATCTTGGAAATAGAATAGACAAAATGCAAGAAACAGTTAACAAGGACCTAGAAGAACTAAAGATGAATCAAGCATCGATTAAAAACACAATAAATGAAATGAAAAATACTCTAGATGGGATCAATAGCAGAATAACTGAGGCAGAAGAACGGATAAGTGAAGTGGAAGATAAAATAGTAGAAATAACTGCTGCAGAGCAAAATAAAGAAAAAAGAATGAAAAGAACAGAGGACAGTCTCAGAGACCTCTGGGACAACATTAAACGCACCAACATTCGAATTATAGGGGTTCCAGAAGAAGAAGAGAAAAAGAAAGGGACTGAGAAAATATTTGAAGAGATTATAGTTGAAAACTTCCCTAATATGGGAAAGGAAATAGTTAATCAAGTCCAGGAGGCACAGAGAGTCCCATACAGAATAAATCCAAGGAGAGAGAAATACACCAAGACACATATTAATCAAACTGTCAAAAATTAAACACAAAGAAATCATATTAAAAGCAGCAAGGCAAAAACAACAAATAACACACAAGGGAATCCCCATCAGGATAACAGCTGATCTCTCAGCAGAAACTCTACAAGCCAGAAGGGAGTGGCAGGACATAATTAAAGTGATGAAGGAGAAAAACCTGCAACCAAGATTACTCTACCCATCAAGGATCTCATTCAGATTTGATGGAGAAATGAAAACGTTTACAGACAAACCAAAGCTGAGAGAGTTCAGCACCACCAAACCAACTTTACAACAAATGCTAAAGGAACTTCTCTAGGCAAGAAACACAACAGAAGGAAAAGACCTACAATAACGAACCCAAAACAATTAAGAAAATGGGAATAGGAACATACATATCAATAATTACCTTAAATGTAAACGGACTAAATTCTCCCACCAAAAGACACAGATTGGCTGAATGGATACAAAAACAAGACCCATATATATGCTGTCTACAAGAGACCCACTTCAGACCTAGAGACACATACAGACTGAAAGTAAGGGGATGGAAAAAGATATTCCATGCAAATGGAAACCAAAAGAAAGCTGGAGTAGCAATTCTCATATCAGACAAAATAGACTTTAAAATAAAGACTACTAGAAGAGACAAAGAAGGACACTACATAATGATCAAGGGATCGATCCAAGAAGAAGATATAACAATTGTAAATATTTATGCACCCAACATAGGAGCACCTCAATACATAAGGCAAATACTAACAGCCATAAAAGGAGAAATCAACAGTAACACACTCATAGTAGGGGACTTTAACACCCCACTTTCACCAATGGACAGATCATCCAAAATGAAAATAAATAAGGAAACACAAGCTTTAAATGATACATTAAAGAAGATGGACTTAATTGATATTTATAGGACATTCCATCCAAAAACAACAGAATACACATTTTTCTCAAGTGCTCATGGAACATTCTCCAGGATAGATCATATCTTGGGTCACAAATCAAGCCTTGGTAAATTTAAGAAGATTGAAATTGTATCAAGTATCTTTTCTGACCACAATGCTATGAGACTAGATATCAATTACAGGAAAAGAGCTGTAAAAAATACAAACACATGAGGCTAAACAATACACTACTTAATAACAAAGTGATCACTGAAGAAATCAAAGGGGAAATTAAAAAATACCTAGAAACAAATGACAATGGAGACACGACGACCCAAAACCTATGGGATGCAGCAAAAGCAGTTCTAAGAGGGAAGTTTATAGCAATACAATCCCACCTTAAGAAACAGGAAACAGGGCTTCCATGGTGGCGCAGTGGTCGAGAGTCTGCCTGCCGATGCAGGGGACATGGGTTCGTGCCTCGGTCTGGGAAGATCCCACATGCCGCGGAGTGGCTGGGCCCGTGAGCCATGGCTGCTGAGCCTGCGCGTCTGGAGCCTGTGCTCTGCAACGGGGAGGCCACAACAGTGAGAAGCCCACGTACAGCAAAAAAAAAAAAAAGAAACAGGAAACATCTCGAATAAACAACCGAACCTTGCACCTAAAGCAATTAGAGAAAGAAGAACAAAAACATCCCAAAGTTAGCAGAAGGAAAGAAATCATAAAAATCAGATCAGAAATAAATAAAAAGAAATGAAGGAAACGATAGCAAAGATCAATAAAACTAAAAGCTGGTTCTTCGAGAAGATAAACAAAATTGATAAACCATTAGCCAGACTCATCAAGAAAAAAAGGGAGAAGACTCAAATCAACAGAATTAGAAATGAAAAAGGAGAAGTAACAACTGACACTGCAGAAATACAAAAGATCATGAGAGATTACTACAAGCAACTCTATGCCAATAAAATGGACAACCTGGAAGAAATGGACAAATTCTTAGAAATGCACAAGCTGCCAAGACTGAATCAGGAAGAAATAGAAAATATGAACAGACCAATCACAAGCACTGAAATTGAAACTGTGATAAAAAATCTTCCAACAAACAAAAGCCCAGGACCAGATGGTTTCACAGGTGAATTCTATCAAGCATTTAGAGAAGAGCTAACACCTATCCTTCTCAAACTCTTCCAAAATATAGCAGAGGGAGGAACACTCACAAACTCATTCTATGAGGCCACCATCACCTTGATACCAAAACCAGACAAGGATGCCACAAAGAAAGAAAACTACAGGCCAATATCACTGATGAACATAGATGCAAAAATCCTCACCAAAATACTAGCAAACAGAATTCAACAGCACATTAAAAGGATCATACACCATGATCAAGTGGGGTTTATTCCAGGAATGCAAGGATTCTTCAATATACGCAAATCAGTCAACGTGATACACCATATTAACAAATTGAAGGAGCAAAACCATATGATCATCTCAATAGATGCAGAGAAAGCTTTCGACAAAATTCAACACCCATTTATGATAAAAACCCTGCAGAAAGTAGGCATAGGGGGAACTTTCCTCAACATAATAAAGGCCATATATGACAAACCCACAGCCAGCATCGTCCTCAATGGTGAAAAACTGAAACCATTTCCACTAAGATCAGGAACAAGACAAGGCTGCCCACTCTCACCACTCTTATTCAACATAGTTTTGGAAGTTTTAGCCACAGCAATCAGAGAAGAAAAGGAAATAAAAGGAATCCAAATCGGAAAAGAGGTAAAGCTGTCACTGTTTGCAGATGACATGATACTATACATAGAGAATCCTACATATGCTACCAGAAAACTACTAGAGCTAATCAATGAATATGGTAAAGTTGCAGGATACAAAATTAATGCACAGAAATCTCTGGCATTCCTATATACTAATGATGAAAAATCTGAAAGTGAAATCAAGAAAACACTCCCATTTACCATTGCAACAAAAAGAATAAAATATCTAGGAATAAACCTACCTAAGGAGACAAAAGACCTGTATGCAGAAAATTATAAGACACTGATGAAAGAAATTAAAGATAATACAAATAGATGGAGAGATGTACCATGTTCTTGGATTGGAAGAATCAATATTGTGAAAATGACTCTACTACCCAAAGCAATCTACAGATTCAATGCAATCCCTATCAAACTACCACTGGCATTTTTCACAGAACTAGAGCAAAAAATTTCACAATTTGTATGGAAACACAAAAGACCCCGAATAGCCAAAGCAATCTTGAGAACGAAAAATAGAGCTGGAGGAATCAGGCTCCCTGACTTCAGACTATACTACAAAGCTACAGTAATCAAGACAGTATGGTACTGGCAGAAAAACAGAAAGATAGATCAATGGAACAGGATAGAAAGCCCAGAGATAAACCCATGGACATATGGTCACCTTATTTTTGATAAAGGAGGCAGGAATGTACAGTGGAGAAAGGACAGTCTCTTCAATAAGTGGTGCTGGGAAAACTGGATAGGGACATGTAAAAGTATGAGATTCGATCACTCCCTAACACCATACACAAAAATAAGCTCAAAATGGATTAAAGACCTAAATGTAAGGCCAGACACTATCAAACTCTTAGAGGAAAACATAGGTAGAACACTCTATGACATAAATCACAGCAAGATCCTTTTTGACCCACCTCCTAGAGAAATGGAAATAAAGACAAAAGTAAACACATGGGACCTAATGAAACTTAAAAGCTTTTGCACAGCAAAGGAAACCATAAACAAGACCAAAAGACAACCCTCAGAATGGGAGAAAATATTTGTAAATGAAGCAACTGACAAAGGATTAATCTCCAAAATTTATAAGCAGCTCATGCAGCTCAATAACAAAAAAACAAACAACCCAATCCAAAAATGGGCAGAAGACCTAAATAGACATTTCTCCACAGAAGATATACAGACTGTCAACAAACACATGAAAGGATGCTCAACATCTTTACTCATTAGAGAAATGCAAATCAAAACTACAATGAGATATCATCTCACACCAGTCAGAATGGCCATCATCAAAAAATCTACAAACAATAAATGCTGGAGAGGGTGTGAAAAAAAAGGAACACTCTTGCACTGCTGGTGGGAATGTGAATTGGTACAGCCACTATGGAGAACGGTATGGAGGTTCCTTAAAAAACTACAAATAGAACTACCATATGACCCAGCAATCCCACTACTGGGCATATACCCTGAGAAAACCATAATTCAAAAAGAGACATGGGGCTTCCCTGGTGGCGCAGTGGTTGAGAGTCCGCCTGCCGATGCAGGGGACACGGGTTCGTGCCCCTATCCCGGAAGATCCCACATGCCGCGGAGCGGCTGGGCCCGTGAGCCATGGCCGCGGAGCCTGTGTGTCCGGAGCCTGTGCTCCGCAACGGGAGAGGCCACAGCAGTGAGAGGCCCGCGTACAGCAAAAAAAAAAAAAAAAAAAAAAAAAAAAAAAAAAAAAGAGACATGTACCAAAATGTTCATAGCAGCCCTATTTACAATAGCCCGGAGATGGAAACAACTAAGTGTCCATTATCAGATGAATGGGTAAAGAAGATGTGGCACATATATACAATGGAATATTACTCAGCCATAAAAAGAAATGAAATTGAGCTATTTGTAATGAGGTGGATAGATCTAGAGTCTGTCATACAGAGTGAAGTAAGTCAGAAAGAGAAAGACAAATACTGTATTGTGACACATATATATGGAATTTAAGAAAAAAAATGTCATGAAGAACATAGGGGTAAGACAGGAATAAAGACACAGACCTACTAGAGAATGGACTTGAGGATATGGGGAGGGGGAAGGGTAAGCTGTGACAAAGTGAAAGAGTGGCATGGACATATATACACTACCAAACGTAAGGTAGATAGCTAGTGGGAAGCAACCGCATAGCACAGGGATATCAGCTCAGTGCTTTGTGACCGCCTGGAGGGGTGGGATAGGGAGGGTGGGAGGGAGACGCAAAAGGGAGGGGATATGGGAACATATGTATATGTATAACTGATTAAATTTGTTATAAAGCAAAAAATAAAAAAAAATGCAAACATCCTTAAAAAAAAAAAAGATGATATCATCAAAGTTGTTGTGCTACCAAGTGCTTGTTGATGTGAACATATGGAGGAGTTACTATGTTGTAATGAACATTTAAACTTTAAATACCAAGAACTTGTGAGGACTTGCTGAGAGTGTTCAATCTGGGCAAGGCTACTCTTTGCTGATCTAAAATAACTCTCCAGAGATCTGCTGTGGCAAGGTTACTCTTTGCCAGCAGTGATGAAAACAGTGCAGTGGTCTTGTGAAGGAGATCATCTTGTCAGGCAGTACTGGTGGCTTCATTCCACTAGCATCCAGCTCTAGCAACAAGGGACTTCAGTTTGCTCTGGCAGCTCTTGGTTGGCTAAGCTGACTGTTCGGAAAACCAACTTATAGAAAGGTACACCTCAGCTCAATTTGGGCTTTATTTCTTTCATCTCCCCCTTGCCTGGAACAATAGTGTAATCGTTTGAATCAACCACCCAAGGCAATCTACCATTGCTTTAGAGTATATTTCTTTATTGGCTTATTAAGAGACATTATCCTGTATGCTGTTGGCTTGTGACATATTATTATATAATTCCCGCAATTAACCTGTGTTAAATAAGTTATTGGCAAAGACAATCTCAGTCTCTGAGCATAATTTGATAAAACAATTTATCTCTTCAGGAGATAAATTATCTTCCAGAAGTTTGGTTATAATCGTGGTTATGTGTATCACTAAACACTTACTTTTGTCTGTTTTTGAACTTTATATAGATGAAATCTAACCATGTATATTCTTTTATGATATGCTTCTCCACTGAACATTATATTTATGAGACTTAACGGTGTGTTATTTGTAAAACATTTGGGGGGGATGTAAATTTTCCAAAATTAATTTAGTAATTCCATTTAAAAAAATATATTTTATTTTTACGTGAAATGTGTAAAAAAATAAAGGTACTCATTAATGACTATAACGTGGATCCCTGTTTATTCATTATCCACATTAGGAATTAGGACATGTTTATCCATTTAACTGTTGATAGACATTTGGGTTGTTGCTAGTTTTGGTTATTACAAGCAGTGTTGCTATGAACATTCCTGTTCATATCTCAGAATACGTTTGAATTTTTCTACAGTAAAATTGCAGGGTTAAAGGTATTCATGTCTACAATTTATCAAGATAATGACAAACTTTTCTAAAGTGATCGAATCAATTTACACTTCCAACATCAAGTGTGAGAGTTCCCATTGCTTCACATCTTTGCCAATATGTGGTGTTGTTGGACTTTTAATTTTACCAGTGTGTAAGGCAACCCTGTCACCTCAGAGCACAGGTGAAAATCCATTAACTCTAGAGAAGAGGAAAAGAAAAAGAAATCCTCAACCTCTGGGGGAGGGGCAGGAAACTGCCAGAAGCTGAGATCTTCAGAAGTCTACATCTGAGGAGAGACAGGGCCACTGAGAAAGCTCCATGCACAAGACCCAGTGACACAAGGTCACTGTTGAAAATTGTGGCTATCCCAGGACAACAGAGAACCCATTGCTACCAGTCTAGCATGCACCAAATAACAAGTACTCAGAGGAAAAATGACATATTACACACAAAAGAACAAAGGTAAGAGTTACAGCAAACTTTTCAGAAACGATGAAAGCCAATTTCTGTTGCTCTTCCTTCATTCCCGAATTTCCAAGTTTCCCTCCAGTATTTTTTTTTTCCATCTGAAGAACTTCATGTAGTTTTTTGGAGTGGGTCTGTGAGCAAATAATTCTCCTAGAATATCATGTTTTGACACTACATATCTTACTTAAATCCTGTAAAGAATGTTTTTTTTTTTTTTTCTTTAGCAGGTAGTTGGCCTAGTTAGGTTCAGGCTGCAAATTCCAACCCACCTTTTATGGGTTGTAGTTCCAATGTCAGTTCAGTTTTCATAGCCTTTTCAGTACTATCCATATTTGTCCCTTTTGTGCCCCACACAGTGGCCAGTCTTGAACCTTGGTGGTGGTCTACCCCATATTAGATCCTTTGCTATGCTGCTTAGGGTAAGATCTACATGTGTACCTTGGAGGTGAGCTCAGGAGATCATACTGAACCTTATGGTTTCACTTTATTGAGCTCCCCTTCTTTGTGATATCCCCAACACTTACTTGCTCCCAAGGACCCCGCTTCTCGTGATTCAAACCTGAAATTTTCCTTTCCCTACCCTGTCGTATAATTCAACTACATCAGCCTCCTGGGTCTAGTGAACAGAGGATAGAAAAATAGAAGAGCTGCCCCAGTGCTCTTGGAGCACAGTTCCTCTGGTTAGAAAAGAATTTTTCCCTTCTTCTGATTTTAGATGACTTCCCAGCTGCTGGTTCCTCTGTAGGAGTGCTTTGTTGCTGGGATGGGAGAAAACAAAAAAAGACACACACAACACACACACACACACACATGCACGCAAATCCAGGGAATTTCTCCCACTCTCTGTTACTCATGTAAGTCCCTTTTCCCACTCATCAAACCAGAAATAAATGGCTCTTCTTGGAGATCTTTATGTCTGCATCCAGTGCATATGTTTGGTGTTAGGCTAAGTTTGAATTCTGGCATGGAGAGACCAGAGGAAAAAATTTGGAAGCTCACTTCCATTTCAGTGCTACCTTGAGATCTATTTCCTTTTCCATTCTGCCTGCTGACATTTACTTTTCAGAGTCCTCAGATAGATATTCCATCCAGGGCTTTCAGTTGCATTCAGTGGGACAGACAGGAAGGAGTGTGCTCATTTCATCTTAACTGGAACCAGAACCTCTATAATCACTTTTTAAATAATTTTTGTTGTGAAAAATTAGAAACATATATGAAATTATGAAAAATGTCTTAATATACAATACAAAACCGCCATGTACCTATTTACCCAGCTTCATTATTTATCAACATTTGGCTAGTCCTTCATCTGTAACTTCCCACTCCCACTGTCACTTGACTTTTAAATGCGAAACTCTGATGTCATTTCACTTCATGTGGTTAATTTCTATAATTTTTGTGTGTATTTGAAAGGAATGTGTAATATACAGCTGTTCAGTGTTCTATTATATATGTGTCCATTACATTAAGTTGTTGATCATGGTGTTAAAAATATATCCTTTCTGGTTTTTAAAATATTCCTTCTGATGCATTTTTTCTTATCCTGCACAATCCTTTTTGAAGTTCTGTAAGGTAATAATGTGTAGTTTTGTTATTCAAGTCTAATATATTGTGTTCCAGGGCGTTGAAATTTTTTTTTTGTGGCCTTGAATTTTTTGTTTAATTATTTTAAGCTCTTCTGGAAATTAACAATTAAGAACTTTAGGACTACATATGATGAAGATATTATTCCCATGATGTATTGTTATCATGCCAGTACATTACATATTTGAGTTCTAGCTTGAAAACCTTAAAGGTTTGAGAAGTGCATTTTTAGTTTTGACAATAGCCATTCTAATGAGTGTGAAGTGGTATATCACTGTGGTTTTGATTTGCATTTCCCTAATGATTAATAATGTTGAGTATCTTTTCATGTACTTATTGGCCATTTGTGTGTCTTCTTTGGAGAAATGTCTATTCAAGTCCTTTGCCCATTTTTAAATTGGATTATTTGTTTTTTGTTGTTCAGATGTAGGAGTTCTTTATATAGTCTGGATATTAATCCTTAATAGACATATGCTTTGCAAATATTTCTCCCCTTCTGTGGGTTGTGTTTTCATTCTCTTGATACTATAATTTCATGCACATAAGTTTTTATTTTGATGAAGTCAGTTTATTCTTTCTTTTGTTTCCTGTGCTTTTGGTGTTCAGTCCAAGAAGCCATTGCCACATTCAGTGTTATAAAGATTTTCCCCTGTGTTTTCTTCTAAGAGTTTTATAGTTTTAGATTTTATGCTTACGTCTGTGGTCAATTTTGAGTTAATTTTTGCATAGGGTGTAAGCTAAGGGTCCAGCTTCATTCTTTTGCATGTGGACATGCAGTTTTCTCCACACTATTTGGTGAAAAGAGGTCTTCTCTTTGTTGAACGGTCTTGAAACCCTTGCTGAAAATCAGTTGACCATATATGTGAAGATTTACTTCTGAGTTCTCTATATTTTATGTCATTGGTATATGTTTGTCTTTATGTCATACCACACTGCTTTGATTGCAGTAGCTTTGTAGTTAAGTTTTGAAATCAGGAAGTGAGAGTCCTCCACCTTGTTCATCTTTTTTTTCGAGATTGTTTAGGCTGTTTGTGGTCCCTTGAGATTCCACATGAATTTTTAAAAAGAGTTTACTTTCTTTAAGAGTTATTTTATGTTTACAGCAAAACTGAGGAGAAGGTAGAGATTTCCCATATACCTTCTGCCCTTATGCATGGTTTTCATGTAGTTATTTTCCCCTTCTTGTTCTGCATTTCTTTTGGAGAAAATATTGGGAGATAGGAATGAGGCATCTGTAGTGTCTTAAGCTACGCCTGTTTGTTGTCTCGAAATCATATACATCATAGCAAACCTTAACCTAACACTTTATACTTTGATTTGATGATAAAGATTAAGTTTTGTATTCTGTGAGAGTTGACATTTAGAAAATTCCAAATGAATAATCAAATATTGGTTAGCAGCATATTACTGGATTATCCTATAATAAGAATTGTTTAAACAGAAACATTTTAAATGAAATTTTATGTTATATACTAAGATTTTGTGACTGCTGGTGTTGTCAAAAATATGGCAAAGTGACCATAAAATGTTTGAGGCTTAGATAGGGCTTGAAATTGAAATGTATCTTAATTTTGGATAAACCAAAGATGTTTAGGCAAGGTGGAGAGTAAAAAATGGTTTTCCACAGTGCTTCTTCTAGACTACTCTTCTTCCTCTTCACTTCTATACACTCTGACCTTTGCTTTGTGCAGTTAGTACTTTCTTGGCACTATTTTCTTTTGGAGCAGTGCTTAAACTGTCCTTACTGATAGCTGATATATTTTTTTTCACCCTGTAGTTTTCTAATGGTTCTTAAGTACATTAAAAGTATTTATTAACCATTAAAACTCCATGGCTACCTAATTTCCAAAAGTTGAATCAAAAGTTGGAGATGTAGTTTTATGGAAATTTTAAATATTGAAAGAAGCTTACTCATCTCAACACATTAGCACATCCTAGTGGTCTTAGAAAATTTATATTGGTTATGATTATTTGTGTAGTTTCCTGGATGGTTTGTTTACTTTTGTTTTAAATAGACTTTCTTAGGTTGATTTGTTCTTCTGTGCAGTTGTTCAAGGAAGGGAAACTGCTACTCTTCCATTCTTCCCTCATCAGACATGAGTTTCAGGTTTTATTATTGCAATAAAAAGGCTCTATGGAGATGGCTTCACAGGTGAATTCTATCAAACATTTAGAGAAGAGCTAACACCTATCCTTCTCGAACTCTTCCAAAATATAGCAGAGGGAGGAGCACTCCCAAACTCATTCTACGAGGCCACCACCACCTTGATACCAAAACCAGGCAAGGATGTCACAAAGAAAGAAAACTACAGACCAATATCACTGATGAATGTAGATGCAAAAATCCTCAACAAAATATTAGCAAACAGAATCCAACAGCACATTAAAGGTATCATATACCATGATCAAGTGGGATGCAAGGATTCTTCAATATACACAAATCAATCAATGTGATACACCATATTAACAAACTGAAGGATAAAAACCATACGATCATCTCAATAGATGCAGAAAAAGCTTTCAGACACCCATTAATGATAAAAACCCTCCAGAGAGTAGGCATAGAGGAAACTTACCTCAACATAATAAAGGCCGTATATGACCAACCCATAGCCAGTATCGTTCTCCATGGTGAAAAACTGAAACCATTTCGACTAAGATCAGGAACAAGACAAGGTTGCCCATTCCCACCACTATTATTCAACATAGTTTTGGAAGTTTTAGCCACAGCAATCAGAGAAGAGAAAGAAATAAAAGGAATCCAAATTGGAAAAAAAGAAGTAAATCTGTCACTGTTTGCAGATGACATGATACTATACATAGAGAATCCTACATATGCTACCAGAAAACTACTAGAGCTAATCAATGAATTTGGTAAAATAGCAGGATACAAAATTAATGCATAGAAATCTCTTGCATTCCTGTACACTAATGATGAAAAATCTGAAAGAGAAATTAAGGAAACACTCCCATTTACCATTGCAACAAAAAGAATAAAATACCTAGGAATAAACCTATCTAAGGAGACAAAAGACCTGTATGCAGAAAACTATAAGACACTGATGAAAGAAATTAAAGATGATACAGATGGAGAGATATACCATGTTCTTGGATTAGATGAATCAACATTGTGAAAATGACTCTACTACCCAAAGCAATCTACAGATTCAGTGCAATCTCTATCAAGCTACCAATGACATTCTTCATAGAACTAGAACAAAAAATTTTACTACTGTATGGAAACACAAAAGACCCCAAATAGCCAAAACAATCTTGAGAAAGAGAAATGGAGCTGGAGGATTCAGGCTCCCTGACTTCAGACTATACTACAAAACCACAGTAATCAAGACAGTATGGTACTGGCGCAGAAACAGAAATATAGATCAATGGAACAGGATAGAAAGCCCAGAGGTAAACCCATGCACATATGGTCACCTTATCTTTGACAAAGGAGGCAAGAATATACAATGGAGAAAAGACAGCCTCTTCAATAAGTGGTGCTGGGAAAACTGGAATCTACATGTAAAAGAATGAAATTAGGACACTTCCTAACACCATACACAAAAATAAACTCAAAATGGATTAAAGACCTAAATGTAAGGCCAGACACTATAAACCTCTTAGAGGAAAACATAAGCAGAACACTCTTTGACATAAATCACAGCAAGATCCTTTTTGACCCACCTCCTAGAGAAATGGAAATAAAAACAAAAATAAATGGTACCTAATGAAACTTAAAAGCTTTTGCACAGCAAAGGAAACCATAGACAACACAAAAAGACACCCTCAGGATGGGAGAAAATATTTGCAAACGAAGCAACTGACAAAGGATTAATCTCCAAAATATACAAGCAACTCATGTTGTTCAATATCAAAAAAACAAACAACCCAATCCAAAAAATGGGCAGAAGACCTAAATAGACATTTCTCCAAAGAAGATATACAGGTTGCCAACAAATATGTGAAAGGATGCTAACATCACTAATCATTAGAGAAATGCAAATCAAAACCACAATGAGGTATCACCTCACACCAGTCAGAATGGCCATCATCAAAAAATCTGCAAACAATAAATGCTGGAGAGGATGTGTAGAAAAGGGTACTCTCTTGCACTGTTGGTGGGAATGTAAACTGATACAGCCACTATGGAGAACAGTATGGAGGTTCCTTAAAAAACTAAAAATAGAACTACCATATGACCCAGCAATCCCACTACTGGGCATATACCCTGAGAAAACCACAATTCAAAAAGAGACATGTACCACAATGTTCATTGCAGCTCTATTTACAATAGCCAGGACATGGAAGCAACCTAAATGTCTATCAACAGATGAATGGATAAAGAAGATGTGGCACATATATACAATGGAATATTACTTGGCCATAAAAAGAAATGAAATTGAGTTATTTGTAGTGAAATGGATGGACCTAGAGTCTAACATACAGAGTGGAGTAAGGCAGAAATAGAAAAACAAATACTGTATGCTAACACATATAAATGCAACCTATAAAAAAAAAAGTGGTTCTGATGAACCTAGGGGCAGGACTGGAATAGAGATGCAGATGTAGAGAATGACCTTGAGGACACAGGGAAGTGTAAGTGTAAGGTGGGATGAAGTAAAAGAGCAGCACTGACATATATACACTACCAAATGAAATAGCTAGTGGGAAGCAGCTGCAGAGCACAGGGAGATCAGCTTGGTGCTTTGTGACCACATAGAGAGGTGGGATAGGGAAGGTGGTAGGGAGGGGATATGGGGATATATGTATACATATAACTGATTCACTTTGTTATACAGCAGAAACACAACATTGTAAAGATGTTTTTTTAAAAAAAGGCTCTATGATATTTGTGTGTATCCGGGTGTGTATGTATTTTGAAAAAGTGAACTTCGGAGGTTCTTAGCTGGATGAAGGAATGTTTCACAGAGTTTCAGGAAGTTGAGTACTATGGGATATTGACCTGCTTTACCATAGCATCTTCATTTAGCAAGAATATGTACAGAAGTTCTGTGTCAAACCTAACATTTCTGTGAGATGATTCTTGTGCCTACAGTTACTGGTTTTTGTTTTTTTGGTTTTTTTTCCCTGTTAGAGACTTCTGTGACTTAAATTAACTTTACATTCCCCAGATCAGTAAAATAGCTCTTTCTCTGCTGTTGAAAAATACTCACTTCTCAGAACAGAGTGAGCTGAAGTGTGAGCTTTCCTTATTT
This sequence comes from Mesoplodon bidens, assembly GCF_964165515.1. Taxonomy (NCBI): domain Eukaryota; kingdom Metazoa; phylum Chordata; class Mammalia; order Artiodactyla; family Ziphiidae; genus Mesoplodon; species Mesoplodon bidens. The sequence goes on from NC_138176.1 coordinate 169,618,416, forward strand.
ATGCTGTCATTAATGTCACTTTGAGGTATGAAAATGCATCTTTTCTAGATGTGAACATTAATCTTTACTGTATTTTGGCAGTCATCCTGGTGTCTTCATTGCAGAACTTTCAGTCTGATTCATTTCATCTAAAAGATATGTATAGAGATGTTTTAAAAAATTTTGGCATAATTGAAATCTAATATATTATTGCATTTTTAGAAGTGTCATAGTTGTGCAGTAAAGATTATATTTCTGGTACCTTATCCCATTCCTCAGGTAAAATAGCAAAGGCTTCTAAGATAATGCATTCAAAGTCTTTTGTAAAGAATGCTTAGCTTTTTCCTACCCTAAGTAAATCTTCCTTGGATCCTTTCTTATGCCCTTTCCACTTACCCACCTAATGTAATTTTTCCTTTGACTCTATGTTACTGTGTTCTTATAGCTCTTACCTTTTCTCCTGCATTGCATTATGGTTATTTGAATAGTTGTTTTATGTCCACTACCAAATTATAAGGTGTTCTTGGGCACATTATGTCTTGCTCATCTTTGTGCCTCTTTCAGTACCCTCACAGTACCTTGCTCAATAAATAGCTAATGACTTAAATGAAATAATAACAATTGGACATTTTGGATTATATTAAATTTTCTTAAGCCAGTGAGGCTAATGTAGGATGTTATGTCATTAATAACCATTCAGGATGACTTTCTTCCAAAAAGTACAAAACATCCTTACATTTGTTTTTCTGAAATGAACTCTTAAAGCCAGAAAGGATTTAGGTATAACCACCCGTGCCGTGCATCTCCCTGCATTATTAGAGAAGATAAGGTTTTTACTGGTCGCATAGCAGGATGGTAGTAGAGATGGAAAGAGGCCTTAAGTTTTCTCTATGAACTCTAGTGTAATTGAACATTAATATCTGTTATTACTGTTAGTAATAACTTCAGATTTATTAACCGGCACTCAGGTTACTAAGAAGCCTAAAATATACTTCATATCTTTAGATTTGCAGTCTCTTTGGCAAGTTGGCAGGTATACATGAAAATCAGTTAATAAACAAGGTACCATAATATGGTACAGAATGTTAATTCTACAGGAATTCAGAGGAAGAAATCAAGAGCGGTAATTATTTTACATAGCTTTTATGGATGACATGGGATTTCATTTGCATCTAAAGAGGGCCTCGGGCTTCCCTGGTAGCGCCATGGTTGTGAATCTGCCTGCCAATGCAGGGGACACAGGTTCGAGCCCTGGTCCGGGAAGATCCCACATGCCGTGGAGAAACTAAGCCCGTGCGCCGCAACTACTGAGCCCGCATGCCACAACTACTGGACCTCGCGTGCCTAGAGCCTGTGCTTCACAACAAAGAAGCCACTGCAGTGAGAAGCTTGCGCACCACAGTGAAAGAGTGGCCCCCACTCACTGCAACTAGAGAAAGCCCAGGCGCACCAACGAAGACCCAACACAGCGAAAAATAAATAAATTAACTAATTAATTTAAAAAATAAAACATAAAGAGGGGCTGGTCAGAGGAGTAACACAGAAATAGTTTGTCATGTTAAGACATTTAGAAACAATAATAAAACCAAGCCAGAAACTTCACTATCCTCACTTCCAGTCCAATAGCCTATTATATAGTCAATGTTTTTATAATTATTAGGCATTATTCAAAATATTTCTTTTTAAATCTGTCTAATGCCCAAAGTATTGTATTAGGCTTTGTGCATTGTATTAGTTACAGTCCTCATGTTTGTGCTTTCATGAAGACATATAAGCCCAGTTTGTTGAGCTCTGTGGGTATATAAACTATGAATATGAAATCAATTATGAAAATATTAATTAAAATAATCCTTATAGTTTGCCCAAGGAACAACTTGACTGGCTAATCCGAAGCTACTTAATTCTGCTCTCAGAAGTCCATAAATCTTAAATTTAGCAATAGGAGATGCTCATTTTTTCCCTGTTATTTATTCTCCTATGTTCATTGCAACTATTGCTTTCATAGATTGCATGTACTTTGGGGATAACACACACCCTTTGCAGAGAAGAAGTATTACAAATATCAGTGAAATAAATACACTTATTGATGTTTGCACTACTGCATAGTGTGTATTTAATAAGTTGTTCTAGGTTGTAGCTTTCTTTTTTTTTTTTTGCGGTACGCGGGCCTCTCACTGTTGTGGCCTCTCCCGTTGCGGAGCACAGGCTCCGGATGCTCAGGCTCAGCGGCCATGGCTCACGGGCCCAGCCGCTCCACGGCATGTGGGATCTTCCCAGACTGGGGCACGAACCCGTGTCCCCTGCATCGGCAGGCGGACTCTCAACCACTGCGCCACCAGGGAAGCCCCTAGGTTGTAGCTTTCGTAAAATAAATTACGTAAAAGTACATACAAAAAAAGTGCATCCATCTTTGTTGTGAAACACTGAAGTAGCTATGTCCCTGTACTGCAGTTGAATTGGACACACTGTAATTTTTAGTATGTGTGAAGTGTAAATTTTAGCTTGTCTGAAGATGAAACACTTGAGGGGTATTTTTGAGAACTTTGTTACTCTTTAGATTAAATCATTCTTTTCAGTAATGTGATGAATGGATAATCAATTCAAGTATTTTGAAAGTATAACTAGCCATTAGAAAACAAAATATTAGATGGAAAAAATCTTCCCAGTCAGATCTGGTGGAGCTCAGTCAGATTGAATACGAAGAATATTGAAATGGTTCAGATTAAGGAAGTTATAGCCTTTTTGTTGTTTAATAAAAATAACATTCTACTCAAAGATAACATTGAATGAAATAGTGTTAATATTACATCTAACGTAAGCATACTATTTTATATCTAAAAAAATCTAGGTGAAAAAAATGCCGCCCCCACCCCCCTGCCTTTTATTTTTTTTTGCAAATAAGGAAAGATGAAGCCTAAGGACTGGGAATATTACTGGAACAAAAGAAAATAAATACAGCTTAATATTCTAATGGTCCTCAGAACACCAAAGGTGAACTCTTGAAAAGTAAACAAATATTATCAAACTTACTTAGATTTTTTATCTCATATAAATGGAAAAGATTGAGAATAGCAAGTACAGGGAAAGGAATACCCTCATACACTGCTGGTGCTGTGTAAATTGGAATGTCAGTATTGAAGGGTAATTTGCCAGTATCTATCAAAGTCAAAAATGGGGGTAGGGGAGGGAAGGAATGGGAGTTGGGATTAGCAGAGGCAAACTATTATATATAGGATGGATAAACAACAAGGTCCTACTGTATAGCACAGGGAACTATATTCAATATCCTGTGACAAATCATAGTGGGAAAGAATATGAAAAAGAATATGTATATATATCTCTGAGTCACTTTGCTGTACAGAAGTAATTAACACATTGTAAATCAACTATGCTTCAATAAAATTTTTTAAAAACTTAAAAACGATCACACTCTTTTAACCTAACAGTTTCATTTTTAGATATCTGTCCCACAGATATACTTGAATAACAATGAATAAAAATAAATGCATAGGGAAAAAAGTCTCTGAGCTATATTTGTAATGCCAAAGTATGGAAACAACCTTACTGTATTAATTGGCAAATAGTTAAACAGTCATAGTGGAACAGTCATAGAATAAAATACTCTGTAGTAGTTAAAGAAGTATGTCTGTATATCCTTTGACGGGATATACAAATATGCATTCTTATTTTCCCTCTTCTTTCTTTTAGGGAGAGTGGTGGAATTTCAGATGTATGAAAAAGAATACATAGTTTCTTATGTATTTCTCTACAACATTTTCAACAATAAAAGTGTATTCCTGTATTATTATTGTAACAAAAATGCAAGTAGTCTTGCTTATTCCACACAAAAATCTGTATCATGTCCAGCAAAACAATATTCCCATGATTTTCCTTTATTTAGACTCTTCATTTATTCTCTTCCCCTAACTTGATTACACCCTGGGCAGAAGGAAAAGTGAGTGTGGATCCCTAGGTTCAATGACTCTGGCCATACAAAGCTTTTGAGAAATCCTCACTGGGGTGTAAGTTTGAATGAAATGACAAGGCAGAGGGACAAGATGTCACCATAGTCCAAGACCTTGGCTTTGAACCTTGGAAGTCCTTAAACTGGATCTTATCAGTGCCTTGGAATTGGTTGGATTCAGAGAAGCTTCTTTAGACTGAGTAATATCATGGGAGATTAAAATTATAAACCAGATGGCAGATTGCCAATTTATTAATTTACCATAAGAACTAGAAACTCCCATCTTCTGAACAACATGTTCTCTCTTTGAAGGCAATGTAAATAGGAAGTACAAATTAGTGACCATGGAAATAGAATAAAAGAGAGTTAAGTGTATAATTAAGAAACTTAATGGCTGAGGCTCTGGTGGCCTACTGAATCCATTTCTATGGTTAGTATCCAGCTGCCACTGGAATGACTAGAGTGAATTCTTTTTTTTTTTTTTTTTTAATTTTTATTTTTAGCCACGTTGGGTCTTCATTGCTGTGCGCCGGCTTTCTCTAGTTGCGTCGAGCGGGGGCTACTCTTTGTTGTGGTGCGCGGGCTTCTCATTGCGGTGGCTTCTCTTGTTGCGGAGCACAGGCTCCAGGTGCGCAGGCTTCAGTAGCTGTGGCTTGCTGGCTCTAGAGCTCAGGCTCAATAGTTGTGGCACACGGGTTTAGTTCCTCCGCGGCACGTGGGATCTTCCCAGACCAGAGCTTGAACCCGTGTCCCCTGCATTGGCAGGCAGATTCTTAACCACTGCGCCACTGCCAGGGAAGTCCCTAGAGTGAATTCTTGTGGGCACTCCAGGTAGTGCTGATTTTATAATGTGGTTCTCAGAGAGCAAACATATTTCCAGGTTCATGGAGTGCACTGACCCATCAGCTATGTATACTAGCTGTGACAGGTGCTGTATCAGAGTCTAGAAATACAGATATAAAGGACACTCAGTCCTTGTTTTCTCAGAATCTTAGTTCATGTAGACTAAACACTTTGAAACCTTGAAGTTTTAGTTAACTGAGGTCTGAGTTTTGTTGGTAGCCAAATTTAGGTAGATCTCAGAAATTTATTTGGGCCTCAGTATTAACAGATGTTGCTTTTAACAATAGTGCTGGGTAACAGTCAGAAATAGTACAAAAGAGGTTTATGTAGGCCAGTGTCAGGAGTGGAAGAGCCAAGCAGTTGTTCTATAAATGTGCAGTTGCTAGAGGTCATGAATACCAGAGGCATAATAACATAGAAAGTGCAAGCAGATATATTAAGTCAGGCTCAGGATAAGGTCTGGAATTCTAATAGTTTGGTAAGTTGAATCAGGATGTGCCAGTAATCAGAGTATCAGGATATGAATTTGATTTAAGTAAGGCTTATCTTACTAGGGAAGTTTACAATGATACGGGTTGATTTCTGAGACATTATTGGGCCTGAGCCCACTAATAGGGCAGGCAAATTACAGTTCTTGGCTGAGGAGGATGAAACATCAACCTGGGCCCACCTTTATTTTTCTTCAAATGAAAAAGTTTGAGTAAAACTCTTCCCCTGGAGTAATCTTTAAATTTTATTTGCATCATCTAAATTTTTTTATAAATTAAAAAGGTACACATATTTTACATTATTTTAATTGGCATGCACATATTACCTTGTATTCTCTCTTTAAACTTCACTGAAGATGCTTGCATGAAATACTGTCTGTTTGTCTGGAAAAATACAAAAACATAGTTTTAAAACTGAAATAGTATGTCATAAAAATCTCCCTATCTTGAAAAAGCTTTTGACAGTATTCAACACCCATTTATGATAAAGACCCTCCAGAAAGTAGGCATGGGGGAACTTACCTCAATATAATGAACACCATATATGACAAACCCACAGCCAACATCATCCTCAATGGTGAAAAACTGAAACCATTTCCACTAAGATCAGGAACAAGACAAGGTTACCCACTCTCACCACTCTTATTCAACATAGTTTTGGAAGTTTTAGCCACAGCAATCAGAGAAGAAAAAGAAATAAGAGGAATACACATCAGAAAAGAAGAAGTAAAACTGTCGCTGTTTGCAGATGACATGATACTATACATAGAGAATCCTAAAGACACTACCAGAAAGCTACTAAAGCTGATCAATGAATTTGGTAAAGTAGCAGGATATAAAATTAGTGCACAGAAATCTCATGCATTCCTATACACTAATGATGAAAATTCTGAAAGAGAAATTAAGGAAACACTCCCATTACCATTGCAACAAACAGAATAAAATACCTAGGAATAAACCTACCTAAGGAGACAGAACACCTATATGCAGAAAGCTATAAGACACTGATGAAAGAAATTAAAGATGATACAAACAGATGGAGAGATATACCATATTCTTGGATTGGAAGAATCAACATTGTGAAAATGACTCTACTACCCAAAGCAATCTACAGATTCAGTGCAGTCCCTATCAAACTATCAATGGCATTTTTCACAGAACTAGAACAAAAAATTTCACAATTTGTATGGAAACACAAAAGACCCCAAATAGCCAGGGCAATCTTGAGAAAGAACAATGGAGCTGGAGGGGTCAGGCTCCCTGACTTCAGACTATACTACAAAGCTACAGTAATCAAGACAGTATGGTACTGGCACAGAAACAGAAATATAGATCAATGGAACAGGATAGAGAGCCCAGAGATAAACCCACACACATATGGTCACCTTTGATAAAGGAGGCAAGAATATACAATGAAGAAAAGACAGCCTTTTCAATAAGTGGTGCTGGGAAAACTGGACAGCTACATGTAAAAGAATGAAATTAGAACACTCCCTAACACCATACACAAAAATAAACTCAAAATGGATTAGAGACCTAAATGTAAGACTGGACACTATAAAACTCTTAGAGGAAAACATAGGAAGAACACTCTTTGACTTAATCACAGAAAGATCTTTTTTGATCCACCTCCTAGAGTAAAGGAAATAATAACAAAAATAAACAAATGGGACCTAATGAAACTTAAAAGCCTTTGCAAAGCAAAGGAAACTACAAACAAGACAAAAAGGCAACCCTCAGAATGGGAGAAAATATTTGCAAATGAATCAATGGACAAAGGATTAATCTTCAAAATACATAAACAGCTCATGCAGCTCAATATTAAAAAAACAGACAACCCAATCCAAAAATGGGGAGAAGACCTAAATAGACATTTCTCCAAAGAAGACATACAGATGGCCAAGAATCACATGAAAAGCTGCTCAACATCACTAATTATTAGAGAAATGCAAATCAAAACTACAATGAGGTATCACATCACACCAGTTAGAATGGGCATCATCAGAAAATCTACAAACAACAAATGCTGGACAGGGTGTGGAGAAAAGGGAACCCTCTTGCACTGTTGGTGGGAATGTAAATTGTTATAGCCACTATGGAGAACAGTATGGAGGTTCCTTAAAAAACTAAAAATAGAACTACCATATGACCCAGCAATCCCACTACTGGGCATATACCCAGAGAAAACCATAACTCAAAAAGACACATGCACCTCAATGTTCACTGCAGCACTATTTACAATAGCCAGGTCATGGAAGCAACCTAAATGCCCATCGACAGACGAATGGATAAAGAAGATTTGGTACATATATACAATGGAATATTACTCAGTCATAAAAAGGAACGAAATTGGGTCATTTGTAGAGACGTGGATGAATCTAGAGACTGTCATACAGAGTGAAGTACGTCAGAAAGAGAAAAACAAATACTGTATGCTAACACATATATATGGAATCTTAAAAAAAAAAAGTGGTTATGAAGAACCTAGGGGCAGGACAGGAATAAAGATGCAGATGTAGAGAATGGACTTGAGGACATGGGGAGAGGGAAGGGTAAGCTGGGACGAAGTGGGAAAGTGGCATGGACTTGTATATACTACCCAATGTAAAATAGATAGCTAGTGGGAAGCAGCTGCATAGCACAGGGAGATCAGCTCAGTGCTTTGTGACCACCTAGAGGGCTGGAATAGGGAGGTTGGGAGGGAGACTCAAGAGGGAGGAGATATGGGGATATATGTATATATATAGCTGATTCACTTTGTTCTAGAGCAGAAACTAACACACCATTGTAAAGCAATTACAGTCCAATAAAGATGTTAAAAAAAAAATCTCCCTGTCTCATATCTCACCCATCTCCCACCCCCACCGGCACTATTGCTATTACTATTTTGTGTGTCCTTCCAGAATTAATTAATAAGAACATACTCATTCTTGTTTCCCCTCTTTTTACATGAAAGGTAGCATACTATATATGTTGTCCCACACCTTGCTTTATTAAGATAACAGTATATCTTGAAAATCTTCCCAAATCTATACATAGTTTTTTCATTTTCTTTTTGTTGCTATGTGGTATTGCCTTGTATATATTGATATTTATCGTAGTGTAACCAGTTCTCTCTTGATGATCACTGGGGTGGTTTTTAGTCTTTTGCTGTTTGTTACAAGCCATGTTGCAATGAATGTTTGTGTGTGTAGTTTCAAAGGTGTGCAAGTATATCAATAGCATATTATATCAGAAGTGGAATTGCTAGGTCAATATATGCAGTTTATATAGGTGATTTTGATGGATATTACCAAATTGCCCTCTGTAGACTGTGCCAATTTACACATTCCTCAGCAGTGCCATTTCTACAGCATTGCCAACTAGTATGTTTTAAAACTTTTGGATTTTGCCAGCTTAATGAGTGAAAAACTGTTTGTCAATATAGTTTTAATTTGCATTGTCTTATTATGTGTGATATTAAGTATCTTTTCATAGATTATAGAGCCATGTTTACTTCTGTTTTTCAACTTTTTATATCTTTAGCCCAACTGTTATTTTGTGAAATATTATTTTAATACTTTTTAATGGTTATCATTTTTAATATTTATATTACATTGTATTCTGTCATTATAACATTGTTTATCTTTCTGTAATTGGACACTTGATCTCCTTTTGAAGTGGGGCTATTATATTTATTTTTCTGCGAACAGTTTTGAAAAGGTTTCCCTCCCTTACGTTATTTATTTGGGAATCAAGAATTTTGGGATCTGTTGTAGGTTTTTGTACTGATTAGCTATGAGTAAACTACATAACTTATCTAGATCTTAGTTGTTTCCCCTGTAAAATAAGGGTGTTGAATTAAGTGATTTTCTGGTTCTGTGACCCTTTGAAGGTTACCAAAATCAATACATTAAGCATGATAGTTTAAAAATAATAGGTATAGAAACACAGCAGTGATATACTGTTACAGGTTTTTTGTTTTTTTTTAAAAAAAGCAACTTGTTCTGTTTCTTGTTGGATAGGTAACACTTTTCTTTGGTAACAAGATTATCTTTTACTTGCTTCTCTTGACATTTCTTGATTAGAAATACCTCTTCATCTTTTTTTCAGTTGCAATCAAAGCTATTTTTTTGAGGCATGCCTTTTTTTGGGAGAAGGATGGGGACTGTTAGGAAAGAGAAAAATGCACTGGTTTTGATTTAATTTAATCCATGTCATAAATGTGCATGTTAATCTTCATTACTGCATAACTGCTGCCAGTTGGCCTATTCAGTTTTCCAGACTCAGTTGGAAAGCTGATCTCCTTAAATCTGTTTAAACGGTCTCTCATCAAAAATTAACACATTCAACTAGTACACTATTTCTTCAGTACAAAGCTGAGAATTAAATTATAATAGAGCCTGTTCTCAGTGGGATAATTTTTTCCCTCTGTTTACTTGGCATCTATTGGAAATTACACTAGGGAAGATGACTAGATATATATTGATGTGTACTTTGGGGAATGAGATTAAAACCAGTGGTGAAATGAGATGTAGACAGTAACATTTGAATTACAACATCAAATGTAAGTGGAATGTTAGTATAACTCAGGACCTCCAAAGTTTAAAATTCTCTGGAGCCAAAGCATACAGATATGGATTCTCAAAGCTAATAAATCTTGAATATATGATATGGTCTTAGTCCCTCCCCCGAATTGAAATAGATTAAATTTTGCCATACCTTTTTTCACCAGAGGTATGAGAACATTAAAGAGATAAAAGAAACCCTAAAGCTCCTGTAGGCAGTTCTCTCATCAATGGGTATACTCTTCTCTGAGGAGGAGAGATGAACTTCCTTTGTGCATAACTGTTTAGTAGTAGAGTTGAGACTAGATCTTGGGTCATTGGATTCCTATTCCATTTCACTTTCTACCATATTCCTTAGTGTTGTCATTATTTTAATTTCTTTCCCCTTTTTGTCTTCCACATCTCCTATGCAGTTAGATTTTTTTTTCCCCCACACCACATGACTTGCAGGATCTCAGTTCCCCAACCAGGGCTTGAACCTGGGCGCTCAGCAGTGAAAGTGCAGAGTCCTAACCACTGGACCACCAGGGAATTCCAATGCAGTTAGATATTGATGTATGTCAAACACTGATATCTGATAGTTTTGTTTCTCTTTGGAAATTTTTAATTTATTTTATTTTTGGTTTCTATACTTACCCATCTTGATCTAGGTGCTCATCACAATACTTTTGGTTATTAGCTGCCTCTGACTGTACTCATTACTTCCCTGTTAGCTCTCTCTGCCTATGGTTCTTTGTAGTTTATTCTATTCACTGCTATTAGATAGATTGGAATTCTTATTAAAATGTTTACATCATGATATTTTCCTTTTAAGGACTTCAGTGCCTCCCTGTTTGTTGTATATGTGATCAAGATTCTCAGTCCAGCATTCAAAGGATCTTCTCAAGTGATCACGGCTTTCCTAGTTGATCATTTATATATTCTCCATATCTGATCAGATGTTGTAAACTTATCTTCCAGCCTTATACCCCTTGCCTAGTCCAGCTTTTGAACTGGTTATGTTATTTGTCTTTCACATTGAGAACTTTCAAATGCTCTTTTCTTTCTCTTGTCAATGATGAATAATGTTTTCTCCAGATATGAATGTTTTAGTTGTGCTTGTCTTTGTTATAGACGAAAGCAATGCTATGTATGAACGCACTTGTGGGTTTGGAAAATGTTAATTTAAAAATGAATCAAAAGTTGACGGATGGAAGAAAACATAAAAGACAATCTCCTTGGTGCTGGAATTTGCTAGAATATGTGCAATAAAATGAGGTGATTTCTAGGATTGGAAGGGATGTAAGAATTGTGGTGCTGAAGCTTAGGTCATAGCATATAGGAGGAAAAATTAATTATTTTCCACTTTATCTTTAAGGGCAAGATTTAGCTCCAACTTTGGCATTGGACCTAGGTTGAATGAAGGAGGCTAGGAGAAAGGTTTACTTAAGAGATTATAGGTATTGGTCCCAGAGAAGAATCAGTAACCACCTCGGTGATGTTAGGAGACAGCTAAATAGTCTAACTTGACCTGAACCCAAACAATAAAAGAAATAGTTTTCTTAGTGTATTGGGGTTGAGAAATGTACTTAAATGTTCAGAGCCAGCACCTGTATAATTTGCAACCTGATATTTTTCATGTTAAAGTAAAATAGTTAAATATTTTAAGCAGCTGTAATGTAATGGGCTCTGTGTTAGACTGTGTGTTTTCAAAGAGGAAAAGAATAATTTTGGCCTTAAAGGAAGCTCAGAACCAATTGTATATGTTGGGGGTTGGGGGAGGCAAAGTTATGTATGAACAAATATGTGAATATGTGAATATACATACAACGTGCAAGGTAATTTAAATCAGGAAGAAATAAACTATGCTTTGAGAAAATCAAAAGGGAGAAGTATGGATACTTTGTGTGATTTGAATGAACTGCCACTACAAAAAGTCATGTAATCAAGAAGAAATATCTGTTTCTCCTTCAGTCACCTGTAGATGGCTTTACAGTGAGTTCTTTTGGTGTAGCACTTTAGTAAATTTCTCTGACATCCATGGCTGCGTCCTCACCAGAGTGTCCGTATGTCAACCCTGTTGGGAGTGGCCCGTTTACAGATTTATTCCTTTTTTGTTGCTCTGCAACAGCCCTTTAAGTAGTGACTGCTCCCTGTATCTAATGTCTCTTTACCCCTTAGTACTTAATTGCCTGTTGTAATTAATAATGCTTTATATTAAATTTTCCCTGTTTAAATTACCATGTGGTTTCTTCTAATTGTACCTTGACTTATGTATAAGGTTTATAAGTAGTAGTACTTTTCTCATCAGATTGTTCTGAGGATTAAATGGGATAATACATAGTATTGCCAAGTGTTTAGAATACTTTCTGCCATTAAGTACTTAGTATTTGTTGGTGATGTTAATACTGTTATTATCATCATCATCACTGTCACTGCCACCAGCTAGGAATAACATTTCTACTTTTTGTCCACAGGATGTTTCGTCTTAACTCTCTTTCTGCATTAGCAGAGCTGGCAGTGGGCTCTCGATGGTACCATGGAGCATCACAGCCCACCCAGATCAGGCGACGGCTGATGATGGTGGCTTTTCTTGGAGCCTCTGCAGTAACTGCAAGTACTGGTCTCTTGTGGAAGAGGTGAGTGTTATCTGAGCATCCTGTTCCTGCATGTACTTTTATTCTTCCAGTTGTCTCTGTTATCTAAAAGGGATTGATTTCTGGCTTGACTTTGTATCGAAATTTCTTTGCTAAATCATTTGGCATTGATAATATTTGTCTATGGAATAAGATGTTTCAGGGAATTAGGCTACCATGTCAAAGCAACAAATAGGAAATATTCTGCTTCAAGGTCTGCTTGTCTTTTATAGGGTGAAAAAGAAGTTGGGAGGGGTATAATAAACAAAGAGTCCATGGCTTTTTATTGGCTGAGTTCTTGTCAGGAAAGAAGAGGTGTCCTTCTTCCGGTTGGGCTCTGCTATCATCACAGAGTGTGAGAGCTCCCCCTGACTCTAATTGAGGCTTCTGTTTATTAATTTTTTACATTTCCCCCTTTTGACCAAGACCTTTCTCTGAAAGCATTGCTGATCAAGAATCAGGTTTTCTACTGTCAGTGAGTTTTCATATTTCAGTGCCAGGGAGGAACTTTCCTGTGTCTAATGTCTCATGTTGGAGAGGAAGTGCATAGATTGGAAAGCTGTTGAGGTCACATTTGAGTAACAAGGAGGTGTAAGAGGGAGAACTCTCATGCATGTTTTATCTGAAGTTCACTGTTACCAAGATCATAGACATTGGAAATCATCTGAAACATTGTCATCATTAAAGGTTTCAGCAACACATTTCCAACAGGCCTTGTTCAGATATCTTGGGATAGCTGTCTCATCAGATGTTGTCTCCTTCAATTTCAGGAAATCTTTGGTTTCAGGTCACCAGATGATGTGCAGGCCCAGTCAGGGTTTGGCACTTTCTTTAGGTTTGTGACGTGATTCTAATAGTCTCTTCCTTGGAGTTTGGCAGCACAAGGGTTGGTTAGCAGTACCCGATAGAGGCCTCTCCAGCAAGCTTGAAGAGAGTTCTTCTGGAGGTGTCTTTTCCAGTAGACAGAATCTCCAGGTGCAAGGTGTGATGCTTAAGGTCTGCATCTCCAAGCAGTGCACTGTGAAAAGATTGCTTTACCAAAGCATGATTATTTCTAATATAAGCAATTATGTCTTTGGAATATTGGAGTATCTCTTCTTTTATCAGTTGTGGGTCAGAAGAAGCAGGAGACAAGTGCATTGGGCATCCTATGACTGTTTCAAAGGGTGAGAGTTTATGAGTTTCAAAAGGGGTGGATCTGAGATTTAGAAGGACCAGTGACAGTGCTTTGGCCAAGGTATTTGTAGGGCCTCTACAAATTTTGCCAATAGAGTCTTAGTAATGCCTTTAGTCCTTTTCACTAAACCAGAGGGTGGTAAGCACAGTGAAGGTCTTGTAAAACCAGCCTAAATTACATGTTAAGGTTCAGTCACTAAATAGGTTAGGAGTTTGAAGGAATAGAGTCATTACCTTGGCTGAGTAAGTAGGGAAAATCTTTATAGAATAGATTATCAGTTTCAATCTCTAGTTAGCCCAAGGGGCCTTTACTGAACTTCCAGTTTTTTTCTTGCTGTTCATAATAGAATGAACACGGGAAGCCCATCAGATGATTTGTCTTCATGTAGAATTTTCTTTCAAGTGCAAGTTTTTATCTAAATACCTGTTTGTGATTCTTTTGGTCTCACATTTCTTCTTTCAGTGCATTTTTTGTTGTGGTGGTGGTAAAAAATATGTATAACATAAAATTCACCATCCTGCAGTATAATCTTTAAAAATTGTGAATCACTGTTTTGTATACCTGTAACTTAGTGTACATCAACTATACTTCAGTTTTATACAGTAGGTTCTTATTAGTTATCTATTTTATATATAGTAGTGTGTATATGTCAGTCCCAGTCTCCCATTTTATGCCTTTCCCCACTTTCCCCCTTGGTAACCATAAGTTTGTTTTCTACATCTGTGACTCAATTTCTGTTTTGTAAATAGGTTCGTTTGTACCTTTTTTTTTAGATTCCATGTATAAGCGATATCATATGATATTTGTCTTTCTCTGTCTGACTTACTTCACTCAGTATGACAATCTGTAGGTCCATCCTTGTCGCTGCAAATGGCATTATTTCATTCTTTTTCATGGCTGAGTAATATTTCATTGTATATATATACCACATCTTCTTTATCCATTCCTCTGTCGATGGACATTTAGGTTGCTTCCACGTCTTGGCTATTGTAAATAGTGCTGCAGTGAACATTGGGGTGCATGTATCCTTTTGAATTATGGTTTTCTCCAGATAAATGCCCAGGAGTGGAATTGCTGGATCATATGGTAGCTCTATTTTTAGTTTTTTAAGGAATCTCCATACTGTTCTCCTTAGTGACTGTACCAATTTACATTCCCACCAACAGTGTAGGAGGGTTCCCTTTCCTCCACACCTTCTCCAGTATTTACTGTTTGTAGGTTTTTTGATGATGGCCATTCTGACCGGTGTGAGGTGATACCTCATTGTAGTTTTGATATGCATTTCTCTAATAATTAGTGATGTTGAACATCTTTTCATGTGCCTGTTGCCCATCTGGATGTTTTCTTTGGAGAAATGTCTCTTTAGATCTTCTGCCCATTTTTTTCTTGAGCTGTTTGGTTTTTTTTTTTAAAGAGATACTTTTTTTTTTTTCTCCCCACCATGTGGCATGTGGGAGCTCAGTTCCCTGACCAGGGATCGAACCCGTGCCTGCCCCCTGTGATGGAAGCACAGAGTCTTAACCACTGGACCTCCAGGAAGTCCCGGGTTGTTTGTTTTTTTGATAGTGAGCTGCATGAGTTGTTTGTATGTTTTGGAGATTAATTCCATGTCAGTCACTTCGTTTGCAAATTCTGTGTTGATTGATAGAAATTTAGGTTTCTCCCACATCTTGGCTACTGTGAATAATACTGCACTGAACATGAGAGTGTATATATCTCTTTGAGATCCCGATTTCAGTTCCTTGTGATGTGTAACCAGAAGTGGGATTGCTTAATCATATTCTAGTTAGAAAACTAACATATTCTATTGTTAGTTTTTTGAGTATCCTCCATACTGTTTTCCATAGTGGCTGTATCAGTTTACTTTCTCACCTACAGTGTACCAGCCATCCCTTTTCTCCACATGCTTGCCTACACTTGTTATCTTTTGGGTTTTTGTTTTGTTATTTGTTTGTTTTTGAGCAAAGCCATCCTACCAGGTGTGAGGTGATATCTCATGGTGGTTTTGATTTGCATTTCCCTGATGATTATTGATGTTGAACACCTTTAATCAGGTTATTTATTTTGTTGCTATTGTGTTGTAAGAGTTCCTTTTGTACATTTTAAATATTAACCCTTTATTAAATATATGGTTTGCAAATATTTTCTTCCATTATGTAGATGGTCTTTTCATTTTGTTGATTATTTCCTTTGCTCTGCTGAAGGTTTTTAGTGTCATATAATCCTGCCTGTTTTTGTTTTTGTTGCCTGTGCTTTTGGTGTCATATCCTTTATATTTAAGGCTGAATATTATTCTATTATACAGATATACCATATTCCCTTTATCCATTTATCTATCAATATACATTTGGGTTGCTTCCACATTTTAGCTATTGTGAATAATGCTGCTATTAACATGAGTGTGCAAAAATCTCTGAATGACCCTGCTTTCAATTCTTTTGTGTATATAACCAAAAGTGGGATTGCTGGATCATATGTTAGTTCTATTTTTAATTTTTTGAGGAACCTTTTCATGTAGAACTTTTCATGAATTTCATTGCTGTTGGTCCTGCTAAGCTTTATCTGAAACTCTTTATTTGTTTAATATGATGGACCTTCTTGATTGATAGATTTTTTTTTTTGCATATCCAGGGCCCTTGCACAGTCCCCACCATCTGTAAACAACCTAAAGAGTGAACTTGGTGATAAAGGGAAGAGTAAAGATGAAGGGGAAGATTGTAACCATGAAAAAAAGGCTTCAGGTATTTGTCTTGAGCCTTATCCAGAAGAGAAAAAGAAGAAACGTTCTGGATTCAGAGACAGAAAAGTATGGAACACAGTCTTATAAATTAATTAGAACTATAGTTAATTCTATTTTAGAATAATGCTGTTGAGTCTTTTATCATATATTTCAGATGGTTTATATCCACTTTGAAGTTATTCACCTCTTTGCTATTTTCCATCATGTTCTAAGGCAAATGTACTTTTTGAATGTGAAGTTAATTGGGATAGTGAAAAGAACCTAGGATTGGTAATCAGAATTAGCATGTATTTTCTTTGTTCTTTCAATTCAACCACCTAAGGTGATTATTGCTTTTTAGATCTTTCTGGTGCTGAATGTTTTCATATATGTGAAGTTGAGTCTGATATACTGATTTGTCATGATGCCAAATTGTAAAGGCAGAATAAAATCTCTTGGGAAATATACAAATATTTCCAAAAAATCAACTAATTTTGAGGACAGCATAAACTCAACATAATTCCAGCATTTTATATCTTTAACACAATATGCTGTTATACAGTTTTACCTGAGAAAAGTTTAGCTTCTCTGTAATAATGCCTATGATATTGGGCATTTGAATTCAGCAGACCAGTGATGAAAAGTCACAAGGTTGAATTTCTTAGACATTTTGTGTGTTAACATTGAAATTCAGGGAATTACCTTTACTTGCTAAAATATAGCTAATCAATGCAACAAGATAATTTGAGTTACTTTGTGTGTGTTGGGGGGTGTATAATTGCAAGCAAGAGAAATTTGGATCTTCTGTTTATTTGGATGAAGCTATTAAATATGTCTTCTCATTTCCCAAATCCACTTCTGATTAAACTGAATTTGAACAAAAGTTATGTATCACAAGTTAATTATCTATCATGCCATTTTTTCCAAAATGATACGTTTATTTAATCTTTTGCCCTGAGTGAATTTGAGGAAAGTTCAAATTTATCTTGCACAATCAGCTTCACTTATAGTCAAACTTTACATTTTACAGTGTTGGGCAAAAATGACCCAAGTAAATGTTTATTTTTGAATCTTCTATTTTCTCCTCCCGCTTTCTGCTTAGCAGATGACTATATCTTATGCTTCACAGAAAAAAATGAAAGCTATCAGTGTAATTTACTTAATTAGTAGCTCCCAGAGTTATAAAACCTTTCTAATCTATATCTGAAATAGTTCTTATTTCTTTCACTAAAGTCTCAGTGAATGGGTAACCATTCCATGTGTCATTTTGTCTCTCCAAGAACCTATTTAAAAACGTACTCTTTTTCTATCCCGTTTTTTTTTTTTTGAATTTTATTTATTTTGGGCTGTGTTGGGTCTTCATTGCTGTGCGCAGGCTTTCTCTAGTTGTGGCAAGTGGGGGCTTCTCTTGTTGCGGAGCATGGGCTCTAGGCGTGCAGGCTTCAGTACTCGTGGCATGTGGGCTGAGTAGTTGTGGCTTGTGGACTCTAGAGCACAGGCTCACTAGTTGTGGCACATGGGATTAGTTGCTCCACAGTATGTGGGATCTTAGCGGACCAGGGCTCGAACCTATGTCCCCTGCATTGGCAGGCAGATTGTTAACCACTGCACCACCAGGGAAGCCATATCTCGTTTTTAAGAATTTTGTTTAATTAAGAAAAAAAAATTTTTTTTGGCCGCACCTTGTGGCACGTGGAATTTCCCTGACCAGGAATTGAACCCACGTTCCTGCAGTGAAAGGGCTGAGGCTTAACCACTGGACTACTAGGGAAGCCCCCAACTTCATTTTTTCGCATGTGGATATCCAATTTTCCCAACATCATTTGTTGAAAAGGCTGTCCTTTCTCCATTGAATGGTTGTGGCACTCTTGTCAAAATCATTTGATGATGTGTCTGAGGGTTTATTTCTGGGCTTTCTTTTCTATTTGTCTGTTCTATATGATTGTCTTTGTGCCAGTACCACATTCTTCTTATGACTGTAATAAGTTTTGAAATCAGGAAGTTGGAGTCCTCCAACTTTGTTCTTCTTTTTCAAAATTATTTTAGGTCTTTGGAGTCCCTTGAGATTGCATGGTGGACACATAGGTTGTTACCGTACCTTGGCAATTGTGAACAGTGCTGCAATAAACATGGAGTACAGATATCTCTTTGAGATGCTGATTTCATTTCCTTTGGATATATACCCAGAAGCTGGATTATTGGGTCATATGGTTCTTTTTTTTTTAATTTATAAATTTATTTATTTTATTTATTTTTGGCTGTGTTGGGTCTTCATTGCTGTGCGTGGGCTTCTCATTGCAGTGGCTTCTCTTGCTGCAGAGCACGGGCTCTAGGCATGTGGGCTTCAGTATTTGTGGCTTGCGGGCTCTAGAGCACAGGCTCTAGAGCCCAGGCTCAGTAGTTGTGGCACACGGGCTTAGTTGCTCCGCAGAATGTGGAATCTTCCTGGACCAAGGCTCGAACCTGTGTCTCCTGCATTGGCAGGCGGATTCTCAACCACTGCGCCACCAGGGAAGCCTGGTAGTTCTATTTTTAATTTCTTGAGGAACTTCCATAATGTTTTCCATAGTGACTGAATCAATTATGTTCCCACCAACAGTGCAAAAGTGTTCCCTTTTCTCCATACCCTCACCAACACTTGTTACTCTTATCTTTTAAAAAAAATTTTCATTTTATATTGGAGTATAGTTGATTAACAATGTTGTGTTACTTTCAGGTGTACAGCAAAGTGATTCAGTTATACATATATATCTACTCTTTTTCAAATTCTTTTCCCATTTAAGTTAGTACAGAATATTGAAAAGAGTTCCCTGTGCTATACAGGGAACTGTAAGTCCCTGTTGGTTATCTATTTTAAATATAGCAGTGTGTACATGTCAATTCCAAACTCCCAGTCTCTCCCTCCCCCCAACCCTTCCCTGCTGGTAACCATAACTTTGTTCTCTAAGTCTATGAATCTGTTTTGTAAATAAGTTCATTTGTGTCATTTTTTTTAAGATTCCACATATAAGCGACATCAATGATATTTGTCTTTCTCTGTCTGACTTACTTCACTTAGTATGATAATCTCCACGTCCATCCATGTTGCTGCCAGTGGCATTATTTCATTCTTTCTCATGGCTGAGTAATATTCCCTTGTGTATATGTGCCACATCTTCTTTATCCATTCATCTGTTGACGGACATTTAGGTTGCTTCCATGTCTTGGCTATTGTAAGCAGTGCTGCAGTGAACATTGGGGTGCATGTATTCTTTCAAAGCATGGTTTTCTCCAGATGTATGCCCAGGAGTGGGATTACTGGATCATATGGTAGCTCTATTTTTAGTTTTTTAAGGAACTTCCATACTGTTCTCCATAGTGGCTGTACTAATTTATATTCCCACCAACAGAGTAGTAGGGTTCCCTTTTCTCCACACCCTCTCCATCATTTATTGTTTGTGGACTTTTTGATGATGGCCATTCTGACTGATATGAGGTCCTCATTGTAGTTTTGATTTGCGGTTCTCTGATAATTAGTGATGTTGAGCATCTTTTCATGTGCTTTATGGCCATCTGTATGTCTTCTTTGGAGAAATGTTTATTTAGATCTTCCACCCATTTTTCGATTTTTTTTTCCCCGTGCCATGCAGCTTGCGGGATCTTAGTTCCCCGATCAGGAATTGAACCTGTGCCCTTGGCAGTGAAAGTGTGGAGTCCTGACCACTGGACCACCAGGGAATTCCCTGTTTGTTTTTTTGACAGAGCTGAATGAGCTCTTTGTATATTTTGGAGATTAATCTCCGGTTGGTCACTTTGTTTGCAAATATTTTCTTCCATTCTGTGGGTTTTCTTTTCATTTTGTTTATGGTTTCCTTTGTTGTGCAGAAGCTTTTAAGTTTAACTAGGTCCCATTTGTTTATTTTTGTTTTTATTTTTATTACTCTAGGAGGTGTATCAAAAAAGATATTGCTGCAATTTATGTCAAAGAGTGTTCTACCTATGTTTTCCTCTAAGAGTTTTATAGTGTCCAATGTTACATTTAGCTCTTTAATCCATTTTAAGTTTATTTTCGTGTGTGGTGTTAGAGAATGTTCTAATTTCATTCTTTTACATGTAGCTGTCCAGTTTTCCCAGAACCACTTATTGAAGAGACTGTTTTTTCTCCATTGTATATTCTTGCCTCCTTTGTCTTAGATTAACTGACCATAGGTGCGTGGGTTTATTTCTGGGTTTTCTATCCTGTTCCATTGATCTATATTTCTGTTTTTGTGCCAGTACCATACTGTTTTGAGTACTGTAGCTTTGTAGTATAGCCTGAGGTCAGGGAGCCTGATTCCTCCAGCTCCGTCTTTTGTGTCTCCACACAGGTCTTTTGTGTCTCCATATAAAAGTAAAAATTTTTTGTACTAGTTCCATGAAAAATGCCATTGGTAAATTGATAGGGATTGCATTGAATCTGTACATTGCCTTGGGTAGTATAGGCATTTTGACAATATTGATTCTTCCAATCCAAGAATCTTCTTTCTTAATGTAAGCATTTATTGCTATGAATTTCCTTTTAGAACTGCTTTTGTTGCATCCCATGTTTTTTTCTTTTTTTGCAGTACGCGGGCCTCTCACTGTTGTGGCCTCTCCCGTTGCGGAGCACAGGCTCCGGACGCGCAGACTCAGCGGCCATGGCTCACGGGCCCAGCCGCTCTGCGGCATGTGGGATCGTCCCGGACTGGGGCACGAACCCGTGTCCCCTGTATCGGCAGGCGGACTCTCAACCACTGCGCCACCAGGGAAGCCCCATCCCATGTTTTGATATTTTGTGTTTCCACTTTCATTCCTCTCAAGATACTTTTTGATTTCTGTTTTCGTTTCTTCCTCTACCCATTGGTTTTTCAGGAATGTGTTGTTTAATCTGCACATTTTTGAATTTTCTAGTTTTCTTCTTTTTGTAGTTGAACTTTAGTTGCATACCATTCTGGTCAAAAAAGATACTTGATATGACTTCAATCTTCTTAAATTTATAAAGCCTTGTTTTGTGACCTAACATATGATCTCTGCTGGAGAGGGTCCCATGTGCACTTGAGAATAATGTGTATTCTGCTGCTTTTGAATGGAATTTTCTGTAAATGTCTTTGAGTTCATCTGGTCTAATATGTAGTTCAAGTCCAATGTTTCCTCATTTATTTTCTATTCAGATAATCAGTTGTTCAAAATGGGGTATCAGGGCTTCCCTGGTGGCGCAGTGGTTGAGAGTCCGCCTGCCGATGCAGGGGACACGGGTTCATTCCCCGGTCTGGGAAGATCCCACATGCCGCGGAGCGGCTGGGCCCATGAGCCATGACTGCTGAGCCTGCGCGTCCAGAGCCTGTGCTCCGTAGTGGGAGAGGCCACAACAGTGAGAGGCCCGCGTACCGCAAAAAAAAAAAAAAAAAAAGGGGTATCAAACAAAGTTCCCTACTGTTATTATATTACTGTCTTTTTCTCCCTTTAGTTCTATTAATATTTGCTTTATAAATTTAGGTTCTCTCATGTTGGGTATAAAACTGTTTACAGGGCTTCCCTGGTGGCGCAGTGGTTGAGAGTCCGCCTGCCGATGCAGGGGACACGGGTTCATGCCCCGGTCTGGGAAGATCCCACATGCCGCAGAGCGGCTAGGCCCGTGAGCCATGGCTGCTGAGCCTGCACGTCCGGAGCCTGTGCTCTGCAAGGGGAGAGGCCACAACAGTGAGAGGCCCGCCTACCGCAAAAAAAAAAAAAAAAAAAAAAACTGTTTACAAATGTTTTATCCTCCTTATGAATTGATCTTGTATAATTATATTATTCTCTTTTTTGTCTCTTGTTACAGTCTTCGGCTTAAAGTTTATTTTTTCTGATATAAATTTAGCTACCCCTGATTTCTTTTGGCTTCTGTTTTCATGGAATATCTTTTTCCATTATTTCCGTCCAGTCTGGGTGTGTCCTTAAAGCTGAAGTGAGTCTCTTGTAGGCAGCATATAGTTGGATTTTTTAAAATTCATTTAGCCACTCTGTGTCTTTGATTTTAGAGTTTAGTCCATTTACATTTAAGGTAATTGTTGATGAATGTGGATTTATGATTGCTATTTTGTTATTTGTTTTCTTGGTGTTTTGTAATTCCTCTGTTATTCTCTTCCTTGGTGATTTGATGATTTTTTGCAATGATATGCTTAGATTTCTTTTCGTCTTTTGTGTTTCCAGTATAGGCTTTTGCTTTGTGTGTACCATGGGGTTTACATAAACCACCTTATATTTATAACAGTGTATTTGAAGCTGATAACTTCCAACATATACAGAAACTCTATTTATATACTCCCCCCCATATTTTATGTTTTTCATATCACAATTTATATTTTTTATATTGTATGTCCATTTTAAAATTATTGTAATTATTTTAATACCTTTTCCTTTTACCTTTCATATTAGAGTTAGAAGTGATTTACCCACTACTATTAAAAATTAGAGCATTCTGAATATATTTACCTTTACCAGTGAGTTTTATATCTTGATATGTTTTCCTCTTAATAATTATTACATTTTTGTTTCTGTTTGAGGAATTAATTAGCTCTTTAACATTTCTTGTAAGATTGGTCTAGTGCTGATGCAGCTCCCTCAGCTTTTGCTTATCTGGAAAAGTCTTTATTTCTTTTTCAATGCCGAATCATAACTTTGCCATGTAGAGTTTTCATGGTTTTCAGATTTCTTCTTTTAGCACTTTGAATATGTCATCCCCTTACCTTCTGGCTGCAAAGTTTCTGCTGAAAAAATTTGCTGATAGTATAATGGGAGGTTCCTTTGAATACAACAAGTTGCTTTTCTCTTGCTTTTATGATTCTCTCCTTGCCTTTAACTTTGACAGTGTGTGTTTTTTTGGATTCATCTTCTTTAGAACTCTATAGGCTTCCTGGATCTGGATGTCTCTTTCTTTCCCCAGATCAGGGACGTCTTCATCATTATTTCATTGAATAAGTTTTCTGCCCCCTAACAGAGTCTGCATCTCAGTGCTGACTTCCCTTCACATGAGCCCCCTAAGCCATCAGGGGAAACTGATGAAAAATGGGGGTTGAGAGAGGCTCCATCCAAGCAGACTCAGAGTGGGGGTAGATCAGGACCCTTGTCTCTGGAGCTACAGCTGTGGGTAGGAACAAGGGTCTTGGATGCAGTAAAACGCCCAGGGCAGATAGTGTGAGCCCAGCTGGGTTGCGCGGCATTAGGGTAGGGTCACTAGGCACAGGGTGGGGGTGTGGGGAGGGAGTTTTGGCTGGCTGGCTGAAGGCATGGATCTGGGAAGTGCCAGCCACCTGGCCTATCCACCCAGCCTATCCGCCCTGCCATTTCTCAGAGTAGTTGGTTGCAGCTACTATTTGGCTACTCTTGTGCATTTCGTATAGGAAATATAATGCTGAATTTTGATACAAGTAAGTCTGGCTGTTTTAGTGAAAACAGCTGTCTTAATATCATGAAACTCAAGAATGTTTTAAGTAGATGATTGAATATAACTATTATAATTTCCTGAGTAAATCTTTTCACCAGGCTAAACGTTCCAAAATTCTTCAACAGTTTTCTATATATCTTAGCTTCCAAGCCTTTGTTATCTTAGATGCTATATTTTAAACCCTTTATATAATAGTTGTTAGTGTTCCTTTAACATGACTACTTAAAAGGAGGCAGCTCCATATCAAATTTTGTGATATGGTCTTTAAGATACATTGCTAAGTGAAAAAAAGCAAAAATATACTATACAGTATGTCTATACTAAACTCTACCAGTGCAGGAATGGAGAAGGTCTATCTCCTCGACCTATTATTTCAAACTAAAACTAATTAATGATATTCAGCAGCATATTTTTTTGGTAACAATCAAGGATCTGATTTTCAGTCTGTAAATCATTGACTTTTAAGTTGTTATTTTTCTACCTTTATCTTATATATGATTGACTTTTTAGTTTACAAAGCCATCTTTGGCAGTAGCTGTAGCCCATACCCTAAATACTGTAAAGTGATTATTTTTTGTTCTATAGCTGGTATGAGCCAGCAGATAGTTATAGTTAAATATAAAATGCCTTTGATTTAAGACTCGTAGCTAAGTCTTAAGGCTGCTAAGGGGTTGAAAGGCTGCTAAGCGAGGGATCCCCAACCCACGGGCCATGGACTGGTACTAGTCCGTGGCCTGTTAGGAACCGGGCCTCACAGCAGGAGGTGAGCAGCAGACGAGTGAGCAAAGCTTCATCTGCCACTCCTTGTCGTTTGCATTACCGCCTGAACCATCCCCCCCCATTGCTCTCATTACTGCCTGAACCATCCCACCCCTCCAAGCTTTTTGTGTCTTCCACAAAAGTGGTCCCTGGTGCCAAAAAGGTTGGGGACTGCTGTGCCAAGGGACTGCTTAGTGTGTTTGCCACATGCCAAATCTATTGAAAATTTTTCTGAAATCAGTATTCAGACTTTAATGCAAATTAGCATTAGAAAGGTTCCTGTCCTGTATAGTTACAAATTATATTCCTTTCTTAGTGGTTGAAAGCACATCTTGTAGTGGATTTGAGACCATTTTTAAGCAGCTGCCATCAATGACCTCAAAGTGACCATCTAGCCAGAAATGACAGTTACACTAATAGCTGTGTTAATAAGGTAAATTAAAACATTAATAATGTTTTTTTAAATATAGTGAATTGCTTTATAGACATTGAATTCACTGGATTTTTAGATCGTATTGCCTTGACACATTTTCTAACCAGTTATTTATAAGATACTATTTAATGTTGGTTAACTCAACATATAAAATTCAGGTATGAGAGACATCTTTTCACCAAAGTACTGTGTAGGCTGTAGAAGAATATTATGCAGAAGATATAGTATTTTGTATGTTTCGTATACAGAATGGGGGCTTGGGTGTGGATAAGGAAACAGGCTTTTATATTAACATTATAATCTTTTAATTAAATGTATGCCATATATAATTTTGTTCCTATTTAAATATTTGCTTGTGTTCTTCCCAAGTCTACTCTTTTCTAAATGTGCTATATTTAAATGTTCTCTGGAAGTCTACATTTTAAAATTAATTAATTAAGTAATTAATTAATTAATTTGGTCGCGCTGCATCTTAGTTGCAGCAGGCAGCCTCCTTAGTTGCAGCTCACTGGCTCCTTAGTTGCAGCAGGTGGGCTCCTTAGTTGCAGCAGGTGGGCTCCTTAGTTGCAGCTTGCCCGCTCCTTAGTTGTGGCACACAGACTCCTTAGTTGTGGCATGCGAACTCTTAGTTGCGGCATGCATGTGGGATCTAGTTCCCTGGCCAGGGATCAAACCTGCGCCCCCTGCATTGGGATCACAGTCTTATCCACTGCGCCACCAGGGAAGTCCCTGGAAGTCTAATTTTTTAATCAAAAGTAAAAGTCTTATTGCTTCAGACCTGTTAATAGTTGAGTTTCCATGATATGTAATTTTATTTTTTTGTGCTATTGTGTAATGTACTTTCTGTTTGAAGGACTGTTAGCTATTCAGACCTGTGAAGTCCCACGTCTGTTTTGTTTTTGAATTCAAGAAATTGCATGGAAGTAAAAACTGTAAAATCAGTCCCTTTTTAAAAACTTGGTAGGTATTTAAAAAATGATAGTCTCCCATATATATGGTATTATACTCTTTTACTGAGACCTTTTGAAATCTTTTATGACATTTTTCAATTTTGCTAGCTTTCAATGATTTAAGAAATTAGGAAATATTAAAAATTCTGAAGAAGACTTATACAAGCATTGCCTCAACTGGAGTATGAATCGTATATCACAAGTTTTTGAGACGCAAGTAATTTCTAATATAAAAAATTCAGTTAGAGAAAAAAATCATATAAAATTGCCCCCAAATAAGAGAATATACATGAAAATGAAATGCTTAATACAGTAACACTCTCTGAATTTCCAATTTTAGGTGATGGAATATGAGAATAGGATTCGCGCATATTCCACACCAGACAAAATCTTCCGATATTTTGCCACCTTGAAAGTAATCAGTGAGCATGGTGAATCTGAAGTGTTTATGACACCACAAGATTTTGTGCGATCCATAACACCCAATGAAAAACAACCAGAACGTAAGTTGCTGTTGAAAAATAAGATTGTGATATTTATTTCTTGATATGCTTCTTTGTTTCTCTATGTATTGCCTAAACTGTATAAGTCCATGTAATAATTATATTCACTGTGTAGCTACTGAATGTTAGGTATTATGCTAGGCTTTAGGAGTAGAAAAGAGGAGCCTATAATCTAAAACGGTAAGGAGATTATACACCTCTGGCTGAGAGTCATTGCTTGTAATTAGATTGTTCCTGAAGGCAATGGATTACAGTTGTGACTGCTGTCAAGTTACTCTTTGGTGGGATAGACAGAGACAGTAACAGGTAACTTCAGGAATATGGTGATTTGTTAAAGAACAGGTGCTATGGCAGTATAAAGAAGGGACCTTAACTCAGTCTGGAAGTTTAGAGAATGGTTCTAGAGAATACATCTAAGTTTGAATAAAAGTTAGACAAACAAAGAATAGAGGAAAGGATGTCTCATTTAGAGGAAATGGCTGAACAAACAAGTTGTGAGGAAAGAAAATAAAGGGCTTAAATTATAAGTTGAAGGTAATTACTTACAAATGTATATGGGAGACATGGTGGAAAAAATGACAGAGTAGGGAGCTTCAAGAATCAATTCTTTCACTGAAGCAATCATTATGCTGCCCAAAATGGATGGAATCAACTTTTTTTGGATCACTGGAATCTAATAAAAAAGTTATAGCAACCAGGGTACTGCTTAATGAAGAAAGAAGCTGTTAAATTTTGGAAAGAAAGTGTTGTGGCCTTTTGCTTACCTGTGTACCATGCCCTGTTTCCCAGCTTAGCAGCAGCCATGAGAATGACAGCCACCATTCCTAGTTTGGCTTACTAGTGATGGGGAGATCGCTGGGAGGCAACCAACATAGTCTATTTCTCCAAAAACAGTGGTTGTGCATTTTGACTCATCTGGTAGTTTCCTGAGCTACCAGCACAAAGGCTTGCCTTTTGTTTCACCCACCTCAAGCTAAAGTACCTTTCCAGGTGTCATCTACTGAAAAAATTTAAAGGCATATACCACCTGTAGCCACTGGGCCAAGAGAGGGCAGATGGGACCAGCAGCAGACAGACTGAAAAGCCTCTGAAGGAGGAGGCTGAGGATAAAGACATTTCAGGGAATAAGAGCTTTGAAGGGCTACTGCCTGGGGAATCCAGAGTGATGCTCAGGCCAGACAGATACTTGGAAAAGACTTGAGTGGGCTTGTATAGATTTGAGTGGGCTTGTGCTCCATGCAAGAAGGAGGTGAAAGTTAAGGTGGAGTTGTAGGAGAATCTAGCTAAACATCAAAAGAAGGCCCTAGCTCAGAGCCGGTCTACAAACACTAGGAGAGCTGGGTTCTGTTTTGTTTTGTTTTTTTCATTCTTTTTGCCTCCAACGTTTAAGGGAATCTCTGAGGTCACTTGATGGCTGCTTAGATATTAGAGCAGAAACTTCAATGATGACACGTAATGAGGAATATAATCTTTGCAAAAATAGTTTGGAAAAATCACTAAACAAAGTGATGACTGTGGTCCTCAGCAGGTTACCATGTCAAACCCTGGGAAGAAGGGAGAATATGATTTCCAGAATTACCACATTGCAATATTCAAAATATCTACTTTTCAGTTTAAAAAATTGCATGGCATATCAACAATAATCAGGAATGTATGACCCATTAATAGGAAAAAGAAAAAGAAAGAAATAGACAGAAACCATTCCTGAGGAAACCCAGGCATTGCACTCACTAGACAAAGACTTTACATCAACTATCTTAAATATGTTCATAGAGCTAAAGGAAACCATAGACAAAGAACTGTAGGAAATAGGGAGTATTATGTATTAATAAATAGAGAATACCCATAAAGAAATAGAAACTGTCAAAAAGAATCGAGTAGAAATTATTGAGCTGAAAAGTAAAGTAGATAAAATGAAAACTTTACTGAAGGAGTTCAACACAGATTTGAGCAGAAAGATAAAAGGAGCAGAAACTTGGAGATAGGTCAATTGATGTCCAGTCTGAGGAGCAGAGCAGGAAGAATGAATAAAAATGAATAGAGCCTAAGGTACTTGTGGGACAATATCAAGTGTACCAACATAGGCATATTAGGAGTCCCAGAAGGAGAAATGAAGACATTTCTAGATAATCAGAAGTGGAGGAAGTTTGTTGCTAGTAGACATTCCCTATAAGAAATGCTAAATGAAATCCTTTAGGCTGAAATGAAAGTATACTGGATAGTAACCAAAGTCATACAAAGAAAAATTTTAAATGATAAAGACCAGTAAAGGTAACTACATAGGGAGGTATCAGTATTGTTTTATTTTTGGTTTTTAACAACCTTTTTTTTCCTGTATGGTTTAAAAGACAAATTTGTAAAACAACAATTTAAATATGTTAATGTTGATTTAAACTAGATTATTTTCAATTTAAGATGTTAATTGTACTCTTCAGTTTAACCACTAAGAAAATAACTAAAAAATATACAGAAAAGGAATTGAGGAGGGAATAGAAAGAGTACACTAGAAAAAAATCAGTCACACACAAAAGAAGGCAAGATTGGAGGAATCGAGGGACAAAAAAAGATATGACTTATAGAAAACAGATAACAAGATGGAAGAAGCAAGTGCTTTCTTATCCTTAATCACTTTAAATATAAAAGTATACTCACCAGTTAAAAGACAGAGATTGACAGGAGAAAAAAATATGATCTAACTGTATATTGTCTACAGGAAACTCACTTTAGATCCAAGACACAAATAGGTTGAAAATGAAAGAGTACAAATAGGTTGAAAATGAAAGAGTACAAATAGGTTGGAAACGAAGGGTACAGATAGTAACCAAAAGAGAGTTGAGGTGACTATACTTATATCAGACAAAATAGACTTTAAGTAAGAAATCTTTGCAACAGACAAAGAAGGACATTGTATACTGATAAAAGGGTCAGTTCATTAAGTAGTTATAACACTGCTAAATATATATACCCACTAAATGAAAGACCCCAAAATATGTGAAAGATTGACAGAATTGAAGGGAGAAATAGTTCTACAATAATGGCTGCAGACTTCATAACCCTTTTTCAGTAATGAACAGAACATTTAGACAGAAGGTCTTTAAAGAAATAGAAGACTTAACACTGTAAACCAACTAAACCTAATAGACATGCATAGAACACTCTACTCGAGCATTAGAATACATTTCTTTTCAAGCACACATCAAATATTTTCTGGAATAGACAGATAGACCATATGTTAGGCTACAAAACAAATCTTAATAAATTTTAAAAGATTAAAATCATACAAAATATCTTTTCTGATCACAGCAGAAGGAAACTATCCATCAATAACAGAAGGAAAAATAGAAAATTTATGAATATGTGAAAATTAACCAATACATTCTTAAACAACCAGTAGCTCAAAGAATAAATCACAAGAGAAATTAAAAAATACTTTGAGATGAATGAAAAAGAAAACAGAACTTAACAAAATTGATGTGATGCTGCAAAAGCAGTAGTCAGAGGGAAACTTATAGCTGTAAACACCTACATTTAAAAAGAATAGGGCTTCCCTGGTGGCGCAGTGGTTAAGAATCCGCCTGCCAATGCAGGGGACATGGGTTCGAACCCTGGTCCGGGAAGATCCCACATGCCACGGAGCAACTAAGCCCGTGTGCCACAACTACCGAGCCTGTGCTCTAGAGCCCGTGAGCCACAACTACTGAGCCCCTGCGCCATAACTACTGAAGCCGACACACCTAGAGCCTGTACTCCACAATGAGAGAAGGTACCGCAATGAGAAGCCCACGCACTGCAACGAAGACCCAACACAGACAAAAATAAATAAATAAAATAATAAATAAATTTAAAAATAAATAAAATAAAAAGAAGAAAGTTCTCAAATCACTTTCCTAACTTTACACCTTATGGAACTTAAAAAAAAAAAGAGCAAACAAAACCCAAAGATAGCTGAAATAGGGAAATAATGAAAGTTAATGCAGAGATAAATGAAATGGAGAATAGAAAACAATAGAATCAATGAAACAAAAAGTTGGTTCTCTGAAAAGATCAACAAAATTGAGAAACATTTAGGTAGACTGACTAAGAAAAGCAGAGAAAAGAAGCCAATAACTAAAGTCAGAAATGAAAGTGGGGACATTACTACCTACTTTACAGAAACAAAAAGGATTATAAGAGAATACTGTGAAAAATTATATTCCAACAGATTGGATTACCTAGATGAAACAAATTCCTAGTAATACACAAACTGCCAGAAGTGAAAAAGAACTCTAACAACTCAACAAAAAATTAAACAACCCCATTAACAAATGGGCAAAGAACTTGAATAAACATTTCTCCAAATAAGATATACAAATAGGGGCTTCCCTGGTGGCGCGGTGGTTGAGAGTCTGCCTGCCAATGCAGGGGACACGGGTTCGTGCCCCAGTCTGGGAGGATCCCACATGCCGCGGAGTGGCTGGGCCCATGAGCCATGGCCGCTGAGCCTGCACGTCCGGAGCCTGTGCTCCGCAATGGGAGAGGCCACAACAGTGAGAGGCCCACGTACCACATAAAAAAAAAAAAAAAAAAAAAAAAAAAAAGATATACAAATAGCCAATAAGCAGATGAAAAGATACTTAATGTCATTAGTCACGAGAGAAATCCAAATCAAAACCACGATATACCATCTCACAGGTTGGCTCTAATTTAAAAGCAAACAAGTTTTGGTGAAGATGTGGAGAAATTGAAGCCCTCATATGTTGCTGGTGAGAATGTAAAATGGTGCAGCCACTATGAAAAACAATTTCTCAGAAATGTAAGTAAAAAATTACCATATGACCCAACAATTGCACTACTAGTATAAACCCAAAAGAATTGAAAACAGGTATTCAAACAAGTCCATGTATATGAATGTTCATAGTAGCACTATTCACAATACCCTAAAAGTAGAAACATCCTAAATGTCCTTTAACAGATGAATGGATAAACAAATTGTGATACATACATACAGTGGAATATTATTCAAATGTTGATGAACCCTGAACCAGGCACAAAATGCCACATATCATATGATTTCTTTTTATTTTTCATTTTTATTTTATATTGGTATATGATTTCATTTGTATGAAATATCTAGATAAATCCATAGAGACAAAAAGCTGTTGTTGGTTGCCAGCAGCTGGGTTGGGGGAATGAGGACTGACTGCTTAATGGGTACAAGGTGGGTTTTTTGTTTTTGTTTTTGTTTTAGAGTGATGAAAATATTTTGGAACTAGGTAGAGGTGATAGTTATGGAACACTATGAGTGTACTAAATGCCACTTTAAAATGGTTATTTTATGTTATTTGAATTTCACCTCAATTTAAAAAGGTAATAAAGAATATATAGTCAGAAACCGAAAGAGAGGCATGGACATATACACACTACCAAACGTAAGGTAGATAGCTAGTGGGAAGCAGCCGCATAGCACAGGGAGATCAGCTCGGTGTTTTGTGACCGCCTGGAGGGGTGGGATAGGGAGGGTGGGAGGGAGACGCAAGAGGGAGGGGATATGGGAACATATGTATATGTATAACTGATTAATTTTGTTATAAAGCAGAAACTAACACACCATTGCTAAGCAATTATACTCCAATAAAGATGTAAAAAAAAAAGAAAGAAAACAGAATAAGAAAAGGAAATGAAGCCCAAAGCAAAAGGAAAGGAAATAATAAAGATTAATGCATGAAGTATTGAAATAAAGAACAGAAAAACAATAGAGAAAATGTAAAAAAAAAAAAAGAATATATAGTCAGTTCTCATTTGCAAATTTTGGTTTTGCAAATTTGCATGCTCACTAAAACTTGTAACCCCATAATCAGTACTTAATGGTGCTTTTGCAGTCATCTGTGGTTATGCACAGTGCAGCAAAAAACTTGAGTCACCCCATGTACATGTTCCCAGCTGAGGTCAAACAAAGTAATGCTCTGCCTTTTTGTTTCAGCTTTCATATGTGTCCTTTGCTTTGTTTATTTAGTGCCATGTTGCTAGAATTTTTGTGCTTTATCTTGGTGATTGCTGTCCCTCTTCCCCCTGCCCCATGTAGTATTGACGTGCTGTCTAGTGTTCTTAAATATAAGAAGGCTGTAATGTGCCTTAAGGAGAAAATATGTGTGTGAGGTAAGCTTTCTTCAGGCTTGAGTTGGCCATGAGTTCACTGTTAATTAATCAAGGATATATATAGAGAAAGAATGAATCAAATATATATATAGATATATCAAATATGTATGGAAGGAGGGGAGAGGGAAAAAGGTGTCTCTAAAAAAAACACATGAAATAAGGTTATGTATTGATTGGTTTAAAAAAAAACTTGTGACCAGAGGATCATAGGAACCTAACCCTGTATTTCCCCTAGGAGTAATAGGTCAGTATTCACTGATTCTTTGTTCATGGCAACTTTATAGAACATAACTCACAATTAGTGGGAATCAATCATACATGTTACAGTAGTAGGCTATGAAAAAGAAACTATGCGTTATAAGGAAGGCATCCTAAAGGGGGTGGCATTTGAGATGTGTTTCGAAAAGTGAATAATAATAGTTATTATTATATGATGATATTATATTATTATATTATTATTATTGTATACATGAGCGGGCAGAGGCATCACTCAGAGTGAGTAAATTGTGTGGTCAGAAATACAGACATGTTGGGGTTCCCTGGTGGCGCAGTGGTTGAGAGTCCGCCTGCCGATGCAGGGGACACGGGTTTGTGCCCCAGTCCAGGAAGATCCCACGTGCCGTGGAGCGGCTGGGCCTATGAGCCACGGCCGCTGAGCCTGCGTGTCCGGAGCCTGTGCTCTGCAACGGGAGAGGCCCGCATACCGCAAAAAAAAAAAAAAAAAAGAAATACAGACATGTGAAATAACAATGTGAGCTTGGGGAACCAGAAACAGTTATGGTGTTTTCTAACCAAGGAATTTATAATGTTTTGCCCATGTTTATTAACATTCATATATCTCTAGGAAAAATGAAATCTTCAAAGGTGCAGGAAATTTGCGGTATATTTAAATTTTTTTTCTTAGGGAAATTTTCAAACATAGAAAGTACAGAGAGTAGTATAATGAACCCATATGTACCTGTCACTTAGATTCAACAGCTATCAACACGTGGCCAATCTTATTTCATCTATAACCTTCTTACTTCCTCCCCTCACCGCAGATTGTTTTAAAGCCAATTTAAAGCAATTTTAAAGACACCTCTGTATGTGTCTCCAAAAGATAAGTACTTAAAAAAAAAAAGTAGTACCAGTAATAACAATAATTTAAAAATATTACAGTTATTTCTTAATAGCAAATATCTAGGCATCATTCAAATTTCCCTATCTAAAATATATTGTTTACAGTTGATTTCTTCAAATCAACCTCCAAAAATGGTCACACGCTATGTTTGATATCTCTTCAGTCTTTATGGGTTTTTCTCTCTCTCTTTTTCTTCTTGCCATTTTTTCCTTGCCATTAAGCAAGACCAGTTTTATGCCTTGTTTCACATCTCTCAGCCCACCTTTTACCTTTTGCTCAGATTGTTGCTGCAGCATTTATCAGGATAGAGATATAGCCTGACAGGAAAGACCCTCAGCTACACTATGTATCTCTTGTTTCTGCTATAGAGCATCTCTGCTGCTATAGCATGGGTCCCCTTCGGGAGCCTGCTCAACCGTGTTGGCACATGCACACATATAGAGGTATAAAGGACTTTACTCTTTGTTGAGACTTGGTGCATAAATACTCTCCTCTCCACTGTCTTGGTTGGTCAATTCTGAGGATACAAACTACATGGTTTCTTGGGTGGGCTAGGGGGTATTGAGCCCTAGATTTCTACAGCAGTAATCAGCTCAATGACACACCCTTGAACTGGCTTTCCTTCCTTTCCTGTTTCACTTTTCCTGGTCCTCCTGCACTGGCTTTCTATTTTTTAAGAAACTCAAACTGTACATCATTTATTTGTGAAAGAATGTAAGTCATTTATATTCTAGAATTTCCCACATTTTGGATTTTACTGATTGTATCTCCATGGTGTTATTTAATATGTTCCTCTATACTTTGTATTTCTGCCATGTAAAAAATATGTAGAAAGCAGCTGAAAGAGAATATACCAAAATGTTAACTCTCTGAATGTTGAAATTTTGAGGAATTATTTTATTCTTCTTTGAATGTTCCTTATTCCTTTATTTTCTAATAAACTTCACATGCATTCATTCAACAAGTATTGATCAATTAGCTCTGCTATGGGTTAGACACTATTTTATGTGCAGGGCATGCAGGAATGAATAAAACAGATAAAAATTTCTTCCTTTATAGAGTATAAAATCTTTTATAATCAGAAAGAAGGTATATAAAGTTTCCATTAATTGCATTGAATTTTAGATTTTGAGCCTTTTGAATTAGTTTTAGCACCTTGTTTTGTGACATGTGGAAGGAAAGATTAAAGAATACTTGTGTGTAAGACAGAAAAAAGGATTGCAAGATATATTCCTGGGTTTTATGATGGTAAAATATTTTGTACTTGTCAAATTATTTCTAAAACCAGATGAAATCTAATGTGTAACAGTAACTTTAAATAAAACTGTACTTCCAGTGTGACAGTGAAAATGAAACAACACTTTAGGTAGTTTACTAAAGATTATCTGGTCATTTAAGGAAGTTTTTTTTTTTTTTCCTTTGGAAATCATTATATACTCTAATTGCTTACACACATTTTGGCATTTAACTTTGTAATTTTGTTTTTTTAATTATTGAAAGACCCGTCACATGGACAGAATAGTTACTAAATGTCTAATATGCCAAGCACATTTCTGGTTTTCATAAAAAGCCAGAATAATGAATGATTGCTTTTCTTTTAAGATAATTATCATGAGGGAAAATTGTAGTATATTAAAATGAGATTTAATGGAAAATTTGGCTTCATTTTTGTTTGCTCATGAACACAGATTTCCACAAATGTTGATGTAGCAGAAGTAAAAATATGTATTATTCCAATGTGGGTTGAAATAAAGAAAAGAGTGAGGCTGTAATTCAAATTGTAATTTGAATTTCTATCATCAGATGGCTGGACTCTAGCCAGTAGCTCATATTTCAACTTTGTTTTGTCATGTCTTTCACACATACCGTATCCCAGGATACCTAACAGATCTAAACTTGTAAGTTTTAGTTTTAGAACAGTTCAAAAATAATCACAAAGCCCTAAAATTAAGCAGTTTTTAAATGAGTGGAGTGCTGATGAATTTCAGTAACAAGCTGATTAAGAATAATTTTGTACTGAATACCAAAAGAATTTAGAGTAGCCATAGGTAAGTAAGAAGGACATTAAAAGAAAAAATATATATAGTGTATGACTGGAATACACCTCATCTCCCTTTCTGTGCAATCTTAGTATCATCAAAGTCTCAGGATATAGTGGATAAGGCAGTTGCTTCAAGCTCTGGGTCATGCTGCTTGTAGTAACCAGTTTTCCATAGCTAGCCAATGACTTGGAGAAGCAGCAGCATGGGGAGAGTTTTTAAAGTACTATATAGAAAAACGTAAGCTTTTGTCAGAGCAAAGCATACTTGAGCTTTTGTCAGAGCAAAGAGTATCTCTATTTCCTTTCCACCATATCCCACTGGCTGACCTATTCATCTTGATCTGATTTTGTCTCATGGAAGACGAAAAGAATGTGAAAAGGGGAAACACAAATCATACTGTGATTTACTTGTCCTGGACTCCATATTCTCTAGGATAAGAGTCATGCCCTTAGTGATACTCTTACTAGAGCACTTTTAGTTTGAGACACATAATTTTACACTCGATTATATACAGTGGTTTTGGTTCAGGGTGGTGGTGTAGGAGGATCCTGAACTCACCTCCTTCCATAGACACAGCAAATCTACAACTCCTACACGTCAGGCAAATGAGAAAAAACCCACACCAAAACAAATAGAAGAGACTGAGACACAATTTCACCATAAACTCTACCCCTGTTACAGTAACCAGTGGTCAGGAGGGAACTCACAGACCTGAGCTTCTACCTGAGGAGCGGGAGGTTTGAACCTCAATCTGGCATGCCAGCTTTTGAGACCTACACCTGAGAGATGAGCCCCCAGAGCATCTAGGTTTGAAAGCCAAAGAGGCTTAAATCTACAAGACCCACAAGGCTATAGTGAACTGGGGAGCATTTCTTAGAGTGCTTATGCCTGGCTGCCCCACAGGGCCCAGTGCAAAGGCAGCTGAGTGAAAAGTGCCCAGTCTTTCTAGGAAAGAGACCTATTTGCTTATCTTAAAGCATTGGCCTGAGGGGCAGACATCTAATTTAACACATATCTAGGGGCCTACTGAAATATTCTCCAAAGACAGGCTGGTGGGCTCTGTAACAAACAGAGAAACCATTCTTAACTGGCTTCCACCACCAGGGCACAGCACAGAGACAGCAGACTGAAACACACTTCCAGTGTTCCTGTGAAAGAGGCCCATTTACTTGCCTTGAGCCTTTGGCCTAAGGGACAGGCTTCTGGTTTAAAACACATCTGAATGCCTGCTGAAATACTCTCCAAAGACTGCAGAGGCCAGTGGGAACCATCTTTGCATGTCTTTCTGCCTTGCTTGAGGTCACTGGTATCTCCCAGCAGGGAATTTGTGTACATGTCTGACATACTGACTTTTGCAGCTGGTGCCCAGGACACATCCCTCGATCACTTGGCTCTGGTGGCCACTGGGGCTTACGTTCTCAGGTCCCATAGGACTGTAACAAGTGGAGAAACAATTCTTAACTGGTTATCCCATTCCCAGGGCACAGTACAGATAACCAGCATGAAATATACCCCAGTTGTTCTATAAAAGAGGCTTATTAACTTATCTTTATAGCTGTGGCCTGAGGGGCAGGCTTCTAATTAAACACATATCTGTGGTCTGACTACAATCCTCTCCAGAGACTGGGGAGGCCAGTGAGCATCATTTTTGTGCCCTCCCTCTGCCCTGACCCAGGTTGCTGGTATCTATGAAAAAGGAGCTTGTGTACATGTCTGGCTCCCCAGCTTTTGTGGCTGCCACCCAGAGGACACATCCCTTGATAGCTTGGCTCTGGTGACCAGTGGGGCTTGTGTTCATGGATTCGATAGGTGGTAGCAAACAAAGTAACAGTTCTTAACTGGCTATCACCCCAGGGCTCAGTGTAGAGGAATCAAACAAACACTCATCTCCCAGCCTTCTCCTGAAAGAAGTTTATTTGCATACTTTAAAAACTGCTGCCTGAGGGTCTGGCTTCCAGTCAGCCTGAATCTAGGTGCTGACTGAGATCCTCCCCTTTGGGACACTGATGGCTCTTGGCACTACTGGGAGCCTCTAAGAGTAAAGTAGGAGCCTCAACTACTGGGAGCCTCCAAGAAGAAAGTAGGCTACTTGGACAATCACAGAGGCTTGAGGGACAACCAAAAGCTAGGGCAGGGTTGAATGATAAGGTTCAGCTTCTCCACGAGGCCACTCCTTCAAGACTGGGAGAGGTGGCTGTTTTATCTAATGCATAGAAACCAACTCAGTTACAAAAAGTAAAGAAATAAGAGTAATATGTTCCAAACAAAAGAACAAGATAAAACCTCAAAAAAAGACCTTAATAAAATTGAGATAAGTGACTGACTTGATAAAGAGTTCAAAATAACAGTTATAAAAATGCTTAGCAAGCTCACGGGAACAATGCATGAATAAAGTGAGAATTTCAACAGAGAGATAGAAAATACATGAAAGTACCAAATAGAAGCCACAGAATGGAAAAACAATAACTGAACTGAAGAATACAGTAGAGAGGTTCAATAGCAGACTAGATGAAGTGAAAGAAAGAATCAGTGAACTTGAGGACAGTGGAACTTATCCAGTCAGAGCAGCAAAGAGAAAAAAAGAATGAAAAAGAGTGAAGATAGCTTAAGGGACTTATGGGAAAACATCAACAGACCAACAGTCACATTATGGGGGTTCCAGAAGGAGAAAAGAGAAAGGGGCAGAAAACTTACTTGAAGAAATAATGTCTGAAAACTTCCCTAACCCGGGGAAGGAAACAGATGTCCAGATACAGGAGCCCAGGAAATTCTAAAAAAGATGAACCCAAAGAGACCCACACCAAGACACATAATTAAAGTGTTAAAAGTTAAAGACAAGGAGAGACTCCTTGCAAGCAAGAAGAGACAAACAACTTGTTACATACAAGGGAACCCCTATAAGACTATCAGCAGATTTTTCAGCAGAAACTTTGTAAGCCAGAGGGAGTGGCATGGTATGTTCAAAGTACTGAAAGAAAAAAATGCCAGCCAAGAATACTTTACCCAGCAAAGTTGCCCTTCAGAATTGAAGGAGAGAGAGTTTTCCAGACAAGCAAAAGCTAAAGGAATTTTTCATCACTAGACTGGCCTTACAAGAAATGTGAAAGGGACTTCTTTAAGCTGAAATGAAAGGGCACTATTAAGTAACAAGAAACATATGAAAGTATATACAGTGAATGTATTTTTGAAACATTTTTTTGTTCTAATGTTTTCGCCCCAACAAGATAAGTTCCTTACATACAAGAACCTTGTCTTCTACTTTTATTTTTAAAAAATTGTTTATTAGAGTAAAATTACTTTACAATGTTGTGTTACTTTCTGCTGTACAATGAAGTGAACCACCTATATGTATACCTATATCCCCTCCCTCTTGGACCTCCCTCCAACCCCCCCCCCAATGCCACCTATCTAGCTTGTCACAGAGTGCCGAGCTGCACTCCCTGTGCTATACAGCAGGTTCCCACTAGCTGTCTGTTTTACACATGGTAGTGTATTTATGTCAAACCTAATCTCCCAATTCGTCCCACCCTCCCCTTCCCCGCACCCCGTGTCTACATGTCCGTTCTGTATGTCTGCGTCTCTATTCCTACCCTACAAATAGGTTCATCTATACCATTTTATTCCACATATACATGTTAATACACGATATTTGTTTTTCTCTTTCTGGCTTACTTCAGTCTGTATGACAGACTTTAGGTCCATCTACATCTCTACAGATGACCCAATTTTGTTCCTTTTTATGGCTGAGTAGTATTCCATTGTATATATGTACCATATCTTCTTTATCCACTCATCTATCGTTGGACATTTAGGTTGTTTCCGTGTCTTGGCTATTGTAAATAGTGCTGCAGTGAACATTGGGGTGCATGTATCCTTTATTTTAATTTCCTGCAGTGATGCTGAGTATAGAGCAGGTGTTGGTCAGCTACAATGAACTTCCCTGTTTCTGCATGGCCCATGAGCAGAGAATATTTTTTACATTAAAAAAATAAATCACATGAGGAATATTTTGTGCTGCCTGAAAATTACGTGAAACTCAAATTTCAGTGTCCATAAAAAGAGTTTTATTGGAACACAAGCACACTCATTCATTATGTATTGTCCATGGCAGCTTTTGTACTATGATAGCAGAGTTGAGGAGTTCCAATAGAGACTATAAGTGGCCCACAAAGCCTAAAATATTTACTATCTGGCCTTTTACAGAAAAATATTTGCTGACTTCTTGTGGAATAATAAGAAACAAGGGTTTCTTATAGTAAGAAATAAGGGTCTCTGCCCCTGGTTCCTGACACCACTGTCCTTAATTTGGTGTTTACCATTCTTATTTATTTATTTATTTATTTTTATATTTGGCTGCATTGGGTCTTCGTTGCTCCATGCGGGCTTTCTCTAGTTGCAGTGAGTGGGGGCTACTTTTCATTATGGTGCTCAGGCTTCTCTTGTTGCGGAGCATGGGCTCTAGGCACACGGGCTTCAGTAGTTGTGGCTTGTGTGCTCTAGAGCGCAGGCTCAGTAGTTGTGGCGCACAACTTAGTTGCTCCGCAGCATGTGGGATCTTCCCGGACCAGGGATCGAACCCGTGTCCCCTGCATTGGCAGGCAGATTATCAACAACTGCGCCACCAGGGAAGCCCCTAGAAAATTTTTAATTATACATGTGGCTTACATTTATTGCTCACATTATATTTCTGTTGGACAGTGTT
Source organism: Mesoplodon bidens (assembly GCF_964165515.1). Taxonomy (NCBI): domain Eukaryota; kingdom Metazoa; phylum Chordata; class Mammalia; order Artiodactyla; family Ziphiidae; genus Mesoplodon; species Mesoplodon bidens. The sequence goes on from NC_138176.1 coordinate 169,658,815, forward strand.
GCTCTAATTAGTAAGCATATATTTCCCTTAGTTGATGTACCAAGTTTTGCTCATGAGATATCTGACCCTAGACTAATTCTCATTCCTTTTTAAAGGACTAGGATGGTTTTTTTTCTGGGAACTCTGAGGATTTTCTTGTTCTTGGTATTCTAAAATTTTACAAGCATACAACTGGATTACAAGTAGATTTTGTTCATTTTGCTTAAATAAGTTCTTTTAATTTGTGTCACTCTTCAGCTCTGAGAAATTTTCTGGTAATACTTTTTGGATTATTTCTTATCTATTTCTGAATGAGAAAAGGTCTTGTATGACATAAGGTCTTGTATTGAGTCTCTGTTTCTCTATAATTCTCTCTTCTGTTTTCTGTTTTCCATCCTGTTGTCTTTTTGGCAGTGGTCCTGAGAGATAACCTTTTCCTAATCTTTTGACAGTATATTAAGAAATAGGGGGGAGATAGGCAATCATAGTTTTAATTGTCTACAACTCTTTCTTGTTTTCTGTTCTCTTATCATAGAAGCATGTTCTACCTTTATGACTGGTATCTTTTTGAGTATCTGTGAGGTTTCAAATTAGATTTGTTTTTAAAAATTTTCCTTTTTCTTGACTTATCTCTTTCTTTTTCAGTCAGTGGTTCATTTTGTTCAGGGCAGGCTTCTAGAAGGTGAAGCATATTTTAGATAAGGAGCATGTGTAACCAAATGTGTAGAAGCAGAAATGCAAAAAGCTTCCTTTGGGAGTAGTGATAATCCTATCATTGTAATACTCTGGGCATAATAAGGTAAGGGTCTGAATTGGCATGAATAAAGTGAGAACTGAAAGAAAAGAACTGAGTAATTATGCAAGAAAAGTAAGTGTAATTGGGAACTGATTTCTCCACTTTAAAAACTCCCACACCACCCTCTTATTGAACTCATTGTATCCATCCTTGTAATATTATTATATGTATATGTCTTTCTTACTAAATTGTGACTCTTCAAGGCAGAGATTGTATCTTACTCATTCAATTTTTTTTTAGGTATTTATTGATCAAGCACTGTTCCAAGTACTGGGATAAAGCAGTCAGCAAAGACAGAAAATCCCAGCCCTCAGGAGCACTTAATATACTTGCTTTTATCTTTCATAGTGCTTAGGATTTCACAATGCTAGGGATTCCCAAGGTTAAATTCATTATTTAACCCACCTTTATTTTTTATTTATTTATTTAATTTATTATTTATCTGGCTGTGCCCGGTCTTAGTTGTAGCACACAGGATCTTCGTTGCGGCATGTGGGATCTTTACTTGCAGCATGCAGGATCTTTAGTTATGGAAGGTGGGATCTAGTTCCCTGACCAGGGATCAAACCCTTGCCCCCTGCATTGGGGGCATGGAGTCTTAGCCACTGGACCACCAGGGAAGTCCCTTAACCCACCTTTAAAAAGTAATACTAAGATGGTCTATTTATCTGTTTAGGTGTGTTGCAAAATGCCTTCTGATATTAAAGTCTTCTCTCTTTAACTTTATACAAAAAATTATTATGCATTCAGATTAAACTAATATCCCTCACCTTATTTAGAGGTAATATATATCATTTTGATGTAATGGAAAAGAGCATCACCTTGGAAAGAGTCCAGGGTTCTAGTTTGGCTCTACTGTTGAATAGGTTTGCACATGAACTTTTACCCTCCTTATCTCAGAGCTTCATATTCTCATATATAAAATAAAAGGTTGGTATCTTTTAGCACTGACACTTTGTGGGACAAAATTTTCATTTCTATGGACTTTGAATAATGTTGTGGCTAAACCGTCTAGTACATTTAATTGAATGATTGGAAACAAAACTGAGAGCTGTCATTTCATATGTTTCACCTGAGTTATAATCAGTGACTAAGTATTGTTTTTTTCTCTTTTACAGACTTGGGTCTGGATCAATATACAATAAAACGCTTTGATGGAAAGGTGAGTGAACTATGATACAACGTATATATCCTGTTGTTTACTAGGAAGATTTTAAAGTTCCTCTAGAATTATTTGTGAGAAATTTCTGAATACCTGTTTGTCTTATCAAAAAAGTTTGTTGCTTAGGTTGGGAGGCCTGTAAGTGCCTTCAAATGCTTCTACAGAAAAAAGTCAAGCAGAAGGCTCTTCTGTGTTTTTCCGTATAGGGTAATACTGATGGGTTACCCGCTGTATATATTAAGGGCTAATTCAGTGTATGTTGACATTTGAATTTTAATTCAATAGCCATTATAAAGGTTAACAAGCTCCCCAATATTACATTTACATTTCTTATAAAAACACCTATCTGATTTGACCTTCCTTAGACTTTGATTGTATATAGCAATAATCCTAACTAGAAAATTACAGAAGTCCTTACAGCTTTATAACAATTATGAAGAGCACCCCAAATTGCATATAAATTTGCATTATACTTACTTTCAATTCTTCATTTTATGCCTGAATAAGTCATATAATAAATCATTTAGTATAGAAAATAAAACTTTCAATTTTATTGTCTCAAAACAGTCAGTTAAACATGTTTTCCCCTTTCAGGCTGAATTCTCCAAAAAGAAAAAGAAAATATTACACAGGGTCAGAAAGAAAAGTAAAAGGTCAGTTTTAAAGAGGAGGAAGAAAGTGCAGAAGGAAGAAGAACGAGTCAGGGATGGCTCTACAAAGCTTAAAGAGAAGGAAATCAGAAGGAAAATCATGAAGTGGCTGGAAAAGGCAGGATTACAAACAAGGGTCTAGGTGGGTAGAAGTCAGGGTTAGTAGAAACTGATCTTGCAGGAATGTGTCAATCCTGCATCCTTATGTAAAACTACATGTACTGGTAAGGTGAAGATATAAGTGCTAAGGTCTTTTGCACAAGTAGAAGGAATGAGTGGCTGCCTTAAGAGCTGCGAGATCTCAGCCAAGGCTTCCAGCCTAAAAATTACCTTTTCTATTCAGGTGGCACTGTGCCTCCATCTGTGGGTATCCTCTTTTTAAAGTCACATATTCTAAAAGAAAACATGAACAAAAAGAAAGGGCATTTAGATGTTAAGAGACCCAGGTTTAGAGTCCTGGCTCTGCTTTGGGGCAGACCAATCTTCTCTCTGATCCTTGGTGTCTCTGCTTTATGTATGATAAAATACCTTATCCATGTGAGGGGTTGCTGCAGACACTGATGTCAGGGTCTGATTTCAGAGTCTTTGGCAGGTTAGGTCCCTGTCTTATCTGTCTTTATGTCACTCAGAGTCCAGAGCATGCCTGGCACATAAGAGGTAATCAATAAATGTTTGATGACTTGGAAAAAATCACATATTAGTTAGTTAATCACATATTTCTTGGAGGTATGACTCATTATGCCACTAATATCTTATTGCAAAATCAATTTTACAGATCACTTTTTTTTTTTTTTTGGCTACTGAAGGAATCCAGAGTAGCATGAGAATTCAGTCCTCTCTCATAAACCTGAAAACATGTAAAGAAGTTGAGTATGTGTAAGTTGAACAGCAACTTTACATGTTAAAAGGGGAATTTCCATTCCTAGCTCCCAAATATAGAAGTCCTAACGGTAACTCATGTTTCATATGTGCTGTTTAATTTTTTCCTGTTTTGGCCAGTACCTGTCCACTTGATGCTAAAAATTTGCAACTTTTGGCATGACTGATGAGCTCCACGTTTGTTTCAATTGTATTAAATTTATGAGCTCTACATTTCTTATCATTTGTGCCATTTGCATTTTTTTTGATTTCCACTCATTTTTATAAAATAGCAAGAGTAAAATGCAGTAAAACATTAAAGTATTTGTGTACCCATCTTGCTATGGAAACAAAAATGGCAGTGCTTCTATGTTTGGAAGGCAATCTTAGCAGATTATAGTTGCAAGTGTTTATGCACTGAAGCATAAAATTCTGAAATCAGAGTAGGAAAGGCAAGATTTAAGGATATTAATGTATAATCTTTGAAAGTATGACCTACATGAAAGTCAGGCATATGAAAGTTGACTTCATCCAGGGGAATGGGTTCTGAAAGCAAATAGAGGAATGGGATACTTATATAAGGAGGTATAAAACTGAGCCAGTGACCCTGAGCCAGATAGCTTGTTCCCCTAGCAGAGTGCACAGATTTCCCTTTCATCCATGTTGTAATATGCATGTTTAATTCCTTTGCCAGGTTCTTCATTTAAGTCCTGTATTAATTTCTATCAAATATATTATTAAGGTTTTATTTTGGAGTGAAGGTTATGTTTCCTAAATAGGATTCTTAAACTTAGTTCACCTCTAGTTTATATCTTTATGAATTGTCTTTTATTTCATATGAAGTCGAAGAAAGTAGTTTCTATACTGTTTTTAAATCTTATATAATGAAGAGTGCAAATTTCATTCAGTGTTTAATCAGTTTAGTAGTTTTTCCAGGGATTTTTGCCATGCATCAAGTTCTTCACTCGATAATTATAAGAATCAATGCTTATTCAACTGTCGATCTTAATTATTTTCCTTTGGATCTTCGTGACTCGTTTTCCCAGTCAGAAAATCTCAATTCTTGAGTAGCAGTTTCCAGAGTATATAACTCCTAAGATAATATCCTGTTGAAAAAACAGATGTACATGGTAATTATAGTAAATTTCATGCATGATGATTAGAAATTAGTAGAAAGTTAACACCCTTGAGGAATTTCCTTTCAAACTTACAATGGATAATTTTCTTTCTCTCTCGCTCTCTTTTTTTTAAACTTGGAAGATGAACTAGTTATAAATTGCTTAGAGAAATACTTATTCTCATCCTCTTATTCCCCCATTGTTTTTGTTTTTGTTTTTGTTTTGCGGTACGCGGGCCTCTCACTGTTGTGGCCTCTCCCATTGCGGAGCACAGGCTCCAGACGCGCAGGCTCAGCGGCCATGGCTCACGGGCCCAGCTGCTCCGCAGCATGTGGGATCTTCCCAGACTGGGTCACGAACCCGCGTCCCCTGCATCAGCAGGCGGACTCTCAACCACTGCGCCACCAGGGAAGCCCTCCCCCATTGTTTTAACATTCGGCACACCATTTAATTAAGTCCATCATTTGACCAGTAAGAAACACTAGCTTATTTTATTGCCTTCTAGTTGAATTGCACTTTAGTGCTTTTGTCATTGAAAGCAAGAACAAATGTAGAAGTAGTATCATCTTCCTGGGGTGTTTTCTCATTTGTACTTGAATTTCATACAAACTCCAGATACAAAGTAGAAAAGAATGGCCCAACTGATACTGACAAATAATTGAACAGTTATTTCTTACTTTGATACTTGTGGTCTTTTCTCCTATTCTTTTTGACTAGAAAATTCTCAAGAAGTAAATGAAACATTCCTGTTTCAACTGCTAGTCTGTGAAACTGAATTTGATTAAGCAGCTGTTGAATTTTGGGGAAGATCTTTTTCCAGAGCTTATCACTGCCTTATGTTAATGTATGCTTCTCCCTTACTCTAAGGATGCTTAGCAATTTCCTTTGTAGAAAAGTCTTGCAGTACCTTGTTATTGGCACTTGCATCATTTATGCATTTCACTATCTACCATCTACTAACACAGGCGTATTTCCATATAAAGAAGCTATAGTCAGTGACCTTTGGTTTTAAGAATATATTTTGTAGGTAAGTGATATTTGTAAAAATATTCAGACTAGGTTTAAAAGTTTAAAAACTTCAAAGCTTGAAAGAGTTCAGATTTTCTATTAGAGGATATTTGAAAATTATTATAAATAGAATGTTAGCACTAGTATATAGATGGTAATACAAAATATGGTCTGGCTTTTGTTTTAGGGTAATATATCACAGATTTTTTAAAAAATGCACTCTCACCTTACATTGTCCATGCATTCTCCTTATGATTTGTTAATGCAGTTATTTCATGAATTTTGGATTATTTCTTTAATGAAAACTATATTTTTTTCCTGAGTTTAATTTTTTATCATCCAATAATTGGTCTGTAAAACAAAGCACCATTTCTAAGTGGAGCCTGTATTTTACATAATTGTCAAATATTTGTTCATTTAATCAGTTAATTGCTGTCCTGTATTGGTGTGGTTTATCTCAAGTGTTTTATACCCTTCATTATCCTGTTTCTCCTACTTCTCCTTTTTTTCCTCAGCATACCAAATATAGAAATTATGGTTTGTATTTTCTGTTCCTATCGCCTATAATAGACAACTTTCTCCATCTCAAACTCTACCTTATTTTTTTTTAAGTTACAGTAGAAAACTGCATGGTCTGGGTAAAATTGTTTCTAAGCAAAGAATACCAGTATTCCAGAGCTTTGATGTAGTCCTCTTCTTTCTTCTAAAAACTTTAAAGTTCATACTCTTCTTTTAAGTAACAGTGAATCGCCCATTGAAACTAATTGTCCATCATTATCATTCCACCATGTATTTCTTATTTTGGAAAATAGATTTTTTATTCTTTCCTTTCTATGAAGTTGCCTTTTTCCCTAACCTCTCTCTGAACATTTCAGAAGTCCTGCCTCTGGAATGAATTTTTTCATTATTTGTAATTACAGTCCTTTTAGAATCTCTCCTAATTTGGAAGAAAGAGTTAACATGTGTTTTATTCCCATCTCCTTTATGATACTTACAAGAATATTTGTTTACATGGAACAGGAAAACAACTTAAATCAAATTAAGATGAAATGTTGTCCACATTGAGGTGAAAGAGATAAAAGTATGGTCAAAATCTAGAAAAGGAAATACCAATTACAGTGTTTATAATAGAAAAGATATGCAGAAAAAAAGATGGAGCTGTAGTTAAAAAGCAAAGCTTTAATATAACAAAATGCTTTTAATTACTTGCTAGGTAAAAGTTCTTTTAAAAATATTGGTAAATGAAGTTTAAAATTCCATTCCCTTTAAGGGAAAGTCGTGGTTCCCCAAGGGGAGTGTGGACACATTTTTTTTTTCCTGTAATGTAATACTCTTAATGGTTTATTTGAGTTGTGATTATTAACTTCATATCACAGATAAAATATGAGTCTGGAATAAGGTCTCGTATTACTATTACTCCTTGACATGTATAGTAAGTTATGTGAGGGATTTCCTGTCTTCTAAGAGTAAATTGTATTGAAGATCAAACAAATGTAAATTGGGGGGGTGTTGCTGAAATTCTTATAGGATAGAGTTTGGTGAATCTTCACATTTATTTGAATTGCTTTAATTTTGCTCAAATTTTTATAGCAGGATTGATGTTCTTATGAATTCTGCATTGTTAATTGGGCACATCTCTCTTACTCTCTCTTTCTTTTGGTTTCCAGAGACTTGAAACCAGTCAGTTCTAAATTCTTGGTGAATTGATGTATTTATTCAGGTCTTTCTATTGATAAATGTGAATATATAGGCAGAATTTTATTATTTTTGCTCCATGTCTTTTTGATCCATGTTTCCATTTGCCCTAAAAATTGTAACAGATTCTAAGAGGATAAAGTATTTCAATTCTTCGAATGCTGAAGTTCTCCACAAATATTTTCATAATTATATATTATTTTAGGGGTGATAATTGGGCCCTTTTTAAAAACCACATTAACATATCCACTCATTGGTTGTCAGTGGTTTATTTTTCCAGTTGGAAGTAAAATCTAAATGAAAAATGCTTGACTCTATTTGTCTCTTGAGGGAACTATTACTACTACTAATCATAATAATATGAAAAAGAAGAATAGTTGAAGTTTTTTGAGTGTTTATTATATGCCAAACACTGTTCTAAGTGTTTATACATAATTACTCTAATCCACACAGCCACTCTTTTAGATAGCTTACTGTTTTCATTATTTTACAAATAAGATACTAAAGTACATAAAAGTTAAGTAACTTTTTTTTTTTTTTGACCTAAGATCATACAGTTAGTAAGTGGTGGAGCCAAGATTCCAAATTGGTAGTCTGGCTCTAGAGTTCACCATCTTAAGGACTATGCTATACCACCTTTCATATATCTAAGCTACTTGTCTGTATGATCTATTTATAAATAGAAATTTCTCATCAAATATTTCTTTTATTTTACTAACTTAATGCTATTTGTGCGAGAAAGAACTTGCTATTTCACTTTGTTTTTGGTAAGAGTATTGAAGTTAATTTTTTCTGCTTTGATGAAGTACAGCTAGAAGCCAGTATTAACCTGAGAAACCACATAGTATTTCATTTTAAAGGAAGAAAACAAGAGATATACAAATTTTAATACCTGAATTTAGAAATTAGAATTTCAACTTCACTGTTATTTGCACCATTGTTTTCTCATATGCCATGAACACCACTTGCATTTTGAAAATGCTGTCGTTTTTTCTTTTTTTTTTTAATCGAAGGCATCACTCTTAAGGTGAAAACTGTCATCTGTATTTCGAAAACTGGATCCTGGCTCATTGTAGTCAAGATAGCAGAGAAAATAGTATTTCTGTTACAAACTAAACTATTTACCCTTTCAAATATTGATTGGTTGTGTGTTAAATGTAGAATAATTTGAATAGAGCTACTCATTATAGTCTTTAGACAAGCAAAAGTTTAAAATGTAATTACATTACCAAAATGAAATCAAGTACAGATTCAGCATTTCAGAAAATCCTTTGACACCTGTTGTAATTTTCTGTTCTATTTTTAGTCTCAGATTTTTTTGTCTTCCTTCTTTCCCATCCAAAGTTCTTTAAATTATTTTAAAACCATTTTCTCATTTTTCTCTCTTCTTACAAATTAGCCATTTTAGTTCTCTTTAACACACTGCAGTCCTCAGAAAATCTGGTTTTGGTGTCTGAAATATTTTACAAGGGATTTCCAATTTGAGCATCTAAGTATTTGACAAGCTACATGTAAACAATTAGTAGATGTAAGTATTCTGAATCGAATATGAAAAATACAAAATTATGGATTGCTGTACTTGTTAGTGTGTAATAGCGCAGGATGAGAGAATGTGGTTTTGGATATAGACAATCCTGTATTCAGATATGGACTCTGCCACATACTTGATGGATAACCTTGGGCAAGAAACCACTTAACGTCTGAGTGTCAATTATCTTCTGTAACTATAAAATCAGGACAATAGGCAAAGTATCTGGCTCCACAAATTATAGCTATTTTGCATAACTTTCAGCCCTTTACTCAATTTATGAAAGGAGTTAGCTGCTATCATGTATGTTATCTTCTTTCTCGGTTTGTATGAAATGCTACAGAAAAGCATGTGCTCTTCATAATTGCTCTTTCCGTTGTTCTTTCCTTCCCAGTTAAATCAGCTATAAAAATCTCCGTGTGCTATCTCTGTAATGAGCAATTGGCCGGCATTAAATGGCTAGTCTATGAACTGAAGAGAGACCTCTGGTTTGATTTCTCATATCTGAGCTGTTCTGTGTTCACAGGGATTCATCTCACCACAGTACTGTAAAATCCTTTGGGTCTCTGTCACATCAGTCCTAGCCTTAGGCTTGTAAATTGTTGGTAGCATATATTTTTCAGTCAAGAACTTTTATCATGCTACTAAGGTTGGTTTGAGAAGTATGATAAGTTCAGGTCAAATTTTATTTCACAGCCAGTGAAGTTTATTTGTTGAAAAAAAAATCTTTAAAACCATTTGATATATGAAGGTACTTTGGAGTGGTACCCAGCTGAATTAGCTAACTTAAACTGCTTCAACAGTGCCAGCCTTCATGATGGCTGGCTTTTTGTTACTAACATGAATAGTACTTTATTTAGTGCAACATAATTTTGCAAGAGACCTGTTTCTAAGTAGTCATTCTGAACTCTTCCTTAGAGTAGTTATTAATCCTCTGAACTCATCTGAGTTTGGTTGCCTATATGTTAAATATAGGTGGTAAAGCAATGAATTTGCCATGAAGTTAAAAAATAGTATATCATGAAATGATAGTGAGATACCCTTAAAGGAAACCTTATTTAACGAAATGGTTTCACTACCCATGGAAAAAAGTTAAGTGTTTGCTTTCCCTTTTCTTTAAGAAATAGGTAATTATTCATGTGTTTTCTTTTTATAGTAATGTGAAGTTTTTCTGTAATTGTATGTTTTATTTCGGCGAGGTTAGGAATTGAGTTATTTGGGGTTTTGTTTTGTTTTGTCTTACTGTACCTAGCAGATAATATATAAAATATTTTTATGTATTCCTCATTTCCTGTTACGGGTATTCAGTGATTTTATTCCAAATCACATTTGGTCCTGTATATGTTATAATAGTTTGTGATATAAATATATTTGATTTGGGAGTTTTTGTTCATATAATCAAACAATGTTATTATTTTTTTCTTTTTCTCATCTTCTGATCAGGATTTCTGGCAGGTACTGACTCAGCAGCATGTGCCTTAAATTAATTAATGTTTCAAAACCCATAGTAATGCTTCAGGGACAAAGGTTCAGTGCATGTTCATGTCCTTTCCCTGCTCCCTTCAGAATGATTCAGTTCCTGTCACTTTAAATTAACAAATCTTTAATATGACAATTCAAACACTGCACAAGTCCTTGAGAATATAGTACCTAGCATAATTTAAAAGGAAGTTTTAACATTATGTGTCACACCAAAGGTCAAGAAACTGTTTTAATCATTGTATAATGGATACTCAGTTACTTGGGTCATTTAAATAGTCTTAGTAGGGATGCCATGTTCCTAGTTGAACTGTTGCAGGGATGGTGAGACAACAGTAACTTCAAGTGAGATGTTAGTAGTTCTTTTTTTCTTTTGAAATTTCTTAAATAATAAATACAGATAAGCAGTTGCTTAGTTATACTTTGCTCAATAAAATGACTTAAGGGGAAACAGATGGAACATTTAGAAAGACTTCATTATTTTGCTTTTTTGAGCTAATCAACAAGTTTAAATGGAAAAGCAGCAAATACGTGGAGAAAATCATAAAAAAGAATGTATAGATTGTAGGCTGACAAAGGAGAATTTCAAGGACACGCCTAAGAAGTACTTTTCAAATTGATCTTTGAAGGCTTAGACTTCTTAATTATAGTTTATAAACTATTAAAATGTATTCAAAATATATTCATTAAAAAACATTACTCTTGCATTTCTTAATAAAAATATAAACTAAGCTTAATTAGAACATCCTTTGGTCTAAAATAATTATTTAATTAATGAAGGTCACAAGGTACTGTTTATTTTTATACAACATTTTTCCTGTGCTTCCTTGTTCTTAAAATGGTATATATTTTTAGTAGTCTCCTTACGAAACCCCCAAACCAATCATCCTGTTATTGGTGCAGTAGATTATTTTACCACCTTAGCCTTTAATTGCATTCTGAGACAAACCAACAAATATTTAAATTACTGTATCAGAATAATTTATTGATAATCCCATTATCAATGTTTCTAATTCTGGAGATTTTGTTTTAGAATAGCTGTGGCACAACCATCATGCAGAGTGCTAAGGAGTGTAAATCAAATGAGGTGTTAACACCTGTGATTGAGGACAGCCACTTCCAGTTCTCTGTTTATGGTAGGACAGTTTGTAGGAGGCAGCTAAAAATTCTTCCTCTCCTTTGATAATTGTGTGGTTTAAGGCTTAGAGATTTAAAATGACTTGTCTCACTTAGGTGTCCTTACTAGGCAATGAGGAGAAGAGAAAAGAGGTAGGAATTGGTAAGGACTTGAAAGTCTCCAGAAGCTGCAGCATTGAGTAGTCAACCTCTGTAGTTGACAAAGAGCATCAGTCTTCTTTAAACTTTGACTATTGAGGGTAGTATCCTTTGTTGATCAAGGATTCAGAATCAAGTTTTATTGTATTCTTAAGGATATCTTATTAATAAGGTTTTTATATTATATATAAAATATATTTATATTTTATATTAAAAATAATAAACTCTTTTTCTTAGAATAGGTTGTGGAGGAATTGTTTATATTGGGTTCTATAAATATCACTCATTTTGGTGACACTAGTATAAATTGTTTAAGCTTCCAAAGGTCAATGAGCAGTTACTTTATACAAGAGGACTTTCTTGCTTGCTTCCTTACAGGGATTTGTCCTTTGCATGCTAAGTTCCTATTGCCTGTGGAAAGGCTGGAATCATTTTGTTTTTCTGGTAGCATAGTATGAGTGCTGTTCTTCAGATGCAGCTTATGAATGGTGTCAGTACTTATTATATTGCTGTGAGGAGTATCCATAATGTCTCTTTCCAGTCTCTGAGTTCCACCACTACTAAAGTCTGTTGATTTAACCCATGTACTTGAGTTTTCATCTCGAACAAAGAAACAATAATATAATCATTAAGTGTTCCCAAGGAGGGTATAGTTTACTTGGTTGTCCCAAATATTAAGACTTCTATTAAGATGTCTTTAAATACATTTTTATTTTAGATTCTGTTGTGTTTGAATTTGGGATCATCTGTGAACCCATTTGTTTTATCATTGTTGATTTGAAAGCATAAACATGACTACCATTACATTTCCAACACCTTTATGTTTAACTTTTCCATCATGAAACAAGATTTGAAATTTACTTTGATATGAGAGGACTTCGTTCCAAACTAACTTCCGTTTTAAAATTATTTTAGCACAAACACTCTAGTATGTTTCAAAGTTACACAAATAGATTTCTATGAAAACCACTCAAAACATTTTATTTCTTCTGTTCTGGTAAAAATGGGTTCTCAACTGATATGTATTGATGACCTTTGGCTGCAGAGAAAGTGTGAGGATAGTTCTTGGTTTGCATATTTGGCTTTGCCATGGTGCATTTTTTAGAAGTTCTATATATAAATAAAAAGCTTCTCCAATTATAGATCAATGTAACATCTATTAATTAAGAAGATTATAGAGAATCATTATATTCTTTTGATGATACTCATTTTGAAAATGATTAAAATATACATTTGAACAAATCAGGGCATAAAAATACGATGTGCACCTACATCATTAACTAGATTTTCATCTTCAACTTCAAGATAAATGAGCTAATACAAGCTAAGCCTCAAGATAAATATTTTACAATAATAAACTATGTTTTGCTCCAAAAATATTCAATCTGCATTAAATTTTAGAAATTGCAAACAGTATAGACCCCTGATGTAATTCTGTGCATTTGATACAGTACAACATATAATAGTTCATGCATGGGTTCTGTCTGGAGTCAGACCATGACCTGTCCTGCCACTTTATAGCACTGTCACCTTGGGGTTCTTATTTAACTTCTCTAACCCTCAGTTTTCTCATTTGTTAAGTGCAGACAGTAGTATCACCTATCTCATAGAATTGCAGTGAGAACTTAAAGAGATAATGCAAGTGTTTAGCACAGTGCCTGGCATAGAACATGCAAGCTATAATTTTTAAATTCTTGATATGTCTTTAATGGTTGGTGGTATTCAAGGAATACCTAAAAATGTATGATTTCAAAATGATTGAAAAATTCTTCATCTAAAGGATTTCCTGGGAGATGATAGTTACTAGAACAGTGTAAATCAAGGGTGTGAACAGTGATCCTCAGAGTGAAACTCTTTTATTTTTGTTCTTATGGTACATTTTTTTCTTGTAATAATTTTTTCCAAATGGGAGAAGATGAAATACTATACTGACTTATTTTTCAAAATTTGTATGTGAGGTTGTTTTTCCATGAAGTGATAGGGAAGTCTTTTTTAACCCATGTGACTGAAACCAAGACTGCTGCTGAGCTCAGGACAGTTCTTCTCAGCACTGATTGACTTGAGTGGCCAACATTCAAAATTAAATTCTTAGATTTGGGTAACAGATAATCAATAATGACAAAATATAGATTCTCCCACCCAGAGCTGCCTTGAAGCAAGTTTGCAGGCATAATGTGGTAGAAACTAATAGAGTTGATGATTTTCCCCATCTAGGGTTTTGAGAACACCTCATCAGATACTGAGGACTGAAATAAATCATTTCAATAAAGTTATATCATTTCTTTGAAGTTAATGCTATTCCAGCAGACTTTTGAATTTTTATCATTGCTTTAATCAAATCTTCTGCCACTGTTTTTTTTAAGCATCTTCATTTGTATCCATATTCTCTTTAGCCATCTAGTTAATGAAATAGGAAAACATTTGCATTCTAGGTGTTTGGAGTTGTTCTCAGAGCTAAAGTGGTTAGAATGGGGACTGAAAAGAGAATGGCTTTCTGGCAGAGTGAAATTTCCAGGATCTTAAGCATTCACCTTCCCCAGTTTGTTGCACAGTAATTTGTGTTTGTTGCCTCAAATGCAATAATACCTTTAAAAAGTTTGGAAACTCTGAGTTAGAAGTAGAAATCATAAAGTACTGTAAATTAGAAACATCTCAGTTTTATCTGACATATCCCCAAATTCTATCTTCTGCAAGTTCAGGTATGGGATGGGGGAAGAAAAATAACACATATTTTAACTGTGCAACATTTTCTGTTTGATTGAGAATAGTGTGATTGTTTAAGATTGATATCTTACACAAGGCTTTGGCATCTATCTGTACACCAACTAAATAATGAAGAGTGAGCATTAATTGCATGGGGAAATTGCTGAATTTTCTCTTTGTTTCTAACACCTGTTCTCCCTGCCCTCACCCCAACCTTAGGTAGAACTACTATTTATCATTTGGAAATTGTATGCTGAAATTGCATCTTTTGGGAGAAGCATATTATTATCAATAATTTGTTTTTGAAATACAACACAAGTACTTCTTGAGGGATTTAGATAGGCTTCTAAATGTATTTCAGCGATATAGAGAAATGTTAATATTAAAACAGTCCAATTATTTCAGTTTCATAAAGGATGACATCTTAATTTAAATAGTAAAGCTGCGTTCTTTATCAGATTTTCTATGTACCAGAGATGTTTTGAGGTTCTCGATGATGTGTTAGCATCTATTTTGCTGGCATAGTCCATCAACTTCTACTCGATAGAAAAAAGTTTACTTCAAACTATAGAACTTGAAAAGTGGATCTTAACTAGAATAGATAATGAGGTTAAACTCCTAGATATGATTTTTCTCTTTGGCTTTATCCAGTCGAGTCCTAGAAGGCAAAATTATTGGCCCTATTTTGTTCAATCCTATTATAACAGGATTCAGTGTTTGAGCACTGTGAGTATTAACAAGTTGGAATCATGTCTGGAATTCCCAGTCCCAGGGCTCCTGATGGTACCTGCAACTTTAGCCAGATGTTTTATAAGTTTTTGTGATTGGTCAGAAACCAGAGTGTGAATGCTTCAGCACAAAGCCATCCTGGTAAAACAATTGAGGTTTTAGACTAACTGAGAAGTGTAGTAGTTACACATGTAATTGCTGATTTGCTGTAAGTTTACTCTTAAGTCTTTCTGCTTATCTAAAAAATTAAAAGATTCAGGATATGGTGCAGTTGAGATCAATACCAGGATTCTTATGAGGTTATTAATTTATTTGCCTGTACTTAAGGTCAGTAATTTGAATGTTTTAGTGATGTTGAGTCTGTAGCCATGTTTTAAGTTTTAAAACATATAATATCTAAGACTAGGTCATGTAAATGATAGTAAAACAGTTAAATTTCATTTTAAGTCAGTGAGCACACTGCTTTGAAATATTTTGCATAGTCTTGTTCTCCAAAACAGGAGTAACGTTTGTCAGTAAATTGAATAGAAATTCTATTGTGAGCAGTTTACCTGCATTCCACTTCCACAGCCTTAACTTCAGAGATTCAAGTGATTAGAGTAGTGTCTGATACGTAGCTTCTAAGATGCATAAAGTAGTATAATGCTCTGTAAGGAATCTGCAATTATAGCTTCTTTTTAAAATACCCATTTCTGTTTAATATTCAGCATATACACTGAAGTAGTTGCTAGAATTTTACCTCAGGAGCTTTAATATAAGTTTCTATAAATTTTTTTACTGAATGATATATTAATATATTACTTAATCTCACATTATATGGTCTTACAATAGAATTGAAATATATTCTATTTCTTTTGACTTTTATATAGATTTCTTCCTTTTAGTTTGTCTTATATTTATTATTTATATTGAATTTATTACTCATATTGAATTAAATATAAATCCTTGTGATAGATTTCACTAGTAAAAATACATATTAATATAAGTGTTCATTAGGAACAAAAAATATAAATAACCACCTCTGAGACAGTGAGAGAAAATGAACATTACTACCAATCTGCTAAGGAAGATTATGTTTTCCTCGTACTGTGACTCCATATCACCCCTGAAGTATATAAATGGTATTTGCTTAGGACAAAAATGACTTAAAATTTAGTCAGAGGTTAAACTTTATCCAAAAGATTAAGTGAAGGAACAATTTACTTGACATTCTCAGTTTGCAAAATTAAACACTGATAAGACTTTAGGAATAAGAAAAAATAACCAAAAACCTTCCTTCCACTCTCCTTCTTTGAATCTTGATTTTCCATTTTCACCATACTTCGGTGCTTTTAAAAATTTATTCATTATTGAACTCCAATATATCTGTTTTCACAGATTCTCCTTGTGCCTTGGCTGTTTGACTTGAGGATATCACTTATGGTAGAATCAGACCTTTGATTTAAGAATATCAGCTAACAAACTGTCATGCAACACAAAATAGTCTAAAAATTGGTTTCTGGTAATTCCCACTTCTTTCCAAATCTTGACATATTTATTTAATTCTCCTCCTAACTTTAAATAATTGAGAGATCAAATATGATGGTTTTATGACAGTTTAGGTGTTTGTGATTAATATATGTCATGAATTTTATCTTTGGAGTTTGGGATACTTGAAAACACACTTATAAATTCTTAGAGTTAATATTGATAGATAGTTGTGTAATCCTAAATGTACCTGAACTACTCTTTGACAAGTGGATGCCTCAGAAAACATAATGTAACTTCTCTCCCTGTCTCCTCCTACCCCCACCCCAACTCCTGAAGCATGGAAAAACAATGTAGACCTTTACTAAAGAATTAGAAGACTGTATTGCACAGGGCACATCACAAAGCATGGCTAATTTAAAAGTCCTCTTTAAACATCTTTCTTTCTGGTTTTTATTTTATTTATTTATTTTTAAAATTTATTTATTTATTTATTTATCTCTGGCTGTGTTGGGTCTTCGCCAAGTGCGAAGACCCAACTGAACTTCACCGCTGCGCACAGGCCCTCTCCAGTTGTGGCAAGTGGGACCTTCTTATTGCAGTGGCTTCTCTTGTTGTGGAGCAATGGGCCCCAGGCACGGGGGCTTCAGTAGCTGTGGCGCACAGGCCTAGCTGCTCCACGGCATGTGGGATCCTCCTGGACCAGGGATCAAACCTGTGTCCCCTGCATTGGCAGGCAGACTCTCAACCACTGCACCACCAGGGAAGTCCCTTTCTTGTTTTTAAAGAGCTACTGCAAAACATGTATTCTGTGTCGTTTCTCTCAAACACGTGTGTGCACATATGTGCTCACATGCTTTCTTTTCTCTGTTTTCCCAACTTTGATACTTCCTATTACTCTCTGGTCACGTCTCCTTCCTCTTTTTGGCTCACCTTTCGAGGGTCCCTTTTCCTTCTATATTTTTTCTCCCAGATGTCTTCTTCAACTTTTTCTTATGTAGAGCAATTTGACCTTCTTTTGGCCTCTCCTGGTCCCTGTAACTGTATTCAGTACAGCAGAGGTCTCATAGATAGCCCTGCAAACAGAAATATTTTCTCCTTTAGAGGACTAGGATTGCAAACATGGACATATCCTATTTAATGCAGTAGAGTAGGGGTTGTCCTCCTGGAGACAATCACACTAACTGAATTAGCATTGGAAAGTGTCAGTATAAAATAGCCCCTAGTAATTCTCAATCAATATACAATTTAAGGTCTGTTCAATGATGTCTTTATTATCTCTGCAGACTTTATAATTGCTCTAATTGTGGAGGTGGCTAGGCCTAAACCATGACCCCCAAATGCATCTTATGCAGAGTCTCTCAAGCTGCATTACTTATATTTTGGAAAACAATCATATACTTTGCTAGTAATCAAAAGACCTTCTAAAGAAAATAGGCTACTCAAGTCAGAAGCTATTATAGAAGAGTGGATGCACACTTACATGGTAAATTGATTTTTAACAAAGGTGCCAAAATAATTAAATGGGGAAGGGAAGGTGTTTTCAACAAATGGCTTAGAAATGGCTTCAGTCAGCTGTTGGCTAGGGCCTTCGCCATCTAGCTTGACCAAGGATGGAAGATTTATTTCTAATGTGGCTCACTCAAATGGCTGATAAGATAGTACTGACTGTGGTTGGGAGGCCTCAGATCCTCTCTCTGTAGGCTCTCCACAAGCCTGCTTGAGTGTTCTGTTCAAATGAGACCTAGCTTCCCTCCAGCAGAGCAAGGGGCCTTTTATGCCTTAGCCTCAAAAGTCATACATTATCACTTTTGCTGTATTCTGTTAGTTATACAGACCAACCCTGATTCAATGTGGGAAGAGACTAGGTCTACACAAGGACATGAATACCAGGAGGCAAGAAACATTGGGGTTATTTGGGAGTCTGGCTAACACACTGAAAAGAGTCTCATATCCAGAACATATAATGATCAGTAATAAAAAGACAAACAACCCAATTAAAAATAGGCAAAAGACTTGAACAGATACTTCCCAGAGAAAGATATATTAATTGTCAATAAACTATTAAAAATGGGCAAAAGACTTGAACAGATACTTGCCAGAGAAAGATATATTAATTGTCAATAAACTAAGTGCTTAAAACACTTGGTCACCAGGGAAATGCTCAAAAAAACCACAATAAGATACCACTAAAATGGCTAAATTAAAGAAACTGGCCACATAAATGTTGACAATGATGTGAAGCAACTAGAACTCCCATACATTGATGGTGCAAGTAAAAGAAGTACAACTTTGAGGAAAGTCAAAATAGCCAAAAACTGAAAAGTGCCTGTTTAATCATTAAAGGAATGAATAAATTGTGATATTACTTGTGTGCATTATTATATGCACAATATAATTATATGCAAAATAAATTGCATAAATTATTTATTTTTAATATTTTTAGTTTTATTGGTGAGTATTATACTGCTCTGCAATAAAAATGAATGAGTTACTGATAAATAGAGTGTGGATGAATCTCCCCAACATTATGCTGAACCATAGAAGCTGGACACCAAAGAGTACATACTAGTGATACCATTTATAGGAAGTTCTAGAAAAAGCAAAACTAATCTGTGGCGCAAAAATATGGTGGGAATTAACTGTGGAGGGGCATAAAGGATACATCAGGGATGGCGGAAATGTTCTATAACCCAAATATATATCTGGGTTACTCAGATATGTGTTTATAAAACTCATTGAATCGTATATTGAATTTGTGCATTTCATCATAAGTGGATTTTACTTAAAACTGTAACAGATACTGAACTCTAGATGATACATTTGTTTTTTGCAGAGATAATTAGCAATTGTGAAACTATCTTCCTTGTATTCTAAACTTGAGCAAATGAGTAAATATATTGCAGATAATGGGAACCAGATTTCTCTCTGTTGGAGAAGGGAGTAACACGTGTGTAAAGGGCAAGATTAAATTGTGCTCTGTGGTATTAGAATGGAATTAGAGATATCATTATGAATTCATAGTTTGTAATAGACAAATAGATATGAATGTAATCATGAGGAAACAGCAGCCTAATTCGAATTGAGGGATATTTTACAACATAATTCACCTGTACTTTTCAAATTGTTCAAGGTCAAAAAGTATAAAGAGACCAAAATTGGCAGAGTAGGTAACGCCAAAACTATACACCGCCACTAAGACAATAATTAAGCCAGTGAAAACTGTCGATCAGCTTTTTCAGATCTGTGGAATCTAACTAATCAGACTTTAAGCAGCTAGGGGAATGCTTAAGAAAGAAGCTGCTGAAAGAATCAGCTTGGGGGTTTGTGTTTGTTTCGCCTACCTTGGAGCTTTCTTAGGGCTGGGGTGACCTCCCAGGTGGCATTTGTTAAAAGCATAAAGGTAAATATACTAGCCACAGCAGCTGAAGACAAGCAGCAGACAAACCAAAACAGCTGGGAAAGAAGAGGCTGCAGCAGGAGATAGGTGAGAGAACAAGGACTTTGAAATGCTCTACCATATACTGGTGAATCTGGAAGGCCATGTGCACACCCAGGGCCAAATGAATACTTAGAGGAAACCCCAACAGACCCTAACCTTTCACTTCTGGCTGATGTTTAGCTTCCAAGCAAGCAAGAAATGAAGGAAGGGCAGAATTATAAATAGTGACTAAGCATTGAAAGAATGCCCAACACAGAGCCAGTCTGCAAGGATCTTGAGAGGTTTTTTTTTTTCCCCACCCTTTGGATCCAGGAGCTTAAGGAAATCTCTCAAATCACTAGCTGACGACTAAGGTATGAAACAGAGACTTGAGTGACCATGCTGGACAAAGTATTTACAAAAGAATTTACAAAAATTATTAAAGAAATGACTACAACCCATGCAAGCAGCAACAACAAACCCTGAGGATGTGGGAGAATCCTATTTCCAGAATTACCACATTGTAATATACAAAATGTCTGGTTTTCAAAAACATTATCCTTGTAAAGAAACAAAGTATGGCCCAGGAAAAAAAAGGAATAGGAACTATCCTTGAGAAAGCTCAGATATTGCAACTTACTACAGACAGACTTTAAATCAATGCCCTAAATATACTCAGAAAGAGCTAAAAGAAACTACAGGCAATGAACTTAAAGGAAACAAGGAGAATGATGTATGAACTAATAGGAAAAAATAGATAGAAATTATAAAAAGGTATCAAATAGAAATTCTGGAACTGAAAATTTCCTATAGCTGAAAGGAAAATTTTAGTGAAGGGGTTCAACAGCAGATTTGAATACACAGGAAAATGATTAGTGAACTTGAAGATAGGTCAGTTAATATTTTCCAGTCTGAGAAACAAAAAAAGGAAATGAACAGAGCTTATGAGACCTATGTGACACTACCAAGTGTACCACATATGTACAATAGGAATCTCAGAAGGCAAGGAGAGAGAAAAGGGGACAGAAAGAATATTTGAAGAGATAATTGCTCAAAACTTTCCAAATTAAATGAAATATATGAATCTATGCATCCAGGAAGCTAAATAACTCCAACAGGATAAACTCAAAGAGACCCACACTGAGATACATTATAATCAAACTGTCAAAAGCTAAAGACGGTGAATCTTGAAAACAGGAAGAGAGAAGCAACTTTCCACACACAAACTATACACAATAGGATTAACAACCAGTTTCTCATCAGATACCATGAAGGCCAGAAGGCAGTGGGGTGACATATTTAAAGTGATGAAAGAAAAATAAAATTGTCAACCAAGAATTCTCTACCTGCAAAATTATCCTTCAGAAGTGAAGGAGATAGATATTAAGCCATTCCCAGATAAACAAAAGCAGAGGAGTTTGTTGCTATGCTAGTAGATCTACCCTACAAAAAATGCTAAAAGTAATACTTAAGGCTGAAAAGAAAGGACACTAGATAGTAACTTGAAGCTATATTGAGAAATAACACCAGTACCAGTAACAACATAGGTAAATATAAAAGCCAGTATTATTTTATTTGTGGTTTATAACTCCTATCTATCCCTCTGTAATTTGAAAGACAAATGCATGAAACAGTTATTATCAATCTGTGTTAATGGGCACACTGTATAAAAATGTAATTTGCAAAAATAACATAAAGGGAAATGGAACTCTACAAGAACAGAGTTTTTTAATACTATTGAAGCTAAGTTGGTATTTATTCAAACTAGGTTGCTGTAAATTTAAGATGTTAATTGTAATCTGCAGAGTGACCACTAAGAAAATAACTAGGTATGGTTCCATTTATATGAAATATCCAAAATATATGAATCCATAAAGACGGAAAGCAAATTAGTGATTTCCAGGGGCTAGAGGGAGGGGGCAGTGGGATGTGACTGCTTAATGGATAAGGGGTTTCCTTCCAAATGGGGTTATGAAAATGTTCTGGAACTAGGTAGTGGTGATAGTTACACAACATTGTGATTGTACTTAATACCACCAAATTTTACGCTTTAAAATGGTTCTGCGGTAAATTTTATGTTATGTACATTTTACCACAGTTTTTAAAAATTATAAAAACGTAAGCAGTATGGTACTGGCATAAGAATAGACACAAGGATCAATGGAATGAAATTGAGAGTCCAGAAATAAACCCACATATATATGGTCAATTTATTTTCATCAAGGGTGCCAAGACCATTCAGTGGTGAAATTATAATCTTTTCAACAAATGGTATGGGGTCAACTGGATATCACATGCAAAATAGTGAAGTTGGACCCCTACCTCACATTAATACAAAAATTAACTCAAAATTGATAAATGACCTAAATATAAAAGCTGAAACTACAAAACTTTTAGAGAAACAGGGGTGAATCTTCATGATCTTGGATTTGGTGATGGAGTCTTAGATACGACATCAAAAGCACAAGCAATAGAGAAAAAAATAGACAAATAGAACTCATCAATATTTAAAATTTCTGTACACCAAAGGACATTATCAGGAGAGTGAAAAGGCAGTGAACAGGATGAGAGAACATATTTGCAAACCCTATATCTGATATGTTTAGTGTATAGAATATATTGATATAAAGAAACTTACAACTCAACAACAGAAAGTCAAATAACCCAACTCAAAAATGGGCAAACGATTTGAACAGAGATTTCTCCAAAGAAGATAATACAGATGGCCAACAGACACATGAAAAGATGTTCAACATCATTAGGCACTAGGGAGATGTAAATCAAACCTCAATAACATACCACTTCACACTCACTAGGATGGATATAATTTTTTTAAAAAGGAAAGAAAAAGAAAATTGAGGATATGGAGAAATTTTTGAACCCTTTTACATTGCTGGTATTAATGCAAAATAGTGTAGCCACTGTGGAAAACAGTTTGGCCATTCCTCAAAAACTTAAACATAGAGGTATGATACGACTCAGCAATTCCACTCCCAGGTATATACCCAAAAAAACTGAAAGTGGATAGTCAAACAAATACTTGTACATGAATGTACATGGTAGCACTATTCACAATAGCCAAAAGGTGGAAGCAACCCAAATATCCTTCAGTGGATGAATGGATAAACAATTTGTGGTATATATACAATGGAATATTATTTGGTGATAAAAAGGAATGAAGTACTGATTGATGCTACAACATGGATGAACCTACAAAATTTGATATGTGAAAGAAGCCAAACCCAAAAGGCCCACACATTTTATGGTTAAATGGTTAAAATGGTGAATTTTATGTCATGTGAATTTTACCACAATCAAAAATAATAATAAACCTCCAAAGGAAAAAGTAAAGATGGACATAAAACTCCAAAGGAAAAAATAAAGATGGGCAAAGAAAGCTGTTTTAGATTAATGGAGATTAAAAAGACATGACAACTAAATGCCATTTATGATTGTGGACTACATCCTGGACTGGGGGGAAGATAGCTGTAAAGGAAATTATTGGGACAGTTCACCAAATTTGATAATAGACTGTGGATTAGATAATAGTATGTATCAGTATTAAATATCCTGGTTTTATAAAATGTATACTGTAATATGTAAGAGAATGTCTTTGTTCATAGGAAATATATACTGAAGTATTTAAGTGTAAAGGGGCATATGTCTCCAACTTTCAATATGGTGTAAAAGAAAATATGTATCTACATAAAATGAAAAGCAAATAGGGTGATAACATAAACTGTTAGTGATTCTGAGTAAAAAGCATATGAGAGTTCCTTATACGGATCTTTCCACTTTTATGAGTTTGAAAGTATATAAAAATAAAAAGTTGTGGACAAACTTGGATTTTTCTTTTTATCTTCTGAGCAGCAGCATAGTACAGATGGTTCTTAGAAAAATAATGTTAGATAGGCTTTTTTGGCTTATCTGCTTCATTTCAGTTTGTCCTTAGACTTTTGTCTGTTTCTCAACTTCTGGATCACAATATATTATTTATTTTATTTGCTTATAGCAGTCTCTCTGTAAGATTATTACATGATTAATATTGGTTACTCAGCTTCTATACAAATTTATTCTGTCTAGTAATGGTATGCCTTTGACAGCCTGTTCTCATTTTGTGTATTTTTTCTTGTTCACATGCTTTACTTTTGCAGTATCTTGGATAATGTTAAAAATGTACATTTTTTTTCTTTTGAGAAATTAAGATATTAACTTCCCAGTGAACAGCTTTGCTGCTCTTTTCATCCAATAGCCTTCTTTTGTCTGAAATTTGTGTTTAATCTATTGGTAGATGATCAAGTGTGATATGAGATCTAACCTTAATTGAACATATTGGACTGTGGGCTCATTTTTGGTTTTGGCTCAAAGACATAATCTCTAAATACTGCCAGGCCGGACCAGGCTTTCTGCCCATCACAAATGAGTCAGAATCACTTTCCTAAGTAGAAACTGCCATCAAAACCTCTTACCACTTTGCAGGCATTCAACTATGGATTTTTGCCTGTCCATGGTTACTGTTTCCTATTACAAGCAGGTATCCAGTAGAGGCTATTTTGAGTGGGTTTACTAAGAAGATCATGATGATTCATTTGGTACTTGTGTCTTCAATTGGTTAACCAGTTTTCTTTCCTTTGTGGTGTATGATGGGACCTTCACTAGACAGAGGTAACCTATTGGATAGTTGTGTACCTGGATGGTGGTGTGGTGGTGCTTGTTGGTTTAATTTTCATGATACTCCTCCCAAGGTTATGCTTGCAATGCTGCTTCTTATTTTGTGCTTGCATGATATTATTACTTTGATTGTGCTTTGTTGGTTTGGGTTTTTAAAACCTCCTATTTCTTTTTTTGGTACCCAGAATAATTCCTGAAATTTCTTTGGTTGGTCCAGAACTTATGGAAATGTGTTTCAAGTCTAACTCTTTGGTGGATCCTTTTCAGTTTTTGAAAGTATCTTCAATGTCACCACTAAGTTTATGGTTTGGTAGCAAATCAGAAAACAGGGTAAGTTTCCTTAAACACCCAGGAAGAGACTGCTTCCCAGATAGACCATTACTGAACCTGAGAATTAACTCTCTTTGTGAGCTTTATAGATTAAAGAAAATAAATACATACTTAGAGTGAAAGCTAAGTTTTGGGAGAGTTTCTTCAAATAGCTGAAATTTAGGAGCCTCCGCCAAGGTCACAGTAAATATGATTAAATTAACTCATGCCTAGTTTGGTGTGTGTCTGATTTGACATTATATTTCAGAGATGCTGTTTACTTTGTAAACTGTTCTACATTCCAAAACTAAGGTTCTTGGGGTTCATAAGGTAAAAGTTAAAATTAGTATTTCAGAAATTAGTTTTCTGAGCATTTGTGTGGGTGTTTACAATAGTTGCTTACCTCCTCATTTCTCATTACTAGTTGTATAGTTTCTCTTGGGCATTTAGAACTGATTTTATTTTAGTTTTTCATTTTTTTTTCTCTACCTTATATACCTCTATAGAAAAAGGTAAATTGTTTTTCAAACTAAGAGATAAAACCAGCCCTGAAGTGGGCCTGTTATATGTTAAATGGCTGGAGTTCATAAAATTGAAAATTTTATTCCATTGTTCACATTAAGCCAGTGTTGAAACAAACAAACAAAATCATCTTTTTTCTTATAATTTTAATCATCTTAAAAACTGTAAAGGATCCATTAATTTGGAATGGCCATCAGAGAAATGCTTATGATAAATAGCATAAAACTGTCAGATAAATGGTGATTCATCTCTAACTATTTATATTCTCATTCTGTTATATCTTCTTTTTATCTTTTGGTGGAACCCATACATTCAATAGAAAATTGCCCAGGAACGAGAAAAATTTGCTGATGAAGGCAGTATATTTTACACCCTTGGAGAATGTGGACTCATATCCTTTTCAGACTACATTTTCCTTACGACTGTTCTTTCTAGTAAGTATAAACTTTTCTTTTTATTCATTTATAGAGAATATATAGGACTATAAAAAGAGTTAAGTCGATTGGAGGGGGAAACAAGGCATGTTTGCAAAGTTAATGAATGATAAGTTACATCAAATTTCATTTCTTTTGAGTTCTCTGTAACTTGTATATAGAACCACCTGAGAAAGAGGAAGGAAAATAAAGTTAAAAGGTAAAGTAAAGAAAAAAAAAGAACAAAACTGTGAAGTCACATCTACTTTTAACTGTTTGAAGCTCAAGATAAATTATATATTGCCTGCTCCTCTAGCCCTCATTAATGTTTATACTTCCTCAGTAAAACACCTATTGATCTAGTATTTCCTCTACTAAAGAAGAAGATTGGCTCGGTTGTTCTAATTGTGTTGAATACTGATTTTTCAACCTTGGAAGATAACTTCTTAAAACACAGAACTCAAATTTGACTCATTTAGAGCACTGATGAATTTCTAATTTTTCTAAGCTAAACAATTTTGTTGATTATTATGCTACTATGAGTGTTCTTAGTATTATTTTCCTTTAGTGTGACTTTTTTTTAACCATTCAGAAAAAAAAAAGTATGTTTCTAGCTCTCTGTGTACATTCTATTAAAATCTACCTAAATTGATCCAAAGAGATCTGATTTATATATTTCAAAGAAGTGATTCTCAATTTTTTTTCCATGGGGGAACATATCAAACAAAAATAACCATATCTTCCTTCCCTTCTCCAGGCTAGGCATCTATAAAGATAAAACTATAAACAGTTTTCCAAACTTATGGTTACCAGTGGGGAAGGGGTGAGGAGGGATAAATTGGGAGATTGGGATTGACATATACACACTACTATATATAAAATAGATAACCAATAAGGGCCTACTGTATAGCATAGGGAACTCTTCTCAATACTCTGTAATGACCTATATGAGAAAAGAATTTAGAAGAGTGGATATATGCATATGTGTAACTGATTCACTTTGCTGTGCAGTGAAATTAACACAACATTGTAAATCAACTATACTCCAATAAAAATCTTTTTTAAAACTATAAACAGTTTTCAATAAATGACATACACGGTTCCTGCCATAGCTGTGACTACTCTTCACTCTTCTTCCCTCCAATTAACACTAAAATGAAGAAATATAGACTAATATGCCTTACCACAGCTGTCTTGGGCTACCAAAGTATCTGAATAAATTTGTAGTGGACCACTGCTCTAGCAACGTAGATGTGCATTGACTTGTTATGAAGATCCAAGATAGTAACCTAAGAGCACTTTTTTTATCTTAAATTGTGTATTATTAGTTATTATTTTGGTGTGTTTTTAAAACAGACTTCAGTTCAAAGTCTGGTCCCACCACTTATTACCTGTGATTAAGTGTCAGGAGAACCACAGCAGAATCTTCAGAATATTTTGCACATTGTATAGCTCCCTAAATTTAGGTTAAAAAAAAAAAAAAAAAAAGAAGGTCGCATTGACCTGTGAGTTCTGAAAACCCCTCCAAGTAGCTCTACAGGTCTGGGCACCTTTACTTACTGGTGCTCAGCTCCTGGCTCACCATGATGAGTAATTTACCAAAAAATGCTTAATATTACAATGTCATATACTTCCTATATTTGTCAGGAATGAGAAAATTATGATGATATGATTTTAAGATTTTCTCTTTATCACTAGTTTTAAGCCTTTTGATTATTATATGCTTTTAGTATTTGTCAGCCTTAGCACTGTTGATGTTTTAGGCAGGATAATTCATTGTTGTGAGGGCTGTCCTGTGCATTATAGGATGTTTAGCAGCATTCCTGGCCTCTACCCGTTAGATGCCAGTCACACACACTCTTCCCCTCCCAGTTGTGACAAACGAAAATGTCTTCAGAAATTGTCAAATGTCCCCGGGGGAGTAGGAATGAGGAGGAATAATCCCTGGTTGAGAGCCACAGATGTAGTTTTTAGCAGGGTTGTTTGGTTTCGGTATTATTACGTACCTCGAAATAGTGTTCTTTATGTTTCTTGTCTTGGGATTCTTTGAGTTTGGGGGTCTGTGGGTTTAATAATTTTCATCAAATTTGGAAAAATTTCAACTGTTATTTCATCAAATACTTTGCTTCCTCATCCTCTCCTTTGAGGACTTCAATTACACATATATTTTCCTCATATCAACCCTATAATGTTTGTAGTTTATTATCTTCATTTTGAAATTGAGGCATACAGAATATTAAAGAACTTGCCTCAAAAATCCCACAGTAAGTAGATGATTCAGGGTTTGAACCCAGGCTATCCCATCATATGGGCTCCTGTCACTTGGCTTTACTGCTGTGGTCACATTTTCAGCAGTGATAAGCCGTAGCTTACCATAGTGCCTTTTCTTTCTCTAAGGCTGGGCTGTGGAAAGGCTGGTCATAAAACTCTCCTGTAGATAATGGGCAGTTCAAGCATCCTTGCAATCTGAATGTTGTACACTGCATTGTTTACTTTATTTAACAAGACATGGAGGAAAATATGCCACAGAAATTACATTGAGACAAGTTATTTCCCACATTCTAATTGCTGCTAGGACGATAAGAAATGAGGCACTCAGTGGATCAACTTCTTTGTGGATAACAAGGAATCATTACATCTAAATACACTAAATTGTTCCCAGATTGTCCTGCAAGAAGGAATGCAGTTCTTTAAACATGAAAAGCTTTGCTAGGGAGTGGCTTGGGACTAGAGGAAGTGCATTAGCATATTTATTCATCTGTTACTCTGGTGGACAACATGGACCGTTCTTGAGATTTCCAGTGGAAAACCAGCCACAGCAACGTGAACAGCATAACTCAGATAATGCAAGACTGTTGTATTTCTAATTAGCTGGGAGTTTTTTCAAAATTAATAGACTCAATGATGTTCAAGAAATTGCCATCATTTTGAAGAATATAAACACTCTGCCCAAATGGACTGACACTTGGAACCTTTCAGTACTTTAGAAACTCTACCATGTTGTCTAAAATAAAATTCGACAACCTTATATAGTAAATTATTTGTTTTCTCTCATTTGATTCATGATTTGTCTCCTAAAAAAAAATTAAGAAAGCTGCTTTACTGGGACTTCCCAGGTTGTCCAGTGGCTAAAACTCCATGCTCCCATTGCAGGGGGCCCAGGTTTGATCCCTGGTCAGGCAACTAGGTCCCACATGCCACAACTAAGAGTTCACATGCCACAACTAAAGATCCTGCACACAGCAACGAAGATCCCATGTGCCGCAACTAAGACCCGGTGCAGGCAAACAAATAAATATTTTTAAAAAGGAAAAAAAAAGGAAAGCTGCTTTACTAAAAATGCATGTTATGCAGTGTAATTTCCTGCATTAAATAGAGTTAATTCTTCTTACTTAAACTTTTTAGAAGTTTCATTTTTTTAGCTAAACAAGAATTTTTGGGGCACACCCAGAATAACAACCAATTTGGCAGCAGTATCTTGTGCTTACAATAAGCAGTGGCATAAATTTCTCACTCTTCTTTGTATGTGCTTTGGATAATGGGGGCCTTCTTTGGCCAGCCTAAAATTTTAAATACCTTTTATCGTGTCATACACACACACTTATGCATACACATCTCCTAAATCCCTTTTTTACTTTCTTTTTTCTCCTTGGCACTTGTCACTATTTAACAGTCTATATAATTGATTTCTTCTAAAAAAAATTATGTAAGTTTCAGGTGTACAACATTATAATTCAACATCTTGCATACACTACAAAGTGATCACCATCACACGTCTAGTTACCATCCATCACCATACAGTTAACCCCCTTCACCCATTTTGCCTACCCTTCAACCCCCTTCCCCTCTGTTAACCACTAATCTGCTCTCTCTGAGTTTGTTTCTGCTTTGTTTCTTCATTTGTTTTTTTTAGATTCCATGTGTGAAGGAAATCATATGGTATTTGTCTTTCTCCATCTGACTTAACTTCACTTAGCATAATACCCTCAAGGTCCATCCAGGTTGCCACAAGTGGCAAGATTTCATCCCTTGTTATGGCTGAATAATGTTCCATTATATTTATATGTATACCATATCTTCTTTATCCAGTCATCCATTGATGGACACTTAGGTTGTTTCCATGGCATGGCTTTGTAAATAATGCTACATTGAACATAGGGATGCCTATATCTTTGCAAATCAGTATTTTTGTGTTCTTCAGATAACTACCCAGAAGTGGATAATTGATTTATCTTCTTTATTGTCCATCTTCCTACCTAGAATGTAACTGCCTGACAGTGATCATAGGTTTGTAATGATATTCGCTACAAATTTGTAATGATATTCATCACAAACATATCTACTGTATAAAAAGCATTGTGGCAGGGCTTCCCTGGTGGCGCAGTGGTTGAGAGTTCGCCTGCCGATGCAGGGGACACGGGTTCGTGCCCCGGTCCGGGAAGATCCCACATGCCGCGGAGTGGCTGGGCCCGTGAGCCATGGCCGCTGAGCCTGCGCATCCGGAGCCTGTGCTCCGCAACGGGAGAGGCCACAACAGTGAGAGGCCCGCATAACGCAAAAAAAAAAGAAAAAAAAAAAAAAGCATTGTGGCAAAGTAACAGAGCAAGAATTTTTTTTTCAATTTTCTCCAAAAGGAAGTTTATCAAACATGAGACTTGACTTTGCTGTTTATATCCTGAATTGAGAGCCATTCTTTTAGCCATTGATGTCCTCAGTCTGCATCCAGTACCAATGGAGTGAGGGAAACATGTTTTTAAATTAATCTACTTCTAAATAAGCTTTCTTATAAAAAGTATATATACTTTCTAATAACTACAAGTTTTCTTATAATTCAGAATTCACATATTTGTATCCCCCTCTTACCCTAATCCATAAATTCTATTGCTTCATACCTTATCTCTCTGATCAGGTTTGAAGGATTAACTTGAAGAGTTGTCAACATGAGCCATAGCATCTGTATTAAGTAGAATATTAAGTATTTACTAAATAACTACTCATTAATAAAATTCAGATTCATTCTAGGGAAGATAAAGAGACTGTTAATAATAATTATTATTAAATAATTTCCAAAGAGCCTTTGATCCTTAAAGTAGGTTAATAGGAATTGAATGAGAACACAGAAGCATGGCTTAGTTCTCTGCACTAACCAACTACAACATTAGCGATGGTCTTAAATCTTATAGTAGAAGTCAGAGATTTTTCTCCATAACTAGGTACAGAGAAAGGTCGTCAAGGTTTATCTTGAATGCTATATATTATTTATTGATTTGGATCATTCAATAGCTAATGCTAAGATTCACTAGGTTATGATAATATAACTTAGAATCAGGATCTTTGCCACTGACAGTTATGAAATATTTATTTTTTGTTCTTTGTCTTCACACATTTTCTAACTAAAGTTATTGACCCTGTGGGCTAATAACATAAAAACAGTTCTAGATAGCTTGAGGAGACAATAATAAAATGATCAAAAAGTTGATTATTAAGCATTCTTACTATTTACTATTAATCTTTGAAAAACCACCAGAAAAATCAAAAGCAAAAAATGCTACGGCATGTTCAGTACCTAGGAACAGACCTAATGAAAATCAGGCATAGGTCAATGTGTTCTGATTTTGATTCCCTCTTTATATTTGAAGGAATTAGTAGAGAAATTTAATTAAGTGGGTTTTCACTGTAGGAGAATTCGATTTACTGACAAACTACATCCTCACTGTGATGCATCTTTCTCACAAATATACAAGCCTTTTGGGAAATTACAACAGCATTCAAGTGAAAGTTTATAATATTTTATTCCTCTTGCCATATTGAAGTCAAGAGCTGATCACAAAATGTATGTGGCTTAGAGATAGCGGTACCATTCTGTGCCATTCTGGCTAATGAAAATGTTATAGAAGTTATAGATGAAAATAAGTTTTTCAGGTTGAGTGAGTCTGTTGAAAAATATGGGCAAGGACTGTTGGTGGGAATATAACTTGATCCAGCCACTATGGAGAACAGTATGGAGGTTCCTTAAAAAACTAAAATTAGAACTACCATACAACCCAGCAATCCCACTACTGGGCATATACCCTGAGAAAACCATAATTCAAAAAGAGTCATGTACCACAATGTTCATTACAGCTCTATTTACAATAGCCAGGACATGGAAGCAACCTAAGTGTCCATCAACAGATGAATGGATAAAGAAGATGTGGCACATATATACAGTGGAATATTACTCAGCCATAAAAAGGAACGAAACTGAGTTATTTGTAGTGAGGTGGATGGACCTAGAGACTGTCATACAGAGTGAAGTAAGTCAGAAAGAGAAAAACAAATACTGTATGCTAACCCATATATATGGAATCTAAAAAAAAAAGAAAAAAGAAAGAAAGAAAATGGTCAGAAGAACCTAGGGGCAAGACAGGAATAAAGATGCACACCTACTAGAGAATGGACTTGAGGATATGGGGAGGGGGAAGTGTAAGCTAGGACAAAGTGAGAGAGTGGCATGGACATATATACACTACCTAATGTAAAATAGATAGCTAGTGGGAAGCAGCCGCATAGCACAGGGAGATCAGCTCAGTGCTTTGTGACCACTTAGAGGGGTGGGATAGGGAGGGTGGGAGGGAGGGAGATGCAAGAGGGAAGAGATATGGGGACATATGTATATGTATAACTGATTTACTTTGCTATAAAGCAGAAACTGACACACCATTGTAAAGCAATTATACTCTAATAAAGATGTTAAAAAATTAAAAAATTAAAAAAATATATGGGCAAGGCAACATACTGAGATCTGTTAACAGATCTAAGGCAGTTACAAATCTGTTCTATTGACACATCAGAGTTGGGAAAGTTATAGAGAAAATTTGGTTTAGCTATTTTCTGTGTAATTTTTGTGTCTAGGATTATCTGTCATTGCCTAATTGATATTATGAAGGGTAAGACAAAGCAGAAGAAGGTTAATCTTATTCAGTGGTATTTTACCCTATAAAAAGTGCTTAGAACTTCAGAAAGACTCATTTGCATGCCGTAAGGCCAAAAGTATTATATTTCACTGTGTTGTTTACCATTAACTTCTTTCGCTAGCATAACCTGTTCTTATGGTTAACTCATTGATTTTATAATAATGTAGCTTCTATCAAAACAATAAAATAATGCATTTAAATATATTAAATGTTTATGAAGTTAAATTCATTTTGAGCTAGAGATTTATTTGAATGTGTCATTTCAGTAGAGCCCGTTGTTACAGAAAGTTGAAGCATTTACATCTTTGTATCAACAACCACACAAGAATTTTGTTCACATTAACAAGAAATAAGTGGTGTATGTGTTTAACTCTCTCAAATCTCCTTGTGAATATACTAGAAGATCAAACTATTTCATCTGCAAAAGGAAGTTTATCTTTTGGGAACAATTGCTTGAGATTTGTTCTGAGGGTTCACAAGGCGAAGGGGAGAACAGAGACTAAAGAAGCAAATTGTGGCTTATACAAAAATAAGGTCTAAATGTATTTTGACTGTATCTTGAGGAAGATTTTATAATTTTACACCCATTAGAAAATCAGTTCTTATTAGCCTTTTCATGCTTTTTATGAATAGTTTTATTTGAATTGATCCATTTTCATTTTTTAAAAATTGTAATATTGTAATAATTCTGATAAAATTCTAATATTGACCTAAAATCTTACTGAAATCTGGTTGTGATCACATGATTTCTATAGCTATACCCTTTCAATACAAGTAGTCAAGATGGGCCTATTTTCTAAAAACAAGAGTATTTTTTTTAATTTTATTTATCTTTATTTTTGGCTGCGTTGGGTCTTTGTTGCTGCATGTGGGCTTTCTCTAGTTGTGGCGAGCAGGGGCTACTCTTTCTTACGGTGTGTGATCTTCTCATTGGGGTGGCTTCTCTTGTTGCAGAGCATGGGCTCTAGGCATGTGAGCTTCATTAGTTGTGGCACACGGGCTCAGTAGTTGTGGCTCCCGGGCTCTAGAGCACAGGCTCAGTAGTTGTGGCGCACGGGCTTAGTTGCTCCGTGGCATGTGGGATCTTCCCGGACCAGGGCCTCAAACCCGTGTCCCCTGCATTGGCAGGCGGATTCTTAACCACTGTGCCATCAGGGAAGTCCCAACAAAAGAGTATTGAGTGAGGTAATTAGGAGTGTTTTCTGTACGCTCTATGAGCTGATGCTGCCACTAAAATTATTACTATGTCTGCATACATTTTGTCTTCTCTTGAATGGCTTATATTGGCCTGTAAAGCTTTCTGCCACTTTTCCAGGGAGCCCCTTCTCTGTGATATATGAGATTCATATAGGAGCTCTAGAACAGAGAAGAGGAGGAGGTCTGCCCTTGGTTTTCTTTCTCTGCTCCTTAGGTTCTCGGAAAGGAAGGCCTAACATGGGAAGGCTTCCCTCTTTCTTAGGTCCCATTTATCAATGGGAGAAAATTCCTGAAGCAAGAAAAGTAAAACTCCAAAACAGGCTAAATTCTCTGCCTTCTAGAAAGTACCCTAACCTATAACATTATTTATCTATTATTTATTATAATATTATTATTATT
Organism: Mesoplodon bidens; assembly: GCF_964165515.1. NCBI lineage: Eukaryota > Metazoa > Chordata > Mammalia > Artiodactyla > Ziphiidae > Mesoplodon > Mesoplodon bidens. Next base: position 169,693,150 of record NC_138176.1, read on the forward strand.
ATAGCATATCTCAGCTAAGATTTCACTTGTTTTAAACATCAGAATTTTAAAAACTTTTTTACATTGAACTGTGAATGAATTATGGTACCGCATAACAGCTCCAGAGGTATTTGTTAATTCAAAGGAATCTCTAATCGATGCAAGTTTAGACAGTGTCTGTGTTATCACTAAATAATATCTTGAAGTAGGAACTATGCCGTATGGCTTTGAATCTCCAAAGTACCTAACACTGTATCTTACTAATACTAGTCATTCCAAAAATATTTGAATGAAAGGATATTTGGGATGTGGCTTCTTTGGGTCTCTTCTAGGTAGAAAGGAGGCCCAGCCACCCATCCATCTCCATACATTACAGTGTCAAATGGACCTCAGTTTACCTTCCTGCCAGAGTCTTCCCTTCATTTCCCAAGAACAGATTATAGAAACTTCCCTTCTTATAACTCACCTAACATCTGTCCTATCCTCCTCCACCTCTACCACGTCTTGTTTTGTTTATGATTGGGGTGGCTCTGTAGGAATTCAGCCCTCAGTAATTGATGATGTGTAAAAATCTTTGCTGTGGTCTATGAGTCCCACTTTTTTGCATTGTTTGCCTCTTAGAAGCTGGACTGGAGTCAAATGTATCTGTCCATTCTATATGTCTGACTTTTCCCAAAACCCCACAACTTAATAGTATTTGGTTATACTTAGGCTTCATGATGTGTTGCTTACCTATTCCTGGAATAGCTTTAGAAAATGCTTATTTGTTATGCTGAAGAATTTGAAGGTGCAAAAAGGAAACCAGGGAAAGAAATACTGGTTGTCATGGAATGGTTTACCTAATCACTATCCCTTCTGGAGAAGGTATCCAGCCCAGTATCTGGCACATAATAAGTACTCCATGTATATTTGTTGGTTAAGTATCTAAGAATTTTTCTGAGTAGTTACTTTAGTATACATACTAAAATTTTATATTGCTCCCAGTACCCTTAGCGTCCTGCCTAGTATTTAAAACTTCTAAAATAATAGCTATTCTCTATCTATATATACACGATGAAAGCTAGAAAATTAATTAGAATAGAAAATTATTTTCTATTTGGACACTAAACTGAAAAGTAAAATAGTTTTTTGGGTGAACACCAAACTAAGTCACATGTAAAGTGGGTCCTTCAAAATGAGCATAAATTAAGTATCAAATATCCAATCTCTTTTTTAAGGCAGCTAATTGTAAGCATGTATTCATTAAGTTGTATCTTGGCATAAGTGTGGCTGTTGTTAAGCACATGGAATGGAATGAAACCACATAGAATGAAATGAATGTCAAGCAGATGATTATTTTTTTTTTTAGATCTCTGAAGATAGGGGTGGGGAATCTATCACACAGGCATATGTAACTTGGGCATAAAAATAGTAACATACATTTGAAGAAAATATATTTCGAAAGAAGAACGTGACCTTAATACAAGGCTAAAACACTGGCATGTCTTTTAGAATTTATCTCCCCAGAACTCTTGGGGAATCAAAGCTTTTTGACATCTCTGGCATTGAATACTCTTCCTGTAGCACAACTGTCAAATAACAGTGTTAAGGAAGAGCAATTTAAATGAAGAACTGTTTCTGGCAGCTCTCTGAAGGCCATCCAGTAAGTCAGGCTGAGATATAACTCAAAGACAGGTCATGTACTGTGAACTGTGAACATTAGCTATTTCTTTTCTTCAGGTGTAAAATTTTATTTAGAGATATATAGATAAATATATAAGCATATAAATTTTATATATAGATATAAAATATTTTAGAATCAGGGCTGAAATGTATTTTCTAGAAAAGATGTAAATGGAAGAAGAGCAGTAGTTCGAAGGAATAAGTGTCTATACAGCTAAAACCTTGCTGAAGGAATTCAGAAACATTTCACAATCTTATGCAGTTTTTAAACTCAGGTTTTTGACAGGTAGTGTTTCATATTATTTAGAAAACCTTGCCAGTTGACATTAAATAAATAAATCACACTGAGACACAATAAAGAATAAAGAGCTCTATCTGTAGCTATTGCTGGCGGTAAGCTCATAGTAACGTCTTTTGTGGTTTCTTTCATTGTCTTAGGATTTTCAAATAAAAGCAAGACTAAGTCAATATGAATTTTAAGTCTGTTCTAAGAATATATGTTAAATTTCTCATTGTTTTTTCCTTATGGCCAAAATCTGTTAAAGTAGAAACATGGGTCTTCCAACCAGATCCTTCTAATTAGTGCTGCTAGGAATAGCAACTTAATTCCCTTCCTCCTACCCCATATTCATGGGGTCCTGGCTACCCTGTGGCTGACTGTAGACCTGTAAATCAAAGGTTATGGGTTTGTCTAGGAACTATACAAAGTGTAGGCATTGTGGCTGTACCTTGCATCTCAGGCAGCTTTACCACCTGGTCTACCCTACAGTTAAACTAGCTTAGACTTGGGCTTAGTCCTCAAAACTACATGGAGTGATGAAGTCTTTCCTAAACTGAGATCACTCTCAAAGGTCTAAAGGACTCCAAGAAACTAGGATAAAGATTAGTATTGTTTACCTCTTTTGAAGGGGCGATTAGTTGTTCCTCCTCTCATTTGACTACCAAATCCATAGTGTACCCAAAGCTCTTTGTGCATCAGAATTAACTATTGGAATGACACTTAAATTTAATTGACAGTATAGTGTTGGTGAATGTATAAAATATTAAGATGCTTTTTTAGAATCTTGGCAGTGTTTCCCAAACACTTTCATTAAGTGCTTACACTTTGGCCCAGCAATTGCAATTCTACAAGTTTAGACTAATAAAATGATCACATGTATAATGATGTTGTTGGTCAAAAAATAAATTGGGAAGAACTCAAATATCAAACAGATGGCTGAACAAATTACAATAAATCTATGCAATGAAATTTAATACAGCACTTCATATATGTAATGCAGAGATTTATTAGCATAGAAAACTGTTCACAATATAGTGATGAGTCAGAACATACATATTGCATGATTCCATTTTGGGAAAAGAAAAACTGTGTGTGTGTGTGTCGAATGCGTGTGTGTTTTTTTTCAATAGCCTGAATATTTGCATTTCATCTGTCAGCAAATTCTGTCAGCTCTACTTTGAAATAATCCAGAATCCCACCATAAAATCACATCATCCCTCTGCTCAAAATCCCCCAAGGCTTCCATTCTCGCTTGGATTTTAATCTCGAAGTAAAAGCCAAAGTCATTACAGTGGCCTTCAAGGTCCTATGTGCTCTCGCCACCACCATCCCTCTCAAGGAAAACACAGATATCAGTGGGCACTAGAATTCTCTACACTTTTTTTCTTTTTTCCTTTTTCTTGTTCTTTTAGCCTTTTTCCTTTTTATTTTAGACACAGTGGAGAAAGGATAGCTACTCTATTGCTAATTAACAACAATAGTTAAGGATGTTTGGGATGATAGCCATAGTTTATTAAGCTTCTCTAATGGTTCTAAAACTTTTTCCTTTTTTTAAACACCTCTTAAAATTAATTATTTTTTGTGTTTGAAAGCCTGTCTTTCAGTCATGTCTAGGTTGACTGGTACTATAGAATTCCAAAAGTTTATTTTACTGGTACCTTGATGTACAGAAATAAAAAAAGAAAAGATGTTAGATTCTTATAGTGAAAAAACATAGAGGCTTAGAGTACAGTTAAATGTATTTATGTATCTAGAATCCCTCCATGGGCCAAATACGTTGCACATCTAATCTGTTATTTAGGAGCAAATTAGATACATTAACGCTATGAAGCCCCTAGACAATTATATAATTAACTGCAGTCTTTGTGTCATTCATCTGTCACAGAGTTGCTTTTAAGCTGAGTGAATATGAATCTATGAGAGAGGGGGTATTCGATGCCTCACATTAAGAAAAGCAATGATGCAAAATCTAGACTTATAAAGCAGATAAATTAAACCATAATTATTTTCTCCACAGAAGGAGTCACTGCAATGTTTCCTTCAATAGTTTCTTTTCAAGTGTAGTCTAAATATAAAGTAATACTTAACTCTTTGATTCTAATGAGAAGAAATTGTCTCATAGACCTAAGAGAATAACAAATCACATGTTGGGGATTGTTGCAAAATAGTGCATAATTCAACTTGTTTCAGCACCCAGAGGTGAAAATATTCAAAGCAGAGCATAGTTTTATCCTAACACCATTATTCTCACAGATGAAGTTACCTGTCTTCTTTTTTTTCTTTGTTCTATTTAAAATATTTATTAAATTATTCACATTCAGACTATAATACAGCTTGAAGAAAACAGAGTGAGTTTGGAATGTTTAATTATTAAGCATTTTATAAATGACTCTTGATATGCTGTTAGTAGTTAGTGCTTTTTAAAGGAATTTTTAAAAAACTAATATCAGTGATAACTTCATGCATCTTGGACCTTTAGGCTAAAGCCTAATTCTTTTTTTTTTTTTTTCTTTTTTTTTGGCTGTGCCATGTGGCTTATAAAATCTTAGTTTCCCAACCAGGCATCAAACCTAGGCCCTTGGCAGTGAGAGTGGTGAGTCCTAACCCCTGGCCCACCAGGGAATTCCCTAAAGCCTAATTCTTTCTTAGAATAACTAGTGAGGTAGTTAGAGCCTTAATTATTACACCCACTGGGTGAGTTGGAGAACTGAAATTAGAGAAGTTGTCATGTGTTCAAGATATTTACGAATACTAAGGGAAAATACTCTCCTCTGTTATGGAACTGAGAGCTCTTTTCATTAAAATAATTGTTTGTAAATAGGGTTGCCAAATTTAGCAAGTAAAAATACAGAACACAAATTGAATTTTAATTTCAGATAAACAATGGATAATTTTTTAAGTTTAAATATATTCTACGTTCTATTTACAAACCACAGTCCACAAAAAACATTAGGTCTGCAGAGTCCATTTATGGAATTCCTTGGTGGGAGGAAGAGAGAAGGTAGGCAAGGCTCAGGGTTTCCTCATCCCTTTCCCTGTTCAGTCAGAAAGGTTATAAGCTTTTACATAAAATTTTCTTTGATGAAAGTTCTGAGTCAAAAAAGAGTTTAAGAAAAAAAAATTTAATGCTAGAAGACTTCTTGACTTCACAGTGTGGCAAGAGTTTTGATATGAAAAAATAAGAGTTTCAACATAAGTGGATGCATACATCTGCTGAGAATCAAATGAAACCTACAATTTACAATTTTAAAGCAATTACCTCTGCTGATTTGAAAAGGAAAAAAAAAATTGTAACCAGAAGGTATATCTTTTACATGTTTATGTTTATTTGTAACCAGGATGAAACATATTTTATAAAGCAACTATATTAGAATCAATCAGGAAATATGTGTATATACAGATACACATATGATATGCGATATCATATGTCACGTGCATTTTAGGATATACATCTATAGATTTTGATATAGATCCTCTGTGTGTATGATATAGGATGTACCTAAATAAGAATAAATATGATAAGATGTCATATTCTATATATAGAAATATGGCTGTTTGAATAAAAGAAAATCTATTTTCCTTTATTTCTAGCCAAAATAGAGGGTTCTAATAGAACCCTCAAAACAAAACAAGTTACCTACACTTTTAAAAAGAAATCTATTTGGGTTCACCTACTGCAAATTAGCAGCATAAACCATACATTGTCATCTATTTATTCCCAAGACTTTAAGAAATTTATTTTGAATTCTTAGGAAAACAACAGAGGTAGTGAAGATTTTATCTGAAATCAGAGCAAATTATTCTGGTAGTTTGGGCAGACTGTAAATAGTGCTTTCTCTTTGGGCTCATTGGATTGACCTATGCACCAATAGTGACACCCTTTAAAAATGGACTCATTTCAGTATATAAAATAATACAGTGATTCCTGTTTATGTTACTATAGCAACACTAATCTATCCATTTTCATAAAACTATTTCATGTTAGAGATAAAAAGACAGTCATGACTTGACCAAGTTCATATCTAGCATTAGGGGCAAAAATGGGGTACTTTTGCTCTAATACTTATAGGTATTTATGAGGAACAGAGATTCAAAAAAAAAAAAAGAGAGAGGGGAGGACAGGAGACTAAGAGTGGTACTGTGTATCATAAAGAAGCATCTGTCTCCAGATGTTATGCTGTATCATATACAGTCTCTTTCCGGGACAGTGCCTGAGCAGCTGTGTTCCTGAGGCTGAGAATCCAGGTCCCTGAAGTTCCCGTTCTAATTTTTGATCTCAGGAAAACAACATTCTTGCTTAGAGACTGAGGAGAAGAAAGAATGTGTAGCAAATTTCCACAGATGACAGTAATGACTCTCTCACCTGTTGAGCCCCTTGGGCTTGCTACCTCTGGAGATGGTGGGTGAAGCCCTCTTGGATCCTGACTCTGCAGTATTGCTTTATGAGTGTCCATACTTTGCATATTTCTTTTTCTGGACTGGGTCTGGAAACCCGCCAGAGTTGGACTGGGTCCGATGTCAGACTCACCTGTGTTTTTCTTTATGCTGAATTCATCAGGAAATCCTTCCCTGGCCTTTTATAGGACTAACCCAGCTCATAATTCTGTTTTGTGCTTGGCTGCACAGACTTTCCAGCAGTGGAACGTTGGACACATGGGGCTTCTTTCTTCCCTGGGTTCTCTCCACAGATGGAAGCCCTTAGATCTCTACCAAGACAAATTGAGAGGAAAATACTGGTCTTTGGTGAAATGTCAAGGTAGACTAAGTTCTCTGCCTTCTAGGAATTTCTTCATCCAAAAAAATTTATTTTCCCTTTCATTGTGCAAAGGGAACACCAACACACATACTACTGGTACTATCTAGTCTAAATGTAATCTAAAATAAGTTCTAGTGGGAAAACTCACAGGCAGAAAAGCAGCAAAATTACCCAGTCCCCATCCACATGCTATTTAGCAGAAGAAAGTGCTTAGACACAGCCGAAGCACATCAGGGAGAGGGCTCTAAGAAAAAGATGGTGCCCCCCTGACTCTCTCTGTAATTATTAGGATGAGGGCAGGGAACATCTAGGAACATCCAGGAGTTGTGTAACAACAGGAGCATCCTGATTGACAAAGTGGTCTTGTTAGAAAGAGGGAGCTTCCTGCTGTACAGGTGGCATTAGCCTTTCTTTCGTTGAGCTAATTCAGATCTACAAAGACAGCTTTTTGCTACGCTACCAAAGGAATATATCTATTTGTCCCTTTTCACCCTGCCTTTCAAAAAAAAAACAGTTTCCTTTCTCATAATACAACAAATTTAGGTCAAAAAATTTTGAATCCTCATATTAAATGAATTCACACTAAATTATAAATGACCTATAAATTCCTGTAATAGTTCTAGAAATATTTTCAAGAAGACACTTGCAAAGCCATAAGATTCCCTAAATGGTGAGGTCCATGCAGTGGACGTGATAGTAGTGTAATAAAGTTTTTGAAAATAGGGATATGACCTGATGTTGAAATCTCAGAAACTTCTTTAAACATAAATGGAGACCCAGAAGTGGATTCACCAGAGTGAGGTTTCCACTTGGTGATATCACAAAGATGACGGAATTGGAGACCTCAGCCTCCATTCTCCCACAAAGATCAACAGTTAGCTGTCTACAAACAAAAACAGCTCTGGGAGAGCTCTGGAGTCGACTTAAGAGACTTCGTGAACACAGCAGAATGAATAATTTGGGAATATCCACACAAAAAGGAGGGAAAAACAGCTCCATTTACGTGCATCTTCCCAACCACACAAAGGACTCACTTCAGTTTCACCCAGAGTCCAGCAAAACTGAGACATATAGAGATGGCTAGGAATAAGGAAGAATAGCAAGAATACCAATGTAAGCCATGCAGTGGGAACGTCAGGATTGCCAGAGACATGCTCTGTAGAAGACTCCAGCACCTTTCCCCACTAAACAAACCAATGTCCAGTACAGCTGCCACAGACTTCTGCAGCTTTCACTGGTTTTTATCCCACAGGTATTTGTACTCGCTGGCACCAGCTCCAGAGTCTCTCCCCAGCCCCTGCTCCACTGGAACCTGGGACCCACACCAGGAGCAAGTCCAGGCTTCTGAGGCTACACAAATGCAAGACTCCAGCCTAGACCCCTACCACTGTGCACATGCTCAGGGCTAACCCCTGCAGCTATGCCCTTGCATGCCGCCAACCTCCATTGCCACGTATGCACCAAGGAACGATCCTAAAGCCACGGTAGTGCATGCTGACTGCCAGAGCCACCACAGCCTGAAGTGTGTCTGCAGTTGGCCCTGGCCCTTACTGCTTGCTTTGGCCTCCACCACTGCACGTGTGTTTGCAGCCGACCTCTGTCACTACACAGGCACCTGTAGCTGGCCCCTACAGCCAAGTGTGTGTACACCACTGGCTCCAACTTCTACCACTGTCTACCCTGGTCCCTACCTGCTGGACCTAGAGGTGTCACCCAAGGGCCCCAACAGCCCTTGCAGCCTCTATGGACCCCCTGCAGTGCTCGCCAAGAACTACACAGTTGTTGATGCTGTGGACTCCATCTGTCTGAGCCAGTGAGTCACCATGTCCCCCCTGGACCCAGAGATGCCACACACCCCTGCACTTGGCACCCTGCACCACTAGGCCCAAGATCACAGCACACTCCAGTGTGCCCCCATCCTCAGGTGAAGGCTTTCCTTTACCAAAGTCAGCTCATAAAGTCTGGAAAAGATGACTGCTTCTTCAAATGTGCAGACACCTACACCAGGCAATGGGGATCATGAAGAATCAGGGAAAGAAACATTACTCCACCAAAGGAACACAGTAAACTTCCAGTAACTGACCACAAAGAAATGGAGATACAGGAATTGCCTGGCAAAGAATTCAAAATAATTGTTCTAAACTTGCTTAGAGAGCTATAAGAGAACACAGATAAATAATTTAACAAAATCAGGGGAAAAAAACAAAATGAGAAGTTCAACAAAAGATAGAAAACAAAAAGAAGCAAACAGATATTGGAGGTGAAGAATATAATAATTGAAATGAAGAATTCAATAGAGAGTTCAGCAGTCTGAACCAAGCAGAAAAAAAGTATCAGTGAGTCAAACACAGATCATTTGAAAACATCCAGGAGAGGAACAAAAAGAAAACAAAATGAAAAGGAAGGAAGAAAACCTACTAGACTTATGAGACACCATTAAAAGAAACAATCTAGGACTTCCCTGGTGGCGCAGTGGTTAAGAATCCACCTGCCAGTGCAGGGGACACGGGTTCAAGCCCTGTTCTGGGAAGATCCCACATGCCGTGGAGCAATGAAGCCCGTGCACCACAACTACTGAGCCTGCGTGCCACAACTACTGAAGCCCGCGTGCCTAGAGCCCGTGCTCCACAACAAGAGAAGCCACCACAATGAAAAGCTCGCGCACTGCAACGAAGAGTAGCCCCCGCTTGGTGCAACTAGGGAAAGCCTGCATGCAACAATGAAGACCCAATACAGCCATAATTAATTAATTAATTAATTTTAAAAACCTACACATCATTGGAGTCCTAGAAGGGGAGGAGAGAAAGGTGTAAAAAGCTTATTTAAAGAAGTAATGGCTGAGACCTTCCTGAACCTTGGGAGAAAGTAGGACATCCAAGTTCACAAAGCTAATAGGCCACCCCAAAATTTCAAAACAATCTTCTCAAAGACAGATTATAATGAAACTGACCAAAATCAAAGACAAAGACAGAATTTTTAAAGCAGCAAGAGAAAAAAAGAAATGTCTCATACAAGTGAACCCCAGTAAGCCTATCAGTTGAATTCTCAACAGAAACCTTGCAGGCCAGGAGAGAACAGAATGATATATTCAAAGTGCTAAAAGAGGAAATCTGCCAACCAAGAATACTTTACCCAACAAATTTGTCCTTCAAAAATGAAGGCAAGGGGCTTCCCTGGTGGCGCTGTGGTTGAGAGTCCGCCTGCCGATGCAGGGGACACGGGTTCGTGCCCCGGTCCGGGAAGATCCCACATGCTGCAGAGTGGCTGGGCCCGTGAGCCATGGCTTCTGAGCCTGCACGTCTGGAGGCTGTGCTCCGCAACGGGAGAGGCCACAACAGTGAGAGGCCCACGTACCGCAAAAAAAAAAAATGAAGGCAAGATAAATACTTTCCCTAATAAAAGCTGAGGCTCTTCATTACCACTAGATCTGCCTTAAAAGAAATGCTGAAAGGAGTTCTTCAAGCTGAAATGGAAGGAAACTAACTAATAACATGAAAATATACAAAACACTGATAAAATTAAGTAGATAGCCAGATTCAGAATACTCTAATGCAATATGGTGGCATGTTAACCACTTAATTCTAATATGGAGGTTAAAGGACAAAAGTGTTAAAATTAGCTATAGCTACAATAATTTGTTAATACACAATATAGAATATGTGTGTTGTGAAATCAAGAACATAAAATGTTGGGGGGGGCGGGTAGAATTTTTGTATGCAATCAAAATTAAGTTATCGGCTTCAAATAGACTGTTATAGCTACAAGATGCTTTGAGTAAGCCTCATGGTAACCACAAAATAAAATCCTATAGTAAATACACACAAGATAAAGAGAAGGGAATCAAAGTATACCACTACAGAAAGTCATAAATTCACAAAAGAAGACAACAAGAAGGGAAGAAAGAACAAAGGAACCACAAAGAAAAAAATTTAACAATCTAGCAATACTAAATCCTTACCAATAAGTCGATTAAATTGTCTAATCAGAAGGTGCAGAGTTGCTGAATGGGTTAAAAAAAAAAAAACCCAACTCTGTGCTGCCTACAAGGTACTCATTTCAGCTAAAGGGAATACATAGGTTCAAAGTGCAGGGATGCAAAAAGATATTCCACACAAATGAAAACCAAAAGAGAGCAGGGGTAGCTATACTTAGATCAGACAAAATAGACTTTAAGTCAAAAACTATAGCAAGGGATAAAGAAGGTCATTATATAATGATAAAGGGGTTAATTCATTCAGATAATATAACAACTTAAATATGCACAAACTCAACATCAGAGTACCTAAGTATATTAAGCAAGTACAAACAGATCTGAAGGGAGTAATTGACAACAATACACTAATAGTAGGGAACTCCCATATCTCACTTTCAACAGTGGATAAATCATCCACACAGAAAATCAATAGGGAAACATTGAACTATACTTGAGATCAAATGGACCTAACAGACATTTAGAAAACATTCCATCCAAAAGTACAATGTACATTCTTCTCAAGTGCTCATGGACATTCTCCAGAATAGATGATATGTTAGGTCACAAAACAAGTGTCAGCAAATTTTAAAAGATTGAAATCATATCAAGTAACTTTTCTGGCCACAGTGGTAAGAAACCAGAAATCAATAGCAAGAGGAAATTTGGAGAATTTACAGATATATGGAAATTAAATAACACACTCCTGAACAACCAATGAGTCAAAGATGAAATCAAAAGGGAAATGAAAAATATCTTGAAACAAACAAAAATGGAAACAATGTACTGAAACTTATGGGATGCTACAAAAGCAGTGCCAAAAGAGAAGCTTATAGTGATAAATGCACACATTAAGAAAAAAGAAAGCTCTCAAATAAATTGCCTAACTTTACACCTCAAGAAACTTAGAAGAACAAGAACAAACTAAGCCCAATCCTACAGAAGGAAGGAAATAACAAAGATCAGAGAAGATATAATTGAAATAGAGAATAGAAAATTTCAATGAAACCAAGAGTTGATTTTTTGAAAAGATAACAAAATAGACAAAACTTTACTAGACCAGAAAAAAAAAGAGAGAGATGACTCAAATAAAATTATAAATGAAAGAGGAGGCATCACAAATGAACCAAAGAAATACAAAGGATCTCAAGAGGCTACAGTGAGCAGTTATACACCAACAAATTGGACAACCTAGAAGAAATGGATGAAGTCCTAGAAACATACAACCTATCAAGTTTGAATCACAAAGAGGTAGAAAATTTGAACAGGCCAATAACAAATAAGGAGATAGAATCAGTAATCCAAAACTTCCCAACAAAGAAAAGCCCAGGACCAGATGTCTTCATGGGTGAATTCTACCAAATATTTAAAGAAAAATTAATACCAATTTTTCTCATAATCTTCAAAAAATTGAAGAGAAGGGAGCACTCCCAAACTAATTATATGAAGCCAGTACTACCCTAAAACCAATGCTAACAAGGATAATACAAGAAAAGAAAACCACAGACCAATATCCCTGCTGAATATATTTGCAAAAATCCTCAACAAAAATATTAGCAAATCAAATTCAACAGCATATTAAAAGTCATACACCATGATCAAGTGGGATTTATCCCTGGAATGTGAGAATGGTTCAACATAACGCAAATCAATCAATGTGTTACACCAGTTAATAAAATGAAAGGCAAAAAAAATCATGATCATCTCAATAAAGGCAGAAGAAGTATTTGACAAAATTCAACATCCTTGCATGATAAAAGCTCAACGAATTGGGGCTTGAAGGAATATACCTCAACATAATAAAAGCCATATATGACAAACCCACAGCTAATATCTTAAGGGTAAAAGGTTGAAAGCTTTCCCTCTAAGATCAGAAATAAGACAAGGTTGCTCACTCTCACCACTCCTATGCAACGTATTACTAAAGTCCTAACCAGAGCAGATAGGCAAGAAAAAGAAATTAGAGGCATCTAAATTGGAAAGGAAGAAATAAAATTGTTTCTGTTTGCTAACAACATGATCTTATATATAGAAAATCCTTAAGACTCCACCAATAAAACTGTTCATACTAATCAACAAACTCTGTAAACTTATAGGACACAAAACCAATGTACAAAAATCAGTTGCATTGCTGTACACTAACAGTTAAATGGCTGAAAAAGAAATAAAACAATCCCATTTACGATAGCATCAAAAACAATAAAACACTTAGGAATAAACTTAACCAAGGAAATGAAAGAGCCATACACTAAAAACTGTAAGACACTGAGGAAAGAAATTGAAGAAGGCACAGGTAGATGGAAAGATACTCCATGTTCATGGATCAGAAGCATTAATATTGGGGTGGGGTAGGGAGGGTGGGAGGGAGACGCAAGAGGGAAGAGATATGGGGACATATGTATATGTATAACTGATTCACTTTGTTTTAAAGCAGAAACTAACACACTGTTGTGAAGCAATTATACTCCAATAAAGATGCTTTTAAAAAAAAAAGAAAAGAAGCATTAATATTCTTAAAATATCCACCCCGCCCCCCAAAGCCATGTACAGATTTAATGCAATTCCTATCAAAATTTCCATTTTACTTTTCACAGAAATAGAAACATTAAAATTAATACTTGTATGGAACTACAAAAGACCCAGAATAGCAAAAGCAATCTTGAGAGAGAACTAAGCTGGAGGCATCATGCTTCCTGATTAAAAACTATAATATAAAGCTATAGTAATCAAAGCAGTATGGTACTAGCATAAAAAGAGGCACATGGGTAATAAAAATATGGCATATATATTCATATAAACATATATATGACATGTATTTAAAGGAAGTATATATCGTATAAAAATATATGATAAATTAAAATAATATATAAAATGGAATACTATTCAGCCATAAAAAAGGAAATTCTGACGTTTGCAACAACTTGTCTGAAACTTACTGAAACAAAAACAGACACACAGATCAATGGAACAGAATAGAGAGCCCAGAAATGAACCCACGCTTGTATAGTCATTTAATCTATGACAAAGGAGGCAAGATTATACAATGGGGAAAAGACAGTCTCTTCAATAAATGGTATTGAGGAAACTGTACAGCTACATGCAAAAAAATCAAACTGGATTACTTCCTCACACCATATATAAAAATAAACTCAACATGAGTTAAAGATTCAGATGTAAGACCTGAAACCATAAAACTCCTAGAAGAGAACATAGGCAGTATGCTTTTTGACATCAGTCTTAGTAATATTTTTTGGATATATCGCTTCAGGCAAGGGAAACAAAAGCAAAAATGAACAAATGGGACTACATCAAACTAAAAACCTTTTGTACAGCAAAGGAAACTATCAACAAAATGCAAAGGTCACCTACTAAGTGGGAGAAGTTACTCGCAAATGATATATCTGATAAGGGTTAATATCCAAAATATACAGAGAACTCATACAACTCAGCATAATGAAAACAATTGAATTTTAAAATGGGCAGAGCACCTGAATAGACATTCTTCTAAAAAAGACATACAGATGGCCAACAGGTACATGAAAGAAATCCTCGACATCACTAATCATCAGGGAAATGCAAATCAAAACCACAGTGAGATACCACCTCACACCTGTCAGAATGGCTATTATCAAAAAGACAAGAAATAACAAGTGTTGGCGAGGATGTGGAGAAAAGGGAACCCTTGTACACTCACTGTTGGGAATGTAAATGGGTGCAGCCACTATGGGAAACAGTATGGAGATTCCCAAAAAAATTAAAAATAGAACTGCTATATGATCCAGAAATTCCACTTCTAGGTATTTTTCCAAAGAAAACAAAAACACTAATTTGAAAAGATATATGCAACCCTATGTTCATTGCAGCATTATTCACAATAGCCAAGATATGGAAGCAACCTAAGTGCCCACTGGTAGATGAATGGGTAGAGAGGATGTGGTGTATATATATATACAGTGGAATATTAACCATAAAAAGGAATGAAATCTTGCCATTTGTGACAGTGTGGATGGACCTAGAAGTATGCTAAGTGAAATAAGTCAGACAGAAAAACACAAATACAATATGTGTTCACTTACAGTGGAATCTAAAAAACAAAATAAATAAACATAGCAAAACAGAAATAGAGTCATAGATACAGAGAACATCAGGTGGTTTGCCAGAGGGGAGGGGTTGTGGGTTCAGTGAAATAGGTGAGGGAGATTAAAAGGTACACACTTCCAGTTATAAAATAAATGAGTCATGGGAATAAAATGTACACCGTGGGGAATATAGTCAATAATATTGTAATATTTTTGTATAGTGACGGATGGTAACTAGACTTATTATGGTGATCATTTTGTAATGTATAGAAATACTGAATTACTGTGTTGTGTAACAGAAGCTAACATAGTGTTGTAAGTCAATTATACTTCAAAAACAAACAAACAAACAAAAATCCAAAACAAACAAATGAACTCAGAAAGACCACATGAAATAGGTCAGATTTGTGGTTACAAGAGGCTGGGTGTGGCAGGAGGGGGAATTGGCTGAAGGTAGTCAAAAGGTACAAACTTCCAGTTATAAGATAAATACTAGGGATGTGATATTCAACATGATTAATATAATTAACTCGGCTATATGTTTTTTATGAAAATTGCTAAGAGAGTAAATCCTAAGAGTTCTCATCACAAGGAAAAAATATTTTCTCTTTTTCTTTATTTTCTATCTATATGAGATGATGGATATTCACTAAACTTTTGTGGTAATCATTTCATGATGTATGTAAGTCAGATCATTATGCTATAATGCCTTCAACTTGTACAGTGCTGAATGCCAATTATACCTCAGTAAAACCACAAGGAAAAAAATACATGTTAAGTTCTATGTGTAAATGAGTATTACCCCCCTAAAAGTCATTCTCTTCTCTTCCCATTATTTGCCCCTCGCTATACACACACCATTTAGTCAATAACTAAAAGCAGGTAAAATCAAAAGAAGTCAACATTCTTCAACTTCCAGAATAGTTCCAACCAATCATTGGTTTCATGAGTTCTCCCCCACAACCCCCAAGAGGCTTAGAAACAGAACTTTCCAGTCATATTTATATATTCCACCTATCCCAGATATAAATTTATCTATTATGTATTTATCTTATAACTGCACATTACTGTTATTAGTAGTTCTGAAAGTTTTTAGTTCCTTGGAGTTTTTAGGAAGACATTTATATTTATATAATCTTCAAATAATGATAATTGTTTTTTCTAACGTGTGCTTTATTTTATCTCATTATATATTTGCTTTGGCTAGAACTTTCAAAATAATATCCGTAATAGTGAGCATCCCCACTTTGTTTATTATATTAAAATAAATGTCCTTGGCATTTTTCAGTTAAGTATGTTGTGAATCTTGGTGTCAGATAAATATTCTTTACCATATTGAATAAGTTCCTCCTACCTCTATTTCTCAAGAAAAAAAAGATTAGGAAGACTTAAAATTATGTCAAATGCTTTTTCAGCATCTAGCCTGATGATCAAAGTGGCTTTATTCCTGTGACCTAGTTTTATTACATTATAGTTGTAAAAATTCTGCATTTGTAATTTCTTCTTTTACTTGCATTTGTTGTGTGTGTGTTGTGTGTGTGTGTGTGTATGTCGACTAATATCTAATGTCTTTCTAAATTTCCCTTGAAGATTTAAAAAATATATGCAGTCTCTGTTTACCAGAAAGCAGTGTTCAATATATATCTGTTAAATTGAACTTGTGGTTTGTATTATATAAAGTGTCCATAACCTCATTAAGTTTTCTACAAAATATGTCAAAGGCTTAAATATTACAGTAATTTTTGTAATTTATTCTTTACATCTAACTAATATTTTGTTATATATTTTGATGTGATGTTGTTCTGTACATAAAAATATATAATAGATTTTCATTATGGATGGTACTTATGAGTAATATAAAAATGGTGTTTGTTCTTAATCCTTCTGCTCTTAGTTCATTTGTCTCATTAATATTACCACCTCTGCTTTCTTACTGTTTCATTTTCTTGTATTTCCTCTTATTTTTTATCTTTCTATATTATTTTGTTTTCAATATATTTCTTATAAATAGCAGACCCAATCTGAGAGCATGTGTTCTAATAGAGGAGTTTAGTTCATTTAACTTTATTGTGATTTATTTGTTCTTACATCTATCACCTTATGTCTTGTTTTCTATGCTTTCTTTTCATTTTTTTTTCTTTTAAGCTTTTGCTTTATTCATTGGGTTTTTCTCCCAAGTAATTTTAATGCTCTCCTATTCGTGGTAATCTGGATTAATTTAAATGTGTATATGTATATGTATCTGTGGGGGTTGGGGGGAGATGTGGCTTTTTTTTTTTTTTTTTAGCTGCACTGGGTCTTATTTGCCACAGGCAAGATCTTCGTTGCTGCGTGCAGGATCTTTTAGTTGTGGCATGCAGGATCTTTTAGTTGTGGCATATGGGATCTAGTTCCCCCACCAGTTCTCTTGATAGTTCCGGGCCCCCTGCATTGGGAGCATGAAGTCTTACCCACTGGACCACCAGTGAAGTCCCAGTATGTAGCTTTTTTATCTAGTACAGAATCATCCATTTCTTTTGATGTCTTCTATTGGAAGTCAAGAAGTTTATCTTCCTTTCACTTTCTCTCGACACAGTTTTTACATTTTTAATAATCTTATACTTCATTATTCTATAGCCATTCTCATATAATGGCTAAGAGTGGTGCATACTCTAGTAGACTGTCTGCATTTGAATCCTGGCTCTTTGACTCTGGACAGCCAATACCTTAGTTTCCTCTTTTTTTTTTAAGAATAGTCTCTATTTTTAAAAAAAATATATTTATTTTGGCTTAGTTGCGGCAGGTGGGGTCTTTAGTTGTGGCATGCAGACTTCTTAGTTGCAGCATGCATGCAGAATCTAGTTCCCTGACCAGGGTTCGAACCCAGGCCCCCTGCACTGGGAGTGTGGAGTCTTACTCACTGGACCTCCAGGGGAGTCCCAGTTTCCTCTTTTTTAGCAGTGGATGGGTATAATAGTACAATGTCACAGAGTGGTTGGGAGGATTAAATAATTCATATAAAGTGCCTGATACATAATAAACATTTAATAAGTCCACATGCCATGATTATTTTATCAATAACCATTATTTAAGCTTAACTCTGTTCTACTGATTTTATTGCTCACTTAATTTACTGCTCATTTCTTAATTGATCTCATCTTCCCCGTCTTTATTTCTTTATTTTGATTGATTTTTTTGTCATTGTTGGCTGAAGAATTTCCTCAACCAGGGGTTGGCAAACTTTTTCTTAAAGGACAAGATAATTATTTTAAGCTTGCTGGCCATAAGGTCTCTGTCACAGCTACTCATTTCTGCCCTTGTACCTCAAAAGCAGCCATGGACAATACATAAACAAATGGCTAGCCAGCAGATCATAGTTTACCAATCCTTGCTTAAGACTTTTGTTACTGTTTTTTGTGGAATTTTGTTAGGAAGAATCTGTGGATTATATAGTTTCAAAGTCCTTGCCTGTCTGAGACTGTCTTCTGTTGCTAATATAGGTAAATGATGAGTTGACTTGTATGTAATTCTTAAATTAAAATTGTTTTCCCGGGACTTCCCTGGTGCCACAACTAAAGATGCCATGTGCTGCAACTAAGATCTGGTGCAACCAAATAAATAAATTATATATATATATATATTGTTTTACCTCAAGATTCTATAGAACTTGCTCTGTGGTGTTCAAGTGTTGTTGAGAATTATGATACAACCCAATACTTTCTTCTTTATGATAACTTTTTTTTTTCTTCCTGGTTAGTTGGGGTCTCTTTTTCTTTATCCATGGCATTTGTCATTTCACTAGGGGAGGGTTTTTTTTTTCCTGTGTTAAAAGAGCAAGCCCAAGAAGAAAAACTAGATTGTTACATTTACACACCATGAACTTCAGCTATTTCAGATCACTTTATTGTCTTCCTTTTTTCCCCACTAAGGAAATTTTCTGAATACAGTACCCCAAAAGTTAGCAATAAAAATGTCATATCATTTCAAATTGCACATCATGGGAGAAACTAGATATTTTAAGTGGTAGAATGTTTACTATTTTATATAGTTTGGGCCCCCTGTATTTCAATTTAATGGGAGCATACAGCTGCACAGCCACAGAAAAACATATTCAGGAAACAGTCTAAATAACTTACCCATGTTTGAGCATATTCAATCACTAAATGGTTATTAACTAAAATTTGTTAGTATAGTCAAAAAGTTATTACAGTGTTTTTTTAAAAATATTTATTTGGGCCTCCCTGGTGGTGCAGTGGTTGAGAGTCCGCCTGCCGATGCAGGGGATGCGGGTTCGTGCCCCGGTCCGGGAGGATTCCATATGCCGCGGAGCGGCTGGGCCCGTGAGCCATGGCTGCTGAGCCTGCGCGTCCGGAGCCTGTGCTCCGCAACGGGAGAGGCCACAGCGGTGAGAGGCCCGCGTACCGCACAAAAAAAAAAAAAAAAAAAAAAAAAAAAATTTATTTATTTGGCTGTGCCGGGTCTTATGATCTTCTTTGTGGCATGCGGGAGCTTTTAGTTGCAGCATGCAGAATCTTTAGTTGTGGCATGCGAACTCTTGGTTGCGGCACGTGGGATCTAGTTCCTCGACCAGGGATCGAACCCCGGCCCCCTGCATTGGGAGCACGGAGTCTTAGCCACTGGACCACCAGGGAAGTCCCTACAGTGTTTTAAATTGTAATTTAAACAGCGAAAACCTTGATTTTTAACTTTATATCATAACACAGTGTCTTCTATAACCAATTATAGTAGATGTGGATTTTTTTTATTTGCTATTTCAGATCTTGCATTTCAAGAATAATCATTTGCCTGATTTCAGAGCAAAATGCCATAGTTATTCTCATCATCACCATTGACTTCAGATGGCATGATTAATAGTGGATATTTTGGTCAATAGATAGTTCTACAAGACAATGATGAGGGCAAGCCTGACTATGGGACTTTTGAGTTGATGCAGAAAGTGTAATTGTTAAATTTTTGAGCCACTGATATTGTTCATGCTATGCCTTGCTTCACATAAATACACCTTTTAACAAAGTTAACTGTGTATAAAAATTAAATAAGATACATAGCTTTATAAAAGGAATTATTCCTTGACTTTGTCCTTATCTTTTATCATTCTGTAAGTCTTCTGTTTTTCAAATATCTGCAGCCCTTTTACTAGGTATAATGTTAGACTGGCTCTTATCATGAAACCTAATATTAGAAAATCCTGAAGAGACTAATAGATTATCAAAGAGTACCTGTAAAATAGTTACTAACAGAAGTCAAATCAGACTTAGAAGGCAATTAGGTCATTGAAAAGAAAATTGATCTGCTGTTGCTTAAGTATGTTTTTAAAAAATTCTTAGGACATTTTCATTTAATGTAGCACCCTTCTTTGGAAGCTAAATCATCCCAAGGAAATGCTATAGTACAACTACAATGCATCATACCATAGGAACTTTTTTTCTCCATTCTGTGTAAAAAGGGCAGAAAGATTCTTCCAGGCTGCACCTAGGCATCATACCTTGAAGAATTCAGAAGAATTGAGAGAGGGGCACTTTTTTTGAAACCTAATCTTGCAGGTTTTTCTTCTCCTTTCCCCAAGCCTAATGTGAGAAAACAAGACACTAAGCCCTCATATAAGAAAAATGTTAATATATTAATCTGCAAAGAAGAAGTCCTATTGTTATTAGAAAGGATACGTCATTCCAGAATTAACTATATTTAGAATACTGCATTTATGGGAGGCATTGGCCATCTAAAGTACCCCAGAGAGGGCTGTTAGGATGTTGAAGTTCTGGAAACAAGTTCTGAGAAACCTTTAGTAGAGACATGACACTATGCTTTTGTGTATTCAGAGGGCCAGCATATATGAGGAAGCAGTTATATTTTTTTATTTCTCTAGAAAAATAAATTAGGACAATATGTAAGAGCTACAAAGCATTAGATTTGGGCTCTGCATGAGGAAAAAAGTTCAATTAATATGGCTAACAATGGTTACACCGCAGAAATGGTGACCTCCCTCTCAGAAATAATCAGAGGCTGTGTCATCATCCTTATAAATTCAGTAGGCAGGTTCATCATTGAAGAGAGGTGCGTCATATTATATGCAGTTTTTTCTAACCCAGAGTTCTCTGATATTGCATATTAATTAACTCATTTGTCCTATGCATCATTTTAAAACAGGAATGGTAGAGGTGGGAATTTTGTGGTAGGAGAATCAAACCAACAGAAAATAAGAAACTGGGCTTCCCTGGTGGCGCAGTGGTTGAGAATCTGCCTGCCAATGCAGGGGACACGGGTTCGAGCCCTGGTCTGGGAAGATCCCACATGCCGCGGAGCAACGGGGCCCGTGAGCCACAACTACTGAGCCTGCGCGTCTGGAGCCTGTGCTCCACAACAAGAGAGGCCACGATAGTGAGAGGCCCGCGCACCGCGATGAAGAGTAGCCCCTGCTCGCCGCAGCTAGAGAAAGCCCTCGCACAGAAACGAAGACCCAACACAGCCAAAACTAAATTAATTAATTAATTATTTTTTTTAAAGAAAATAAGAAACTTGTTTATGTTATAACCTGTCCATTTTGTTGTTGTTGTTCATTCTGTCAGTACTACCAAAAGAGAATTTAAGGCATAATGACTCATTATGTTGTGGAAAAGCCAGAATTAGAGCCCAAGTCATTTGCATTTCTATTAAAGAAAAATAAGTGAAAGTCATGAAAATCTTGAGACAGGTAGTGTTGTTGCTATCTGATTATTTGACTTACCACACATAGAAAAACGTTTTTTTTCTTATTACTAGAACAACGTAGAAAAATCTGTGCTTTGAACAAGTCTAGAGTTGTTATTGCTGTTGTCATTATTGTCAATGATAGAATAATATAAAGATGTTTTATTCTTAACTAGAACAGATCTAATGGATATCCATTTACTTATAGCAAAGACTATCATGGAATTATGAGTAAAGGATGTATAGTGATGAACTTTATATAGAATTCCATTGTTTTGATCAGTTCCAATGTATAATTGTTCTAGAAATTGATGTGCAGAAAGTAGATTAAGCCATTAACACAAGGAGCGGGCAGAGCAGAGCTTCACTGTCACTCATACAAGCACTCTATAAGAATTCAAAAGAATTCCTCTCTCTCTACCTTTCTATGGAAATAGGTTGTGAATTAATGTAAACTCAAGACACCTTTAGCTTTCCAGAGCAGCTAGATTTAAAAATTACTCCAAAGTCTACATTTAAAGGGAGACAGGAGAGTATGAGAAAATTGCCTAGCGGCATATTCCTGTGTAGCATGTTTCACTTAAAGCAAACTGTTTTTTTACTTAAGTGCTTTGACGTGATCAGCAGATGAAGACTGAATAGACCGAGAGAACTACTCCTTGAAGGACCTTGCCTGATAGACTGCTAAGGCCTAAATGAGAGTGTGCATGGCTGCTGCCCTGACTTGCCATATCAGTGACCAGGGCACAGGAGCTCAGCCTGAGAGTGTCAGCACATATTCTTTAATAAACACTCTGAGTCGCTCCACATAAAACAGATACTCTGTTTGGGAGTAAGCCAGGATAAAAAGATATAGAAACCTCAAGCAGTACAGGATGTGCTTTGTTTGGTTAAGTGAATTTAACCTTAGTTGTAGGAGAACATATAAGTATGATTTGCCATAATAACTCATTCAGTCATTTAAATGACTGGGCATATGCCATCACAGAACTCACAGGACAGTAGGAATAACAGATCATGATAAAGCTAAAATTTTAAGAACTCTGTGTCCCCTCTGTAATCAGTGGAGATAGGGAATGAGAATGCTGCTTTAATTCACTTTGCTTCTGGCCAGATCTTTCCCTATTCTATTCATTTGGACCACATTTCTCTTGATGTTGTGATACCGCCTCCTCTGTCACTGCTTCCTCTCTCTTTCCTTTCACCTTAAATATTGGTTTCCAACTCATTCTACCCTTTCTTTACCCTTCTCCTCAACCTTCAGTTCTCCATGGACAACTTCATTTCAGGTCTTTGTGGCTAACATATTTATGCTAATGATTCCCAGCTTTAACCTCTCTCTTCTAAGCTTTAGACCCATATTTCCACCTATCTCCTGAACATTTTCATCTGAATATGCTATGGACTCCTTGAATTCAGCAGGTCCTATCTGAATTCATTTTTTTTCTCAAACCTTTTCCATTCTTTTTATCTCTTGATTAGTGATATGCAGCTACCTGGTAGCCTAAGCCAGTCATGCTATCTGCCTTTTTTACTCTTAACTCATCACAGCTAATTAATCATTAAGTTATATACTTTCTGCCTCAAGTTATTTCAGATACGTTTCCTTCTCTCCATGACCGCTGCCATCACCTCAGTTCACATTTGCAACATTTACAAGAGCTTTTATGATCTTCTCTGAGGCTGGTTCTTGTTTTCCAATTCATCCTTCACACTGTAGCCAGAGAAGTTCTTTCTGAATGCCTGTGTGATTGTGGCACTCCTCCACTTAAAACTTTCAGTGACCTCATATTGTCTGCAGTTGTTACAATTTCAAGTATCTATAAGGATTAGGCAAATAATGTATGTGAGTGCAGTGGGCCAAGTTTGAGACAATAGGGGAGAACAGGGAGGCACTCCTGTTTAAAGAAATTCATATTTAGAATTTTTAAAAATATGTGACAAGTCTGTCAGAGAATCTGATGTTGTCTATGCCTATGAGTGCAACCAAGCTTAAACTACTGAGCTCTGCACATGCAATGTTTCTTTGATAGCAGGTAAATTCTTTAGATGGACCACTTGAAACTCTGAGCTATTGCGGAGACTGACGTAACCAGTGAGTCATGTTTGGTTGTTTTGTTTCTAAGTCAAAACATACCAGAATAAAGAGTATGATTTATTATTTTAAGTACCACTGTCTTCATATTGGAGGCTGTGGAACATAATGAAAAAATTATGGGCTTTGGAGTCAATGTTGACCTAGGTTCACTTACCAGTTCCGCTGCCTAGTAGCTGTGTGATTTTGAGCTAGTCATTTAGTGACTTTGAGCCCCAATTTCCTACTCTGTTGAAAAAATTAAGAAAGAAATAAAATTTTCAGGATTGAGAATACAAAATCAGATAACAGCTTAGAATTATCCAGCCCAATGCTTGGTACATAGTAACTCTTCAGTAAAAGATAGCATCCAGACAGGTAGGAATAATTTAAGAAGTGACAATAAATATACGAAAATCTAATCCCCCCCACTGCATCCTTCTCAGCAATCATACTGGTGGCCTAAGAAGAGCAAACCTGTTGGAAGCCATTATCAAGTGAAACAGGCAATTGGAAACTGACAAGCACATGATTCACCCAGGCAACTAAAAACCAGGAACTTACCCACCTAGTTGGCTAGCTAGCTGAAAATGGAATTTAAGCCTAGAAAGTGTTGATACTGACAAATTCATGAGCATGATGGGAATATGGACTCTCTACAACAATGCATAATACACTAAGCCCTTTTTTACTCTTTTGTCTACATGTAATCTTTAATTATTATTTTTACTAAAAGTGATATTAACTGAAAATTTAATTCAGTACTATTAGGATATATAGGAAATTTTATTTTGATTTATTCTCTATAGCTATATAAATTTGAAGCACCAAAGGAAGGAGGTAAACAACTTAGTTTTCTTTTTTTTTTTTTTTGGCCATGCGACATGGCCTGTGGCATCTTAGTTCCCCGACCAGGGATCGAACCCAGGCCCCTCCAGTGACAGTTCCGAGTCCTAACCACTGGACTGCCAGGGAAGTGCCTAGTTTTCTTTACTAGAACATTTAGCATTGGTAAGGAAGGAGGGCTGTTCTATGTATATTTTATCCTAATGCACAAATATATTAATTTTATTTTGATTAACCTAGGAACATTAAAGAAGTCTTGAAACACTTTCATCATTCACTTAAGGGAAAAAAATATACTGTCTTCTCAAGCTTTGCACTTTTCATTTTGTTTTTTAAACATTTAAGTGTACTTTGCTTAGTAATTTGTGTACCCAGCTGACATGGTTAAAATAGGGGGCTGGGTAGCTGACAGTGTGCTTTTCTGCCTTACCACAGAGCTATAGTGACATTGAGTAGAGAGGTGTAGGTAATAACCTGTTGGCAGAATGATATCCACTGAACTCCTGATTGTACTTACAGTGGAGAGACTAGAAAAAACAAAGTAGAAAGCTAGCTTGTTTTAAAAAGGCAAGACAAAGACTTAGAGTTTCAGCTTCTTACTTTGCAGCAGTATATCTCACCCCAAATAGACTTTCATGCCCAGATAAATAACACTATATTTAAGTAACAGAACAACGTTAATATTATTCAGTTAAGAGAGGATGGTTTCTAAGAAAGCAAAGCTGAAGTATTTAAGAGAGTGTTGAAACACAAAGATAGACAAGTGCTATCTTTACTGGCCATGGTAAAATTCTCTTTTGGTTTTAAGGACTATTGCTAAAAGGTTGATTAAGATACATATGGTGGCATTCTGTGACTTGATATTACATTTTAATGTTTAACTATCTTTTTTTCTTAAAGGATGATTATTTTTGGTCGATACCTTCTAAATATTTTTCTTTTTTCTTCCTCCTTCCCTCCTGTCCTTCCTTCCTTCCTAACTTGCAGCTCCTCAGAGAAATTTTGAAATTGCCTTCAAGATGTTTGACTTGAATGGAGATGGAGAAGTAGACATGGAGGAGTTTGAACAGGCAAGTTTTCCTGGAAATTTCCTTTGAATACATTAATATTTAACACATTTTCATGTGCCTTGGAATTACTGTGGCATTGGTCAGTATATTCTGATGCTATCCAATTTTTGAAGTACCAAATGTATCATTTTTCAGAATTATCTCCACTTTTAATAGGTGAGGTTTTTTTGTTTGTTTTTACTCTAAATGTAAGGAATTATTTGAGCATATTATTAAGGTCCACGTTGCTCTGATTCCCCAACATGAATTAGACTCTAATGCTGAGAGGCTAAGTTATGGTTATTCAATCATATATTCAATCAACATTTATTAAATAGCTCCTTTGTGCCAGGCAGTTCCAGAATACAAGGATGAATGACATATGTTCTGAAAGGATTTCAGTAAGAGAAGGAAAAATGGTATGATGCCTTTTACTGTAGCAGGTTCCAGCCATAAAAGTATATAGTTTCTTCTGAATCCTAGGAAGAGATTACATTTCCATTAAACTTCTGTTCTTGGAAGGCCATGGTATCTCTCCAGGTATAATTATTATGATTGGTAGAAGTGGTTTCAAAACAGAAAAATATATATATGTGGGAGATAACATTTTTGTATTCACAATGAGTAAAGAGGCAAAAAGGAAGTGGGAGAAAGTATCAGAAATAGTGTATCTTAAATAAGAAATGCATAGAGGCAAATATTTCAAAATACCTACAGATATTTATTCAAATTTGCAAGTTATGTCCATCTAATACCTTCACTTTTCATAATTCTGCACTTCACTGTTGTTACCAGGTGGCCTCAAACGATTATAAATAGAAATTATTTTGGTATTTTTAATTTTATTTTACACAGAACTATTTTATTTTTATTGAGATATAGTTAACATATAACATTGTTTTAGGTGTATGACATAATGATTTGACCTATGTATATACTTTGAAATGATTACCACAATAAATATAGTTAATATTCATCACCACACATAGTTTTTTTTCTTGTGATGAGAACTTTTAAGATCTCCTCTGTTAGCAACTTTCAAATATACAATTTAGTTTTGTTAACTATAGTCTCCATGCTTGTATCCCCAAGGCTTATTTATCTTATAAGTGGAAGTTTAGACCACCTTCACTCATTTTACCCACCCTCCATCCCCTGCTTCTGGCAACCAACAATCTGTTCTCTGTGTCTGTGAGTTCAGCTTTTTTTTGGATTCCACTTATAAGTGAGATCATATAGTATTTGCCTTTCTCTCTCTGACTTATTTCATCTAGCATAATGCCCTCAACGTTCATCCATGTTATCACAAATGGCAGGATTTACTTCTTTTTTTATGTCTGAATAACATACCAGTTGTGTGTGTGTGTGTGTGTGTGTGTGTGTGTGTGTGTATGTATCATATTTTCTTTATCCATTCATCTGCCAGTGGACACTTAGGTTGTTTCCATGTCCTGGCTATTGTAAATAATGCTGCAATGAATATGGTGGGGGGGCTGAAGATATCTCTTCAACATAGTGATTGGTTTCCTTTGGATAAATACTCAGAAGTGGAATTGCTGGATCATATGGTAGTTCTAGTCTTAATGTTTTGAGGAATCTTCATACTGTTTTCCATACTGGCTACGCCAACTTATATTCCCACTAGTGCTTCAGGATTCCCTTTTCTCCACATCCTCACCAACATTTTTGGCATTGCTTTTGAAATGCTAAATGACTTGGAGCAGTCACTCCACCATTCTGCTCACTTGACGGAGAAGGGAGTATTAATTTCATCTAATATGATCCCTTGATAACTGGCCTTGTTAAACTGATGGAACTTGTAATATTGATCACAAGGAATTTTGATGTAAAAACTCTTTAGAGAAACAAAAATAATTATAAGGTGGTTCAGGAGTGAATAGCTCTCATTAGAAGTTTCTCTGCTTCATCATTCTACGTTCTACATTTTTGGGCAATATAATAATTCTTTAAGTTGAAAGTGCACTAAGCTTTAAAACATTCAAACTTTGATTTCCAGCTAAATAGGTATTTTCTTGACGGTAAATTTGTCAAGCATACAAAAAAAGTTAAACAGAACCAGTATGAGGACACACACATTTCATCATTGTGTATCTTCAAAGTCAATGTGGTGTGAAGCAAACTAGTACCTAATATTACTCTTTTATTCATCTTTTTCAAAAATCACTTTGATCATGCATAAACATAAATTACTAAAAACATTACTTGACTGTAAATAGTGTAAGTTTTCTCTGACCTTTCTTTTCTTTTTTTTATAAATTTATTTATTTTATTTATTTATTTTTGGCTGCACTGGGTCTTCATTGCTGCACGTGGGCTTTCTGTAGTTGCGGTGAACGGAGGCTACACTTCCTTTGCGGTGCGCGGGCTTCTCATTGCGGTGGCTTCTCTTGTTGCAGAGCACAGGCTCTAGGCGCACGGGCTTCAGTAGTTGTGGCATGTGGGCTCAGTAGTTGTGGCTCACGGGCTCTAGAGCTCAGGCTCAGTAGTTGTGGCTCACGGGCTTAGTTGCTCCACGGAGGGTGGGATCTTCCCGGACCAGGGCTTGAACCCATGTCCCCAGCATTGGCAGACAGATTCTTAACCACTGTGCCACCAGGGAAGCCCCCACATCCTTTTCTTTAACCCATTTCATAGCAGATCATAAAACAGAACTAACCTAGCAAAAGATATTTTTTAAGAAATCTCATAACTGTTTGGGCTACATTCACCCGAGGCTGTGACAGAAATGTTTTTTTAGTATGAAAGTATGAGTTGTGAGACAGAAGAAAGGGAATGAAATTTCCACATACACTCTTCAGCACCACACTTTTGAAGCTAACATACACATTTCCACCATAGGAAAGGTATAAGCTGCAGTATTATAGCACAGACAAAATTTAAATCATGACAGGTCTTGACGTTGATGCTCAATACTGGTTCACTGCTATTGGAAAATTCTTCAGTTCTCACACCCAGGCAGAGAAAATGAATTGTGTATTGCCTTCAGATAGAAGCAGCACTGTACTGATTATCCTGTATTTCAATTTAATGTCTAAAAAACTTCAACTGAAATAATTTTAAAATCCATTGTATACCTATCTTTCAAGTCTCCGTGTGCATGAAAAACAAATGTCAAGAAACCTTATTTACATGATAAAACATGAACCCAGAAAAAAATCATAATCAGAAGCATTTATGATATTAACCTAGAGTTATAAGGAGACTTAGAGACAGTGATCTCTAACGGTGAACTTTTCCAATGAGAAAACTAAGGCCCAAAGAAGTTAAATGAACTGCATAAATTGTGCTTTCACTGCAGAGCAACAGAATTAGACCCTGTGTGTCCTGATTCCCCATCTTGTGTCTTTCCATTATACTGCTTTTACCTTTTAGAGCCAGAGACTTTTAAATTGTGTTAAATAAGTCTTTTTATGGTCATAGCTAATAAATAAAACAAATAAAAGACATTTAACCAGGGAAATCCATTGTTACAAATCTTAGGTTTTTAAGTATTATGATTTTCTAATTTGGCAATTTAAAAATCATTATCCACAAGGCTATATATATTATTTATTTATATAATATACCTTTATTATCTATCCTTATATATCACAATTTTAATTATTCTGAATAGTTATTTTAGCTTGTGAAGAGGTAGAAAAGATTGCAGGAACTTGTGAAAAAAATGCTATATCAATCATAGACTTGCCACAAAAAGCTCATTTTATATAGTTAGGCCATGGTTGCTAATCCCTCAAATTATTCTTTCTCAAAAGCTCATTTATTTTTTTTATTTATTTTTTATTTTTTTAAACATCTTTATTGGAGTATAATTGCTTTACAATGTTGTGTTAGTTTCTGCTTTATAACAAAGTGAATCAGCTATACATATACATATATCACCATATCTCCTCCCTCTTGAGTCTCCCTCCCATCCTCCCTATCCCACCCCTCTAGGTGGTCACAAAGCACTGAGCTGATCTCCCTGTGCTATGCAGCTGCTTCCCACTAGCTATCTATTTTACATTTGGTAGTGTATATATGTCCATGCCACTCTCTCACTTCGTCCCAGCTTACCCTTCCCCCTCCCCGTGTCCTCAATTCCACTGTCTATGTCTGCGTCTTTATTCCTGTCCCGCCCCTAGGTTCTTCAGAACCATTTTTTTTTTTTTAGATTCCATATATATGTGTTAGCATACAGTATTTGTTTTTCTCTTTCTGACTTACACTTCACTCTGTATGACAGTCTCTGGGTCCATCCACCTCACTACAAATAACTCAGTTTTGTTTCGTTTTATGGCTGAGTAATATTCCATTGTATATATGTGCCACATCTTCTTTATCCATTCATCTGTCGATGGACACTTAGGTTGCTTCTATGTCCTGGCTATTGTAAATAGAGCTGCAATGAACATTGTGGTACATGACTCTTTTTGAATTATGGTTTCTCAGGGTATATGCCCAGTAGTGGGATTGCTGGGTCATATGGTAGTTCTATTTTTAGTGTTTTAAAGAACCTCCATACTGTTCTCCATAGTGACTATATCAATTTACATTCCCACCAACAGTGCAAGAGTGTTCCCTTTTCTCCACACCCTTTCCAGCATTTATTGTTTATAGATCTTTTGATGATGGCCATTCTGACTGGTGTGAGGTGATACCTCATTGTAGTTTTGATTTGCATTTCTCTGATGATTAGTGATGTTGAGCATCCTTTCATGTGTTTGTTGGCAATCTGCATATCTTCTTTGGAAAAATGTCTATTTAGGTCTTCTGCCCATTTTTGGATTGGGTTGTTTGTTTTCAAAAGCTCATTTAAAACTTCTCAAAGATTAAGCTAATTCCCCATCTTCTCTTGGAGAATTACTTCATACCAACTTTATGTTTCACATTATCATTCTAATAAATGTGTTATCTCAATATCTGTGTGATATCAAGTATTTTCCTATAGCTATACCGCCTCTCATCACAACTGGAGAGTCAGTAGTGAGAAGTGTGAAATTTTTTAAAGTCTCCTGAGATATGGAAGGTATTACTGTGAGGTTGATGGTTATTCTAATGTTGTGTGTGAGGTTTTGAGCCTAAAACAAATGCATACTTTTTTCTAAAGAGAGATTTTAAAAGGCATCCCAATTATAAAGGTGTCAAGCATGTGTGTTAGAATACCAGTTCAATTATTTGCTAGCTACTTGACCTCAAGCAAGTTATTTAGCAGTGTACCTCAAATTCCTCATCTGTAAAATGAGAATAATCATGGGGCTTATCTCATAGGACTGTTGTGAGCATTAAAAGAGAGCATTGTAGCTCAGTGTAGGCAAACAGTAAGCAGTCGATAGTCAGTTACTAGTCTTACTTTTCCATATTTTCCACCTTGTAATGTTTTTCTGGATGGGGGTTTGCTTCTCCATTAGGTTCAGAGCATCATTCGCTCCCAAACCAGCATGGGAATGCGTCACAGAGATCGTTCTACAACTGGTAACACCCTCAAGTCTGGCTTGTGTTCAGCCCTCACAACCTACTTTTTTGGAGCTGATCTCAAGGGGAAGCTGACAATCAAAAACTTCCTTGAATTTCAGCGTAAACTTCAGCACGATGTTCTGAAGCTGGAAGTAGGTATTCCTTGGACTTCAGGGCACTGTCCATCATGTATGGACGTAGAGCTGCTGGGTTGGAAGGGGCCTGCACTATAAGTATTCTTTCAATCTACCTCCAACCATGAGAACTGATTGGTTTGAGCCTTATCAGTGATCTACTGATAAGCCTGACAGCAGGTAGGAAATAATATGTCTTACAATATGTTGGTTCTGGGACTAAAAGCCAAAAAAGTCTAAATTGAAAATCTTAGTTGTCTTTGAATACTCAGCTTGAGGAAAAAGAAGTTCAGGGGTCAGAGCAGTTCTCAGCCTGAGCATGTATGTTTATTGTGTAGAAGGCACCAAAGGGGTAAGGAGAGGGGGATAATAAGGAGCTCTTTCTATGAAAGTTTACAAAGGTAGTAACAGCTGGAAACACAAAATGTCA
Source organism: Mesoplodon bidens (assembly GCF_964165515.1). Classification (NCBI taxonomy): domain Eukaryota; kingdom Metazoa; phylum Chordata; class Mammalia; order Artiodactyla; family Ziphiidae; genus Mesoplodon; species Mesoplodon bidens. The sequence continues at coordinate 169,724,553 of NC_138176.1, forward strand.
GAAATAAAAATATATGTGCTCAGAGTTACAAAGGTGTCATACTGGGTTTGGGGATGTACTTTTCCACTTAAAGTTTAGACCATCGTGGTGTTCAGTTCCTGGACACAACTCTGTAAGAGCATTACCTTTTTCTGTGTGTGTGCTTGTTGAATTAAGTATGTTTGGGGTTAATTGGCTGCTGAATCTGTTCAGTTCAAAACGTTCATTAAATGCCTTCTATATGCACTTTAGTCTGGAGACAAAAAAATGAAGTCTGATTTCTTCTGATTATTAAAAATTCCCTTATGCTGGTGTTCCTCAACCTCTGTTTTTGGTTAACATATGCCCTGCCTTAATGTTACTTGAAATTTCAAAACATTAAATACTATGACTAAAAACACATAAAAGTATTGGAGAAAAGCACTGCTTTGTTTTTAAACTCTGAATATTACTTCTCTATCTGCTCTCCCATTTTTCCCTGGAGATTCTAATATACTACTCCCACCTCTTCCACCCACTTCCCTCAGTTGAGACAGTTTGAAAAATCACAACTGAATTCCCATTACTGATAAGAACACTTTAATATTCATTCTCTAGGAGAGAAACAGAAGAATAAATCATACTAAAAATCAGATCTAACTTTGGAATGTGCTTTTGTACTGTTTTTTTGGGAAATGGTATAATTAATATTCAAGGAACTTACCTCAAAATAATGGTTTTCCACAATTCAGCCTCCTTCAGGAGGCTCTTGTAGACCTTATAATACATGGTAAGTACTATATATTTATTATATATATAGTGCAGGGGGCACAAAACTTTACCTCTACCCTCCTAGGGTCTCCACCCGGGCCTGAGTCTTAAATTGACATAAGACAGATTAACAGGAGAAAAGTATACAGATTTTTACACATACATGAGAATCCCCATAGGAAAATGAAGACCCAAAAGAGTGGCTGGGCCTAATTGTTTATATACTAAGTTGAGCAAAGAGAGGCAACTTAGCTTTGTGAAGTTTGCATTCTTATCACCAGAAAAGGGGAGTCAAAGTCGAGAGTAATTTGTACAAACAGATCTTGTTAAAATAATTCTTATCTTCCTTTAGTCCCCCATATATTTTAGTTACTTGTCCACAGTTGCCTGTCTTTGTTTCTTTCCTGGTAGTATAAGGAGGACATCTTTCACATGGGAGTTTCACTTCTGGCTTTGAGGAGTCCAACAGTTTTTGTGTTAGAGTTGGTATGTACCAGGATTCTAGACATATGTCTTAATATGCATACCTGTAATGGTCTTCTTTGGAAGCGTTATAACATAATCTAGGAGTGTAAATTATTTAACATTAATTATGAATTACAATTTAACATATAGTATACATCCATCAAATGTAGTTAGAGAATAAAGCACAAGCTAGAATGGTACTTTTAACAAACTTTAAACAACAATACAGGGTCATCAGAGCATGGAGCAGATGCCTGCTTCACCACAATCTAGCCTGACACTCATTCCTGGATGGAGTCTCCAGAGATAGAGCATGGGACTTTTATCTTTTATCCTGAGATGTTATAGAGCTTAAAGCCCACTAACATATTGTGTAGATTGCCAATGAATGTTGTAAAGCAGATAAATGTAGAATGTTATAAAGCAGATTAGGGATTTCATACATGTATACCTGCACATAACCTACACCCAAATGCAGAAGAAAAGAGATCTAAAAGAGTATATCTAAGATATTTATTCTAGAAAGCCCTCTTGTATTTGACATTGACTTGGATCATCTGTAGGCTTTGGGCCAAGACATACCAAGACTGTTCTGTTTGACAATCAGCAATTCCTCCTGTAAGGGAACCAATAGACTCTTTTGTGAAAGAACCCAGCCTAAAATGTAATAAATATTCTATTTATTACATAAATTTTTATTAATCCTGAGTCCTTTCTATATAATACACAAGTTCAGTGAATAAGTGCCTTCTTATCAGGAAGCCCCATATTTAAAGTTTCATCAATCAGTACTATGTCTTCCCAACTAGATGTGTAATTCTTTGAGGAGGTGTGAATAGCAGAAGGAGCAAAGGCTTTGGTGTACTCATAATGAGACCTTGGTTAAAATTTTCTTTCTGCCACTTACTGGCTATCTGACATTCGATGAGGTATTTATTCTCTCAAAGCCTATATCCTCATTTATACAACACGGTGATGATTAAGTGAGATGATGTTTCTTATAGGCTGAATTGTGTCTTCCCCCAGAATTGCTATGTTGAATCTCAACCCCCAGTCTGGAGATAGGGCCTTTAAAGATGTGATTACGTTAAAATGAGGCTATTAGGGTGAGCCCTAATCCAGTCTTACTGGTAGCCTTATAAGGAGAGGAAATTTGGACACACAAAGAGACACAGGCACCAGGGGTGTACGTACACAGAGGGACAACCATGTGAAGAGACAGCAGGAGGACAGCCAACTGCAAGCCAAGGAGAGAGGTCTCAGAGGAAACCGACACTGCCTACACCTTGTTCTTGGGCTTCCAGCCTCCAGGACTGTGAAAAAATAAATTTCTGCTATTTGTCACCCAGTTGGTAGTGTTTTATTATGGCAGCCCTAGTGAACTAACACAGTGGTGCATGCCTAAAACACTTGGCATGTACTATGCCTTTAACAGATACTTTCACCTTCTTTTGTATACCCTCTGCCCTTTAGTATGACAGTTGGCATGTAGTAGACACGTAAACAGGTCATCTCAGATGAATGACTGAAAGGCCTTACTTTCATTTTGAAATATTTTTCTGATAAAACATCTAGAAAATGGAAGCAGTTTTTGTTTTTGTGAAACACTTTTAATTTTACTTTTCAAAGTTTCGGTAATTTATCCCCTCACTGAATATGAAATATAATATCATCACAGCCAAGAGGAAAATAGGAATGATTAACAGTATCTTAGCTTTCGTATGGGTTTTATAGTTCCATCATTCTTTCTGTTTATCTCTTACCAGTTTTATTTCACTGCTTACTTATCTACTTTAAAATTTTGGATCGAGGAGACTTATAGCTCCATTTGGTTATTTCTATCTTTCTCACCACAATAGCTTTGAGACTGAAGAGAACACTATTTATCTGTCAATTTTAATTTCCACAGTGGTTAGGGAAGGGGAAAAAGTCCATGAACATTTATCAAATGCCTACTATGAGCCAGGCATTGTACAGATATTACATGCCTTCTTTATTTTAGTTCTCGCCAACCCTATTGGGTTTGGCGGTATTATACTGGTGTTACAGAGGAAGAAACTGAAATTCAACAAGATAAAAGTTGCAAAGCTATTAAATGGTACAACCAGGATTCCAACTCACTCTTGCAGACTAAACTCTTTTCTATTCATCATCTAATTATTATTACTTTTAGTCTGAGATGAGGTTTCTGTACCTGACTTATTTAGAGCTCTAAAGAAAAACAAAACGTTCTGAAATTTAGAAACAAACAAAAGTCTTGAATATTTATAGTCTCCCTTCTTCAGCACCATGTTTTTCCAGTTCCTTTGCCCTTCAAGTTGAATGTTATGACTGAGAAGAAATACAGTGTTCTTCTGTGTTGATAAGATACTACCTAAACTAGCCGTTTAGTTTCTTTTCATAACAATCATTAACTTGTTAGATTTTTTTAGAGTGTTCTAATGCTCTTATCTCTGGTCATATTTGTTTTATTCTACCCTTATGTCTTTATTTGGGAACTCAAAAAGCATGGGTTTGAAAGAATGACTTAAGAATGCACAGTTTTATAAGAAAAGATAAGTCAATAATGGTGAAATACCTTTGTGTTTAAGACTGTTGGGAAAAGGAGTTATAATGACTTGGAATAAAATTATGAACTATTTAATTAAATACTTAAATTTTCATATGCATATAAGAGCCACATATACATGCATTTTAATAAATCATAATGGCTTAATGTCAAAAAAAGAATGCACAGTTTTTAAAAAAATCCCTTTTGAAGTTATTAAAAATTCCATCTAAGTCTCCCAAGAACTATTTAGCTGAGTTCCTTGGAGACAGGTGCCAAGTCTAATTTCAGTTAATATATTCATTGATTTCTTGAGGACTACAGCAAGTAGGATGTCAGTCAAAAATGAAAGGTAATACAGAACTCTTTGAAAGATTATGATTAATTTTAATTTGGGGGGAGGAGAAAAAGGAGCTGTCATTATATCAAAGAAAAGCAAAAACTAATTTATACAAGAAGGAAGAAACCAACTCCAGAATACGCAACAAGGAAACTGAAAGAGTATCATCTAATGGAATTCCAATCTGTAGCATGATCTTTTTTATTAGTTTTGGGGGTTTGCATGCTTATTGCATAACCAACAATTATCACATTTTAAGATGGAATGAGTATCAATAATCTGAAAGTAAATTAGATGTAGTTCAAAGGGTAACAGTAACTGTCTTACATTCCCAGTCTTAAAGAAAAAAAATATTGAAGTTAACTAGATTTGTTCAGTCAGAAAGAAAGATAACAGGGAAACATAAAGAACTATGGTAATTATTCCCATCTGCCAATAAGAGTAGAGCAAAAAATTGAGGGTTAATTTAATTTAAATATTAAGGAACTCAATATTAAGGAATTCCAGAATCACCTACCCTTTAGATCATTAGGCTGACATCTTTGTACTCATCTCTTTATAAAGTACTAAAGTTGAATTAAATCTTTCTTGTTCCGATACAGAGGGCCATATTGAAAGACAAACTTCAGCTCTTTTCTTGGCTGAAAGATTGTGGGAAAGGAGACCAGAATGCTTTCAACCAAACACTCAACCAAACACTTTCTGGAACTAGAACACTCTTGGCAGAGCAGATTTCTTTTTATCTTAATATCCTGTTTTGGGTTTTTTTTCCCCTGGGAAACTGACTCTTATTATGTAAACTTAAAGATGAGAGTTGACTTTGATTTAATTAAATCTAAGAAACAAAATGTGATATGTTCATTGGGTTTCTATTAGTTTTATTCTTCCACTTTTGCCTCTACAAAGCAGAATGTGGATAGTAATAAATCTATAGTTTCTTATTCCATCCTTAGATGTTTTCAGCTTGAATTTTCCAAAAGTCATTAAAAGGGTTATTAAAGAGTACTTGTCTCTTTTAGGGATTTATAATTTTAAGGAGCCAAGTACATGTTTAAAGGTTTAAAAAAAAAACCTTTATTATTATCTTAATAACCTTGTTTTAAACCTAGTCTTTCTTTGCCTGGGACACCAAGGGACTTTTTAGGAGATAATCATCACTTTAAAAAATAGAAATATAGGGACTTCCCTGGTGGTCCAGTGGGTAAGACTCCGTGCTCCAAATGCAGGGGGCCCAGGTTCAATCCCTGGTCGGGGAACTAGATCCCGCATGCATGCCACAACTAAGAGTTTGCATGCCACAACTAAGGAATCTGCATTGCCACAACTAAGAATTCCACATGCCACAACTAAAGCTCCCGCATGCCGCAATGAAGATCCCACATGCCTCAACTAAGACCCGGCACAGCTTAAATAAATAAATTAATTAAATATTTTTTTAAAATAGAAATATATAAAAATAATAGAATAAAAATTTAATTGCCCTCAATAATTCCTTATAAATCATTCACCCATGACTTGATGTCAACACTTTTTAAAGCTAATTCTGCTTCTCTCTGTACCACATTGTCAGGTAGGTTCAAAGTCTTGCCCTGATGAAACCAAGTTAGCTCTCAGGGTGAGTTACATATATCTTCTCATTAAAAGAAGATATGTAACACCCAAAACCAAACTCATTTAACTTGCAATTCCCTTTACACCCTGTAGCTCAAGTTTGCTATCATTTGTGGCTTATAGGTAGAATCAGACTGGAAATACTATACATGGTAGAATGTCCATGGTGATATAAAGCTCCTTTGATGTTGTAAATGTAACCTTGACAATTATTCTGTAAAAACTATACAAAACAGTGCTTTTTTGTTTCATATTTTTTGGAGAATGAAGGGAAAAGTTGAGTGATACTTTGTTGCTTAAAATACATAATCTAGGCGTGATTTTTAAAAGGCATTAATTAGTACTTCTGAATCTGACCTTTCAGATTGGTCATTAAAGTGCAGAAAACTGTTAGAGATTGATACTTTTTTTTTTGATTTGCAGATAGTGTTGCAATTCCAAAGTCAATATGTTAGTCATACCTTTTATCATACTTGGCAATCACCAGGATTTTCCTGTTGTCAAATATCTCTAATTTACATTCTAAGTTAATTTTAAACTGGCTACAAGAAAAAAAGGGCTCATAAATAAATCATGAAAATCGGATCTTTCTCTGAGGGAAATTTTTCCTCAGTCTATCATTCAAATAGTCTTATCAACCATTTTTTAGTAGAACACAAATGCTTCTCAATTTATGAATGAGCTGTGTACCAGCATATCAAAAGTTCATAGGTCAACTCTTTGGAATTCAGAATACAGTGATAATTTTTTTAGTCTTACAGCAGAATATTTAATTTACAATATAGTTGAATGCGATACACTAAAATGAAAAGTAGTATGAAAGAAGATGATCCTGCATGTATAATCTGTGTTTAATCTGTGCCTACTCTTCTAGACACAACAGTCTGTGGGTGTAGACCTCTAGCAGTACCAAGCATTTTAACAATAATTTGAGAACATATTACCTAATAAAAATACTAGCCAACATGTCTTGAGAGTTCACCATAAGCCAAGCACTATTCTAAGTGCTTTATGTACATTATTTCCTGTAATCTTCACAACACTATGAGGTTGGTATTATTATTATCCACATTTAACAAACGAGAAAACTAAGGCACAAAGAAGTGAAGTAACTTGCCCAGGGTCTCTCACATAATAAAGGAGGAGCTGAGATTTGATTCTAGGCAGTCTGCCTCTAGAATCTGCTCTGTTTTTTTTAATTGAAGTATAGTTAATTTACAATGCTGTTAGTTTCAAGTATACAGAAAAGTGATTCAGTTATACATATATACATACAAATATATATTATTTTTTAGACTTTTTTTTACATCTTTATTGGAGTATAATTGCTTTACAATGGTGTGTTAGTTTCTGCTTTATAACAAAGTGAATCAGTTATACATATACATATGTTCCCATATCTCTTCCCTCTTGCGTGTCCCTCCCTCCCACCCTCCCTATCCCACCCCTCTAGGTGGTCACAAAGCACCGAGCTGATCTCCCTGTGCTATGTGGCTGCTTCCCACTAGCTATCTATTTTACGTTTGGTAGTGTATATATGTCCATGCCACTCTCTCACTTTATCACAGCTTACCCTTCCCCTCCCCATATCCTCAAGTTCATTCTCTAGTAGCTCGGTGTCCTTATTCCCGTCTTACCCCTAGGTTCTTCATGACATTTTTTTTTCTTAGGTTCCATATATATGTGTTAGCATACAGTATTTGTTTTTCTCTTTCTGACTTACTTCACTCTGTATGACAGACTCTAGGTCCATCCAACTCACTACAAGTAACTCAATTTCATTTCTTTTTATGGCTGAATAATATTCCATTGTATATATGCGTCACATCTTCTTTATCCATTCATCCGATGATGGACATTTAGGTTGCTTCCATGTCCTGGCTATTGTAAATACAGCTGCAATGAACATTGTGGTACATGACTCTTTTTGAATTATGGTTTTCTCAGGGTATATGCCCAGTACTGGGATTGCTGGGTCATATGGTAGTTCTATTTGTAGTTTTTTAAGGAACCTCCATACTGTTCTCCATAGTGGCTGTACCAATTCACATTCCCACCAGCAGTGCAAGAGTGTTCCGTTTTCTCCACACCCTCTCCAGCATTTATTGTTTCTAGATTTTTTGATGATGGCCATTCTGACTGGTGTGAGATGATATCTCATTGTAGTTTTTTTTTTTTTTTTTTTTTTTTGCGGTACGCGGGCCTCTCAGTGTTGTGGCCTCTCCCGTCGCGGAGCACAGGCTCCGGACGCGCAGGCTCAGCGGCCATGGCTCACGGGCCCAGCCGCTCCGCAGCATGTGGGATCCTCCCGGACCGGGGCACGAACCCGTGTCCCCTGCATCGGCAGGCGGACTCTCAACCACTCCGCCACCAGGGAAGCCCTCATTGTAGTTTTGATTTGCATTTCTCTAATGATTAATGACGTTGAGCATCCTTTCATGTGTTTGTTGGCAGTCTGTATATCTTCTGTGGAGAAATGTCTATTTAGGTCTTCTGCCCATTTTTGGATTGGGTTGTTTGTTTTTTTGTTATTGAGCTGAATGAGCTGCTTATAAATTTTGGAGATTAATCCTTTGTCAGTTGCTTCATTTGCAAATATTTTCTCCCATTCTGAGGGTTGTCTTTTGGTCTTGTTTATGGTTTCCTTTGCTGTGCAAAAGCTTTTAAGTTTCATTAGGTCCCATGTGTTTATTTTTGTCTTTATTTCCATTTCTCTAGGAGGTGGGTCCAAAAGGATCTTGCTGTGATTTATGTCATAGAGTGTTCTGCCTATGTTTTCCTCTAAGAGTTTGATAGTGTCTGGCCTTACATTTAGGTCTTTAATCCATTTTGAGCTTATTTTTGTGTATGGTGTTAGGGAGTGATCTAATCTCATACTTTTACATGTCCCTGTCCAGTTTTCCCAGCACCACTTATTGAAGAGACTGTCCTTTCTCCACTGTACATTCCTGCCTCCTTTATCAAAGATAAGGTGACCATATGTGCGTGGGTTTATCTCTGGGCTTTCTATCCTGTTCCACTGATCTATATTTCTGTTTTTGTGCCAGTACCATACTGTCTTGATTACTGTAGCTTTGTAGTATAGTCTGCAGTCAGGGAGCCTGATTCCTCCAGCTCCATTTTTCGTTCTCAAGATTCCTTTGGCTATTCGGGGTCTTTTGTGTTTCCATACAAATTGTGAAATTTTTTGTTCTAGTTCTGTGAAAAATGCCAGTGGTAGTTTGATAGGGATTGCATTGAATCTGTAGATTGCTTTGGGTAGTAGAGTCATTTTCACAATGTTGCTTCTTCCAGTCCAAGAACATGGTATATCTCTCCATCTATTTGTATCATCTTTAATTTCTTTCATCAGTGTCTTATAATTTTCTGCATACAGGTCTTTTGTCTCCTTAGGTAGGTTTATTCCTAGATATTTTATTCTTTTTGTTGCAGTGGTAAATGGGAGTGTTTTCTTGATTTGACTTTCAGATTCTTCATCATTAGTGTATAGGAATGCCAGAGATTTCTGTGCATTAATTTTGTATCCTGCTACTTTACCAAATTCATTGATTAGCTCTATTAGTTTTCTGGTAGCATCTTTAGGATTCTCTATGTATAGTATCATGTCATCTGCAAACAATGACAGCTTTACTTCTTTTCCGATTTGGATTCCTTTTATTTCCTTGTCTTCTCTGATTGCTGTGGCTAAAACTTCCAAAACTATGTTGAATAAGAGTGGTGAGAGTGGGCAACCTTGTCTTGTTCCTGATCTTAGTGGAAATGGTTTCAGTTTTTCACCATTGAGGACAACGTTGGCTGTGCGTTTGTCATATATGGCCTTTATTATGTTGAGGAAAGTTCCCTCTGTGCCTACTTTCTGCAGGGTTTTTATCATAAATGGGTGTTGAATTTTGTCAAAAGCTTTCTCTGAGTCTATTGAGATGATCATATGGTTTTTCTCCTTCAATTTGTTAATATGGTGTATCACGTTGATTGATTTGCATATATTGAAGAATCCTTGCATTCCTGGAATAAACCCCACTTGATCATGGTGTATGATCCTTTTAATGTGCTGTTGGTTTCTGTTTGCTAGTATTTTGTTGAGCATTTTTGCATCTATGTTCATCAGTGATATTGGCCTGTAGTTTTCTTTCTTTGTGACATCCTTGTCTGGTTTTGGTATCAGGGTGATGGTGGCCTTGTAGAATGAGTTTGGGAGTGTTCCTCCCTCTGCTATATTTTGGAAGAGTTTGAGAAAGATAGGTGTTAGCTCTTCTTTAAATGTTTGTTAGAATTCGCCTGTGAAGCCATCTGGTCCTGGGCTTTTGTTTGTTGGAAGATTTTTAATCACAGTTTCAATTTCAGTGCTTGTGATTGGTCTGCTCATATTTTCTGTTTCTTCCTGATTCAGTCTTGGCAGCTTGTGCATTTCTAAGAATTTGTCCATTTCTTCCAGGTTGTCCATTTTATTGGCATAGAGTTGCTTGTAGTAATCTCTCATGATCTTTTGTATTTCTGCAGTGTCAGTTGTTACTTCTCCTTTTTCATTTCTAATTCTGTTGATTTGAGTCTTCTCCCTTTTTTTCTTGATGAGTCTGGCTAATGGTTTATCAATTTTGTTTATCTTCTCAAAGAACCAGCTTTTAGTTTTATTGATCTTTGCTATCATTTCCTTCATTTCTTTTTCATTTATTTCTGATCTGATTTTTATGATTTCTTTCCTTCTGCTAACTTTGGGGTTTTTTTGTTCTTCTTTCTCTGATTGCTTTAGGTGCAAGGTTAGGTTGTTTATTCGAGATGTTTCCTGTTTCTTAAGGTAGGATTGTATTGCTATAAACTTCCTTCTTAGAACTGCTTTTGCTGCATCCCATAGGTTTTGGGTCGTCGTGTCTGCATTGTCATTTGTTTCTAGGTATTTTTTGATTTCCTCTTTTATTTCTTCAGTGATCACTTTGTTATTAAGTAATGTATTGTTTAGCCTCCATGTGTTTGTATTTTTTACAGCTCTTTTCCTGTAATTGATATCTAGTCTCATAGCGTTGTGGTCGGAAGAGATACTTGATACAATTTCAATTTTCTTAAATTTACCAAGGCTTGATTTGTGACCCAAGATATGATCTATCCTGGAGAATGTTCCATGAGCACTTGAGAAAAATGTGTATTCTGTTGTTTTTGGATGGAATGTCCTATAAATATCAGTTATGTCCATCTTGTTTAATGTATCATTTAAAGCTTGTGTTTCCTTATTTATTTTCATTTTGGAAGATCTGTCCATTGGTGAAAGTGGGGTGTTAAAGTCCCCTACTATGAATGTGTTACTATCAATTTCCCCCTTTTTTTTTTGTGGTATGCGGGCCTCTCACCGCTGTGGCATCTCCCATTGCAGAGCACAGGCTCCAGATGCACAGGCTCAGCGGCCATGGCTCACGGGCCTAGCCACTCCACGGCATGTGGGATCCTCCTGGACCGGGACACGAACCCGTGTCCCCTGCATCGGCAGGTGGACTCTCAACCACTGCGCCACCAGAGAAGCCCCGATTTCCCCTTTTATGGCCGTTAGTGTTTGCCTTATGTATTGAGGTGCTCCTATGTTGGGTGCATAAATATTTACAATTGTTATATCTTTTTCTTGGATTGATCCCTTGATCATTATGTAGTGTCCTTCTTTGTCTCTTGTAATAGTCTTTATTTTAAAGTCCATTTGTCTGATATGAGAATTGCTACTCCAGCTTTCGTTTGGTTTCCATTTGCATGGAGTATCTTTTTCCATCCCCTCACTTTCAGTCTGTATGTGTCCCTAGGTCTGAAGTGGGTCTCTTGTAGACAGCATATATATGGGTCTTGTGTTTGTATCCATTCAGCCAGTCTGTGTCTTTTGGTGGGAGCATTTAATCCATTTACATTTAAGGTAATTATCGATATGTATGTTCCTATTCCCATTTTCTTAATTGTTTTGTGTTTGTTATTGTAGGTCTTTTCCTTCTCTTGTGTTTCTTGCCTAGAGAAGTTCCTTTAGCATTTGTTGTAAAGCTGGTTTGGTGGTGCTGAACTCTCTCAGCTTTTGCTTGTCTGTAAACGTTTTAATTTTTCCATCAAATCTGAATGAGATCCTTGCTGGGTAGAGTAATCTTGGTTGCAGGTTTTTCTCCTTCATCACTTTAAATATGTCCTGCCAGTCCTTTGTGGCTTGCAGAGTTTCTGCTGGAAGATCAGCTGTTAACCTGATGGGGATTCCCTTGTGTGTTATTTGTTGTTTTTCCCTTGCTGCTTTTAATATGTTTTCTTTGTATTTAATTTTTGACAGTTTGATTAATATGTATCTTGGCATATTTCTCCTTGGATTTATCCTGTATGGGACTCTCTATGCTTCCTGGACTTGATTAACTATTTCCTTTCCCATATTAGGGAAGTTTTCAACTATAATCTCTTCAAATATTTTCTCTGTCCCTTTCTTTTTCTCTTCTTCTTCTGGGATCCCTATAATTCGAATGTTGGTGCGTTTAATGTTGTCCCAGAGGTCTCTGAGACTGTCCTCATTTCTTTTCATTCTTTTTTCTTTATTCTGCTCTACGGTAGTTATTTCCACTATTTTATCTTCCAGGTCACTTATCCGTTCTTCTGCCTCAGTTATTCTGCTATTGATCCCATCTAGAGTATTTTTCATTTCATTTATTGTGTTGTTCATCGTTGTTTGTTTCCTCTTTAGTTCTTCTAGGTCCTTGTTAAATGTTTCTTGCATTTTGTCTATTCTATTTCCAAGATTTTGGATCATCTTTACTATCATTATTCTGAATTCTTTTTCAGGTAGACTACCTATTTCCTCTTCATTTGTTAGGTTTTGTGGGTTTTTATCTTGCTCCTTCATCTGCTGTGTTTTTCTGTCTTCTCATTTTGCTTGTCTTACTGTGTTTGGGGTCTCCTTTTTGCAGGCTGCAGGTTTGTAGTTCCCGTTGTTTTTGGTGTCTGTCCCCAGTGGCTAAAGTTGGTTCAGTGGGTTGTGTAGGCTTCCTGGTGGAGGGAACTAGTGCCTTTGTTCTGGTTGATGAGGCTGGATCTTGTCTTTCTGGTGGGCAGGTCCACATCTCGTGGTGTGTTTTGGGGTGTCTTTGGCCTTATTATGATTTTAGGCAGCCTCTCTGCTAATGGGTGGGGTTGTGTTCCTGTCTTGCTAGTTGTTTGTCATAGGGTGTCCAGCACTGTAGCTTGCTGGTCGTTGAGGGAAGCTGTGTGTTGGTGTTGAGATGGAAATCTCTGGGAGATGTTCGCCATTTGATATTATGTGGAACTGGGAGGTCTCTTGTGGACCAGTGTCCTGAAGTTGACTCTCCCACCTCAGAGGCACAGCACTGACTCCTGGCTGCAGCACCAAGAGCCTTTCATCCACACGGCTCAGAATAAAAGGGAGAAAAAGTAGAAAGAAAGAAAGAAAGAAAGAGAGAGAGAGAGAGAGGGAGGGAGGGAGGGAGAGAGAGAGGGAGGGAGGGAGGAAGGAAGAAAAGAAAGAAAGAAAGAAGATAAAATAAAGTACGATAAAATAAAGTTAGTAAAAAATAATTATTAAGAAAAAAAAATTTTTTAAGTAAAAGAAACAAAAAAACAGACGGACAGAACCCTAGGACAAATGGTGAAAGCAAAGCTATACAGACAAAATCTCACACAGAAGCATACACATACACACTCACAAAAAGAGGAAAAGGGGAAAAAATAATAAATCTTGCTCTCAAAGTCCACCTCCTCAGTTTGGGATGATTCGTTGTCTATTCAGGTATTCCACCAATGCAGGGTACATCAAGGTGATTGTAGAGATTTAATCCACTGCTCCTGAGGCTGCTGGGAGAAAAATCCCTTTCTCTTCTTTTTTCGCACAGCTCCCGGGGCTCAGCTTTGGATTTGGCCCTGCCTTTGCCTATAGGTGTCTGGAGGGCGTCTGTTCTTCACTCAGACAGGACGGGGTTAAAGGAGCAGCTGATTCCGGGGCTCTGGCTCACTCAGGCTGCGGGGAGGGAGGGGTACGGATGTGGGGCGAGCCTGCGGTGGCAGAGGCCGGCAGGACGTTGCACCGGCCTGAGGTGCGCCGTGCATTCTCCTGGGGAAGTTGTCCCTGGATCCCAGGACCCTGGCAGTGGTGGGCTGCACAGGCTCCCCGGAAGGGAGGTGTGGTTAGTGACCTGCACTCACACACAGGCTTCTTGGTGGCAGCAGCAGCAGCCTTAGCGTCTCATGCCCGTCTCTGGGGTCCCCGCTGTTAGCCGCAGCTCGCGCCCATCTCTGGAGCTCCTTTAAGCAGTGCTCTTAATCCCCTCTCCTTTTGGGAGGTCTGAGGTCTTCTGCCAGCGTTCAGTGGGTGTTCTGTAGGAGTTGTTCCACGTATAGATGTATTTCTGATGCACCTGTGGGGAGGAACATGATCTCCGCATCTTACTCTTCCGCCATCTTCCCCCTCTCTCCCCTCATTGTAGTTTTGATTTCATTTTTTAGACTCTTTTCCAATATATGTTATTATAGGATATTGAATAGAGTTCTCTTTGCTATACAGTAGGTCCTTGTTGTTACCTATTTTATATATAGTAGTTTGTATATGTTAATCCCAAACTCCTAATTTATCTCTCCCCCTCCGCCCCTTTGGTAACCATAAGTTTGTTTTCTATGTCTGTGAGTCTGTTTCTGTGTTATAAATAAGTTCATTTGTATCATTTTTTTTAGATTCTACATATAAGTGATATCATATGATATTTGTCTTTGGCTTACTTCACTTAATACGATAATCTCTAGGTCCATCCATGTTGCTGCAAATGGCATTATTATTTTATTCTTTTTTATGGCTGAGTAATATTCCATTGTATATATATGTACCACATCTTCTTTATCCATTCCTCTGTCAGTGGTTGCTTCCATGTCTTCGCTATTGTAAATAGTGCTGCTATGAACATAGGGGTGCATATATCTTTTTGAATTAGAGTTTTCTCCAGCTATATGCACAGGAGTGGGATTATAGGATCATATGGTAGCTCTATGTTTAGTGTTTTAAGGAACCTCCATACTATTTTCCATAGAGGCTGCACCAATTTTACATTCCCACCAGCAGTGTAGGAGGGTACCTTTTTCTCCACACCCTCTCCAGCATTTATTATTTGTAGACTTTTTAACGATGACCATTCTGACTGGTGTAAGGTGATTCCTCATTGTGGTTTTGATTTGCATTTCTCTAATAATTAGTGAGACTAAGCATCTTTTCATGTGCCTGTTGGTCATCTGTATGTTTTCTGTGGAGAAATGTCTTTTAGGCCTTCTGCCCATTTTTAGAGTCTGCACTTAACCACTAACTTATACTAGCTTTCCAGGAGCTGTGCTGAATGCTCAAGATTCAGGGATGAACAAAATATTGTCCCTACTCCCAAGACGCTTATAAAAGTGAGCTGAATAAACCAGAAATTTTTGCACAGTGTTATAAGTACAGTACTAGAGAGATTTATATGGTTCAATTAGGGTATAAAAGGGGACATGTAAATCAGTCTGTGAAATAAGAGGGCAAGGGACTGCTCAGGAAGTTTTCCCAGAGATGGCAATATTTGAGTCAGCTTCAAGTCTGAAATTTATTCTATCTAAATTCTGAAGAAAGAATTTTTGTTTGCTCTTAGTTCTGGTTGTAGAACAGATGAGAAGAGGCAAGGGAGTGCTGAATAACACTGGGACTACAGCCAGGAGAGGGTGACAGAGAAAATGACCTTTCTTATCAAGTTTGTCCCAAACCAGACTTAAATTAATGTGTCTCTTAGGTGTTCTCAGGTTGGTAAAGGGTCCCTGTGCCTTCAAGTCTGGGTCTACAGAGATCATTAAGAAACATGAAAAGCAGGGACTGGATAAGAGAACTTTCTCCAGATTTCTGGAGCTAGCTGGACCTGTAGAAAGTCAAATTTGGCCTCTAACTCAGGCTTAGAATGAAGAAGTTGGGATTAAATGATGTCTAAGGGATCTGAGCAGGTCTTTCCATTTTTATTCCTCTTCTAGCCATGTTTCTGCAGATGACTTTCAGAATTACGGTCTTCAGAATTTATGGATATTTTAAAAGAAAGAATTTGGGCTTTAAAGAATAACAACTGTACTAATGAGTGGAAAGAAGCTTGTGTGTCCTTTTATTTTTTCCCCTTCTTTTAACTAATTTGGCCTTTTTTCTTTCTTAGAGGGAAAAGAGATTTTTTTTAAAATAGCTTTATCCTGTAGCCTGCCATAACCTTAGAGGAGACTGGGGAGTCTGGACAATGTCTTAGGAGCCGGAGCCAGCTTCGCAGTAATTTGTCAATAAATAATGCATTACAGCCTGTTGAATTCAGACTCTGAGCAAAAATGCCACTTTAGAGGGTCATAGGTATTACATCAGGTTATTATCCTCTGAATTCAGTTAACAGCACACAAAAAAAATTTTTTGTCAAGTCTCTTTCATTTCTTATTATAATAGAATGCCTTTTCTCCTTCCCCACCCACATTCTCCTTATTTATTTTGTATCAATCTACCACAACATTAGCATGAATGAAATATAAACTACTTCAATCATTTTTAGCATTAAAAAAAAGTACCTTAAATAAAGTAATGCCAAAAAAATGTTTTTGGGGTTGCCCCTTTTCTTTACCAGTCTTTCCTTCAGATGTGGTAGCCTATCTACCTAGCAGAAAAAATAAAAACCAAAAATGTAAAACTTAGTCTTTTTTTTAACTAATAACAAATTTAAATTATTGAGTGTTTAGGTATACACCAGGCATTGTGTTAGATACTGGATATACAAAAGCAAGTAGACCCTGCTTCCTGAATTTAAGGAATTATCAATATAATCAGTCTGGGAAATTAGACAGTTATGACAGTACAGGAAGAAAAGTACAGTGATGGAGGTATGCACAGAAGAGGTGCACAATAAATATTTGTGGAAAGAATAATAGTATACAGCTATGTCATTTGGATTTTTAGAAAGTCGATCTGAATTTGAGTTTTACCTCTTTGGCCTTGGGAGCCTCTATTTTTTCAATTGTATGATTGGGATAATATCCACCTCAGAGTTGCAAAGAGGACTGCCTGAGATAAGAAAGCCCCCAGCGCCATGCCTGGCATCCATCATGCACTCTAGGAGGGTTTCTTCATTTATTCATTCATCTGTGGCTGCCTTTTTGTGGTTTTGGTGCCTAGTGTTGGACTGCTCCACAGAGGCCCTTCCCAGAGACTGCTGGTGTCTCATGCGCTTCTTGCTTTATCAGAAAAGGAAGTGAGGGAAGAATCAGTGACTTCCTGACATCTCTGTCCAGTGGCCCATCTTGATATCCTTTGCAGTTTTGTCATCTTTAATGTTTGAAAATATTCCAGAAAATTGCCAGTTTCACAGTCATTATGTTGATTCAATTTTTTACCCCAAATCAGTGATTTCCAGTATCTCCAACTAGAAAAATAAGTGAAGTGTACTGAATTCATTGTGCTGGAAGAAATCATTCAGTGAGATGTTTGGTAATATTTTTCAAATTTCCAGGTGGATACATTATGGAGCATGATGCCAGAAATTAAGGAACTGAAGTAGTTTCCTTGAACACATGCGATGTCTCCTTAATGGACATCATATACAGAACCATTAATACAAAGTTATTGCTGTCATCATTGCCAAGGATATTAATATACTAGTATTCGCCTTCCTATATAGTAGTTTTCATGGATTTTCTGTGCTATTAAGTCTGGCAAAGTGCAAACTCAGAAACTCTGGAAGCATCTCATTTGCTGTAGTGCAAGTACCTTACTTATGTGGTGGGTTATTTTTGTAGTGGTGGTAATTGTTTCTATTTCTCTCTCTCTGGCATGTAGGGCGAATTAATGTTAATAGGATTGATTCACAGTTGGTCTTCTCCAAGGTAATGTGTCTGATGCTGCAGCTCCAGCTCTGATATTGGTATCACTACCACTGCTGGTATAGATTCCTGCTTAAGCTCTAGTGGTTCTTCAAAGTAGGAAGATGGTTTCTAAACCATTCCCTCCAAAACTGGAGCAGTACAACTCTGTATTAGCCAGCTGTTATCGCATAAGAAATTATCCTAAAACTTAGCCGTTTAAAACAACAAAGATTTATTGTATCACACAGTTTCTAAGGAACAGGAATCCAAGAGCAGCTTAGCTGGTTTTCTGGTTATCTCTCATTAGGTGATAGTCACAGTGTCAGCCAGAACTGCAGTCCTGTAAAAGCCTGACTAAGCTGGAGGATCCTCTTCCAAGTTCACTCACATGCCCACGGGCAGGAGGCTTTCAGTTCCTTCCTCTGTGGACCTCTTCACAGGGCTCTCATGACATGGTCCATTGTGGGAGGAGACTGCACAAGAGTGAATATTAGGAGATGAGGAACACTGGGGACCATCTATATAGGGTACCACCTGTGTACACTCACCACCTTCCCCAGGGTATAAGAGTAGCCTTCAGAGGGCTGTGTCAAGAACAGTTCCAGTGACATGCCATCTTCAGTAGTGCTGTCTCATGGACCTACCACGATCTCTCCCTTTCCCAGCAATTGACTCATTGTAGAGGCCAAACCACCAGTTTATCTTTCTGCCCTGGGCTGATTTATTGCAGATGCCTCATTGCCTTTCTGGACCACCTGGCACTACTCAGGGTCACCGCAGCCCTCCTCCACGTTTCAGTAGCTGTGAATCTAGTGAGCAGAAGATTGCAGCCTCATTTTCTTCCTTCCCAGAAGACACTTGCTTCCTAGTAGTATTCAAGCACCGTATGTCCATAGTTTCTCTCCACTTCACCAGACACCCAGCTGCATGTTCATGTGATCCAGACTCTGCACATGCTTGCTATATTCTTGTCCCAGTCCCTTCTGTCTCCAGAGGAATATGCCCTACTATGCAGTTTTTGAATTGATGAAGAAGGCTCCTCTAAATCTCTAGGATTCAGTTTTTCCCCCCAAGGGGTGGAGTTCAATCTCTTATGCTATGCACCATGGTATATTGCTCCCCTTAGTGGCAGAAGTATTGGACATTTTAAACAAACATACAGCTAAAATGATGTGATGTGTTTTACTTTCCATGCTTGTAATTTAAGTCAAATGTCTGTTAAGATCGCTTTGAAATCACTGTCCATTATGAGAGTACTTTGTAGATTTTTTCTGAAATATTTTGTAATCAACTTGGAAAATTCCCACTGTAACACAAAATAATAATGTGTTAAAAACTAACAGATTGCTTTTTTTACTCAGGATTTAAGGAGTTTTGCACTCATCATACATAGAATATGATACATATTAAAATACCTGGATAATGCATCACTTAGTGATAACCTTCTGGATGTCTGAAAATTTTTATTTCTTTGGTCTAATGGAGTTTAAACTTTTAGGCAGAAAGTAGCTACTGTTTGGTTATCCCCTTACACAATTTCCAATTGTTCACTTAGGTATAAACTCATCTTATTCAGTGATGTTAACTAAAGAAATGGGAACAGACTCTGCTCTCTGTCAGGAATTCCCCTATCAGCTAAATTGACCTAATTTTTAGCATTTCTTAAGTAACTGAGTATCAGGTTGAATTTGATTGAGACTAGTTTTTAAGTTTGGATCTAAAGTAATGCTGTGATTTTTCTAATGCTTGGGAAATTGTGCTTGTTGGATTACTGATTTTGTCTTATTTTGACTTTTTAAAGAAAATATCGTTATTTATTTATTTATTTATGGCTCATTGGGTCTTAGTTGAGGCACACAGGATCTTCATTGTGGATGCAGGATCTTCATTGTGGCATGCAGGATCTTTCGTTGCAGCACGCAGCCTCTTCGTTGTGGTGCATGGGCTCCAGGGCATGTGGGCTCTGTAGTTTGTGGCATGCAGGCTTCTCTCTAGTTGAGGCACTCGGGCTCAGAAGTTGTGGCGCGTGAGCTTAGTTGCCCCGTGGCATGTAGGATCTTAGTTCCCCGACCAGGGATTGAACCCATGTCCCCTGCATTGGAAGGCGAATTCTTTACCACTGGACCACCAGGGAAGTCCCATCTTATTTTGACTTTAAAGAGCCCATGAAGGCTTTGTCTTTTCTCCATCAGGAAAGGTTAATCAAAACTCTCTTAGTATATCTCCACAGCTTGTCTTAAAGAATATTGTGGTGTATTCTTTTCTTGACTGTAGATTTGAATTAAGTTTTTTAGTTCACTTTTAATATATATATATATATATATATATATATATATATATATATATATATAAAATTATGCTTCTACAGGGTTATGATGGCTAGGGGAACAATCTCTTTGGTTTTCCTCACTTGTGAGTATGTATAACCTCAAATTTGATGTTAATGTGGCTTTACATTCAATTTATGCCAAGGAAGAATAATAAATTGTAGAGTTGGTTGATCCGGTGAGTGTACTAAGAAGTCCATTTATTTGAACATGCAGTCATTAGCTCACCAAAGCTAATCAGGTTTTATACATACTTTGTCAACTGTGCCCAGGAGCCTGCTCTGCCTAGTGAAACATAATTTCAAACTGGCGTAATGGGATGTAGCCTTAGATGCCCTTCTAAACCAGCGTTATAGAGGTCATCCAAAAAGATTCACCTTCCCACTCGGGCTTTTCAGTAATTATAATGTCCATTTGCCAGAGGGTTCAACGGGGCAGATCCTCAGAGCAGAGTAAAAGTTACACAGTTTTAGTAAATGAATACTGCTAGGCTATAATTAGTATATGTCAAACCATAGTTATTAGATAGCTTCAAATATTTGAAATACCTGCCCCTCTCTGCCAACATGTGTTGGTAAATATGTGACAGAAGAATGTACAATTTTCCTCATTATATTACCATGGTGGCATAATACACATAATTTAGTGTATTTAATTGGTTGGTTCTGATCTGAAATACTGATTAACTTCATCTTTGCCTCTATACGGAAAACGGTGCAGTAATTTTGACCTCATGTTTATGTGGCAGTCTTCTCTGTATTACAAAGCCATGGACAGCTTGTTCCTCCATAGATAATTTGAGGCTTATTTTTGCCTCCCAGCTGCATGACAGCCAGAAGGGAAGAAGTGGGTATTTGAATTATATTTGAATTATACTATTATACTAAAGAGATAGAACTGTGAATGACCAACCAATATTAGTACATTTGAACTCATCTAGTTCAAATGTATGGGATTTCTCCACAGCTGTGAAATCTTCCAGATAAAGGTAAAATGAGCACCCTAAATTGTTGAAGCCTAGGACCATAGCTTTACTTCGCTTGCTTTGAAGAAGCCCAACTTTGGCTGGGGTATCACATTTCACTGAAAATCTGATTTAAACACTGCAGATAGTACTCTCATTTGCAGAAATTTTATCAGTCCTCCATTCTGTTTCAGGATGGTAAACTGAATCATAAATCAAACTTAAATCCTGAAAACTTCTGGTACTGTCAAAAACTAATCAGCTCTGTAGAAGTGATGGTATGACAAACATGAAATACTGAGTGGATGAGTTACAAATGAGGCTTTCACTTAATATTGATGATGTTGATTTCTTTGGAAATAGTTTTGCTTCTTACTCAAATATGATTAAATACCATTGCTTTATAAGTTTATCCAAAACAACATAATGCTATCCTATAGGATGAATATGTACTACTGCTTAAAAGGAGGAAATAGTATGATATTGAGATACAATCTTTGGATCCAGATAGAGCTGCGTTTGACTCCGAGCTCTAACTTCATTTCGCTCAGTTTTCTCATTTGTAAAATGGAGCTCATAATATCTACTCCATGGGGTTGTTACAGTGATTAAATGAAAGAATATATGGGTGAAGTACCTGGCTCGTAGTACATTTTCAGTAAGTGATTGCTGTTGTTAAAATGTAATTCTGTGTCTTGCTCACTGACATAGTCTGACCAGTGAGGAGACAAATTAAGGTATATCAACTTACCAAGCTAACCAAGGAAATAAAAACAGAGAGGGGAATTCCCTGCTGATCCAGTGGTTAGGACTCTGCGCTTCCACTAAAGGGGACATGGGTTTGATCCCTGGTTGGGGAATTAAGATTCTGCATGCCACGTGGTGCAGCCAAAAAAAGAAAAAAATGAGTGAGAATTTCATTATTAACTACATATTTCCTTATTTTGTGTCTTATGTGTAAATCTTATCTTGTTACTAGATGGTGAAGTTCCTAAGGACAGAAACTGAATCTTCTCCTTTCTAGTACTCCACAATGACTAACATACTGCTAAACAACTAGTAGACATTCAGGAAATGTTTGTTGACATGACCTTACTTGGCCATGTCTTATGTCTATATATAACCCTCTTAGGAGAAGAGGATTATGCCCTGCCACATAGGAATCTGAAAGTTTCCTGGTAACTGATATTTTCCATTAAAACCATGGGGAAATTATACCATCTTGAAATCATTTTGCTTTCTAATTGGTTTCTGGGCCCATCTTTAGCCATTTTGTTATTTATGCATTTATGAGTATCATTAACACTGCAGCTGGCATTGAGATAACTTTCTTCTCTCCATTTTTATTTTATTTATTTTTTATTTTAAAATTTATTTTATTTATTTATTTTTGGCTGTGTTGGGTCTTTGTTGCTGCGCACGGGCTTTCTCTAGTTGCAGTTAGCTGGGGCTACCTTCGTTGCGGTGCATGGGCTTCTCATTGTGGTGGCTTCTCTTGTTGCAGAGCACAGGCTCTAGGCATCTGGGCTTCAGGAGTTGTGGCTCGCGGGCTGTAGAGTGCAGCCTCAGTAGTTGTGGCGCACAGACTTAGGTGCTCTGCGGCATGTGGGATCTTCCCCGACCAGGGCTCGAACCTGTGTCCCCTGCATTGGCAGGCGGATTCTTAACCACTGTGCCACCAGGGAAGCCCCTTCTCTCCATTTTTAAATGAAAATCTTAGTTTTCTGATATTACTTAGATTAGCTAGAGGTCCTTTATACTTAACCTTTCCATCTGCATGTTTAAATACACTTCAAGATTTTTTAGTAGCTTTATGATAAGTATGCATGTCTAATTGAGGCATCCTATGCTCTATACATTTTTTTCAAGCTCTGGCGTTGTTCTAGCATTTGATTACCATTTTTGGGGAAAGCTGAAAACACTACTCTTCTTTGAAATGCTTAGAGGTCTGAATGTATAACAATATTAAGTACAGATCAAGGAACTGATATGACTTTTACATATGTATAATTGATCAAATTTGTAATAATTAGCTTTTAAGTTTTCTCTGAGTAGCAGGGACATGGATGATCCAGAGAGCACTTATTACTAATACTATTACTCATGAATTTGAATGGAGTTTTTTTTTTTTTTTTTTTTTTTTTTTTTTTTTTTTTTTTTGCGGTATGCGGGCCTCCCACTGGTGTGGCCTCTCCCGTTGCGGAGCACAGGCTCCGGACGCGCAGGCTCAGCGGCCACGACCCACAGGCCCAGCCGCTCCGCGGCATGTGGGATCCTCCCGGACCGGGGCACGAACCCGTGTCCCCTGCATCGGCAGGCGGACTCTCAGCCACTGCGCCACCAGGGAAGCCCTGAATGGAGTTTTAACATTGCTTTTATTCCCACAAGGAAGCTCCTGATCTAGAAGGTATATAAGATGTTATAGCAGCTCTTTTTATCCGTGAGGAAATTGAGGCTTAGAGTAGTTGGGTAACTCAGTGGCAGAACTGGAATAAGAACACAAATCTCTTGGGCTTCCCTGGTGGCACAGTGGTTAAGAATCTGCCTGCCAAGCAGGGGACAAGGGTTCAAGCCTTGGTCTGGGAAGATACCACATGCCGCAGAGCAACTAAGGCCATGCGCCACAGCTACTGAGCCTGTGCTCTAGAGCCTGCAAGCCACAACTACTGAGCCCACGTGCCACAACTACTGAAGCCCACGCGCCTAGAGCCCGTGCTCCACAACAAGAGAAGCCACTGCAATGAGAAGCCTGTGTACCTCAATGGAAGAGTAGTCCCTGCTCGCTGCAACTAGAGAAAGCCCATGCACATCAATGAAGACCCAACACAGCCAAAACTAAATAAATAAAATAGATACATTAAAAAAAGAACACACAAATCTTTTGTTTCTGACTGATTTTTTAAAATCTTGGTGAGAATTATAGTTCAAAATATGGTCCCAGCCATCAGCTATTCTCTGCCATCCAACACAGTTGATCATTCCGCATTCCATGTCAAAGTACATTCCATTTGACCCCATGAACACTCTTTCTGTTCCCTTCCCAGTTTGAACGCCATGACCCTGTGGATGGGAGGATCACCGAGAGGCAGTTTGGTGGCATGCTGCTGGCCTACAGTGGGGTGCAGTCTAAGAAGTTGACTGCCATGCAGAAGCAGCTCAAGAAGCACTTCAAAGAGGGAAAGGTAGGTATCTTTGCCTAGAGGAAGAAAAGGAACCATGGGAGCATATTGTTATTGCAAAGGCACTAACATAATGAGAGTGAAATAATGACTAATTATGACTGATTTATCTTTGGTACCTGAAAAAAAAAAAAAAAGAGCAGTGAGTGAGGAAGAGGGGAGAGCCCCAAATAACCCCATGTGTTTTGTTCAGACCACGGGTGGCACCATAAACTGAGATTGTGAATTTAAAGAGACAGGCTGGGGCTTCCCTGGTGGCGCAGTGGTTGAGAGTCCGCCTGCTGATGCAGGGGACATGGGTTCGTGCCTCGGACCGGGAAGATCCCACATGCCGCGGAGCGGCTAGGCCCGTGAGCCATGGCCACTGAGCCTGTGCATCCGGAGCCTGTGCTCTGCAATGGGAGAGGCCACAGCGGTGAGAGGCCTGTGTACCACAAAAAAAATAAAAATAAAAAATAAAGAGGCTGGTTTACAGAGGGAGATGAAGTGTTCACTTGTAGATATCTTGAGTTTAAGATGCCTGTGGACTATCCAAGCAGAGATGGTTAGCAGCCAATTGGATATTCAAATCTACTTTAGAGGACTGAGATAGATTTGGGAATCATCAACACACTATTGGAATTAAAACCACAAGAATGGATGAAGTTGCCCAAGGAGGATATTAAACAGAAAAGAACTATGAGCCAAGGGCAAGATCAAGTAGAACACAAACATTTAAGGAGCTCCAGAATGAAATCTTGAGGAAATGGTTAGAGAAATACCTAGAGGAAGTAGTGAAATCAAAGCCAAGGAAGAAGAGTGTTCATGAACTAAGGGGTCTACAGTGTCATATGGGACTGAAAGGGTCCAGTAAAATGAGATGATAAATACCCATTGGTTTTGGTAAAATGGTGACCTTTGGGAGAGCTGTTTTATTACAATGGTTCAATTGGAAGGCATATTAGAACAACAAGTAAGGAAGTAGAAAAGAAGGAAAGAGGAAGGAAGAACGGAGAGGAAGCTCCAGAAAGAAGAAATAGCATATGTTTAAAACTCTGAGGCAGTGTATTACTCTGCTTAGGCTGCTATAACAAAATACTATGGACTGGGTGGCTTAAACAACAGGAGTTTCTTTTCTCACAGTTCTGGAGGCTAAAAGTCCATGATCAATGTGCCAGCAAACTGGGTTTCTAATGAGGGCTCTCTTCCTGTCCTATAGACAGCCACCTTCTTGCTATGCCCTCACATGATCTTAGTGTTTGTGCCGAGAGAGAAAGCATGCTCTCTAATGTGTCTTCTTATAAGGACACTAATCCTGTAGGATCAGGGCCCCAGCCTTGTGACCTCATTTAACCTTAATTATTTTCTTAGAGACCCCATCTCCTAATATAGCCACAGTGGGGGTTAAGGCTTCAGTGTGTGAGTTTGGGGGGTGGGGGGGACACAAACATTCAGTCCATAACAAGGAGGAAAGATGAATCTGGCATGTGTGAGGAACTAAAAGGGGACTATTGTGGTTGGAGCATACTAACAAAGAGGATAATGGTCTGAGGTGAGGTCTGAGAGGGAGATGGGGGCAAGAACATGCAGGACCTTGTAGGTGTAGAACAAGTTGGGATTCTATTCATAGTGCAAAGAGAAGCTATTAAAGGGTTGTGATCAGTGAAATGGCATGGCTATGTGTATGTTTAAAGAGATGACTCTGGTTGCTTTATGAAGAGTAGTTTGGAAAGGAGCAAGCATAGAAGCAAAAAGATTGAGAATAACATTATTAGAGATTTCAGGAGATGATTGGGCCTTTTTTGAGCAGCATTGAGGTTAGAGACCACGGATTTATGATGACACTTGTCAACACTGCTCTGTGACACCCTTCAGAGCTGTACCTCGTACAAGAAGAGGCAGATGGTAGAATTGAGTCAGCATCTGGGGCTTTCCAGGGGGTGGGATGAACAAACTGAACCAGAAACTAGTAAAGAGGCCAGATCTCTTAAAGATCTCACACACACACACACACACACACACACACACACAGAGAGAGAGAGAGAAAGAGAGAGAGAGCGAGCGAGCAATGCAAGGGCTAGAACCCAGATCTCATTCTCAATTCAATACCCTTTCCACCTGACAACAGTTACCATTTGGCCATGACTGGGAAACTGACCTGGCACTAAACATGTTCCATGAGGGATTGCCAAGGTAGTGTGGTGTGGTAGACATGGAACTAGAAGATGAGTTCAAGTCCTGCCTCAGAGATTTCTGTGGACGTTAGACAAATCACTTAACATTCCTGGCCTCATGAATTGAAGAGCCTTATCCTAGGGCTTCCCTGGTGGCGCAGTGGTTGAGAGTCTGCCTGCCGATGCAGGGCACACGGGTTCGTGCCCTGGTCCGGGAGATCCTACATGCTGTGGAGCGGCGGGACCCGTGAGCCATGGCCGCTGGGCCTGCGCGTCCGGAGCCTGTGCTCCACAATGGGAGAGGCCACAACAGTGAGAGGCCCGTGTACCTCAAAAAAAAAAAAAAGAGCCTTATCCTAGATGCAGACTCTAAGCTTTAAAGGCTCAGTAACTGAAAATAAGAAATAGGATTGCTAGTGCTTGTCTCAGTTTTCTTAGTTATTAGTCTTCGTGCATGAAATCTTGCATGAATAGCATCGCCCCAAGTTGGTGGAAAACAATTCTTATCAGCTAGACTTTTTCCTCCTTGTCTTGGATGTTGAAAAGCTGAACGGACCTCTGAACAGGCTGTGGACTGCAACTGAGAACAGGCTGGATTCTGAGAAAAAGTGTCAGCTTCTCTGAGTTCAGTCCAGCCCAAGGTGTTCCCTTGGCTATGGAGGAAGAGTCATTAACAGAAAGTGACAGAGGACAATGCTTTTCTCCCAGAGAGAACTCCTACACTACCTAGTACCCAGCTCATATCTGTTGGAAATTGTAATTCAGAAAATTAATTGCAAATACAGGTGGATTTTATAGGGAACACTCCTTTCTTTTGACCAGACCTATTTTTATTTTTTTATTTTTTTTTTATTTTTATTTTATTTTATTTTTTTTTTTTGCGGTAGGTGGGCCTCTCACTGTTGTGGCCTCTCCCCTTGCAGAGCACAGGCTCCGGATGCGCAGGCTCAGCAGCCATGGCTCACGGGCCTAGCCGCTCTGCGGCATGTGGGATCTTCCCAGACCGGGGCACGAACCCGTGTCCCCTGCATCGGCAGGCGGACTCTCAACCACTGCGCCACCAGGGAAGCCCTGACCAGACCTATTTTTAAAGTTTAGTCCAGGCATTGATTTGACCTTAAAATAATTATCTATCATGATAGGCTAATTCATGTTTTGTTGTGAATTTATATTTAAAAGCAATAAATTGGGTGTTGAAGACATCTCCCTTAAAGGAATAAAGTATTTTAGCTTTGGCAGGAGTTAATTTAGGACCTGAAGACCTTGCAAAAGAGCCCTGAAATGAAAGGACAGATTCTGTCAGGTGATGAAAATCTGGGGTGCTAAATTATTTCTGGCCCAGAATTTCTAGCCTGCCTTAGCAGGGAGATTGAGATTGATTGTACTCTCATGTTGATTAAATAGTTTGTGAACATAGCAGCTAACTAAAATGAGAGTTAATGAAGGGCCTTTGCTCCTAAGCTTACCAACCCATCTCTCTGGGACCATTTCCCATTATAGGGGGATCACTGTCTGCTTCCTAATTGCTTCTTTTGTTCCACTTTGGATTTGTTAACCTGAAAATGTGTTTTCATTTGGCACATGTTAATCATTTTCTGTGTGGAGTTCTGTACAAAATATGAAACCAGACCTAAAAGATTGAAGGTCCTAGTGGTGGTATTAAATAACTATTTGTGTATTACTTTATGACCATGCAGTGCTTCACAGCCATTTTTCTTTTTTGTGTTTCTAACTGCTTCGTTAGATCTCATTTTGCCTTTGAAAATATATAGAGAGAGAAAGAGAAATTAATGATCCACCCAGAGTCTGGACTAATAAAATCCAGGGCTTCCTATTACAGATCTTGTCCCTTCTCTAGCAAAATTCTATTTCTCCTAACCATACTCTTCCTGTAAGGCAGTGCTTTAGACCTGGTCTCCCAGTAGGCTCGCTTGGGGAATTTTTCACAAATGTGGTGTTGGGACCCTCTTCAAAGTAACTACATCAGAAGCTCAGTGGGTGAGTTCAGGCATCAATAGTTCTTAAAAGTCTCCCCAGGTGATTCTAATGTGCAGTTAGGCTTGCGAGCCACTGCTCTGGAAAGGCCTGCTCCATCAGCGTCTCTAGTTTTGTTCCTTAGTAATAGCTGGAAGAATTGGGGAACCTGCCATGCCTGGAAAAATTACTCTATTCATGCTCTGAGTAACTGCCATGTTTCTTACTTAACAAAGACAGATTTTTCTTCTCTTTCTTTCTTTTTTTGCTTTATGGGAAACATGTTTTGTTTTTGCTTTGTTTTAAAGTTTAGTCCCTATCCACTATCAGATTGTCCCCATTCCCCTCAATATCTTTTTTTTCTGTGACTTTTTCTTCTAGGTCAAATCTGACTCAACTTTAACTTTTTTTACTTGCCATCCTCCAAATTACCTTCTTCTCCTCATTAAAAGAAAGACAGAGTTTTCTGAGACTTCGTAAGTGTAATTCACAGTGGTGGTTCTCTATGGTTAAGAGTGCAGAAACTGCAAACTTTAATAATTTAGCAAATCCACTGAAGGATGAATTGAAAATTACAGTTCAGTGGCAGACATTGCTATATTCAAGACACAAAGCCAGGTGCTGTGAGAAAGATAAAAGATAAAACCATCACCTATCTGTAATAGTTTAGTAAAAAATAGATGTATGCAAAGAACTATATAATTTCATATTCAGTATTTATTGAGCACCCACCATGTGCCAGGCATTCTTCTAAATATTGGGAATACAGGAATGAGCAAAACCAAGTCTCTGCCCTCAAGTGGAGGGAGACAGATAATAAATAATTATGGTACAAGACAACTCACTCAACTTTGAGCCTCTTGAGAGCACTGTCTTACTCATCTTTGCCATCCTCTATACGATGTTTCATAGGCAAATGTTTGTCAAATGCTTTGATGAATGTATATTAAATACCCTAATAAAGATAATGAGTTCCTTTGGGAGCACCAATGAGAAAGATTAGAACCAGCTGAAGAGACTGAGTAAGAATTCTTGTACCTTGGAGGAGGTACAATTTGAACTTTGCCTGAAAGGCAGAGTAGGATTTTGACAAACAGAGGTTATAAAGGTATTTGCTTTTGCTATGTGTTTCCTCTTACAGCCCTATCCTCAACAGTCTTTGTGTATAGCATTGCTTATTAATCTTGCTACTAGCCATTAAGTAGGGTTAGTATTTGTCAAACAAGTTTAATAAAACTATTAGATTATTAACTTTTCATGTTTTCTGTGGATAATATTCATGTGGGCTCCCCTGTTCACATATTCTCACAGATATTTGAGAGGTGAACCACATTGTGGTCTGCAGAGGATATCAGATTCTAGAAACATTGCTAGCAGAGCCCTTGAAAAACTCTAACTCCAATTATTGGGTGCCCACCAAAGCCACTATGTATAGCACCCGAGGTGCGACCCTTAAACTGAAAAAAGATCAGAACTCTACTGATTTGCTTTGTTTTACTGATTAGCTTTGAAACCTTTACTTCCCCCAAAGGAGTACTAAACTGTGAATTACTATTAAGAGATTTAATTTCATGTATTTTTCCCCCTGTTTTATTTTTGGTTTTCCCCACACACAATTAGTTTCATATACCTCAACCTTTTTCCTATTTCCTATCCCTCAAGGCCCTACACATACCAGAGAAGAGAGTGTATTTCAGAGCATAACTGAGTAAATTTACTGCCGCTGGCTCTGTAGTAATGAGCCTGCCAGCTTACTAAGGACTTTGCCCTACTATTTACTGAGTACTTTTTATGTACTAGGCATTTTACTTATCTTCTCCCTAATTATCACATCCTGCTTGGTGGATAGAATCCCCATTTTTGAGATGAAAAATACTTTTTCTGAGCCTTAGTTATTTGTCTGAGATCACACAGTGTCTTAAGAGGTGGCACTAGGATTCAAAGCCAGGACTGTCTCATTCCAGAGTCCATAATCTTACTACTAATGAACCTGTTTATTGTCACTGTTTATTCTCCATGATTTGAATAAGCAGAAAGGTTTAGAGGAAGCAAGAAAAACAGTGTTGCTATACTCTAACCTATAGATTCTTAGTGAGATAGCTAGAAAGGTAAATTATGGAATCAGATTGTAGAGGACCTTGTATACTGAGCTAAAAAGTTTGAGGTCTTTCCAGTTGACAGTGGGTGTCACTGATATTTTGTCAGCAGGAGGAATGAACATATGAAGAAAGTGATGTTTCAGGACTATTAGGTTCTTATAGAAATGTAAGTAATGGAAATGGTGTAATTTCCCTCTGCTGCCAGACACCAACCAGTTGAAGAAAAGTCTGGGCTTTGCAATGGGGAAATGCTTTATTGGAACAAAACAAGTACAGAAACATCTCTGAAAAGGTACCCAAGAAATTGGTGACAGTGACATGTAGGGAGGGAGACTGGATGACAGGGGAAAGGAAGAATTACTTGGTACTGTGTAACATTTTGTACCATATCCATATATTACCTGGTGTAAAAATAATTTAAATGCTTTTTAAAAGTAAGCAGAAAATGGAGCAGGTGAGAGATTAGATTGGTGAGAAACATAGCATATAAGAAGAAGGAAGGAGACATTTTTTTAATGGGCCACAGAGGGAGCTCAGACAATTAGATTGATTCTTGGCAGATGGATTTGCTATGACCAATTAAAAGACAAGGCAAGGAATCATCATTACAATGTGTTTGTACTACCTATGGCCTGTCAGCACTAGATATCTGGCTTTAGAGCTGACTCCAGAGGAAGCCAAATTTTCCTTCCCCCCTTCTCATTCTACTATAACTGCTTTTTTTTTTAACAGTTTTATTGAGGTATAATCTGTATATCATGAAGTATGTATAAATTATTTTAAGTGTACAATTCACCAATTTACCCATCAATGATTTTTAGTAAATTTATAGAGTTAGGCAATCATCACTGCAATCTAGTTTTAGAAGATTTCCATCACCCCAAAAAGATCCCTCATGCTAGTTTGCAGTCAATCCCCGTTTCCGCCATAGCCTTACACGACCATAAATCTTCCTCTGTCTCTATAGATTTACCTTTTCTGGAAATTTCATATAAATGCATTCATATAATAATGTAGTCATTTACACTAGCTTGTTATGTTAATCACTTTGATGTTTGGGTTCCATAAAGTTAAGCGAAAAAAACCTTCTTGACCGTATTTCCACATGTGATTCTCTACTTAAACATAACAAAAACGTTCTGTTTTATAACAAATTGTGATGGGCGATGAAAAGTGGATACTGTACAATAATGTGGAATGAAAGAGATCATGGGGTAAGCTAAATGAACCACCACCAACCACACCAAAGGCGGTCTTCATCCAAAGAAGGTGATGTTATATATGGTGGGATTGGAAGGGAGTCCTCTATTATGAGCTCCTTCCAGAAAAGCAAACGATTAATTACAACAAGTGCTGCTCCCAATTAGAACAACTGAAAGCAGCACTCGATGAAAAGCATCCAGAATTAGTCAACAGAAAACACATAATCTTCCATCAGGATAACTCAAGACCGCATGTTCCTTTGATGACCAGGCAAAAACTGTTACAGTTTGGCTGGGAAGTTCCATTTCATCTGCTGTATTCACCAGACATTGCACCTTTGGATTTCCATTTATTCAGATCTTAATGGAAAAAATTTCAATTCCCTGGAAGACTATAAAAGGCACCTGGAACAGTTCTTTGCTCAAAAAGATAAAAAGTTTTGGGAAGGGACTTCCCTGGTGGTGCAGTGGTTAAGAATCCGCCTGCCAATGCAGGGGACACGGGTTCAATCCCTGGTCTGGGAAGATCCCACATGACACAGAGCAACTAAGCCTGTGCTCCACAACTACTGAGCCTGCGCTCTAGAGCCCACGAGCCACAACTACTGAGCCCACATGCCACAACTACTGAAGCCCATGCGCTCTTGAGCCAGTGTACTGCAACTACTGAAGCCCACGCACCTAGAGCCCGTGCTCCGCAACAAGAGGAGCCACCGCAATGAGAAGCCCGTGCACCGCAACGAAGAGTAGCCCCCACTCACCACAACTAGAGAAAGCCCACGCGCAGCAATGAAGACTGAATGCAGACAAAAAAAAAAAAAGTTTTGGGCAGATGGAATTATGAAGTTGCCTGAAAAATGGCAGAAGGTAGTGGAACAAAATGGTGAATATGTTGTTCAATAAAGTTTGTGGTGAAAATGAAAAATGTGTCTTTTATTTGTACTTGAAAACCGAAGGCACTTTTTGGCCAACCCAATAATAAGTATGTAGTGGTATCTCATTGTCATTTTAATTTGCATTTCCGTAATGAATGATGATCCAGAGCATTGTTTCATGTACTTACTAGCCATTCATATATCTTGTTTGGAAGATGTCTATTCAAATCTTTTTTTTAATTGGGTTATTATTATGATCTCCTTGAGTTGTAAGAGTTCTTTATATAATTCTGGATACAAATCCTTTATCAGATATATGATTTTAAAATATTTTCTCCCAGTCTGTGATTTGTCTATTTTCTCAGTATTTTGAAGTACAAAAGTTTTTAATCTTGATGAAATCTAATTCATCAATTTTTTTTCTTTTATGGATTGTGCATTTGGTGTCATATCTAAAAACTCTTTGCCTTACCCAAGGTCATGAAGATTTTCTGTTTTCTCCTAAACATTTTATCAGTTGCTTTTAGTTTTGAAAGGCAATTCTATTTGCTTGTTTAACAACTTCTCTAATGTTAAATTCATTTTTAAACAACATAAAGAAGTACTTCTATTGTCAAAGTACTGTTAATTTTATCTTCTTTTTTTAGTCATTTAGAGCCCAGTTTTATATATGTTCTTCTTTCCAAGGATAGATAGATAACTGGTTTGTTGAACAGTTAATCACAGAATAAAATAACTCCTGCTTCTTCCACTTCCCCATAGTATGTCAAAAAAAAAAAAAATCCCTTTAATGCCAAGCCTCAGAGAAGGATATTTCCTTTTCACTACTATGTCTGCAGTTCAAGTCACCTGACAATAGATTGTGCTTAAACTGTAGCCTTCTAAGTCTGAGCAACTCAACTTGCAAAAAGCCTATCTTTGCACTTTCTATCCACGAACCTCATGCTATAGTCTTATTCTAGCTTTATTCTAATAGACCTCTGGATTTTTTACTAAGGTAATTACCAAGAAATAAGAATTTTGTGAATGGCATCATCTTTCCTTTAAGGAGGCCCATGTCCAATGCAATTTTATTTTCCTCACTGTTCCTGGCATAGTGCTTGATAAATATTTTTTATTATATCTATGTAATAAAAGGCAAAATGTTACACATTTTTATTTAATAATGGCATAGTATGAGTTGTATTCCACTGTTTTTCTAAATCATCAAATGAATAACCACTCAGTTTAGATTCTTCTATCTGTTCTCAAATAATTCTCAACATAAGCACTGTGGTCTTGAGCATTTGATGTTTCACAATAAATTAACTAACATACATCAGAGGTTGTTTATCAGAGTGGGAGGCAATTCCTTTACCATGCCCTTTCTGTTTTAGGAATTTTATGTCAACCTTTTAGCCTTAAAAACCCTTTCATAAACTCAGACCCCTATCCTTACCTCGCCTGTGGAAATTCACACCCTAATAAAAAAAATAGAAAAACTTTAGCATGTCTTTTTAAAAATTGTGGTAAAATATACATAACAAAATTTACCATTTTAACCATTTTTAAATGGTTTAGTAGCAGTAAGTACATTCACACTGCTGTGCAAAGAATACCACCACCATTCATCCCCAGAACTTTTTTCATCTTCCCAAACTGAAACTCCATACCCATTAAACAATAATTCCCCATTATCCCCTGCCGCCCACCCCTAGAAACCACCATTCTACTCTCTGTCTGTATGAATTTAACTGCTCTAGGTACCTCGTATAAGTGGCATCATACAGCATTTGTCCTTCTGTGACTGGATTATTTCCCTTGGCATAATGTCTTCAAGCCTCATCCTTGTTGTAGCATGTATCAGAATGTCTTTCCTTTTAAAGGCTGAATACTATTCCATTATATGTGTACACCACATTCTGTTTATCCATTCATATATCAGTGGACACTTGGGTTGTTCCCACCTCTGCACATCTTTTGATAAAGAGGAAGAGAAGATGGTATTAGTGTATCCATCCACAAGTAGGTGATATTGTAAAACCTGTGCTTCTGATCCAGTGGAATTCTTCCCTCTTATAATGTTGTTTCTAGCCTAGTGCTTACATTAGATAGCATACTATGACATTTGTACAAGGAATGAACCCTACCTCTGAGAGTGACCTTAAGAGAATGACCTCAAGTTGGGGCAGAATTATTTAATATAGGCCTTTTTCACTGCCAAAAGTTATGGAGCTTGGTATATAGTAGTTGCTCCATAAATGTTTGAATGAATGCTTAAATACAGATGGAGAACCATTCGTAATTGCCAAAAACAGGAAATAGCCCAAATAGAATAGAGAGTCACACGATGGAATACTTACAGCAATAAAAATGAATGAACTACAGATATACACAAAAACATTGAAAAATCTTAAAGAGAGAATCCATATATAATAGAATACATACTGCATGGTTCCATTTATAAAATTAAACAGACATACTTAAATTCCTTAAACATATGTCTAAGGATGCATAAATAGATAGTAAAGCTATTTTTTATGAAAAGCAAGGAAATGAATATCCTAAAAGTTGCAGTAGTTATCACTGGGAGAAGAGGCTCATAACTGGGAAGGGTCACGTTGGGGAAGAGAGGGAGATTTCTGGGATGCTGATAATTATCTGTTTCTTGACATGAATCGAGATTTTATGGGTGTTCATTTTACAACAGTTTGTTTTATGCGCCTTTCTATATGGTCATCATATTCCACAATTTAAAAAATTTTAAGTTCTATGATTCTAAGGAGAAAAACTAAAAAGATCATGTGACATAATCATACACAGAGTATTTTAGCTTTTAGTTTGATTGATGAAATGAGAAAGATGCCATTGGCCAGTTTGGAGAGTACCAGGAATGTGCTATAGATTGTCTGTGTTAAGGTTTCCTTTTTACTGAGTTACCGATGTGGATTCCTGGGCTCTGTAGTTTGGGGAAATGGAGATCGGAAGAGGATCAGTACTGAGTAGAAGCCTGTCGACATCTGCAGTCCATAAAAGGACCTGATGCTTCATTAGAAGGCATTAACCTCAGTGTCTCCCCAGTGTTACTCACTTCTTAGAGATTGTATTCATTTCCATCATAGCATGATGTGTGAGAAATGGGAAACAGGCATATAGGACAAATCTTCCTCCCTCTAATCCCTGTTTATCCAACTACTCTCTTGAGCCATCGTAGAAAGTAGCATCAAAGATCAGCAAATCTTTGACCAGCTTTTGAAAAGAATTTCCTCATTCACAGACTTCCATCAGACTAAAGTTACATGGCAAATTGCTTCATTAGTAGCTTTTAAATTGAGATAATGAACAACTTTCCCAGTTGCTTGCATTCTGCTAAATGCTGAAACCGTTCCCATGTATATTACTGACTTTGGTGGTTCTTCAGTTAGCTTAAGCCTCAAAAAGCTTGACTGGCCTATGACTAGATTATTAAAATGAAAGTCCTGATGGGTCTTACTTGTTATGATGTATAACAGATCAAGTGGCTACAGCTCAGTTAGGAAGTGTCACAACAGATATTGTGACTAATTGGAGGGTATAGTTAGAAATATTTTCTTTAAAGATATCCAGCCATAACTTTAAACAGCTTCATGTCAAATTTTACATACAAGGGGAAAGCAATTAGCCAACGTGCATTTCTCAGGGTAAAATACCAGAGTTTTGTTCCCCTGTTGTGTACAAACTTGACATTCCTTGACTAATTTGTTGAGTCTCTGTTCTAGACATAGCATAAATTTCTGATTTATAAGCATGAATAACTGCCTAGTTTTCTGCATTTTTATGCTGCTTTTTGTACAGGTTCCTGCCTTACTTAACTGTCTTTCTTATTTCAGGGTCTGACATTTCAGGAAGTGGAGAACTTCTTTACTTTCTTAAAGAACATTAATGATGTAGACACTGCATTGAGCTTTTACCATATGGCTGGTGCATCTCTTGATAAAGGTAATGAAACCCAAAATTTTTTTCTTGACGCTATAAACACTGAATCTGTAATCCATTAGGTGACTACCCATCCTTAACAGTAATACGTGAATTTTTCTTGACATTGTTTTTTGATTTGTTTTTTTGACACTGTATGAGCCTTGCATTTCACCCTGAGAGGCCAAATTCAGCAAATATATTGTCTTGTGCTAAAGGCTATATAGTCAAGGCAGATTCCCATCTTTAAATGATTAGTCTTTGAAACAGGCATCTAAGCTGAGGCACAGTGAATGAAATTCAGACATTCTCTCTTTAGAGCCAGAGTTATGACATATATAATGTGAAGCTAAAGTTGCTGTTCATTTTAATTCATTCTTTGTTGAGAAGGAATGGTTTGGTTTGTTTTTCATGTTAAAGTTTTTGTGTTTTTCTTTAAAAGATAAAATCATGATTCTGAAAATAGCACCCCCTATTGGCTTACTTCATACAAATTCAGTTCCAGTTTGTACAGTGTGAGAGAGCAGAGGAATTGAAAACAGTTTTTTCCCCAATATTTTATTATGAAAAATTTCAAACATACATAACAGTTGAAATAATTATTCAGAGAACACCCATATATCCACCTCAATGAATATTTTGCTATATTTCCCTGGTAGAATATCTCTGCATATATTTATCCTTCTGATTATCAATCTCTTTTAATTTTTGACACATTCAAAGTTAAGTTAGAGACATAAGTACTTCACTCCCGAATACTTCAGCATGAATATTAACTGAAGTTCAGTAGTTTTTTACAGTTCCCTTGTGCCCTTTCACAGTCAATTTCTGCCCCTGGTTATCATGAGGCAATCTTAATTCTGTGTATTTTTCCACCATAGATTAATTTTGTTTGTTCTAGAACTTCACACAAATGGAATTATACAATGTACACTCTTTCTAAAGTTTCTCTCAGCGTGTGC
Source organism: Mesoplodon bidens (assembly GCF_964165515.1). Lineage (NCBI taxonomy): Eukaryota > Metazoa > Chordata > Mammalia > Artiodactyla > Ziphiidae > Mesoplodon > Mesoplodon bidens. The sequence continues at coordinate 169,761,755 of NC_138176.1, forward strand.
TTGAGATCCACCCATGCTGTTGCATGTACAGTAGTTTGTTCCTTATTTATGAATAGTAACCCGTTGTATGAATACACCACAATTTGTTTGTCCACTCTTCTGTTGGACACCTTGGCTGTTTCTAGTTATTGGCTATCTTGAATCAAGCCACTATGAATATTCTTGTGTTAGTCTTTTTGAGGACATGTATTTTCATTTTTCTTGGATAAATACCTAGGAGTAAATTGCTGTGTCTAGAGAAATGTATTTCGTTTATAAAAAAAACTTTCAGACCCTTTTTCATAGTGTATCTTTTTTATACTCCCACTAACAATGTACAGCGGTTCAAGTGGTTCCACATTCTTGTCAACAGTTGGTGGTATCAGTCTTTTTTAATTTTTGTGATTCTGGAATGTATATAAAGGTATCTCATGTTTGTTTGGTTTTTTTAATATTTATTTTTTTGTTTTATTTTTGGCTGTGTCGGGTCTTTGTTGCAGCACGTGGGATCTTTGTTGTGGCATGCAGGATCTTTTGTTGTGGCACACGGGCTCTTCATTGAGGTGTGCGAGCTTCCCTTTCTAGTTGTGGCACCCAGGCTCAGTAGTTGCAGCATGCAGGCTCAGTATTTGCAGCGTGAAGACTCTCTGGTTGTGGCGCACAGGCTCCAGAGTGCGTGGGCTCTGTAGTTGTGGCACACGGGCTCCAGAGCATGTGAGCTCTGGAGTTGCGGCACTCAGGCTCTCTAGTTGTGGCTTGCATGCTCGGTAGTTGCAGCGCGTGGGCTTAGTTGCACTGTGGCGTATGGGATCTTAGTTCCCCAACCAGGGATCGAACCCATGTCCCTGCATTGGAAGGCAGATTCTTAACCACTGGACAACCAGGGAAGTCCCCTTATTGTGTTATTAATTTGTACTTCCCTGATGACCTCTGCTATTGAGCAACTTTTTGTGTTCTCATCATTCAGATATCTTCTTTGGTAAAGTGTCTGTTCAAATCTTTTACCCATTTTTATAAGTTTGCTTTTCTTATTCAATTGTGGAAGTTCTTGATATATTCTAATATAAGTCCTATATCAGATATATACTTTGTGAATAGCTTCCTAGTCTGTGGCTTGCCTATTCATTTTCTTAATGGGGTCTTTTTTTTTTTTTACATCTTTATTGGAGTATAATTGCTTTACAATGGTGTACTAGTTTCTGCTTTATAACAAAGTGAATTAGCTATACATATACATATATCCCCATATTTCCTCCCTCTTGCGTCTCCCTCCCACCCTCCCTATCCCACCCATCTAGGTGGTCACAAAGCACCGAGCTGATCTCCCAGTGCTATGTGACTGCTTTCCACTAGCTATCTATTTTACATCTGGTAGTGTATATATGTCCATGCCACTCTCTCACTTCGTCCCAGCTTACCCTTCCCCCTCCCCTTGTCCTCAAGTCCATTGTCTATGTCTGCGTCTTTATTCCTGTCCTGCCCCTAGGTTCTTCAGAATCTTTTTTTTTTTTTAGATTCCATATACATGTGTTAGCATACAGTATTTGTTTTTCTCTTTCTGACTTACTTCACTCTGTATGACAGACTCTAGTTCCATCCACCTCACTACAAATAACTCAATTTCGTTTCTTTTTATGGCTGAGTAATATTCCATTGTATATATGTGCCACATCTTCTTTATCCATTCATCTGTCAGTGGACACTTAGGTTGCTTCCATGTCCTGGCTATTGTAAATACAGCTGCACTGAACATTGTAGTACATGTTTTCTCTGATTTTCTCAGGGTATATGCCCAGTAGTGGGATTGCTGGGTCGTATGGTAGTTCTATTTGTAGTTTTTTGGGGGTTTGGGGTTTTTTTTTTTTTGCAGTACACGGGCCTCTCACTGCTGTGGCCTCTCCCATTGCAGAGCACAGGCTTCGGACGCGCAGGCTCAGCGGCCATGGCTCACGGACCCAGCCGCTCTGCGGCATGTGGGATCCTTCTGGACCGCGGCATGAACCCGCGTCCCCTGCATCGGTAGGCAGACTCTCAACCACTGCACCACCAGGGAAGCCCCTATTTGTAGTTTTTTAAGGAACCTCCATACTGTTCTCCATAGTGGCTGTATAAATTTACATTCCCACCAACAGTGCAAGAGGGTTCCCTTTTCTCCACACCCTCTCCAGAATTTATTGTTTCTAGATTTTTTGATGATGGCCATTCTGACTGGTGTGAGGTGAGATACCTCATTGTAGTTTGATTTGCATTTCTCTAATGATTAGTGATGTTGAGCATCCTTTCATGTGTTTGTTGGCAATCTGTATGTCTTCTTTGGAGAAATGTCTATTTAGGTCTTCTGCCCATCTTTGGATTGGGTTGTTTGTTTTTTTGATATTGAGCTGAATGAGCTGCTTATAAATTTTGGAGATTAATCCTTTGTCAGTTGCTTCATTTGCAAATATTTTCTCCCATTCTGAGGGTTGTCTTTTTGTCTTGTTTATGGTTTCCTTTGCTGTGCAAAAGCTTTTAAGTTTTATTAGGTCCCATTGGTTTATTTTTGTTTTTATTTCCATTTCTCTAGGAGTTGGGTCAAAAAGGATCTTGCTGTGATTTATGTCATAGAGTGTTCTGCCTATGTTTTCCTCTAAGAGTTTTATAGTGTCTGGGCTTACATTTAGGTCTCTAATCCATTTTGAGTTTATTTTTGTGTATGGTATTAGGGAGGGTTCTAATTTCATTCTTTTACATGTACCTGTCCAGTTTTCCCAGCACCACTTATTGAAGAGACTGTCTTTTCTCCATTGTATATCATTGCCTCTTTGTCATAGATTAGTTGACCATAGGTGCTGGGTTTATCTCTGGGCTTTCTATCCTGTTCCATTGATCTGTATTTCTGTTTTTCTGCCAGTACCATATTGTCTTGATTACTATAGCCCTGTAGTCTGAAGTGAGGGAGTCTGATTCCTTCAGCTCTGTTTTTTTCCCCTCAAGATCGCTTTGGCTATTCGGGGTCTTTTGTGTCTCCATACAAATTTTAAGATTTTTTGTTCTAGTTCTGTAAAAAATGCCACTGGTATTTTGATAGAGATTGCATTGAATCTGTAGCTTGCTTTGGGTAGTATAATCATTTTCACAATATTGATTCTTCCAATCCAAGAACATGGTATATCTCTCCATCTGTTTGTGTCATCTTTGATTTCTTTCATCAGTGTCTTATAGTTTTCTGAGTACAGGTCTTTTACCTCCTTAGGTAGGTTTATTCCTAGGTATTTTATTCTTTTTGTTGCAATGGTAAATGGGATTGTTTCCTTAATTTCTCTTTCTGATCTTTCATTGTTAGTGTATAGGAATGCAAGAGATTTCTGTGCATTAATTTTGTATCCTGCAACTTTACAAATTCATTTATTAGCTCTAGCAGTTTTCTGGTGGCATCTTTAGAATTCTCTATGTATAGTATCATGTCATCTGCAAACAGTGACAGTTTTACGTCTTCTTTTCCAACTTGTATTCCTTTTATTTCTTTTACTTCTCTGATTGCTGTGGCTAGGACTTCCAAAACTATGTTGAATAATAGTGGCGAGAGTGGATATCCTTGTCTTGGTCCTGATCTTAGGGGAAATGCTTTCAGTTTTTTACCATTGAGAATGATGTTTGCTGTGATTTTGTCATATATGGCCTTTATTATGTTGAGGTAGATTCCCTCTGTGCCCACTTTCTGGAGACTTTTTATCATAAATCGGTATTGAATTTTGTCGAAAGCTATTTCTGCATCTATTGAGATGATCATATGGTTTTTATTCTTCAATTTGCTAATATGGTGTATCACATTGATTGACTTGTGTATAATGAAGAATCCTTGCATCCCTGGGATAAATCCCACTTGATCATGGTGTATGATCCTTTTAATGTGTTGTTGGATTCTGTTTGCTAGTATTTTGTTGAGGATTTTTGCATCTATATTCATCAGTGATATTGGTCTGTAATTTTCTTTTTTTGTAGTATCTCTGTCTGGTTTTGGTATCAGGGTGATGGTGGCCTCGTAGAATGCGTTTGGGAGTGTTCCCCCCTCTGCAATTTTTTGGAAGAGTTTGAGAAGGATGGGTGTTAGCTCTTCTCTAAATGTTTGATAGAATTCACCTGTGAAGCCATCTGGTCCTGGACTTTTGTTTGTTGGAAGATTTTTAATCACAGTTTCAATTTCATTGCTTGAGATTGGTCTGTTTGTATTTTCTATTTCTTTCTGATTCAGTCTTGGAAGGTTATACCTTTCTAAGAATTTGTCCATTTCTTTCACTTTGTCCATTTTAGTGGCATAGAGTTGCTTGTAGTAGTCTCTTAGGATGCTTTGTGTTTCTACGGTGTTCCTTGTAATGTCTCCTTTTTCATTTCTAATTTTATTGAGTCCTCTCCTTCTTTTTCTTGATGAGTCTTGCTAAAGGTTTATCAATTTTGTTTATCTTCTCAAAGAACCAGCATTTAGTTTTATTGATCTGTGCTATTGTTTTCTTTGTTTCTATTTCATTTATTTCTGCTCTAATGTTTATGATTTCTTTCCTTCTCCTAACTTTGGGTTTTGTTTGCTCTTCTTTCTCTAGTTCCTTTAGGTGTAAGGTTAGATTGTTTATTTGAGATTTTTCTTGTTTCTTGAGGTAGGATTGTATTGATATAAACTTCCCTCTTAGAACTGCTTTTGATGCATCCCATAGGTTTTGGATTGTCATGTTTTCATTGTCATTTGTCTCTAGGTATTTTTTGATTTCCTCTTTGATTTCTTCAGTGATCTCTTGGTTATTTAGTAACATATTGTTTAGCCTCCATGTGTTTGTGTTTTTTACGTTTTTTTCCCTGTAACTGATTTCTGATCTCATAGCATTGTGGTTGTAAAGGGTGCTTGATATGATTTCAGTTTTCTTACATTTACCAAGGCTTGATTTGTGATCCAAGATGTGATCTATCCTGGAGAATGTTCCATGTGCACTTGAGAAGAAAGTGTAATCTGCTGTTTTTGGATAGAATGTCCTATAAAGATCAATTAAATCTATCTGGTCTATTGTGTCATTTAAAGCTTGTGTTTCCTTATTGATTTCTTTCTGGATGATCTATCCATTGGTGTAAGTGAGGTGTTAAAGTCCCCCACTATTATTGTGTTACTGTTGATTTCCTCTTTTATAGCTGTTAGCCTTTGCCTTATGTATTGAGGTGTTCCTATGTTGGTTGCATATGTATTTATAATTGTTATATCTTCTTCTTAGATTGATCCCTTGATCATTATGTAGTGTCCTTCCTTGTCTCTTGTAACATTCTTTATTTTAAAGTCTATTTTATCTGATATGAGTATTGCCACTCCAGCTTTCTTTTGATTTCCATTTGCATGGAATATCTTTTTCCATCCCCTGAATTTCAGTCGGTATGTGTCCCTAGGTCTGAAGTGGGTCTCTTGTAGACAGCATATTTATGGGTCTTGTTTTTGTATCCATTCAGCAAGCCTGTGTCTTTTGGTTGGAGCATTTAATCCATTCACATTTAAGGTAATTATCAATATGTATGTTCCTATGACCATTTTCTTATTTGTTTTGGATTTGTTTTTGTAGGTCCTTTTCTTCTCTTGTGTTTCCCACTTAGAGAAGTTCCTTTTACATTTGTTGTAGAACTGGTTTGGTGGTGCTGAATTCTCTTAGCTTTTGCTTATCTGTAAAGCTTTTGATTTCTCTGTCGAATCTGAATGAGATCCTTGCCAGGTACAGTAATCTTGGTTGTAGGTTCTTCCCATCCATCACTTTAAATATATCGTGCCACTCCCTTCTGGCTTGTAGAGTTTCTGATGAGAAATCAACTGTTAACCTTATGGGAGTTCCCTTGTATGTTACTGGTCGTTTTTCCCTTGTTGCTTTTAATAATTTTTCTTTGTCTTTAATTTTTGTCAATCTGATTACTTTCTGTCTTGGTGTGTTTCTCCTTGGGTTTATCCTGCCTGGGACTCTCTGTGCTTCCTGGACTTGGGTGGCTATTTCCTTTCCCATGTTAGGGAAGTTTTCGACTATAATCTCTTCAAATAATTTCTCAGGTCCTTTCTCTCTCTCTTCTCCTTCTGGGACCCCTATAATGCAAATGTTGGTGGTTTAATGTTGTCCCAGAGGTCTCTTAGGCTGTCTTCATTTCTTTCCATTCTTTTTTCTTTATTCTGTTCCATGGCAGTGAATTCCACCATTCTGTCTTCCACGTCACTTATCCATTCTTCTGCCTAAGTTATTCTGCTATAGATTCTTTCTAGTATATTTATTTCAGTTATTGTATCATTCATCTCTGTTTGTTTGTTCTTTAACTCTTCTAGGTGTTTGTTCTTTAATTCTTCTAGGTCTTTAAACATTTCTTTCATCTTCTCAATCTTTGCCTCCATTCTTTTTCTGAAGTCCTGGAACATCTTCACTATCATTATTCTGAATTCTTTTTCTGGAAGGTTTCCTATCTCCACTTCATTTAGTGGTTTTTCTGGGGTTTTATCTTGTTCCTTCATCTAGTACCTAGTCCTCTGCCTTTTCATTTTGTCTATCTTTCTGTGAATGTGGTTTTCATTCCACAGGCTGCAGAATTGTAGTTCTTCTTGCTTCTGCTGTCTGCCCTCTGGTGGATGAGGCTATCTAAGAGGCTTGTGCAACCTTTCTGATGGGAGAGACTGGTGGCGGGTAGAGCTAGGTGTTGCTCTGGTGGGCAGAGCTCAGTAAAACTTTAATCCACTTGTCTTCTGATGCATTGGGCTGGGCTCCCTCCCTTTTGGTTGTTTGACTCAGCACTGGAACCTACCCGGCTCTTTGGTGGGGCTAATGGCAGACTCAGGGAGGGCTCATGCCAAGGAGTACTTCCCAGAACTTCTGCTGCCAGTGTCCTTGTCCCTGCAGTGAGCCACAGCCACCTGCCGCCTCTGCAGGAGACCCTCCAACACTAGCAGGTAGGTCTAGTTCAGTCTCCTATGGGGTCACTGCTCCTTCCCCTGGGTCCTGATGTGCACATTATTTTGTGTGTGCCCTCCAAGAGTGGAGTTTCTGTTTCCCTTAGTCCTGTCAGAGTCCTGCAATCAAATCCCACTAGCCTTCAAAGTCTGATACTCTAGGAATTGAAGGTCCTAGGAGTTCCTAGAGGAGTTCCTCTAGGAACTCCTCCCGTTGCTGGACCCCCTGGTTGGGAAGCCTGACGTGGGGCTCAGAACCTTCACTCCAGTGGGTGGACTTCTGTGGTATAAGTGTTCTCCAGTTTGTGAGTCACCCACCCAGCGGTTATGGGATTTGATTTTCTTGTGACTGCGCCCCTCCTACTGTCTCATTGAGGCTTCTCCTTTGTCTTTGGATGTGGGGTATCTTTTTTGGTGAGTTCCAGTGTCTTCCTGTTAATGATTGTTCAGCAGTTAATTGTGATTCTGGTGCTCTCACAAGAGGGACTGAGCACATGTCCTTCTACTCTGCCATCTTGAACCAATCTCATCTGTTTTTCCCTTTAAATGATGTCAGTCTTTGCTTCATTAATTTTGAGCTCTGGTATTACATGCATACATACTTAATGATTATATGATTATTGTCTTTTCCTGATGAACTGGCCATTTTATCATTATGAAATATTCCCCCTTTATGTTTAGTAATACACCTTTTCTTGAAGTCAGTTTTTTCTGATATTGATTTAATTACTCCAGCTCTTTGGGTAGTTATTGTTTGCATGGTATGTCTTCCTCTATTCTTTTATGTTAATCCTATCTGTGTCTTTAAGGTATATCTCTTCTAGACATAGAGTTGGGTCTAGTGGCCTTTTAGCTATACTTTTTTGCATTTTATATTTTAGTGGTTTCTCTAGAAATTATAACTTTTCATGGTTTACTTAAAGTTAATATTGTACCACTTCAAGTGAAATGTAAGAACCTCCATTCATACAGTTCCATTTACCATCATCCCATCCTTTATGCTATAGTTGTCATTTTGTATTTACTCTGTATATGTTATAATCCCTATCATATAATGTTAGGATGTTTGTTTTCAACAATTATATTTTTCAGTAAATTAACAGAAATAATAATTTTTATACTTAGCCACATTTACCATTTATTCATACTTACCATTTTGAGTGTTTTTCATTTATTCCTGAATATCTAAAATTTTATCTGGTATCACTTCCCATCAGTTTGAAGAACTTCCTTTATCATTTATGGTACAAATCTGCTAGCAGTAAATTCTCTTAGTTTTTGGTTTATCTGACAATGTTTTTATTTCACCATTGGGTACTGTGATTTGTGATTTTTAAATCTCTCCAAAGCACTGACTCAGGTTTTATAAGCACAGTCTTGCTTATTCAATACTTTTTGGTGGATTTCTTAAGATTTTTTAATATAAGATCATGCTATCTGCAAACAGAGATCATTTTACTTCTTCCTTTCCAACCTGGATGCCTTTTATTTCATTTTCTTGATCCACATAACTCTTTAAAACAGCATTTTTCTCCTTGCTTGTTTACATATTTATTTTTGTTTGTTTAAAATAATACCTCCTCTGACCTTTGTAGAAGCCTTTGGAAAAAATTAATGAAATCATGGAGGTTATGTATGTGTATGTGTAATACCACAGGGTCATTTCTTCAGAATAGCTTTGGTTGTATTGCTTTGTTTCACAAAACAGATTTGACAGCATCTGCAAATCCAAAGATGTAAGACTTGAAGTCATCACTTATAATTAAAATAAAATTAATAAGCTCCTATTTATATTTGCATACCTTTTTTTGGAAAGTCCAACTGAAGACAATAGATTCACTTTAAAGAACAATTATATAGGATGAATCACTGTCTGTGTTAAAATTACAGGATGTACAAAATAGAATGATTCAGGGTAATGGTAGCAAAGGAAAGTGCAACCTAGTGGTTAAAAAATAAATAAATAAAGTGTTTCTTTCAAATGACTTCAAACCATTTCCTGGGATGTTTAGTCTCTCCATAGAGTTCATGCCTCATTATCCTTGTTAATAGACGCAGTGGTACAAATTATACAGTCATATCTGATATCCAAAAATATGTTTGGGGCTTCGCTGGTGGCGCAGTGGTTGAGAGTCCGCCTGCTGATGCAGGGGACACGGGTTCGTGCCCCGGTCTGGGAGGATCCCACATGCCGCAGAGCGGCTGGGCCCGTGAGCCATGGCTGCTGAGCCTGCGCGTCCGGAGCCTGTGCTCTGCAATGGGAGAGGCCACGACAGTGAGAGGCCCGCGTGCTGCAAAAAAAAAAAAAAATATATATATATATATATATATATGTTTGGTTTTGAGATAGATGATATTTGGCATTTATTTTGACTTCTTAGATTGTTTTATCTGTGTAACTTCGGAGTCCCTGAGTGTAAAAGATAGATATCTAGGGGAAACTGGCCTAGATTCATACTAAGTAAGAGGGAGAAGCCAAGTGTATTCATTTCCCAGGGCTGCTGTAACAAATTACCACAAACATGGTGATCTAAAACAACAGAAAGTTATTTCACAGTTCTGAAGTCTACAAATCTGAAATCAAGATGTTTGCAGGGCCACACTCCCTCTGAAGTCTCTAGGAAAGAATCTTCCCTTGCCTCTTCCAGCCTCTGGTGGCTTAGTCACTCCTTGGCTTGTGGCTGCATAATACCAATCACTGCTTCTGTCTTCACGTGGTCCTCCCCCTCCTTGTCTCTTCTGTATATCTGTGTGTCTATCCTCTGTATATCTCTTGTAAGGACACTTGTCATTGGATTTAGGGCCCACCTGGTATCATCTCAAGATCCTTAATTACATCTGCAAATCCCCTTCTTCCAAACAAAGTCACATTCACAAGTTCTAGAGGCTAAGATGTAGACATATCTCTTGGGGCAGCCACCATTCAATGCACTGTAGCAACCAAGACCTAAATATCAGTCATACATAGTCCACAAAGTAAGGCAAAAATAGACACAAAAAAATATATTGAGTTTAATTTACCGTGAGAATATTTGTATTGTCTGTTTAAAAACTCATTTTTGGGCTTCCCTGGTGGCGCAGTGGTTGAGAGTCCGCCTGCCAATGCAGGGGACACGGGTTCGTGCCCCAGTCTGGGAAGATCCCAAATGCCGCGGAGCGGCTGGGCCCGTGAGCCATGGCCACTGAGCCTGCGCGTCCAGAGCCTGTGCTCCACAATGGGAGAGACCACAATGGTGAGAGGCCTGCGTACCGCAAAAAAAAAAAAAAACTCATTTTTTTAAACCTAATTATACTCTTTGCATGGCTAACTTCTATTTCTTCAAAGAGGCCTTCCCTGACTACTCAATATAAATTATAAAAAACTAACTATATTGTCTATAGCTTTTATAGTTTTTTTAAAAAAGAGGCATTAACCTAAAATCTTCTGCCTTCACTACTGTCATCAATTCCTATCCATAAATTATAGACATGGGCTTGAATTTTCACAAATATGGCTTATCAGGTAGAGCAGAGACTACTAACTGTGATATTTGTACATAGATAGTAGGCCCTCAATAAATACTTATTAACTGAATTATGCCTCATCTGTCCAGGAGCTTGAACAAACAAAAGTAAGCATTATCCTTGATTCTGTACTTGTTCATCCCCATATTTATTTCTTCAATAAATCCGTGTCCCTGCTTCCAAAACATCCTGAATCTGACTCTGTTTCTCCACCTAGCCTACTCTAGTCCTGATCTCTTTACGTAGGCTTACAGGGCTCCATATGGCATGGCTCTGGTATACCCTTTGAGTACATCAAATATCACTTTCTTACCAGTTCACTCCATTCCACATGTTCTTTTATATTCTAGATATATCAAGTTCATTCCCACCCAGAAGCCTTTGTTCGGGCCGTTCCTTCACCTCAAGTGCTCTTTCCCAGGATCTCTGTGTATTTGGCTCCTTGTAACTCAGGTCTCATATAAATCACTTTCCTGGTAACTCCATCAGCCTGTATCATAGCCTTTATCACTACCTGATATTTTCTTGTGTATTTATGTGTGCATTTATTATCTGTCTCTGTTTACTAGAATGCTTATCTGTCTTGTTCCTGGATATATTCCCTGTGCCTAGGACAATATCTGGGATATAGTAGACACCCTATAAATATTTGCTCAATAAATGAATGAGTGAATGAACATCTTGATAGATGTGAAAAAGACATAGGATCTCAAGCCAATAACCCCTCACCTTTGACAGTAGACCCAGAGAACAAATTCATGTCATGAATTCATTGTGTACTATAACCCCTATCTTTTAGACTTAACATACATTTCACCTTCATCTGAACTTAAGGGGGTCATGATAACAGCAATGTTAAGTGATGTACTGCAGTGTGCATAGAAAGACTAGCCTGTGCTTGGCTACCGTTCCAAGTTCCTTCCCTCTGCCAGATGTGCCTGTCTTCACTTCCTTTGCTCTGCCAGATGTGCCTGTCTTTTGCAGGCTCTCCTTGCACTCTCCTCTTTGCTTTTAAACATTCCTGATCCTAATAGTCATACTAGTGATTTTTCCATTCGTTTGAGTTCTATACCAATTCTCCTTCCACTGAATCATGGAATTTCACTGCTGAGATGAATCTTAGAAGAGAGGAAGAAAAGTGTAAGAGTTAAGAATACAAGTCTGGGGCTTCCCTGGTGGTGCAGTGGTTGAGAGTCCGCCTGCCGATGCAGGGGACACGGGTTCGTGCCCCGGTCCGGGAAGATCCCACATACCGCGGAGCGGCTGGGCCTGTGAGCCGTGGCCGCTGAGCCTGCGCATCCTGAGCCTGTGCTCTGCAGTGGGAGAGGCCACAACAGTGAGAGGCCCGCGTACCACAACAAAAAAAAAAAAAAAAAAAAAAAAAAAAGAATACAAGTCTGGATTTGAATCTTGTCTCCATCATTGACTAGCTGAGTAGCTCTGGGCAATTTCTGAATTTAGTTTCTATGTTTTTAGAATCAGGATAATAATATCCACCTCATAGGATTGTTCTGAGGATAAATCTACACAAAGCACTTAACCTTGTGCCTATCATGCAGTGAATGTTTTTTTTTTTTTTTTTTTTTTTTTTTTTTTTTTTTTTTTAAAAATTTATTTATTTTTATTTTTGGCTGTGTTGGGTCTTCGTTTCTGTGCAAGGACTTTCTCTAGTTGTGGCAAGTGGGGGCCACTCTTCATCATGGTGCGCGGGCCTCTCACTGTCGTGGCCTCTCTTGTTGCGGAGCACAGGCTCCAGACGCGCAGGCTCAGCAGTTGTGGCTCACGGGCCCAGCTGCTCCGCGGCATGTGGGATCCTCCCAGACCAGGGCTCGAACCCGTGCCCCCTGCACTGGCAGGCAGATTCTCAACCACTGCGCCACCAGGGAAGCCCGCAGTGAATGTTTAAAAAATGCCTGCTGCTTCCATTATGAGGTTGATGATGTAACCAGATTTAGTGTGGTTCATCCATTCATTCAGCTAGCAGCATAGGCACTGTGCTGGGCACAGGGTTCTACTCTCAAGAAGCTCACAGTCTATTAGGGGAGAAAGAAAAGGATACAAGCTGTTCAAGTTGTTGTGATAGGTGCTAATGAGGGCCTCTGACCCCTATGAGGGGTGGGGAAAGAGTGAGGCAGGGGTGGGCACAGGAGTACTTTTGTCTGCCTGCTGCTCTGGCTCAGCTGTCTTCATTTTTTTCCCAAAAGGTTAGGACCTTCAGAAATTGGCACCTTTTAGTGGCCCTGGCACTCTCTCTTCCTTGGCTATTTTAGAGCTTACAAACCTGTCTTTAGACATAATTTAGTACAGAATTTCCAAAACAGCATCGTGAAGAACATTATATACTGCAATATGTTAATGGTTTTGTGGATTTAAAACAAAACCCCAAAAAAGTGTTCCATGGTTCAAATAAGTTTGGAAAATGCCAGGTTATACAGAATTTCTTCCTGCAGCACTACTCCTGCCAACTTTTTAATATGCTAATGTGCATTATTAATCTCCAAGAGAGTGATGTAGTTCCCAAACTTGACTTGCCTCAGAATGTCTTTAACAACTTATAGAGCTAATGTTCCTCAGAACAGTTGGAGAACCCAGGCAGGTGGCAACTGCACATTTACATTCCAGCGTGATGTAATCCCTCAGAGTGAAAATGCCAAATTTAATTGTGGCTATTTCTTTAGTTCTACATGGTTCATGTGAGAATGACAACTCTCAGGCAAGAATGACATGTCTTTGTTGAATTTTGACCATTTGGAGAAAGAACCTTTCTGCATGAACTATAGTACCTTTCTACTATAGGTCATCTCTTTTGTTTAGCACTTAAGAGGAATTGGTTCTATTGCTTATTCATGTACATACTGGGCATAAAATTAGATATATAACCTGGCTGTCTGAATGATTTACCTAGTCTGCTGAAGAAGGTAATGGAAAATTGAACATGACTCCTTCCCCATGGCATCCTATGATGGAAAAGTTAGAAATTATTTGAGTTGGAGCTCTAGAATGAGCTATGGCCTGTATGACTTAGAGTATTCTTATTTCTGCCAAGAGAATAAAAGGTTTCTAGGTATGGTAAAGCCCCATTATAAGAACCTTAGGATATTAGAGATTTGGGAAACTTGTAGGTCCAGTTGTGTCCCCCGTGTACTTTGAACTATAATACAGGAAATAATCACACAAATATAGGCCATGGCCTTTAGTACTCATGCCCCAGCACAAGCCCACTTAAACTGAAAATCATAATTTATGACATGGTTGTCCTTAATTCTTTATAGTCGTCCTATACATACAGTTTACCTTATTACCTGACAAGCCAAGAAAATAAATAGTAAAACCTGTGGCATATCCCCTACAGGATACTCTCTGCAATCCCAAGTATTTTTACTGAAAGTTAGGTAGTATTATCCCCTATTTTATGAATAAGGAAATATAAAATGAAGCAGCTTACTCTTGGTTACCCTGCTAAGTAGAGCTAGAATTCAAGCTCAGGTCTCTCTGATCCCAGTCTGTGTTCTTTCCACACCATCATGTTGTCTCTCAGTATATCCCAAATTGCTGCTGGAATTTGAAAATCTTTGCTGAAACGCAATCCAGGAGGAGACAATGCAGGTTCACCATTTTGAACTGTGGTTCTCAATAGCTTAGGGAAGACAGGCTCTAGGCTATTTCCTCCCAGTTCCCTTTGGCTAAGAGTTGACCATTCTTGGGTGAGAATAAAGTCCTTTTGGTAAACTATGATGTTTTGGAGTTAGTATCCTTCTCTTGAAGATGAAATATGACATTTTCCCCTACAATTGTTTCTTCTGTTCAGGATCAGGTTCTCCCACTCAGACACGCTCTGACATCTGTAATGCATACCCTACAGTGACACAGACTCTTGGAGTTGTCTAATCTAGCTTCTTATCCCACACAGGAACATCTTAGTAGACACATCTGTGTTCTTCACTTTTCTGACCATATTACTTTATGGTGAAGAAAACAATACACAAAAGCCTAAAGTTACTTAAATAAGGTCATTTAGCAAGGAAAGTTAGTATCCCTTTAAAGGATACCACAGAACAGAAAAGATATATGTATATACTAAGCTGTCAGTTTCTGAACATCAAATTATAGGATATACAGATGTGGATGGACTGCTCAGCTTTTAACGATCCAGCTGTTCCTCATCACCTCTACTCGTTGGTGTAGCAATACTTTCTTATACTTCTAGAGACAGTTCCAATATCTAGCATTTATTGAGAGCTAAATATATGCAAGACATTTGTAAGCATAAATTTTGGGTTTAAACTCCAACCTGATTTTGAGTCGCTATTAATCACTAGCTTTGTGACTTTAAACAAATCACTGAAACTCTCAAAACCTCAGTTTCCTGATCTGTAGAACGGTGATAAAGGCTACTTGCCTCAGGGCTATTGTGAAAATTAAATGAGATAACCCTAAATTACTATACTAGATTAAAATTATGACTATACACAGCTGCCTGCTCTGTCTTCAACCCCAAGGTACTAACTTTCCTCTGCCTGTTTATCTTATTTTTTTAGTTAATTAATTAATTAATTAATTAATATTATTATTATTATTATTTTTGGCTGCTTTGGGTCTTCATTGCTGCACGCGGGCTTTAGTTGCGGCAAGCAGGGGCTACTCTTCTTTGCGGTGCACGGGCTTCTCATTGCAGTGGCTTCTCTTGTTGCAGAGCACGGGCTCTAGGCACACGGGCTTCAGTAGTTGTGCCACACAGGCTCAGTAGTTGTGGCTTGCAGGCTCTAGTGTGCAGGCTTAGTAGTTGTGGCGCACAGGCTTAGTTGCTCCATGGCATGTGGGATCCTCCCAGACCAGGGATCGAACCCATGTCCCCTGCATTGGCAGGCAGAGTCTTAACTACTGTGCCACCAGAGGAGTCCCAAAAAATTATTATTAAAAAAAAAAATCCTAGAACCTGATGAGGCTTAATTTTGTTCTCTTAGAAAGTAGTATCTACTGCTTTTTTCAGTAGATACTTTTTGAGATTCATATTAGTTTAGAAGTTATAAGTTGGGTTTTTTTTTTTTTTTAAATAGGAAGATTGGAGCTTTTAGTTTCTCCTAAGTTTCATCATTCATCCAAAAATTCTTGAGATCATTGCTTTCAGAAGGCATTATCATTATTTAACTTCTCTGTTCCTAGGAATATCTAAGCAGTATTAATATCTCTAGTATCCACAGCATTCAAGGGGGAATTTTCTACTGGACTGTAAACTCTTGAGGACGAGAACCATGTTTTCCACATCTTTGTGTCCTACTCTGAGCCTAGAAGAATTATGTATGTTTATACAGTAGATATTTAATTAATGTTGAATAAATGAGTGAATTAATTCTAAACATGGTCAGATCCTGAAAAGGATGCTAAAGCTCTAATAAGAACCTAGGGTGAGGGGGAGAATGATAGGAGTATGACACCTTCCCATGTCATTAATTTCCTTGACACATGGGCAAGTCACAATTTCTCTGACCTCAAGTTAGAGTTATACTAATTATCTCCAAGCGTTCTTCCAGATTTGAAATTCTATAAATAATCAGCTTTTTACTGAATGTTGTAATGTTTTAAGGGACATGTTATAGCCTAAATATCCAAATCTGTATGAAAATGAACTAACTTATAATTATCAGATACATTTGAAATCAGAGCAAGGCTGTTGAATTCCCAAAAGAAGCATGGCAGTTTTAATTTATTTTCTTGTTAAGAAATTTAAAACTTAATTAGATCTTGGCTAGTGCCTCTATAAGAGCTAGTTTATGGAGCTTGGTATAGTAGTTGCAGAAAAGTGACAGTTCCATAAAATGTACCTAGAATGAGTGTAGCTGTATATAAAATATGATTTGAGGAACCTCAAAAGGACACTCCCAACCATAAATACCTTCCCTACTTAACTTTCTTGCTTATAACAAATTACTACAAATTTGCAGCTTAAAATACCACCTATTTATCCCCTAGTTTCTATAAGTCAGGGTCTGAGCATAGCATAACTGGGTTCTCTGCTCAGAGTCTTAACAAGGCTGAAATCAAGACATCAGTAGGACTGCTTTCTCATCTGGAGTTCATAGTCCTCTTCCAAGCTCACCTGGGTTCTTGGCAGAATTCATTTCCTTTTGGTTGTAGGACTGATGTCCCTTTTTCTTGCTGGCTGTCACTCGCAGCAGGCTGCTGCAGTTCCTTGCTATACAGCCCTCTCACAGGCCCTCTTACAATATGGCAGCTCACTTCTTCAAAGCCAGCAGGAGAATCTGTTTCCCCAGTGTGCTGAGATGGGTTCTTATATAACTGTAATCATGGGAGTGACTATCCCATTACCTTTTCCATATAAAGTAACCTAATTACAAGAGTGGTATCACATCCTATTCACAGGTCCTGCCCACATTCAAAGAGAGGAGATTTTACAGGGTGTGGGGATGTTGAGAACCATCTCAGAATTCTACCCACCATACCAGAAATTACCACCATTCTATTCTTTGAGGACTTCTGAAGATATGGACATTTTAACTGATCTAAGCCATATTATCTAAAAAAACGTTAAGAATGGCAGTCATAAAATTTTAGGTCTAGAAAAGAGCTTAGAAATCATTTTACTTAAACCCTTGCTTTATTGTTTTAACCTCTTTGTTTACACTTGAAGGAAAATGACTTGCTCAAATCACAGCTAGTGCGATGCAAAACTGAGACCAGAGATTCAGGTTCACTCACTTCCATACCACTGTTCTCTTTAGTACGCGGCATCCACTGCCACGAGAAGGACCTAGAGAATTCTACTGGGGACTTAGTGCTTTTATGGGAGAAATAGGGAAAAGTTCACAGCAAAAATGTATGGGAGAGCATCCCCAGACAGCCATAGAACGAAGGCAGGAAATGGGAATGTCATAAAGACGTGTGGGGAAGAGGTTATGGGAAAAAAGCTCCTATTTTATAAATTCTTTTAAAGTTTGTGGAGGCAAGCCCCTATGCTTCAGTTCGTTATTGCATTTTGTAAAAACATTTATGTGTGAAGAGGAGTGTTGGCCAGGATTTCGTTCATTTAAGACAAAGTCATCAATTTTTTAAACACAATTATTCATGATGTAGGCAGGGAAGCTCAAATTCTGAAAGAAACGTTTGCTTCATGAGGCACTTTCTCTGCAGAGACCTGATTTTTTTCCCCTAATTTAGTTACTTAGCAATTCTAAAGATTGATTCTGGCTTAACTATGTTGCTTTGAATATGTTGTGATTTAGTAAAATTATATATAAGTGCCCCAAGGAGGAAGGGAGCTGCTTTAGGGATTCATGATTACCACTGGGGGAGAGAGGAGAGTGAGGGTAGGATAAACTGCCAAAACATCCACTTAAATAGATAAGTGAGAACAACATCAGCCAACATTACATCCTGCTATGAAAAGGATCAGAAAGGAATTATACCAACTGGGGAATATAGAGATTACTATTTAACACATATGCTGCTTTTGGGGGGCTTAAGGGGTTACTACCCTTAGAAGCCTCTGAAGTTTTTATAAGCCACTTGTTAAGGTGAAGAGTATTTAGCCTTTTGGCATAATTTCAGCAAACTGAACTTAAATATCTCAGTTGCTTTCAACTTTAGCCGTCAGAGATTCAGACTCTGTTGAAGCTGACAACCATAGCCCACCAAAGAAGTAATTTTGTAAAGGGGAGATAAAAGGCACTTCCTCCTCAAGATTGTGGTTAGAATAATATGAGGAAGTGGTTATCTAAATAATGATACATCCTCTTGGTGGAATACTATGCAGCTATTAAAAAAGAACTGTTTATGTATTGGAATGGAATTATTTCTTAGATATATTGTTAAATGAGTCAAGCAGAACCATTCAGTGTACCACCATTTTGTGGGAAGAAGTGAAGAATAAATATTTGATTTTATATCTATAAAATATTTCTGGGCAAACTGGAGATATTGGTTGCCTCTGGACAACTAGGGGGCGGGGGTATAAGTTTGAGAGGGAGATTTCAGCCCTTTTGTACCATTTGAATTTGAAACAGCTGAATGTATTATCTAATGAAAAATAACTTTTTAATATAAAAAATAATGAAAATTTAAAGAGTCAAAGAGGGAAAAGCAAGTTAATATGGTAAATTGGTCTCCAAATAAGACCTGGCTGTGTTATAAAGGTTTCCCTGCAAGGAGACTTGACTGGCCTCCTGCAAAATCTCGTCCCCACCTGTACCTCTGTTCTAGCTCTCTAGTCAGGCATTAGCATCCTTTCCTGTTTTCAGTACTTTACTCAAACCCCCACCCCCCATCACCTACTATTGTACCTGCCAAATCTGGAGCAGTATGTCTCTTTAATCCTTTAGAATTAGGATCCAAAATGTACCTCCGACGAAGTACAGACTATTCCACTGTGACCCATATGTGTCTGTTAATGTCTGATAGTTCTCCTATGTATTTCTCCATCTTAATGGTTTGTATGGTTTCCCCCACTGAACTGTGATTGCCCTCTGAGCATGGCACCTGAAATCACTGCCTAATGGTGCTGATACAAATGCTTGCCCTTTGTGGACAAAATGTGTTGAGCGTTTTTAATGACGCCAGATACAATACTGGACAATGGCAAAACCTTACTGTAAATCAGTTTTACTAGATTAATCATGTAAGCCCATTGAAGCAGTCATCTGGGATGATGCTCTGAGATTCAGAAAACCTGACCACAGGTTTTCTCTGTGGCATATACCAGTATTTAAGAGCCAGGATCACCAGCATCTCCTCTGACGGTGGACTGCCTGAGCACACAGAGGGGGTCAACCTGCCTGCAGCTCAGAAGCACCGTGCGGAACACAGAATTGTTATATTTTTCATTATTAGTATACTGCATTGCTCTTGGCTTCTTAAATTGCTTGTCATCCTAAATATTGTCCTCTCCTCCCTGCCCACACCCCCTCAGTCAGGCTGAAATTGTGTATGTTGTATTAGCCAAAGTATCTTGGAAGAAGATGCAAAAGAAAGGACAGGTGCTTTTTAAAGGAAAAACCTTCCCCTGTCCCTTCCCCAAAGCCATCTAGGTATGGATTTAAGAAACTAGGACCTCTGCATCATAAGCCCTTCCAAAGCTGAAGCAGAAATGTCTTCCCTCACTTAACCTTGGCAGTCACCAGCCAGCTTTTGATTTTCTCCACTGCAGTCCAGGAAGACAGGAATAATCACATGGCCGCACAGCTAGAGACTGTCAACCCAACGTGGCATATCACCTTTCCAAACATCTTTGCATTAGGAAGAGACAGGCAGTTCCTAACTGGGTCACACTGTCCGTAGGTCTGTCTATGCATCAGAAGTATAGAAGCTCCCAGGGCCACCTTTGTTTCATATGCTTTTCATTGGGTTGCATCTTAATAAACTTCTTTAAGTTCTTAAAATTGTCAGTATGCGTTCCAAGGGAATGCTAACGTATAGGGCAATCAGATCTGTGGTCAAACTATAATGCTGGCTCTTCACAACCCCTAGTTGTTACTCAGTTATTCGTCCCTGCCCACTAGCAAGGAGTAATCCCCAACTTGGCTTTTCTTTCATGTGACCTCTTTCTCTTGTTTAGCGTGACAGATTCATGGGAATTCCCTGGCGGTCCAGTGATTAAGACTCCGCGCTTTCACTGCCGAGGGTGTCAGGGAACTAAGATCATGCAAGCCATGAGGTTCAGCCAAAAAAAAAAACAGAGTGACAGATTCATGGGGGGATCAGTTGTCCATATAAGGGATGGAGTGGATCCAGTGTGTATAGGGAAAAGAGCATTGGCTGGAAGTCAGAAGACCCAGATTCTAGACCCAGCTGTGCTACTAGCTAGCTTTGTGACCCTGGGCAAGTTATTCAAATTCTCTGCATTTACCTCTGAGGTCTTTTCCAGTTCTAAGATTCTGATTCCAAGTGGTTGTTTGGGCTCTTATCCTTCCAGAACTCTCCTTTCCTCTGTTCAACTACTGTTGTGAATAGTTTTATGTAATATAGCTTCTGACATTATAATCACACAAACTCAGTATGTGTTTCTGTCTGATGCTGAATTGTCCAGTCATGGACTGTGCCAGAGAGTAAATTGGGGGTCCTGGCACAATTCAGATTCTGCCTGGACTTTTCAAAAAGCCAGATGGTTATCATGTTTTTGAGTGCCAATTCAGCACGCTTCTGCAAATTCCTCCCCACCCCAATCTAGTAGAAATCACACAATCTCATGTCCATCTATTGTTCAGGCAGCTGGACCAGATTTGTACCAAAGGAATAGATAGGCCTTGGAAACATAGGCCTTCTCCAGGGTGACTTCATGCTCCATAGAGACATCTTTCATATTAGAATCCCAACCATCAATCAATTAGCATCATCAAATAAGGGAGGCCCAAATTCCAGTACCAACAACTGGTCTGCATGGGGAAGTTGAGATCTGGGGCGGAGGGGGTGAGGGATTGTTATCCTTGCTGTGATGTAATTATTGCTTTGTGGTTCAGAGATGTGGAAGCAAACTGAATGAGCCAACTCTCAGGACCAGCTGTCAAGCACTTGGCTTGTAATCTGCTGTCATCCTACTTGTCCCAAGTGCTCTTGGCTGTACAGCTCACCAGCTAGTTTCATGTTTGTTTCCTCCACTGCTCTGATTCACACACTGGGGGCTTATCTGAGGATCTTGGACTGTGAAAGGGCACCCCAGCCAGGCTCTTTGCTGGCTGGTAACATCCCAGTGGTTTGAATAACTTAGGTCCTGTAGTACAGATGGCATCAGAGCCCTCTCCATGTGAGATGGAACATATTCTGTAACTGTTCTGTCAAGAGATGGTATTTGTAATGAGGGATTCCTGACAGTGGCTTCCAGAAGTCCCTATTCTACAACCACTTAATACCACTTTAATGAGCTTTCCACTAAAAAAAAAAAAGAAAAAAAAAATGCTGAGAGCTCTCACGGACATTCTTGGATATTATTTAGTTAATGGTTTATTTAGAGGAAAGAGTCTATCTTCATGGAGAAAAGGATAGGCACTTGGAGCATCAAGAAGAATTAGCACTACTATATAGCACAGGGAACTCTACTCAGTGCTCTGTGGTGACCTAAATGGGAAGGAAATCCAAAAAATAGGGGATACAGGTATATGTGTAGCTGATTCACTTTGCTGTACAGTAGAAACTAACACAACACTGTAAAGCAACTATACTCCAATTTTAAAAAAAGAATTGGCGGGCTTCCCTGGTGGCACAGTGGTTGAGAGTCTGCCTGCCTATGCAGGGGACACGGGTTCGTGCCCCAGTCCGGGAGGATCCCACATGCCACGGAGGGGCTGGGCCCATGATCCATGGCCGCTGAGCCTGCACGTCCAGAGCCTGTGCTCCGCAACGGGAGAGGCCACAACAGTGAGAGGCCTACATACCGCAAAAAAAAAAAAAAAAAGAAGAATTGGCAATAGGCACTCTGCCCTGAGAAAATGGAACTGGGAAAGAGAAAAAGAGGGTAGTTATCAGTTATAACAGGTGTGGTATTGGTGTGAAAAAGGCATGGTTAACAAACATTGATAGAGAAAGAAATGGTTGACATAAAGCATTCATGTTTATCTACATAGAACAGGTTTTGAGCCACTTCTTAGGACACATTTCTGTGGCCGCAAAGGGTAATTCAGTAAATGATCACAGTTTGAGAGCATCCAGTGTCTTCTGATCTGATTCTCTTTTCACTGAGCAATCTTCTGAGGTGAACTGAGTTTCCTTAGTAGATTTTCCTACTGAGAAGTGTAATGACCAGCTGTCATCCGTTTAGTTCTCTTAACAGTTACTATTTTCATTGTAAATTGGCCTTCTGGTTTCTCTTCCTTCCCCGGGCCATTTAGTTAGCAGGAATCAGTTCTTCCTGAGCCGACTGAGAGAATCAAGTGTCTAGACCTACGAGGCTGTTTCTAAACCCTAGAACTTCTACAGTCTTGTAGAGGCTCCATCTCCCCCATCAGCACTTAACCACATCTCGTGAACATCCACACAATAATATATTCTGCTTAAGTCTTTTAGTTCCAAGGGAGTTGATTCCTCTTTCACTCTAACTCACATCTCGGGAAGAGGGGCAGTATGAGCAGTAACCTAAAGCTGCAGGAGGAGGAATCTGACCCTTCCCACCCTCGTGAGCAGCCTAGTCCCCCTCCAGCCAGAGGCTGTGGACACTAAGGTACAGCCCAGCTTGTGGCCTTCATACCTTTTTTCTACCCTTCGCCACACAAGATCTTCAGCTGTTTCTGTGTACCTCCACCCCTAGCCCTCACCCTCAGATTCTAGAAGATGCCAATAAACCATTCTTTGCACTACTAAGCCACCTCAGCAGCTATCCTGTGGCATCCCCTCATTTGAATATGAGACTGTTATACCTAAAGAGATCAGGTGACTCCACCACAGCAAGTTGATGGAGCCAGGACTAGAGCTCAGGTCCTGTGACTTGCAAGCACAGTTTTTCTACGGTGTCGCCTTTGCTCCTCTGCGTTGTTCTGGCATTTGTATCAGCCGACCTCGGGGGCCCTGTGGTGAATATAATGGAGGCTATAGAGGTGAAGTGAAAGAGCAAATGCAGAAAAAAAAGAACAAGAAGGAACTGAAATTATAGGAATGAAATAAGCAGAGAAGGCACACTGCCTTTAGTTTAAGTTCACATTGCTTCTAGAAGAATCTAATCTGAGGTTTATAGATATGAACACTTCGTTGCTAGTTGGTTCATAAATAGAAATTCATCGTTTTCTTTCCTCTGAGTTTTACCTCACTTAAGAGTGTGTCTATAAGCAATAACATAATTTATAGATGTAGCTGGATCAGGCTTGAGGATAAATGGCAGAGAAGGCAGGGGAAATTGCCTAGTCCTTCCTGGCTTGTTTTTTGTGAGAACCCAGTTCTCACGTGATTGCTAGTGTTTAACAGTAAATGTCAGAGAAAGAAAAAATGGCAAGAGAGAAGAGATTTTCTGATGAGATCTGGGAAAAAAAAAAAAGAGACTGTATTGATCTAGTGACATGGGGCCACTGCTTCTCCCAAGGGGCACGGTTGGAAAAGACAAAGTGGCTGATGGAAAACCTGTTGGGAGGAAGGGCAGGAGCTCAGCCATGCAGATTCTCCTCTGTCAGTCAGTAACCGGTGGGTGAAGCCTCAGTGCACTCAGACAAGTCTCCTTGTTCCCCACTTCCCCATCCTTTCTCTGCCTCATTATTTCCTTGACTTTTTGTTATTGTGTTCTTTCCAGTGGGAGGGAAATGCCAAGATGGAGACTATCAGGCATTCTTTATTATTTTTCAAGGCACTCTTCTGGTCATAATTTATTAGAAAAGCCACCACTGCATGCTGAAGACTTAGAATTCCATCCTTAAATATTATGTGGATTTTCACTTTTTAAATTTTTATTGTGGTAAAATATATATAACAAAAGTTGCCATTTAAACCATTTTTAAGTATGTAAGTCAGTGGCATTAATTACATTCACAGTGTTGTACAACCATCACCACTATTTCCAAAACGTTTCCATCACCCCAAACAAAAAATCTGTACCGATTAACCACTAACTCCCCAGCCCCTGGTAACCTCCAATCTACTTTCTCTATAAATTTAGTATCAGGCATCCTTACTTAATTATATATACCTCCTAAACTGGCAGCAGTAGAAAGAAAATGGAATCTGAAGTGAAAAGGAGAGGGGGTTATGGATTAAAAGCTGAATTATCATTTTCTTAAATGTGACGTAAATACACTTGAAAATTTTTTATTGTGACTGAACAGTTTTATCCTTCCAGTCAGAGAAAGCAAAACGAAAGTCCCTCTGCTGTGCTAACTCAACATCTTTCTTCTTTCAGTAACCATGCAGCAGGTGGCCAGGACAGTGGCTAAAGTGGAACTCTCAGATCACGTGTGTGATGTGGTGTTTGCGCTCTTTGACTGTGATGGTGAGTGGGGCCCCCTGGAGTCTGGCGGAAAAACCAAGCCTTACTGCCCTTGAAGTAGACACTTTTATGATGGAGCCTTGCAGCCAGCTCCAGGGTACCAGCCTAGACTGCTTCAACTTCCCCATTTCCCACATCAGTAGCTCAGCCCTCAGACTCATGACATTGAGAAATATCACCCCTGGTCCTGGTTTGTGTTCTCCATTTCTTCTTAATAATTCTAATTTGCCTGTAGGCCTAAATTCATTTATGACCCTAAGGATCTTAAAAATAAAAACAAGGGAATTCCCTGGTGGTCCGGTGTTTAGGACTCCCCGCTTCCACTGCAGGGGGCACGGGTTCGATTCCTGGTTGGGGAACTAAGATCCCGCATGCCGTGTGGCACGGCCAAAAAAAAAAAAAAAAAAATTTAGACCCAGCTTACTGCTTAGTAGATAGGAGCACTTGAATATTTGAATGTCTCTAGGAAGAAAATGGCACTGATCACTCCACCACCCAGGGTACATTTCAGTCATTTACAACCCATCATAGCATTCCAGCTACACACCAAGGTCTGTTGTGTCTGTGAGCACTCTGTAGTTTATTTAGCCCACTTAAGAGATCCTGGTTCTGCTCTGGCCTTATTTCTCAGCTATGTTGGCTGATGTAATGATGATAATATTAACAATGGAGGCTCACATTTTTCCTCTCTTTTTTTTGCCTTAAATTTTTTAATTTTTACTTTATTTTTAAAAATTTTTATTGGAGTATAGTTGATTTACAATGTTGTATTAGTTTCAGGCATGCAGCAAAGTGAATCAGTTATACATACACATCTCTCCACCCTTTTTTAGATTCTTCTCTCATATAGACAATTATAGAGTACTGAGTAGAGTCCCCTGTGCTATACAGTAGGTCCTTATTAGTTATCTCACAGTTTTTTCATTGCTTACTATGAGCCAGATACACTGTGCAAGCTGCTTGTTTAATCCTCTGACACAGGAGTAGTTATTAACCACATTTTACAGATAAGGAAGCTGCAACTCAGAGAGGTTAAGTAGTTTTCCCAGGATCACAAAGGTAGTATTAGATAGCAAATCCAGGACTTGAACCAAAAGCACACTGCATCCCTGTGTACTATATGACCTCCATTCCCTGTCTCACAGCCAGGATTCACTGTTCATCTTCCTCCAGGAAGCTAGGCTCACAGAATTCAAGAACAGATGAAAAGCTCCTGCATGTGTGAAACCTTCCCTTTTGATCCCAGCATAATGAATCACTCTGGTTTTTTTATTCCTTAACTTGGTTCAATTTGTCCACATTGCTGCATGTTACACTCCATCTCTGTGTATGTGACTTAATGTCCCTACCAAATTGTGAGCTTTTTATGGGTAGTTACAAGTCCTGTTCACCTTTGGATCCCCCCTCCCCTGCAAATAGGACCTCAGACAGTACTTTGCACATAACAGGTGTTCATTAACTTTTTGTTTGTTTTTTCTTTTTAGTTGTGCCAGGTCTTAGTTGCGGCAGGTGGGTTACTTAGTTGTGGCATGCAAACTCTTAGCTGCGGCATGCATGTGGGATCTAGTTCCCTGACCAGAGATCGAACCCACGTCCCCTACATTGGGAGGTGGATTCCCAACCACTGCACCACCAGGGAAGTCCTCATTAACTTTTTAAGTTGAACTTGAGTTATTTAAATCTCCCCCCTGAACCCACAACCGAGGTCTGAGTGAAAGGAAGCCCCAGAGCGAGGACAAGGAGAGTCGTCATCCACAGGGAAGGGTGGTTATTCTCTAGAGCTGCCCTGTCCAATATGATACCACAGTTACATGTGGTTATTTAAATTTAAATTAATTAAAATTGAATACAATTTAAAACTCACTTCTTCCAGTATCACACATGGCTGGTGGCTCCTGTATTGAAAATAGCACAGATAAAAATGTTTCCCTCATCGCAGAGACTTCTAATGGACAGCACTGCTGCAGAGAGAGTAACTCTCCCCAGGTTTTGTTTTTACTCTAATCACTTTTAGGTAGTTTGAGTTTTTTTCCAAAGAACATTTTTATAATTTTTGAAGCCAGTATCCAAGAGCTGGTTTGTGAAGTGAATATGGGAGTAATGGCAGCCAGCATCCCAGTTCCCCTCTTCTCCTGGGAAGTCCTGGGAAATGTTTGATTTTCCAGCCTTTTAGAAGGAGGCTCTATCAATATCTACTTCTATTACCTTTAAAAAATCATTTTATCTCTGGGACCTAATTTTTTAATTGACATATAATTGACATATAACATATTAGTTTCAGGTGTACAACATAATGATTCAGTATTTGTGTATATTGCAAAATGATCACCATAATAAGTCTAGTCACCATACATGTTACAAATTTTTTTTCTTATGATGAGAATTTTTAAGATCTACTCTCTTAGCAACTTGCAAATATGCAATACAGTGTTTTTAAATATAGTCTTCATGCTGTACATTATATCCCCATGACTTACTTATAACTGGAAGTTTGTACCTTTTGAATCCCTGCACCAGAATTCATCCACCTCCACCCCCACCTCTGGCAACCTCCAATCTGTTCTATTTATCTATGAACTCAATTATTTTTGTTGGTTCGTTTTAGATTCCACATATAAGTGAGATCATACAGTATTTGTCTTTCTCTGATTTATGTCAGCATAATGGCCTCAAGGTCCATCCATGTTGTCTCAAATGGCAAAGTTTCCTTCTTTTTTATAGCTGAATAATATTCCATCATACACACAATATATATACACACACACACATACCACATTTTCTTCATCCATTCATCTGTCCATAGACACTTAGGTTGTTTCTGTGTCTTAGCTCTTATAAATAATGCTGCAGTGAACATAGGGGTTCATATATCTTTTCAAGTTAGTGTTTTTGTTTCTTTCAGATAAATACCCAGAAGTGGAATTTGGATCATATGGTAGTTTTATTTTTAATTTTTTGAGGAACTTCCATACTGTTTCCCATAGTGGCTGCACCAATTTACATTCTCTCCAACAGTGCACAGGGTTCCCTTTTCTCCACATCCTGGCCAACACTTGTTATTTGTTGTTGTTGTTGTTGTTGTTGTTGTTGTTAACAGCCATTCTGACAGGTGTGAGGTGGTATCTCATTGTGGCTTTGATTTGCATTTCCCTGATGATTAGTGATGTTGAGCATCTTTTCACGTGTCTATTGGCTATTTGTATGTCTTCTTTGGGAAGCATCTGTTCAGGTCCTCTGAACATTTTTTAGTCAGGTTGTTCGGTTTTTTGCTGTTGAGTTGCATGAATTCTCTATATATTTTGCATTTTAACCCCTTATCAGTATATGATTTGCAGATATCTTCTGTCTAGTAGATTGCCTTTTCATTTTGTTGATGGTTTCCTTTGCTGTGCAGAAGCTTTTTAGTTTGATATAATCCCACTTGTTTATTTTGCTTTTGTTACCTTTGCTTTTGGTGGTAAATGGGGTTTATTTTCTTTTTGTTTGTTTGTTTGTTTTTGTTTTTTTGTTTTTTTAATTTTTTTAATTTTTTTTTTTGGCTGCATTGGGTTTTCATTGCTGCTCACGGGCTTTCTCTAGTTGCGGTGAGTGGGGGCTACTCTTCGTTGCCGTGCACAGGCTTCTTATTGTGGTGGCTTCTCTTGTTGCAGAGCATGGGCTCTAGGTGCGTGGGCTTAAGTAGTTGTGGCACACGGGATTCAGTAGTTGTGGCTCACTGGCTTAGTTGCTCCGTGGCATATGGGATCTTCCTGGCCCAGGGCTCGAACCCACCAGGGAAGCCCGGGGTTCATTTTCTTAATCTACAGAAAAGGGAAGTAGATATTAAATTTGAAAGCCATTGTCATTTCTACCAGTGCAAGATCTTAGGTCAAAATGCCAGGGGACAGAGAATTCCGATTTTCAAACAGACTTGTTTGTCACAGAATTTAGAGTTGCAGTCACAGATCACACATGCACACAAATGACATTCAGTCATATATCCAATTCACAGGTAACAAAGGCCGTTCAGACTGGTCATCCCTGGCCTTAGGGAAGCAAGAAGCAAATCCCAGAGTAGTTTGAATGAAATAACCTCAGGCTTTGGGAATTCCCTGGTGGTCCAATGGTTAGGACTCTGAGCTTTTACTGCCCGAGGGTACAGGTTTGATCCTCCCGTCGGGGAGCTAAGATCCTGCAAGCCCCACCGCCAAAAAATAAATAAAAATAACTTAAGGTTTTTCCATCTTAAGCTTCTTTTTATACAAAATATTAAGAATCCTATTTAGACCTTTTTGTTCTTTTAATTGCATTCTTAATAAGCCATATTACTGATTAACTTTCAGCCCAGCCAAGCTACTTTTTAACTTTTTAAGTTAAAGTATAATATACATACAGGGCTTCCCCGGTGGCGCAGTGGTTGAGAGTCCGCCTGCCGATGCAGGGAACACGGGTTCGTGCCCCGGTCCGGGAAGATCCCACATGCCGCGGAGCAGCTGGGCCCGTGAGCCATGGCCACTGGGCCTGCGCGTCCGGATTCTGTGCTCCGCAACGGGAGAGGCCACAACAGTGAGAGGCCCGCGTACCGCAAAAAAAAAAAATATATATATATATACATACAAAAAAATGCAAATACCGTAAGTGTAGAGCTTGATAAATTTTTTAAAACTGAACACACCCATGCATCATCCTGAAGCAGCACATCACCAGGACCGCAGAGCTGCCTGGTGCTTCTCCCCTCCGGTCACTTATACCCCCGAGGGCGGCCACTTTCCTAACTTCTAGTGCCATAGGTTAGCTTTACCTGTTTTTTGTTTGTTTTAGTCTTGCTCTGAGGTATCCCTGAGGCTGCCCATGCTCTTTTCAGACAGCAAACATGGGCCCGTTTAGGTTTTCAGGTACTCTATACAGAAGTAAACCAATTATTCCCTCTTACCACTTTCTTCCCAGACTGATCATTAGTAGAGGTCTGTTTGCTAGTTTCCTGTCACCACCAGTAATGGCTGCCATTCTTTTAATCAGCAGACATTTACTCCTGGGCATCTAGTCAAATGGTAACTGTCCTCTACTTTTGGAGTGGTTACTATTCCATGTGGCTTGAGAAGTGACCTTGGGTCAGACCAGATGCTCTCCAGGTTCTCCTCCAGACCTGAGAGCCTGCCACTTAAGAGAGTCAAATGAGAAGCCATGGGCTTCCCTGGTGGCGCAGTGGTTGAGAGTCTGCCTGCCGATGCAGGGGACACGGGTTCGTGCCCCGGTCCGGGAAGATCCCACATGCCACGGAGCAGCTGGGCCCGTGAGCCATGGCCGCTGAGCCTGCGTGTGCGGAGCCTGTGCTCCACAACGGGAGAGACCACACAGTGAGAAGAGCGTGTACCGCAAATGAGAAGCCATGAGAAAATGGGCTTAACCCAAAGCCAGGTTTTGATTTTAGTTTTCACCATGAAAAGCCTCATCATGTCTCACCTGGACTATTGCAGCAGCCTCCTAACTGGCTCCCATACTCACTCCATCTGTGCCACTCTCCAGTCTATCACCATCATCCAGCTTGAGAAATCTACCCAAAATGGAAATCTAACTACATCTTACTCCCCTCTCCCAGTCCTTTCCTGCCCTAAAGATGAAGTGCAAACCCTTTCATAAGGATACAAGATCCTTGAGGACCTGTCTCCTGCCTTCCTCTTTGGTTTACTGGCCATACCCCTATCTTTGTGTGTCCAGCAATACCTAACTCCTTGTAGTTCTCTAACAGCTGTGCTGCTTCCTACAGGTGCCTTTGCTTATGCTACTACCACTACTGGAATGCCTCCGCTGTCTCACTCCCCTCTGCTTGGCCACTTCCTGCTCATCCTTTGGGATTCAACTTAGGAGTCACCTCCAGGAAGCCTTTACTGATCTGTACTTGCACCCTCCCCAGGCTGGGTTAGATAGTCTTCCTCTGTGCCCCCATAGCATCCTCTGTTTACCCCATTATGGCATTTACCATACTACTGAAATAATGTACTTGTCTCTCCCATAACCTGATGGTATTTCAAGGGACAAAGTCATTGTTATCTCTTTATTCTCAACACCTAGCACAGGACCTGACATCTATATTCTCATTCAACTTCTGTCACACTACACTGAACTATCACTGAGTTGCAATTGGAAACATCAAGGACAGTACAAACCAGTTCATTTTTAACCAAGAGAATTGAGTTTGGCTGTGAGAGAGCACTAGGCTTTGGGACCTACATGATGTGAGCAATGGAATTGTCTCATTGTCTTTGTTCCAAGGCCGTCACTTATCCCTGTTGTGTTTGCCTCTTCTTCTAGGCAACGGAGAGCTGAGCAATAAGGAATTTGTTTCTATCATGAAGCAACGGCTGATGAGAGGCCTGGAGAAGCCCAAAGACATGGGCTTCACCCGCCTCATGCAGGCCATGTGGAAATGTGCACAGGAAACTGCCTGGGACTTCACTTTGCCCAAACAGTAACCCAGAACTGCACGAGGAGCCGCGCCTCCAGGCCAAGCACCCTGGCCCCTTGGGCAGAGCCTTGGCACAGCCCTCCCTGCTGCTGCTTCCAGAAGTAGTACTCCCCTCCTCCTGGGAATGATCTCAGGACTCATCAAGTTTCCCCTCTCCCAGTGTTCTGCTAGGCCCTGGTTCTAAACCAGTGATTCTCCCTAGAGGTCCTCAAAAACATGAGCAGGTCCTAAAAGCACAGACCTTTGGCACGTTCGACAGTACTACCCATTCAAGCACCCTACAGACAAAGAATGCGGGAACCATCCATGTACTTGCCAACCCTGGGAAACACCCATTTCTTGAGTCATCTTGGTGTGGATTTATATTAACAAGGACATTCCTTGCTTCTCCTCCTGCTGGTGTTTTTTAAGCTACAAATTGGGAAAACCTCTGGCAGAAAAAGGAAATCAGTGATGAATGATAACGAGGATGACCCAGGCACCCTGAGCTGGTGGGAAGCCTGGGCCAGAGGAAGGATATGTGTCAGTCCCCAGGGTGGCTCTGAGGTGATGTGCACAGTGGGAATGGAGCAAGATTAGGAATTTAAAGTAGCTGCTGCATGGCTCTCTCCACTCCCTTCTTTTTCTCTCAGGCTCCCTAAGAAGACTCCAGCACGACTGTGCTTATTAAAGGAGCAGCAGTGATTAAGCTCATGGCCCCTGCGAGTGCCATTTCCGCTCCAGGCGTCTGCCTCTGAAGCTGAGTCCTGGCTCAGAGCCTGTCTGCCCTGTCTTAAACAGTTGTAAATAGCACTTTAATTATAACGGTTTGCAGTAAAGCCCCACCAACCACCACCAAAGGCTCTTGTCTCCTTTATTTTAGGGTCCTCTGGGGCCCTTTTCATTTCACTTCTCCACTGGCTTTGATATCCTAGCAGCAGACCTGTTTTCTGTCCACCAGAGCCTGGTCCTTCCTGTTGAGAAGGCACTTCAGGCATAAACAAAAAGTGAGGGCATTTGGAGGTTAGTGGTGGCATTTTCCAGCAAGGTTTGGATAGCATTTCATCCTGGACCAAGGCTACCAGGTCCAATGTAGTCCTTGATTACTCATGCCCCACGAGAAGGAACCAAGACAGGGTGGTGGGGGATATGAGACATCATCTGGTACAGTGGACCTAAGTGTTAAGAACCACAGCAACCGGGAATTCCCTGGCGGTCCAGTGGTTAGGACTCTGCCTTCTCACTGCTGAGGGCCCGGGTTCAGTCCCTGGTTGGGGAACTAAAATCCCACAAGCTGCGCAACACGGCCAAGAAAAAAAAGAACCATAGCAACCAGTGTTTTATGTGGATTCAACTCTGCCACTAACTCAGTGTGACCTTGAGCAAGCAAGCAATTTCCCATCTGTTTTCTCAACTATAAAATGACAGATAGGGTTGAGCTTAATGGGCTTAGACGTTTCTTCCAGGTCCAGAAACCTCTCCTTCAGCTCTTCTCCAGAATTCCTACAATCTCCAGAACCTCCAGGTAGTGCTCCTTGGCACGATAGGGTCTCGCATCCAATGTAATAGCACCACCACACCAAAAACCCAGTGCTTCCTGCGAGGCCTAGAAGTTGATAGGGAGTGTTTATCAGGCAGAGAAGAGCAGAGACAAAGGTCTGCACCTGTGGCTCCACAAGGACAGTACCAACCCCAGCATTTTCTCCAGAGCAATTTAATAACCTCACTTCTAACATCCTTTCTGGGAGCAGATTAGATTATCTCTCAAAGGAGTTTCCCACTCATGCACCTCATCTATCTTCCACTGTTTCCTTTCTTGTGGTACGTATTCCTGGCACCCAAGTGTAGCCTTTGCCTTGCTCATTGCCCCAGGGCTGAGGCATCAGCAAAATGTGAGCTTTTTCTTAAATTTGTCCCATAATCCCCAAATCACTCTTTTCCCCAATCCTCATTTCTCCAGCCTGAAAGAGAAGTCCCTTTCACAGCCTCTTTGTGCATTCACTCCCTCACCAGAAGAGACCTGCCAACTGGCCTGGGTTCAGTGAAGCTGAAAGCCAAAGCATAGCAGGAAAGGATAAGGATCTCACCTGCAACATCTTGAAACCCAGGGTCAAGAGCACCTATGACAAGTACGTGGAATTCCAGCTGAACTCCATTAGCTCCTAGGAGAGCCTGAGGAAGCAGAGGCGGTCCAGGTGCCCAAGAAGACAGGACAGCCACACTTTGGCACAACAGGGCAAATGTGCAGGCGAAAGGTACAAGCTAAGTCACCCAGAAGAGGCCAGGATGCCCCAAGGAAGTCCTTGACCAAGGGACCAAGGAAGCATGTGAGCTCCCTGGTGGTCTAGTGGCTAGGACTTGGCACTTTCACCAAGGAAGCATGTGAGTAGGCTGAGGGGACTTTAGTAGGCAGAGTTTGGGGGTAAGGCTGGGAGCATTTGGGAATACAGAAGGCTGATAATGTGCTTCTCTTTTTATTCCCATCGTTTCTTCTACCTAGACAGAATAACCTTCCTCTCTGCCTTCAAGATTCAGATCAAACTGTCCCTTCCTTAATCCTCTTCCAGACAAGATTAGTGGCCCCTCCTTTGCCTCCCAAGGATCTCTTGCCCACCCATAACAACGCTGCTGTAATTTGATGTAATTTTTGTGAGATTGTCACCCACAAAGTTCAGACCCAAAGCAGTGACATAATCAAAGAAAGAATCCACCACCAAAAGCAAATTTAAAAATATTTCTCGGACGAGGTAAAAGTGATACTAGCAGTGCCTCAATAAATTCCTCCTGAGACAGGCTGGGACCTGGGCCCTTTACTGCAGTGCTTGCACCTGGACACACATCTCCTCGAGCAACAGAATACAAAGAAACTAATGGAATTAAAAATAACTGCATGCATGCCGCAATCTGGGCAATTATGAGCAATAAGATAAAAGGCCACAAACCGACTGCCACTTAGGTGCTGGGAGCAAAAGCAGGGTTCTGTGCAGGGCACCACCACCAAGAGGGTGGGCAGAACACCTAAGCCACTCCTCTGGCCCCATCTGCAGATCTGCCTCCATCCTCACCCCACTGAAGGAACCAGCCTGCCCTCCACGGAGAGCAAGCAAGGGCACCTGTTACTTGTTCTTGCTCCCTCGTGCTGCAGCACAAGTCCCAGTAAAGCCTTGCCTGAATTCCTCATCTGGCCTCTTACCAACTTCTGTTGGTTAAAGAGTCCAAGGACCCAAGTCGGTAACACTCCTACACACCCACAGCTGTCGTCTACTTTTGTTATTGTTCTCTACTTCTTAAAAAAATAAATAAATAACTCCCCAGTTCTAGCCTCTAAGCTATGGAGAGGAAATGAAACCAAGAGGGGAGCCAGGCTGCTAGGCTTCCTTGATGGGCTCAGCTGGGCTTCCTAGATGATCTAAGAGGACAAGCAGGGAGAATGTGGAGAGGGAGTTACTAAGGAAAGAGCATAAGAACATACATGATATACAAAAATTACCATTTTAATAGTTTTTAGTGCCCCACCTAGTTTTATGTCTGCTTGGAGCATAGGCACTGAATAGGACTCTTAAGACAAAGGAAAAGGCCAGACAGTGACTGCTGCTAGACAAGGAGGAAAGGACAGCAGCAGGGGAGCCAGGAGTCAGGTTCCCAGGCCAGAGCATCCTCTCCAAGCCCAAGCACAGCCCAAGCCAGGTTATGTGTCCCAACAAGCAGCTCAGAAAAGGAACGTGAAACAGAGTAGTTCAGCTTTCAGGCTTTAGGTGCCACCTGCTGGCAAGAAGGCTCAGCGCCAGGAGTCACTGGCAAGGGAGGGGCAGCTGCTGGAGTCCAGGCTAGCCCCAGTCCTGCTCCAGAGAATAGGCCTCCCAGGGACCTGGGTGGCATGGGGCGGAGGGGGATGAACAACCAGAGATGAACCATAACCACGAAGAGAGACACGATGGATATGACGATACCTGAGGGGAGGAAAGCAGCCGTGTATTGTTCTCTGTGGCTCCAAAATGGGAATTTTTACCAGCAAGTGAGCGGGTAAGAGTCACCATTCATTCTACAACTCTTTACTGATCACCTACTGTGGGCCAGGCACTGAGCAAGGTCTTCAAGGAGTTTGCAGGAGGAATCTAAAAGAAAAACAGAAAAGAAGCAAAAAGGTTAAGTACAAGCTGTGTGAGAGCACTTAGAAAAGCAGAAGGCTATCTGATCCAGATTTGGAAGTTCAAGGCAGGCTTGCAGAGAATTTTTTTTTGTATTAAAAAAATACTGAGGGCTTCCCTGGTGGCGCAGTGGTTGAGAGTCTGCCTGCCGATGCAGGGGACACAGGTTTGTGCCCCGGTCCGGGAAGATCCCACATGCCGCGGAGCGGCTGGGCCCGTGAGCCATGGCCGCTGAGCCTGTGCATCCGGAGCCTGTGCTCCACAACGGGAGAGCCACAACAGTGAGAGGCCCGCGTACCGCAAAAAAAAAAAAAAAAAAAGAATCTGCCTGCCAGTGCAAGGGACACGGGTTCGAGCCCTGGCCCGGGAAGATCCCACATGCCGCAGAGCAACTAAGTCCGTGTGCCACAAGTTCTGAGCCTGTGCTCAAGAGCCCGCGAACCACAACTGCTGAGCCCATGTGCCACAGCTACTGAGGCCTGCATGCCTGGAGCCCGTGCTCTGCAACAAGAGAAGCCACGACAATGAGAAGCCCGCGTGCCGCAACGAAGGGTAGCCCCCTCTTGCCACAACTAGAGAGGGCCCGTGCGCAGCAACGAGGACCCAACAGCCAAAAATAAAAACAAACAAATTAATTAATTAATTAAAAAAAATTACTGAGACCTGAGGGTTGAGTAGGAGTTAACAAAGGGGGAAGGAGGAGTGTCCGGGCAGCAGGTACGGAATGTACAAAGGTCCAAAGGCCAAAAAGCATGTTTCTGGGAATGGAAGTTCTAGGGTGTATCCAGTAAGTACAGATTGCGGAATGATTTTATTACCCAAGGATGAATTAAGATGGTGGTCAGTCACAAATAAGATGACAAAAAACACCGTTGGGCATTTTGAAACACACTTATAGATAACTAATAGGTTATAGAAAAAACCATGATGGAAATTTTTAAATGCTTGGAACTGAATATGATAATGAAAATACTAGATATGAAAACTTGTGGGACACAGCTAAAGGGAAACTTAGAAACATCTTAACAACTTCCGTACTTATTTACAGAAGATGGGCTGACAGTTAATAAGCTAAGCATCTGCCTCAAAAAGTTGGAAAAAGGGACTTCCCTGGTGGCGCAGTGGTTAAGAATCCGCCTGCCAATGCAGGGGACACGGGTTCGAGCCCTGGTCCGGGAGGATCCCACATGCTACGGAGCAACTAAACCCATGCGCCACAACTACTGAGCCTGTGCTCTAGAGCCCATAAGCCACAACTACAGAACCCAAGTCCCACAAGTACTGAAACCCGCGCGCCTAGAGCCCGTGCTGCACAACAAAGAGAAGCCACCGCAATGAGAAGGCCGCTCACCGCAACTAGAGAAAGCCTGCATGCAGCAACGAAGACCCAACGCAGGCAAAAAATAAAAATAAATAATTTTTTAAATTTATAAACAAAATATTCAATAGCTATAGTAAATTGGATCAATAGTTAAAAATCTGCTTACAACAAAAAGTACCAAACCCAGATGGCTTTATATAAGGGAGAAAAAAAGAAAATAGGATCAGGTTCTATAGGACCCTGTAAGCTCCAATAAGGAGTTTGGACTTCTATCTTAATGCCACTTGGGAGCCACTGAAGGGTTTTAAGCAGGAAAATGACATAATGAGCTTTGCATTTTGGAATGATGACTTTGCCTGCAAGGCTACAGATGGATTGGAGTGGGATCCAGGTTGGAGACTGCTATAATAATCCAGTTAACAGATGCTGGAAGCCTGGATTAGGGGAATGGCTGCAGAGTTGGAGAGTTGCTAACAGATTTGGAGATTTGGAAGATGTTCAGATCACGCCTGAGGGGTAAGCGTGGGGCATATAAATTGGAGGATGGTAAGGGAGAGGAAATAATTCAGCATGAAACCTAAATTTGTTTGGGTAACTGGGTGTGTGATAGTGCTCTTCGGGGGTAGAGAGGCTGAGAGAACCAGGTTTGGGTGGAGAATGATGAGGCAATTTTTTGATATGGTGCCTGAGAGATATCCCAGTAGAAATACCTAGTAGGTAGGTAGATATGAGTCTGGACCCAGGAAAGAGGTCTAGGGGATCTCCTAAAAACCTGGGTTCTCCCAATTTCAAGGCCAACTAACCATGAACCCATGAGGTCTGAATCAGTGTCCTAATACCAGCTCCATCTCTTCCCCAAGAGAAGCCGGGAATAGAGACCATCAAAGTGAAAGGAATTTGAATCAAAGAACCCATAATTGGGACGTCCCTGAAACAGACATGTTTGGGAGAAAGGACTTCAAGTGCCCCGTGCCCTTATCCTCCAGCCTCTGGCCCTCCCCAGATGTGAGGTCTCCTCCTTCTTTAGGGAGAAATACGGAGCAAGGGACTGAAGTGGAGATCCAGAGATGCTATGGAGACACCTTCATGTGTTCATTCAACAAATAATTTATTGAAGCTAAAATTGAAAATTCAATTACCTATCAGTCATTCACACTCTTGGGTGAATTTTCATCATCTTCAATGTGAGGTTTAGGTTTCTCTCTCTTTTTTTTTTTAAATAGGTGAACATTCACATGTTTCCAAAATCAAACTTACATTAAAAAAGTATACATTGGAAAGCCTCATTCCCACAGCTGTATTCCATTGTGTTCCATAGTTTAATCAGTAAGGGTAGTGTTTTTGGAGAGAGATTTTGGAGCCTGGAGCTCTCTGAAAGGGAGGCCTTGGTGGGTGGGCATTTGGAGGCAGCAGGGGACACTGGGGAGTCAGCGAGCAAAAGAGCAAAGGACAGGAAGTGGGGGACATTCCACTGACTTGGTAATTCTTCCTGGAGCCTTAGGAAGGAATTTATCTCCCTGGCTAGCTCAGGAAAACTCTGGATAAAGTGTATGGGGAGAGAAAAACCTGTCTCTGGGATTCATTTATTCTGTTCATTTAACAAATATGTACTGAGCCCCTATTCGCTGTCAGGCCTTGTGCTCAGACTGTGGGGAGCCTAAGGGCAAGATCTCCATCCTGGTTTAGCTGGAGACAGGATGTAAACAGACTCACAAGCAAAGGGCGCCAACTGTGCAGAGCGGTGAAGGTGGGTGTCCATGGAGGAGCCAAGCTAAGTGCTATGGGAATTCATGCAGGGAGAGCTCTTGGAGGAGTTGGCCCTTTCTCAGCCTCAGACCCAGGCTCAGATGTCATCTCCCCCAGGAAACCTTTCCAGTTCTACACACACAAGTAACAGCTCCCTCTTCTGAGCCTCTTCAAGCTTACACTCAATCCCACTGTTGTACTTACCACACTGTCCTCTAATTCTTTTAATATCTCCCTTACTAGACTGAAAGCTCCCTGATGGTGGGTCCTGTCCTTTATTCTCGGTGCATCTCTGAATCCCTAAAACCCTGCACAGTGCCTGGCTTTCAGTGTAGACATCTATTAAATTTATTCCATCTCTCCACAGAGGAGATAGAGTTTAAGCTGAGCCCTGAAGAACTAGTTAGATTTGGACAGGTGTAAAAGATAATTAAGGAGGACAGGCAGATGGATGGGGGTGGGGGGAGGGGGTGAAATGTATCTTAAGAGTGATGGGGAGGGGACCATAGGAGATTAAAGCATGTTAAGGTCAGACTGAATTCTTGGTGTCCCCGGAGGAGAGGAACCTGGAGGCTGGAGGTCACCTAATACAGGACAATGGTTTTTTCAGCTCTAGGAGCAAAATGAGGAGAAGCTGAGATTCATTGGGAGACTCATTTTCCCAGTGACTTCACCTGGATTTCTGTGAAGGCAATTAAGGATGTTATCTCTCTTTTTAGGCCTCATCCTCCCACCCATGCCATGATTCCAGCTAGTCAGGATAGAAGTTTCTAATTTTTTCCTTAGATCAGCATCATAACATCTTGATTTCAAGAACTATCGAGGAGAAACTGTAATTTCAGGTCACCCCTGGCATACCAGTTCATTTTCAAACAACATCTATAGACCAAGGGCCATAATGTTTAACATGAACTGAGCAGGAATGTGACTCTCTTCCTGGCCTTTGGACTGAGAAGGAACCACAGAAAGTCAAATTGCCTCCGGACAAAAAAACAGGACACCCGGTTTGAGATCTTTAAGAAAGGTAGGGAGTGATAACATGGAAGCTGGTTAGACCAACATTCAGGCTGAATTTATAATCCCTTCTGAAACAACACAGCCTTTCTGAATTGAAACAGTTCCGTGAAACGAGGCAGGAAGAGGTCCTACCACGCACGCACACCCTCCGCCGCCTCTCCAGACCCTGCTGACCAAGCCAAATTATTATTATTTTGTTTGTTTGTTTTTTCAGTACGCGGGCCTCTCACTGTTGTGGCCTTTCCCGTTGCGGAGCACAGGCTCCGGACGCGCAGGCTCAGCGGCCATGGCTCACGGGCCCAGCCACTCCGCGGCATGTGGGATCTTCCTGGACCAGGGCACGAACCCGCGTCCCCTGCATCGGCAGGCGGACTCTCAACCACTGCGCCACCAGGGAAGCCCCAAGCCAAATTATTGACTGTAGACTCAAAATTGATATGCCTTGTGGGAAAGGAGAGGAGGGCTTACCAGCCAGTAGCTGAACAATCACAGTCCAGTTCCTTAACACAACAAATTACAGGCCTTTTACACAGGAGCACCCTTCTCACAAAGTGATGTGCCTGTTGCCAGCCTGACAAGGGAGGTGCCTCGTGACACTCAGGAGGTGGAAGAGATACTTAGCAAGAGAGCAGACTACCTAGCAGTCCTGGTCAACAAACCTCAAGAGAGGCTATTTGAAAGGTGCCCCAGTGTTTATCCTTTAACACATATGAAGGACCGATCAATTTGTGGAGACCTTAACTTTCTCTAAGTGTAGGGCTGTCTTATTAAGGAGATGCTGATTTCTTCACACCAGGATACTCTTTACAGCCCAGCTTGGAGTTTTCATTGGGAAGAGAACAGTGGGAATGGAAAGAAAGGTTGGATGTGAAGAAATTTCCAAGGGTGAACCTGTAGCCAAGGAGGCCATGACCTTGCTTCTTATTACACTGAGAAAATAAGAGCTATCTGAAAAGAACTTCCTTGTGTTCCCACTTCCAGATCTGCCAGCTGGCCCACAGTATACCTAGCCACACTCCTGAAAATCAATGAGTTGTCCATGCCACTCTCTAAAGCCATGCCATCACCATGCCCGGTATGCCACCTCCTCTGTCTATTCCTATAATTGTCTCCTCTCTTTCCTTTTACCAAAATTTCTTACCCAATTAAATAATTCCTATCACAGAATGCTATAATATATCCCATCTTAAAAAACAAAAACAAAACTTCCCCACAGTCTTCCTCATATTCCCCACATTCTTCCTCACATTCCCCACATTCTTCATCCATTTCTTCCTTACCCTCACTCTCTGAAATTCCTTCCTGTCAGGCTTTCACTGCTTATCATCCGCTGAGAGCAGTCCTGTCAAGGTCACCACCGACCTCCGCCTTGTAAAATCCATTGGTCATTTCTCAAGTCCTCACAAGTGCTTGTCCTCCCACAGGGTTTACCAGAGTTTGGCCCCTCCCTCCCACTTGAAACATTTGTTAAGTGAAAGTAATTTTCTTACCTTGCCGAGCTGCTTCTTCATTCCCCCTTCCTAGATGCTCCTGTTCCAGACCTCTAAATATGAAACTGGCAAAGGGCTCAGTAACCAGACCTCTCCTCTCCCCTACCTACACTCGCTTCCTTGGGGCATTTAGTCCCACGGCTTTAAATCCTATTTATATTTCTTTGTCCACCTAGCGTCGAAGCTTTAAATGTCATTTATATATAGTGATAATTTCCAAAATTATATTTCCAGGCCCATCCTCTTCCTTACACCCTACTTACATACAAATTCCTACTCTACGTCTCCACTTGACTCCAAAAGGCATCACGAACTTAACACACCCTAAATCAGACATTTAATATTCCTCCTACCAAACTGCTCCTCTCACAATCTTCCCCCAGTTTCGGTAAATGGAAACTGTTCTTCCACTTACTCAGGGCAAAATCTTGGAATCATCCTTGACTCCTTTCTTTCTCTCACATCCCACATCCAACCCATCAGCAAAATCATTTTGATTGTCTTCAAAATATATCCAGAATTTGACTACTTCTCACCACCTCCACCATCACCTTTATCCAAATTACTATTAATTCTCACCCGGATTATAGTAGTAGCCCCCATACTCTCACCTCTAGTAAGACTCTTAGTAAATCTCGCTGGGAAGGCCATATAAGGACTGAAAAATGACTGATGGGGACTTCCCTGATGGTCCAGTGGTTAAGACTCCTCACTCCCAATGCAGAGGGTTTGATCCCTGGTCAGGGAACTAGATCCCACATGCTGCAACTAAAGATCCAGCATGCCGCAACTAAGACCCAGCGCAGCCAAAAGTAAGTTTTTTTTTTTTTTTAAAGAGAAATGACTGATGGATTTGCCAGTGTGGGTCACTGGTAACGTTGATAAGACTGCTTTCACTGGATTGATCGGTAGGCATAAAAGCCTGACGGAACTGTATTCCACTCTACGGTGGAATCCTACATGCTCCTTGTTGATCTGTAATAACTCACCAAGAAAATTTCCCTTTCAGAGCCCTTGTATTTGCTCTTCCTTCTGCCTGGACCACCTTTCTTCCAGGTAGTCACATCTGGAATACCTGCTTTCTCTCTCTCTCCTGAATTCAGATTTCTATTAAAATGACAGCTTCTGAGAGAAGATTTCTCCTATCAGGCTGTTTAAAATAGCACCATCCACTCTCAGTCCCTTTATTTCTTTATCTTTTTTCTCTTCATAGCATTTATCACTATTTGAATATATCTCCTTATTGGACGTCTCCCCACCCCACTACACACACTAGAATGTAAGCTCCGTGAGGGCAGGGGCTTTGTTTTGTTCATCTACTGCATGCCTAGCCGGGCAAATAGTGGGTACTCAATAAATATCTGTTGAATGAATAAATAAGAGACATTCGTCTCAAACGCATAGAGTTACTACCAAGAACGTGCAAGCATACAAAACTTTAAGACCTCCGAATATGCCCCCTTGGACTCCAGGAATGTGGGCTTGCACCCTTAGCGCTTCTCTTTGACGTCCCCCTCTTAGAAGACATACGGTAGCGCCTCCGCCCTCGCTCAAATCTCGGGAAAGGAGGGGCGGAGGGTTTATGTCATCACACTGCGACCGCCTGCCCCGCGACGCGCCGGGTGCTGGCGCAGCCC
The DNA here is from genome assembly GCF_964165515.1 of Mesoplodon bidens. Classification (NCBI taxonomy): domain Eukaryota; kingdom Metazoa; phylum Chordata; class Mammalia; order Artiodactyla; family Ziphiidae; genus Mesoplodon; species Mesoplodon bidens. The sequence goes on from NC_138176.1 coordinate 169,803,858, forward strand.
TTCGCTCTCCCGGCCTCCCCCTCCCTGGTTCCGCGCTCTGGTTCCGCCATGGAATCCAACAAGGATGAAGCCGAGCGCTGTATTAGCATCGCCCTCAAGGCCATCCAGAGCAACCAGCCTGACCGAGCGCTCCGCTTCCTGGAGAAGGCGCAGCGGCTGTACCCGACGCCGCGAGTTCGCGGTGAGTGTGAGATGCCGGAGATACAGAGGGGACATTAGAACTGATGGGGGGAATACGGGAACGGACCGACGGGAGCAGTTGGAGGAGGGGGAGGGGTGGCGAGGCGCGGCTACGCCTGCGCACTGAGACGCGCGGTGGCCGCCGGGAGGTGTAGTCTTTGGCTCCCACGCCTCTCCGGGATGCTGGACACCTGATGACAGGGGCGACAGCGACTTCAGATTTCCAGGTGCTTGCAGAACGCTCTGAGATTTGGAGTTCCCAAGAATGAGAGGCGCTGGCAGACGGGGCGAAAGGAACTTACGTGGAAGAGAAATCGAAACTACTTTTCCCAAGGGGCCTTTCGGTGGCCCAAGGCCAGTTGCCGGCCTGAGAAATATTATAGTTCAGGAAAATAAAGATAACTCCTCTGAAGGAGAGAATGAGTTCTATAGAGGGAAAGAGGACTTCCGACCTTCGGACGGCCTGAAAAGGCATCTCCATATCTTCACTCCCTCGCACGTCTCCGGGCGAGGGCCAGGGACCACCCTCCCCAAACTAGAGCCTGCCTTTTCCACATTCCACACACCACCTTGGAGCGTCTGTCCTGAGACCGGGCTCTTCACTCCCTCCTGGAGACTCTTCTCCCGCTTGCGAGATTCAGAGCGATGGCCTTATCCTCCCCCACCCACCCTCGCCCCCAAGAGTCCATCAATGGCCGGCCATATGGACGGCTGGTCAGCCACAGGCTGCTAAGCGGCCCTAGACTGTTTCCAAACCAGAGAGGGAATAGTGAGGTTGTCTCTACTACTGATCACCTTCCTCTACCCAGGAACCCTTCTTTTCTTTAACCTAAGTCTTCTTTGGAGTTTTTCTTCATACACGCTGGAGGGGAGAAAGAGGTTGTCCATTAAAGATACAGAGTTTGCGCCTGCAATTACCACTTAGTAAAGTGGCATATAGCAGGTACTCAAAAGACCTGGGTTCTCATCCTAACTGCTACCATGTGATCTTTCTGAGCTTGGGTTTCCTCAACTGGAAAATTAGAGGGTTGGCACAGATAATGTGAATAACAATCATACCCATAGGGCTTTTCAGTTTAGAGAGCTCTTTCAGTGCATTTTCTCTCTTGAGCCTGCCCTATCAGGAAGGCAGAGCAAAGATCATTATCTTTGTTCTATAGATGAGGAAATATCTCCGAGGCCAGGGACGTACCAGGATTACACAGCTAGAAATTGGAAAGTTCTGTGACTCTCTACATGTTTAGTAAAGGAATGAAATGAAACTGAACAGCAGCAGTCAGCCTTCTAACTCTTCTTACCTGCGTTATGCAATTGAGAAAGGGTAATAGTGGTGGAAGAGGCAGCCTGGAATGCCTGAATTTTTCTCCCTCCTGATTCTGCAGTTGATCTTTGGCCTGTTTGCCTTAGAGAGAGTTTCAGTCTGTATTTTCCAGGATTCCTGAGGTAACCTGCTCAAGGAACTTTTCTGTGAAATCACACTCTGTAAAAGGGGAGCCCTCTATATGGGGGGGGCTTCCAGCTCTCAGCGTTCTGACTCTGATACTTCAAGGGTTCAGAAACAGGCAGCCAAGAAAGCATGGTAACAACATGGCCCGTGGAGCTCTTCTGTCAGCAAGCCCCCTCATCCAGTTCAGGTGTTTGGATGGATGTCCTTCCTGGGGCACAAGTACTGGAATTTGCTCAGGCAGAAGAGTGACCAGCTGCATATTTGTCATATTCATGTTATTCTGAAAAGAGTATATGGCTCGTGATTCTCTGTGAACTTCACCTTGTGCCATCTGCAGCCCTGCACTGAGCTGACAAGGATGTGGGGGTAATTTGGGCTTGAGATGGGGAAACCCTGGTTAAAAAATATTAGGTAGTTGTCTACACTTGATGTTTAAAGTTTGAACTCATTCTGGATATGCATTTAATGCAAAGACTTCTTTTGTTTCATTTGCAAAGTCTCTGCGTGTTGCTAAGTGGTAATAACAAGATTGGTAAGACATGATTGTTCACCTTAAGGAGTTTCCGATCTAGTGAAGGAGACAGAGTTACAGAAAACGTAGTATTGCAAACCGTAAAACAAGAGCTGTGATTAAACAAAAATTAAGCGCAGTGTTAGATGCTGAGAACTTAAGGATGGATGTGAAAAATCCAGTTCCTTCCCTCCATGAGTTCAGTCTGCTGAGGTGGAGGGGGTATGGGGGGCGGGGGCGGCGCAGAGGATAAACTATAAGCAGTATCATGACGGGGACGTAAAATTAATTGTAGATCACAGCGAGGGAAGGCTTCAGGGAGGCCGCATTTGAACTGCCCTTTGGAGGAAGGTAGGAGACTTGAGAAGGGCATACGGGGAAAAAGACATGGAGGCTGGAAGTTGTAAGAGGTGTGGGGGAAGGGATTCAGTTTAACAAGATGTGGAGGCTGTGGCAGTAGTAATTTGAGTGTAGAGAGGACTATGGTTGGAAAATAGGATGGAACCAGGTGGTGGGAATTCTCTCCTGCCATGCCAGGATATTTTCACTTTATTCTGTAGTTAATGGAAAAACTACTGAAGTTTTTGATAGCAGGAGGAAGATAAGAGTACTTATTCTTTTTTTTTTTTTTTTTTTTTACGCGGGCCTCTCACTGCCGTGGCCTCCCCCGTTGCGAAGCACAGGCTCCGGACACGCAGGCCCAGCGGCCATGGCTCACGGGCCCAGCCGCTCCGCGGCATGTGGGATCCTCCCAGACCGGGGCACGAACCCGTGTCCCCTGCATCGGCAGGCGGACTCTCAACCACTGCGCCACCAAGGAAGCCCAGGGTACTTATTCTTAAAAAGAGAACAGCATGGGCCTTCCCTGGTGGCGTAGTGGTTAAGAATCTGCCTGCCAATGCAGGGGACACGGGTTCGAGCCCTGCTCCGGGAAGATCCCACATGCCGCGGAGCAACTAAGCCATGCACCACAACTACTGAGCCTGTGCTCTAGAGCCTGCAAGCCACAACCCTGAGCCTGCATGCCACAACTACTGAAGCCCGTGTGCCTAGAGCCCGTGCTCCGCAACAAGAGAAGCCACGACGATGAGACGCCTGCGTACTGCAACAAAGAGGAGCCCCTGCTCACCACAACTAGAAAAGCCCACACATAGCAACAAAGACCCAACACAGCCAAAAATAAAAAACAAACAAATAAATAAATTTATTTTTAAAAAAATAGAGAACAGCATAAAGGGTTAATGAGTGGGAAGAGAGACTCAAGGCAGAAACCTGCTGGGAGACACTTGCCTTGTGTGGGTTAGGAGTTATGAGGGCCTGAGATAAGGCAGCATGGATCAGGATAAAGTCACTGAAGGAAAGGTACTGAGCCTTCTGTGAGAGAAGGATGCTGAGGAGAAACGGGGACTCAGAATTCAAGCCTGTGTGACCTGGAAGAAACCAAGGCTGAAGAACATGGGTGGGAAGAGATGGGCAGAATGCAAGGTGCCTGTGGGATGTTCCAAAGAAGCTGTCAGCTTGGAGCTCAGGAGAGAGCTTCCGATTCCAGCTGAAAGTCTGCTGTCATTAGCTGGATGGAGCTCATTGGAGTTGTGCCTGGCTGAGGTCACTGTGGAAAAGTGTGAAGCATGTAACAGAGGCTGCTGCAGGCACAACCATTGCCACATCTGCCCTTAGGCAATAGGCAGAGACAGAGGAAGCAGGAGAGTGAGCTAGAGCAACAGCAGGAAGAGGCAGTCCCAGGAGAGGGCAGTGGCCAGGGAGCCATGGAGCCATGTGTCAAGGAGGCTGTGAGCAGCACTGTCGTTTGCTGCAGAGGCCACGTGGGAAAAGGGCAGGTCGAGAAATGAAAGGGAGAGGAGCAAGCGCATGGGTGGAAGATCGGTCTTGGAGAAGTGGAAGGACAGACGGAGGGCTGGGGTGAGAGGAGGCTCAGAGAAACCTCGAAGGGTCAAGGGACCTCACAGTGAAAGGATGTGAGGGGACTTGAAACTCTGCCGCAGGAGGTGGGATGGGGAGGCACCGAGGGCCGGACAGATGTAGCAGGGCCCTGAGCTGGGAAGTCACAGGGCAGGGGGCCAGTCTGTCCCTTTCTGAGAGTTTCTGTCCAGCCCCTGCAGCCTGGTAACCCTTGGCTTCACTGCAGGCTTAGCAACAATGATGGAAGGCACTGTGTTTTCCAGGGAGCTGATGAGAACATCTGCAGGCCTCAGTTTCCCCAGCGTACAAAGTGAGGGTTAGCCATGGAGGACAGCTCGTCTGCCTCAGATTCAGTGGAAGCACCTGGCTCAGAGACTGACACAGTTCAGAATGAGTAGCTGGTAATACTGTGATCTGGGCTGATGAACTGGCCAGCCACGGGAGCAAGCTGGCCAGGGAGGTGAGGGAATCCAAGGTGAAGTGCTGGGGAACTCAGGGCTTCGGGAGGTAAAGTCTCAGAACTCAGCGGGCTTTGGACCTAGTTGTAACCGTGAGATGTCAGGCCGTGCCAGACTCCAGGTCCACGCCAAAGGCTGCCCAAGGTTCTATGCAATGGCTGGCTCTGGGGTCCAGGCTAAGTCAGGAAGGCCAGCGCTCAGGAGAAGGGAGGATTGGTAGCTGAGAGAGTTTGGCATTCAGGGTCCAGGAATGAGGGAGGTACCAGGGCTGGCAAGGTCCAGGGTGGGGCTGTCTATTGAAGGACTGAGCGCACCCCGCATTGTGCGATCAGTCCTTCCATTTACCTTATTTCATGGAATCTTACTTACCCCCTGAACAACTCTGTGAGGGCAGGGACTGTGTCTTCACTGAGGAATTAGATAACTTGACAAGGCCACATGGCTAATTAGCAAAGGCCCCAGACTGTCCTGCCCCACTCCCAGGCTCTTTCCCTAATCCAGCCTCCCTCTCCTCACTTAGCTTGGGCACTGCAGGTACATAGAAACACCTGGAGATGAAGTTACAGTAACAGATGACACAGTGTTTGCTGGGCATTGTGCTCAGTTCTTTGTAAGCATTCACTCATTTACTGATTTACTCTTTCAAGTTTCTTGAGGGAGATAGTTTTACATGGAGAAGCTAAGTTAACTTGTCCAAGGTGACTCTGATAGCACGTGGCAGGCCAGGTTTGAAGCCGGGCAGTCTGACTCTCCAGTCTGGGTTTGAGGAGGGGCCTCCCCCAGTAGCTTTGGCTGTAGAAATGCGCTCACATCTACCTGAACTGCTACTGCTCCCAGCCCAGCTTTGGTCTCTTCCACCCATTTCCCTTCTTCTTAAATGTCTGCCAGCTTTACTGGGAAAGAGCAGAGTCAGGATTTGAACCCAATCATGTCTGTCTAACTCCATCGCCACATTAAGCTATTCTGTCTCCTACTCTTTTGTTACTTTGCCTGTCAGCCGCTGTGCCATGAGGGATGTAACAGTGAGACAGGATGAGGCGGTCACATTCGGGGCCTAGCAGAGGAGATATCCAGGCCACAAGAGAGACTTAATTGTCGACAACCAGAAATCTTGAATTGCCACCTCAAATAGGAACGTTCTGTGTGACCCAGAGCACATCCATTCCCCTTTGGGCTCTCTTTCTGCAGTGTAGGGAAATTAGAGGGGCTGATTCCATGTAACTGCCTAAAAAGCTTCCAGAATCTTCCCTGAAAGGTACTGGAGAGAGTCCATCCCATCTCCTGGCTAATGCTCCTGTGCATCTACAGCAACTGAATGGCTGGTCATGTTGTCCTTAGGGCATCAGCCTGGACCACTGGGGCTTCCAGAGAAATCGAAATAAACAGCTTCTTTAAAAGCCCTAGGAAACCAGCAAACCAGCTCCTCCCTCAGTGCCATCTTGATCAGCATCACTTTACCTGTTGGTTTCTTCCTTTGCCATTTCCTTGGTGCCTGGCATAGACCTGGAGCCTGGGATGGCCTGACGTCTCACGGTTACAACTGGGTCCAAAGCCTGCTGGGTGCTGAGACTTCGCCTTCCTAAGACTTGCAGCTCCCCAGCGCCCACACCTTGGGTCCCCTCACCTCCCTGGCCAGCCAGTTCATCAGCCCAGGTCACAGTATTAGGAGCCCCTCATTTCGAACTTCTACTCTATGTCAGTCTTTGTGCCAGGTGCTTATACACATCTCATTTCATCCTTATCTACTGTGAGGAAAGCGAGATTCAGAGCAATTTCACAGATCAGCCAGGGTCAGAGTGTTAGGAGGTGGTTGAGCTGAGATTTGAAACGGGGGTCTTTGTGAATGAACTTCTCTCTTGGAACAGCTGTGCTGGAAGGGGCTCCCCCTGCCAGGCTCGCGTGGTCTGGGATAGCAACGTAGTCAAGAGTGTGGTTCCAGGAGCTGGACATCCTGGAATTTAACTGCTGCTCCTCCTCTTGTATAGCCACAGGCAAGGTGATCAAACGCAGCTCCTCCCTTACAACAGGGATGGCAGTAATAAGACCCAGCTCTAAAGTCACTGTCAAGATTAAATGGGCGAATACACGCAGAGCACCGTGTCCAGGCCTGCTGACTCATAGTGAGCACTCATCACTCTCTCCTCTCTGAGTGCCTTCTCAGGCTTTGCTATAGGAGCCTCTCCACCCCATCATGCGGGGCAGGCTCACCTGTCAGCCTCTGTATTTGGATTTCCCAGCTGCTGACTCAGTGAGAACACGTGAATTTACTGCAATTCACGGGCGGCGGTGGCTCAGGACACAGTGGTCCACTTGAGCCCCCGTGCTCTGCTCTCAGCGAGCCCTGCTCCAGGCTTTGGGTGAGACCCACAGGCGTCGCAGTAGAGAGTGTCTGACACCCAGCACGGTACCTGGAGCCCCGCAAGCACCTGGTACACTTGAAGGAAGCTGATGACCATCCAGGCTGTGCTGCCATCCTTCCTCTGCACAGAGGGGTCCTGGGTCCCTGCAGTGGTCCAGATGCCTGGTTTCCCAGGGTGCTGTACCCCAGGCGTGACTAGGGGGCTCAGAGCTGGTTTTGTGCCTGTAATAAATGGGCACAGTGGACTCCTGCCAGAGATATGGGCCTTTCCCCATTGAGTCGGCAGGCACCAAGGACTTGGGTTTGAATAACTGTGACCCTCTCTGAGGGTGACCGCTAAGGCCCTGTATAGACTATGAACATTGAAGTAGGACATTTGATGTGGCCAGCCATTTGGAAAAGGTAAACAATAGCAAGCAATGAGCACAGCAGATGTTAGTCCTGAGTCTCACACCACCTCTGGCCCTCTGGGGCAGAATCACTGCCCCCCCATTCCTCTCCATGGCTAAGGGAGAGAAAGCCTTCTCCAGGAAGCCTTCCAACCAATCCCAGCTGACTCAGATGGTCCAGCTAAGTGGAATCCCCATGACAGAGTACTTTGCCCATCTTCTCACTCAATGGAGGGTGGCTATTAAACACATTACTTTGTTTTTTGTTTTTTGTTTTTTTGCGGTGCACGGGCCTCTCACTGCTGTGGCCTCTCCTGTTGCGGAGCACAGGCTCCGGACGCGCAGGCCCAGCGGCCATGGCTCACGGGCCCAGCCGCTCCACGGCACACGGGATCCTCCCAGACCGGGGCACAAACCTGCGTCCCCTTCATCGGCAGGCGGACTCCCAACCACCACGCCACCAGGGAAGCCCTACTTTGGGATTTTAAAAACCTAAAGCGTTAATGGTTTATTTTTATGCTGAGTTTAAAAATGGTCTATACCCTAAGAACTGTGGATCCTAAGAGAGCAGGCAACTATCCCATTAGCCCTCCACAGGCCCAAGTCAGGGAAGGAGCGAGCTTCGTTGGGAAAAAGACTGGGTGGGATGCGGGGGTCCCGGGATCTCCCAGGGCCAGGCAGTCCCTCAGCCATTGCACATGGCCTTGCTGGAGGAGGAGCCCTGAATAGTTTCCTTGCTTTTGCACAGCCTTGATCGAGTCCCTTAACCAGAAACCGCAGTCGGCCGGCGACCAACCGCAACCCACAGAGGCAACCCAGGCGACCCATAAGAAAGCAGGTGGGGCCGGCGCCCCCTCAGCCAACGGTGAAGCCGGAGGAGGAGAGAGCACCAAAGGCTACACTGCCGAACAAGTAGCGGCCGTGAAAAGGTAGAGGGCTGGGCGGCAGGCATGGGCCAGAGCCTGGGGTGTTGGGACATTTTCAACTCTAGAGAAGGCTTCCTGCAGCCTGTCATCCACCTCACCTGGGAGGGTCTTAAGGCTGGAGGAGGTTCAAGAAGTTGAGCTCACCAGGCCCTCTCCTTGTTTCCCACGAGGCTCTGGAGTGCCGGCCTCAGGGCTCCACTGTTCCTCCCGCCAAGACAGCCCACAGCAGAGGCTGGAAATGCTGACGCTGCCGGCTTCCTCTGCCACTGGCCAGCAGGTCCTGGGCCTCTTTACACAGCCCTGTTTGTCAGAGATGAGGCCTGGTCTCCCCTCCAGATACTCCCACAACCCACACTCCTGCCCCCAACAAAGGCCCTTTCAGATCAGAGCCTATGTGGGGTAGAGTGGAGACAGGAGACGGTTATCCCTCCAAGGCTTGGGCCGATCCTGCACAGAGCAGCTCATTACCAGGCTGAGACGGTCCAGCCAAGGCTTCTCAGGAGTAGCTGCTCCTCCCATTTCTCCTGAGGCCTCCCTACCAGCCAGCCTCGGGAATCCCTCTGCAGTCGTTCCCACATGGTCCTGGCTGCTAGTGAAGACACTGTCAAGCTTAAGGCCTGGGGTTCAGTCTCTGTGTGACCCAGCGTGACTATAGTTTGCCATAAAAGCATTTGCCAAATTTACATCTTTCTGACCAGACAGGATTTTGACCAGACAAGCCCATGGGTTATAAGCAATAGAAACTGATTGTGGGCCAAGAGTCAGGGGTTCTCCAGGGAGCCCAGGAATAAGAATTAGTGGAAGAGAAACAGCGTCTCTTCAGGGCTCTGTGATGGGGTGAACAGACACCTGCCGTGTCTGGCCTCTCTGTTACCCCCTCAGACTCAGATAGCCAGGAGAGTAGAGCTGGCAGAGCCGGGAACACACCTGCCCTTGGGCAGAGGCCCCTGATGGACGGACCCTGACAGTCCTCCTGTGGTTGCCTGCAGTGAGGGTGCTGTTAGCGCAGGGAAATGGTTCCTGGCCTGGCAGAAACAGCGACTGCCCCTCTTAAATCCTGAGTGTATTCTTGCTGTCTCTACTGGGCCTGTCCTGCTGGTCCCCAAGCCTGCTCAGAGCTGAGCACCCACACTGCTCTTTCCTCACCTGCCACACCTCCCCGCCTGGGTCCACGTAGAGGTCCCCCACCGAGCTCCACTCCCTTCTCTAGGGTCAAGCAATGTAAAGATTACTACGAGATCCTGGGGGTGAGCAGAGGGGCCTCAGATGAGGACCTGAAGAAGGCCTACCGCAGACTGGCCCTCAAGTTCCACCCTGACAAGAACCACGCGCCTGGCGCCACTGAAGCTTTCAAAGGTGAGCCGGCCCTGGTTCCCTAGTGTTTGGGTGTTCTGATCGCCTGTCCTTGGGAGGGAGGGAGGGAAGGAGGGAGAGAGGGAGGGAGGGAGGGAGGGAGGGAGGGAGGGAGGGAGGGAGGGAGAAGGGGCTTTTCCAGGAAATGGCCTTGGGAAGTGGCTCAAGTCCTCCCAGCTCAGGAGCTGCTTCCTGGGAAGAAGGTCGTAGTAGCCGCCTCCAGCCACATGGTATGTCAGAGCACAGATGGCGCCACTCCTCCCTCTCGTTGCCCCTCACTCCCCGGGGGTTACAGGCCGGGAACTGAGGCAGGAGAGGCCCGGTGGCTTCTCCAAGGTCACATGGTGATTGAGGGGCAGAAGCAGGCCTCCTGACTCACCCGTGTTCACGTCCTCATCCTGGGATCTTGGTAATAGTTTCCCTGTGCTGAGACACTGGGTGGCCCTGAGTCAGAGCTTGGTGGCCTCCTCAGCACCAGCAGCCGTGGCCAACCCACCCCGGCCTGGCCTCTTTACACACACACCCCCTCCCTCTCACCACACACAGCCTAGGGCCTGCCCTGGGGGGACGTGAAAGTCTCTCTGGCCTCAGGGCCTGTTGGTTCTGGGGTGGGTGCTTCAGTTCTGGCTGAAATGATAGGCTGCCCTTTAATCATTTATACTTTCACTGAACAAATCAGGCACATGTGCCGGCTCTGTGCCAGCACTGAGTTGCTGGGCGCTGCAGTTCCACAAATATTTCTTCTCTCACACCCACCTTGTCCTCAGTGGGACCTTCAGGACCTTAGGCTCACTCCCTCTGGGCGATGGCGTGGTGACCAGCCCTGTCTGTCCCAAGCAGGGTGCTGTGCAGTACGAGGCCTCGGACCACAGCCAGGTGGGGAGTCTGCAGCAGAGCAGACCCCAAGACCCAGTGTGCCGTCTCACAGCGCTGCCCCAGGTGCTCCATTGCAGGCTGCTTGGGGTTGGTCCCCAGTGAAGCAGTCTGCAGGCATCTTCCCCTGCTGCTGGTCCGCCAGCCCCAGGGGAAGAAGGAGGATGGGACTGGGGAGGCAGGGTAGCTGTGGTTAATGTTTCTCCAGCCCTGACCTCTGCCTGCAGCCCTGCCCGACAGGCACTGAGAGACCGCACCTGGCCTCGGGGCTGTCACAATGGGAGGAGGAGGAACATTCTCCTTATTCTCAGGGGTTGCAGGTTGTGAAGAGATGTAGCTTTGACCTCCTCCTTTGAGAGAGTGGGCCACTGGCAAAGGAGCAAGAGACGAAGGAGGGCTCGGAGCTGGGGCCTTTGGGGCACAGGCCTCCCACCTGGGGGGCTCTAATGGGGAGGCCCCAGGGCTGGGCCAAGGAAGAGCAGCTGGGACCTGGACCCCAGGGAAGACAGGGCTCGCCACGCCGCACAGCCAGCAGTGGTGAGCCTGGGGACGTGGCCCCTCCTGGGAGTTCCTGCTGCTCTCCAGTTGATAGCAGCACACCGCGTGTTTGTGCAGCCCTCACGTCGTGCTGTGACTTCGAGATTACATACCCTCCAGAAAGGGGTGCCCCATCCCACTGGACACCTCAAGAGAGAGTGATGAGGTGGGGGCGTTTTGGTGGTTTTCATAAAGTCAGAGAGCCGACTGGAAGCAAGACACACCTGGGTTTGATTCCTGGCTCTGCAGCATCAGACCTGTGTGAGCTGACACTTCACCTCTCTGAGCCTCAGTTTTCTCATTGGTAAAATGGAGATGGGCTGTTAGGAGTAAGAAAGATAATGCCCATAAAGGGCCTGGCGCCTAGAAAAAATCGGACCATCGTCACGAGGTGGAGAGCAAGGAGCCTGAGCGTTAATCCTTCACCCAGCCCAGGCTGCCCGCATTCACGTAGCGGTATTCTTGCATGTCCCCCACCCGCCCCCTCTTGCTCAACAGCCAGACTTCCCGCTGGCCCCTAGGACTCCTGCTTCCTAGAGCAGCACTTGAGTACCTGAAGGAAGTGAGCGCTTGGCCGCCATGGGCGCCTCCAGCCGCACCCGCAGCATCCTCGGGCCTGACCTCTCTACCTCCTTTCTAGCCATTGGCACAGCATACGCAGTACTTAGCAACCCAGAGAAAAGGAAGCAGTATGACCAGTTCGGCGATGACAAGAGCCAGGCAGCCCGGCACGGCCATGGGCACAGGGACTTCCACCGCGGCTTTGAAGCTGACATCTCCCCTGAAGATCTCTTCAACATGTTCTTTGGAGGTGGCTTCCCATCTAGTAAGTCCCGCCGCTGTCCACACAGCCAGGCCTCCCTGGTGGTGATGGTGGGAGACTGGATGCCAGCCTCTCCCGTTCTCAGCAGCCCCACTCCTGACTCAGTCCCTCTGACCCCCCAGGTAACGTCCATGTCTATAGCAACGGCCGCATGCGCTACACGTACCATCAAAGGCAGGACCGCAGGGAGAACCAGGGTGATGTGAGTGAGGAGAGCACTGGGGAGGGGACGGGGAGGGTGTCTGGTGCCACCCGAGGGGATGGGGCCTGGGCTGGGGAGTGATACCCCTCGCTGACATTCTGCGGCAGCAGTGCCCCCAGAACTTCAGCCGGGAAGCCATCTTGGCCCCCCTGTGCAATCCCGCTGAGGGACACCAGAGGGAGCCATACTGCCCAGCACCCACAGCCAGAGTGGGGGTTTCATGGCCTCTGCTGGGGAATATAATGCAGAAATTTCTCTACCTGCAGGCAGGTTCCAGTGTGAATGGCCTTTGTGAGGTCGATTTGTTCTTCTGGGTTTTTTTCCTTTTTTTCAGATTTAATTTTATTCATTTTTGGCTGCGTTGGGTCTTTGTTGCTGTGTGCGGGCTTTCTCTGGTTGCCGCGAGCAGGGGCTACTCTTCGTTGCGGTGCACGGGCTTCTTGTTGCAGTGGCTTCTCTTGTGGAGCACGGGCTCTAGGCGCGTGGGCTTCAGTAGCTGTGGCGCACGGGCTCTAGAGCGCAGGCTCAGTAGCTGTAGCGCACGGGCTTAGCTGCTCCGTAGCATGTGGGTCTTCCGGGACCAGGGTGTGAACCCGTGTTCCCTGCATTGGCAGCGGATTCTTAACCACTGCACCACCAGGGAAGTCCCGGTCAATTTGGTAAGTCCTAAGTGACATTTTCCAAGCAACGGAAAGTTAAACTTAATGATAGAATTGTAAAGCATGACAACATAGGGCTGGCTCTTCTTGCTTCTTTTCAGCACTCTTTAAAAATGTATACAGGGACTTCCCTGGTGGCATAGTGGTTAAGAATCCGCCTGCCAGTGCAGGGGACACGGGTTCGATCTCTGGTCCAGGAAGATCCCACATGCCACGGAGCAACTAAGCCCGTGCGCCACAACTGCTGAGCCTGTGTGCCACAACTACTGAAGCCCACGCACCTAGAGCCTGTGCTCCGCAACAAGAGAAGCCACCGCAATGAGAAGCCTACACACCGCAACAAAGAGTAGCCCCTGCTTGCCACAACTAGAAAAAGCCCGTGCCCAGCAACGAAGACCCAACGCAGCCAATAAATAAATAAATGAATGAATGAATAAAATTTATTAGAAAAATTTATACAAAAGGTATAACAAGACAGTGCATCAAACATATTTTGAATGCCACAGATTATAAAACCAGCTGGCTGACTAAAATTAAAGCAGTTAGCTAAGATTAAAATACTGCGGACAGTTGCAGAATATTTAAAATTATGCCAGGCAGAGGGGTTGGTTCTTTTTTGCTCTGATAATATGGCCTTCTGTTTTTAATCCGTGTCTTAAACTTTTATTTTGTGTGTATTTAACATACAGAAGAGTTTTTAAAATCACAGATTATCACACAGTGAACACATTTTTTTATTTATAATTTCTTAACTGGCAGTTTTAAAATGGGTCATATAGTCATATGGTTCAGAATTCAGAAGGGTGTATACAGGGAAGGTCTCCCTCCAGCCCTGCCTCCCAAGTATCTGGAGGCAGACACTTTTGCTCGCTTTTTTTCTGGTATTCTCTCACAAGTAAATACGTAGACCTACCTCCCACCCCAGCATTTAACCCCAACTGCTGCTTTGTTTTTATCTGGGGAAACAGGCAGGTAGAGGAGTTTCTGTATTTTGGGGACCCGTGGGAGGGAAAGGGAGAGAGTGGCGTCATGGCCTATCTGCATGGCAGCTGGCTGCCACCACCCGGACTCCATTGTGCTGGGGGAGCCGGTGGCGTTTGCCGCCAGCGTTGCCCCCCACCCAGGTCCAGCTTGGGTGACCGTTGGCTCTTCCCTCCAGGGTGGGCTGGGGGTGTTTGTCCAGCTGATGCCCATCCTCATCCTGATCCTCGTGTCAGCTCTCAGCCAGCTCATGGTTTCCAGTCCACCCTACAGTCTCAGCCTGAGACCGTGAGTACCTGCAGCTGGGGTGAGGCCGGGATGGTGGGTAGACAGGGGCCTTTGAGTCTCAGCCCCCATCAGGGCCCTTCCTTCCCATCCTCGTCCTGCAGGTTCTTGATCAAAATGCAGAAAGCTGCTTAGAATCCAGACTTGCCCTGTTAAGCTGAGGTTCTTGATCTTTTAAGGGTCATAGTCCCCTAAGAAAATGCAATGAAACCTGCAGATCTTTTCCCTAGAACACTGCACATACACCTGGTCTGCATATGATTTCACAGGCTGCATGACATTCTCCCCATCTTATCTGCTGGCCTTAAAATAAGAACCGCTTCTCTTCCATTCTGGTTGGGGGCCCTGGGGCCATGGGAAGAACAGGGGCTCTAGAGTAAGAGCAAGGGTGGCTTTGAATCCCAGCTCCTCTACTAACTAAGCAGCTGTGTGACCCTGGAGTAGTTACATAACTTCTCTGGTCTCCTCATTTATAAAATGGGGATAATAATAACATCTACCTGCTTATGAAAAATAAATGAGTAATACACATAAAATGCCAGGCTCATTAGAAATGCTTGACAACATTTGTTGAATGACTGTATGGTCTCAACCACCAATAGTGAACTTGGGCAAGTTACTTGCCCTTTCAAAGCGTCAGCTCCCCTCATTGATTTCCAGCACCTGGCCCAGGCTCTGATCCAGAGCTGGTGCTCAGCTTCTATTGCTGGAAGCCCTCTGCTTCCACCTAGTGGCCCGGCTCTGCCTGGGAGCCTGGCAGGATCCCTCTCAGCCAGCAGGGAGCAGAGTCAGTCCACTGGACCCACAGCAGCCGGCACAGGCGCTCTGTGGCCTGATGCCAGCCTTCTTCTCTGCAGCCGAGAGCTGAGAGGCAAGAACGGGCAGACAGGGGCTGTCCTCATCAGAGCACTAACTCCTGTCTGCATGTTGAGGCTCTTCCCTGAGCCTGCAGAGCCTGCAGTTGGAGCTGGAAGATAGAATCCAAGAGCTGGAAGGATACAACTCCTTGGAATCCTTCCTGTCATTTTGTTCCTAAGACTCTTCACTCTATACTGGGAGCTCCTGGGTACACAGGCAGGCCCTTAGCAATGATTCGCTTAGGGGATGAATGAGGGAATGGAGGCACAGGGAGCTCAGGTCACACAGCTCGTTAGAGGTGGAGCCTGTGCTCGCTCCGGGTTCCCTCTTTCCCTGACCAGGCCCTCCCAGAGAGGGGCTTCTCCGCAGAAGCCCCAGCAGCAGTGTGGTAAGCAGAGAGCCTGAGGAAGGCCTTGCCGTAGTCTGTGCCACTCATACGGGAGGGACCTCCTGCCTTTTCTCCGCACCCTCATTTGCGTAGCATGGAGTTCCTGCTCTAGTTTGGGAAGGAAGCAGCTGCTCCTGTGGCCTGTGTGGCGCCTCCTGTTGGGAGCCCCAGTCATCCCTAGAGCTGCCCTGGGCCTGGGGACCCAAGCCCACTTTGTGCCTGGTCTGTTTCTGGCCAGGTCGGTGGGCCACGTCCACAGGCGAGTCACTGACCACCTGAACGTCGTTTACTACGTGGCAGACACGTTCTCTGAGGAGTACACAGGCTCCAGCCTCAAAATGGTTGAACGGAATGTGGAAGACGATTATATTGCCAATCTCCGAAACAACTGTTGGAAGGAGAAGCAGCAAAGTGAGTGTGTGTGTGTGTGTGTGTGTGTGTGTCTGTCTGTCTGTCTGTCTGTGTGAGTGTGTTTGGGGACACAAAGCTTGAGAGCAGGGAAGGAAAAAGCCCTACTCCCCCAGTGATCTGTGGGCACTGCCCTGCGCCAGCCATGTCCTAGCCAAGAACCAGCCTCCACCCCTGTGTTTCCCTGGGGCTGGGAGCCAGGAGCCACCTGGAGATGTCCTCCAGCTTCCCGTAAATCACTGCAATCAGCCTGTTGTTTGGCTGCCGCAGGTAAGTATGTAGAGAGAGACTGGAACATTTCTCCTCTCCACCCACTGATTGGGCATCGGGATCTATCCGTGGGACCCTGGGGCCGTCTCACCAGAATAACAGGTTCTCTCTTTGGCCGGCCTCACCTACACTCTGTAGAAAGGGGCCTCTATTCTGCTCCCAAGGTGGGACCGTATTTCCTTCTCCAGGGTCTACCCTAAGGGAAGCCAGCTCTGCCCCAGCTCCTGGGCCAGTAACTACCTTTCCTCTCCTGAACAGGCCAAGCAGGCATCGTAGCAGCCTTAGAGGTTGCCCTAACCCTGCCCCATTGCTTTGCAGAGGAAGGCTTGCTGTACCGGGCCCGCTACTTTGGCGACGCAGATATGTACCACAAAGCACAGAAGATGGGCACCCCGAGCTGTAACCGACTGTCAGAGGTGCAGGCCTCCCTGCATGGATAGTCCTGGGCCAGCCTGCCACCGAGGTCCAAGTATGAGCCAGGGCCTCCTCTGCCCTGCAACTCCTGGCAGCTCTGGTCTTGGTCATGAGGCAGAGGAGGGTGGGAGGAGGGAGGGAGGGAGCCTGTGATCGTGGCACAGTTTCCCTGTCCCCAGCCTGGCCTCCAGCCTGCAGAGTTGGGACAGCTCTGGGGTGTGCTGGGAAACTGAAGTCTTTAGTGCCCTTCAGTGCTCCTCCACAGCACCCTACCCCACTTGCTGGCTCTGGAGCTGTGGGGTGCCCAAGGCTGCTGCTGAGGGCCACTCATGCCTCTTTGGTCTACTTCAGCCATCCAGTCCCCTTGGCCCTTTCCCAAGTACAGCAGACTATTATCTGTGCCCTGGGATTTAGGCTGCCAAGTATTACTGGGCCCCCAAAAGCCCCGCCACACTCCCCAGCTGACACCAGGATGAACCACGTGGGAACGGGTGGGCCGAGAGCCCTTCCTCTTCCCCTGTCCTTCCAGGCAGGAGGAAATGGAACAAGATGGTTGGGCAGCCAGACAGCGCCCGGAGGGGGTAGCCGACAGGCTGGGAGCAGGAGGGGCGCATGCCCCCAGACTGGTCCTTGTCTGGTGGGTCAGAGGCACTCTCAACACCACTGCACCTGGAAGCCGCAGGCATCCGGCCCGCCCAGGCCTCTCACCTGTGGTCAGAAGAAGGGAACAGAAGGTCATGAGTTCAGGGTCGAAGGAACAGAGAACCCTTAGCACAGAAGGAGTGGGGGAAAAAAGGTGCTGGTAGCAGGCTCCCCTCCTCCTTTACCCCTGTGTGTGGATAGCAGGCTCTGTTCCCAGCATTTGCCAGAGGGGACAGCTTGGACCAAGCCCAGAGGAGTGTGGGCAGAGCCGCTAATGGTTCTTTTCTGTGTTGGTCCGCTGCCCACCCCCCTCCTCTGCCTGTGTCCCCTCAGCAGGGATCCAGCTACAGACTCTGCTTTGAGGCCGTTTGCTGGTGCCTCTGGGAGAAAGAAACAGACTGCAGGAGGGTGACGGGGCAGGGGCTGAGGTGGGCAGCGCCGGACAGGGCCGAGGAGTTGGCTTGTTAGTGTGGGCTGAACTGGAGGCTCTGGGGCACGTAACTGCCAAGCTAACTGTTCCCACTCTCCTCCCCAGACTATGAAATCCCTGGAGAATTTGTGGTGACATGCACTGAGCCAAGGTGACGAACTGTATATTTAAGGAAAGAAAAAAAAAAGAAAAAAAATGGAATTGGAGGCCGGACGCTGCACAACTGCCCTCTCTCTCACCCAGTAAATGCAGAAAGCTGTTAGGACAGACAGGAAAACCTGCCATGGGGCTGCTTCCCTTCCTCCCAGGGCTGGCAGAAGCCCAGGCTCCACATCGGCTCTCTCCTAGGATACAGAAACCATGACAACGAAAGTAGAATGTAAAACTTGCAGCAAATGTCTGTAGGAAGGGCTGGGGGAGGGGGCACCCAACTGCCTTTCTTCCCCCCTCCCAGGAGCTACCACCAGTCACCTCCGTGGAGGTAATCAGAGGTGTTGGCCAAGGATAGAGAGGAGGAGGAAAGAGAAGTCTCTGTAGAATGTAATTTATAGATGCGTGTATATGTATCTATTTATATGTAAATAACACATATAAAGATATAGAGATATATAGAGATATAGTCTACTTTTTAAACTATGCAGGGATTTGGTTAAGTTGTTGAGTTGATTTCTTCCCTGTTGTAGAAAACAAGGCCTGTTTGGGGAAGGCAGCCTGGTCCTTCAAAGGCTAGACATTAGCCATAGCTGACAGCATGCGGAAAGTTGGGCCACAGCTTTTAACGTTCCCCTCAACCCCAACCTGTTTTTGATGGCAGCGGTAATCATGATATCATAAATCTGCAGAGAACTTGGAAGGTTGCCAGCGGTATGGTTAAACTGGAGGGGCGCAGGCTGCGGGGGAAGAAAGGACTCCTGGGGCCAGGTGCCAGGTCAGTATTGAGTCATGGTAGAGGCCCCAGATGGCCTGTGGGGATGAGACCACCCACCGCAAGGTTGGCCAGATCAGGTGGGCACTTGGTCCTGGTGCCCAGGAGCCCCCTGCCCCTGCTGCCACTGAGAGCAGCAGTGTTGGAGAGGGGAGCCAGGTTCTGCCTGACCACCTCCCCCCTTAGTCCCTATGTGAGTTTTGCCTTATAGGTGCCCCAGGGCACAGCCCCATTGTTGCTACTGGTTTTTCCTAAGCCATGTACCAAGGACTCCAGAAGGCTTTTCCTCCCAGAGTCAACCACGTGGGGCCCAGGACGCTGGGGCAGAAGCCGACTGCTGAAGAAAGTCCGTGACCGTGGGCGCCTCTGTCTCTACCCTCCGTGGACATGATGCCACCCGGCCTTCTCTTGCACGTTGGATAAAGGATGCACCTGAAGCAGAAGGGTTTTCTTATGGTCACCCTCAAATGAGGATTTTTCTCAAAACAGCAGTTGCTGCCAGGGGAAGGGAGGGAGGTTTTATTTGTTCCCACAGTTTATACTGGGCCTTTTGGAGTTATCGTTTTTCCCAAATTTTCCTCTGGTGGTGGGTGTGTCATTGAGCCTGCCATCCTCCAAAGCCTTACTACCCCAAGCTGCCAGCCAGGAGGGAATCACCACCCTCCCAGAGCTTCTCTTGGCTCTTTTTATAGAAGTCCCCCAACAAATAGGATTCTTGCTGGGAAAGGGGGCCTGGTTAAGGAGAAATGTCAAATACGGTTTTTAAACAAGGTCCTGCCCTGTGATGAAGCGCCCCCACCCCCGCCCAAAGAGATGCTCAGAACTGGATGTGGGTGAGAGCGCCCTGCCCGTGGTGGCCCTGGTGCTCGGCTCCCACCACCCCAACCCTCTGGTCTCAGTAGATGTCCCTAGACGGCTGAGCCATGTGCAATAAGAACATAGATCCTAATGGATCCACTGAGAAGCTGTATTTCTTGAAATAGAATTCTGAAATTGTATATCTATAAATATATGTTTATTATGTGATTGGTTGGCCTTGGTGGGTCTGTGTAGAGCAAGGGGGTTGAGCTGCGTGGGGAGCAGGGTGCAAGCACCTGTTGCTGCTGACACTGTCCAGCCCATACCACCGGGAGTTTTGGTGGCAAGCCTGAATGTCCCCTCGCCCCAGCTGACGGCCACTTCAGTCACAAGTGTTGTTCCAGGGCTGACTCCATCGCCGCAAAGGGTAAGAGAGGCTCAATTAGGCCAGGACCCTGGGGTCCCTGACACCAGTCCAGGGTGAGCAGCCCGGGCCACGATCACAGCCCCTGCCTCCCCTTGGTCCTGCTCCCTCCCTTCCATCCTTCTGATGCCATCAGGCCTGCTATGAGCCCAGCAGATTTCCCTTCTCCCCAGCCCGGAGCTCGAGCTCACCCTGGCCCAGAGCAAGGGAAAAGTTCTCCGAGTTTCTTTCCGTCTCTGGCTGCACAGCCTTCCCAGCCACCCTCCTCCCCCAGAGGGCTGGAGAAGTTCGAATTGTGGCAGCCCGAGTAGGGCTTTACGTGAATGGAGCAGCAGATCTGCCCGGGCCTCCCAGAGACAGGGCTCAGCAGCCCTGACTGGTGGCCCCAGGCCCCTCCTGCTGCTGCTCCAGCCAAAGACAGGCAGGCTGCCCGGTGGTGCCACTGCAGCCCGGGAGCTCATTGGCTGCCCCCACCCAGGTCACCGCAGCCTGCCCAGCCCGGTCTGCGAGCTGCCACTTGTTGGCTGCAGTTGGCAGGGGCGTTGCCAGCCGCCCCCATTAACCCACCCTAACCCCCTGCCCTTGGCTGTGTGGCTATGTGAGCCAAAAGGGGTGGGACAGACGCCTTCGACTGTTTGCTGCAAAAAAGAGCCTTTGACAAGCGTCCCCACCCACTGTCAGGTGGCAAAACAAGCGCCTAGTCCATCCAGGCTCCTGGGATCAGCCAGCTTATCTCCTTGTCCCAGGCTGCCTCCAGGTCTCGAGAAGGGAACTGCTCCAAGGGGCAAGGAACACACACCCCAGCCCGACTGTAACCTCATCCCTGCCCCGAGTTCCCCGGGCAGGGTCACCTGGTTGTTGAGGGGAGGTGCACAGACAGATTCGGGTAAATAGACTGTTGACACAGTGTCAGCTCTGGAGCAGCTCAGAATCCTTACCAAAGGTCACACCATGTGATTTGAGCAAGTCTGCCCATTTCCCAGAGCAGGAAACTGAGGCCTGGGTTAGGGAAGGTAATGCCCAAGGGTCTCCATGAAGCTGTGCATATCTTTGGGGTCTATGTGGCAGAGGAATCATTCTGAAAACACTTGCTGTCCTCGAGGGGATCAAACCCACTCGTGCCAAGTAGAGTGGCAGGAGTCCTGAGTTCAGAAGGGTGGGAAAGGGGGGAAAGACCACACTAAGGAAGTGGACTTAATCTCAGGGGCTGGAGCTGGGGCCGGGCTGCCCTTATGAGCCATGCACTCTCTCTCCTGGCAATGACAAAGGCATCCACTCTGCTATGCAGGGCAGCTTCCCTGAGCTGGAATCACACCCCAGAGGCAGCGCGGTGGATCAGTTGGGTGTCAGTGTGGACCCCACAGCCCAGCTGCCTCCTGGGCTGATCCACGTACTGGCTGGGTGGCTTTGGGTGTGTCACTTAAGCTCCCTCTGTCTCAGTGGCCTCATCTTCAAAATGCAGGTAATAAAACCACCTACTTCATTGGGTTATTTTGAGGAGTAAAAGTTATCACATATACACACTTTAAAAAAAAGCAGTCCAGTACATAGGAAGCTCTATTTAAGTGTTGTTATTCATTCTCAGTCAAAGATTAACTGAGCACTAACTGGGTGTCAAATCCCAATCCAGACACCGAAACCACAAAGGCGGCTGAGATTCGGGCTGCCCTGGAGGAACTACCGGCCAAGTAGGTGAACCAGCGTTCAGCAGACCCCAGTGGGCAGAGGACTGTGACGGCAAGAAACCTGGGAGCGTGGAGGTGCGAGCGGCTCTGGCTGGGGACTCTTGGTAAAGAAACTGGCATCTGTGAAGGAGGTGAATGTGTGGGCAGAGCCTCCGGTGGGGTGAGTCCTCTGGCTAGAGGGGACAGTGTGGGCAAAGTCCTGAAGCTGGGTAAGTACAGGAGGGACCGCATTCAGGGAACAATGCCTATGCCAGGTCCCCAATCTATAATTGTCATCTCGCCAGTTACACCCAGTGGCCTTGGGCAGAGAAACAACTTCACTGGGAATGAATGAACAAGAGACCCTGAGCCTCCCAAATCCTGGCTGTCCCCTGTCCACTCTGTTCAGCATTCAGCAAGCGTGTCTGAGCCTTTGTTGGTGCTGGGCCCTGCCCTCGGAGACAGTCCTGTAAGGCCAGCCACGCGGGAGGCAGGCAGGGGAGTGGGGACAGAGGTTGGCAAAGCTGGAGGGCTAGGCCGTGGCATTCACACTCTCACCCCTGTCCCCCTGACCCTCATGGAGGGATGTTTCACCAGGAACAGAGCCCAGGCTTCCTGTTACTTCCAATAGCCCCACAGCTGTTTGGGCAGGAAATAAAGGTCCAGGGCCCAGACAGGACAAGGGGTGCGAGGGGCATCTCTAGGACCCCCATGGCCAAACAGCCCTCCCAGAGTCCAGGAGTTGGGGCTTTGCTTGGGAGAAGAGTGGGGAGTCTGACTGCCACACCTTGTTTACCCTATTCTCCCCTTTCCCTTCATTAATTTAGTCTAAACAAAGTCCCAAGGAGGGCCTGGCTGCCTTCTGTAGCTCTGATTCGGGCTGGAGTTTTCCTTGGAGAGGACAGGGTACACTTCTCCAGTGGAGCTGGTACTCATAAGGCCAAGAGGTCAGGCTTAGGGCCTTCCGGGACTCTGGTCAGCACTCCCACTACCTTAGCTGGATGGATTGTTGCCATTTTTCTGATGGACACAGTGAAGGGACCCAAGAGACAGGCACCCAAACAGTGCAGGAGGATGCTGACGATCTCTTTACAGTTGAGGGAAGTGGAGGCTGGAAGGATGGAGTGAGGTCCTTTTCCTGTCTCCAGGTGACCTGCGGGCCCTCACACTCTGACCTCGCTGCCCAACGCAGCTCCTTCTGCCCAGAGCCTCCCTGTGGCTCCGCCACTGTCCTCCGGGAGGCCTGCCTGTGTTCCCACAGCCTGGGCCTGCCCTGCCCTCTCACTGAAGGTGCTCATGCAGTTTTTGGAAGAAGGCTTCACAGCCTGAAGAGGCAAGGGCCTGTCTGGGGCCTGTCCACTTGTTCAGTGCTGCAGCCCTGGGGCCTGGACACAGTGGGGCCTCCAAGAACACTGCTGAGGAAGAAAGGGGCACCCCCCAGCACTGAGACACCTTTCTGATGGCCACTCGTGGCTGTCCTTCTGCAGCTTTCTCCACCTCGCATACCCTGCCCAGCGTCACCCTGTAGGTAGCTTTGTAGCCATAAACCCACATGCAGGACCAGGGACACTTCTGCCAAACTTGACAGGGCTCCAGTGAGGACCAGCATCCAGCTGGACGGATAGCATATGTGAACCAGGCTCCTGTGAGATAAGCACTGAGTGAGGCCTCTCCCGTTTCCCCACCTCACGGGGGAAGCAGAGTCCTGCTGAAAATGCCCACCACGTCTCCTCTCCCTGAGGGGAGATGGCTGTACCAGGGGCTAGTATGAGAATCATAAACAGTGCTCATCCTCGAGGGGACCTCTGACCGCTGTCCAAAATGTTCCCCACCCTGAATGGGTGGAAGAGGATGTGTTCTCCAGTGCTCAGGCCGGTGCCAGTTGGCACCACCCAGGCCTGGACACAGACCAGTTCTGTCCCTGGGCTGCCCCAGTGCTGCCCTGGCCACAGGCCTCAGGGTCACCGCTGGCAGGCTTTGCTACCTGCTGGTCACCCACCAACCCAGGGCCCCGGGTGCTGAGGATGGCATCCTGGGCCCCGTGTGTCAGCCTCCCACAGTGCCACACGGGTAGCAACTGTTTCCATGGCATTCAGGCTGTGAGCCCCAGGCTCACACAGCATGGGGGGGGGGCGTTCTTGGGGCCATTTCTCTTGGGACTGCAAGGGGCCTCAGTCTCTCCTTCTGGTCCCTTCTCAGCACTGAAGCACTGGGCACAGAGTCCAGAGATCAGGTTTCAAGCCTCAGCTGTAAAGGACATTTGTATCGTATTTCATTTGTATCGTTTAAAAATTTTTGTTACAATTAGCATCATTGCACAGACCTCACCTGTTGAGTCCTTAATGTCAGCCTCTGTGACCTGTGGAGCCTATGGGCTGTTAGCCTGACTGGGGTGGGCTTTGTACAAACAGGGCCTCACCCCGGGGCCCCAGGACTTGAGCCTGGGGTTCACGCAGCGGGGCGGGATTCAGGCCGTGGGATGGAGTTGTGTGACCCACATCTGTTTGTATTATTAGCTCAGGAGCTGGCAGGCCGAGGCGGCGGTAACACAATTCGAGGAACTGTTGACTCCGCTCGGGCCCCTCCCCATGCCTGCTGTCGTGAGAGCCAGGGAAGACAGCGTGAGGACTGCACGTCCCCTCCAGGGCACTGCTGATGTCAGCGTTGGCGGGGGCCTCCCCAGGGGCCTTGGGTGGCCCCGGGTCAGCTGCCTGGCCTCTGGCATCCTCCTGTACCCGTTCGTGCAGTCCCAGCTTCTACGGCCCTGGCGTCCCCTCCTCCTCCTGCCCTCCCTCCCCTCCCTGCCCTCTCTGACTTCGGCAGGGAAGGTGATGGGGTGGGGTGGGGGTAACCCTGCCTGTTCAGTAAGCTGGGAGGAATGACTGCCCCAGACCCCCAGGATGACGAAGAAAGTTTTCCCTCTTTCCTGCCTTCCTCATACATTCCTACCTCCTCTTTCTGTCATTGGTGCCTGCAGGTGCCAGCATCTCGGGGATGAGCTAGGGAAAGCCTGGGCCTTGGCCAGGTGCCCCAGACTGTGGCTCCAGGAAAGGACCTGGCTTCCTGGCTAGGTGCCCAGCTCTGCACCCCAGGTAGGGGGATCTTGAGACAATCTCCCAAGATCCGTGTCCCACGGGATTCTCAGGCCTCTCCTGCAGGCTGTCGGGGGCCACATGAGATGAGGTCATGGAAGTCCTTCACAAGCCCAGAAGTGCCCCACAAGGTTAGCTGCGGCATAGGTTTTGGTCCTGTAACTTCCCTGAGACAGGACCAGGGGCCTGTGGGCTCACTGAACTCTGTAACAAAGGCTGAGACAGACCTCAACGTCAGCAGGAACCAGGAGTTAGAGAATTTAGTAGACCGTGCCGAGTGCTGGGCTTGGGGTCTAATTCTGGGCTACCTAGAGAGGGAAACAAGGACACCTTTGCCATCGAGGCACAAATAATAAGAGTGTTAGAAACAGCAGGCACCCCAAAGGGGGGTCTCATACTGTGTCCCCCTGAGCCCTTGGGCCCCCGGGGGTGCGAGGGTGAAGGTGAGAGGGGGCCAGCAGCCCTGCCCGTGTTTCAGTCACCCACTAAACAACAAATGTTTAGTGCAGTTGGACCTTTGATTGGAGAAGAGGTTCTACTACAAAAATAAATATTGAAAAACCAGAGACCTCATCTAACCCCACAATTTCACCGATGAGGAAACTGAGGCCCAGAAAAGAGAAGTGGTTTGCCTCAGGCTGCCCAGCTCAGTTGTGTCAGAGCTGCTGCTTAGGCCACTCACTTCTGGTCTGTGGAAAAGAGCCAACACCCCAAGGATGACGAGGACAATGGCAAAGCGGGGTCCCCCCATCAAGGTCTGGGCCTCAGCCACAGCTCCTTTAATATGACCCCTGAGGCGAGGCCTCAGGGCCAGGAGCCGTGTTGACCAGATGCTGATCTGGGCTGGAGAGGACAGCAAAGGCCCACTTCTCCGACCAGCTGAGAGCTCTGTGGGCTGTCAGCCCCAGCAAGGCCTCTCCAACTAACCAACTACCCCAGCCCCAGCTTTCCAGCCTGCCACCCACTGCCCCAGGCATTCTCTCAGAGTCCTTACTGCAAGTAGCTGGGGCAGGCAGACAGGTGCCCCCTCCCCCATTTTACAGTTGACTGAGGCACCCGGCGGTAAGTGGCCCCGGAACCGAGCCTCCCCAGTGCCAACCCTGTGCTCTCGTCATTACTTCCTGCTCTTCCCAGTGTTTTTCCCCAGCACCCCTCCTCCCCCAACACCGGCTCTGCTCACCCTTGCACTCAGCCCTGTGCTGACTGGCCCAACCTTCCCCTGGTTGGCTTTAGCAAGGAGAGGCACCCCGACCAAGGTGCTGCCCGGGTCTCTCAGCCCATGCAGAGCTCCCAGCCTTTCGCACAGCCCAGGCCCAGTCCCTCCCCTTGGAGGTGGACTTCTGTTCACCAGCCCCTGACTGCAGAGAGGGCTCGGGCCAGGAGCTTGGTCCTCCAGCCATGACTGGGTGGGACTAGGCCAGGACATCCAAACAAGCTCCCAACACCTGCCCTTTCCCCAAGATACAGACCATAACTCAGTGCCAGGGCAAGCAACAGTCTCGGCTTACCCAGGACTCTCTTGCTTGGCACTGAAAGTCCCAGGAAATTCCTCATACTTGGGTAAGCTGGGACAACTGGTCACCCTACTCAGCACACACATACCCAGGGTCTTCGTGCCTTCCCCGTCCCCTACTGAGCGGGGTCTTTCTTCATTCTATACCGCTGGTCTCCACTGAGGCTAATGAGTGGGACCATGGTCGGTCCACTCAAACTGTCTGGCCCCCTCAGACTGGGCTGGGGCCTAGCACAGGCCCAGAGTCTGCTAAGGTGAGCAGAGGGTCCACAACCTGTTGGAGGTGTCCTGTCCCAGGCCCTGTGAGATAAATAGCAGAGGGAGCCCACGAGAAGCCTGGTGGGATCCTGGGCCTTGATCCCAACCCAGCTTTATCCTCAGGCTGGGGGCAGGCCACTCTGGGGTGACCCCAGGTGGGGCAGCCCTAGAGCTGGAGCCAGGCAGGGCCTGCCTGGGGCTCACTGAGGCAGCCTCTACCTGTCTAGGCTTGAGGTGAGTCATTTCCTCCCCCAGCTGGTATGAGGCTGGGAGGGGGAGGGAGGGGATGTTATCTAAAAATAGTAGGGCCCAGCCTTAGACATACCCAAAGAGCTTCTCCTGGGGCAGGGCGGGAGGAGCTGATACCAGCTGCGGCCCCAGCCAAATGCCTGCACTGGGCCGAGGAGGAAGATGGCCCTGAGACCCCCGCCCCCCAACCCCTTCCCAGGCTCAGCTAGGGTGCTGAGGTGTGGAGGAAGCATCTGAAAGGCTGAGACACAAGGAGTGTTGGGATGGGGTAGGAGCTTGAGGAGAAGAGGGCCTCAAGCAGACAGGGCCTGGGAAGGGCCGGGAGGTCTGTGACTCGGCAGGCTTGGCCCTGGCTGGGGCTGGCAGAGACAGCAGTGACTGGATCACCAGCCTGGGTTTCCCTCCACATCATCCCCACAGGACCACGTTCACACCACACCCCCACCCACACAACAGAGACACACTCGGAGACACACAGACACAGCTGGCCCATGTGAGTCACTTCCCTCCTAAGAGGACTCGTCCCCGGCTAAGCGGGACTCAACTTCTCTGGTCAGCAGCATAGACTGAGGACCCACTGCGTGCTTGAGCCATGGGAGACAAGGAAGCAATAATCATGACTGTCCCTGGCCTTGGGGACACCTTAAGAGGCCCACTCAGGAAGGGGCAGGACAACACACAGAGCAGAAACACAACAGGGAGGGAGGGCCCTGTGTGGTGGGACAGTCGGGAGTCAGGTTTAAATCCTGGCCCTGCCATTTTCTAGCCATGTGACCTGAGACAAGTTATTCAACCTCTCCCTGCCTCGGTTTTCTCATCTGTATAATGGATGTCGTATAAGGCCTCCATCACATGTCAAATACAGTATTGTCTATAAAGTCCCCCAGCAAACAGACCTCTTTCCATTAAAGCTCATGGCATGAGGCTATCAACTTAAAAAAACAAAAAGACACTACAGATTTCAGTACACATTTCTAACCTAAAGACCCAAGATGATAATATTCCACCTGTGATAGGTTAAGGTGAGGAGCAGTGAGGTAAAAACACCTGCATTTTACAACAATAGCAATAGCCACTGTTGTGAACACTTCATATTTACCTCATTATCTCTTATCCTCACAACAGCCTCATACAGCAGGCATTACTGTTCTCATTTTATGTGTGGAAAAGTGGAGGCCCAAAGACAGTAAATAACTTGTTCCATCCACATCATACAGGTAGCAAATGGTAGAGACCAGGTTTGGACCCACTCTTTTTTTTTTTTTTTTTTGGCCGTGCCATGTGGCTTGTGGGATCTTAGTTCCCGACCAGGAAATGAACCCAGGCCCTCGGCAGTGAGAGCGCGGAGTCCTAACTGCTGGACCGCCAGGGAATTCCCTGGACCCACTCTGAGTCCAAATTTCTTGTGCCTCATGGGGTGTAAGTGGGGGTCTGCTACATCTGGAGTTGGCTGAAGGTACACTGATCTCTGACTTTTGGGGGAGGGAGCCCTTGGACACTAGCCTGGGGTGACTAGACTATGCCAAGCCTTTGGGGGCTGCCTTCTTCCGTCTTACCTCCCTCACCCTGAGCCCTCACCTAGAAACACAGAGTGTATTCTGCCCTCTCTCGGGGTTACCACTTTTACTCCTTACAGTAGCCCAGCGAGGGAAATGCCACGACTCCCACTTGACAGAGAGGGCAGACAGATCAAAGGGATCATGAACCTTTGGTGGTCACAGAGCTGGGGGTGGCAGAGTGTAGACCTAGTGCCCTCCCCTCGAACTCCTAGGCTGAGGCTCTGTCCCAGAACTCCAGCTGTCTGATGTCGGGGAGGGGCAGGAGTTCCTCTGCTCTCCCAGGCTCCTTACACCTTCCCCAAACCATCCCTGTTGCCGCTTGCTGTACTGCACGTAAAACCCAAACCTTGCATCAGTCAGTGGCCCCTGGCTCCAGTAAGAGCCTTTTTCTGTGTCTGTGGGCTTTCCCCACCCTTGTCTGAGTCATCCTCTGCTAGTTCCAGGAGACTGTGGAGAGAGGAGGCCTCTTATCCGGACAGTACAGATGGAGAGACTGAGGCAGGAAGTGACTTACTGCAATGAGTCAGGGGCCAGAGCTGGCAACAGTCCAGGCTGGGAGGCCACAGGTGTAGCTGGCAGGGCCTGAGGTGCCACATACTCAAAAAAGAGTTTTTAATGCCGTGTAGTAGGCACAAATATCAAGAGATTTGTGTTGTAGGCCCTGGGTGAGGAGAGGAGGGGTGATATGGCAGAAAAGATGAACATGATATAGGAAAGAAAACAAAAACAAAACCCAGAAGCCCAGTCTTGCTCATTACAGACTCCCTGAGCTCAGCTGGGGCGTGTAGCTCAGTTTTCTCCTCTATAAAAATCATCATGGTTATCCTTTATTGGGTGAGTCCTAATGATCGCTGCAGCTTAACACTTTATAGACACTGTCTTATTTAATTCCTACTACAGTGCAGTGAGGTTGTACTATCATCAGCCCCATTCGACAGATGACTTATCTGAAGCTCAGAGAAGTTAAGCAACTTCCCCCAAAACACAGCGCTTGTTCCAGCAAGCATAGGACAACAAATCTAGGGGCTGACTTAGAATAGCTCTCCAAATCCAGTGGGGCAGATGGGCCCCCGCGCGTGCGGCGCCCACGTGGAGCTGCCCAGGCGTGTGGGCGGGTTGGCACCAGGAACTCGTGTGTCTGTCAGCGCAGTGCGGCGGTGGAGGCACCAGCGCGGAGGAGAACACCAACAGCCCGGGGATAATGAGCCAGGGCTTCCGGGAGGCAGGGGGGATTCGAGCAAGCCTGCCCGAGCCGTGCGCCCGCGCGTGCCCACGCGTGCGCTCAGGGCGCTGGGCCGAGCCAGTGCCGGCGGCGGCGTAGAGGGCCTCCAGCACAGGTGGCCGAGAGAGCAGGGAGCCGGGAGGGGCTTAGGTGCTGCCGGCGGCTCCCGCCAGCGCCCTCCCCTCCGCCCCAGTTCCCGCCCCGCACGGGCCCAGCCGCACGTTGCCGGCGATTGCCTCATCACGCCGCTGCAGCTCTCGCCCTCCCGCACGTGACGCACACTGCGCCCGCAGCGCCCCGGGCTGCCCCCGGCCTTGTCCCTCCCCGTCCCCCGGCCCAGACCACCGCCAAACTGAGTCCCCAGCGGCCCATTCACCCGGCAGGTGCCGGAGCCTCGTCCCAGACACCTTTGATGGCTGTCCTTTGCTCCGTCTGGTCCGAGCGGACAAATGAGGGAAATTGAGTAAGCCAGCTTAGCAAGGCAGGAAACTCCTGGCCACTTTGTTACGCACGATTTTTCAACAACTTTTCGGGGCGGGAGCGGGTGGCGCAGGGAGAATTTCTAGATTGAAGATGATGGGGAACTCATGCAGTTCTCTGGGGCTGTGAGTATCCTCCCAGCTGGCCTTACTGGCCTGTACCTCCCAGGCCAGGCACAATGCTTGACACTCGTGGGTGCTCCACAAATTCTCTTTGAAATGCATTTTCTCACCCTCCTCCTGCTTTTGAGTGGCTGCCAGAAAGAATGCACAGGTGAGAGAGGGTGGGGTTTAGGGCTGGAGCCGAAGGCAATCGGGGCCTTAGGTTCTGCCTTTGGCATGGGTTTGCTGTTTCACTTGGGCAAATCCCTTGATCTCTCTGGACCACATTTCTCGGGGGACTCAGCAATAAGGTAACATGCCTGGCCCTAAAGCTCAGGACAGGCTTTGAACTCCTAGCAAGCAGGAAAAGGAAACTTCCATTTGAAGCAGAGATTTCCTCTCGAACATTAATATTCTCCTGGGTCTTTCTAGGCAGGAGCCCTCAGTATTCTGTGTCTAGACTCAGTGGCATGAGTGGCTCTGTTGCTTAGAGAATCAAGTCCAAATTCGTTGGCTTGGTATTCAAGGCTTTCTCGTGAATTTCACCCAGCCTATCTAGCCTCACCGCAACTACACCCCTACACTGTAGCCTTAGGAGGAATCTCAGACTTCCCCAAACATACCACACACACATACAGCTCTGCCCTTGCTCACGTTGTTCCCTCCGCCCAGGATGCTGTTCCCTACACTCCTCGAATGATTGGCTCCTTCTTATATAGATCTCCGTTGAAATGTCCCCACCCCAGAGAGGTCTTTTTCAAGTGCCCAGTGAAGCAGGGGCCCTGTTATTCCCTCTAGAGCTACCTGTTTCTTCCCTCCTTAGCTCTTACCGCATCTTGAGATTAGAAGTTTATCTCTCCACTGGACTGAAAGTTCTGTGAGGGAGAGACCATGTCCATTTTCTTTCTTTTTTATTTTTTTAAATTTATTAATTTATTTACTTTTGGCTGCCTTGGGTCTTCGTTGCTGCGTGCGGGCTTTCTCTAGTTGCGGCGAGGGGGGCTACTCTGTTGTGCGCAGGCTTCTCACTGCGGCAGCTTCTCTTGTTGCGGAGCACAGGCTCTAGAGTGCGCAGGCTTCAGTAGATGTGGCACGTGGGCTCAGTAGTTGTGGCAAGTGGGCTCTAGAGCACAGGCTCAGTAGTTGTGGCACATGGGCTTAGTTGCCCTGCGGCATGTGGGATCTTCCTGGACCAGGGCTCGAACCCGTGTCCCCTGCATTGGCAGGCAGATTCTTAACCACTGCACCACTGGGGAAGTCCACCATGTCCATTTTCTTCATCTCCATATACCCAGCATTGATCAAGGTGCCTGGCACATAGTAAGAGATTAATAAATATTTATGGAAAGGAAGAAAGGATGGATGATTGATTAGCAAAAACACTGAGAACAGCCTAAATGTCCATCAGTAGGGGACTGCTGTTGCAAATGATAGTACAGCCATACAGTGGATACTATGCAGCCATTAGATCAATATATACCCACATGGAAGAGTGTTCCTGATGCCTTGAGAAGTGAAGAAAGGAAGTCAGTCCCTTTCTAATTAAAAATATCAGGAGTCAGAGCATGTATATAGATAAAGGCATAGATACGTCTGCAAACATAAGAAAATGTCAAGACGGCACACATCAACCTAAGTACCCCTGAGGAGCAGGATATAGACATTGTCACAGTTTATTATGTATCTAGAACCTTGCTTAGACATCATCTCCTCTGAGAGTCCTCTCTGATCCTTCCTTTGTGTTGGAGGGGCTGCCTCGGAGCACGCAGCCAGGTGCTCCAAAGCAAGGCCTGACGCTTCTTCCTCGGCATTCAGTCCAGAGGCCATGAGTGTGTGCGGGCATCTGGGACAGGGGACAGCAGCTCCTCTGCATGCGTGAGTTTGTCCACGTGGGCAGGTGAAAGCAGAGCTGGCGAGGACAATGACCATAGCAGGACTGACACCAGGCAGCCCATCTTGACCTGCCAGGTGACATCACTGCAGGTGGCCTTGGGCTATCAGAAGAGCCAAAATGTGACGGGAAGCCTGGCCTTCATGCAGGGGGTGCCCAGCCGGCTCAGTTCCAGATTTGGGACAGTCAGCCTCGGCTGTGGGAGGTGCACAGGGCAGCTTCTCACTGCCCGCGGGGTGCCTCGGAGTCGATCGAGAAGCATCAGATGCAGCTTGATGAGAGCAAAAGCCCTTCTTCAGCCTGCCCACTTGTCCCTGTCTGTCCCACAGCGGCTCCCACGAGGCCTGGAACAACACAGTTCAGACCAACTGGGCCAGGGCAGAGGAAGGAAGAGTGGCAAAGGGCTCAGGGTCAGATGTCTGAGTTTCTGTTCCCACGGGTGCCTCTCATTATGCTTGTCAGGAAGCGGAAAAGAGTGCAGACCTTCGCCTTCACTTTGTTTTGCATCTCAACCCAATCTTCCCCTGCCTGTCTCAGAAAAGGTTCCCCACCTGGAAAATCACGGGGTGGTGAGGGGTGGACCCTCCATCTGGAGTCACCTAGTTTCCAGCGGTTTCAGGTCCACACCTACCAGCCAGCCGTGTGACCCTGGACGACTGACTTTGCCCCTGTGTGCCTCGGTTTCCCTAGTAAACTAGGTAACACATGGCAAGTGTTTAGAAGTGGGCCTCATACACGTAGGTGTATCTGTTATCTACATGTGTTTGCTATTATCTTTCTGGCTGAGGTAATAACAGTACCTACTTCACTGAGCTCTTGTGAGGATTAAATTAGATAATGCATGTCAGGTGCTTGGTGTGTTAAGCATTTACTTGTTTTACTAAAGATAACAAGATGGGAGTACAGATCTTGGGAACGGTTTGCAGGCCCTTCAGTGGCCCAGGCAGCCACGTTGGTTCGGTGGTGTTACCGTGCTGGGTGTTGCTGAGTTGTCTGGTTAGTCAACTGCCTGCTCCCTCAAACCCATTTAAACCAGCTCCATCTGGCCTAGCTTTCCCAACACACCATCCTGGCAGCTTTCACGGGCCCAGAGCACTGGGCAAAGTGTCAGGCCTGCTGCAAAATATGTTGGAACTTTATCTGACCCCTGGCTCCCATCCCATCCAGAAATACATTGGCTGGAACTTGCAGGCAAGCTGGAGCAAGCCTGGGGGCTGGAGAAGGCAGTTCTGAATCACAAACCAGATATTCCCCCCACACCCTCCATCTTCGTTGACCCTCCTTTTTATTTGCACAGTTCTATGGATTAATGCTGTTCCTAGTTATGAAGCAGGCTTTAAAACTGAAGGCTTAATCCTGAGCCCTGGATTTGCAGAGAAGGGAAAGAAAGAAGACCGTGCCCCCCAAACTCAGGGAAGTTCACTGCAGAATTTTCCTCTTTTTCTTCTTTCAGTGTTGCTTTGCGGCAGCCTTTTGGGAGGCCAGGATGACCCTCTGGGCCACCATCTGGAACTCCCCAGAAAGAGCCTGTGACAATGGCAGCCCTGGCAACCACGCCAGACTGGCAACTGGCCAGCAGTGGAGGAGGCGGTGCTCAGTCTGGGAGTCTCCACCCCGGTCAAGGTCGGGTCGCGCTACCCTCCCCACCCAGCTCCCTTTGGCGACACCCCCCAGGGAGGTCTCAGGCAAGTGTAGCAGGTCCCCAGACCAAACAGGTCTTCCTGCAGATACTCCTCAAAAGGCCACTGTCTTAGAATAGAAGGAATTCCAGGAGTGCCCCACCCCAAGCATGCATTTGAGCTTTCATAGAGCTAGCTTGCTAGCCAAAGGAAACGAGAAAAAGAAACATTAATGTGTGGGGCCTGAAGGATTCTAGATGTTAGGTTAATTTTCAGCTCCAAAATTTCCCATTACACAGGTCATACTGTCAAGACCCTAAGCCTCACAGATTTGGAATTCATTAGATTCAGAATTTTTGAAAAATCAGCCTGGTCAAATTAGAGTACCAACTGGATATGAGATGATATTATGGAACAACTGGTTTTCTCAGATGTGAGAATCACCGTGTGATTATATAGAACAGCTTATTCCTAGGAAGCTCATGCTGAAATATTTGGAGCTGAAACATCATGATGCCAGCAACTTCTTTTCAACTGGTTCACCAAAAAACTTGATACAGATAAAGCAAATGTGGCAAAAGGGTTAACAATCATTGCATCTAGGTGGAGGGTATGTAGGTGT
This sequence comes from Mesoplodon bidens, assembly GCF_964165515.1. NCBI lineage: Eukaryota > Metazoa > Chordata > Mammalia > Artiodactyla > Ziphiidae > Mesoplodon > Mesoplodon bidens. The sequence continues at coordinate 169,837,588 of NC_138176.1, forward strand.
TTATTGTGCCATTGTTGCAACTCTTCTATTTGTTTGAAGAATTTCTCCTTAAAAAAGGGGAAACATTTAAATAAAATAAGCTATTCACATGCAAAACAAGACAATACAGAATTCAGCTTGCTCTAGCTGAATTTCACCTCTTCTCTGAGGATAGAAGTAGTAAAAACAAGATGGTGTCCAGGATTGCAGAGTTGAGCCAACCAAAGAGAACCAATTATTTTTAAAGAGTATATTAAGTACTTGTCTGGAAACAGTACTGGTCGTTAAAAATCCTTTTAGTTCATGGCCAGAGGAGGACTCATTTTGGAAAATGGGAGAGTCCAGCCCTTTTAGCTTATTGGCATCAGATTTAACACAAGTCAAGAAACACATCTTTATTTTTTTTTGGATATTTATCTATTTGGTCGCGCTGGGTGTTAGTTGTGGCACACGGGCTCCTAGCTGCGGCATGCATGCGGGATCTAGTTCCCTGACCGGGGATGGACCCCGGGGCTCTCTGCATTGGGAGTGCGGAGTCTTATCCAGTACGCCACCAGGGAAGTCCCTCAAGAAACACATCTTGAAGACTTACTATGAGCATAGCCCTGATATGTCACCAAAGGTGTTTTTCCCCTGCCTATAATCTGGTATTGAGTACAAGGTAGCCGCACTTTCTCATTGTGGTTGTTGTGGGCTGAACTGTGTCCCCCACAAAACTCCTGTGTTGAAGTCTTAACCCTTAGTACCTCAGAATGTGACCTTATTCAAGAATAGGATAATTGCAGATGTCTTCAGTTGAGATGAGGTCAATAGGGTGGACTCTATCCAATCTGACTAGTGTCCTTATAAAAAGGGGAAATTTGGGCACATAGAGAGAGCCACATATACACAGGAAGAACACCACGTGAGGATAAAGGCAGAGATTGGAGTGCTGCTTCTACAAGCCAAGGAAAGCCAAAGATTGCCAGCAAACCATCAGAAGCTAGGAGTAAGGCACGGAATAGATTCTTCTTCACAGCCTTCAGAGGGAATCAACGCTATTGATACCTTTAGACTTCTAGCCTCCAGAACTGTGAGACAATACATTTCTGTAATTGGTCACCCAGTTTGTGGTAGGCCGTTATGGCAGCCCTAACCAACCAATGCAGTGGTAAAATGAACATGCCATAAAATTTGCTGTATTAACCATTTTAAAAGTGTGCAGTTCAGTGAATTAAGGGTATTGACATTATTGGGCCGCCATTTTTAATTTTTTATTTTTAGCTAGGGAAAAACCCAAGACTGTGGGAAAGTTGGAAGTCCAAGTTCCATATCTGCTTCTGCTTAGCTGAGTGACCTGTTTCATCATGTGTGCAGTGAAGAGGCAGGCAGATGACTTCCTGCTCTGATGCTATCATTGCCCGTGTGGAGAAATTATAATAGTAATAATAACTCACAGCTTATTGAGCAATTATTGTGTTCTAGGAGCATGCTAAGGGCTTTACAAGGATTATCTCTCTTAATAATCACAATAACTTTATCAGGGAGGTATCATTAGTCCCATTTTACAGATGGGGAAATTGAACCTCAAAAAGATTAAGTGCTTGATTTTGGCAGCACTGGGATTTGAATGAAGCTCATAACCACTGTGCATACTGCCTTCTAGCTCTTTTGGCTGCACTAGCCTAGGAGGAAATTAAAAGCATAAGGTCCTGGGGCTTCCCTGGTGGCGCAGTGGTTGAGAGTCCGCCTGCCGATGCAGGGGACACGGGTTCGTGCCCCGGTCTGGGAAGATCCCACATGCCGCGGAGCGGTTGGGCCCGTGAGCCATGGCCGTTGAGCCTGCGCGTCCGGAGCCTGTGCTCCGCAACGGGAGAGGCCACAACAGTGAGAGGCCCACGTACAGCAAAAAAAAAAAAAAAAAAAAAAGCATAAGGTCCTGATCAGATTGAAACATAGTTTATGTTTATGCCAAATCAGCCAACTGCCCTAGAGCCCCCATTGCACACGCTGTCACACACCAACCCAGCTCTCTCATGTCCCTGTGTTCTTGGGGAGGGACTCTGAAGAGTCCAAGAATTCTAAATTCAAACTTGACTTTCCAGGTCATTCTGAAGGTTTATATATGGAGGTAGGAAAATAAAACATTTTATTTGACAGCTTCTTAGCTTGACTTGTACATTTTGGATAGCTAGACATGTGGTATATGGGTTTCCATTTGTGCTCTTTCCAGTGCCCCGAAGGATAGAGGCAGCCCCGTTACCATGGTGCCCCTGAGCCAACAGATCTCCAGTGGCCTCCCAGTGGCAGCCGGAGCTTGGGACTCTCTCAGAGTCAAAGGGAGAAGCCATAACCTCTGAGCATGGACCAGGCCAGGATCTGCCCTCCAGCAGTTTCACCTGTTTCCATCAAGGGGCAGGAAGATACGTTGCTACAGCGTGGGGCGAAGCCCAGCTCACCCACAGGGCCTGACTTGATTCTCCACCCGCTGCAGAGCCTGCTTCTCCGTAATGCACACCCACCTGCTCAGCCCAGGTCTGCCTCGGTTCTCCAATCACATTTGTTTTCTATATCCCTCTAAAAAAACACCTCTCTGTTTCTCAGAATAGAAAAGGCTAGAGCAGGTTCGCTGGCCAAGGAGAAGGAAAGACAAGGTTGAAGAGACAAGACAGAAAGGGTCCTGGAGAAGACAACAGGGTGGCAGGGAACACAGGGAGAGGGCCGGGGGCCCTCAGCCTCCGGGGGCAAGCGAGAGAGCAGGAGAAGATGAGTAAGCTGGAGGGCTCGGCGCGGCAGACTGGGCCTGCTGGGGAGAGCAGCTGTGCCTGATGGAAGGAGTGGGGGTGGGGGAGGTGGGCGGCTTAGCGAGGCCCCCTCGGCGGCCTCTTGGGTGGACTGCAGCCCCACCGCAGAGCCCAAATGGAAACACTGACTCCAGCTTGAGGGTTGACCGAGGAGATGAGAGGAGGTGGAAAGTGGCTAAAAAGCCCAAGTTTGGCCGTCGCCCCGTTCAAATCCCTTTCTTCCACAACACCCTGCAGCTGTGACCACACTGATGGGCTTCCAAAGCACGATGGTAACCTGTTCCGCGTGCCCCTCACGGCAGGCCAGGCAGTTGTTAAACCCATTTCACCAGCGAGGACATGAGAAGTGGACAGGTGATGTGCCTCACTCAAGGTCACATGGCCAGGAAGGTGTGAACATAAGGTGAGGCCAGCAGCCGGACGTGGGAAAGGAAAACCAACGGCCAGATTCCAGAGAGGATACACAGCGCTCGTCATCACCACCATCAGAGCTCCCGCTGCTTGAGCACTTCCTGGTTGCCTGTGCTCTCGCCCAACCCCCTGAGCCTATGGGAAAAGGCCTATAAGGTAATTATTATCCCCATTCTACAAATGAGGTGTCTGATGTCCAGCGAGTTTAAGGCCATTGCCCAAGGTCACACAGCTGCAAGTGATGAGATTGACAGCCCAGGTCAGAGGGCAGCGTGTGTGCTGGCCTGGTCCACAAGTGTGAGCCTCTGCTATGAGTACACATGAGAAAAACCCACAGAGAACACATGTGCAAGACAGAGGGCCTGATTCCAAGCAGCGGGGAACAGCTGTGTTGGCAGGAGGGGGTGAGAATGTGTGTGTGAGCACAGCTTTGACAGCAGCCAACAGTGCGTGGGAGTGTGTTGACAGCAGGGTGTGGGATGGCAGCGCCATCGCCATGTGTGTTTCTGCTGGCAGCGGAATGTTCTGGTCTGTGTTGATAAACAACAGTTTGGGCAGGCGCGAGGCTGGAGCAGGGACAGAAGAGAAGCACCGGGGGTGGGTAAAGGCGGGAGGGAGGGGGCGTGCCCAGGGTGATGGTGACCCAAGCCTGCAGCTCCCAGAACGAGGGGCCGCAGGGTGGTGGCTGTCGTTTTGTCGGTTGACCTCATTGGGTGCGCAGTCTGGGTGTGGATCCCTCTGCAAACCACCTGATGCCCATAAACATGAAAAACAGGAGCCGGGGTCACACTGTGAGGAAGAGAGTGTTATTCCTGGGTTGGTAGTTGCACCGATGGAGGTTTAATCAACAGCTGAGGCCAGTGCAAACACATCACGATTTCTGTGGCTAGGCAAATTCCTCAAAAGTCAACTTCTTGGAAAAGGGGGCACCCCCGAGACCATCCCGGGTCATGACTGTAATTGGAGCCCCTGCATCTCACTCTTGCCTCCTGGCAGACACAGGTGTAGGCTTGCAAGCAAGGGCATCTCAACCTGGGAGTCACTTCATGAGAGACTTCCCGGGGCTCGGCCCCAACCCCATCACTGCCCCGGCAGGTCCTCCCATCAGAATGCCCCTCTGCTTGCTCCGTCTCCATTAGCTGGACTGTATGCTACCTCCAAGACCCTAGGTATTCCTCACCTCCTCCTGGATGCCTTCCAAACCATCTGGAGGGCCTTAGAACTGCCTCTTTCAGAACCCCAACTGCTCTTGTTGCCAGGGCCTCTCACACAGGCCTCACCGTGTGGATGTTGCCTAAACATCTGCTCTGTGCGGGGCACTGAACTGGGCAAAAACAGGGGGCTATGAAGACCCCTGAAGCCCCAGTAGCCACCCTCAGGAATCTTACAGCTCAGTTGGGGTGCACAGAGGGAAAAAACAGGAATGAGGGTGTGAAAGGCTGAGTGAGGGCGCACAGTAAATGTGGTGGGAGATCAACAAAGAGAGCCAGCATTCCTGATCTGGAAGGGGGTGCAGTTAACACACAGGGGTGAGGGGGTAGCCCTGCCCAGGTAGTTTCAGCTCCTCAAGTTCAGGGATCTCCTGAAGCCAACACATGGTATCTGCTAAATCAATGCCTGGGGTTCCATGATTGAAAGTGTCCCAACCACCCTCTGAAATCGTTGTTTGGGAACTGGAGGCTCCCCCACCGCCCCCTGCCCTCCACAGGGTTGGAGGAAGGAAGCTTTGGCCTGGCCATGCTAGTGGAGGAGGCTGACCCTGCTCTTCCCTGGTCTGCTGGCTGCCGCCTTCCTGCCGAGGGCCTCTTATTCCCCAGGGTTGTTATCTGTACCCGACTTGCTGCCATGTCCTGGCCCTTCTTGTCCTCCAAAGTTCCCAGCTCCTGATCACCCCAGAGGCCAGGGCAGAGAGAAACAACTTAGACTGAGGCTCCTGGTGGATAATCACAGACACATTCGCCCTCCTTGTCTCAGACTGTTCTCTTGTAGAAGTTCAGCAAAACCATGTCCCTCAGTTCTCCTCATGCAGCCCTGTCAAGAGACAGACCTGCTTTCCTCTGTACACCCAAATGGAGTTACTCTTGGCTTTAATTTCTTAACAGGACCAACCTTACCAAACACAGTGGCTGGCTGCATCTGTGTTTCCATTTGAGCAATGTCAGAAGGGCCCTTACCCCAAAACATCTTCCCCACTGGCCCATGGAGGTTTCTGAAGTTGCACTATTAGTCCGATATTCAGGAGACCTTATAAAACTATGATTCGTGTGTACTTAAAAATGGTTAAAATGGGGCTTCCCTGGTGGCGCAGTGGTTGGGAGTCCGCCTGCTGATGCAGAGGACACGGGTTCGTGCCCCCATCCGGGAAGATCCCACATGCCGCGGAGCGGCTGGGCCCGTGAGCCATGGCAGCTGGGCCTGCGTGTCCGGAGCCTGTGCTCCGCAGCGGGAGAGGCCGCGGCAGTGAGAGGCCCGCGTACCGAAAAAAAAAAAAAAAAAAAAAAAAAAAAAAAAAAAAAAAATGGTTAAAATGATAAATTTTATGTTATGTGTATTGTACCAGAAAAAAAAATTTGGAAGGATGTGCTCTAAACTGTCAACAGCACTATTTACTAGATGATAGAAATTTGGGTAATTTTGGGACTTCCCTGGTGGTCCAGTGGGTAAAACTCCACACTCCTGATGCAGGGGGCCTGGGTTCGGTCCCTGGTCGGGGAACTAGATCCCACATGCATGCCGCAACTAAGAAGCCCGCATGCCACAACTAAGACCTGGCATAGCCTAAATAAATAAATATTTTTTAAAAATGAACCTATGTCACTTAAAAAAAAAAGAAATTTGGGTAATTTTACATTCATTTTTATACTTTTCTATATTATTTGATATTTTTAAACAACTGGGCATATACTATTTGTCTGATTAGAAATGAAGATAGGGATTCCCTGGTGGCTCAGTGGTTAAGAATCTGCCTGCCAATGCAGGGGGACACGGGTTTTATCCCTAGTCCGGGAGGATCCCACATGCTGCAGAGCAACTAAGCCCGTGCGCCACAACTACTGAGCCTGAGCTCTAGAGCCTGCGAGCCACAACTACTGAGCCCACGTGCCACAACTACTGAAGGCCACACGCCTAGAGCCCGTGCTCCACAACAAGAGAAGCCACTGCAATGAGAAACCCGTGCACCACAACTAGAGAAAAGCCTGTGTGCAGCAACAGACCCAGTGCAGCCAAAAATAAAATAAATATTTTTTTAAAAAAGAAGGAAGGTAATACCCTCTTTGTTTTGAGAAATAAATACTATGACTTTCAAAAAAGAATAATACAATTCATCCCCTGGAGAGGCAACACCTTAAGTTAGTATGTGTCTAACTTTTCAGATCAGGGAGTTTTGAAAAGGATCCCCTAAAGAGGATTGAAGAAATGCAGGTTCCCTGGCTCAGGTGGCCAAGCAGCCCCAGTGGTTCTGAGAACAGACAGGCCTTCAACTCCCAGCCTTGGAGATGTGTTCTGGGAGCTGCCAGAGCAGTGGGAAGGGAAGGGGGCGAGCTAATGCCCTGCCACCCTGACCTGCGGTTGCTGACACTCCCTCACAAGGCAGGGCCAAGACAAGGTGTTCCCAGTTCCTTTAAGTGGGAGCCTCCACATGCCTTTCCTTGTTTAATAGATGCTTTGGGGAAACATGCACCCAATCTCTGGGCCTGGATGAGGCCTGGAGAGGTCATTCAGTCCATCCTCCTGCCTCTAGGCAGCACTGGCGTGATCCCAGCTGGGCAAGCCTTGTTTTGAGGAGTTGGGAAGCTGGGCATTCCAGACCCTTCCTTGGTCAGTCATTCTCGTGTCTATAAACATTTCTAGCCAGGAAGTCCTTCATCATGTCTAATCCAAACTCTCTACTCCATGAGTTGCCATCCTGTGGCTCTTGTGGGTCTGGTTGGAGACAGAAAAATGCCTCTTGCTTCCCTGCCTTCTCCAGGTCAGGAGCCACTAGACCCTTGAATCAGGACCAAAATCCTAACTGGCTGTGTGACCCTAAGCAAGTCACTACTACTCTTTGAGCTTCAGTTTCCTCACCTGTAAAATGGGGCCAATGATGTCCATAGTGCAGGAACTGAGAGATTGAATGAGACTGCAAATGCAAATGCATGGAAGAGGCATACAACTTGCTGCTAACATGAGGCTATAATTATTATTTATAATAATAACCACCCATCCTGGCTGAACCATTGTACAAAATCGTTCCCACTGTGGTGGTACACAGGGTAATTTTAGGTGATAAAGTTTAATGTGTGTTAGAAAAAAATGAAACTGGCACATCAAGTCCAGGATTTCACAAATATTATTGCTTAGAACAAGCGCAAGTTAAAACAACAACAATAACAATAACAACAACTGAACATTGTTTTAAAGAAAAACTATTAAGTAAATAATACTCTGGGTAGCACAAGGTTAGGGCAGAAATCATCAAGGTGGTTTGAGAAATGCTGGCTGAGTGGAGACAGCAAAGGGGGAAAAGGAGGCTGGTTCTTGAGAGTGGGCAAAAGTGGCTGAGTCTGGGGAGGGCTGAGAAGAGATGTCCCAGAGGACAGGAGGAGACACCTGTTGAGCGGATGTTGAGCATCCTGCCCACCCATGCAGCCCTTTCTGCGTTCTGGAACAGTCTGTCTCCCCCAGAGCTGGGCTGTTACCAACTCCAGCAAGGCTGGTGGGCAGGCGGGGTTAGGATTTCCTGCCCATATTCGTGGTCCCCAAGGCTCAGTGCCCCATCTGCATCCAGCTCTCCCATCCAGGGGGAATTGGACAACTCAAACCCCACCCTTGAATCCCTCCTGCAACATCGCCCATCCATGGTTTGCGAGCCTGCGGTGTGGAACTCAGCCAGTGACTGGGAAACCACAACTTCCCAAATGGATCCCCCTCTTCCACGCTCAACGTGGGGTTCGGCAAAGAGGCCCTGGCAAAAAAGGTCCTCTGAGACCCACTATGTGCCAGGTCCCTCTCTGGGCACCAGGGACACAGAGTGAAAGAAGCCCCTGCCTTCCAGGAGCTCATGGCCAAGCCAAGGAGACCCGCCTCTCACAGCCATTTCAGCTGTGATGGAGCTGGGTCTAAGACTCAGAGGTTTTGGAGGAAACAGTCCCCTCTGCCTGGGGGTCCTCAGCCTCCCAGCACCAGACATTCTATTGGAAGAGGACACCACCTCCCTTTGCCCCGGGGAAGAGGCTCCAGGCCCCTCATTTATCTTCCATCTCCCAGGCCCAGCACTGAGCATTGTAATGCTTCCTCTTGAGCTGGGGTTTTTCAAGCCCCGGGGGTGTATATATGGATGGATTCTCTGGAGCTTGAGAGCTCTCTATGAGACAATAAAATGTTTGTGTTTTCATTTTGGAATAATCTAAAAAAAATCAATATAAACACATTCTATATCATCTGGATGCCTGGCTTACAGCCGATTATGTGAGCACAAAATTTTGGTATCAACCTTTGCACTGATGTTTATGGAAAGCAGTCTTTTTTCTTTTTAAAGTAGAAGCTACATGCAGAAAAATATACAAAGCTGAAGTATAGAGCTGGATGAATTTTCATAAAGAGAACACATCTGTGAAACCAACACTCAGATCAAGAAACACAATATTATTACTGTCCCCTGGACACCCTCCTTAAGACCTTCCACACTCCCCAGAGGTAACCACTATCCTGACTTCTTTGAACTTGATATAAGTGGGTCATATAGAATGACTCTTTGGTCCCTGGCCTCTTTCTCTCAACCTGATACCCATGAATTTCATCCACATTGTTGGCGTATAGCTGTAGTTGACAGTGGTTAGCTTCTAATCCAGCGTTTCTCAAAGTGGGATTTTCAGAAGTGGTTCTGGAGGGTCTATGACTCGACCATTTGGAGAAAAGCAAATCTGGGTACCTGCTGCTTCAGAAGGGTGTTGAAACAGCCAACTGCAGGGCACACAGTCCTGTCCTGGGCATTCACTCCACAGCCTAGGTCCTGTCGCAGTCCTCCTGACTTGCGGTTTCCCCATGCATCAGGCTCACCCAGGCCTCTAGGTCTTTGGAGATGTTGTTCCTTCTGCCCGGGACTCCCTTCCCTTGCTCATCTGCCTGGCAAAGGCCTACATGTCTTGTGACCTCTGAAAGGCTGCCTCCTCTGTGAGGTCTCCCCTGGCTTTGCTGGGCAGGCTCGGGTACCCCTTCTCTTGTGAGGCCTCTGTGTTCTGTCCAGGTCGTCCCTGCAGCATTTATTCACACTGTGCGGTCCTTGCAGGTGTGTCTCCCTGTTAGACTGTGGGCTGCTGCTTCTTCTTTTTCGTTTTAATTGAAGTATAGTTGATTTACAATGTTGTGTTAGTTTCTGGTATACAACAAAGTGATTCAGTTATTCATACATACACATATTCTTTTCCACTATGGTTTATTACAGGATATTAAATACAGTTAGTTCCCTGTGCTATACAGTAGGATCTTGTTGTTTATCTATTTTATATATAGTAGTAGTAGTAGTTTGTTTCTGCTAATCCCAAACTCCTAATTTATCCCTCCCCACCCTTTCCCCTTTGGTAACCATAAGCTTGTTAGTTCTACGTCTGTGAGTCTGTTTTTGTTTTGTAAATAAGTTCACTTGTATCATTTTTTTAGATTCCACATATAAGTGATATCATGTGATATTTGTCTTTCTCTTTCTGATTTGCTTCACTTAGTATGATAATCTCTAGGTCCATCCATGTTGCTGCAAATGGCATTATTTCATTCTTTTTAATGGCTGAGTAGTATTCCATTGTGTCTATATACCACATCTTTAACCATTCATCTGTCAATGGACATTTAGGTTGCTTCCTTGTCTTGGCTATTGTAAATAGTGCTGCAGTGAACATCAGGGTGCATGTGTCTTTTCAAATTAGAGTTTTCTCCAGATATATGTCCAGGAATGGGACTGCTGGATCATATGGTAACTCTTATTTTTAGGGATTTTTTAAACATTTACTTATTTTATTTATTTATTTTTGGCTGCGTTGGGTTCGTTGCTGCGTGCAGGCTTTCTCTAGTTGTGACTAGTGGGGCTACTCTTCGTTGCGGTGCACGGTCTTCTCATTGCGGTGGCTTCTCTTGTTGCGGAGCACGGACTCTAGCCACGCAGGCTTCAGTAGTTGTGGCTCACGGGCTTCAGTAGTTGTGGCTCACGGGCTTCAGTAGTTGTGGCTCACGGCCTCTAGAGCGCAGGCTCAGTAGTTGTGGTGCACGGACTTAGTTGCTCCGCAGCATGTGGGATCTTCCTGGACCAGGGCTCGAACCCGTGTCCCCTGCATTGGCAGGCGGATTCTTAACCACTGCACCACCAGGGAAGCCCTATTTTTAGTTTTTTAAGGAACCTCCATACTATTTTCCATGGTGGCTTCACCAATTTACATCCTAGACTGTGGGCTTCTTGAGAAAGGGAGAGTGGAGTGATGCTGGATTCACTCTCAGAGTGACCAAGGAGGCACTTACTGCACCCCCACCCCCAGAGCCATCAGAGGCAGGGGTGGGGTTCTCTGTGCTATTTCACCTGCCTTGTTAAATATGCGGCTCAGGTGGCCCCAGCATCCCTGTATCATCAGCAAGGGTGGACAGCATCAGAACTGTGGCATGGGACTTCTTGGACAAGCTACCACACCAGGGAATTAAAGGCCTGGAGAGCCCTGCTTGGACCCAACGCCAGGCCCTGGGGCCCAAGGGTGAGATACTTTACCAGGCAGGCATCAGTTTTCTCATCTGTAAAATGGGGACAATGAACCTGGTCACCTTTCTCTTTCCTGGGTAGAGTACGAGGTTAATGAATGCCCAAGGCTGGACGTGACTGTACTGAAGATGGAGTGCAAGCTGCCCAGAGGCAAGGTAATGGCCTCGGTGACCCTTGGTTCTTTCTTCCTGCCTGAAGGTCTGTGAGACCCACAGTTCGGCTGTGGCTGCTCATCTTGGTCCCCCACCCTGTCCTGGGTGAGTCTCTGCTTGGAAGCCTTAAACTGCGTGCTAAGCACCTACTCCACTCATTTCTACCTAAATTTGCCCAGCCCTGTGCCCTGCCCCTGCAGTGCTCCGGCCACTCCAATACAGTACATTGGTTTCCTTGTCCCTTCTAACAGAACGCTACTCGTACATAGTGCTCCTTCTCCAGGCAGCCTTCTCTTAGCAGTGCTGTTCACGTGGGGCTCACCTACACTGTCAGCATTTGTGAAGGGTTTGGGCCCTAACTGGCCCTCTACTTTGACACACACCCCCCATCCTAAGGTAGAACTGGGGCCGTAGACTGTGACCTGGCTGGTCCCTGGAAGAGTGGGCTCCACCGGATGGGGGTAGCAAGATACAGTTCCCTGTTGCCGTGACAACTAAAAGCACCCCCGTGAGCCTTTTCATTGGCCACTGAGGTTGAGATCCCGCCTCCGCCATCGGAAGGCACCAACCCGAGGCAGACTGGGTGAGACCCCACTGGGGCATTAGAGGGGGTGACAGGTTTCGCTTCCCATCCGGCAGGAAGACCCACGGGCACATGATCCCACTTCTCATGGACATCTTGGCTACAGTGGAGCTGTGTCCAGGAGTCGGTCGCGGGTGGAGGTGGGGAGCATCTGGCTGGCCTTTTCCTCTGGCGGGGCTGGCTAGACGTGGAGCTGGGTGAATGGACCGGGGAGGAAACAGTTTTTCTTACCGGCAGTTCAGGCCCGGGAGGTCTGGCTCCTTGGGGCTGCGGCTGGGAGGTCCCCAAGGGCTGCCAGGTGGAGGCGGGGAATGGGGGGAGGCTGAGGAGGAAAAGTATTAGGGAAGGGGGTGGGGAGGATCTCACTAGTAAAAGAGGCAGAAGTTACTGGAGGTAAAGGTCTGGGCTTGGAGTCACAAAAGACCCGGGTTCGAATCCTCTCTGTCCTCGCCAGCACACAGGTGCCTCCCTCTCTCTGTTTGGGGGGAGGTTCGAACACTCATGACTTTGTGCCGATCCTTGCGCTGAACACCCTGGGACTTTTCCCTCCGTTATGCCCTCAAAACGACCCTGAAATAGGTGGGTGACATTTTACAGGTGAGGAAACTGAGGCTCAAGGAGGCTACGTGGGAAAAGCCCAAGGTGAGCTCAATTCCCAGACGTGAGAATGATCAGGCGGGGTTGGCGGTTACCAGGAGGGAAGTAGGAGGTGCCGTTCCACCCCCACCCCCAGGCATCCTGGCCTTTCCGGAAGGAAGGGTAGTGCCAAGCCTTGAGGCTTGCGTGGTTTCCTCTAGCAAAACTGCCGTCAGGCTCTCTCTGGGGGGTAAACCGCCTGGAGCCTTCTCTAGAAAGTTCCCTGTGCAGGAGACTGCGGTTAAAGATAGAGCCGCCCTCAGGGAGGAAGGGAGAGAGTGTTTATAACTCCTTTTTGCCCTTTCAAAACCGCCTAGAATTGCTAATGGAAGCCCTCATTTAACAACAGACCCACTTAATTTAGCCTAGTTGGGATTGAGACCTCGCCCCACCATGGGACCACACTGATGTGCTCCAAGGGAGGGACTGAGCCAGTTGAGTGGGCGTTGGATTTGGCATTGGATTGGACATCATCTCTGAGCCTCACATCCTTCACCTGTAAAATGGGCTTGATTAGATCGTGAGGACTAGGAAAATTAATCATGACACCCACTAGAGTCTTTCTTAGTGGCCCCTGTGATCTGCATGGACAAGGCAGTCCTCCCTGCAGAGTGCCCCCCACACCACCACCCCCCCCCAGAGATTCCTGGGACCCCTCAGAGTTACAGGAAGAGGCTTTTTCCCAGATGCCCTTGCAGTTCACCTCCTGGGGCCAGATTCATTAACAAACACTTACGGAGCACCTAAAAGTTGATGTTTTTTGAATGTCTAACATATGTCAGGCTCTATGTGAAGTGTTGGACCCTGACCAATTCTTTTAATCATCCTAGAACAACCCTTCCTTTCTCCTGAAAAATGCTATTGCCATTATCCCCTTTTTGTAGATGAGGAAACTGAAATTTATAAAGAGGTTAAGAAAGTTCACCATGGAAATTTCAGACTCTTTCTGATGCAAATGACAGAAAGCCTGACTCAAACTGGTTTATGCCAAGAAGAGAATTTACTGGCTCCGGGAAACCGAAGGAGGCTCAAAAACATCTTAAACACTGAATCCTTCCACTCTGCCCTGAGTGGTCTTCTGCGCCTCCAGGTTCATAACATCCCAAATTCCAGGTCAGTAGAAAAGGGTCTCTTCTTAGTAATTGCGACACAGGTCCCAGGATTTACTCTAATTAGACAGTTGGTGGTCACATGACCACACAGATAAAAGGCCCTGCGCGGGAAGATTTAGTGCTGGTTGGTGGGTCTGGTCACGGGCCCCATGGCTGCAGCCTCACCTGTTCCAATGAGCTGAAAAGGAAGACAGGAGGAATGTTTCTTCAAAGAAGAACCGGAAGAGATGGGAGATGGATGCCCGCTTCTAACTCTACCTGTGTCCTCCATGCTGAGGTCAAAATGTCACACAGGTGAAAAGAGGTAGAGCCTGGATTGAGCCCTGGCAGTCTGACTCCAGAACGCATGGCCCTTCTACTACAGGTGCCAGCCTGGTACTAAGGTCCTAGTAGAGAAAACATAGATGTGGAAGATGAGGCTCCCCACCCCTTCCTCACTGGTCCCAGGTCAGTCCTCGTCACATCTGGTGCCCATCCCCACCTCTGGCCCTGGCTCCTGTTGTTCCCTAGAGGGTTCCTGGAGCCTTTCTGATAGCTGGGCCTGGGCTGTTGCCCACCATGCTGCCAAAGGCACTCCATATTTAGCTGGAGTTATGCACGGTCCTGGGGTCTAGTTGCTTCCTGTTTCTCCAAGCAGAGGGGAGGTTCCTTGGGGACTGAGACTGTGTTCTCCCTTCCCCTGTGTGTGGTCCTCCTCTGGGACCTGGCAGGATTTGTGCGGCAGGCAGCAACCGTGCTTGTGAGGGACCCTAGGAAGGCCCTTGTCTACCCCTATATTCCTCCTTTCCCTTTTTTGTTTTAAATGTATTTATCTTATTTATTTATTTTTGGCTGCGTTGGGTCTTTGTTGCTGCACGCGGGCTTTCTCTAGTTGCAGTGAGCGGGGGCTACTCTTCGTTGCGGTGTGTGGGCTTCTCACTGCAGTGGCTTCTCTTGTTGCAGAGCACGGGCTCTAGGCACCCAGGCTTCAGGAGTTGTGGCTCGCAGGCTCTGGAGCGCAGCCTCAGTAGCTGTGGCGCACAGGCTTAGTTGCTCTGCGGCATGTGGCATCTTCCCAGACCAGGGCTCAAACCTGTGTCCCCTGCGTTGGCAGGTGGAGTCTTAACCACTGCGCCACCAGGGAAGCCCCCTCCTTTACTTTTTTTTTTTGCGGTATGTGGGCCTCTCACTGTTGTGGCCTCTCCCGTTGCGGAGCACAGGCTGCGGACGCACAGGCCCAGCGGCCATGGCTCATGGGCCCAGCCGCTCCGCGGCATGTGGGATCTTCCCAGACCGGGGCACGAACCCGTTTCCCCTGCATCGGCAGGCGGACTCTCAACCACTGCGCCACCAGGGAAGCCCCCTCCTTTACTTTTAAAAATTCTATCATTAGATGGGATTTCACTCCTTTAATTCCTGTTAAGATTCAAATTCCTCTGAGAGGGGGCATAGTCTTGTTACTCATTCACACTTTAGTGAGAAATAATTCACAGAATCCTTCCTGAGAGCAGGCTTTGTTATCATGGCCACCATTTATTGAGTGCCTGCCATGCGCTCTCCACTGATCCAAGAGCTTCTCATACATTATCTCATTTAAATCTCACAACTCTGAAGTGAGTACTGTAATTTTCCTTGTTTTACAGATTAGGAAACTGAGGCCCAGAGAGGTTAAGCATCTTGCCCAAGGTTTGCAATCAGTGGAGCAGGAATTTGAATGTAGGAAGTCTGGTTCCAGAGCCCACACTGCCTATCACTCCACCCGGTCAATCCCTAACAATCTTCAGTGTACAAATGTATTCAGTGTATTCACAGACATCTTTTGGACCTTCCTACAATTCAGTGAAGTACTTGGTATGATCATCCTCATTTTACAGAGGAGAACACTGAGGAGGCTGAGTTCAGTCAACTGACAGCAGGGTTTAGACCCAGCACTCCCATCTCAGCTCAGCTCTCCTCCCTGGACCACACGCAGCAGCACACAGTGATAGGAGCCTTGAGGCAGCTCCTGGGTGGGAGAGGGAGGGTGCAGTGGGCACGGAAACTGGGAGAGCCCAGAACGGAGCTGCTCCTTCCTCTTTTCTTCCCCTCCTCCTCCCTCCATTCCTTCCTTCTCTCCTTCCTTCCAGTCATTCATTCACCTACCTGGGCACCTACTAAAGGTAAAGGCTGTGGGTAAGAATGGCCAAAACAAGTGTCCTTCGTGCCGTCACAGGGCTGACAGTCTAACAAACAAACAAACAAAAACACTTGCTATATCTTAAGCGTTAATGATGAGCTGGGCCCTGTGCTGAGTACTGGACGTGCGTCATACTCAGAGCCCTCTTTTTCGGGTAGGAGACTGAAACTTAGGAAGGGTCCCAGCATCTCACCATTAGGCTGAATTGCCTCCACCTTGGGGTGTAGTGAGGATCCAGTGAATATTTTTGGAGTGATGAACACACACATACACACAGCCCAGGCTTTGTGACCCCAGCACCCAGCACCAGAGGCAGCCATGTGTGCTGTCTCCGGCACCCTCCCTACCGCCAGGAGCCAGGCCCCATCCCATACAGGAAGATGATGGGGAAAGGCCATCTCCCAAAGCAGGGACAGGATGGCACACTTCAGGACCTCTGGATTGAAACTCCCAGGGAAATTGAATGAGAGTGATCTAACCAGAGATCCCAGAGGGAGAAACCAGGGCCGGGGGTGGGGGTATGGGTGGGGCAGGGAGGGCTCACCAGTCCTCCCTGGGCAGGCTTTTAGCACGGCTTCCTTGTGCCTCAGTTTCCTCTTCTGTAGGGTGACTTGCTCACAGCTGTGTCTGAAGTGTGACCCATCAGAAACTTCCTAGAGCTGGCTGGACGCTTCATCCTCCCCACTTTCTGACCCGGTTCTCCCAGGCTCTTCGTGGGGATTATGTTTCCTACCTTACAGATGTGGAGAGAAGGCTCGGAAAGGCTGACCCACAGCCACATCACGAGCATTAGAAATGTGATGAGAACCCACCAAGGTCTTGAGTCTATTGCCCCAGCAAGTATCTCCTAAGCACTCAGTGGGGTATCAGAGTCTGAGCTGTGCCTAGGACATATAGCAGTGAGCAAGACACGCTTGTCCTACCTCCAGGGGCACCAGTCCCAGTAGGGGGTGACAGACAAGGGAGGAAATGTTGAAAATGTTGGCAGGACAAAGTGACAAGAGCCAAGAGAGACCACAGAGGTCGGCTCAGGGCTGTCTCAGCTCCTGCACTTGGGAGGGCCCAGCAGAGCAAAGGTTTGGGGGCTGGAGAGTTGAACTGGGGAGGGCTGGGGTCCGGGACCAGTATTCCTGGCTCAAGTGGGGTGCTGACTGGGAGAGGGAGTTGGAGCTGCCTCACCCTCAAAACACCCAGACCAAGGCCACTTTCGGCCTCTTGCTGCCTCTCAGGCCATGCTCTGCCTTCCAGGAGTTTCCATCCATCAGTTTCCTTGTCTTGAGTGGTTTCCAGCCCCACCTGCTTTCCTGGAGCCCAGTTCACCCATCACTTCTGCCAGGCATGTACCAGGGTCACTCTGAGTAACTCCAGGGACCCAGGGTGACCTCACCTGCTCCTGATTCAGTTTGACTCACCCTTCCCATTTCTGGAAGGTGGCTCTTGGCCATTCTTACATCATGCTTCAGCACCCAGGGCCTGTGGGAGTAGCATATCCCCCTCCCCGCTCCCAACGGTTCACCGGGTCTGTGTCACAGAGGGGAAGTGCGGGAGCCCTGAGGAGGGAGCCCACATACACCCAGATTAACTCACTCCATCTACAGCTCACTTTGGACGTCTCCTTTCCAGTGAACCCAAACATTCTCCAGTCTACTTTCCTGTTTTTAACAGGAAAAGGACATTATCTAGGAAGACTAGCTGTTGTTAATTGACCACTTACTATGAGCTGGGTAGTCTGTAGGTATCATCAGAGTCCCAAGCATTTCATTATTGGTCTTCATTTTCTAGATGTGGAAGCCAGAGCTCAGAGAGGGGACTTGACTTGTCTGAGGTCACACTGCAAAGAATTGGCTGAGCTGGGTTTGGAACTCAGGTGTACTTGACTCCAGAGTTGTTTAGCCAGGGCCCCACTCCTGACCATGCCCTCCAGCTGCCCACAGGTCTGGGAGGGCAGAGGGAGATCATTCCATCCCCAGCTTGAGCCTGCCCAGATCCAGGCTCACACCACCCCCCTAGGACCCCTTCGTAGTGGTGCTGGAAGGGATAGAAGCTCTGAGAGGAGCCACCGTTTGCTCCACCCAGGGGTCTTAGGGCCATCACTTTCTTGGTGGGCAGAAGCCCAGACCTACATAGCGCCCATGGGAGGGGATCCCCTTGTGAGTGGGCCAGACCTGTGCTACTTGGTGGGTTTCGTGACTGGTCATCCCGCCTCATTTTTAGGTGGGCCCAGGTCCGCCACCTCAGCTCCCCACCCCTTCCCTTCCACAGCCGCTCCCCAGTCTGCTCCAAATCCCTCCCCCGGGCCTCTCTCAGCCAACCTGCCTTCACACCAGATGAGGCTGCACAGCCCACAGTGGCCACTAGTCACAAGTGGCTGTTGAGCACTTGAAATGTGACTAGTGCAGCCAAGGAACTGAGTTATCATGTTATTTAATTTTAATCAGTTTACATTTAAGCTTAAAAAGTGATACTCCATGCAGTGCTTAGAAAACAATTAAGTATGTTTGGAACAACTTGAATATGAGGATCTACTTTTTCAACTGCAAATTTTAGGAACTCTAAATCCAGATCGTTTTCTGATAAAAATTTAGCTAGCGTTTCACATGTAAACTAGCCACCAGATCTTGAAGACTTAGTAAAATAAAATGTAAAAATATCTCATTAATATTTTTATATTGATTATGTGTTGAAATGATAGTATTTTAATATATCAGATTAAATTTTTAAATATTATTAAATATTTAAACTATTATTAAAATTACTTTTGCCTAATTATTTTTGTAATGTAGCTATTAGAAAATTTTTCAATTACTTATGTGGCTCATATTTCTATCAGATAGTGCTAGTCGAGAGGATAAACGTGTGGGTTCAAATTTTGGTTCTGTGTGTCCTTGAGCAACCAGTCTCTCTGGACCTCAATTTCCTCACCTTCAAGAGAGAGATAATAGTAGTACCTCCCTCATAGAATTGTTCAGAGGAATAAATGAGATAATGTTTGTAAAGCGCTTAGCACAGTGCCTGGCATATAGTAGTGCTCAGGAAAAGAATGACAATATTATTATAGGCTTCCTTTTATCATAGCACCCAGTTGCAGTTCAATTAAACTCAACAATATTTACAGAGGGCCTGCTATGTGCCTGGCTTTGAGGAGTCGATGAAGAACAAGCCAGATCACAGCCTCTGCTCTCATGGAACTCCCATCCTCCAGGAGGGAGGTGGCCACTGAAAGAAACAGGGAAAGTGCAGGTAGTGAGTGCTTGGGAGAAAATGAAGCACAGAGATGTTGCTAGAGGCTGCTGTGGCAGGAGTGGCAAGGGAAGGTTTCCCTGTGGAGCATGACCGACATGGAACCAACCACGTGACGCTGTGAGGGAAGGGTGTTTCCGGCAGAGGGAACAGCTAGTGCAAAGGCCACAGCGAAGCCCCTGTGACTGCAATCTGTCTCCTGTATTGCACCATCTGCTTCACCAAACTTTCCACTTCTCTCATCCAGCTCTCTCCTGGCCGCTGCACTCTTCCTGTGTTCATGGCAACCTCTGTAAAGCTGGTCCAACCTTATTCCCCATCTCATCTGCTCTGCCCTCTCCCGTCTGCCCCGGAAAACTTCCTCCCTCCTCTGGCCCTCCAGCTCAGGTCCCCTCTTCTAGGAAGTTTCCCCTGATGGTTCCTGTCCCCACTGGTCTCTCTCTGGGATTCTTCTAAGACTGAACACTTTGTTTTACACCATCCCAGTTCCCACGCTGCCTCTTCATCTTTCTGGGGCAGTCATGCCTTCCCCACAAACTTGCCCCTTTTCCCAGGGCTGGAACCAGAATCAGGTCTTACACTCTTCCTAGCACTCAGCCGAGCCGTTCATTAACACCTATGGATTGCCAGATCCTGGGAGAGGCATGTCTGCCTGGGCAGAGTGGAAAATCCCTGGCTGGGGAAAGGGCTGTGGAAATTTCTTCTTAACGTTCTCCTTCCAGACTTGGACTTGCCCCAGAAAGTGGTCAAGCATTTGCCCAGTGCCCTGCAGGGCGGCCTCTGTTCTTCCTCCTGCCCCCGCCCCCAACCCACCCCAGGCTTGAACCCAGGGAGCAGTGACAGGGTGGGGCTGGGGAGAGGCAGCAGCTGGCAGCTGAGCTCTGCTGTAAAGAATCACTCTTGATGTCATCCAGTCCCACCCCCTCAGTTCAAAGATAAAGGAACAAGGTCAATGGCAAAATCATGCTAGACTGCGGGTCTCTCCTCTCCATTTGAAGCTCATTCCATTGCTCCATGTTCCTCGGTTTCCTCATCTGTAAAATGGGAATAATAACAGTACCTCCTTCATAGGACTGGTGATATGTGAAGTGAGTTAAAGATGTAAAGATAAATATAAGCCCTAGGTCTGCCCTTCCTCTAGCCCCTTGGTGGAGTGTGCAGTTCCCATTCTTCCAGCTGCCAACTTCGGGGGGACTAAAAGAGGGTTTGAAGTTATCACGGGGGGCCGGCAGGTTCCAAGGAGGATTGCCCGGTGTTGTCTGTACACTGTGTCCACAGCACATCTGGCTCATATTTGTCCTGGACATTTTTAAGTGTCCGTAGATGCAATTTTGGTGAGTAAAACATGTATTCACTTAACATTGTTACTGAAGTCACAGGTTTGTAATATATTTGCTCAATCAGTGTTAGCAAAAGTCAACATTTTTGAGGCTGAGAATTGGTTAGGGGCCACTGGGGCAGGTTCTCCAGTCCTCAGCCCTTCTCTCCTGGGAACCCAAGCTCCTCTCCTGTCCTCTGAGATGTGCCAGCCCAAATCAGCTCTACTATTCTGTCACCAGCCCTCAGGTTACCCCCTCCCCTCCCCGCCGAGGGAATGGGAATGTGGGTTGGGGGAAGGCCTAGGTGAGAGAATGAGAAAAGCTGCCTTCACGTGCTCAGGGCTGAACTCTCATCCTTCCTCCTCTGGGAACCTGTCCTCACTCTGTCTCCAAATTCCTAGAACATATAGGATACTGCAGATTCATTGCCCTCACTCGGCTCTTTACACCTTACTACCTGTAGGCGTGGGTGTGGTGGGCTCGACTGTTGGGGTAATTTGGACCTGGGCTGAGATGTGGAGAGGCATAAAAGTGCTTAGAAGTGTTGTGCACTGTTGGTGGGAATTTAAAATGGTGCAAATGGTATAGAAAACAGTATAGTGGTTCCTCAAAAAGTTAGAACTAGAATTATCATATGATCCAGCAATTCCACTTCTGAGTATATACCCCCAAAAAGTGAAAGCAGGGTCTCAAAGAGGTTTGTACACCCGTGTTCATAGCAGCATCATTCACAATAGCCAAAAGATGGAAGCAACCCAAATGTCCATTGATGGATGAAAGGATAAGCAAAATGTGGTATATCCATACAGTAGAATGTTATTCAGCTTTAAAAAGGAAGGGGGCTTCCCTGGTGGCGCAGTGGTTGAGAGCCTGCCTGCTGATGCAGGGGACGCGGGTTCATGCACCGGTCCGGGAAGATCCCACATGCCGCGGAGTGGCTGGGCCCGTGAGCCATGGCTGCTGAGCCTGCGCATCTGGAGCCTGTGCTCCGCAATGGGAGAGGCCACAACAGTGAGAGGCCTGCGTACCGCAAAAAAAAAAAAAAAAAAAAAGGAAGGAAATTCTGATATTTGCTACAATATAATTGAACCTTGAAGACCTTGTGTTGAGTGAAGTAAGCCAGGCACAGTAAGACAAATACTGTATGATTCCACTTATGTGTTGTATCTAGAGACATCAAATTCATAGAGACACAAAGTGGAATGGTGATTGCCAGGGGCTGGGTGGCAGTGGGGGGGATGGGGTATTGTTATTTAATGGGTATAAAATTTCCATTTTGCAAGATGAAAAAGTTCTGGAGCTTGGTTGCACAGCAATGTGAATATATTTAACACTACTGAACTGTACACTTAAAAATGGTTAAGATGGTAAATTTTATGTTATATGTATTTTACCACAATTAAAAAAAAAATGTTTGGAAGTGGCTCCAATGGGTCTCTCCAGGAGATAGTGGATTTGAGATGTCATGATCCTTTCCATACTTCTTTTCTTCCATACATGTGCATTGAGAATTTTCTATGAGCCAGGCATTGTTGTAGGCACACAAAAAATGTAGGCTGACATTCTGTTAGCAGAGACAGGCAATAAATAAAATTTGAACCAAAATGCTCATGGCTTCTCTTTGCTTTCCTTTACTTAGTGAAAAATTTACTGTATTTACACTAAATGGGACCCTAATTACGGAGCTATAATTTATGTTTTAAAACTTCTAGAGCTCATTTTATGTACTTTTTCATGTGTGTTAAAATTTTTTTAATTGAGGTATAATTTGCATACAGTAAAATGTGCCCTTTTATTAGGTGTTCAATTCTATGGATTTGAAAAACATGTACTTAAAAAAGTTTTATTGATATAATTTACATACCATAAATTTCACCTATTAAATTATATTATTATATTACTAATTATATAACAGTTATTATATTAATGGTTTTTAGTATATTCACAGAGTTATGCAACTCTGTGAATATACTAATTTAGAATATTATCATCACCCCAAAAAGAAATTCTATACCTATTAGCATTCACCCCCAACTCCCCCCAGTCCCCCAGGCCTAAGCAACTAATCTCTCTATTTCTATGATTTGCTTATTCTGGACATTTCATATACATGGAATCATACAATATGTGGTCTTTTGTGATTTGCTTCTTTCACTTAGCATAACATTTTTGAGGCCCATCAAATGTGGTAGCATGGATTATTACTTCATTTCTTTTTACTGACAAATAATATTCTGTTATATGGGTATATCATGTTTTGTTTATCCATTCATCTGTTGATGGACATTTGGGTTGTTTCCACTTTGATATTATGAATAATGCTGCTATGAAAATTCATATATAAGTTTTTGTGTGGACATATGTTTTCATTTCTCTTGGGTATATACTGAGAAGTGGAATTGCTGGGTCATATGGTAACTGCATGTTTAACATTATGAGGAACTACCAAACCATTTTCCAAAATGGCTCTACCATTTTACAATCTCTCCAGCAATGTATGAGGGCGCCAGTTTTTCCACATCCTTGCCAATACTTGTTCTTATCCACCTCTTTGATTATAGCCACTCTGGTAGTATGAAATGGTATCCCACTGTAGCGCTGATTTACATTTCCCTACTGAACAGTAATGTTAAACATCTTTTCATAAATGCTTATAGGGCATTTGTATACCTTTAAAAAAAATTTTTTTTCACAAGTTTTTTTTTTTTTTTTTTTTTTTTTTTTTTGCTGCATTGGGCCTTCGTCACTGCGAGTGGGCTTTCTCTAGTTGTGGTGAGCCAGGGCTACTCTTCGTTGCGGTGCATGGGCTTCTCATTGCGGTGGCTTCTCTTGTTGCAGAGCATGGGCTCTAGGGTGTGTGGATTTCAGTAGTTGTGGTGTGTGGGCTCAGTAGTTGTGGCTCACAGGCTTAGTTGCTCAGAGACATGTGGGATCTTCCCAGACCAGGGATTGAACCCCTGTCCCCTGCATTGGCAGGCAGATTCTTAACCACTGTGCCACCAGGGAAGTCCCTGTATATCTTCTTCGAAGAAATGTCTATTCACATCTTTTGCTCATTTTTTAATTAAGTTGCAAGAGTTCTTTATGTATGCTAGGTGAAAATCACTTATCTTATATATGATTTGCAAAATATTTTCTCCCAGTCTGTGGGCTGTCTTCTTACTTTCTTGATTATGTCCTTTGGAGCACAAATGTTTTAAAATTTTATAAAGTCTAACTTGTTGATCTTCTTTTAAACTTGTATTTTTGGTGTCATATCTAAGAAATCATTGCCTAATCCAATATCATGAATATTTACTCCTATATTTTCTTCTAAGAGTTTTTATAGTTTAGTTCTGTGATCCACTTAAATTTTTGTGTATATATACTTTAAAAACAATTCTGGTATTAAGGTATAATTTACATTCAATAAAATTCACCATTTTAAGTATACAGTTTAATTAGTTTTATCTTATATACTTTTAATCCTCTGTATTGGAACTTCCCTGGTGGTCCAGTGGTAAAGAATCCGCCTTCCAATGCAGAGGACATAGGTTCGAGGAACTAAGATCCCACATGCTGACGGGCAACTAAGCCCATGTGCCACAACTACTGAGCTTGTGCACCTCAACTAGAGCCCGCCAGCTGCAAACTACAGAACCCATGTGCTCTGGAATCCACGCACCACAACTACAGAGCCCAGGCGCCCTGGAGCCTGTGCGCCACATCTAGAGAAGAGAAAACCTGCACGTCACAACTATAGAGAAGCCCGCACACCACAACGAAAGATCTCACATGCTTCAACGAAGATCCTGCGTGCTGCAACTAAGACCCGATGCCGCCAAAAATAAATAAAATAAAATTTTAAAAATCCTTCTATATTGTTAGATTTTTTTTTTCCCTGGGAAGTTAAGGATAGGGAAAATTGAGTGTGTGCCCATTTTCTCTTTTTTCTTATGCCCTACAGTTTTGCTTGTAAATGTATGTGTGTGATTATGTGGGAGCGTGTGTGAAAGAGAGAGAGAATTTTGATTTTGACATCAGCTTCTTATGGGTTCCCACTTACTTTGGCTTTCTCTAGCAGCTCCATGGACCCATTTAATTATATATAGGTTGAATGAATGAATGCAGTAATCAAGTGACAGTTTATCAGTGTCTGCCCTCAGAGCCATCAGTACCACATGGCCACAGATGTTTCCATGCAGCTGCCCATTGTTGGAACTGAGATGGAGACTCCCCAGCTGGGCCCCTGCATGGACGTGTCTGGGTTTAATGGGCTGTTTTCTAATTTGTGATTCCTTCATAAAGAGCCCCCTTTTCAGGATAATTACAGAGTCCTGTAATAATCTATTACTTAGGACTGGTTTCTGTTCCTCATGTTTCCTCAGCCTTCCACTGGGCTGCCCCAGCAGCATTGGCCACCTCCAGCAGTGAAAGCAGGATGAGGCTGACCAGGACACCTTAACTGAGGAACCAGGAGAGCTCAGTGGATTGAGTGAAAGGCCCAGGAGGTAGGAGACCACACTTCCCATCTTAGCCCTGCAGCCCTGCTCACTGAGCCACTCTGAGCCTTCAAATTTCCTTCTGAAACATGAGGTAGAACTAAAGGAACATTATCTAGGGTGCTTAATATACACTGGGCTTAGAAAAATACCACTTAAAAGTGAAGCAGTCTGAGCACATTAGCTCACAGTGATTTTTTTACCAGAATTTATTAAGGTTACATATTGACGTGACTGTTGTTAAGATGATGACTTTTGAACGTTAGAGGAAAGGCGGATCAGAGGTGAGGCAGTCAAAGGTGGTCCCTATCACAGGGTGCCTGCTCCACTGCAGCCCAGGCCCCCCATCTCTTGCCCAGCCACTGGCTTCCTCTGCCAGTGGTGAACTCCAGTTATACCTTTATATATTGAATACATCATTTCCTCACTATTATCCCCATTTTACAGAAGAGAAACTGAAGGTGACTTGCTCAAGGTCATCGGCTAAGAAATGTCTGAGCCAGGATTTGAATCCAGATTTCACTAACTCTACTGCATGGTGGTCTTACGCGTTAAGATACCACTTCCCTTCTAGAACCTCTATATTCCTCTAAACTAGGTGGCAGGCAGAGTAAAACAATGAAGTGTTTCTACCCTGCCCTCCTCTCTCCTTAGCCTAGGGTCTGAGGCTGATGGGGGAATCTTGTGTTGTCTGAGCCCAAGGAGAGGGAGATGATCAAGCAGTCTGACAGCCAGGCTTGAAGGGAACCCAGGAGTGGGATACAAAACAAGTGCATACAATGAGATTGGAAAACTGCTCAATTTTCTACATTGCAATTGTGAAGGATGAGGCTGGGCGAGGCAGAGGGGAGTCATAAAAGGGCTGGAACTTGCTCTGGGCCTTAAAGGAAGGGAAGGGTTTTCAGGCAAGAGAGAGGGATCACATCCCTGGTGGAGGGTACTGGAATGAGCAGAGTCTGGGGCTAGAGGAGGGGGCAGGCCAGGGGAGGGTAGAGAGTGGTAGAGGCTGTCAGCCTGGGTACGGTGAATAGGGCTTGATACCAAAGGTCTTCAAAGGCAGACGGTGGAATCTGATAATAGGGAGCTATGGTAGGTTCTCCTGTAGTATTCTGTTGGGGTGGGAAATAGAGCTAAGAGAGGGAGGGAATCCTATACAAGGGGAGGGAATCAATACAAAGTTTATAGGCTAAATAGAACGATTTCTGAAAGCATTTTCCAAAATTGGATTTTATGTGGAAGTCTCATATGCTTTATTAGCTTTCAGTCTTAGCAACAAGGGAGCCTGTTCCATCTTCTCTTCAAGAGCCCAATACCTAGGACAAAGCTTCCTGCCACATCTTAGGAGACCTAAGAGCCCTAACCTGGGGTCTTTCTGTCCTATCTGGGGGAATTTTCAAGCCCTGTGAGGATGAGGAAAGGCAGTCTGGCCTCAGAAAAGGGCATCTTAGCTGAGACTTTGTGGGAACCCAAGTTTTCCTCCAGCCTCAATCTGACCATCCAAGAGAAGGAGCTTAGGAGCAGAAGCAAGAAGAACTACAGTTCTGCAGCCCATGGAACGAAAACCACAATCACAGAAAGATAGACAAAATGAAAAGGCAGAGGACTATGTCCCAGTTGAAGGAACAAGATAAAGCACCAGAAAAACAACTAAATGTAGTGGAGATAGGCAACCTTCCAGAAAAAAGAATTCAGAATAATGATAGTGAAGATGACCCAGGACCTCAGAAAAAGAATGGAGGATCGAGAAGATGCAAGAAATGTTTAACAAAGACCTAGAAGAATTAAAGAACAAACAGAGATGAACAGTACAATAACTGAAATGAAAAATACACTAGAAGGAATCAATAGCAGAATAACTGAGGCAGAAGAACGGATAAATGACCTGGAAGACAGAATGGTGGAATTCACTGCCGTGGGACAGAATAAAGAAAAAAGAATGAAAAGAAATGAAGACAGCCTAAGAGACCTCTGGGACAACATTAAATGCACCAACATTCGTATTATAGGGCTCCCAGAAGGAGAAGAGAGAGAGAAAGGACCTGCGAAAAAATTTGAAGACATTATGGTCGAAAACTTCCCTAACATAGGAAAGGAAATAGCCACCCAAGTCCAGAAAGCGCAGAGAGTCCCAGGCAGGATAAACCCAAGGAGAAACACACCAAGACACATAGTAATCAAACTGACAAAAATTAAAGACAAAGAAAAATTATTAAGAGAAGGAGCTGAGGGTGCTTGCTGCTTCCCGGTCTAGGAGAGGGTTAATGCTTACCTCCCCATCTAGCTCTTGCCTCCAAACACCAGTGAGACTCTGTTCTGGAGCCAGACACGCCTTTTTGTTTTCCTCTTTGGGGGTCCAGGAAGCACAGCCATGAGCATTGGTCCTGATCTCAATTCCTGGGAAAGTGCCCCCAGATACTACCCAAGTGCTGAGCCTGCTTCACTCTCACCTCCACCCTGAGGGGCTGAGAGTGGGCAAGGTCAGCCATGGTCAGAAGAAGACCATCATTCAAGGGCTTGGGCCTCTGTTTACTAATCTGTAAAACTTCACTAACCCCCGCCCTACCCACCCCTCCCAGGGTAGCTATTAGGAGGATGTGTTTAGAAGTAAGTGCTCTTAAAACTACTCTGGGCACCCTCTTCCTTGTTACCACCATTTTCAAATCTAGTTCTAAACAGTTCATTCATTTTGGGGAACAAGTCATCTCTACCAAAGAGATGTGAGTCTTCTAAACCATCCCAAAGTTCAAGACCCTGTGTCAGGATTCTGGATGAAAATGCAGATTCCTGGGGCCCTGCCCCAGACACATGTGGTCAGAATCTCCTCCAAGGCAGGGAGATATGTGTTTAATTCAGGCCCCAAGAGATTTGAGTATACAATCAAGTGGAAGAACTACTGTTTTACAGTTGGGCAAACAAGGCCTGTCTGAGACCAGGAAGAGAAACAAGGGAGATAACAACTCTCCAGAGGCTGGTGTGGGAGGACTGGCCGAGAGTCACTGGGAGGGAGGAGTGGGAAGGGCCTTGGCCTTCATCTGGCCCAATCCCAGTTTCACCGATAATGAAATTGGGGCCCAGAGAGTGCAATGAGTCTAGGTCACCGAGAACATTCATGAAGACAGGCCTGTAGTCTCCTGGCTCTTGAAGCCCTCACCACACCTCCTACGTATGTTGTGTGTTTTGCTCCTACCTGGCAGGTCATGCCCCTCTCCGAGCCCTAGGTTCCATGTCTAGTCAGAGGCTTGAACCAAGTTGTCTTTTTCAAACTCCGTTTCTTAGTGCCCCTGCTCCCTAGCCTTTTCATATCCAGAGATAAAATGTGTAATTTTCACTGCAGAACAAATAGAACTGTGCCTTTTTTCACAAGGAAAAAAGCCTCTTGCAGTCCTTTAAGTGCCTGTAAGGACCTTGGGCTCAGGAGTCCTTTGTACCAGGCCCTTTTAACCCAGGGCAGCCAGGTGAGCTCTTTCTACTGAGACTGTGGCTCTGAGGGGTCTGACTCACTCCCCATCTTCCAGGGCTTTCCAGTGCTTTCCCTTGGTAGCCTCAGCCAGCAGAGCCAAGGGAGCCAGCGTTCTTGACACAGATGGCACTCAGTCTACATACCTCCATGACCAAGCTGGCAGGCAGCCCCAGAAAGGGACAGAGAAACACACAGCTGCACCAGAGTGTGATGAAACCCACCTTTTCCAGCACCCATCCCCCTCCCTTTTATTTCATGGCACTGATGAGAGACAACCGTTTTAACAAACATGATTTTTTTTATTAGAAAAGTAAAAAATATTGCATAGGTCTTAATACTTGAACATCAAGTGTATTCATGAACAGCGAGTATCTTCATGTAAACAGTTCTAGATGGAAGACCCAGATGGTACTCCTCTGGGGGAGGGGTTCCAGCCCCCACCCCAGTCAGCCCCATCCCCTCACAGTTCAACCCTTCACTACACATCCGGGGATGGGCCACACGCAGCTCCCAGGTGTATTTTTTCTTCAAGTGTCAAAGATCCCCAAGTGATCCCAACACCCACCCCTTCCTCCTCTTACATTCATGCGTCTGTAAGATAGCTGCCTAGAACAGGTCAGTAGTGAAGCTCCAATCAAAAAAAAAAAAGATACAAAAACAACAAAGAACAAACATTTGGTCCCTTCAGACCATGAGATACACAAACCACCTCGATGACCTCCCCCCCCACCAGAGCCGGCTACCGTGAGCACACATCCCTTGCAGATGCCAGTGCAGCCCAGCTGCTCTCATGGCTCTGTCACACCACTGTTGTCTTAACTGTCAGTAACAATAAAAATAATAAGGTACATGCTACATACACATCCAGCCAGAAGCCTGGTTGGCCCCTAAGCCTTTGTTTCATGCTACAGTACTGAGGGGCGGCGTGTGAGCCCAAGTGGGAGCCACCTGTCCACACCTCAGCTTCCTAGGGAAACACTGTGTTCCCCTCACCTTGACCTTCCTCCCCGCAGGTGGCTGTTGTCAGTTTTCTAACGACAGGCAGCAGTCCCTCAGCTTCTGCCTGCCAATGTGCACCCCAGAAGTTCAACTGTCTCTGTCATGGGGTCAGTATCGTCCCCCCAGGCCCAAGTTCAACACTCCTCAATGAGCAGCTGCTCTGAGCTGTACAGCTTCTTCTTGATTACTCGGAAGCCCGTGCTCAGCGTCAGGGACTGGCTGAAGCCAGGGACGAAGGGAGAGTTGGCGGAGCTAAACAACCCCTGGATCTTGGGCCAGAGGCGTGAGTCCAGGCGCAGCACAAGGGTCAGCTGGAAGGTGGGCACAAGGCTGGGGTCGAGAGCCAGTTGACCTACGCTGTGGCAGCTCTTGCCCTGCTCTACGCAGATGTCTAGCAGCGCCCCCCGCAGGCCGCACGGCTCGCTGTAGGCCAGGCGCAGTAGTTCTTTGCCCACCTGGCTCACCAGCTGGCCGGGCATCAGCAGGCGCGCAGGGCGCCGCGAGCCCAGCCGTGCCTGGGCCAGGCTCTCCTGCAGCAGCTGCATCAGGTTGGCACACAGGTGCTCATCCTCGGGATCGCTAAGCAGCTCGAAGTCGGGCAGGGACACCCCATCCAGGTATGAAGAGTCTGCAAGGGAAAGCACGCAGGGGAGGGAGTTAGAGCAGCTCTGAACGGGGAGGTGATGTTTTGCTAAGAAAGCAGCACTCCTTCCCACTCTGTGCCTCAGTTTCCGCCCCACTCTCGCACCGTATACTTCAATGCCCCTCCTCTGCCCGCCTCCTTCCACAATCCGGATTCTGATGGGATAGGAAGCCAAAGTGGCTTTTGACTCCTTCCAGTGCGGTGCTTTCTCACCTCCCCGGCCCCTCTATTCGCGTCCGGCTCCCGCCCACGGCTTACCTTCCTCCGGCCCAAAGCCACTGTTGCTGCTGTCCAGGGACTCGCAGTCCGAGCTCTCCAGGCTCGCGCAGCGGCCGAGTACCTCTTCTCGGGCCGCCGACCCCCAGGCTGAGCGTGGCGGCTGATCTGGGGTGGGAGCTCGGGACAAGGACGAGGACGAAGAGGACGACGAGAAGCGATCCCAAAGGCTAGGCATGGTGAGGACGGACGCCAGGACGTTTGCAGATGAGCTCAGGGTCCTGGAGCGCAGAAGACGCTGTAAGACAAGAGCGGCGCGGGCCCGGCGTCAGTCTGGGGGCTGCTCCGGACTGAGAGCGCTAGGACCCCCACGGCTGAGGCCTCTCCGCGCAGCGATCAGCACACACAGAAGGGATACTCACCAGCTATTGCGGTCAGCTAGAACTGGGACAAGTGCGTACTGCCGCTTGAATGAGTGCGCGAACTGGTGCCAACCCCCGAGCTCTGCCTGGACCTGTCCCTTCTCCCACCCGAACCTCCCCCTCGGCCTGCCGCGGTCCCTAGTACCAGCGCAGAGAGACCTATAAGGACTAGCGGGGAGAGGCCACACCCCTTCCGCGCCGCGGCCCAATCCAGACCCGGGAGTGTGGCCCACCTCGACCAATGGGCTCTGGGCGCACGTTCGCAACGTTCTCTCCTGCCCGGTGACAGCCGCCTGGCCCCGCCCCCCTTGGGCCCCAGAAAGAACCCGGCCAAACCCGCGAGCCGCGGCCACGCCCCCTTTCTGGAAAGGGATCCGCGGCGGCTGCAGCTGCCAAGGTCCCCGAGGGCGCTCGCGGCAGGGGAGGATCTAGGAAAGACTTGTTTATTATAGGGTCGTATTGCTGGGGGAGGGGATAGACCGCGGCCTCGCGGGGGAAGAGGCAGGGGAACTTGAAGGGGGCAACAAGCAGGGAAGACGTTTGCCCCCAGCGTCTGTGAGCCTGCGAGCTCTGGGCACAATTGGGCGCACAAGTGGAGGCCAGTGGGACGGCGGCGCAGGGAGCAGACGTTAATCCACCGGCCCTCGCGCACGTACCCCACGCTAACCCTTCCTTACGAAGGGTCGGGTTATGGGGGTGGGGTCCAAAGACTGGGCAGCTCCGGGCACCGTGCTCCCTCTTCCCGACGGCCCCACCTGCCCGCCCGCTTGTTACTCTACAGCCCCAGGGGATGGATTAATTGGGGTGGGGGGGGTCCGCTCCCAGCCTCCAGCTGCCTCCAAGGCGGGGGTTTGGGAAACGTGGTTAAAAGAGTATTGATGGGCCCCGGTTCCTAGCGCTTGATTCTGGAGCTGGGAGCTGGGACCCATATCAGAGGGACACACTGACCCACCCGCCGGCCCTAAGGAAGGACAGAGGTGCGGCTGTGTCTCCCCCTCCCGCTGCGGCCGTGCCTCCCCCGCCCGCTGCGGCCGAGAGGCCCCGGGCGTCCGCCGGGTCCTAGCGCCCGTCTCCGCCAAAACGCTTTGTGTAAAAGAGCCGGAGAGTTGCATCAGGACCGAAGACCTATATCTCCGGAAAAGCCCCGGAGTGAAATCGCTATCCCCCGTTTCGTCATTCAGGAGGGGCCACATAAAATGTGACCCGACGGCGGTGCTCGAAGACTGACAGAGATTTCTGACGGTGGGAAGGGGTTCGGACGGATTCGACCTTTATTTATCTAAAGATAGATCAATCTGGGTCACAGGATCCTGATGGAAGAGAGAACCAAACTTGCATCAGACGCTCCCATCTCTGGGTGGGCCGGAGCCTAACCAGATCAGACTGACGGGCGTCGCCTCGGGGCAGACTTGCGCGTGACAGAAGACACTTGCCGCCGGAAGAGTCCGGCCGCTGCCATCCACACCCCCTCCCATTAAAAAAAAGAAAAAGGCTGACCCGTGGGCCTTCCGGGCAAACCAAGACTTAGAACTGTAAACGACCAGAATCAAGCCCTGCACCCCATCCCCTTTTTCCAGATGGGAGAACCATCTCTGGAGACAAATTTATGGATAAAAAATAAATTAGACGACTCAGATTAGGAGATATCTTAAAGACTGCTGCAGAATAGAATAGTCTGTTAGTTGCTGGGGCTTTCAAGGCCTGAACACTGGCCCTTTCTTCCTATCCTCCAAGCTCTAGTCACTTGCTGGGGACCTTAAAGACACCAGGTCTTGACAATTAGGTGAAGTGCTTGGAGGACTGAGGGTAGATGACATCCTCTTGAAATCACCCTTTACTGAGGTGGGAAGGAAAGAGTTGGGGTGACCTGTATGGGTGTGTCTTTCTGTCAGGACTGAAGATCAGGGAATTAATCCATCAAGACCATTCACACCTCCCAGGCTGACTTGGGCTGGGGACATCTGAGACAGCAGGATATATATAGACTTAGGGTGTTTTTCTTCTCTCTCCGCCGACCCCGCATGAAAAAAAAATTCAGAAAAATGTGGAACACTAATCTAAGAAAAATAGAGGTTTTTAAATAGAGGTTTCAGAAGCAAAAGAATCCAGTGCCATTTTGGAAAGGTCAGTTCACTAGGAATCATTCATTCATTCAATAAGTAGCCATCACGGAAGCAGTGTGCTAAGCAGCTTTTTTCATTCACTGTCTCATTCTGTTAATAAAACAGCCTTTTATAATGGGGGAGGGCTATGTTAATGGGCACTGGGTAATTTTGTTTCTTTTCAAAAGAAATCCATTAATGTTGTTGTCTCATCATTTTCAAAAAAGGACAGGCAGTCTTAACCCTGGAGGTTTTTCCCAGAGGAGAGAGTGGGCTATAGGGTAAACAACCACCTGCTAGGAGGCCTGGCTGCAGGGGGATGAGGGTAGAGGACGAAATGGCTTCCCCACTGAAACTCTTCACCCCTATGAAGGAGAGGGGCAAAGCCCTGCACCATTGTCTGTCAGGAGAACCTTTGGATCTAGAAGGGGAGTTTCCTATCTGTTAGCCCCTCCGGGGAGCTAGGGTGGAGGGTCTTCGTTCATCCTGTGAGGTGAAGGACAGGATCCCTCCCACATGGCTGGGGCTGGAAAGACATGGTTACCATCTCACACACCTCTCTCTGCATTGAAGATGGGATGGGGGGGTCCCAAAAGTGGTACTTGCAAGGAGGGGGCAGCTCCATCTCCTAGCCTCTGAGCCAGGCCTCTTCAAATCCTTCAAAGATCCTATGAACCCTGCATTTGCTTCTCTCCCCCTCAGGCTTAGGCTGGCTGCAGGTCAGGCTTGCCTGGACATGCTCCCGCCAGCAGCCTTGGAGACCCAGCTGTGGCATCCCTTCCCGCAGGAAGCCTTCCCCAGTGCCCAACCCAATACACCATCCCTTAGGTGCCCCTCCTCAGGTCATCCTCACACCCCACGCACATCTCTGTTAATAACTGTTTCCCCTTTAGTCTTCTCACCAGACTATGAGCTTCCTGAGGGTGGAGTTCTACTCTTCTTCTTTTTTTTTTTTTTTTAATTTATTTATTTTTGGCTGCCTTGGGTCTTCGTTGCTGCACGCGGGCTTTCTCTAGTTGTGGCGAGCAGGCAGCTACTCTTTGTGGTGCGCTTCTCATTGCAGTGGCTTCTCTTGTTGTGGAGCACGGGCTCTAGGTGCACGGGCTTCATTAGTTGTGACACGTGGGCATGTGGGCTCAGTTGTTGTGGCTCACAGGCTCTAGAGTACAGGCTCAGTAGTTGTGGTGCACAGGCTTAGTTGCTCCGCGGCATGTGGGATCTTCCTGGACCAGGGCTCGAACCTGTGTCCCTGCATTGGCAGGCAGATTCTTAACCACTGCGCCAGCAGGGAAGTCCAGTTCTACTCTTCTTAACTTCCAGTGGCTAGCACATAGTAGAGTCTCAGTGAATATTCCTTGGATGAATAAATGAATGAATGGATAAAGCAAGAAGGTGGATTTTCCCAGAACTGCAGACCTACATCTGGATTCTCAGGATCTGGGTGGCCTTTGGGGTGAACCTTCAGAAGAACTCCATGCTACCTTTCTACTCCCTTTCTCACAAGTGCTGCCAAGAGTGTTGGATGTATCTGAATATTTCCCTTCTTCCTCAGCTCAGGTCAGGAAGTGGGCTTCTAAGGCAACCTAATTCTTCCAGTTTGGGTATAGTCGGCAACCCCAGCAAGCTGGGGATAGAGGTTCATTGTGCAGAGGGCTGACTTGTGGGAAATCTTTTAAAGCAATTAGTACTTTCCCTTCAAGTGCCTTAAAATACTCAAAAATTTTTTTTATTGAGATGAAATTCACATGTAAAATTAAACTTTTTAAAGTGAACAAGTCAGTGGCATTTAGTACGTCCACAGTGTTGTACAACCACCACCTCTATCTATT
Organism: Mesoplodon bidens; assembly: GCF_964165515.1. Classification (NCBI taxonomy): domain Eukaryota; kingdom Metazoa; phylum Chordata; class Mammalia; order Artiodactyla; family Ziphiidae; genus Mesoplodon; species Mesoplodon bidens. The sequence continues at coordinate 169,871,833 of NC_138176.1, forward strand.
CCAAAACATCTTTATCATCCCAAAGGAGACCCTGAACTCACCAAGCAGTCACTCTCCTCAAAATACTTTTTTTTTGGGGATTCAAAATACTTTTGAAGTTTATATTCCCTTGTTGGTGGGAGTAGGGATGCCCCTTTGCACAACTCCAGAGGGCACCATTACCATTCGAGTCTGTGCATTTACATGTGTCTTCTGGGGAAAGCACTCCTAACATAGACACAATGTGCAACATGGAATCTGTATCAAGACGACCCTGATGGGGAGATGGCTGAACTCCCAGCAGGAGTGGGCTAGTGTCATGTCCCCAGTGACTCAGGCCTGTGGAGTTGGTAACCAGGCCCCATGTCCCAGCCTCTGTGGCCAGAGCCAAGCCTGTGCAGAAGCTCTGCCTCTTCCCAGGCTCTGCTCTCTTCCCGTAGGACCCACAGCAGCCTGCAATTTCAAGTCAGTGAGCACACACTCCAGGCCACCTGCCCCTCCCTGTTCTGGCGGTTTCTGTCCTGTGCACCGGTTCCCAGGACCTCAGTCTGGCAAGTTGCCCCAGTCGGGTTTGGGAAGTTAAGCCAGATCTTGGGGTGGGGGGGTGTTTCTGGGAACCCCAGAATTCAGGATGGGAACCCCTGAAGGCCAGCCAGCATGCCTGCGCGGCTCTGCTTGGGGTGCCTCCACAGCCCTTTGGAAACATGTCATTGAGGAGAGTGGAGGGGGCAGGAGCCACGCGGGTGGTGGGGAGAGGGTGGAGTGGTGGTGGCACGTGGGGACAATGAAGCCAGCAAAAGTGTTCCCAGGACTCCTGTGGCTTTTTTACTTGAAAAACAACAAACAACTTGGTCAGAATAGCAAGATTATAAGTGCACCTGGTTTACTAGGAAGGCTGTGAAAAGCTGTTGACAGCTGAGGGCTTTAGCAGGATTTTGACTGTGTTATTGGAGGGAGAATTAAAAATTCAGTGGGGAATCTTTTTGCAAGTGAAGCTACTTTTTGAAATGGATATACTAACAATACATTGTATTGTGCAGCCTTTCAAAGAAGCTTTTGAGTTATATTATCTACTTACACCCGAAGGAATGAATATAATACCATTCTACAGAAAAGCAAATTGAGGTCCACAGTGAGTGTCCTGTAATCCTACCATCAACTAGCGGCTTTCTAGCCTGATAGATAATTAGAATCTTCTGTGGAGCTTGAAACCCACCTCCCCAGTCCCCATTCTGATTTGGTAGGTCTGGATGTGTCCCTTTTGTACAAAGCTCTCTGGGCGGTCCTGACGCTTATCTTTAGTTGGGATGTCTGCAGACTGACCTGTCAGGAAGAAAGGTAGGCCTTGGAAGGAACGCTGGCTTGGCTTCCCAGCCTCTCTGTGGGTTGGGGGTGGGTTCGGGGCAGGTGAGATGGCACACAGCTGTGGAGACTAGGCTCACATGTGGTAATGGTGCGCTCACAGCCAGCCAGTTCTAATGGGCTCCTAGGTTTCACAAGAAGTCATTTCCCCTGGGAACAGGGCAAAGGGCAGAAGGAACCCCACCAAGGGCTGGCTTGTTAAACCACCATGACAAAGGTGGAGCTAGGAGGGTAGCCTGAGTATCCTGCCGGAGCTCAGGTTACCCCTGCAGTGGTGAAAGGCACGACGGCCTGCCAGACCTCCACTGCTCCCCCACCTCATCTCCCCACCCCGCAGCCAGAGTTGTCCTAGAGATCCAGATTCCAGGGCACTGTCTCTCTTTTCTCACTAACACACTGGACTGCCTCTCAGGAAGGAATCCCATCTGCGGGGTCAACGTTTGGCCAGCTTCTCAGAATCCCTCTTCCATCCTAGCTTCTGAACTCTTATGAGGGAAGAAAACAGTGAAGTGGAGGGAGGCTGAGGTGACACCCCTCTCCAGTTAGTACCCAAAGCCTAGGCTAACTGGCTTTCCGAGGCAAACCCAGGCCCTGTGAGGGGACAGGAGTCAGCTGACCTGAGTTCAGGCTGTTTGGCTGCTAAAGATGAATAGGGTTCTGAGCTGTGGCCTGAAGCAGCACCTAGGAAGTGTAATGTGTCTTTGAAATCCAGTATTTTCATTACAAATTATTATTTTATTTTATTATTTTTATTACAAATAATGCAATCTTGCATTCTATTTTATCCGTGTATGGGAATTTGTGTTAATTTCGGTGGCAAACTTTAAAATGATTTAATACTTCAATTACTTGATCTTCCCTGCCCCCCAAAAAACCCCTTTTAACAAAAAAGATACACTGCGTTTATCCTGTGGCTTCAGACACTGTTGGGATTTTCATACCCCAGTTTTGAAAACCCAGAACTAGAGAATCTCAAGGGCCTATTCAACCTCCACAAAGATCATAACAAAGAAAAAAAGATTTAAGTTCTATGGAGCTCCTTTTCTAAAACTCCCGGGGTGGAGGGTGGCCCATAGGGTGGTGGACCATCTGGAGGAGGCCTGCCAGAGAAGGTAGAAACAGACGTCCCAGTTCCAGCCCTTTCAGTGTTCTTGCTTTTTGAGGGTTTCCAATTGCCATATATCAAAGGGGGGGAGGCAGGGTCAGGATGAGCTTTGTTCATCAAGGTTGGGGGTGGGGCGGGGGTGGGGGGATGATAAGGATGATCAGAAGCTGCTACAGTGGGGACAGCCTGAATCCAGGCTTACATTTGCGTAGCGTAGATGAGACAGGCCTCATCAGTGCCATTTTACAGGTAAGAAAACAGGTTGGGATAGGTGCAAGGACTTGCCTAAGGTCACATAGCCAGTCAGCAGGCTGGAGCCGTGACTCTAGATCTAGGCTGATTTCCTTGATTCCAAGTCCCTGACACTTAGTTGAGAGCCAAAGGGACTGTATGGCTGGGAAGGGGGGCAGTACACGTTGGGGAGCGGTGGTGTAGAACAGGTGGAGTGAACACCTGGAGTCGATATGGAGCTATGGACAGAAAACTTTCTCTGCTGGTTAGGCTCTTTATTTTATCTGATGAGGCTCTTCCTCCCCCTGCAGAATTCAGCAGGGCCCAGCAGTGCTGACTCAATGGCAAAGCTCACTGTCGCCATGGGGTCCCCTTCAGCTAGACAACCGCAAGCCCAGAAGTGACACTGATTCTGTCACATCCTCCCTCCAGGTATCCTCCCTGAGAGCTCAGGAGGGCCCATGTGGGAAGTGGTGAGCCAAAAGAGGAGCCTCTCCCCGCCCCCAGCTGTAACGTTTGTAACCCACAAAGGACAGACTTTGGCGTAGGAATCCAGAAGCTACGGCTGAATCTTTTTGTATTTAAAAATCACACGCAGAGAAACACAAAAAAATCTAGATTTCTAGATTCTGCTCTGGGAAGAGGAGCACACAGGAGCTGAATTGACTTCCCCGCTGTGGCTGGTCTGCAGTGGGGCCAGCCGGGATGGGGGAAGGGAAGACCCCCTGCTCCCTCTCCTCTCCCCTCCCGCCCCCCACCCTCGGCCGAGGTGCGCCTTCAGGGGAGCAGGGCAGGGGAGGTGACAGATGCTGAGCAGCCGACTGGGGAGGGGGGCGTCTGTCTCCACGGACCCCCTGGTGTGTGTTGGGACGAGCGGGGACGTGACTTGGAGAACGTGCGTCTTGGGGACGAGGTGGGGGGAAGGAGGGAAAGTGAGACAGGGGAGAAGGGCGGGGCTAGCGTTGACCCCGCCCACTCCTGGGAGGAAGGAGATTCCTCCCACCGTCCGAGAGGAAAGCCGCCAGGCTGCAGAGATGCTGAGCTCAGCGCTTTGGTCTTGGGCTGCTGGGTGGGGGGCAGGGCGAGCGGCCGGCGCCTTCCTGGGGAGGGCAGAAGAGCGGGGAGAAGGGGAGGGAGGAGAGGCTGAGGAGGCCCTCACAACCCTGAGGCAGTAACTCTCCTCGGGCCGGGTCCGCTAACAAAGCCGTCTCTGTTGGGGTGGGGGAGGCCTCCTGGGTGCACGCAGAACCTTATGGGGGTGGGCGGGGGAGTGTCTGTGAGTCACCACCCTACACCCTGACTTAGGCCCGAGAACCCACGTCAGAGAGGCAGAGCCCTTGTGCCCTCTGACCCCAGGATTTGTTTGGTGGAGGGAGTGCAGGGAGCAGTGCCTGCTCCTATAGGGCTGCAGGTCAGAACTGCCCGGGCAGCCTCCGGGGACTTTTATTTAAGGCAGCCTTATAAAAAAGCAGGGAAGATCAGCTTGGGAGGGGAAGGAAGAAAACCCTTTGGACCTACTTGGCACAAATGGTTACCCAGGCTAAATGGGTGGGTGGCTATTTTTGAGCTGACCTACATACCTATTTGCCTCTTTATCTTTTTATTATCACACATGGTTATTATGGGAGCTTTTCTTTAGCACTCCGTGCAGCTGCTGCATTTGCTGAGGGCTGCACAATGAGGCGTGTTGCCTCATTCTCCCAGCAAGTTTTAAGAGTCTCTGGCCCAGGGAAGAAGGACATCAATAGGCCTGCAGAAGCTTCACCAAGTTCTTTCCCCAAGGAACAGGATCTGAACCTGGATGCACCACGTCCAGAGCTTGTTAGCCTTGGAGGCCAGGAATGATATTCAGATTTGGCAACAGTGTCCCTGGGTTTTGCCCAGGCCGGCCTAAATGTGCCTCATTGCTTGCCAAAGTTGACCTGTGGTCCTGCAGCCCCATACTATGGCAGGTGGGGCGTCCCTTCACAGATGGAGAAACTGAGGCAGAGATGAATTGTGGACAGAACTGGTTTGGGATTTCCTGCTTTGATTGTGGAAGTAACTCTGTTATCTTAAATAGAAACAAGGAGAGCCTGGAACTTTCTATTTTACTTTTGTTCAGCTTCACTAAGGCCTCCCTCTCTAACCTTTTAATAGCTCCCCACTGCCTTTAGAGCAAGTCTGGCTCCTTACCTTGGCCTCACAAACCCCCAGGGCTGGCCCTTGACTATCTCTAGCTGCACCTCCCTCCCAAAGCCAGGAGGGGGAAATCACAGATGGTTCTAATTACCTCTGAAACGCTCTTAAATTTTCCATAAAGTACAGTATGCCTGGCTTTGTGATACAACTTTGCACAGTAATATGTATGTAGCTGTGCAAAATATATACAGCCATGTACAGTGGATCACAAAGAGAACATCGACGAAGTGTAAGCATATAATTTACAGTATTTTTAATCACTCTAAAGAGAAACAGACACAGAGATGTGGAAGTGAGACTGGCAGAGGCGACAGCAGGTTTCTGTCCCCTCCCATCTGGCGCCCTCTCTAGGGCATGAAATCCTTGGCCCCTGGGAAGGAGAATGGGGGCTGCTTGCCCTCCTTAAAATGCTCTTTTTGGCTTGGATTTTTCTTTCCAGGCTGGTATAATTGACTTCGTCCAGGTGCCCTGTGCCCCGTGGGATGCTTTTCCTCTGTGGCCTCAAGTGTCTTCCCTTCCAGCTTGCTCCCATCTTCACACAGATTACTTTTCCCAGATGCCCTTCTAGCTCCTTCTGACTCACACTCCAAGCTTGTCTCACCTCAGGGCCCTCCAGGAGCCCCTTTTGAGCACACTTGGGAAGCTCCATGTTCCGTGGCCGGGGAGTGCAGGGCCAGGGAGTCCAGTCCAGAACTGCTTGCCTTTGAAGCCAGTGCTCAGTTCAGTTCCCAGAGCTGTGGATGAGTCGCTCTCTTCTCACTTGAGGTATATTGAAATTATCCTATCCTGGGTCTGATGCTCCATCAGTTTGTAAACTCCTTCAGAGGTCACCTATTTTAAATCTTTGAACACTCACCACCATAACTACCCCCAACACACACACCCCCCTAACCTCTATATGTTAGATACATATGGTATATGCTCAACAAGTATTTGGCCCGGAATCGAATGGAAGTAGAGCTTGCCTGTGACTCAAGGTCAATGTGATGTCAGTGAGAAGTCTCCCTTGACCCTTACCAGGCAGTGGGGAACTCTACTTGCCCTGAACTCTGATAGCATGTATTATTGTCACAGAAAGTTAAAACTGAAAGAGGTATTTCCCTTCTTGTCAGATGAGAAGATTAAAGGGGAAGTGGCCTGGAATGGGAACCAGATCCCATGGTCTGCTGGCTTCCCTGGCCCTCTCTCTTGGTGGCCCCATCCCTTCTCTGTTGTTTCCTTTCAAAGCACTCATCCCATATGTAATTATCCATGTATTTATCTGTGTGGATGTACAATGCCTGTCTTTCCCACTAAACTGTAAGCTTGCCAAGGTCTGTATTTGTTTCATCCCGGAGCTCCAGTGCCCTGCACAAAGCCAGGTCCCCAGAGTTCCCAACACATATATAGGAAAAAGAAAATGAGTGTCCATGTGGCCTGAGAACCTCCTTCTACTTCCCCAGGGCAGCACTGAGATTGGCTCAAAAACTGCGGAGTTGACAGGCTTAGTGCTCCTTGTCAGGACCTCCAAGGCAAACACCCTGTCCTGAGCTTAAGACCTAGGAGGGGAGATAAGACACCTTGTGAATAATCCTAACGCAAGGAAAACAGCTGAGCTGGGAATGATAGTCAGACTTGGTGTTACAATCAAGCAGTGGTGTGGAAGGCAGATCAGAGATTTGAGACCTGAGGCCGGGAACCAGTTAGACAGTGATGGAAAAAAACTGAAAAAAAAAAACAAAAACAAAAAAACCACCTTGAGTGTCTGTGGCAGGATAACAGTTAAATAAACTATAGTACATCCAAATCATGGAGTATTATGTGGGTGTTAAAAAGAGTGAGGTCAGTTTTGGAAAAATACCCGATACGTTGTTAGGCAAAAAGAACAAGCTGCAGAACAATTTGTAACCTCTAATCTCATTTTGAAGGAAAAACAGAGGACATTCCCCTGCAGACACACACTTACATGTGCAGAGAAAACATCTAGAAGGATACTGGAAAAACTGCCCCCAGAGGTTATCTCTGAGGGATGGAGGGGTGGGAGAGGCTTTTAGTTTTTCACTTTATACCTTTTTTTTCTTTTCAGGTTAAAAAGTAAGGTTACCTTTATTTTGCTTTGTAGAAACACTGGAAATAGGATTTTTAAAAAAATAAATTTTATTTATTTATTATTTTTTGCCTGTGTTGGGTCTTCGTTGCTGTGCATGCGCTTTCTCTAATTGTGGCGAGTGGGGGCTACTCTTCGTTGTGGTGCGCGGGCTTCTCATTGCGGTGGCTTCTCTTACTGTGGAGCACGGGCTCTAGGCATGCGGGCTTCAGTAGTTGCAGCGCTCGAGCTCTGTAGTGGTGGCTCGCGGGCTCCAGAGTATAGGCTCAGTAGTTGTGGCACATGGGCTTAGTTGCTCCGCAACATGTGGGATCTTTCCAGACCAGGGCTCGAACCCGTGTCCCCTGCATTGGCAGGCGTATTCTCAACCACTGCGCCACCAGGGAAGCCCTGGAAATTGGATTTTTACCATGAGCTCATATTACTTTCACAAGAGGTTTTTGTTTTTTGGCTATTGCAGGATTGCGGATGGGGTTGGGGGTTGGATAAAGAGGTGGGGTGGGGCTGCAGCAGTTGAGACCCAGTGAGAAGTACTGCAGCTCCTGGACAGATGGGGGAAGGGTCTGGGAAGGCTCTGTGGTTCCAAATGGGGAGAAGTGAGGATGGCTGTGGAAATGGAACGTGGGAAGCACAGGGCAGTGTAGGGGAGGCTCATTCAAGATGACTGACCTCCACAGTGCCTGTGACCCTGGGTAGGGGACAAGGAGCCCAAGACCAGGAAACCTTAACTTTTGGGAACAACGGCAAGGAAAGGAAGGCGGTCGACCTTTAGGACCCTACGGATTCCTTGGCTGTTTCACCATCCTTCGGGTACAGACCGTTCTGGCTGCAACTTGGAAAAGAACAGAGCAAGGAGGGGCCAAAGCCAAAGGCGGCAGGGGGAGTCTGCCTTTCACAGGGCCCGGCGGTGCCGCCTGGGTCTCTGCCCTCCTCCTGCTTGTTCTTGTGGGCTCACGTCCAGGCTTGGGTGAAAGGCCAGGGCTTCTGGCCCCTTCTGGAGGCGAAGCCCCTGACTAGGATCAGGAGCAAAGGAAACCAGAACAATGCTGTTCATGGAGTGATTGGGAGAGAGGGAGCTGAGTTGGGGCAGGAGAAGTTTCTTGGCTCAGAGAAGCCAATACAAGCCTGGAGAAGGTCAAAGATGAAGAATGTTCTGTGATTTCTAAGACAGCAGCTCATTTATCTCAGAAACACTTGCTCTGAGACTGAGCCCAGTGGTAATGCTGCCACCATGCAAGCTGGTTAAACCCTCCTCAGAGGGACTGTGTTTGGAGTCATCTCTCCAGGTCTCCCTCCAAAAGTTCCTGTGACAGGCAGGAGGGAGACATCTGCCCTGGGCCATGGGGAACTTTCATAGGGGTCTAGTCAGTCAGCACTCCAACATCCTAAAGGAGGTATTCTTTTACAAAGCAGGAAACTGAGGCTGGAGAGGATGGTGCCTTGCCCATGACCACATGGTTAGGAAGTGTTAAAACTGGGATTCGAACCTGGGTGTGCCTACGTCCCACTTATAATTTGGTTGCTTGGAGCTCAGAACACATTTTCCCAACAAAATAATGCTGTAAGTAGTGGTTTGGTTGCCATAATAGCCTAGCTCACCCAGGGTATAGCTGGAATTAATTCTATGTTTCACTGCGGTTGTGGATGAATCAGGCTTCTGCGGACTAGCCTGGAAATGCACAGAAGAGGGAAAATGAATTTCAGGGTGTGCCCGGCTGGGAACTCTTGCCCTTACCATAGCGCCTGATTCAGGGCAAGTAGGGAATGTGGTGGCTCAGGGAGTGCTTGTCCATTTCCTGAGCTCTTCCAGCAAGCCCTGGTGAGTTCTAGCTGTTCACCGGAGGGGGCAGAGCTTTTGGCAGGTTTGGGGTTTCTAAGACAGGGAGTGTTACGTGAGAATGTGCACTGATTTTCAGACTCTGACCATCTTAGGCCTTTCTCTTTCTTCCTTACACTGCCTCTCAGCTTCCTGCAGTCATCTTCCGTCTTCTTCCCCTAGGATGGAGCACTAAAGGCAAGATCTAGGGTTTATTTTCACAACTAAATCTGATGTCTGCCTATGAAGTAGGTGGGTGATAATGACTGCACAGGATTAGGAGTGATGGAGATCAAAGCAGCTGTTGAGAGAAGCAAGGATCCATCAAAGCTTTTAGAGTGACTTCAGGGAGAACAGTCATTCTTTCAACAAACATTTACTGTGGGTGTGCTGGGCACTGTCCTCCTTCCTTTCATGGCACTTCTGTTGCCAAAAGAATCCTGGGAATGACTGACTGTGGGTCTCAAACCCAGAATCTTAGCATTGGAAGAAGTCTTTTTCCAGATGGAAACTGCAGTCATTAATTCAGGAAGGTCTAAATGTCAGGCTAACTACTGAGAATACTTAAAGCCTGAAATTGAGGTCCAGAGGAAGGTCGGAAGTGACTTGCCCAGTATCTCAGTCCAGGGTCCCAGTGCCTGAACTAGTACCTGCCCCTTCTGGCCACACTCATGGCCTTCCTGCCTCAAATATATCCCAGTCAGCTTTTAGGATTCCTCTGGTTTGGAGTCTAGGGCCTAGGGGAAGGCCACAGAGAAGTAGTAGGATACCTTTTTTATGGACAATAACAATGCCTGGGTTCTCCCCTGGAGTGAGAACTAGATTTCCCACTGGTGGGGTTCAGAAGACATAGAAGACTTTTCTCAGTTCTATCAATGAGCCACCTGATCTCTAAATTCCACGTCTTCACAAGCACTGTTACCTTTGCTTGAAGCTCCTTTTCCCAGGCTCCTCTGTCTGGCTAATTCCTAACTTCCCTTTGATTCTCAGTTTGAAGAGCTCTCCCTCGAGGACTTTCCTGGGCCCCCAATGTTCTTAGGTCTCCCTGCTCTGTGCTCACCCACAGCACTCAGGACTCCACCTAGGGATTGTTCTTGCTTATTGAATGCCTTTCTTTCCACTAGACTGTGATCTCTAGGAGGGGTAGACACCATGGCTGCCTTTCCTTTGTTTGTACATTTGTTTTTAGCAATTGTGTGCCCTTTATCAATCATTGCTTACTTAGTACACAGTAGGTCTCAATGTGCAGTTGGGAAAGACTGTGATCCATGGCTACAGGCAAGGCCTTCCGGTGAGTGACTTCTACTCAGGTCATTCAACAACCGTTTATCAAGGGCAAGCACACCCACAGGATACAAAGATGACTTGGAAAAAGAGGCTCACCGTCTAGTAGAGGAATTGATGATCCAGAAGCCAGTTTAAAAACTGAAAAAATCTCTTCTAACCTGAGAGTTCAACCCCCTTCCTGAGTCCCTTTCCCTCTCTTCTGGCCCACTGATTCTTGGCTACTTGGGCTGGGGCCCAGCATCTGCCTCTGAGTTTCAGGACCCTACCCAGGCCCAGAACAATCCAGGACTAGTGTGGGGCTGCACATAGGCTTCTGGTGGCAGGTCCAGGGAGCTGAGGCACAGGGCAGAGAGAGCACTGGGCTCTCCAGTTCCCTCTGGTCAGCTCTACACCACATGCCAGAGCTTTTAGCTGTTTTGGAGAATTCGTTAAGAAATCACCTTACTGTCAAATTCATCTGGAGAGAAACTTTGAAGGTAAAGGCTTACATTCATTTCAAGGGTTTGAAGTGCTGGTCTTTAAATAGTTATCCCTAAAGTGTCAGGAGATCTGGGTCCAAAAACCTTGAATTACTGACCTTGGTTGTTCCTCCCAATTTCCCAGAGCCTCAGTTTTGTCATCTGAAGGAGGTTTTGTCATGAGGAACATGAGATGCTATTACATGACAGTGCCAAGCAAGTCGAAGATGATTCAGGATGAATGGGAAGGTAAGTGCCCACACTCTGGTCACTGGAGGCTCACCCAGTAGGGAGGGCACAATGGAAGTGGCCTCCTGGGGTCCTTCACTGGGCTTTACGCGGTGCAGGTGACCTAAGGCCAAGGCTAGTGAGAGGCAGCACTAGGACCCAGGGGCGGAGTCTGGAGCCGGCTCAGCCGGGTAAGTTCACAGCCAGAACACAATGTTCTCAGTGTACCCACAGGAAACCCTGAAGAGGAGAACTGCACATGGCCTTCTGCTGGGTGTGTTCTGGTCCTAGCCTTTTATTCTTTTTCCTAACCTCAGTCCCCACTTTCACATCCTGTAACCTGCAGAGCTGCCCGCCCCACCCTGGTGGGCTGGTCCCAGGCCCCAGGAGAGCAATCAATGCAGGAAGCCCAAAGCCTGGCTGGCCTTCACCATTTTCAAATAAGACCGTTTGCCTCTAACCTTGGTTTCCTGAATCAGCCCTTTGTGATGGAAACTTTTCACAGTGCGGAAGGCAGACACAGGGGACAAAGCTGAGTTTCTAGCTGAGGCGAGGGTCTTGGCTCATGAGCAGGGAAACAGCTGATGCCTCTGGACCACCTCCTCCCTTCCTCCCTGAAGTCCAGGCCCCACCTGGGATGGGGTGAGGGCCTCCACGGCTGCTGCATAAATCAAAAGGAACTGGGAGCTGCCTGGGGAACCAGGGCCAAGTTTGGAGCAGAACATCCTATGATGTGGTTCCTAGTTTTTATTTCCACGAATGCTATAATGTGTTGTCCCACCGAGCTATTTTTATTGAATGAAAAATTTTTTTTAAAGCAAACCTCTGCAAAACCAACAGCCCTCCGTTACAGGGAAGGACAAGGTGAACTTTTCACTTCCTTCCCCGCAGCCTATCAACTCATCTGCGGTTTGGTGTCACCCACACTTCCATACTATATTCGATCTCAATTTTTGCCTCCTCGTTTTTGAAGCTGCGAGAACAAGGCTCTTAAACCCATGTTGCTCCTGCACGTTGCGTGAGACTTTCAAAAGAGTTTTCTTAGTGAGTTCTCACAACTGACTGCAGAATGGCCAGGTATGGAGGCCAGATGCCAGCCTTGAGGCAGAGACAAGCCCGGAGAGAGTGAACAGTCGGGGAGAGTCTGTGAGCAGCCAGCACCCAGCCGTACTCTGGCTCCCTGTGCTACTGGGGGTTACAAGTAAGGAGCAAAGCTCTTCTTTTATAACACACCACGTATCTGCCTCCTTAATGAGGGGCCTGGCCATTGAAAATAAACCCCAGTGCTTATATTAAGCTCTATTAATAGGGCTCCTTCCACTCTGGCATTTCAGAGTCTTTTCCCAAATATTGGTTTGTAAGAGAGTTTTAGTGTGTCCTCACCCCATGCCTATAAAGAGATTCGACTGGATGCTGCCCATACTTATCCAAGCTCAGGGATTCCTTTCTTGGAGAAGGAGCTTCCCAAAGCTGGCAGTGCTGCTACTCCAGGGAAATCTGCACAAAACTGGCAGCCCCCAAAGACCTGGGTTCTAGTCTTAGTTTTTCCAATTTGCTGTGTGACTCTGTGCAAGTCACTTTCCTACTCAAGGCTTCAATACCCTCATTTATAAAAGTAGAGGATTTGGTTAGACATCATTGCTGTTACAGGTGGAATTGTGTCGCTCCTCAAAATTTACATGTTGAAGTCTTAACTTCAGTACCTTAGAATGTGATCTTATTTGGGGATAGAACTCAATAGAGGTAGTTGAGTTAAAGTGAGGTTCAGTAGGGTGAACCCTAATCTAATATGACTGGTATCTTTATAAAAAGGGGAAATTTGGACACAGACACATGCATGGAGTGATGATGATGTAAAGAGACATTGGGAGAAGATGGTCATCTGCAAGCCAAGGAGAGAGGCCTGGAACAGATCCCTTCCTGCACAGCCTCCAGCAGGAACCAACCACGGTGACATCTTGATCTTGGACCTCTAGACCTCAGAACTGTGAGACTATTAAGTTTCTGTTTAAGCTGCTCAGTCTGTGTACTTTGTTATGGCTGCCCTAGTAGGCTCTTATGGCAGCCCTAGCTCAAATGAATACAGTTGCTAAGGCCCTTCAGCTCTTAGTCTATGGGATTCTTTCCTGCCATTCCTTGGTGGTTTCTTCTGCCCCACATGGCCTTTCTGTTGCCCTCTCCCAGTGAGTAAATGACATCATGTGTGTGAAGTACTTAGCACAATGCCCCACATATAGTTACTCCTCACTATATATTAACCATGATGAGTCCCCAGTGCCTGGGTATGACTTGTACCTACCCGGAGAGCTTCTGTGCCAAAATGAGAGGTGTGGGTGCTGAGCCCAGGCCCTCATGGTCACTCATGCCTTAATTACTGAAGCCTTTCCCATCCCCCTTGGCAGCTTTTAAATTGAAGAGTATTAAATTGGCACCTTCCAGGAGCCTAACTCTTTTTCATGGAAAGTTCATTTTGGCCACAGAGCCAGCAGGACTCAAAAGAGACTGCAGAGGCTCAGAATGGGAGATGGTTTCTCTGCCCTTGGACTCAGTGATCCCCGGGGTCATGAAGAGCTGCAGAACTCTGAGGCTAAGGCCCTGCTTTCCTATTTGCCTAATAAGGATGCCCCTTGGCTGCAGCATAGTGGATAAGGCTTAACTACAGGCGCAGCCAGAGCTTATGCTCCCAGACAACAAGGCGCTGCCCTCCTCCTTGGTCCTCCATCCCCCCTTCTGCTGCTTTTCTAGCTCTCGGAATGAATACTCCACTGTACTGAGAGATGGCATGGGGATGATGTCCTGCTTTCTTCCTGGCTCAATGTCCTGCTTTCTTCCTGGCTCCTAAGTCCATAGGTCTCTGGGGGCCATAGCACCTGGTCCTCCAGCTGCAATCTCAGGCTGGCTGGGAGAGTCTGATTTTCCTTTTCACAATCAGGAGTGCTTTCAAAAAGCACTCTAGCCTTGAGCATTGAAGCAGGATCACAGAATGAGCCTTGAGTCTTCTCTGGGCAGTGAAGCTGGTCCAGGATACAAAGTCCTAGGTTGTCCTCTAGGCATTATGTTGGAGAGCCAAGTTGCCCTGACTTCACAGAAGATTCCAGATTTACTATATTTTGGAGACTCTTCAGAAAGTTACGTGGGTAGAGTCTGACTTCAACAGCCCCTGAACATGACCTTTGGGTTTGCTAAACAGATGAAATGCCCATGCTTGTGTGGTTTATCTTCAAATATATGCCTGGGGATTTCTGAGAACAAGGAGGGGGAGAGAGGGTGTGGGATTTTACTTCAGGCCTTCAGGGCCAGGGAAGGAAGGAGGAGAAACCATTTGGGGGGAAAAACATCTCTCCGCAATGTCCGTATACTTTATATTTGATCCCTTCAAGCTGCCTCTTATCCTGGTTTGGCTCAGAGCCCAGAAGGGAGGCTCCTTCAATAAGTCTGAGCTTAGAACATCTGCCTTTCCCTAAAAATAAGCAAATAAATACAAATCCGTAAATATTTACTTTCCAGCCAGAGCAAAAATACTGTGAACAGTACTGCCTAGTGGTCTGTAAAGATCACCTCTGATGCTATACCAGCCTAAGGGTCTAACCCTTCCAGGTCTTGAGGAGCCTGCTTCCTAAGTTACTTATTGTAAAAGTCAGGATTCTTGGCCTTTTTCTTAGGTGTACCCTGTCCGTGTCAGAGAAATGCTCTTTTGATGGAAAGTAGAGCATGGTGAATGAGGCTTAAAACAATCTGGTTCTTGCTTCCTTCTCCTGAGAGGTCGCACCCCTCCCCGGTTTACATGCTCAGCTCCAGCCACACCAAATGACTTGGAGTTCCATGAATGCGGCCCTGCCTATGCACGTGCTATTCCCTGTACTTGGAATCGTTCTCTGGCTTATTCCCCTCTAACCCCAATTGAGCAGTCATGCTCAGGCCCAGGCTCACCTTCTCTAGGAAAGTTTCCTTGTTATCTCCCCTTCTTTCTCACCTCCAAGACTTCTTGGCTTCCACAGCACCCCATATAGACCAGAGTCATGGAGTTATGGTGCTGTATAGATTCCATATGTCTGTTTACTTGTCTGCTTTTTCATTGGTCCAAGTGGTTTCCAAAACTGGCTGCAGGAGGGTCACATGAGACCCCCAGTCATAGACCTATTGGACCCCAGGAATGAGGCCAGGGAGTATTTTTATTAAGCTTGGTTCTGAGGCACAGCTAGGTTTGGGAACTATTGCTCCATCTTTGTATTTCTATTGCCTACATATTACCAGAGACATAGTAGGCCCTCAAGAAATGTCGGGCTCGGGCTTCCCTGGTGGCGCAGTGGTTGAGAGTCCGCCTGCCGATGCAGGGGACACGGGATCGTGTCCCGGTCCGGGAAGATCCCACATGCCGCGGAGTGGCTGCGCCCGTGAGCCATGGCCGCTAAGCCTTCGCGTCTGGAGCCTGTGCTCCGCAATGGGAGAGGCCACAACAGTGAGAGGCCCGTGTACCACACACACACAAAAAAAAAAAAAAAAAAAAAGAGAGATGTCTGACCCTTCTAATTTCTCTCTGGCAACCTCTTCTTGTTTTCACTTCCTTCCCTTGCTAGCCCTAGACCAACAATTTGCTTACCCCCTTGCCCTGACCGTGTAAGACTGTAACCACCAACTATTCATTTTTTCCATTCCTACTGCCAGGCTGCTAAGAGCTGCTGGTATACTTCCCCAACAACTGGTGCCATTGCAAATTCAGGGACTCAAACTGGAAATGGCCCCTGAATGTGCTTGGCAATCCTCCGACCCTGGTCAGCTCCCTCCCATTCTTCACAGGGACCATTCCCAAGCCCACTGTTCCCGCTTCGTCCTGCCCCTGCCGCAGGCCATGCACCAATTTGCCTCCTCCATCACAGACAACATAGAAGCCATCTGATGGGACTTCCTGCCACCTCACCTACACATTTACCCGCATCAGCACTATCCTTTTGCCCTCCTTCCCTCTAAGGGTAATCACTCCACCTGGGCTCTGGGTCCCATCCCTTCCACTTCCTCAGGGACCTTACACCCTCAGTTATGCCCTCTCTCTTTGACCTTATCCCCAGAACAAATGTCTTGACTATGTGTCCTACTTTAACCATCACCCGCTTTGTCCCCCATTTTTGCCTCTGCTTCCCACTGAACTTCTTAAAGATGTTGCCTAGATTTGGCCCCATATTTTCACCTTCCACTCACCCTCCCAGCCACAGCAGTCTGGCTCTGCCCCCACTGTATCACTAAGGTGGCTGCTCTTGAGACAAGGTCACCAACAATTTCCTTGGTAAAATCCGAAGGCCTTCTCCACCCCTGTCAGTTCATTGCTTGGCTATACCAGATACTGGTATTTGCAGCAGGCTCCTTCTTTTTTTTTTTTAAATAAATTAATTTATTTATTCACTTGTTTAGTTAGTTATTTATGGCTGCATCACGTCCTCGTTGCTGCACGCGGGCCTTCTCCAGTTGCCGCGAGTGGGGGCCACTCCTCACTGTGGTGCATAGGCCGCTCATTGCAGTGGCCTCTCCTGTTGTGGAGCACAGGCTCTAGGTGCGCGGGCTTCAGTAGTTGTGGCTCGCGGGCTCCAGAGCGCAGGCTCAGTAGTTGTGGCACACAGGCTTAGTTGCTCCGCGTCATGTGGGATCTTCCCGGACCAGGGCTTGAACCCGTGTCCCCTGCATTGGCAGGCGGATTCTTAACCACTGCGCCACCAGGGAAGCCCGAGAAAAAAATTCTGTAAGTTCAAATACCAAAGGGTAACGATGAGGTAATACAGCGTTTGTGCTGTACAGTTACATAAATCAAATGAGAGAAAGTTACTGATTGCTTCTGAACTGTCACTGAAAATATGATTTAAAGGTTTATTGCAGACTAGGTATTTTAAATTTTTCCTTTGGTAATCATAAAGATGGTTGATGCCAAAAAGGACGATGTTAGGAAACTCAATGGCTTTCAAATATGTAACTAGTTTAGGTTAAGAAGTATTAATATGGAAATAGGTGAGTTTGAGGACTGGTAATTTTTGTGTTCTGATGTGCTTCAGAGACAGGGTTAGTGGGCTGAATTGTCAATCAACTGCAATCTATTCTAAGTGCCAAGATCTTCTTCTGTCTGGGCTACGTGGCCATGAGCAGGTCTTTAACTTCCCTGTGCTCAGATTCCTTTTCGACGCAATGAGGTCACCACCTGCCTGTTATATACTAGGTGTTAAAACAGTCTGAACTCCTGATATTAAGGCCAATTGCTACCGGGATCTTATTTATTCATAATTAACCAACTCTAAGCAGGTCAGGTACAAGTTATTAATGAGGAGAAAGGCAAATGCTGTCTGAGGCAAAATTTGCATACAATTTAATAAATGATTCTCCTAACTGTGCAGTGTGGACCCTGGGGTCCCACGAGGGAAAACAAAAGACACCTCTTAGCTTTCCAGGTTTTTCCTTTTCATGGTAGAAAACCTACTCAGATACTGATGATAAATTCATATACTTCTAAAAAGACAAATATCCCTGAGAGAAAGCAAACTTACCACTTGCTTAGGAGAAATGGTTTTTAGATTCCCTTCTTAGAAAAAGTAATTTGACCTCTTTCCCCTAGCCTAAATCCCTGAGGCTTTGAAAGGATAAAGAAACCAATTTGGAGCTCTTTCAAAGGATTTATTTGCTACAGAATTGCCTGAGCCCACCAAGAAGATGAACTCAGGATTTCTGTGTTTAAAAGGATTTTGCTCACTGCTTTATTTTTACCAGAACTTCAACATTCAAAAAGCAATTCTTTTTGTCAGCATTTGGCATGCCTAGAGGAGGTTAGAAAAAGATAGAATCTATAGAATTAGATGTCTAAAAATAGAAAAAAAATCCCAAACCTTAAAAAATTCCTAATTTGGACAGGTCCTGAGTTGAAATCACATTCATCTGCAAAAAGAACGGTTTTAGGTCAGAAATGCTGTATTTTATAACTCCAGATCCTGACCTCGGACTTGACTGGTGAGGATTCTAGGAACTGCGTGAATTGACAGGAGGGATGCCATTCTGTTGGCCAATTCTGGCATGTGTCCTGGCTTGTGAAGTTTTATAAATCTCTCTTAAACCCAAACCTCCTGGTTCTGTGATGCCAGTTGCCTAAATCTGATTCTCAATACTTTTTAAAACAAATAAAACAAAAAATCTCCTTGTAAGATCACACATTTAAGTATTTGTTGCTTGTGGATAGATACAGAGAAACCAAGTATGGATGTGAATTAACAATTCAGTGATGGAGCTGTGAATCTCTGGATGGCTATGTAAGCTGTAAGAAAAGTTCCTCACTGGACCTGCACTTGCTGTGCCCCAGAGGTGACTGTCCAGGCAAGGTCAACCTGAAGAGGGTGTGAACCCCAGCAGCTGCTCGATGGGTTTAAATCGCCACTCATCTGCCTCCAGCTCTTCTACCAGACCAGCTAGTTTTTCCATCCGAGCAACCTGCTGATCTGTAAAGAATCAAGGAGATAATGTATCAACCAACAACATGATGGCTGATTTAAAAATAATTTCTGAAAGGATTTCCCCCTCAAGATTCTAGTAATGGGGTCTTACCCTATGTTGGTAAGAAGACTTAATCTTAAAAAAAAAAAGAAAAAAAGTAGTACTTATCCTCCATTCCATTTGTGTACTAAATTTGTGATTTGTATACTAAAAACCTAGGGTTACAGGCAATTGCAGCTTTCCCCCCCCGCAACATTATGCTCTCTATGGAGAAATGGTCTGGTTTGGTGGGGGAACAGAGCTCCCTGATGCATAAATGAAGACCTGGTGAGGGATGATGGAACAGAAAAGGTGCTACCAGGATCTTAAGAGTCCAGTTAGACCAAGAGGTATTACATAAATACCCAAAGATGCAGATAATGATGGTAACCAATGGAGTACAACAGTAAAAGAAGGTTTCAGAAAGGAGAGGAAAAAGCAATACAAGCGGAGTAGGAAGCATTAACTCCCCTAGAAAACTAACCCCTTTGACTTCAACTTTAAGCCTCAATGTGGACATTATGTCTGGATTAAGACCGCAGAATGTTCTTGTCTGCAGGTAATTTGGAACGTCCACTTAAATAGCCTTGCTGAGTTTTTGTTACCAAGCACTCTGACCTTTCTAAGTCCCCTCCCCCCTCACACCCCCCAATAAATTTATTCTCATAGTTAAGTACACAACACTCATGTGCTTACCATGTTTCACCTGTTTAAGCGTAGATGCCACTTGATAGCTGAAAACGGATTCACAGAGGAATCTCTCAGAGCCATCTACAAAGAGAAGAGGAAAAGTTTTAATCTGCTCTAATCCATTTTAGTCTCATGGTGCCTGATAAACCTAGTAAACATATCCATTCTTTTCCCTGCTTTTACATTCGGGGTCTAGTGTTTAGTGTTTACAAAGAGGGCTTCTGTTTCCCTTAGAATTAACACTGTTGTGTTATAAAAGCTACTTCTTCTATACCTAGAATATTAAAATAGTCCCTCCACTTGTTAAAAGAGTTTAAAAATAGTGTTAAAAAAACAAAAACAAGAAACCCCAGTTCGATGTCCTGGTCAACATTTCCCTCATCCTAACCTGACAATTTCTTAATGTTCTCCTATTGTGTATGTCAAGCAAACACTGACAGCTGACATATTTGGCCATGTGGCTCCCGTGCTTTCAAAATACAAAGGTACACCAGAACCCTTAATCATTTTCATTCTAAAAAGTAAAGCTGGGGCTTCCCTGGTGGCACAGTGGTTGAGAGTCTGCCTGCCGATGCAGGGGATGCGGGTTCGTGCCCCGGTCTGGGAGGATCCCACATGCCGTGGAGCGGCTGGGCCTGTGAGCCTGTGCTAGGCAACGGGAGAGGCCACAACAGTGAGAAGCCCGCATACCACAATAAATAAATAAATAAATAAAAAGTAAAGCTGAGGAAAAATAGCTATTGTTGATATTTTATATTTCAAATTACATCACTATGGCCATCACAAAACACTGCTGGGGAGCTTCATTCTGTAAACGCCAACTGTAACCTTGATTTTCCAACTGAATCAAAACACTGCAATTTGCATGGCCATAAGGGTATGGTGCAACTTCAGAACCTAGCATTGTACTGGTGCCAAGAACTGGCTACAAGAAGGTAGCTAACTCAGTCACCCCAGTACTTGAAAGATGACTGTGAAACATAAGCTAGTTCATGTTTTTCCTTGTCAGGCAAGGGCTGATACGGCAAAACATACCCCCAAAGACAAAGAACTCATGTAGGAAAATGTGACTTTTAAAGGGGTAGCTGAAACCATTTGGTGAAGAGATCTTACTGCAAAAATCCTAAAACAAACGGAGGGAGGGGACACAGCTGTCTTTTTTTAGGCAGTAGTTCATGCCAGCACTACTGGGTGTCACACACTCACTCATCAATCATGGGTTGGTGCGTCAGCCAGGTATTAAGTGACAAGGAGATAGGACTAACACATCCTGACTTCATGCTGAGTTCCACACAAGGCAGACCTTATTTCAGAAGCTCATGGTAAAAAAAAATAAGAAAAACTATAGATACTGTATCCAAATAGCTTGAATATACAACCAAGAGGGCTTCTAATATTATCTTCAAAACTGATGCAAAGGGCTTCCCTGGTAGCGCAGTGGTTGAGAGTCCGCCTGTCGATGCAGGTGACACGGGTTCATGCCCCGGTCCGGGAAGATCCCACATGCTGTGGAGTGGCTGGGCCCGAGTTGTTGAGCCTGCGCATACGGAGCCTGTGCTCAGCAACGGGAGAGGCCACTACGGTGAGAAGCCCGCGTATCACCAAAAAAAAAAAAACAAAAAAAAACTGATGCAAAAATATAATTATTTCCATACCTATGTATGAAAATATATTATGCATTGATATACACATATTGTATAACATTTCAAAAATATAATTTCTTTCATATAGTGAGGTAGACTTTGGGGTGTTATTCTTTAAACCCAACCTCTTTTCTAAATACTGTGCTACATGGGATATGATTCTATTCCTTTCTCCCACCCCCATCCCTCTGGCTGAATGTAAGTCATTTGTGAGCATATCATCTAAATTGAGCAAAAAGTTTTTTATTTTCAATTAACTAGATATTATACTGGCTGTCCAGTTTAAAGATCTAGGTAAGCTAATGATATTACTGAGTTTTTTAGATAAGGGCAATGGCCAGAAAATAACTATGAATCCCACTATAGGAAGAGGGACTGTGTGAACATTTGACACTAATGATGCAATTTATTATGCCTCTTTTGTGTAAATATGCCAGCATTCATACCCTTGCTTAAAGGATCAAATTATAATTTGTTTTACTTTAGGAAGAGCAAAGCATAGAGAATTAGAGCTCACTTCTCAGGTGGTTTGATCCTGAACTTTAGGATCTCACACAAGGCAGCGGGGATTCTGTTAGGAACAGGCCAAGATTGTTTGGAAGCTCTTGCAAGTGCTACCTCCCACTTACATTTAATCACAGGTGTTATTAGGATAAATGCTTAAATTATAACATTTGCATATTTCCCTTGGTAATGAACTTCAAAGCAAAAGGATGTAAGCTAATCTTTCAAAAAGGCACCTGCATATCACTTTTCCACTCTATATGTCTACGGAACACACTTTTGCTGATTTGCAGCTCTGTATTAACCACAAAGTCTACTGCTTCTTAGCCACATCCTATTAGATGTGATATCTGTACCAATCTAAAGCCTGGAATTTCTCCAGAGGAGTCAGCCTGGCGCAATCTGTCTTCCATTTAGAAATTGTAATCAAACCCTTTGTTAACACACCAAGTAGCAATACATCAGCTTTCCTCTTAAGGGACAAGTAAAGGTTATAAATGGTGAAAAGTTCAGTAAATTGTCCAAATCTAACACCACTGCCAACTCCAATAAATAGGATGCTAACAAATTCATTTAAAAGAATATTACCTCACAGCAGGAAAATAGACAATGGCAGATAATTTATGCTTCAGTGGCCTACAATGTTACTAAAATTCAGCCACTTCTGGGCTGGAAGGCAGTCTCTAATTTGCTTACTAATAACTGGGTGAGAACAATCCTAGCCAAGGGCAGGGGAATGCTGAAAAGTCCTGTACAGTATACTGTTTATGTGAGATGTCTGTTATCAGAGAGCAGGTACACAAAAAAGTTAATTCACAAGGTTAAGTACAGGTTATTTGGGTTTATTATCCTAGATTTAGGAGGACGCAAGATCAGATTAACCTGTTAAGATTATAGACAGCATTCAACCTTGATTCCTAATTGCTTTTGTTCCTTACTCTGAAGAGGCAACTATTCCTTCTCTATTTTCATACAGGCATATCTCAGAGATATTGTGGGCTTGGTTCCAGACAACTGCAATAAAGCAAGTCACACTAATTTTTTGGTTTTCCATTGCATAGAAAAGTTATGTTTATACCATACTGTAGTCTATAAAAGTGTGCAATAGCATTATCTCTAAAAAAACAATGTATGTACCTTAATTAAAAAATACTTTATTGCTAAAAAATGCTAACCATCATTGAGCCTTCAGTGAATTGTAATCTTTCTGCTGATGGGGCGTTTGAAATATTGTGAGAATTACCAAAATGTGACACAGAGACACCAAGTAAGTGCTGTTGAAAAAATGGCGCCAACAGACTTGTTCAAGGCAAGGTTGCCACAAACCTTCAATTTGTAAAAAAAAAAACAGTTTCTGCGAAGCCCAACAAAACAAGCTTTGCCTGTATTCAATTAAACTACCGTAAGAAAAATGGTCAGGTTCATGTGTGTTAGATTACTTGCATAATAGTATCACCTATAAACATGGTAGATGATGCTTCCAAACTAGCATCCTTATTAACTCACATTTAAGGGTACTCTTTTCAATTTAACATTCTTCATTTGACCAGGATAGTTCAAGGACTACCATCTCTAAGTTTTCATAGTGTGTCCTTAAATGTAAGCAGCTTTAAAATGTAGGTGAAACTTTAAACCCGAGGAAGAGAATCAAAACTGTGCACTGTGAATTTAAACTTAATTTAAATTCATTTTACAATAGAAAGGCAACACAGTCCCCCATGAAGCATAATGGGATGGAATAGAAGTGGATAGAACTATAACTTGTTAGAATATCAACATTTAGAGTAATTTTAGAAGCCTTTCTTCTTTAGTGTTTCCAAGTAATCTGGTGTACACTGACAAAGAATGCTGATAGCTTTGAGACCAAGGAGGCACCTCCTGTATTAAATTCCTCCTGTAGCTAGAATTTAAATGACTTCAATCTTAGGGTCCATTGTTAAACAATGATTCCTCTTCTGCTGCTACAAAACTCATTAAGTAATTTAAGTTCCTCCAACTTCTGTTTTGTTTTGTGGGAAGCTTCCTTAATACCAGGTTTCTGCTGCATATAACTGAAGTCATAATTTATTTTTAGCGCCAAATATGGTAAACAAGGCACCAAATATTCGCTACCTCCAGACTCAGTGATGCTCGCTTGAGTATTCAGTTAACACAATTGAAGAAAACAAAAGGGCAAAGACAGAAGTGCACACGCCTCAGATGTATCACTGACTGTCTACTAATCATGACTTGAACCAATTCTAAAAAGCCTTACGGTTCCAGTCTTCCCATGTTTTCCTGTAACAAATGATTCTTCTGTTTGTCCTGGCTTAATCCAAACCTCTGCTTTTTATTATACCTGATATAAATGAATAAAGATTACCCCAAAAAGCCGACTCTTAACTACAGTTTGTACCTTTCTCAGACATTTCCAGATTTTTAAATATACTTACTGAAATTTGCAATATTTAAAGCAAAAAATATCAATATATAATTAAGCACAGATGTGCTAGAATCAAGTAGATTTTGAATCCTTGATAGGTTCTTTGCTAATTTTTTTCAAGGTATGATGAACAGTTTAACAGTTAAGGACCATTTTCATGAGAATCTCCTGGATGTTGGTCAAAATGGAGATTCCTATGCTGTAACCTACACTGATTTGGAATCTCTAAGGTGAGCCAGAAAGGTAGACTTTATTTTATTATTATTATTTTTTAAAGTAGTTATGTATTCAGTATTTTATTTATTTATTTTTGGCTGTGTTGGGTCTTCGTTTCTGTGTGAGGGCTTTCTCTAGTTGTGGCAAGCAGGGGCCACTCTTCATCGCGGTATGCGGGCCTCTCACTATCGTAGCCTCTCTTGTTGCGGAGCACAGGCTCTAGACGCGCAGGCTCAGTAGTTGTGGCTCACGGGCCTAGTTGCTCCGCGGCATGTGGGATCTTCCCAGACCAGGGCTCGAACCCGTGTCCCCTGCATTGGCAGGCAGATTCTCAACCACTGCGCCACCAGGGAAGCCCAAGAAAGGTACACTTTAAATAAGCTCTTCTGGTGATTTTTATGCTCCCTATTAAGAATTTATTGGTCCAGACCCTAAAATGACATGAATCTGATAAATTCTAGGTACCAATGCTGTTTCATGCTTACAGCCTGTGCCCCGATCTTGGCCAGCCAGTTTGCAAATGTGTGCTGAATAAGATTGGGGAAGATTTGATGCAAATCCAGCTCTAGTGCTAGAAAAACCACACAGCACCGTCCTGCAGTGGGCCAGGAGTCATCTTCACATACAAGAGTAGTAAATTGGTTTTTATTTCCTCTCAGAATCTCTTAATCTATCTGTCGATGAATTATATTTGAAAAAAATATATCAAACCTACCAACCATAGGGAAGCAGACTGGTGCCAAGATAAAGCAAACTGGAGCAGGAGGTCAACAGAATTCCTGGTTCCAGTGCTGACTTTGTCCTTTCACATGGTCAAATTACTTTATCTTTTCTGGGTCTAAATAACTCTAGATGACCTCCTTGATTTCCAAAGTCTTTTTCAGCTCCAAAATTCTGATTCTAGAGAAAGATTTATGTTTTAAAGATATTATTTTGAAATGGGGACAAGAAATGAAATGTGGAGCTGAAATCAGGGCAAACTTGTCTCCAATCCACTTAATAGCTTCCTTACAATTAATATGCATAGCAGGTCTGAATCCAATTATTCAGCAAAAAGCAGCATGAGATCACCTTCTAACATCTCTCCAGCTCCTTTGGGGTAGGTGAAAAGGGCTTTCCGTGGTGGGGCAAGGTCTGAGACACTGAAACCAGATCCAGTGACAGAACTTCCACTGACCCCACCGGCTGAGGAGGATGATGAAGAGGCAGCCATTTCCTCTCTAGTAGAATTCTCACTGCACTGCAGAGAAAGAAAAACAGCAATTGGCAAGTTTATGTTAGTGAGATTGACTACATTTCGTTCTAGCTGCCATAAAAGCCAGCATACAGTTTAGTCAAGAATTAGCTCCAATTTTTTCTACCCTCTGTACTCCACAATCTTTTATTGATGCCTCAGGCCAAAATGTCACTCAGGATTTTAAGTGAAAATATGTTTATTCTTAGTTTTTCTACTCAAAACACTACTTTCTACCATTAGCAAACTGTTTATGTCACTTAGGATTGACTGTGGGTGATTTATGCGTTATGAAGTGGTGATACAGCAGTGCCAAGGTAGCAATTTAACTGAGGAAATGAATTATATGAGGATAAAACAACCATGCCTCATAGGATAGTTTGTCTTGGACACATCCTGACCCAGCCACACCAAGAAATTCACTTATAAAATTTTCCAAATAAAATTCCAGAATAACAGTGTGTTCTGTTCCTAAGGAAGGGGAATTGGTTAGGAAATACATATTGGCCCTTTCATTAAAAAAAAAAACCCAAAACAAAAAAACCCCACAACTTTTTCATTCAAATGTAATACCCAAATTGATCACTTGGTGGCGACCCAAAACTGGAACAAAATATTAATAGTTCAGGAATGATCTTAGAATTCAAGGCCTATTAGGAATTAGAGGAATGGTGAGTGTTCAATATGTCACATCAAAAAATCAGAAAGTCCAAATGTAAATGAGAAAAATCTGTACTGAATACACGACTCATTAAAAAAGTTCAAAACAGAAGCTTATACTACACATTTACAAAAGATTCTAAAAAGTTTATGTTTTCTAAAAAGAATACTGTAGTCTTCCTGCAAACTCAGAACTACTATCATTCAATACAAAAAACAGGGCTTCCCTGATAGCACAGTGGTTAAGAATTCACCTGCCTATGCAGGGGACATGGGTTTGAGCCCTGGTCCAGGAAGATACCACATGCCATGGAGTAAGTAAGCCCGTGCACCACAACTACTGAGCCTGCGCTCTAGAGCCCTTGAGCCACAACTACTGAGCCCACGTGCCACAACTACTGAAGCCCACGTGCCTAGAGTCCATGCTCCGCAACAAGAAAAGCCACCGTGGTGAGAAGCCTACTCAACGCAACTAGAGAAAGCCTGCGTGCAGCAACGAAGACCCAGCGCAGCCAAAAATAAAATAAATAAATTTATTTTTTAAAAAAGGTACAGGAATTAGAAGATATAAAAAAAAATACACAAAACATCCAAGGTTGAAAAGTAGAGTGCAGAATTAGCACTAACTTTAACATAAATAAGGAGTTTTCTGCTGAGGTGGAAAGATACACCTAAGTAATTTCCAGCTTTAAAGATTAGGTTAAATTTTGCATGCTACCAGCAGGTGGTAACAGGAGTTAAAGTGAAACCAACAATAAACACTAGTTTGTAACTTCTCTATGAAGGCAGGCATTCTGATCACCAGAAACAAACATTATGCTTGGCCTATACTAAGTAGCTGCTGATTTAAATAAATGTTTGCTAAATGAGTTAAACATTTCACAGGAATCACAAGATTCCTTAAAGGTCATCTAATCCGATTCTCCCATTTTACAGATGACAAAACAAAACTGAGGTTTAGGGACTTTAAGCTTATTTGCCGTGCCATTTTTTAAGCAATGGCTTTATTGGCATGTCATGTGCTATTTGAGAGGTAAAATAGCATACTGGTTAAGAGCTCAAGACTCTGAAGCCTCTTGGCCTAGTTTCATGTCTTGGTTTTTTTACTTAACTTGCTGTATGACTTTGGACAAATCACTTAACCTCTCTGCTTCTCAGTTGCCTCATCTCTGAAATGGGGATAATGATAGTACCTACACCAGAGGTGTCAGGAAGGTTAATATAACTAAAGCATTTGGAACAGTAAATACTTAATATTAGCTACCCAAAATCACTGATGGATACTTACTCCTGAATCTTTTTTTTTCCTCTGCAGGTCCCAGTTTTTCATACTTAGGTTTCAACACACTTACTCATGGGAAAAGTCCTAATTGTTTCCATTTGACATAGAGTGTCAATGTCAAATGACTCCTAGAGGAGAAAGGGCCTGCTCAGGGAGAGGGAAAATGCACTCCACATTTTCATTTTAAGGTTCAAGATCTTAGGAAGAACCCCTTTCTTAGGAAAAGGGGAAAGTGTTGTCTTTCTACCCTCAAAACCTAGCACAGAACCTGGATCACAATGTTTCCTGAATGAATGATGAACAAATAACAGAACACAGAGCTAGCAGCTCAGCAAAGGTTATGCAGGGGATAGAGAAACTTGGTGTCATGAGGGCTGATCCATTACCGTTTTCTTTTTCTTCCTTATTCTGCAGATCTATTTACACAACTGTTTCTCCCATTAGGCTGCCAAGCCTAAGGTAGGTGCTAGGTAAAATTCTGTTGAACGTTTAAATACTGATGATGAAGTACTTGACCCTATCAAGGAAGTCAGAACTATTGGCAGTAGAGATTCTTATAGGAGAGCAATGCTATTTGGGGAGACACAGCATGGTTGTGTTCACAGTGATAAGATGATCAACACATTTACTTCATGTATGATAGGGATGACCTCGTATTCATAAACTACCTTCCTTCCTGGCAGATACAAGCTTATGTTCTTAAAAAGAATCCTTCCTTTTGAAAAAGTCTCCGTATCAAAAAGACGCTGAAGGAAGTACCCTGGTACAGTGGCGAATTATTACAGGCAATCATTAAACTCCATTAAGAAATCGTCCCAAAGAGCTGAATTACCATTCAAAAAGATGCTGCAGCTAAAAACAGGTCGGGTGGAAAGAAAGGGGCAGAAGAGCGGAGGGGTCAGAATGCCAGCAGTTCCCAAGCTAACTCCAAGCCTCACCCCGCCACCCCGGTCCCCAGGGGGCGACATCGGCGCCGCCCCACTGCGCAGGCGCCACCCTCCGGTCCGCATGCGCACTAGTCTGGTGCGGCCTGAGGAAATTGCGTCTTACACGCCCTCTGCGGCAGGCTCCTGTTTCTCCACCTACTTTCTCCATTTTACTAGTCCCTGCAGGTAGGATCCCAGGGATCAACTCCCTTTCCACCAAGCTCCCGAGGGTCCCTGAGCCCTCGACCACTTACCTCTGCGGCTTTGGCACGTTCCTCTACAGCCCCGCCCCCAAGGCCAACCGGAGCGGCCGCGTTTACTGCGACGAGGGCGGCGGCGTGCTCGAGGCCGCGGCGTGCGCGTGCCCGTGCAATGGTGGGCGTGGTCGGGGCGGAGAGGTGCAGGGAACGCGTTCTCGAAGAGGCCTTCGGGTCTTTCGCCTGCTGTGCCTACGGACGTTTTCCTACCGCAGCGGAGCCAGTTTCTCTTCGCTCCCTTTGACGTACTCGTTTTATTTTGCTCGCTTTTATGATTCAGAGTTTCATCTTCCCCCACGACATTGCAGGCCTTCTGCTTTCCTCTCTCTCTCTCTTCCTCTCTCCAAACCACCGCGAAGCAGGGTGAAATTGGTTATTTTCCCGTCATTCCTAATGAGCAGTCTCGTAGCCCAGGGCCGTATAGAAAAGGCAGATGAAGGGTTTCCTGTCTCTGAGACAACCCTATCTCCCCCCAGAGCTCAGGCTGAGGCCCGACCTTAACATTAAAGTCTGTTTTTGTGGAGAGTTTTTTTGTGTGTGTGAGAGGTCCTGGGAAATTGGGCACTAGGGTATAATGTCATTAAACCATTGCTAATTATGCCCCCTCTTCCGACATTCAAGTCTGTTTACCTTTTATATTGTTATTTCTCACAACACGAAATCTCCTCTTGGTTCTGTAAGCGAATTACCAATTAAAGTGACTTACTTGGCTGAGGTAGGATTGAGCATTAGTGTATTTAGTAAGGATTGATTTTTGGGGGTGGAACTTTTTTTGCGGGGGGGAACTCTATTAAGTTATTTTGGGCTTCAAGACCATCTAACATACGTGGTAGGGACACTGGTTAAACATAACCACAGCTAACCCGTAAGGAACCTTTGTTTCCTAAATTACTGATTCATTAAATGGTGACTGGAAACTTGGCTTCTCTGTGAGTGATGTACAGTTTTTGAGCAGTGACCTACGGAAATCGGATTCCTCCCCTCAGCAATGTGTTGGTTTAGAGAACCATGTTGGTTAAGTCATATTTTAACTTTGTTTTGATAGGCAACTGGATCTAATTGTTGGGTATATATTTCTAGCACCTCTAAAAGAATTTAGGGTTTTTTTTGCCCTCCCCTTGAGGATAAGTGTTTTAACATCCCTAATTCTCTTAAAGGTCGTGCTGAATAGTGAGGGTAAGACACTTTGCAAATGTTTAGATAAGCACAGAAGGTTGCATTTTACTCCCTTTAGGTTAAAGTAATGAAGAGATCTCTCTTCTCTCTTTCAAAGTCATGGATGGGCTCAGTATCTTTTAATCATTTTTTGGGGGAATGCAGAGTAGCTTACAAATTACTATCTAGAGTATGCCAGGAGTGGAGTAGTGTAGTGGAAAATGCAGCAATTGATTTAAAACAGCTTCTAGATAGGGGAAATCTAGTGGAAACAATGCTGCTTTTGCTTAGGATGTACTGTGAACTGATGCCCAATTATGTCCTTTTAGGCCTACATAAAGATCCATGTAATAGAGGTAGGGTTTTATTTATGATTAAAACAAAAGGTAAGGTGATGGTTTATTTTTCAGTATTCCACAGGACTTGTTTGGAGAAAGTATCATGGAAGTTCTGCGTCCACAGCTTTTAAGAATTGGTGGACGGGCTTACAGGAAGAATCCCATCCAAGAGCAGACTTATCAACATGAAGACGAAGATGATGACTGTTATCAAGGTAATCCTGGTTGATCTTTGGTCAGATGAGAAGTAAAATGTTCTCCGTATTGTAGAAGCAGTTCTTTGTTTCAGTGTATTTCTGTGTGAGCACTGAAATTTGAGATGTTTGGCCTCTCATAGCTCCCTTTGTGTTGATGTCTGAGGAGACAGATGAGTTTGATGAGGTGTTCTCAGTTCATACATCAGGTTATGTCTCATCTTTGTGCAGAGGCTTAAATGTAATATGGGGTAATTTTAGTTAATTATTAATATTAATCATTAATAATCTGTGGCAAAATGAAGTTCTTTTATCTGTAAAGCTATGAAGTAATTTCTATAAATTATTGAAATAAATGAACATGTGCCCAGTGTTAGCTGTTGTTATTATAATTGTTGTGTTGTATTTTTTCTTTTCTTCTTTACAGTCATATACAGGCAGTTTCAAGTACACAACCAACATTATTACTATTTAAAATAGGGATAATTTTTTTTTTTTTCGGTACACGGGCCTCTCACTGTTGTGGCCTCTCCCGTTGTGGAGCCCAGGCTCCGGATGTGCAGGCTCAGTGGCCATGGCTCACGGGCCCAGCCGCTCTGCGGCATGTGGGATCTTCCTGGACCGGGGCACGAACCCGTGTCCCCTGCATCGGCAGGCGGACTCTCAACCACTGCGCCATCAGGGAAGCCCCAAATAGGAATAATTTTTAAGAATTAAACTAAACTGTTGAGATGGGCAATATTTTCAGGCTGATTAACTTGGACTTGGGTTTAATGCACAAACAGGGCCTTTCAGGTTCTCTGCTTCCTTTTTCTTTTGTAAGCTTTTCCATTAGGCCCTAAGCCTTGGGGAATAGTCTTCCCCTTGGTCCTCCCCACTGTTTCCCTTTTGCCTTGGGGCCTTGAGCCCCTTTATTTCACCCTCCTCCTTTCTCTTTGTCTTGGCTGTATGGAGTAAGTTCTCCAGTATCACTCCTACCTCATTCACTGAAGTGATTTTGTGTTTTAATACTAAAAACCACTGAGTTGTACATTTTAAGAGGATGAATTTTTTGTTACATGAAACACATCTCCAAAAGAAAAAAACAGTACAAAAATTTTTACTGTCTTAGCTTTCTGGGAGAAAACAGTTAAATAGTGGTATGTAAGTACTCCTTTTGCATGGTTCCAAGATTGGAAGATTTAAAATAGTCATGTGTTTTTTATTCTTTATTTTTCTTCTAAGAGCAGGTCAGAAGGAATATCAGAGCAGTGTTCTGTAGTGTAAAGTGTATGGCTGTTTTTTTTGTGTGTGTGTATTGCTTTTTTTAAACCTCGAGAGTGGTTGGACAGCTGGGGAGAAAGCAGACTGTTGTCCATAGAGCAGCAGCTCTGAGCGAGATGTTACCATTTCTGTACAGGTCTCGTGGAATGTGCAGAAGAGTCCTGTGAAGCCTATGAGGTGGTGCAGACCCCGCAAGGTTTCCGGTGTACTGTGAAGGCCCCCAGCCTGCTCTACAAGTGAGTGAGGCCCCCGGCAACTTCATGGGAAGGCATTTCTAGGAAACATAGCAGGAAGTGGATTCTTCTCTTTTCCACACTTATTGCAATGCTTGATTACTAGTGATAAAATGGTTTAGTGTTTAATGTCCTAGAATTTCTAAGGACTGATTGTAGATCAGTTTCATCATTTCACATGTGTCACCAAGTCCTGTTGATTTTGCTTCTTAAATATCTTTTTTTTTTTTTTTTTTGCGGTACGCGGGCCTCTCACTGTTGTGGCCTCTCCCATTGCGGAGCACAGGCTCCAGATGCGCAGGCTCAGTGGCCATGGCTCACAGGCCCAGCCACTCCGCGGCATGTGGGATCTTCCCGGACCGGGGCATGAACCCGTGTCCCCTGTATCGGCAGGCGGACTCTCAACCACTGCACCACCAGGGAAGCCCCTTAAATATCTTTTGAATCTACTTAATCTCTTTCTTTATAGCCACCCTGCTGCCTCGTCTGTGAATTACTTCAAGTTGCCTACTTACTGGTCTCTCCACATTGATTCTTGCTCTCTCTTCCAATCAGTTCTTCACATTGAGGGTGGAATGATCTTTTTAAAAGGCAAACCTGATTATTTTACTACCTTTGCTTGAAATCCATTAACATCCTTCCTCTGAAGACGGAATTCTCTTCCATTTAGAGCAGTGGCCAAAATCTTGAACATGAGTTAGCCAGCCTTGATTTTTCAGCCTCATTTCACACCACTGTTTCCCTGGCTTCGCACTTAAGCTTAACTGGTTTTCTTCAGTTCTTCACATGTGCTGTGTGTGTTCCTTCCTGCCTTTGAGCCTTGGCATATGCTGTTCCCTTTGCCTTTTATTAATCTCTCCTGTTCCTTAGCTAGTTTTATTCTCCTTCCTTAGGGAAGCTTGCTTTGACACCGACATCCCCACCGCCACATTGATTACCCTACTATATGTTTTCATAACACCCTCTACTTTTCCTTTGTAGCATTTCTCAGTCTTATGTTTATATTTATTTGTGTGCTATTTGATATTTTTCCCACTAGATGGGAAGCTTCTTGAAGGTAGGAATATGTCCTGTTATTCTCCAACGCTTGTCAAATACTGATACGCTTTTTCCAGAGTTATCATTATATGTAAATTGCTTGGAAGCTTTGCCATCACTTCAGTCTCTGCTTGCTTGCTTGCGTGATGGACCACATTCTGTCTCTTATTAACCACTAATACGGTTAGCTTATGTGGCTGACTGGCTTCTTTTGGGCTTGTGCCTCTGGAGATAGGCTGGTCTGGGAAGTCATAGATTTTTTTTCTGTGTTGTACCAGATGAATAAAGTCTGTCCTTGATCCTCTATGAGAGGAGATCTACAAATATGGAATCATATACCTTTAAGTTCCAAGAAGCAAGTAGTTTCATTTTTGTCAACCTTGAGAATCTCCTGAAACACCTATTAAGGATGAAATTCTTATGGAATGTGGCTGAATGCGAAACCAAATGTTAATCCTGATAGCTCACTTTCCTCTCGGGTTCCAGTGACATTTTCTTCTAAGAAACATGATTTTAGAAAGTTGTGGCTCAGGTTCCTGATAAAATCAATGCAACATGTCTTCCTTAATGTATATATTTGCTACTGCTAAGGTGTGTAAAGATTCCTTAAATATCTGATTCTAACTTGATGACCTTTTGAATCCTATATATTCTTTTTTTTTTTTTTTTTTTTTTTTTTTTTTTCTTTTTGCGGTATGCGGGCCTCTCACTGTTGTGGCCTCTCCCGTTGCGGAGCACAGGCTCCGGACGCGCAGGCCCAGAGGCCATGGCTCACGGGCCCAGCCGCTCCGCGGCATATGGGATCCTCCCAGACCGGGGCACGAACCCGTATCCCCTGCATCGGCAGGCGGACTCTCAACCACTGCGCCACCAGGGAGGCCGAATCCTATATATTCTAAGTACTCATTTTGTTCCAGATGACTTGCAATTTAGATTAGGTATTGGTTCAGCTAAATCCTAATTAATAGACAATATTTACTAGGAAGACTCCTTCCTGCCTCCCTCCCTTCCTGTCTTATTGAGAAATAATTGTCATACAAGGAAGATTTCTTTCTTATGAATCATTTATGTAAGGTTATTTGGATCAAGGACGAGATTACTTGACCAGAGTAATTTATAATCAAAACCTAATGGTGATACACGTGTCCACGGACTGGATCTAATACTGTGGTTCTCAACTTCAGGTGCACATTTAAAGCTCCTGGGGAGCTTTAAAAATTCCTGATACCCAGGTGTACCCCAGACCAGTTGAGTCCAAATCTCTGGGAGCTGAACCTAGGCATCATTAGTTTTTATAGCCCCCAGGTGATTCCAGTTTGTAGCCAAGATTGAGAACCACTTGATCTGGCAGGAATTTCCACTTACATATTCAATAAAGGAGTCACCCTTTCACTGCGTATCTGTTTTATTGTAGTGAGTGTTTTAGACTTTCCATGTAAACCTCTTTTGGGTCTGGTACTCTTAACTGGAAGGATGCCATCATGGGCTTAATGAGGATGGCATGGGCTGTACTGAGCTATGTGTCAGTCACTAGGAAACCCTTTTATAAATGATCACATTTAATCCTTAAAACAACCTTATGTTACTTAGGTATTATTCACTCCATTTTTATAAGTGAGGAAATAGGCTTAGAGTGGTTAAATGACTTGCCCAAGGTTTGATTCTAAAGCGTCTTTAACCTCAACCACTTCCCTAAGGTGCCTGGACTATTAATAACACTTTGAGCCAACTACTTACGGTCAGTTTGCCCACTAGCCATGTGCTAACAAACAGGAGCCTGGTTGAAAGCTCCCCTTGTTGATAAGGCCTGGAAAGACAAAGGCCTGATGGAGTTGGTGCTGCACAATCCCTAGCCCAACACAGAGAAAAACCACATGGAAATTGTGGAGTTCTCGTCCTCTTCTAAACATCTTGTTTTATAAAAAACTGGCTTACTACAGTAGATCTTAATGGAAATAACCGGGCTTGGTTATCCCCATGTAAAAAACAAATGCAGAGTTTTAGACATAGTCACCCGTGCTGTTGGATACTGTAATTGAAATCATAGAAGCTGAAATACTGTTGATGAGGAAGCTTTATCTCTTAACTTCATGGTCCTGTGATGGTCTCTTAGTGCTTTATAGACTCTGAAACTTTTCTCCTGGGATCCGGTAGTCTCATTTGCTTTAACACATCTAATTACTATGGGTTTCAGGAGATAACCTTGGATTGTCAGAATTATTTATGCTAGGAGGCCCAGGCAAGTAATGCAAATGAGCCAGCAGATGATTGAGGTGCAGTCAGTGAAAGACAGTAGGGAGGGACAGGGTTTGTGATGAGCTCATGTTCCATTTTTAGGAACGAGCTCATGTTCCAGCCTATTTTTGCCATGAGTAGTCAGATCTCCCAATTTTTCAAAAGAACTTAGAAATCTATATTTTTAGGTAAAATTTCCCAATTTTTAGGTGAAATCTCCCAAACAAAACATGCCTGTGTGTTTGAATTCAACCTGAGGATTACCTCTTTACTCTCTGTGCTTGAATCTGTCCTGACTGGTGAACCCTGCTCTTTGCTAAGCTCTTTACCTTTATTTAATTAATCAAGGATAATTCCCTTAGGATGAACTCATAATGTAGTTAATTGGCTCTCTAAGAGAACAAGGTTTTCCCCCTTCAAACTGTAGACCCATTCAAGTGCCCCGTGAGACTGTGCCAGCTTTCCTTTCACTGAACTGCAGACCCAGATTTTGAATATAGTTTTTTTTGTTTTATTTATTTATTTATTTATTTTTGGCTGCGTTAGGTCTTTGTTGATGAGCGCGGGCTTTCTCTAGTTGTGGCGAGCGGGGGCTACTTTTCGTTGCGGTGGCTTCTCTTGTTGTGGAGCATGGGCTCTAGGCACGTGGGCTTCAGTAGTTGTGGCGCGTGGGCTTCAGTAGTTGTGGCTCGCGGGCTCTAGAGCTCAGGCTCAGTAGTTGTGGCGCACGGGCTTAGTTGCTCCGCGGCATGTAGGATCTTCCTGGACCAGGGCTCGAACCCGTGTCCCCTGCATTGGCAGGCGGATTCTTAACCGCTGTGCCACGAGGGAAGTCTCTGAATATAGTTTTGAGAAGCAAGCAGGCATTGAGCATAGTTACTCTTTCTATGTGGTTGAATTGGCTGTAGGATATCAGTTTGCCAATGAGTGTAATGCAGTATGTTCTATAAAGCTGTATGATTTGTAATTTCCCGTACAGATACTGAGTTTTTACTGAAGCACTTTTCTTTGAGGGAGTGTCTCTGGCCACGTATGATTTAAACATGATGGAGTTCTTTATTCTTGTACATTTTGACTTACGTTAATTAATTTTCTTTATATTATAGGCATATAGTTGGAAAGAGGGGCGACACTAGGAAGAAACTTGAAATGGAGACCAAAACTTCCATAAGCATTCCTAAGCCTGGACAAGAAGGAGAAATTGGTGAGACCCAATATATATGTTATATTTGGAATCACTTGTGTGTGTGTATGGAATAATGTGACCCAACTGAGGTGTTTGGTGACTATATTCTTTATGTGGTTCTGTAGCTATTGGCCTTTTTATATCAGTGTCAGTCTCCCAAATGAAGAAAGATGCAGTCATACAACCTTATCTTGATTGAGTACCTGGGCCTTAATTTTATACTTCACCACGCACTGATGGAATAAAGCTTCCAGATTTTGTTGTGGACGAGATTTCTTTCATGCTTCAGTAGCTTGAAATGAAGTTGTGAATTATTTCAAGTTAGAATTAGAGAAAAACAGTGAGATCAGCAAATTTGAAATAAAGTTCAGACCTTTCCATATTGTTCTCTTGTTTTTATCTTGCTTTGTAGACTAGGAAGGAAATTGTAAGAGTAATAATTAAAACAACAACCTGATTCAAATAACTGGTCAGGTGAGGAAGAGTAGTTTAGCAATAGAGATCACGTCAGAAAGTGTCTGTACTAAAGCAACAATGTGAACCAAGGGCGTAGGCTTGTGTTGTAAAGTGGCTTTTTTTTTGCGGTACGTGGGCCTCTCACTGCTGTGGTCTCTCCCGTTGCGGAGCACAGGCTCCGGACGCGCAGGCTCAGCGGCCATGGCTCACGGGCCCAGCCGCTCCGCGGCATGTGGGATCTTCCCGGACCGGGGCACGAACCCATGTCCCCTGCATCGGCAGATGGACCCTCAACCACTGTGCCACCAGGGAAGCCCTGTAAAGTGGCTTTGAGTGAGAGGCACTGGAGGGACAGAATTTTAAAAAACTCATCCTAAAGCAGTAGGACTTCTTCAATGTCGAATAAGTGCAGCAGCCTCCAATAATCAATTTTCCATAATCACTCATAGGTTGTATTAAGTTTTAGGAGAAAAAAATAATAAGTACTCTTTTCATTTTGTGCTGTGTAAGAATAATCACTGTGGCAGATAAGTAGCAGTTGACTTTAGAGCAGTGCTGTCCAGGAGAACTTTCTGTGATTGTGAAAATGTTGTGTATCTGCACTGTCCAGTGCAGGAGCCACTAGCCACATGGGACTGTGATTACTTGAAGTGTGGCTAGTGTGACTGAGGAACTGAATTTTAAATACTACTTCATTCTAATTCATTTAACTTTTAATTTAACTAGCTGCGTGTGGTCTCCTGTTTTGGACAATGAAGTGCTAGAAATTTCCCCAGCCCCTTGGTAACTTCAGCAAACTTTAGCTTTAGGACTTTAATGACATTTTAAAAAAATTAATTTATTAATTTATTTTTGGCTGCGTTGGGTCTTCGTTGCTGCACGCGGGCTTTTCTCTAGTTGCGGTGAGCAGCAGGGGCTACTCTTCGTTGCGGTGTACGGGCTTCTTCTTGCAGTGGCTTCTCTTGTTGTGGAACACGGGCTCTAGGCACGCGGGCTTCAGTAGTTGTGGCATTTGGGCTCAGTAGTTGTGCCTCATGGGCTCTAGAGCACAGGCTCAGTAGTTGTGGCGCACGGGCTTAGTTGCTTCGCAGCATGTGGGATCTTCCCGGACCAGGACTCGAACCCATGTTCCCTGCATTGGCAGGTGGATTCTTTTTTTTTTTTTTTTTTTTGCGGTACGTGGGCCTCTCACTGTTATGGCCTCTCCCGTTGCGGAGCACAGGCTCCAGATGTGCAGGCTCAGCGGCCATGGCTCATGGGCCCAGCCGCTCCGTGGCATGTGGGATCTTCCCGGACCAGGGCACGAACCCGCATCCCCTGCATCGGCAGGCGGACTCTCAACCACTGCGCCACCAGGGAAGCCCGGCAGGTGGATTCTTAACCACTGCGCCACCAGGGAAGTCCCTAATGACATTTTTGAAGGACTCTCACTGAAATAAATATTTAGAATTACAGTTAAAAAAACTTGGGTCTTTCCTTAACTGTTAAAGTTCAAGTTACAAATACTGAAGTAATTTTATAAATTGCATTAAAGCTTATTTCTTTTTATTTCCTGATTTAAAAATTAATACATGCTTTCAAAAACAAAAACTTGTAGAGATTATATATAAAGTATAAAGGGAAGTCTCTTGTGTTATGAACCTCAGCCATAATTGCTGTTAATAGTTGAATCTGTTCCCCATTTTTTCTATGCATATAGCAACAGATGGATAATAATTTTTATTTTGGTAAAAATTATAACATGCTATAAATGTAGAGACCTTAGCCATTTTAAGATACTGGAGTCATTCCAAAACTTATCCAGAAAAGGTTAGACAGGTTGTTAAGATTCCATTTTGACTTAAAAAGCACAAATATTTAAGTGTGAAAAATAAGTGTGTCTAATCATTAAAAGTAAGAATTTAGTGGAACTGATTTAACTGAAAAACAAGAGGATAAACTGGCTTATTGGTCTTGTAGGGGAGTCAAGTATATAGAAAAATCAAATTTATTGCTTACAGTAAATTGGGTTGTGATGTGAAATCACGACTGCAGGTGCATTGGCGTGGTATATGCTGTAATTAGTTATTTTCTTTTGCCTCTCCTAAATTAGAGAAACTAGAGAAGAAAATGATCTAGTAGGTTTTAATTTGTCCTCTAGATAAGGATCTGGTCTAGTCTGTTTTGAAGTCTCAGGCAATGGGATGTAAGAAGATGCTTTTAAAATGTTGTTGTCATTGTAGTTGGGCAATTGGTTTTTTTAAAGTTTCACATCAGTGCCTTTAATTGTTTTCTTCCTCTGTATCCCTTATTGTAGTCTTTAGGCCCATGCCATGTAAATTCTGGTCCTCTCAGATATAATATTCTAATATTTTAGAATATTTCTAACCTCATCATATTTGC
This sequence comes from Mesoplodon bidens, assembly GCF_964165515.1. Taxonomy (NCBI): domain Eukaryota; kingdom Metazoa; phylum Chordata; class Mammalia; order Artiodactyla; family Ziphiidae; genus Mesoplodon; species Mesoplodon bidens. Next base: position 169,910,377 of record NC_138176.1, read on the forward strand.
TTTTTAGTAATTGTTTGCTCAACTTTTTCTGGAAATCAGCCTGAGCACCTTTGAAGTGCCCTTTTCAGTTTTCTATGTTAAAAAATGAAAATGTCTTATTAGTCTTATTCTCTACTGAGCCACCTTCTTAATGGAAAATAATAGATTTAGCATATTATACTAAATTTTTACAGAAATAAAACATAAACATGAATTTTAAGCTTCCATCCCCTCCATCCCTTTTCCTTTTATTTTCTCACCATATTTTGCCTCTTGCAGAAATAATTATAATTTCTACTTTCCTTTAATTTTGTCCCAGTTTACCATTGAATCCTCCTTTGTCAGTATTTCTATAGCACATTATTTGAATGCCTGCTAGGATACTTCCCTTCACTGGGCGTCTGAGTCTTTTGGATTCTCAAAGTATCCTATTTGAAAATATAAATAATGTCATTAGAAAATATCATATCTCAGCTTCTTACAGTTTTTGGTTATTACTTATGTCAATTTTTTACTTAGACAAACAATTTTTAGGCTTTCTGTTAATTAATTCATTCATAATTTACTTCTTTTCTTAGAAATTTCCATCTTGTTTCTCTACAACAAAATGGGTATGATAATTTCATTCTTATTAAGAAATAGATAGGTTGTTCTTTAGAAAGTTTCAAGTGCTTTAATGGGAAGTATTAAAGAAATAATTCCATTTGTTTGTCCTGACTTCTGCAGTTGCTTGGAAGGAACAAGCTTTGTGGTCTTGAAAGTACATAGCACATTTTGCTGTTATTAGAGTTAATACTTCAATATTTTATATTCAGAAGTCTGTCCTTTCCTCTTTAATAAATAGTCTGTTAAAATGCCAGTTTTGTTCATTGTTCCTATCTTCTGCACCTTTCCTTAGTTTCTGTTTTGGACCGAGCACTGCCAGTTCTGGAACCTAGAAGTTTAATCTCTGCTTAAACAGAGGTTGTATAATCCCTAAGTGATTTTTTTTCTTTGCAGACAGTGGTGTTAAGGCTTTGTGGCTTTTCCCCCTATTTTCGTTTACATATGTGTCAAGACAGCCCAGACCAAAGAAGACCAAATTATACCAAGGCGTGGAAATTTGATATTCATACATACAATACAGATATAGATAAAACTTTTACTTTAACCTTATATTTTCATACAGTTAGGGTAGGATTGTATATACTGTAGTAGACTCTCTTCTGCTCTTTTACTATAGTGAATCACTAAAAATTCTGCCACAGTATTTTTAAAAATTGAGGTAAAATTTACATGACAGAAAGCTCCACTCTTTTTGTTCTTAATTTTTTATTGTTATTTGAATTTCTGTGTGATATATTGTTCTTTTTTTAAATGGCAGAATATACACAATGTAAAATTTACCATTTAGACCATTTTAAAGTGTTGAATTCAGTGGCATTTAGCATATTTACAGTGTTGTGCAACCTTCACCACTGTCTAGTTCCAGAACATTTTTTTTTTTTTTTTGTGGTACGTGGGCCTCTCACTGTTGCGGCCTCTTCCGTTGCGGAGCAGTCTCCGGATGCACAGGCTCAGCGGCCATGGCTCACGGGCCCAGCCGCTCCGCGGCATGTGGGATCCTCCTGGACCGGGGCACGAACCTGCGTCCCCTGCATCGGCAGGTGGACTCTCAACCACTGCGCCACCAGGGAAGCCCTAGTTCCAGAACATTTTATCACCCAAAAAGGAAACCCCATACCCATTAAGCAATCACTCCCCATTCCTCACTACTCCCCAGCTCTTGGCTACCACTAATCTGCTTTCTGACTCTCTGAATTTGCCTGTTTAGGTATTTACTATACGTGGAAACATACAATACGTGGCCTTTGTGTCTGGCATCTTTAACTTAGCATAATGTTTTCAGGATTGATCCATGTTTTTGCATGTATCAATACTTCACTCCTTTTTTTGGCTGAGTAATATTTCAGTGTATGGAAATACCACATTTTATTTATTTGTTTATTGGTTAATGGACATTTGCCTTTTGTGAACAGAGCTGCTATGAACATTTGTACAGGTTTTTTAAATTAATTAATTAATTAATTTATTTTTAGCTGCATTGTGTCTTCGTTGCTGTGCACAGGCTTTCCCTAGTTGCAGCGAGCGGGGGCTACTCTTCATTGAGGTGTGTGGGCTTCTCATTGCAGTGGCTTCTCTTGTTGCAGAGCACGGTCTCTAGGCGCATGGGTTTCAGTAGTTGTGGCACGCAGGCTCAGTAGTTGTGGTTCAAGGGCTCTGGAGCACAGGCTTATTAGTTGTGGCGCACAGGCTTAGTTGCTCTGTGGCATGTGGGATCTTCCTGAACCAGGGCTCGAACCCGTGTCCCCTGCATTGGCAGACGGATTCTTAACTGCTGTGCCACCAGGGAAGTCCCTGTACAGGTTTTTTCTTTGAACACCCGTTTTTACTTCCTTTGAGTTTCTATCTAGGAGTGAATTCCTGGGTCACATGGTATTTTTCTGTGTACTTTTTCAAAGAACTGCCAAACTTTTCCATAGCAGCTGTACCATTTTCATTTTACATTCATACCAGCCAGGTATGAGGGATTGCTTGTAGCTTTTGAACTCACTTCTCTACTTCATCAGATGGTCTTAAGGTTATTCTGTTTTTAAACCTCATTCTGCTTAGACTGAATTCATTAACAGCTTTCTTACCCTTGGTACTGTCCCCTGTTTAGAATTATGTACACGTTCATGACAATTTTATTCTCCAGAGATGACAGTTTCAAGAGGTCACCTATTTTACAACCATTTGATGGTCCTTGAGCATTTTAATATTTGCCTTTTTTTTTTTTTTTTTGCTTACAGTAATCACTGGCCAGAATCGAAGTGGTGTAATTTCAGCCCGAACTCGGATTGATGTTCTTTTGCTCACTTTTAGAAGAAAACAGCCCTTCACTCACTTCCTTGCCTTTTTCCTCAATGAAGCTGAGGTTCAGGAGCGATTTCTGAAGTTCCAGGAGGAAGTACTGGAGAAGTGCTCCATGGTAAGCAGCAAACAACAAAACAAAAAGTTAAAGAAAAAATATAAAGAAGAGTACAAAAATGACTCATAATTCAAACAGTAGAAAGATACAAGTCTCTTCTCCCACTGAAAAAGGGAACCATTTCTAATGGTTTCTTTTAATTCTGAACTGCAAAAAATATATAGACATATCAGCACATAAGTTTCTATGTTACAGAAATATCCTTTAAAGGATGTTGAAGACCCAAAAGGATCATCCTAATATCCACACTATTCTGCACTTTGTGGGTGTATTTTTATGCATTTTAACACATGTATAGGTTTCTGTAGCCACCGACCACAATCAGGACACAGAATAGCTCTACTCCCGCCCAAAACTTCCTCATGTTGTCTCTTACAGTCACCTCTTCCTCACCCCATACGTTGGCAATCACTGATCTCTTCTTGGTTACTATAGCGTTGTCTTCTGAGAATGTCATATAAGTGGAATCATACAGTATGTAACCTTTTGAGATTGGTTTTGGCTTTCAGGTTCATCTGAGTTGTGGTATGTTTCACTAGTTTGTCCTCATTCATTTGTTTCCAGTTTTTGGCAGTTATGAATACAACTACTATAAACATCTGTGTACAGGGTTTTATGTGAACATAGTTTTCATTTCTTTAAAGTAAATATCCAGGAGTGGGATTGCTGGGATATATGGTAGGTATATGTTTAACTTCACAAGAAACTACCAAACTTTCTCAGAGTGCCTGTACTATGCATTCCCATCAACAGCATAAGAGAGTTCCAATTGTTCTGCATCCTTGCCAGCATTTGGTGGTGTTGGCATTTTCATTTTAGCCATTCTAATAAGTGTGTAGTGATATGTTACTGTGGGTTTTTTTTTTTTTTTTGGCTGCGTTGGGTCTTCGTTGCTGCGTGCAGGCTTCCTCTAGTTGCAGCGAGCGGGGGCTACTCTTCGTTGCAGTGTGCAGGCTTCTCATTGTGGTGGCTTCTCCTGTTGCAGAGCACAGGCTCTAGGCGTGCGGGCTTCAGTAGTTGCAGCACTTGGGCTCACTAGTTGAGGCTCGTGGGCTCTAGAGCGCAGGCTCGGTAGTTGTGGTGCACGGGCTTAGTTGCTCCATGGCATGTGGGATCTTCTCAGACCAGGGATCAAACCCGTGTCCCTTGCATTGGCAGGTGGATTCTTAACCACTGCACCACCAGGGAAGTCCCTCTTATTGTGGTTTTAATTTGGATTTCTCTAATGGCTAATGATGTTGAACATCTTTTTTAATGTGCCTTTTTGCCATTCTTTTTTTTTTTTTTTTTTTTTGCGGTACACGGGCCTCTGACTGTTGTGGCCTCTCCCGTTGCGGAGCACAGGCTCTGGACGCACAGGCCCAGCGGCCATCGCTCACGGGCCCAGCCGCTCCGCGGCATGTGGGATCCTCCCGGACCGGGGCACGAACCCGCGTCCCCTGCATCGGCAGGCGGACTCTCAGCCACTGCACCACCAGGGAAGCCCTTTTTGCCATTCTTATATCTGCTTTGGTGAGGTATTCTTATCTTTTACACAACTTAAAACTGTTTTCTTACTGTTGAGTTTTGAGAGTTCTTTTATATATATTCTGGATACAAGTCCTTTCAAGGATATGTGATTTCAAAATATTTTTCCCAGTCTGTAGCTTATCTCTTCATTCTCTTATCAGTGACTTTTACAGAGCAAAAGTTTTAAATTTTGATGAAGTCCGATTTATTAATTTTTCTTTTATGGATTGAACTTTTGATGTCATGTATAAGAACTTTTTGCCTAACCCCAAGTCACAAATGTTTTCCCTTAGAATTTTCATGGTTTTGCTTTTTTATATTTAGATCTGTGACCTAGTTAATTTTTGTATAAGTTGTAAAGTTTAGGCCGGGGTTCATTTTTGTGGATGTCCATGCTGTGCTTTCTTTTTATTTATTTAAAATTTACTTATTTATTTTTATTTTTGGCTGCATTGGGTCTTCGTTGCTGCGTGCAGGCTTTCTCTAGTTGCTGCGAGCGGGGCTAGTCTTCGTTGCGGTGCGCAGGCTTCTCTTGTTGTGGAGCACGGGCTCTAGGCTCCAGGGCTTCAGTAGTTGTGGCACGCAGGCTCAGTAGTTGTGGCTTGCAGGCTCTAGAGCACAGGCTCAGTAGTTGTGGCTTGCAGGCTCTAGAGCACAGGCTCAGTAGTTGTGGGACACAGGCTTAGTTGCTCTGCAGCACGTGGGATATTCCTGGGCCAGGGCTCAAACCTATGTTCCCTGCAATGGCAGGCAGATTTTTAACCACTGTGCCACCAGGGAAGCCCCATGCTATGTTTTCTTAATCTTGTAATAAAGAGAGGAATAAAAGCATGTGGAATAAAATGGAAGTGTGGTTAGTATTTTTTTTTTTCTTTTTTGGTTCTTGAGACAGATGGACATAATCTGATTCTTGGTTCCCCAATCTGTGTAGACTTGAGCAAGTGAACCTCTCCAAATTTTTACAGCCTGCTTTGGAGAGTTGCAGGAAGGATTAAATGAGATAACATATAATACTCAGCATGGTGCTTGATACAGAATAAGCATTTAATAAATGGTGACTGCTACTCCTGATATTTTTATGGCTGGTTAGGTTAAAATTGTTAGTATTACTTGGAGTATTCAGAGTAGGTGAGCGCTCTATTTGATAGCTGTGGGCAAGGTCAGTGAAAATGTTTTTGGTGAAAATTTTTACAAGATACTTTCTTCCTTCTCTTTTTCCGTTCTCTTGTCTGTCCTGTCCACATTGCTCAAGCTGGGTCTTAGGTGTTAGAATATAGTGAGATATAGGTATGCAGATATAGAAGTATTAGAATCCAAGTACTTTTATGGGACAGGGGGTGACAGTTGGTTAACTTAATTATTTAAGAAGGAGGCTATGATGGTGAGAAGATTCAGACTGGGCAAATGTGAGTAGACAGTATAGAATTGTATAATCTATTTTTAGATGACTTTGGCATTTATGTGCTTGAACAAAGGTACATTTATAAGTTCAATACTCAAATACTATATATATGTGTATGCATACATATATATGATTAGTAAACCATCAGAATATTACTAATAGTCATTAGTAAACCATCAGTATCTTTTTTCCTCTTAACATTTCATAGCAAGATGATTTCATTCTCAGTGGGAGTGGAGGGTCGGGTAGGAGAAGATCAAGAACACTAAAGTTGTAAAGACGCAGATGTAGAGAATGGACTTGAGGACACGGGGAGGGGGAAGGGTAAGCTGGGACGAAGTGAGAGAGTGGCATGGACATATATACACTACCAAATGTAAAATAGATAGCTAGTGGGAAGCAGCCACATAGCACAGGAAGATCAGCTCAGTGCTTTGTGACCGCCTAGAGGGGTGTGCTAGGGAGGGTGGGAGGGAGACGCAAGAGGGAGGGGACATGAGGATATATGTATACATATAACTGATTCACTTTGTTATACAGTAGCAACTAACACAACAATGTAAAGCAATTATACTCCAATAAAGGTGTTAAAAAAAAAAGCGGATGTTTCAGTATGGCCTGGTAAATTTTGTGGGGGTGGTGCTGGTAAGTTTTGGAGTTGTTTTGCCTTGTAAATACCACTTACTGAAGCTCAGTGATTATTTATGTTTTGGAGTATACCTGATATTTGCTAAGCAGATTATAATAAATTAGCCTTTTTCTTTCTGTGTGTGTGTGTATGTGTGAACAGTTTCTCACTTTTCTTTTGGATCCTGACAAGGGCTGACAGGGAACAAATATTGGAATGATTACTTTAACTCAGCTGGAATGAGATTGGCCACTATGAATGTCATGCTGGCCTTAATCAGTCCACAGTACTTCCTTCCTGCTTTCAGGGAGACTCCAAACTGACATTGTCTTCTTCCTGATTTTATTTTATTTTATTTTTTTAAATTTTTTTAATTTTTTAACATCTTTATTGGAGTATAATTGCTTTACAATGGTGTGTTAGTTTCTGCTTTATAACAAAGTGAATCAGTTATACATATGTTCCCATATCTCTTCCCTCTTGCATCTCCCTCCCTCCCACCCTCCCTAGCGCACCCCTCTAGGTGGTCACAAAGCACTGAGCTGATCTCCCTGTGCTATGTGGCTGCTTCCCACTAGCTGTCTATTTTACGTTTGGTAGTGTATATATGTCCATGCCACTCTCTCACTTTGTCACAGCTTACCCTTCCCCCTCCCCATATCCTCAAGTCCGTTCTCTAGTAGGTCTGTGTCTTTATTCCCATCTTACCCCTAGGTTCTTCATCACCTATTTTTTTTTTTCATAGGTTCCATATATATGTGTTAGCATACGGTATTTGTTTTTCTCTTTCTGACTTACTTCACTCTGTATGACAGACTCTAGGTCCATCCACCTCACTACAAATATCTCAATTTTGTTTCTTTTTATGGCTGAGTAATATTCCATTGTATATATGTGCCACATCTTCTTTATCCATTCATCTGATGATGGACACTTAGGTTGCTTCCATGTCCTGGCTATTGTAAATAGAGCTGCAATGAGCATTTTGATACATGACTCTTTTTGAATTATGGTTTTCTCAGGGTATGCCTTCCTGCTTTTAAATCAAGTCCTGCTAACAGCAGGGAGGTAAGCACAGCATAAAAGAGTTAATAAGGGACTATTATCTACTTATTATATGGAAGAAAATTTTTACTGAATTTCATTCTGATGTTAGAACGACAGTTAGATGACTGTAAAACCATGTAGGCATTTTCCACTGGTCTGCTTTTTTTTTTTTTTTAATACAAATTTATTTATTTATTATTTATTTTTGGCTGCATTGGACCTTTGTTGCTGTATGCGGGCTTTCTCTAGTTGCGGTGAGCGGGGGCTACTCTTTGTTGTGGTGCATGGGTTTCTCATTGTGGTGCTTCTCTTGTTGTGGAGCATGGGGTCTAGGCACATGGGCTTCAGTAGTGTAGCACGCAGGCTCAGTAGTTGTGGTTAGCAGGCTGTAGAGCGTAGGCTCAGTAGCTGTGGCGCATGGGCTTAGTTGCTCCAGGGCATTTGGGATCTTCCCGGGCGAGGGCTCGAACCCATGTCCTCTGCACTGGCAGGCGGATTCTCAACCACTGTGCCACCAGGGAAGTCCCTGGTACTCTGCTTTTATTTTTCCAACTTAGGAGAGTTCCTTTGTAGAAACTTTGAAGAATGTATGCCTGTTCACTGAGATGGCAGTTGTTTCCTGAAAGACTGTGTGGCCCTCAGTCTTGTTTTGACTTCTCTGACACTCGTTTGACATCTCTGATGAGAGTTTCTTCATCTCTAAAATAGGAATGATCTCAACATTCTCTTACTTATAAGAAAAAGATGACATCTCTTGGTATAAAGTTGGCTCATACATTTTTGAATTTACATATGTATGTATTATATACTTTTTTTTTTTTTTTTTGCGGTATGCGGGCCTCTCACCGCTATGGCCTCTCCCGCTGCGGAGCACAGGCTCCGGATGCGCAGGCCCAGCGGCCATGGCCCACGGGCCCAGCCGCTCCGCGGCACGTGGGATCCTCCCGGACCGGGGCACGAACCCGCGTCCCCCGCATCGGCAGGCGGACTCCCAACCACTGCGCCACCAGGGAAGCCCTACATTTATTAAAATTAAGTTAAACACAGTGTTTTGTAACTACCTTTTTGATTTTTGTTTGTTTGTTTGTTTTGGCCACGCCATGCCGCTTGTGAGATCTCAGTTCCCTGACCAGGAACTGAACCTGGGCCCCAGGAGTGAGAGCCTGGAATCCTAACCACTAAGCCACCAGGAACCTCCCTACTTTTTCGATTTAGCAACATGTTTCAGGTCAATATAAGTAAATCTAATTGCTGCTTCTAATTGCTATGAAGTATCCTAGTCTATGAATGTACCCTAACTTATTTAATTAATACCCTATTGATGGACCATTGAAAGAAATTATTTCTATTAAATAATGCTATAAAAAACATTTTTGTAAATGCATCTTTGTGTTCTTGGCTGATGGTTTCTTTGAGGTACATTTTGGGATAAATTCTTAGAACTGGAATACATGGGTTAAGGGAATGTAAACTTAAAATTTTTTGATAGTTTTTTCCATTTTATTTTTAAAATCTGCCTTTTTGAGTTACAACTTACAAACAATATAATGCACCCATTTTAAGAGTATGCTTTGATGAATTTTGACAGACATATACAGCAGTGCAACAACCATCAAAAACAAGATGTAGAACTTTTCCATCACCCCAAAAAGTTCCCTTACACTACCTCTTTGCAGCCACTTCCGCTTCCTGCCATCTCATCTCCTACTAGTGAGTCCAGGCAGCCACTTATCTGCTGTCTGTTACTATTGGATTTCCCTTTGTTAGAATTTCATATAAGTGGAATTATGCAGTATATAGTCTTTTTTTTTTTTTTTAATTCTTTGGTCGCACTGTGCAGCATGTAGGATCTTAGTTCCCCAACCAGGGATCGAACCCACGCGCCCTGCATTGGAAGCACAGAGTCTTAACCACTGGACCACCAGGGAAGTCCCCAGTATATAGTGTTTTGTGTGGCTTTTTTTTTTGGTTCAGCATAACATTTTTGAGCGTCTTTCATGTTGGTGTGTGTTACAGTAGTTCATTTCTTTTTATTGCTAAGTATATTCCTTTGCATGAATGTACCAAAATTTGTTTATCCATTCAACTATTTGGGTGGTTTCTAGTCTTTGGCTCTTATAAATGAAGCTATTTTAATAATTTGTACAAAAATCTTTGTGTTAAATATATGTTTTTATTCCTCTTGGGCAAGTACTTAGGAGTATAATTGTTGGATCAAGTGCAGATATATGTTTAGTTTTATAGAAAACTTAGAACTATTCCCAGAGTGGTGGTGGTGCCTCTTCCTACCACAAATGATATATGGGAGTTTAGGTTGTTCCACATTCTTGCCAACATTTGGTGGTGCCTTTTTAATTTTGTTTAATTGAAGTATAGTTGATTTACAGTGTTCTGTTAGTGTCTCTTGTACAGCAAAGTGATTCATTTATACATACATACACATATTCTTTTTCATATTCTTTTCCATTATGGTTTATTACAGGATATTGAATATAGTTCCCTGTGCTATACAATAGGACCTTTTTGTTTATGTATTTTGTATATAGTAGTTTGTATATGCTAATCCCGAACTCCTAATTTATTTCTCCCCAATCACCTTTTCCCTTTGGTAATCATAAATTTGTTTTCTGTGTCTGTGAGTTTGTTTGTTTTATAAATAAGTTCATTTGTATCACATTTTAGATTCAATATGTAAGTGATATCATATGATATTTGTCTTTCTCTTTCTGACTTACTTCACTTAGTATGGCTAGGACCTCCAATATAGTGTTGAATAGAAGTGGTGAGAAGGGACATTCTTTGCTTGTTCTTGATCATCATAGGGGGAAAGTATTCAATCTTTTATCATTAAGTTTAATGTAAGCTGTAGGTTTTTTACAGATGCCCTTTATCTGGTTGAGGAAATTCCATTCTGTTCCTAGTTTGCTGAGAATTTTAAAAAATCGCAACTGGGTATTAAACTTTGTTAATCTTTTTTGAATATTTATGAGATTTATATATTTTCCTTCCACCTTTTGCTTGTCTGTAAAGCTTTTGATTTCTCCATCGAATCTGAATGAGATCCTTGCTGGGTAGAGTAATCTTGGTTGTAGGTTCTTCCCTTTCATCACTGTAAGTATATCATGCCACTCCCTTCTGGCTTGTAGAGTTTCTGCTGAGAAATCAGCTGTTAACCTTATGGGAGTTCCCTTGTATGTTATTTGTCGTTTTTCCCTTGCTGCTTTCAATAATTTTTCTTTGTCTTTAATTTTTTCCAATTTGATTACTATGTGTCTCAGTGTGTTTCTTCTTGGGTTTATCCTGTATGGGACTCTCTGTGTTTCCTGGACTTGGGTGGCTGTTTCCTTTCCCACGTTAGGGAAGTTTTCCACTATAATCTCTTCACATATTTCCTCTGGTCCTTTCTCTTTCTCTTCTCCTTCTGGGACCCCTATAATGTGAATGTTGTTGCATTTAATGTTGTCCCAGAGGTCTCTTAGGCTGTCTTCATTTCTTTTCATTCTTTTTTCTTTCTTCTGTTCCACAGCAGTGAATTCCACCATTCTGTCTTCCAGGTCACTTATCCGTTCTTCTGCCTCAGTTATTCTGCTATTGATTCCTTCTAGTATAGTTTTCATTTCAGTTATTGTATTGTTCATCTCTGTTTGTTTGTTCTTTAATTCTTCTAGGTCTTTGTTAAACATTTCTTGCATCTTCTCGATCTTTGCCTCCATTCTTTTTCAGAGGTCCTGGATCATCTTCACTATCATTATTCTGAATTCTTTTTCTGGAAGCTTGCCTATCTCCACTTCATTTAGTTGTTTTTCTGGGGTTTTATCTTGTTCCTTCATCTGGTACATAGCCCTCTGCCTTTTCATCTTGTCTGTCTTTTTGTGAATGTGGTTTTTGTTCCACAGCCTGCAGGATTGTAGTTCTTCTTGCTTCTGCTGTCTGCCCTCTATTGATGGATTTTTTACCTGCTTATGGGTCACATTTTTCTCCTTCTTGTGTATCTGTTAATTTTTTATTGGGTGGTGAACATTGTGAATTTACTCTGTTGAGAGCAAATTTTGTTTTTTCTCTTTAGAGAGTCTGAAACTTGGTTCTGGAATATAGCTACCTGTGGATCAGCATAATCATTCCAAAGCTTGTATTTAAGCCTTTGAAGGGCAGATCTGGAGTATTCCTTTCTCTAGGGCTAGTTTAGCTTCACTCCTAAGGTGTGTCCCTCCTGGAATCTCTATTCAGTGCTCTATGTATTCAAGAGTGGTGTCTCCACTCTGGCTGGTGGGAACTTGAATGTTACCATGCTGGTTGAGCTTTGGGTATTGTTGGGCTTACAGCTCCCCAGTAGTTGTTTTTCATCTGGTCTTGTGGATTTCACCCTGTGCACGTGCAGATTGTCCTTCAGCCAAAGTCTCAAAGAGAGTTTTATGCCGATTTCTGGAGTCTTTTTTTTTTTTGGCTTCCTCCTCTTCAGTGCTTGGTCCTACAAATTTTACTTGCCTTTGCATTCCCAAATTCCAGAATTGAATTGAATTGTCCCCTCAGTTCATTGGGATCATTGGGCTCTGTCTGGGTTCCCCACTCTGTGCCCCTATGTGGAAATTGTCTCCATTCAGAGAGCCAAGATGGGGCTCAGTCTGTCTAGCACCATCTGTTATCCAGTGTCTGAAAACATTTGTTTTATGTGTTTTACCTAGTTTTCTAGTTATTGATGGCAGGAGGCAAGTCCTGTAGGAGTTAATTCTTCATGGGCAAAAGGAGACAAACGTTTTAAAATTAGGATATAATTCATATAACATAGGTGCACAGTTCGGTGGGTTTTAGTATATGCACTACATTATGCAACCATTGCCACCATCTAATTCTAGAATGTTTCCGTCACCCTGTAAAAGACAGCTCAGACTCATTAAGCTGTCACTTCCCATTGCCCCCTTTTCCCAGCCCCTGTCAACCACTAATCTACTTTCTGTCTCTGTGGATTTGCCTATTCTGAATATTCCATATAAATGGAATCATACAATATGTGGCCTTTTGTCTCTGGGCATCTTTCACTTACAATGTTTTTAAGGTTTATCCATGTTTTATCATGTAACGCAGCTTCATTTTCTTTTTATGGCCAAGTAATATTCCGTTGTATGGCTCTACCACATTTTGCTTATGCATTCGTCACTTGATGAATGTTTGTGTAGTTTCTACTTTTGGGCTTTTATGAATAATGCTGCTATCCATACATGTTTTCTTATAATAATTTGTAATATTGTAAACAAGGCTGAGTTTACCATTATTTTTATTTACTTAATTGACCTTGATCTGATAAAAAATAGCTGTTGTGTTGTGCTAGACAGTGTTCTGAGTGCCTCGTATGCTTATTTTGTTTAATCTTCAGTCCATCCCTATGAGGTAGATACTGATTTTCCATTTTACTGATTAAGAAAGTGAAGTTTAGAGAGGATAATTTTCCCAAGGTACCACAGGGTAACACAGCTAGTGGGTGCCACCATGCTAAGTCAGATAGATGATACAAAGTTGTGTAGGACCTAGTAATGGCTGTAATTTATACAATCCAATAGAACAAATGGCTGAAATTAGTCCTGGGAGTCACTCTGGGAAATTATTTGAACAGAAAAAAAAAAAAAAAAAGACTGTTTAGGGACTTCCCTGGTGGTCCAGTGGTTAAGACTCGGCGCTGCCAGTGCAGGGAGCACAGGTTCAATGCCTGGTCGAGGAACTAGGATCCCACATGCTGCATGGCATGGCCAAAAATACCCCCCAAAAAACAACCCTACCAAAAAATAACTGTTCAAATTGAAGATCTTTTGATGGTTGCTTGTCTGTTAACCACTTGTACCAATCTTTCAGCAGGTATTTTCCTTGGGACTAGCCTTGAGTAGAATTGGGTAGTAATTTGTACAGTATTTGAGTATTCAAAAAAGAGCAGCAGAGCCTTCTCAGTTGTGCTTGGGTTTTTCAACTCCAAATCATATTCTGTTCCCTAGTAGTTAAAAGATATCATGTGGATATGATATTATTTAAGAAGGACTTCCGTTCATTAGGGATATCCATCTTCACTCCTGTATTAGGACTGAAGGAGGTGAGATTGTTTATCTTTTAAGAATTCATTAATATTATTAATTTTTTTTCTTTCTTTGAGAAGGTAAATTTATCCTCCTTTGCAGCTTATGTCAAATAAAAGAAGTCCTTTTGGGATCTCTGAGGTGAAAAGTAATATTGGAAAAGGAATTTATTAGATTACATTTGTACCCTACTCTATTAGTTTTCTATTGCTGTGTAATAAATTACCACAATCTTAGCAGCTTAAAACAACACCCATTTATCATCTCACAGTATTGTAGTAGTTCTGTAGATTAGAAGACCTGGTGGCCTCGAGGGGGTTCTCTGCTTTGGGTCTCACAAGGCCAAAATCGAGGTATTGGCCAGACCAGTCTCTTATCTGGAGGCCCTGGAGGAGAATCCACTTCCAAGTTCATTCACATCGTTGGCAGAATTCAGTTCCTTGTGGCTGTAGGTCTGAAGTCCCTGTTTCCTTGACATGTGGCCCTTCTCACTTCTGTCAAATCCTGCTTGTGCTTTGTGTCTCTGACTTCACCACCAGCCAGAGAAAACTCTGCTTTTTAAAGAGCTCATGTGTATAGGTCAGGCTTACTGGGATAATCTGCCTGTATTAAGGTCAGCTGTGCCGTATAACTTAGCATAATCGCAGCCGTGATATCACATTCACAGGTTCCACCCACAGTCAAAGGAGAGGGGATTATATGAGGTTAAGGGTCTTTGAGGGTCATTCTTAGAATTCTGCCTACTGTAGCTATTAATGTTCATTTTAAAACATTGTTGTGAGGGTCACATTTTTGATACAGCTGACTTTTCTACTCCCAGCTCTCATCCTATCCTTCCCTCACCCTTCCTTGAACTCTTTTCTTCCTTTAAAATAGTGGGCCCCTTTTCTCTCTTTATTTGGTAGCATGCTTGTCCTTGACCTCATCCTTGACTCTCTAAGGAAACCCTGGATTTACCTTTTAGAATAACATTTCCTGAAATCACTTTTCTTTGTGCTGATCAATTGTATAAGAAATGTTTGACTACAGACATCATCGTCATCATCCTTGTGCTTCAGCTCCCTAAGCCTGAGTATTTAATGTAGAATTTAGCTGCTCACAGACACCAGCGAGGTGTTTTTCATCTATGTGATCTGCAGATGAACTGCACCTTATTTTTTCACTCTTTCCTCTCTTGCATTAAGATTCAAAGATGTCTCACTGTCTGCAAGTTCAAGAAGTGTGTTAAAACCCTGTATATCTCTCAATCTATCTATAGCTAGTAATGCTAATATAATTCCATTTATCTCACAGCAGGGTCCAGTAGAAAATCACATCAGTAATGAAAAATAGTCATTCAAAACTGTTTGGTGGAGCATTCTGAAGGCTTGTAGATCTGTCTGAAGCCACAGGGGATTTCTCAGGCTGCCTGGAGAACCTGAACAGGTTATAGAACAAAAACTACATCATTCTGCTCATACTGTTGTGTGAAGGCTGACACTGGGCAGAAATGGCTAATGGATTTGGGGTCCATCCCCTCTCCCCAAGTTGGGATTATTTTCTGCCATTTAGTATTATTCACTGAAGAAGAAAATTTATATATAAAAGCTTTAGTGGATAATTTAGGATTTTTCATGTGTAAGGGGAGTTGTAGGATTTGTAATTATCTTGTGAACTAATTTAGAATGAAGACGGATACAGGCATACCTTGGAGATATTGCGCATTTGGTTCCAGACCACTGCAATAAAGTGAATATTGCAATAAAGTGAGACATATGAATTTTTTGGTTTCCCAGTGCATATGAAAGTTATGTTTACACTTTACTGTAGTCTATTAAGTGTGCAATAGTACTGTGTCTAAAAAGTGTATATACCTTAATTAAAAATAATGCTGTTGGAAAAATGGCAGCAATAGACTTGCTCCACTCAGAGTTGCCACAAAACTTCAATTTGTAAAAAACATAATATCTGCGAAGCACAGTAAAGCGAAGCACAATTAAACAAGGTGTGCCTGTAGTTGTCTTTGGCTGTAATAAAAGTTGTGAACTCCTGAGTTCTAATGTTAGGTGAGAAAGTAAGAAAAGGAGATGTTACAAGATTCATATAGTGTACCATTTGGATGGAGATGATTGTTGTGAATAAGTGTTTATCTTTTATTCATTCATTCACTATTTTTTAAATGTCTACCATTGTCCAGGCTATATATTTTGTGCTAACAATGGACTCTACCCTATGGATCCCATACTCTACTGGAGGGAAATAGTGTTCTTATAGAAATAGTTACAGTACTGTGAGTTAAGTGCTATTAGAGGGAGTGCAGTGGGTGCACAGAGGAGAGATTCTCCAGTGGTTGGAAAAGGCTTATTAAGGGAGGTGACACTTGAATTGAGTCTTGAAAGAAGAACAAGAGTTCTGGCAAAGGGGGATGAGCATTCTGGGTAGAGGAACTGGCACTTGCAAGGTATGGAGGTGTTCTAGTCTGCTCTGTTCAGGTAAGAGTTAGGAGTTTGTTAAGTCTGCAACCTGGAAAGTGAGTAGGTTAGGGAAGAGGTAGGAGTCAAGAGTGGAAAGGTGAATGGTATCCAGGTTGTGAAAGGTCATGTGTGGATTAAGGATTTTGAATGTATCTTATAGTCAGGAACCGGCAAAGATTTTAAGTAGGGACTAATGTGATTAACTTAGCATTGTAGAAAAATGCCTCTGAAGGCAGTGTGGAGGATGGATTGAGAGTTAAGGAGTGGGGTACGAGAGGCAGCTACCAGTTAGAGACTATTGATACCGTCTATTAAAAAAAAGACTAAGGGCTTCCCTGGTGGTGCAGTGGTTAAGAATCCGCCTGCCAATGCAGGGGACATGGGTTCGATCCCTGGTCTGGGAAGATCCCACATGCCGTGGAGCAACTAAGCC
Organism: Mesoplodon bidens; assembly: GCF_964165515.1. NCBI lineage: Eukaryota > Metazoa > Chordata > Mammalia > Artiodactyla > Ziphiidae > Mesoplodon > Mesoplodon bidens. The sequence goes on from NC_138176.1 coordinate 169,926,897, forward strand.
CGTGTGCCACAACTAATGAGCCTGCGCTTCTAGAGCCCGCGAGCCACAACTACTGAGACCACATGCTGCAACTACTGAAGCCCGTGCTCCTAGAGCCCATGCTCTGCAGCAAGAGAAGCCACCTCAGTGAGAAGCCCGTGCACTGCAACAAAGAGTAGCCCCCGCCCGCCACAACTAGAGAAAGCCCGTGCACAGCAACAAAGACCCAATGCAGCCAAAAATAAATAAAAATAAAATAAATTAAAAGAAAAGACAAAGGCCTGTGGCATATTCAGGAGGGGATATGTTCCAGAGATATTTTAGAGGTCTCTCTAAAGTGGGGATAATAATGGTACCTACCTTTAGTGTTGATATGAAGAGTAAATGAGTTAATAAATTTAAGGTGTTTAGAGCAGAGCAAGGTGCATAGTTAGTATTGTGTTTGCTCTTGTTGTAATAATAGCACGGATTACCGTATAGGAGATGAGGGTAAGTGTAGCATCAAGAAGGAGCTGAGGGTCTGACTTGAATAGAAGGTGTACCATTAACTCATCACTAATGTTTAAGTGATCATTGTCTGCCTTTGGGAATAAATGTAGGTTGGTAGATGGATTGCCAGCTAGTGCTTACAAGTAACTTATAGAGGAATAGTTAAGTTTTTAGAAAAGTATGTTTAACTATTCATTGTGCTTATCAACATAAGAGAGATGTATCCTTTAGTTAAGGGGAGATGCTTTTTGCTCCTTTTCAGGTAGGTAAGGATATTTAGACCATGCGTGAGAACATTCATTTTTTCTGGTCACTGTAAAAGCTGATCCTTGAATATTTGTCCTTTGTTTTTAAGAACCTCTCCACTTTCCTGTAATTATGTCTGGATAGAATTTATAAGATAGAAGAGTCAAAACCCTGTTTTCTGAAGCTTATTCAGCGTAACAATTATTTGATTAATAACCTACAGAGACGCTCAAATCAAAGTCAGCATTTGTGAACAGTCTTAAAGAATAGAAATGACTCAGCAGAGCCTAATTAGCTCTTGAGGGTGCTTTAAAAGGAAGAGTAAAGATGGCATTTGTTTAGAGTGTGGCGTATTCATATAAAAAGCAAGAAGGGGGAAAGCCTGTATTTATTCCATACTACTATGTGCCAGAGGCTTCAGAACAACCCTGAGAAGGAAATGTGTGTTTTAGAGATGATGAAATTGAGTTTCAGAGCAGTGAGTAACTCACCCCAAGTAATACTATGGATAGGTAGCAGAAATAGAATTTGAAACCAGGCCTATCTGGTTGCAAAGCCAAATGCTCTTTTCACCAGTCTGATATGAATAACTTTTCTATGTGAATGAGGTATATATCACCCACCCAGGAGTGATTGTCTGGGATTTGGCCATAAGAAAGAAAGAAAATATAATGAGCGTAGGGGAAGGCTTCCGTACTTATTTCCTCTTTTTCCTTGCATAGGATATCAGGAAGTGAATTGGTAGACCCCTCACAAATACCTGTTTCGTACTTATTTATAGGTTTTGTGAGAGCATGTAAAAAATCTATAGGACCTTTGAGTTAGAGGTAAACTGGGCCATCTCCCTCATCTTACAGAGAAGGAAACCAAGGTCTAAAGAAGTGAGATGGTTTGCCTTGATCATAGCTGGTTTATAGCAGAGTTGGAATTAGAACCCTAAACTCTATTCCAGGTTAGAAGCCTTTTGTACCTAAATCCCAAACCTTTGTTATGCCTGGAATTCCTGGAAGATGATATATGTGAATATAATTTGAGGATTACTTTTTTTGTTTCTGGCTCTCAGCACGTACTGTCAAGGCCAAGTGCTGTAAATTATATATGTTCTGGGTGCTACACATTTGGATCAGATTCATAGGCATTCTTTTCTTAACTCTCATGTAATGGAGCATGACCTTTGGGATCTGAGTCTGAAGAGAGGCTTCACTTCTGCCAGCTGATAGCTCTGGCAGATGTACCTATGTTATATCCCAACTGTGTGGACAGAATGGTTTGAGTTCTTACTGGGGCTTTAAGGGAAAAAAAGTGGGTTAATCCATACTTCTCTCTACTGGCCTTTTCCCCAAGCATGACATTTTTAGATTTCACTATTCCTTGTTAATTGTTCATTCTGAGAGCACTGCCAGCAGTTCTGCCCCCGTGGACCCTGAGAGCTGGATTAAAAGTGAAATCAGTGAAGGCACTGTGATCATGTGGTGACTGCTGATAAATCATGGAGCCGCAGTTTGAATGAGAGGGTTAAGGTCTTGCACCTAGGACTGCTGAGTTAGAACTCGACTTTGAACTCTGAACTGGGGCTTAGGCCTGCACATAAGCTTTCTGTGGAGGTAGCTTTTGCATGCATTTTTTCCTTAGATGAGGTCTTATTTAACAAATAAAGAAATTTAGGCTCATAGATGTGACTTAGCCATAAAGAACCCAACCCCCCAATCTAGATAGAACCACCCTAGGAAATTCCTGTTACTTCACCCTTTGCTTCTGCTTGCTGGGTGGAAGGTCACCACTGTTAGAATTTTCAGGCGCCAGCCTGGGTGGCCAACCTAACGAAGTAAAATAGTTCCGGCTCCGAGTAATGGTGAACTTGGAGCTGGGCCCAGTGTAATTAAACCCCTGGAGAAAAGAATTTGTTGTTGGCCTGTATTCATTTCAGTGAAGAAGCTTGCGGGTAGAAATATGATATATTCCAAGCAAAGAAAAATAGTGGCTCTAGAGATCTATGTCATTGCCTTGAAGCTTGTTTGGTTCCACATTAAATTTAGATAGTTCAGTAAGAGAAAAGCTTTTCTTGGTAGATGGCATTCCTAGGCAGGGTAAAATTTAGGGTGTTTCTCCATTTATTAAAAGACTGTCCAGTAGGGTTTCATGTGCATTATATAATCTACAATACAGTTAAAGCCTGTTTGAACTGTTATGACTCAGAATTCCCCCAAAGACTTCAGTTTATGTTGCCTTTAGGTATCCCATGTGTTCCTTTCCTTGCTCTTTTGTGTTCTCTCTGTTTTGTTTCCCAGTATTTACTATTTTTGTGGCCAGGGAACTCAAGTTGACTGAAGTGGTAGGCTCCCAAAGAAAAAGGTAAGGGAAGAAAAGTTCTAGAGCTTCTTTTTTCTAGGTAGTAAGATAATAAATTTATGTTGGTTTAAACCACTAAGTTTGTGGTAATTTGTCGTAGTAACAGTAGGATACTAATAATTTTAAACTCACAGGAAAGTTATAAGACTAAGGATAGTACTCTACTCAGATTCACTTGTTGTTAATATTTTACTTTGTTTTATCATTCTCTCTTTCTCATTTTTCATTCTTTCTGAACTACTTTAAAGTGCATTGCATATGTCATGACCCTTTACCCCTAACGCCTCAATATATATTTCCTGAGAATTAGAATTTTTTTACGTAATAACCATGTACATCTTCCCATGTTTGAGTCATTTTTATCTTTGTGAAGTGTCTCTTTTGTCTATTGCTCAGTAGCATTTTTAGTCATTTTCCTTTGATTTTTAAAAGCTCTTTATATATTAGAGATATTAACCCTTTATCTGTGATATATGTTGCAAGTATTTTCTTCTAGTGTCTTATTTGTCTTTTAACTTTGCTTATATTTTTTACCATGTAAAAGTTTTCTCTTTTTAAGTAATCAAATTTATTGGTCTTATTGCATCTGGATTTCTAGTCTTAGTTTGACAGCCTTTTTCTACATCCAGGTTAAAGAGGAATTTACCCATCTTGTTTTCTTGTATAGTTTGTTTTTTTACGTTTCAGTCTTTAATTTGGAGTTTATTCTTCTGTCTGGTGTAATGAATGAATATAATTTTATTCTTTTTCCAAATGGCTGTCCAGTTGCCCCAGTATCATTTATTAACAAAAATCATATTTGCCTCAGTGGTTTGAGATAACAGCTTTGCCATCCACAAAGATTTCTGTGTGTACATGGTGTTTTTAACATTATATGTTGAAAGACCTTTGGGAAATCATCAAATACAAAAGGTCAAATAAGAGTTGATCAGAGGTCAAGTAAACTATTCCATGAGGATAGCTCTCAGCGGGTTGAGTTATAGGTGAAAACTTGTTTCAGGATTGCTAAAATGCTCTTAAAAAGAAAAGGCATACACATTTTTATATTTAACAGCTTTATTGAGGTACAGTTTACATACCAAAAAACCCACCCATTTCAAGTGTACAGTTCAATCATTTTTAGTAAATTTACAGAGTTGTGCAATCATAACCATAATCTAACTGTATTTCTAGAACATTTCTGTCACTCCAGAAATGTTACTTATGCCTATTTACAGTCCCAGCCCTAACCCCAGGCAACCATCTGGCTTTCAGTCTCTACAGATCTGCCTCTTCTGAATATTTCACATAAGTGGAATCATATAACATGTAGTTTTTGCATCTGGTTTCTTTTACGTATTTATTGTTTTTGTAGTTTATTCATATTATTACATGTGTATGTTGCCCAGTAGTATTTCGTTGTATGACTGTACTAAATTTTGTTTATCCCTTCACCAGTTGATAGACATTTGGATTACTTCCACTTTTCAGTTCTTATAAATAATACTGCTGTGACATGCACTTACAAGTTTTTATGTGGACCTACATCCTCATTTCTCTTGAGTAGAGTCCTAGGAATGAAACGTCTGGGTTGTACTGAAAATTCACGTTTAACTTCTTGAGGAACTGCCAAACTGTTTTCCAAAGGGGCTGCACCATTTTACATTCCTTCCAGCAATGTATTCAGCAGTTCAGTTTCTCCATATCCTCACCAGTGCTTGTTATTGTCTGTCTTTTTGATTATAGTCATTCTAGTGAGTATGAAGTGATGTCTCATTTTGGTGTTGATTTGCATTTCCTAAAAGACTAATGATGTTCAACATCTTTTCATATGTTTATTAGCCATTAGTGTATCTTCTTTGGTGAAATGTCTATTCAGATACTCTGCTCATTTTTAAATTGGATTGTGTATCATTTTATTATTGAATTTAAAAAATTTTTTAAATGTTTATATTTATCAGATATATGATTTGCAAATATTTTTCTCCCAAATAATTTTTTCTCTGTGGCTTGTCTTCTCACTTTCCTAATGTATCTTTTGAAGCACAAGTTTTTAACTTTGATCAAGTTCAGTTAATCCTTTTTTTCTTCTTTATGGGTTATGCTTATGCTTTTGATGCTCGTATCTCAGAAAAGACAAGGGTTAAAATTACTTTTCATGGAATTATATTTGTCTTGTTTTCAGGACTAGTCTGGTGATCAGACTATTGTGTGAGTTTTGTTGAAATGTATAATGCCTTGCCTCTGGGTGATGGCCTCGTTGTTCCAGAGTCCTTTGGGCAACTATTACTAGAGAGGCAGAGTAATATTGATCAAAAGTGTAGGCTTTGGGGCCTGACTACCTGGGTTTGAATTTTAACTTCATCCCTTCCTAACAGTGTTACTTTGGGAAAGTGGCTTTATTTCTCTGTGCCTCAGTTTCCTCATCTGTAAAATGGGGATAATACTATTGGGTTGGCCAAAAAGTTCATTTGGTTTTTTCCGTAAGATCTTATGGAAAAACTTTTTGGCCAACCCAATACTTTGCTCATAGGGTGTTTGTGTATATAAAGTTCATAAGAAATGCCTGGGGCAGAGTAAGGCTCAAGAAATATTAGCTCTTATTATTAAGGGAGCAATTCTCAGCTGTAGTTTGGGATGGGGTTGTGCATATTGGAATCATTTGGGGGGCTTTGCATGCCTTTCTAAAGTGACAGATTCTGCCAAGAATTACAGCAGCTGGGATGATAAGCATTGCACTTAGCCTTCCTTGACACATTTAAAGTTGATTGTTCCTTAAAATCACTTTCATTAAATGAGGCAGTTTGGGTTGATGTGTAGAATTATAAAACTCTAATCAGATGTAAAAATAGCTCAAGCTCCATTAACACTTAGAAAATGAATAATCTATTAATTCCTCTTGCCAAGGCAAAAATCAGGCAGTCTAAGGCAAACCAAGAGCAGGATATAAGCTATCTGCATTTGATAAATACATTTTTCTGCCTTTGGGATGGTTTATTAGTCCAGGGATCAGATTATGGGATAAGAACTTGTAATTCAGAGATAGAAGAATTCCTGCTTTGCTCCTGTTGGAGGATAAGATTCACAACTTTTTTTTTCTTGTCTTCATTTGCAAAATGAGTTTAATGAAATTTGAGACCTAATTATCTTCAAAAGGGGTTCATGATCTGATATGGGACTACTATCAGAATATATAAAGAATCCTTATAACTCAACAATAAAAAGACAGAAAATGGGCAAAGGATTTAAATAGACATTTCTCCAAAGGGGATGTACAAGTGTCCAACAGAGACATGAAAAGATGTTCAGCATCATTGGTCAATAGTGAGAAGCAAATCAAAACCACAATGTGATACCACTTTACACCTACTAGGATGACTATAGTAAAATTTAAAAAGGAAAATATTAAGTGTCGGTGAAAGTGTAGAGAAATAGGAACCCTCGTACATTGCTGCTTGGAATGTAAAATGGTTCAGTTCCAGTGGAAAACAGTTTGGTGGTTCCTCAGTAAGTTAAACATAGAGTCATCATAGGACCCAGCAATTCCACGCCTTAGTATATATCCAAAAGAGTTGAAAACATATGTCAACATGGAAACTTGTACACAGATGTTTTTTGTTTTTTTTTGTGGTACATGGGCCTCTCACTGCTGTGGCCTCTCCCATTGCGGAGCACAGGCTCTGGACGCACAGGCTCAGCAGCCATGGCTCACGGGCCTAGCTGCTCCACGGCATGTGGGATCCTCCCAGACCAGGGCACGAACCCGTGTCCCCTGCATCGGCAGGCGGACTCCCAACCACTGCACCACCAGGGAAGCCCCACAGATGTTTTTTAAAGCTGCATTATTAATAATAGCCAAAAGATGGAATCAATCCAAATGACCATCAAGGGATAAATGGATAAACAAACTGTATTATATGCATACAGTGGAATATTATTGAGCCATGAAAAAGGATGAAGTACTGATATATGCTGCAACTTGAATGAAGTTTGAAAACATGCTAAGTGAAAGAAGCCAGACACAAAGGTCATATATGGTATGATTCCTTTTATTTGCCATATCCATTATAGGCAAATCCGAAGAGACAGAAAGCAAACTAGAGGTTACCAGGGGATGAGCAATGGGAAATAGGGAGTGATTACTTAATAAGTATTAAGTGTTTTTATGGGGTGCTGCAGAAGTTTTCAAACTAAAGAGAGATGGTGGTTGTACAACATTGTGAATACACTAAATACCATTAAATTTTGTACACTCTAAAATGGTTAATTGTGTGCTAAGTGAACTTCTTGTCAGTTTAAAAGTGGGGGAGACAGAAGTTTTAAAGTGCAAGGAATGATTATGCTAGAAAAGGATGACCATATTTGATGTGGCAACTCCAGTGTCTGGATACCTCTCCAAATTCATTTTTCACTCATCTTTGCTTGGGACAGTTTATTCTTTTTTTAATAAGTTAGTTTCTTTCTTTCTTTCTTTCTCTCTCTTTCTCTTTTTCTCTCTCTCTCTCTCTCTCTCTCTCTCTCTCTCTCTCTCTCTCTCTTTCTGCATTGCTGCACGCGGGCTTTGTCTAGTTGTGGCGAGAGGGGGCTACTCTTCGTTGAGGTGCTCCGGCTTCTCATTGTGGTGGCTTCTCATTGCGGAGCACAGGTTCTAGGTGCGTGGGCTCTAGAGGGCAGGCTAAGTAGTTGTGGTGCACAAGCTTAGTTGCTCCGCAGCATGTGGGATCTTCCTGGACCAGGGCTCGAACCCGTGTCTCCTGCATTGGCAGGCGGATTCTCAACCACTGTGCCACCAGGGAAGCCTGGGGCAGTTTGTTCTTACACAAAATATTTTACCTGAAAATACTGCAGAGTCTACTAAGATAGAAACTGTTTTTTATAAAGAGTATATTATCTTTGGGGAAGCTCATAAGAGGCCCAGTTGCTCTGGAACTAATAAAGCTGATGAGGAACAAAAGCTATTCTTAAAACCTGTAATTATGTAGCATTCTGTTTTTCCTGGGCATAACATTTTGTCAGGCTACCAGTTCATTTTTTAAAAAAATATTTCTTTATTGAAGTGAAATTCGCCTAACATAAAATTAACCATTTTAAAATGAATGATTCAGTGGCCTTTTGTGCATTAGCAGTGTTATGTAACTACCAACTCTGTATCATTCCAAATGTTTTCATCACCCCAAAGGGGAATCCCATACCCATGAAGCACATCCTTGCCAGCACTTGTTTTCCACTTTTTTGATTATAGGCAGCCTGATTGGTGTGAAATGGTACCTCATTGTGGCTTTGATTTGCATTTCTCTTAATGACTGAAGAAGTTGAACATCTTCATGTGCTTGTTGGCCATTTGTATTTCTTATTTGGAGAAATATCTACTCAAGTCCTTTTTCTTTTTCTTTTAAAAAATTAATTAATTAATTAATTAATTTTTGGCTGCGTTGGGTCTTCGTTGATGGGTCTACGTTGCTGCATGCAAGCTTTCTCTAGTTGTGGCGAGCGGGGGCTTCTCTTCGTTGTGGTGCATGGGCTTCTCATTGCGGTAGCTTCTCTTGTTTTGGAGCTTGGGCTCTAGGCGTTCAGGCTTCAGTAGTTGTGGCATGTGGGCTCAGTAGTTGTGGCTTGCGGGCTCTAGAGCACAGGCTCAGTAGTTGTGGCGCATGGGCTTAGTTGCTCTGTGACATGTGGGATCTTCCCGGACCAGGGCTTGAACCCATGTCCCCTGCATTGGCAGGCGGATTCTTAACCACTGTGCCACCAGAGGAGTCCCTTTTTCTTTCTTTAAATCGAGTTGTCTTTTAGTTGTTGAGCTTTGTACGTGCTCTTTATATATTATGGATACTATATGACCCTTGTCAGATATATGGTTTGCAAATATCCCATTCTGTAGGTTGTCTTTTTCACTTTATTTTTTTTTAACTTTTTACTTTATATTGTAGTATAGTTGATTAACAGTGTTGTGATGGTGTCTTTTTCACTTTCTTGGTAGTCCTTTGATACACAAAAGTTTTAAAGTTTGAAGTCTAATTTATCTGATTTTTCTCTTGTTACCATACTATTGGTATCATATCTAAGAATCGATTGCCAAATCCAAGGTCATGGAGATTTTCCTCTCTTTTTCTTCTAAGAGTTTTATGATTTTATGGTTTTAGCTCTTATATCATTGATCCATTTTGACATAGGTTTTGTATGTAGTATACGGTATGGGTTCACATCATTCTCTTGCATGTAGATATTCAGTTGTCCCAAAATCATTTGTTGAAGAGACTCTTCTTTCCCCATTAAATTGTCCTGGCAGCCTGGTTGAAAATCAGTTGGTCATGAATATGTGGGTTTAATTTCTCTGCACTCAATTCTGTTCCTACCATGTACTTTTGTATGGGCTGAGTTTCTTGTTTTTCTCCCTTTGATAATAGGATCACGGGGTTGATAGCACCATTTTCCAGAATCCTAAAAAGCTTCACCTAACTATTGGGATGTTGGTGCTTTTGAGTGAGCAAGAGATCCAGCAGACATGTGAGATGCTACAGCAGTGTAAAGAGGAATTCATTGAGTGAGTAATCCACAGGAGTGGGGAAGGGTGGTCACCCTGTACTGGCTTCTTTCTGGTATCACAGATTTGTTTTTGGACTAGGGAGCTGGGTGACATGGGAACAAAATTTGTTGACTCACCCGTTTGTAACACTTAACATTGGATTATTGTCTAAAAGGTTTAAAATGGATTTAAAGCATATATTTACAGATTTGTGTGGAAAGGCTCTACCTTAAATTTTACCAGTTCAGTTGGCAAATTTTGTTCTTTAACAAGGACATCCCATTATTTTCTCAAAAAGGAGATTCTCTTCATTATCTATAGAAGAGTGTAGGCTACTGTATTAGCTTTCTGTGCTGCTGTAACACATTACTACAACCTTGGTGGCTTAAAACAACACAAATTTATAATCTTACATTCTGTGGGGCAGAAATCTGATAGGGGTTTCACTGGGCTAAAATCAAGTTACTGGCAGGGTTGTGTTCCTTTCTGGAGGCTCTAGGGAAGAATCTATTTCCTTGTCTTTAAAGTCCTGATTTAGAGGCCACCCACAGTACTTGGCTAGTAGCCTCCTTCCTCCATCTTCAGAACTAACAATGTTGCATCTGTTTGACCCTCAGTCTGTTACATCTCTCTCTCTCTGGCCACAGCAGGGACAGGTTCTCTGCTTTTAAGGATGTGTGTGATTTAATTGAGCCCACCCAGATAATCCAGAGTAATCTCCCCACCTTAAACTCTTTGGCCTTAATCACATCTGTAAAACCCTCTTTGCGATGTAAGGTAGTATATTTACAAATTCCAAAGAGTAGAACATGGGCATCTTTGGAGGGCCGTTATTGCGCTTACCATAGTAACTCAAACATTATAACATGATTCCATAGGAGAGTCTTCACTGTATTTCAGAAATGCAGTCTTTAATTTTCTTTTTTTAAATAAAGGTAGTTTTGTTTGAGTCAGTAAGGATACCAAAAACTGTCCAAGCAGTCGGTTTTGGCTCAGGGAAAACATTGCTGTTCTGACGGCAGAGTTGTTATTCTTTTTACTGTAAGATTTTAATTTGCATATACATCTGACCTAACAGCTCTGTTTCAAAGGATCATCTCTTCTGAGCCCCCCTTCCTTTGCTCCTTTTACTTAAGATCGAAGCAAAACAAGAGGAACTTGAAAATTAACTCACTTGAATAGTTTTATTTTTATTCAATTGTAAGATGCAAGTCCTATACTATTCTGACATGGCCTTGTAGAAGTGGGTTACCTGGTTCATTGGGTAAAACAAGGTAAAAGGATTTAAATTTTTTCTAGAGTTATGTTGTATATGAAACTGTAATACAAAGACTTATTTGTGGGCCAGTTCTCTTTTTTCCATTAATTGTTTTGAAGACAAAATATTTTTCTTGAGCAAAATCATAAGCTGATCGTGTTTGCAGCTGCCTATTCTTTCTGAATTTCAAACAGCAAAGAACACTTCTTTGTCTTGTTCTTTGCATAGTGATGGGCAACTGTTTTCTATCTTACCTAAAATTCAAAATAATTTGGTGTTTGTAATTAGATATTTACAGTTTTCCTTGCATAAAATAAAATTTTATGCTTTACCTTACAAAGCAGAGCAATTTTACCTTGTTTAAAAATCACTTCTGATACTTTAACTTCCCAGATTACTTTTTGCTAAACAAAACTGAAAGCAGCTGCATTTTTTGACTGCCATTAGGATAATCCTGCTAACAAAAAAATTAAAGGCGGATAAAATATTTGTTCAGAGAAGTATTTGGTTTTTTACCTTATGAAAATCAGGTCACAGGATTTTAATCACTGAAGCCTTATCCTGAGCTATGTGAGGATTAAGTTGAGTTCCTCCCTTTTATGTCTCTTGGTATCTTTTGTGACTAAATGCCAAATCTGAACCCTTTAAGCGTGTCAGAGTTGGTGTGCATAGGGAATGAAGAGCAGCCTTAATAGTTCCTAAGAATTTTTGACATGACAGGATGAAAACAGTAATTGTAGTTTTTCAAATTCAGCAAAGCTTTTGAAATAGGACACGTTACCCTGCCAAAAATCTGCAATGCCGGCAAAAATTTTTTTAAGTTGCTCTTTTCAAAAAGCTGGAAAGGTTTGAAACCAGCAAGTAAAGCAGGCCTCCCCAGCCTTCTTCTCTCACATCCCTCTGTTATACACACTTGTTTTAAAAGTATGTAGTGCAGGGCTTTCCTGGTGGCTTAGTGGTTGAGAGTCCACCTGCCGATGCAGGGGACACGGGTTCGTGCCCCGGTCTGGGAAGATCCCACGTGCCGTGGAGCAGCTGGGCCCCTGAGCCATGGCTGCTGAGCCTGCGCGTCCGGAGCCTGTGCTCTGCAACGGGAGAGGCCACAACAGTGAGAGGCCCGCATACCGCAAAAAAAAAAAAAAAAAAAAAAGTATATAGTGCAAAAATAATCTACTTGATTGGCTAGGGGGATGAGAATCAGAATTGGTTGTTTGTATTGTCCAGAAGTGCCTTATTTTCCTAAAAGGAAGAAAGGTCTCCTAAAAAAAACAAAAAAAGGATACTTATAATAAAGCCCTGGTGTAAAATGTATTACCTAACTCCTTTTTCTTCCTTATTCTTTTTTTTTTTTTTTTTTTTCTTCCTTATTCTTGATCTTCCATCTCAGTCTTTGTACTTGGTATGCTTAGAAAAAAAAGTCAATAAATAATTGCATTTCTAACCTGAACCTTTTATGATGTAAAGATTGCAAATTAAAATATAAAGGTGGAAAACATTGGAAATGAATAGTCTACTATATAACATGCTGTAGCTTAATTTAATGGCTTTTTAAATTGAGGTATTAAATGTGGCTATATTGGCATTTAATTAAAATTGTGGTGATACATAGATATTTTAAAGAAATGGGTAGTTGAATGTTCATTTTAAATTTGGGGGTGGTATTTGAGTTTAAGGTATGTCACCTGACCAGAAATAGAACTTTGATTTCAATTCTTAGGCTAAAGGCTCATGTAGCTGTGTAGATTTCAAATGAATTATTCACAATGTTCAGTATGTGCTGAAGCATTAAATGTGTCCCTTGTGACTTTTCTTTGTGATATGTCAAACACAAACAGTGCCATGTCTCTGAGTATATAGTCTGACAAACGTGCAGCTCTTCTTTAGCTCCGGTAACACTCTACTCATACCTAAGTGTTCCCAGTAGGCCTGAAGAAAACCAAATAAGAAGTTAAAAAGGGACAAGAATGAGGAGAGAAGAAGAGGAAAAATACCCATGGACAAATGTCTCTAATTATTGCCTCATATGTCTCTCCATTGAAGAGTGTGCTCAGTGGTATCCCAGGTGGAATAGTTTGGTCACCAATACAAAGAGCATTTATCAGGCAAACCATTGGATTCTCTCCCGCTCTTTAATTCTCCCTCTTGATAAATCCTAGGGCTAGGTTGAAAGAGTTTGTTTCTACTTGTAAGGCAGACGTTGAATTTGTTTCATTGTTTTGTTTTTGGTGCCGCATCTAATTCCAGTGGTTTGAGGTAGTTTAGAGTGAGGACATATATACAAAAGAAATGTTAAAGTCAGACAGCTTAGAAACCATAAAGATGGAATGGGAAGAAAATTCTGTCTAAAAACTGAGGTGAGATAATAATTGTACTACAACTTTAACATTTAGTGGTGTTTTCAAGCATCAGTATACTTGAACTATGGGAATTCTTGGCAGTCCAGTGGTTAGGACTTGGCGCTTTCACTGCCAGGGCCCTAGGTTTGATCCCTGGTGGGGGAACTAAGATCCCGCAAGCCGTGCAATGTGGCCCCAAAACACACACACACACACACACACACACACACACACACACACACACACACACACACACACACACACACACACACACACACACACACACACACACACACACACACACACACACACACACACACACACACACACACACACACACACACACACACACACACACACACACACACACACACACACACACACACACACACACACACACACACACACACACACACACACACACACAATTCCAGAAAGGAAAACACCAATTATTATAGTTCTTATCTGATAAAAAGGAACATAATTTTTCAGGAGAGAATCCTTTTCTGGTTCTCAACCCAAGAAAAAGTTGTATAAATCTTAACATAAAGAACCCAGATGATGATGAGCTGTGTCTTCAACAGGAGTTTGGCAGAAGATATAAAAACATTGTTCACGTTGCTCTTTCTTGTATTGACCCCTGGAAATTGAGGGTGTAACATTAAATATAACCCAGTAAAAACATTTTAGTGGGAAACTAAACCAGTGGTATGGTGCTTTCTGGTGATCTAACTATGCAAGGTTAGAGCTGAAAAAACATAGAGGAATGTATATTTAGTATTAATTTTTTTTTTCCAAAAGTTTTGTTCACTGCCCTTTGATAGGATTTAATGGCAGTCTTTCATATTGAATTTTTTGGCTATAACTAGAAATGGAGATACCCTGTATTGGCTGGCTACTTATCTATCGATCTGTCTATCTATTTATTTATTTCTGCATTGCGTCTTCATTGCTGCGCGCAGGCTTTCTTTAGTTGCGGCAAGCGGGGGCTGTTCTTGGTTGCGGTGCACGGACTTCTTATTGCGGTGGCTTCTCTTGTTGCAGAGCACAGGCTCTAGACGCACGGGCTTCAGTAGTTGTGGCACATGGGCTCAGTAGTTGTGACACATGGGCTTAGTTGCTCCGTGGCATGTGGGATCTTCCTGGAACAGGGCTTGAACCCGTGTCGCCTGCATTGGCAGGCGGATTCTTAACCACTGCGCCACCAGGGAAGTTTGTATTGTTGATTGAAGCTAAAGACTTCAATCAGATAATAATTCAGAGCTTGACTTGTGTTTTGGAATATCCCACTTATTGGAGGTGGTTATAGGGATACTTATGATCAAGGTCGTAATTTTTCTCATTCAAGTACCTGTCTAAAATAGTTGAGTTATTTAGTTTCTTAAAAAATTCTGGTCCTGTGCAGTAATAATGGCCTTGGTGTTTTAAGGGAATCTTTTACCATTAGGATTCCTAGGCTATAAAAGGATCTCCCTGGGCCTCAATTAAATATCAAGAAAACTTTTTTGTTTTGCCTTATTTGGAATTATTTTTTGATTAATCCTAACAGTCTGTTGTCCTTGAGCCAGTACCACATTTTATTCAATGACAATATAGGTGTGTGTCCACATTCTCAAAATTGTTCAGGACATCTTCTCCCTTTATAGTGGTACATCCAATCAATGTTTATCAGAGATTTATGGAGTACCCATTTTATATAAGGCACTGTCCGAGGTGCTGGGGATATAGGAGTAGAAACGATGGATAGGGTCCCTGGCCTCATGAGGCTTGGAGAAGACTGTTTGGTGAGCTGATTTTTAGCTGGGTTTCAGGTTGGCCCAGCAAGGCCTTTACTAGTTGAAGCATAAGTCTATTTAAGGGGCCTGGGAAGAAAGCAGGATGGTGGATTTTACTTAACATAAAAGGAATACATGTTAGCTTTAGAAAAGCTAAAAATTGCAGATAAACAGGAATTCCCTGGCTGTCCAATCATTAGGACTCCATGCTTTCACCGCCAAGGGCACGGTTTCTGTCCCTTGTCGGGGAACTAAGATCCCGCAAGGCGAGCAGTGCGTCCAAAAAAAAAAAAAATTGCAGATAAACAAGATATAACTTGTAATATTACCTGAAGAGAATTACTATTAATACTTTGGGGCATGTACTCACACGCTTTTTTGTTTGCATATATGTATTTTTTTCTTTGAGGTTTAATTTACTTAGAGTAAAATGCACAGATGTTAAGTGAAGTTGATGAATTTTGATAAATGTGTACACCCATGTAACTTCACCCAAATCAAAATGTAGAACATTGCCATCACCTTAGGAAGTTCCTTCATGCTCTTTTCCAGTAAATTCACTTCTCCTAAAAGTAACTGCTGTTCTGATTTCTGTTACCACAGATTAAATGTGCTTGTTCTCTAATGTCATATAAATAGAATCATTCAGTATATACACTTGTGCGTTTCGCTTCTTTTGCATATATGTGCAGTATATACACTTTCTGTGTTTGGCTTTTGCATATATTTTTTTATTTTAACTTTTTAATGAATAATACATTTACATGGTTCAAAAATTTTAAAGTACAAAGGATATGCAGTGAAGAGTTTCCCTCCTACTGTTATCCCACCAAGCACCCTGATCTCCTCTCTCTGAAGGCAACAGATTTTAGCAGTTTCTTTGTATTATATCCTTTCAGAGATTTTATGTATGTACAAGCATATAAATATGTATATATATTAAATTTTTTATCCCCATCTTTTGTGTGAATAATGGAATTGATTAAATGTTTCATCAGGAGTTGCAAAATGGTGATATTCTAATTCCATCATTATCTCTACATTTATCAGTTGGAATTCTTCTGAAAGAGCTTTCCTTTATTGGCTGTGGTTGGATATGTAGCTGAATTTGTAATTATTTCCTCGGGTTTGGCTCCTAGAAATTGAATTACTTGGGCAAAGTTTTTCTATTCTTTTTTTTTTTTCTGGTACGCGGGCCTCTCACTGTTGTGGCCTCTCCCGTTGCGGAGCACAGGCTCCGGATGTGCAGGCTTAGTGGCCATGGCTCATGGGCCCAGCCGCTCCATGGCATGTGGGATCCTCCCAGACTGGGGCACGAACCCGTGTCCCCTGCATCGGCAGGTGGACTCTCAACTACTGCGCCACCAGGGAAGCCCAGTTTTTCTATTCTTGAAAGCTTTTTATAAATATTGCCAAATTGCTCTTAAAGATGTGATACTAGTTTGCACCTTCACTGTTGTTATATGAGTAAAATACTGTCTGCAATTTGTAGAAATAATAAGGTAAAACCAGAGAGATGGGCAACGTAGTAAATGTCTTCGTCAATCAGAACTGTCATCACTTGGCCTTTTCTGAGACATTTCTTAGACATGCTAATAAACTGGTATTGGGGTAGATATAGTGTGACTTTGGAAATACTTGTGGTTCTAGTTTGTGTTCATTAAACATGTATCAATTTTGAAATTAGAAGGACTGTTAACTCATGTTAGTTAAAAAAACCCTCAACAACTTCATTTTTGTAATATTTGACTATATTAACCATGTTTCAAAATATAATAGCCCTCTTAACTTAAAACAGTTATAAAAAATCTAATGTTTTTTCCTTTGCAGTGACATTTCTGGGGGCAAACCCCTGGAAGTAGAGATGGCAGGGATAGAATACATGAATGATGATCCTGGCATGGTGGATGTTCTTTACGCCAAAGTCCGTATGAAAGATGGCTCCAACAGGTATGTTTCTGGAATACTTCTTGGTTTTAACTGAGAGGTGCCTAGAAGAATCCCTGGAAGTTCAGGTAGTTTTGATTCCTTTTCTTTGAGGTCTTATTATTGTAAGGAGTGTGTAAATTCTTACTTTTTCTGAAATAGTAAGTTAATATCTTGCAAGAGGAATTTGTTGTAGGAAAAAGCATCAGACTTTTAGTTTGATGATTATTGAATTACTTGGATGGTAGATATTGATAGTAGCGATCTAGTTTTTACGGAACTCAGTGCTTCCTTCATGTTTTCCAGGATAATAGGAGGCAGGAAGGATGGCATATTAGGATGGTAGTTTCAAAAGTGACATAATGCAGACCTAGTGAATTGGTTACCAGGGCAAAATAGGGATGATAACTATACAAACTTCATAGGATTATTAGGATTAAATTAATATACATAAAATGCTTAGATGGGTGCTTGGCACATACTGACATCATCAAAACATACATACATACATCATCAAAACATACATTAAAAATGTTTGCTATTTTTAATTTTTGCTATTACCACACCTTGATCCCTACTTGGAATTCTCAGTCTGCAACCCAGGCTATTTCTGAGGCTCGCCTAGGCATCCAGAGCCCCTTGCAATATTAGTACCAGTTATTAGTCTGTGCAAGGCCTTTGGTGAGCGGAGGAGCCCAGCTTGAATTGGAAGTTTGTCTTTGTGTGGTCTTTTCATTAGGGCAGGGTAGAATGGAACTCACACTGAACAAAAAACCCTCTCGGGAAAATCTGTGTCTCTAGGCAGGCCCCCAAATTGATTTGCTTTCCTAGAGGATCTCTTGGAAGGTTTCTCTTATCTCAATTTGAACTGATGATCTCAGTTATCTTCTATCTCAATTCCAATGGAAGTGAATTTTGAGTGTAAGGGAGGAAAAAAAAATGGTATAGAATCAGTTTTTGTGTGTGTGATGTATGTCAGTTATATCTCAATAAAACTGGAGAAAAAAAGTGTCTTAATATCATTACTGGTGGAATTCCCTGGTGGTCCAGTGGTTAGGACTCCTCACTTTCACTGCCATGGGCCCAGGTTCAATCCCTGATCGAGGAACTAAGATCCTGCAAGCCATTTGGTGCAGCCTAAAAAACAAACAAACAAAAAAACAAGTTTTGTAAGGTCCCCTCCCCAAATCGCAGTGTCTAAGGGACTTGTACACCTCTTATTTAATTCAATATTAAAACTATTTGAATGCCTCCTTTGTGCAAGGTATTTTGAAAGACCATGTAAATTGATACAGAAATGAGTAAGACATGGCCCTATTTTTAAGGCACATTCAGTCATTTGTGTTTCTTTATGTGAAGAGACACTGCTCAATGCAGAGGCATGGAGAAGAGGCCATGTTATAATAAAAACACAGTCAACTTTCTTTGTATGATTTCATATATTTTAGATGAAAGATTCCCTTAAAATGCTTGACTGTGAAGTGCCTGACCTTTAAAAGAATGGAACCACTTAGATCAAATTTTTCCTCTGGAAACAGAGCTGGGACAGTGTAGCTACACTTATTGATAGATCCTTGGATTTTGTAAAACCTGACTGTGTAGGGAATTTGCATTCAAATTACTTAGTAGTCAGCTGTTGCTAAGACTTAAGCATTGAACACAGTGGCTATTCTTTCTGTTTCTTACTGTCACAGGCCTCCACCCTTGCCACTTTAGAAGAATAGCTTCCTCACATTATACTGAGAACGTGAAGCCAAGTCAACTTCCTTCCTTTTTCCCTCACAGTCTACCTGTTTTCATCACACCCACCCCACTCAATTTCACTCTCTTTCTGAAGAATTGCATACATTATCTCTGATGAGGCTAATCCCTTTACTTATTCTGGGACCCCATTCCTTCTTATCTCCTCAAAGACCTGATACCATCAATTATTCCACCCTGCAGGGCATTTCCAGTCCCCTTTTCCCTCAGGCATTTTTCAAATGTCCATGATGTGAGATGCAATAGACCCTAGGGCTTCTTTCTTATGGAGGAGGCAGATGTAACTAGAATACACTAGGTTGAGGGCTGTGATTGAGATTCTAGTGGTACATAAATGAGCAGCAAAACTCTGCCCATGTGTGGGCAAATTTTGTAAAGGAAGGCTTCAGAAAGCAGGTTTCTTTACTGAATAAGGAGTTTGCAGGCTGAGGGAGTAGCATGTTAGGAAAAGGGAATAAATACTAAGTACAGATCTAGAGGCAGTGTTATATGCCATGTAAAAGGAATGTTGATTTTCATTGGTCATTTGTTTATTCAACAAAACTTTATTAAATGCCCACTGTGTGCCAGACACTGTGCTAGCTGTGAATATAGAATGGTCAGTAAAGGGACTTCCCTGGTGGTCCAGTGGTTAAGACTCTGCGCTTCTACTGCAGGGGGCTCGGGTTCGATCCCTGGTGGGGGAACTAAGATCCCACATGCCTCTCCGCAAGGCCAAAGGAAAAAAAGCAAGAATGGTCAGTAAAGCCAGACACAGTTATTGCCCCCATGTAATTTACAGACTAATGGAGAAAACAGATGTTAACAACACGTAAATATATCATTGCAAAGTGTGATAAAGGTGAAGCAGGGGGAAAATGGTTCTCTTTTTAAGACAGAAAATATGGCAGTTTAGACTGTGGGAGGGCAGGGTAAGGAAAGCTTCTTGGAGGAATTGATACTGAATTGAGGTCTGGAGGAGTGGGATTTTTCAGGCAAAGGGGTGGTGGGAAATTCTAGGCAAAAAAAAAAATGCAGAGCAAAAACCCTGTGGCAGGAAAAAGCCTAGCAAATTCCAAGTATGGATGAGACATCATGAAGGAAAGGTAGGGTCACATGAGATGTCCATGTGGAGAGATTAGAGGGGCTTGGGTTGAGGCAGTAGCAAAGATAAGAGAAAAAAGAATAAATACAAGTAGAATAAAGAGAAAGAAATCCAGATCAAGATAAACCAGCATGGAAGTGCAGAGCACTGAAGACAAAGAAGTTAAAAGAAGTCACCTACAAAGGATGGACAGTTATCCAGACAGTGGACTTCTCAATATCAACAACAGAAGCCAAAAGACAGCGGACTGTTTTCTAGAGAAAATAACTGTCAAGCTGGAATTGTTCACCCAGAAAAAAGCAAACCTTTAAAGAACAGAAGTGAAATAAAACCTTTTTGTGTCCAAATGCTGTCTTTCCTTCTTCTTATCCTTCTTTTTCTCAAATAGACTCTAAGATTCTTGGAGGCAGGGGGCTTGTCTTATTCACTATAGAGTATTATGTCATAAAAACAGATTACAGAACGATTTGTAAATATACATTTACTTTTTCCCCCTCAAAAGTGGGAAGAGAGAGCAAGAGAGAAATAAACCAGTTAGTCTGAATATATAAGCATCTTATCAGTGGTTATTTTTGGATAATAAGTAATTTTTTTTCTTTTAGCTTACCTGTAAGATTTTTTAAAAATAAAAACAGTGTTCGTAAAGCAGGCAAGTGTTACAGTTGTTCAGATACACTTGGTATACTTTGTCACATCAAGGTCAGTAGTAATCAGTATGTGCATGTTAGTGGTAGAATTATGGTTTGACTTAGCTGTGTTTGACTGTAAAGCCTATGCTCATAGTGGGGCAAAAAAAGGAGATTAAGAATAATTGGAGACAGACCACTCTTTCGAGAAGTTTGGTGAAAGGAAGATGAGAGAGATGTAGTTAGATTCTACAACTGTGCAGCTCAGCATCACTGAACCATATTCCAGTTTGCCATCTTCCTTTCATAGCTGAGCTTCTTCTTTTTATATTGTTTTCTCTCATAAAATTAAAGCCTTCCAGGTGGGTAAAGTGAAAATTAAATGGCTCCCTTTCCCCTGCTCTGACTCTCCCTGTGTTCCTCCCCAATAGATTGTAAGCAGAGCAAATACTGCTGAGAGTCACTGTCCATGTGTATTGTTTTATACAAGCTGGATCACATTATTCATATTGTTCTATAGTTTGTTCTTTTCTTAAAACATAACCTAGACATTACTTTTATGTTAGTGTCTATAGATCCTATGATCTACTACTACATAGGCCTTTCCAAGCCATAGCTTATATACAGTAGGACTTACCCTTGCTTAAAAATCTCCTATCATTTCACATCATCCTTTGAATTAGTTCATATTCCTCAGTCTAGCAGTCAGTATCTTCCAGGATGAAACCAACTTAATATTTCAACTTGATCTTCCACTTATCTTGGACTTGCCCCAAACCCTCGTCCGCTTCACTGCTTGATGATCCTTTGTGTCTTTGTTAATGTTGTTTCTTGTGACTAAAATTTTTTTTCATGTTACTCATCATCTCTTTTTGTCCAGGTGCTGTCATTCCTTCTTCTTATCTTTCCTTCTTTTTTCTCAAGTAGACTTTAAGATTCTTGGGGCCTCCCTGGTGGCGCAGTGGTTGAGAGTCCGCCTGCCGATGCAGGGGATACGGGTTCGTGCCCCGGTCTGGGAGGATCCCACATGCCGCGGAGCGGCTGGGCCCGTGAGCCATGGCCGCTGGGCCTGCGCGTCCAGAGCCTGTGCTCCGCAACGGGAGAGGCCACAGCAGTGAGAGGCCCACATACCGCAAAAAAAGAAAAAAAAAAAAAAAAAAAAAAAAAAGATTCTTGGGGGCAGGGAGTGTCTTATTCAGCATTATATATCCAGTGGCTTTTATAATTCATGACTCATAGTCGATGTTCAGGGAATGTTTGTTTACTTAAGTCATTTATTTTTTCAGCTGATTTACAAAGATGAATTGAGTACAGTTAGCTTCCTGTCCTAAACCCATCCTCCTGGTAACCTATTCTGGTCTCAACCCAGCTGTAACGTCTTCCACATTTAAATTACCAAAGCACCTTGTATTGCTTGTGTCATTACCAAAGTCCTCTTTATAGTTATTTTAATAGATTGTAAGCTCCTTAATGACAAGAGCTATGTTTGCTTAGTTTTTAATTCTTTTAGTGACTAGCATGGTGCCTGTATACAGTAAGAAGTCAAGAAATGTTAATTGGATAGAGCTGAATTAAATTTGGGGGAAAAAAAGCCCAAACAAAAGCCTGGAATTTGCACTTTCTAGGGAGTCAGTGATCATTCTGCAGTACAACTCCACATCCATAAAGATGGCTCTGGAATACTTGAGCTTTGTAGCACTTATAGGCCTTTAAACTAAGAGCTCAGATTCAAGGCATTAATAATTGGCTTCTGTTTTCAAACACAAAGCACTATCTAAATGATAAAGCTGCTTAAGAGTAATTTATTATTTTTCTCATAGCAACCCTATATTATTATTATTATTATTTTTTTTTTTTTTTTTTTTTTTTTTTTTTTGGGTACGCGGGCCTCTCACTGTTGTGGGCTCTCCCGTTGCGGAGCACAGGCTCTGGACACGCAGGCTCAGCGGCCATGGCTCACGGGCCCAGCCGCTCCGCGGCATGTGGGATCTTCCCAGATCGGGGCACGAACCCGCGTCCCCTGCACCGGCAGGCAGACTCCCAACCACTGCGCCACCAGGGAAGCCCCTATATTATTTTTAATTCACTTATGAGGATGCAAAGGTATAGAGAAGCGTTGTGACTCATTCATAGTCAACCAGGAAAGGATCAGTGAAGTAAGAATTGAAAGACTATATACAATGTTAGAAATTATACCGACATATTGTCAAATGTAGTATCCATGACAGCAGCCTGAAATTTAGTGATTATTTCTAAGCACCCTTAAGTTGTCTTAATAGAACCCCAAAGATTTGTCATTTATGAATTCATGCATACATACCTGCAACAGCTATTCATTGAGCACTGATGATATGTCAATTAGGTATTAACTTGGGTGCCAGGGTAAGGCAGTGAATAACATAAAGAGCTGGCTTCGTGGAACTGCACAATAAATTGTAGCAGAGCAGAACTGGCTGCCAGGAGACTTAGATTCCGGTCCCTTTGCCCTGACTGAGCAACTCAACCTGTCTGTGCTTCGTTTCCTGTTGTGTAAAGTGAGCAGGTTAGACCAGAAGGTTTTAAAGGACTTTAATCTCTTCAAAGTTCTGAGGCAGAAATCTTAATTTGCCAGAAAGACAAAGCTGGAAACTGGACTCTTTCATTTAGTCAGTTTAATTTCCTTCCTCTAGTATTACATGCTCCCTGTTTCTCTACAGCTGAGCTCCCTGTCCACTTCTTTTTCTTTTATTTTTAATTAATTAATTTATTAATTTATTTATTTTTGGCTGCGTTGGGTCTTCGTTGCTGTGCGCAGGCTTTCTCTAGTTGCGGTGAGTAGGGGCCACTCTTTGTTGTGGTGCGCGGGCTTCTCATTGCTGTGTCTTCTCTTGTTGCGGAGCATGGGCTCTAGGTGCACAGGCTTCAGTAGTTGTGGCTCATGGGCTCTAGAGTGCAGGCTCAGTAGTTGTGGCTCACGGGCTTAGTTGCTCCTCAGCATGTGGGATCTTCCTGGACCAGGGCTCGAACCCGTGTCCCCTGCATTGGCAGGCGGATCCTTAACCACTGCGCCACCAGGGAAGTCCGCACTTCTTTTTCTTTAATAGGAGAGAGGCATCATTCTGTTGTGATTTGAAATTGAGGTGCATTTTGCAGTGCTTGGTTATGTTTAGACCTAAGTTATGTTGTAATATTTTAAAATATTTTAAACTTTATGAGATGGTGTTAGTTAATCAGAAACTTTAGACCCAATAATGTAGGTCTTGGCTTGGAGATCCACATGCACAATTAAGTAAGTTAAACTGCAAAATCAGAGTTACGTGCATTGTGAATGTATTTTATTTTCCCCTTAGGAATGTAGGAACAAAGTCATTTTCTTGAATCAGTCCTCTTTCTCCATCCTTACTAATGTCTTATTGGTTAGCTCTTCTCATTGCTGGTTTAAATACTTGAGAAAAATATTTTATATCATAGGAGAATATACAGGGTATATTAAGTTAAATAAGCAGGTTATAGAAAAATGTTCTTTTTAAAATTATGTTTATCTATCTGTAGCAAAAGACTTAAAAATTATTTAACACAAAATTAAGTGCTTAGGGCTTCCCTGGTGGCGCAGTGGTTGGGAGTCCGCCTGCCGATGCAGGGGACGCGGGTTCGTGCCCCGGTCCGGGAAGATCCCACATGCCACGGAGCAGTTGGGCCCGTGAGCCACGGCCGCTGAGCCCGCGTGTCCGGAGCCTGTGCTCCGCAATGGGAGAGGCCACAACAGTGAGAAGTCCGTGTACTGAAAAAAAAAAATAAAAAATAAAAAATTAAGTGCTTATATGTCTATGGTAAGGTTGTTTTCCTTTTTGTCGTTCTCTGCGTTTTCCATTTTTTCTATAACAAACATATATTATTTTTGTAATCGGAAAAAAATTAAGATAACTATGCAAGGAAGCACAGCATCTCTCTTAACTGGCTTCCAAGCCTTTAGTTTTCCCCTGCATATCTTGCTTCTTACAACCCCGTCTTGCTTTCCTAGGTCTACCAAATAAGACTACAGCCCTGCATGACACACAGGAGGCTTCACAATCTGGCTTCAGCCTGCCTCCACTTCATCGCTGCCCTTCCCTCTCCACAGAATTTCTCATGAACCTGGAGTGCGGTGTATTCTTTGATATTCACTCTTTCAGTTGTTCAGGACAAAAATTCTTCTAGAATCACCTTCAACTCCTGACTGCAGTATATTAGCAAAGCCACCACCCTTCTCACCACCTCCACTGCTGCCACGCCCACCAGCTGGGGTGTTGCGACAGCCTCTCAGCTGCCTTCCTGCTTCCATTCTTGCCTCTACCACTGTGTGTCCTCCACACAGCAGCCAGAGGTTTCCTTTTAAAATGTCAGTTGGATCATGTCATTCTTCTGCTGAAAACCCTCCAGAAGCTCGCCACCTCGCTCAGTAGAAGACAAAGTTATTATAGGGGCCTAAGAGCCTTATGTAAGCCCCTGTGACCTGGTCCTCTCTCCTCTCCCACCTCATCACCTCTCCCCACAGTTTCATTCCATACACTGGCTTCTTACTGTTCCTCCGTCATGCCACAAGTATGCTCCCTCAGATGACTGTATTTGCTGTTCCCTTAGGTCTCTGCTCAAGTGTCACTTTATCAGGGAAGCCTCACCTGATCACCATGTCTAAAATAGTACACTTAACCCTCAATCCCTTTCTCCTTCCTCTCTTCCATTTTGTTTTCTTCATGGTGCTGAGCGCCACCTGATGTCGTATATGTATATTTGTTTACTATCTGTCGCCTTCCACCAGAATGTAAGCTGCTCAAGAGCAGGGGCGTGTTCTGCTCATCTTTTGTATGATTCCCATTCCCACACCAGCCCTTCCTGTCTCCTTTGAGATCTTGTTCTGTTGATCCCCTCTGTTTCCTAAGGTTTCATCTTCTCTGTTGGATAGTTTCTTGTTGTCAGTAAGCATTTTCAACTCTTTCTCCTCATTGAAAATAAACACAAACAACCTGCCTTCAATTCTGTATCTAATTACCGAGGCAATTAGTTTCTTCCCTTCCTTGCAAGTTTCTTGAGTTTATGTGCATGTATCCCCTCCCCGTCTGTCTGGCCTCTCCCTTGGTCCTGTGCAATAAGGCTTCCTTTGCCAGTGTGCTAGTGAAACTGCTCTGGCAAAGATCTCTAATAATGTTCTGATTGTAAGAAATAAGTAAGCATTTTTTGCTCCTTTTTGTACTTTACTTTTTATAGCATTGTACTATAGTGATTATTCCTCTTTTCGCACCCCTTGTAATTCTCTTTTCAGCCTTCCTGAAGTTTTCCTTTTCTTGTTCCTCATCCTTATCAATTGTCCTTACTGGTTCCTTCTCTGCCCCTTACATACGAGTGTCCCATAAAGGCTCTGTCCTTAGCTCTCTTCTTGCTTGCTCTGATTCCCCCTCACCCTGTGACTGCATCTATCCCATGCTTTTAACTACTTTTTTTGCACTGGTAACTCCCAGATCTGTGTCTTTTTCCCAGATTTTTCTCTTGAGCTTCAGGCTTGTTATTTACATCTCTCTCCTGGACATGTCCCACTTGAAATCCGGTGCCACACATGAAAAAGTATACACACTATATACACCACTCCCCACCTTGGTCAGTGACCCACCTGCTCATTTAAGGTGAACTCATGGGAGTAGCTCTCAGCTGCTTCCTCTGCTATAACACTGTCGTATCTGAGGGCCCCAACTTCTCCCTCACAAGCTCTTTTGAATCCACTCCCTTGTCTCAGTTCTCACTGCCCCTGTCATAGTTTAGATCTTCATCCCTTTCTACTTTATAGCATGGACCTTAAAGTTTGTCCTCTGAAGCCAGACTGCATGGGTTCTGATTTAGATCTATCACTTATTAGTTGTGTGACTTTAGTCAAGTTTTATAACTTCTCTGTGCCTCAGTTTCCTCATTGTTAAGATAGGGATAATAATTTATCGTGAGGATTAAATGATTTAACAGATATAAAGTGCTTAGAATAGTGCGTGACACATCGTGTTTGTTATTATTTCTACTATTAGTACTATTAGTACCACCTAGCTGACCTCAGTACCGCTGGTCTCTTTCCCCTTCTAAAGCATTTTCCACTGTGCCACAGAGTCAGCTTCACAAATGGGTAGCTGACCACATCATTCCCTTTTAAAAGATTTCTGTGGCTTCCCATAGTCTGATCATTATAGTCCCAGCCCTGTGTTCTATTTCTGGAGGTCAATGGTGAGGGTATGGGTATTTATTTTATTATTATTAATTATAGCTTACTTGGTTCTTCCCTGGCGGCCCAGTGGTTTAGACTCCATGCTTCCACTACAAGGGGCACGGGATCGATCCCTGGTCAGGGAACAAAGATCCCGCATGCCATGTGGCCAAAAAATAAAAAAATTATAGCTTATTCATGTTTAAATATTCTTTGGTTAGTAGACAAAATAAAAGCAATTAAGATAGAGAAGTTAGAATTATAAGAAGATTAATTTGGAGCTTTGGAGCCTGAAAAACATGAAAGGGAAAAAAATCCTTTGTGCTTCTCACTCAATCTCTAGGGTAAGATAACTCCCTCTTGCTGCAGCATATGAGTGCAAGCGGAAAAGGGTTGTTTTGCCCATGTCTAAATGGGTGAAAGATAACTGGGGGTTAGGGGTACCAGAGGCTGCTCTATCCGTGTGGAGACAGGCATTGAGCAACTCAGCTGCTGCAACCAGAGAGACTGCCCTGTGGCCTCAGGAAAACTCCCACAAGTGGGCCACGCAAGGTGGGCTTGGCTCACATCTCACATAAAACAGACCCATCCAGCCCTGCTCAAGGAGAAGCTGCTCACTGGGCTACAGTGTTTTACCATGGCCCAAGAAGCAGTGGAAGATTCACAAACTCTACAAATATCTCAGGGCCACTTGCGTCTGGGAAAAGAAGTGGTATGTGGCACAAAGAGTATTACTAGTATGTACATGTAAAATGTAAAATCTTAAAAAATGTGAAATCCATTGTTCATTAGTACACTGGCGACGGATGAAAGATTTTGAGCTGGGGAAGTCAATTAGCATGCAGCACAAATCTCAAAAAACGCCAAGGGAAAGGTTGAAAGGAACAGGCTGCTCCCTGCGCTTATCAGGTGCGCTGCTCTGTCATTTGATGCAGACCTCCACATCAGTACCCATGTTCAGTGAGAACTTCAGGCTCAGGTTGGACGTCTGGTCACACTATGTAAAAGCCACAGGCTGAACTTCACCATCAGATGAGTGAGTGGTCACAGAAGGTGGCTGCTTTCTGAGGCCTAGGGCCAAGATCTGCTCCACCACATCCTCGATGGGATAATGACCCCCTCTCAGTGGTGCAACTAGCAAAGTTCTTCAGAATTGAAGGGGAGATAGAGAGTTTTTCAGACAAACAAAAACTGAAGGAGTTCATTGCCACTTGACCAGCCTTACAAGAAATGTTAAAGAGAGTTCTTTAAGCTGTTGATCAAAACACCGGAACAGAGTAAAAACTTCCTGTGCAAGAATTGTTTCTGGTGGAGGTATTGGAATGAACAGCCATCATCAAGATAGAGCTCACCCACTGCAGAACCCTTAGTGCTTAGAGCCAGCTGGAGTCCATTTGGAGGCATCAGTTATGTGGCCTGTGGATTTTCCTATAGTTGTCTTCATTGGTACTACTCTTCTACCTCATTGAACACTGATGTAGTGGCCAGGGCTGCTGGGGTTTTCACAGTGCATGCTCCTTCCCAATGAGCAAATGTCTGAGAGTCATGCCAGACCTCATTTGATCCTGGCAGAAACACATCAACCACAGTAGCTTTTGGTTCTGTGACTGGATGAACCAATAAAGCACTTTCTTTTAGACAGCTCTCTGCTGAGCCTGGCTTCTTGTGCAAGATTTCCAAGATCATAAACTTCCATCTTCCTTCAAGGCCATGCTTAAACCTCCTGTGAAAACCTGGCCCCTCCAAGTATAGTTGATCACTCCCTTACACTCACCAGGATATTGTGCAGTTGTTTCCAGGTGTCTTGTCCACACAAAGCTGTGTGCTTCATGATGATGGGGACTGCAGCCTTACTTACTTCCTCTTCTTTTGAGGGCCTTGTACGGTGATTGGCTCAGAGTAGATGCTTCATAAATGTGAATTAGTAATCAGGGTTCAGGAGTTTACTAAGATTTCTGTACTGCTTTCTTAATTTCTCCAGGCTGCAGGAATTAGTTGATCGAGTACTGGAACGTTTTCAGGCATCTGGACTAATAGTGAAAGAGTGGAATAGTGTGAAACTCCATGCTACAGTCATGAATACTCTATTCAGGAAAGACCCCAATGGTAAGTGCTTCATAGAACCACAGTACAGTTTGTGATCAACAAGGCCTAATGATGTCCCTGGGGTTTGAAGAGAATGGGCTATCAAAGAATCTCTGCTACATCTTCTGTTTTAGATCCATTAGCTTGTTTTGATGAGCGCAGTGGAAGGGGGCAAGGACATATCTAGCATGGGACTGTAGCATTCCAAATCTTATTTCTGTTGCACATAGAGTTGCCAGATATAGCAAATAAAAATACAGGATGCCCAAGTAAATTTCAGGTGAAAAATGAATAATTGTTTTAGTGTAGGTGTGTCCCATGAAATACATGGCAGCTTTTTTTTTTTTTACAAAACAAGAAAGATTAACTAGTAAAGGTAAATGTTAGAGCAGTGATTCTCAACTAGAGGCAGTTTTACCCCCAGAGGACATTTGGATTGTCTGGAGACATTTTTGGTTGTCAGAGTTAGGGGGCTGGGAGTGAGTTGCTACTGGCATCTAATGGGTAGAGGTCAGGGGTGCTGCTTAGTCCTCTACAATGCACAGGACAAACCCTCATAACAAAGAATTATTCAGCCCCAAATGTCAGTAGCACCAAGGTTGAAAAACCTTGTGTTAGAGTAATGTTTTTTTCCCTCATGAATCTAAACCTTCATATAGAAATGCCTGTTTTAACCCTTTATTTGGGATAATAATCTACATTTTAATAAGGATTATTTTTCTTCCCATCCTCACCCACCAAGTCAAAGCTATCTAGCACACATTCAGCATCTGTCTGACCAGGAGCTACAAATTCAAGTTATGTGCAGCTTCTTCTTCAAAGCCCTGTTGTTTAAAATATACCAGCACCAAAACTCCATATTCAGGTTTTATTACGTTTGTTAGGACCCTGACCTTGGTTTTAGGAAGTCTACGTTGGAAGAGGACTACATCTACATCAGGACTCCATCAGAACCCATGAACTATTTATAGATTTATAGTTTAGGACAGTTTTTGTGTCCCCTTTTACCAAAGTACATCTTTTAATTTCTTCAGATATATACCAGAGAACTCAACTGTAAGTTGTTTGGTTTGGTTAGCGCCATTGTTGGACTAAGAGATATGTAGCTAATCCAATTCTTAGTTCTAGTGTTAACTGTTTTATGATGCTACATTGTATTTTCTTTAAGACTTTTCTAAATAAATCAGTGTTTTACCTTTCAGAGCACTGAGATCAAAAAACGTTCAAATGACTCAGTCAAAGCCTATGGACTCTGGGTAGTTAATAGAATCCGAAGCGCTATACTTATTCTTGTTCTGATGGAATATATTTCTTTCATTTGGATAGTGGTATTGCAGAAGAACATTTGGAATTCCAGAAAAAAAATTTTTTTTCTGGAATATTTGGTATAAATTATAATGTAAGTTATCTAATGGGAACATTTAAAGGAGTTTGTGGTATTTATTGTGTTCTGGCCAGTTTTTTAAATTTTATTTATTTTAATTTATTTATTTTTGGCTGCGTTGGGTCTTCTTTGCTGCGCTCAGGCTTTCTC
Source organism: Mesoplodon bidens (assembly GCF_964165515.1). NCBI lineage: Eukaryota > Metazoa > Chordata > Mammalia > Artiodactyla > Ziphiidae > Mesoplodon > Mesoplodon bidens. The sequence continues at coordinate 169,957,049 of NC_138176.1, forward strand.
TAGTTGTGCCAAGCGGGGGCTACTCTTCATTGCGGTGCGCGGGCTCCTTGTTGGCGGTGGCTTCTCTTGTCGCGGAGCACGGGCTCTAGGCACACGGGCTTCAGTAGTCGTGGCACGCGGGCTCAGTGGTTGTGGCACACAGGCTTAGTTGCTCTGCGACATGTGGGGTCTTCCCAGACCAGGACTCGAACCCGTGTCCCCTGTGTTGGCAGGCGGATTCTTAACCACTGCGCCACCAGGGGAGCCCTGGACAGTCAGTTTTAATCTTGGAAAACACTGTTAGATCCCCTGAGGTGGTGTACATTTTAACATCATCATGTAAAGACAGAGGTTCAGAACTCTAAAGTACGCTCTAGGGACTTCCCTGGTGGTCCAGCGGTTAAGACTTTGTGCTCCCAATGCAAGGGGCCTGGGTTCGATCCCTGGTCAGGGAACTAGATCCTTCATGCATGCCACAACTAAGATCCCATGTGCTGCAACTAAGACCCGGCACAGCCAAGTAAATTAATTAATTAATTATTTTTTAAAAAGGTACACTCTAATTCAGGGCTCCCCAACCCCCAGGGCGCACAGCAGGAGGTGAGTGGCAGGCAAGCAAGGGAAGCTTCATCTGCTGCTCCGCATTGGTCTCATTACTGCCTGAACCATTCCCCCCACCCTGGTCTGTGGAAAAATTGTCTTCCGTGAAACCAGTCCCTGGTGCCGAAGAGGCTGGGGACCGCTCTTCTAGTTCATTGGTTCATAAGTTACATTGTATCTAGCACCATCCAATAGGACTTTCTGTGATGATAGAAATATTCCATATCTGTGAAATCCAGTATGGTAGCCACTATCCACATGTGGTTATTGAGTACTTGAAGATGGCTGGCTAGTGAGACTGAGAAAGTGAACTTTTAATTAATTTAAATTTAAATAGGGACTTCCCTGGAGGTCCAGTGGTTAAGACTTCGAGCTCACAGTGCAGGGAGTACAGGTTCAATCCCTGGTCAGGGAACTAAGATACTGTATGCCACATGGCATGGCCAAAAAAAAAAGAAATTTAAATAATCACATGTGGCTAGTGGCTACTGTTTTGGACAGTGCAGTATTTTATTAGACATGTAATACTATCAATAATACATTCTGCATCTGTCCTTAAATCTTAGTTCAGACCTCTTACAACTATACCATACCCCATTATTAACTAACCTCTTAACATAAAAGAGTTGAATTATATCGGAATCTGTATCTTTTAAATTGTGTGGATCCAGATGTGTATTCAGTTGGCACCAGAGCTTCATGTAAGAAAATGTTCTGTGTTCACAGTCTAGTTATCCTTTCCTATTGACATATATTTTAAATATAACAGCTTTAGTGAGATATAATTCATATACCATATAACTCACCTATTTAAAGTATAGTGAGTAATGTAACGATTACCACAGTACATTTTAGAACATTTTCATCACCCCAAAAAGAAACTCCATAGTTATTGGCAGTGACTCCCCATTTTCCCCTTACTCTTCAGTCCTAGGCACCACCAGTCTAATTTCTGTCCAATGAATTTGCCCTTTTTGCATATTTCATATAAATAGAATCATGCAATGTGTGATCTTCTGTGACTGACTTCTTTCACTTAGCATAATGTTTATAAGGTTCATCCATGTTATAGCATGTATCAAATGTCATTCCTTTTTATTACCAAATAATAATCCATTGTATGGACATACACATTTTATTTATCCATTCATCAGTTGATGGACATTTCTGTTGTTTCCACTTTTTGGCTATTATGAATAATGCTGCTGTGAACGTTTATGTATGTGTTTTTGTGTGGGCATATGTTTTCATTTCTATTAGATATATACTTAAGTGTGAAATTGCTGCATCATGATATCAGTATGTTTAACTTTTTGAGGAACTGCCAGACTGTTTTCCGAAGTGGCTGCACCATTTTACATTCCCACAAGCAGTACGGTAGTTCCCCCTTATCCGTGGGAGATACGTTCCAAGATCCCCAGTGAATGCCTGAAACTACATACCACGTTCTGTATTTTTCCTATGCATACATACCTATGATAAAGTTTAATTTATAAATTAGGCGCAGTAAGAGATTAACAACTAATAATAAAATAGAAAAATTAAACTATATACTGTAAAAAAAGTATGTGAGTGCTGTCTGTCTCTCTCAAAATTGTTTATTGTACAAATTTAGTGCCTTTTCCATTTTCACTAAGCACTTACCGTGCACTGTGACCGTAACTTTTGCAGCTTTTGAGGTGTGACAGCAAAACTAGTACGAATCTCTTTTTCCTTCTTCCTAATTTCACGGATAGAAGATTTGTTCTTAATGTAGATATTAGCAAACCTCAGCATATGATCTTTTTCTTTCCTTATTAAGTCAAGAACTTTCACCATTTCACTTAAAGGAAGCGCTTTATGGCTTTTCTTTGGCATATCCGAATTGCTGGCATCACTATTCTTGCCGTTTGGGGCCATTATTAATTAAAATAAGGGTGACTTGAATACAAGCACTGCAATACCTTGACAGTCAATCTGATAACAGAGAGGGTGGGATACGCTGGACAAAGGGATGACACTTTCTGGGTGGGACAGATCACGCTACTCAGAATGCTGCACAATTCAAAACTTAGGAGTTGTTTATTTCTGGAATTTTCCATTAATATTTTCGGACCTCGGTTGACCATGGGTAACTGAAACCATGGAAAGCAAAACCATGAATAAGGGGGGACGACAGTACATGAGGGTCTCAATTTCTCTACATCTTTATCTGCACTTGTTATTATCTGTCTTTTTTATTATTGCCATCATTTGGGGTGTGAAGTGGTATCCCATTGTGACTTTGATTTACATTCCCCTTATGGCTAGTGCTACTTATAGATTTTGCACCTGTCATTAAACATTTTAATCTTCAGATTTCATTACTGCTTTTTTATTGACATTTACTTAGTATGAATTTACTTTAAAGTTTCACATCTCCTTTTAACAAGGAACCTATTTTTAAGTTGTGAAATATGCATAGGATTGGGATCTTGGATTAAGAGAATAGTTCTCATTAGGAAAATAGTCCTGTAGTTACCCAGGTATATTTCCAGTGGGCTAGCTAAAATATATTATGTTCATGGAGTTAGCACTTTGGATGTATTTTATCAATTCTGACATGGTAATCTCCATACTTATGTACAATAAAAGAATATACTCAAAAGTAGAAATACAAATATTTTTGAGTGTCTGTTGATGGGCAGGAAAGGGTTGATATTTCAGAAAATATTCTGATAGTTAAATAATTCTTGAAGATGCTTTGAATTTTATATACCCTGGATTCTTCTCTGTCTTGTGTTTTTCTCTATAAAGGCTATAGAACACATTGTTTTGTTTTTTCTTGCCAGTTATCCCTTTCCTTTGATATCCTTTTTTCTGCTGCATTTGAAGGACATCTTTTGGGATAAGCAAGCTAAATTAATGCAAGGAGTTAGAACACAGCTTTGATGAGGCTAAGGACATAGATTTGCAGATTTCTGTGTAGAATATCAGGATACTTTTGATTGCAACTGAAGAGGTTTTTCTCATTCGGGGCGAGTCCTTAAATCAGCCCAAAGCTTAGTTGCCAGCATTTTTGACTAGTTAATATGTGAACTTCTGTATATTTTTATGTATTTAAAAATGCACGCAGCTTATACAAAATCTTGGGGTTTTAGACTACAAGGAACCTTTGGAAATCACCTAGTCTTAACCTCTAACTTTGTAAATGAGGAACTGAGGTCCATAGAGGAGACATAAACTGCCTAAGAATATGGTTAGTTATGTAGTTTAGGCACAGTGAGTACTTGGACAGTGTTCAATGAATAAATATATATCAGTTGATGACAGAGCTGAGACTAGATGCTGGGTCTCTTGACTCATAGCCTGATGTATTTCCCTCCATATTATGTCACTTTCCAGGTAGTACATGAAGATGTTGCTAGTTGTCCCTGTAGAAGTCCAAGAGAAAACAGATACATAACCCAAGCTTCTCTTCTAACATTGTCTTTGGAATATTTACAGCTGAAGGCAGGTACAACCTCTACACAACGGATGGCAAATATATCTTCAAGGAAAGAGAATCATTTGATGGCCGAAACATTTTGAAGGTCAGTATGAAGCAGAGTGAATTGGAAACCTTTGGCATGTGTCCTAAAATAAGGGAGGACAATAAGTGGTTCTCCTTTTAACAGTAAAGTATATTTTTCTCATATTTCCCATGAGGATTATTGATTGAAAGGACTGTTAAAATTTTTTTCATTGTCCTAAAAGAGAAATCTTTTTTGACTTGTTAAAAGGCTTGAAACTGATGATTTAAGAAAAAAGTATAGTGACTATTTGGATCCGTAGGAATAAGTTGATTTTAACCTTGTGAGTCTTGCTCTGTATTTTACCTCTGGAGGACTGAGTGTGCATTTTTTTAAGTGAAAAAGAATAGTTTGTCTTGTTCTAGTAGATTTTTCTCTTCACTCACAAAGTCGCTCTCCAAAGTTCCTGTATAATCTGTTTTTACTCAGGAACAGCCCATGTACTAAAAACTTGGTGGTCCGTTTCTGACTGTTGAGGATTTGCTTCTGAGCGTTAAATTAACCTATGAAATTTAAACAAAAAGGGTTCTTTAGGATTGCATTTATCTTTCTCCCACAGACCACATTCTGTAACATCCACAGTTTATGCCCTCTCTATCAGGTTAACATACCATTGTGCCTCTGTGCAAAGAGAAACATAAGTTGATACCAAAGGAGAGGTTTTTGATTCTTCATTTTACTTGTTCTATAATGATGCAGGTCATACATTTTCAAGGCCATGGATGTTTTTTGGAGCTGGGAGGGAGAGTATGTATATAATAACTTAAGAATAAGCTCTAGCTTTAGAAATGTTTTTTCTTTTTCCTTCCTTCCTCCATTCCCTTATCTTATCGCTTGACAGTTTTCTTGCCAAATGCCTAATATGACCTCATTGAGTATAATTAATGACATCACTCTTCAGCAGCTGCAAGCTTCTCACTGCAGAGCCCAACAGAGCAATGACAGCATTCACTTAGGCAGGCATTCCTGCCTTGTGGGGAAGGGGCTTTGCAGGGCTTTGTTGATTCCTTCTTTTACTTGATACCTTTTCTCTCTTTGAGTAATTTTCTTGTCTTCAAAGTAGCTATTGTAGATTCGGTTTGAGTGGCAAGCTGCTAATGAATTCAGTTGCAGTTTACTTATTTTCCCAGGCCACAGTTTCATTGTATGAATCTTTCTCCTCCTCTAGCTCATTTCCTGGGGCTTTTTAAATAATAGCATTAATTATTTTACTTTTTTGTTATTGTTAATTTGATTAAGAAAAAAACTAGACGAATGGGGAAAGAAATCTGTTGGAATGACTCAAGCCAACTTGGTTCCTTTGAAATTAGAATTAAAGCCCAAAAGGTATGTTGATGCAAGTGGAGTGTGAGGTGCTTTGACATCTATAAGAGGGAAGTAACAGCAGGGAGCCTGAGAAGTTGCTGTATGAACAGTATGGATCTCTCATTGAATATTTAATTTCTCTCATTCTGGAAAGTCAGTTTTCCATTTAAAGATGCTTGGCTTGGAAATCTACCTAACCCACCCCAGTGATGACACGGCTGTAGCTCCCTCTAGTGTTGACGAAAGCTTGCTATAGTAGTTGTGCCCTTACCGTTAATGCCTAATTGGAGTTTTAGAGCTGGGCCCAGCTAGGTACTTGGAAACTATTTAATCCAGTTCCTCATTTTACTCTCTAAGGGTGTGAGATCCAACATGGTTAAAGTGTTTTGCCAAAGGTTAACACTAGATAGCAGAGTCTGAATCAGAACAAAGATTCACAAGTTAGCAATGTTTCTACTCTCTTCCATAAATATGCTCAGTGTTTAGGTAGAGATCAGTAGATATTTGAAACTGGGCCTATCTGAATTGTGAAAATATCTTACTAGACATAAATGTTGGGGCAATGGGTATGCCAGTTAATCTAAAACTGGCTAATTAAGAGACTTCTGAGTTGAATATAATACTAACACCAAAAGAAATACTTACTGACTGTATACCATCTGTCAGACTATGTGCCCTGTAGATAAAAGTCATTATGATACAGTCCTTATCTTCCAGGAGCTTCCTGTCTTTGAGAGATACAGCTGGTTAATAGGTAATTACAGTATAAAATGATGGGGGCAAATTATGAGATGGAGGGGAAGTACCTTTGAACACAGGTAGTTGTAACAAAGTATCTTTTGATAGAATTTCCAACATATTACTTTTTTTAAAAAACTTATTTATTTATTTTTGGCTGCATTGGGTTTCATTGTAGTGCACAGGATTCTCATTGCAGTGGCTTCTCTTGTTGTGGAGCACAGGCTCTAGGTGTGCAGGCTTCAGTAGTTGTGACACGTGGGCTCTAGAGCACAGCCTCAGTAGTCGTGGCGCACAGGCTTAGTTGCTCTGCAGCATGTGGGATCTTCCCGGACCAGGGCTCAAACCTGTGTCCCCTGCATTGGCAGGCGGATTCTTAACCACTGCACCACCAGGGAAGTCCCCCCAGTATATTACTTTTCAATCATTAGTTCCAGAAAATATAATCTTTCACTTACATTTAATCAAAGGAATTAACTTTTCTTTGAGAATAAAGATAAAATGTGGCATCCAACAACTAGCCCCCAAGCGGTAATAACTGTATTTATGAAGTAGCTATAGCAGCCCACTTTTTGGAATTACAAGACAAGTCTTTCTCAACTAGAACATTAGAACCCATGGCCCCTGAATCCCTTGCAAAAAAAAAAAAAAGATTTAAAAAACTGATGGATTGTACATAGTTTTTGTACCCGATATAATTATTATGTTTAGAAAGGGAAAAAAATCACTTTCATTAACAAGATAGGAACTGACTTGGAATAAACAGAAAGGTTAACTGCATTGGTTGTTAAGGATCCCAAGCATATGTGTACAGCATATTAACAGCTACATAGGTCAAGGATCAGGAATGCTGGTGATGGGAAGCAGCCTTGGAAAAAAATCAACTTCATCTGCTATTCAAAGAGAAACAAAACGAGAATGCAAGTCATTGCTCATTGTAAGAATTTAATGAGTAACAACCAATTGCTATTCTACTCCATGAAGAGAATTGGTCCTTTTGGCTTGGTGTACTATTATGTGTTTTGGATGCCTTAATAAGAAAAAAAAACCTCCGACTCTTGGAGGTAGAAGCCACATTTTTCTTTTGTATAGCTCTTTTGAGAGTTGTTGCAGCTATTATAGACTAGTATCTGGTTATTCCTAGTTAAAATAAGAATTTTCTTACCCTAAGAAAGACTTTGAAAGAAGAACTGACAACTAAAGAATCGTTCCGCGTGTTTTTCAAACCAGAAAAGGAATATATTTAGTAATAGCATTTTTTTATGAAAGACTGACAGATAGCTCTGAAAGGAGGATATATAAGTGAAGAAGACCTAGGCCAAATTAATAGGATAGTGTCCTGTCAGAGGGTTTCCATTTCTCATCTAAGAGATAGGAGCAAAGATGTAGTTTGTTTGTCTGTAATGCAGTGATAAACTTGTAAATGGAGAAATCATGCTGATCTAAAGACGTAATGCAGGAAATAACTGCTCCCTCGCTAGCTAAAAGTAGAATGGTCATTAACTGCCAGTTTCTGGAGAGAGAAGTGGTCTTAATGGCAGTCTGTTTGGGGGACTTATGAAATGGTCTTATGCAATCGAATCAATATTCCAAGACTGTGCTCTCAGCAGATTGAATAGGGGTACAGTAGTAACTGTTTAAAAGCATAGCTTCTAACTGCAAAGTGAAGAGGAGACATTAGAGCCCTAGGTTGTACTCACCAGAGATGATTTGGTACAAATAAAGGCACAATAATATATTTGGGAAGGAATAGACAGTACTCTAGGTCCAAAATCAAAGGACACTGTGAAAGTGCCATTTCTTTAGATACTTAAAAATCCTGGAACAAAGTGATGCTGGGAAGACTGGACAGCTTCATGTAAAAGAATGAAATTAGAACACTTGCTAACACCATACACAAAAATAAACTCAAAATGGATTAAAGACCTAAGTGTAAGGCCAGAAACTATAAAACTCTTAGAGGAGAACATAGGCAGAACACTCTTTGACATAAATCACAGCAAGATCCTTTTTGACCCAACTCCTAGAGAAATGGAAATAAAAACAAAAATAAACAAATGGGACCTAATGAAACTTAGAAGCTTTTGCACAGCAAAGGAAACTGTAAACAAGACAAAAAGACAACCCTCAGAATGGGAGAAAATATTTGCAAATGAAGCAACTGACAAAGGGTTAATCTCCAAAATTTATAAGCAGCTCTTGCAGCTCAATATCAAAAAAACAAACAATCCAAAGATGGGCAGAAGACCTAAATAGACATTTCTCCAAAGAAGATATACAGATTGTCAACAAACACATGAAAGGATGCTCAACATCACTAATCATTAGAGAAATGCAAATCAAAACTACAATGAGGTATCACCTCACACCAGTCAGAATGGCCATCATCAAAAAATCTACAAACAATAAATGCTGGAGAGAGTGTGGAGAAAAGGGAACCCTCTTGCACTGTTGGTGGGAATGTAAATTTATACAGCCACTGTGGAGAACAGTATGGAGGTTCCTTAAAAAACTAAAAATAGAACTACCATACGACCCAGCAATCCCACTACTGGGCATATACCCTGAGAAAACCATAATTCAAAATGAGTCGTGTACCACAATGTTCATTGCAGCTCTATTTACAATAGTCCGGACATGGAAGCAACCTGAGTGTCCATCGACAGATGAATGATTAAAGAAGATGTGGCACATATATACAATGGAATATTACTCAGCCATAAAAAAGAAATGGAATTGAGTTATTTGTAGTGAGGTGGATGACCTAGAGTCTGTCATACAGAGTGAAGTAAGTCAGAAAGAGAAAAACAAATACTGTATGCTAACCCATATATATGGAATCTAAAAAAAAAACAAAGGTTCTGAAGAACCTAGGGGCAGGACAGGAATAAAGATGCAGACATAGAGAATGGACTTGAGGACACGGGGAGGGGGAAGGGTAAGCTGGATGAAGTGAGAGAGTGGCATGGACATATATACACTACCAAATGTAAAATAGATAGCTAGTGGGAAGCAGCCGCATAGCACTGGGAGATCAGCTTGGTGCTTTGTGACCACCTAGGGGGGTGGGATAAGGAGGGTGGGAGGGAGACGCAAGAGGGAGGGAATATGGGGATATATATATATGTATAGCTGATTCACTTTGTTATACAGTAGAAATTAACACAACATTGTAAAGCAATTATACTCCAATAAAGATGCTAAAAAAAAAAATCCTGGAACATATAAACCAAGTAAAAAAAGAGATGAATTTGGTTTTTTTTCTTTTTTATATAAGAATATTTAAATTTAGAGAAAGAGGGAATTGGCAGTATTTAACTATATTAATATTTAATAGTACTTTATCTGAAAATATGTTTTAAATCTAGCTAGGTACATTGAGACTTTTCTTGAAAGATGTAAATGAGAGTAACTCAAGTACTTCATTCATTTTTGCTTTGCTCCATCTCTGCCTCTTAAAGTTCTTTAAAAGGACAGTTAGAATGAATGCATTTAAATGAGAGCTTTATTTAGTTTTCTTTACTTAGAGAAGTTTCTATAAAGGAAACTGTTTAAAAATACATACTATTTATTCTCTTTGGTAAAAGTTCATAAAACGTATATGTACTTTTAAACAAATAATCATAAAGTGAACACTGTAACTACTACCAAGGTCAAAAAGCAGAATGTGCCTCACATGTCTTTCCCTGGCCAACTCTGTGGTCTGTTTGTCCTAAGGTAACAAAGGCACAATTAAGTTCTTAAATACTCTTAGTGAAGAGGCTTGTTTTCAATGATTACTTGTTTCAGAGTATTAGAAGAATATTGAAAAGATGAATTCATTTTTATTTTTTCAAGGGAAGAGAGATTAGATTGAGAACTCGGTAGTAATCTTTTTAAAAAAGATACTAATGACTACAGAGGAAGACTAGCATTTAGAAAGTATATTATTTCTAAAAAAGAAAATATTATGTTTTTTATTATCCAGTTCAGTATTAAGCCACGTTACATACTGTTCTTGAAAATTACTTCTTAGTCACATGGCTCTTCTTTAGAATTTTTTTTTTTCAAAACTCACCTTTCGCAGAAAGCCTTTCCTTGAAAATCTATCACTAAATGTTCCATTGCACTATTATATCAGTATGAATAACAGCAAATTGAATGTAGAAAAAAGTTGCTATGTCTCATTACCACTGTAGCTATGGTGTCATTTTTACTACCTGATATTTCTATGACTTGAAATTTTTTTTTTTTAGCCACACTGCACGGCTTGCGGGATCTTAGTTCCCCGATCAGGGGATCGAACCTGGGCCCTGGCAGTGAAAGCGCCGAGTCCCAACCACTGGACTTCCAGGGAATTCCCAAAATTTTAATTTAAGTAAAATCACTACGCAGGTGTCCCTTTCTCTTTAAGCTATTTATGCTTATACACTGTTGACATTTATTAACTTCACTTGGGCATACTAATATTTTGTGAGAGCTTTTATCCACAGCGTTGGAAGCAATCACATCATTCTTGAGAATCATGTAAAATAGGCAGCTTGTTAGAGGAGCAAATGTACAACTTTCTGGAGAATTTCACTTGGAAAATAAAAGCAAGATGTTGTGGAAAAGGCTTCTGTGAGAAGAGAGTTGATAGAAATAACATATATACTCACATATGTATATATTAATTAAGGATTGGAAGATAAAGCTAAGGAAATCTCTGGCAAAGTGGAGAGATAGAAAATATGAGGGAAGAATCTGACAAAGAGGATCCTCAGCCAGTGCAAAAGTTAACTGTTAGGGTTCTAAAAGGAGAAAACAGACCTTGGAGTCTTGAAGTTTGATGAAAGAGCCTCTGGACTGGTAGTGCTCCCAGGTACTTGGCAATAGTAAAGAAAAATCCTTTCTGGAAGAAAATCCTATCACCCTCTGCCTAAAAATATTCTTCCAAGGAACTTTTGCCCCCAAAACAGCCAACACACAAAGATAACTAGGCATATGAGGAAACCAGTCACCATAAGCAGACAGACATCCAGAACTCATAAAGACATGAAATACTAGAATTATCAGACTTAGGCTAAAAACAACTTTTTTATCAGGTAATTGGGAACTATTGCAAAGAAAAAGTGATGTAGCAGTTTTGAAAAGAACCAAGTAGAAATGCTAGAACTGTAAAAATGCAATAACTGAACTTAAGAGCTCAGTGGATGGGTTTAGCAGCAAGTTAGCAAATTAGATAGAGCTGCAGAGGGAAGTAGTGATGTGGAAATTGTCAGAAGAAATTATCCAACATGTTGCATGGGCAGAGGGGAAAGGTAAAAATTACAGATGAGAGAAGAAGAGACATATAGGATAGAGTGAGAAGATCTAATATACATTTAATTGGAGTCCCAGAAGGAGAGGAGAGAGAGAATGGGCCAGAGCTGATGAAAGACATCAACCTACACATTAAAGAAGCCAAATGAATTCCAAACAGTTTTGTTGAGTGAGCCTGTATTGCACTTTTCTTTTCTACAACTTGTGACTGAATCATGGACTGCTTAGGCCCCAGCACTTTTTTAAATGAATGTCCAGAGTTTGTTGGCAGTATCCACATTACAAAGAACAAAAACCAGGAAATCAGTGAAAGAATGCTTTTCTTAAAGTAGGTTATAAAAAAAAAAGAAAGAAGGGTAAAAGGTATCCAGGAATTCCCTTTACTATTTTTGTAACTTTTCTGAAAGACTAAAACTACATCAATGTAAAAAATAATTAAAAAAAAAAAAAGAAGATGGAAAGACAGACATGCTCTTGGGAGGGGAATAGGACACTAACCATTTGTTACGGTTGTGGGTTTTTTAATAACCATCTTCCAAAAAAGTTTGTTGAAGTCTTTCATATGTTTTGTTCCAGCGTTTAGGACAGATGTAACTTCTGTTAATTCCTGATCTTACTACAAAATTTGGCCCATTTGATTTCAAGGGGTATAAGAATTTAATGTAAGGAACAACTTCCTGATTAGGATGTTTCATATTGAGCAAGCTACTAATAAGGTAGCTGCATCTTTCACTAGAATGTTTTTTGTTTTGTTTTATTTAAGAAAATAGAGTCCATTTCTCTTTAAAGCCATTCTTCCCACCAACATCCTTTTCAAACTATTTCATTTAATTCCATGAAACCTATCTGTCAGCTCTGTCATTACACTGAAACCGCACTGTAAAAAGGCACCAGTAGCCCCCTTTTGTCCAGTGCCTTAACCTACTTTAATTTTTTCCCAGTAACCACATGGAGAGCTTTAAGCCCTTTTCTCTTTCAAATGTTCTCTTCTCTTGGCTTCAGTGGCAGTTTTTTCCTTTTTCTGGTTCTACTTTTTTTAAAAAATTCACTGCCTTGTATGACTACTTCCTAAAGTTTTGTCCTTATCTCTCTGTTTTTCTTTTACTGCAGTCTTGTTCTATCCAAATCCTACTCATTCTTCAAAGTCCAGTACAGGTGTTACCTCCTCCATAATGGTAAGGACCATCCCAGTCTATGGCATGCTTCCACCTCTCAATGCCTTTCCTCCTCTCCTTACTTTGTGCAGACACCATTCACGTGCCTCTCAGTGCTTGGCAATGTCTCTTGTGCCTGGCAAGCATTTCGGAAGCTTTTTCTGGATCGGCTAACTAAAACTGTTTTCCGTAGAAATCAGAAATCTATAAATTTCTATAGAATCTTCCTTTGGCAGAAGAAAAGAAAAAGATTTTGTTTGACAAAGGGGATATTTTTTGCCCCTTACTTGAAATTGTAACTCTCAGAGCAGTGTCCTGCAAGCTATGGTCTAAGGACCAAATTTGGCCTGTCCCCTGTTTTGTTGTATGGCCCTCAAACTATGAATGGTGTTTATATTTTTTTAATGGTTGAAAAAAAATAAAGAATAATTTATGACATGTAAAAATTATATGAAATTCAAATATCAGGGTCTCTAAATAAAATTTTATTGGAACACAGCTGTCCTTATTTGTTTATGCACTGATTGCTTTTGTGCCACAGTGCCAAAGTTAAGTAGTTGTGACGAACAACATATGACCACCTGACCCTTTATGGAAAAAGTTTGCTGACCACTGTCTTAAAGATTAGTGTTTAGTTGAATTTTTTTATTCACCCAGTGCCCTTTCTGCTTTATGATTAGATATGATGCTTGTATTTAATAGACTTTCAAGATATTTATGTCATAAATATTTAGTTAACAGCAGTCAGTCCTATTGAATTTTCGTTTACTTAACTCTTTTCTAGCAAATGTTTCTTTTTAAAAATTAGTTTACTAAATTCAAGAAAAGAGAGCCCCAAGTCAAATATACCTGTAATTCATACTCACAATCCTTCATTAATAAGTGAAGTTCATTTTTCAGTTAATGTTTTTTTTTTTTTTTTTTGGCGGTACGCGGGCCTCACTGCTGTGGCCTCTCCCGTTGCGGAGCACAGGCTCCAGACGTGCAGGCTCAGCAGCCATGGCTCACGGGCCCAGCCGCTCTGCGGCATGTGGGATCTTCCCGGACCAGGGCACGAACCCGTGTCCCCTGCATCGGCAGGCGGACTCTCAACCACTGTGCCACCAGGGAAGCCCTGCCTCCATTCTTGATGATTACAAAACAAAACTTGAGCAAATGGGAGATGCAGGAAATCATTAGGGGCTTTTCATATTTTGCTAGTAATAGAAATAATGTATTATATGTTAAAAATCTGAAAGAATTCTGACAGGTGATTGATTGAGCAATTTCTTAGAGCATCAGATATATAAGGAAAAGTGCAGTTTGAAATGCTTCAGTTTGGTTTGGTACTATCTTGTTTTAGATTATTGGGTTGGGGGCAGGGGGAAGATTCACATCCAAGCAGTATTTCACCAGAACTTATCCTCTGAATTTGTTTTATGTGTCACTTTACCTGGAAAGTGAAATCTTAAAACACTGATGAGAGCAACTAAAGATATGACTGTCAGTGAGGCACAACCATCGTTAAAATGAAACTGGAAAATGAGCAGTTGGCTGATTTTTGACAGAGCCAACATCTGTTCTAGAAAGATGCACCCTCCCTGGTCTGTTGCTCTGTTCATACAAGATTTTTTTTTTTCTCCCTTCATTCTCTTTTGAATTTATGTTTATTGGTTATTCATCTTTGCAGTGGTACTGGGATACTTCATGCCTTGACTTGGCTTAGGCAGGGAATGATGGGTTTGGAAAGTCTAACCTAACACAAAGACAAGAAATAGGCAAAGGCAATAAGAGTAAAAAAGAATTATGAGATTAAAATTACTTTTCTTAAAATCATTTCTGGTTTTTATCAGGATGAAAAGTATTTTATTGAATACCTGCTGAAGATAAAACACTAAGCACATGCTTGGTGCATTTGTGGGGGATGGGGATAAATATTCTATTGTTTGGTCCCTCTGATCCCATTCCTATGAACTCTTTTGACAAGGTGCCTGTTATTATTGTGGGGAATATTTATTTCTATTATATATTCATTTGTAGGGGTCTAGTATATCATTTTGGGTGTAGTGCACAAGTGAAGGGAGTTGGGTTATGGTTCACTTCGGTCTATTTTTTTTTTAAGTTGTGGTAAAATATATGTAACATAAGATTTACCATTTTAACCACTTTAAGTGTATAATTCAGTGTCATTAATAAGCATGTTCACATTGTTGTATAACCATCACCACCATCCATCTGCAGAACTTTTTCACCATACCAAATTGAAACTGTGTACCCATTAAACAATAACTCTTCATTCTCCCCTCCCCTCTGCCCTTGGCAACCATAATTCTACTTTCTGTCTCTATGAATTTGGCTCTATAGGTACCACATATAAGTGGAATTATACAGTATTTACCTTGATTCTGGCTTCAGTTACATAATGTTTCCAAGTTTCATACACATTGTAGCATGTATCAGGATTTAGTTTCTTTTTAAGACTGAATAATATTCCATTGTATGTATATATTCCATTGTGTTTTTTTAGCTACAGTGTAAACACACCAGTGACCAAATATAAATCTGCACCTAGAGATGGTGACAGGCACTGTCTTCTTTGAGACAGCCTATTGTTTAGAGACCAGACCAAATGAAACCGTATTAGATTAGGTGGCTTGGTGCCAGCAATGTCTTAAGTGTTATTCCAAATGTTAGAGGACATTGTGGAAAGAGAAAAGAAATGAGAGTGAAGTTCACCATGTGATGAAGCTGTGACGATTTCTTAAGAAATCATGTCCTCTTTCCCTTATCTCAATGGTGAAACAGCTTTAGAACTAATGCTCATAGATGAACATTATTATTACAAAATAAAAGTAGAAAAACAAGATGTAAGTCAACCAGAATTCCAATTCAAAGTTTGTGCTCTCGGGCTTCCCTGGTGGCACAGTGGTTGAGAGTCCACCTGCCGATGCAGGGGACGCGGGTTTATGCCCCGGTCCGGGAGGATCCCACATGCCGCGGAGCGGCTGGGCCCGTGAGCCATGGCCGCTGAGCCTGCACGTTCGGAGCCTGTGCTCTGCAGCGGGAGAGGCCACAACAGTGAGAGGCCCGCGTACCACAAAAAAAAAAAAAGTTTGCGTTCTCAGTTATAGGTTAAAACATTGATACCAGTTTGTTAAATTGTAGAGGTTTTGCAACTCCTAAGGTGTGTGTGGGGATGATAACCCTATCCCTCTTCCAAGGCCTTTTGTCTGACATTTAGCCCACACCTTTGCAGAGGGGAGGGAGGCCATCCGGAATGGATTACAGACAAGTAAGTAAGTGTGTGTCATAATAGATAATGTTCCAGTGGTGCTACTGAAGGCAGGTTTCCTATGGTCCTGACAGAGGACAAAATAAATATTTCACGTCTTGTTGTCTAATAAGATAAGATGAGTTAGTTGAAAATCTAAGATAACATGTGGCAACCTCTCTCTCACCTTCCAAGGAAGCATTTCAAACAGCTATTTTTTGGACAGCTCTTATTTATATGTATATATGCTCTTGCAGGTGTCTAATGTTGCCAAGGGACATCTAATTTGCTCTTTAACTTTTCTTGTTGCTGCTCTCCTGTTGGAAAAGTTGGAGTGGAGGTGGGTGCACCTGATGACCTTTCCTCTTTTCTCACTGTTCTTTTTCTGAATCTGTCACTTGGCACACTAGTCAGCCTCTTTGTGCCCCGCCTCCCTAAAGCCATTTGCCTAGAGACCCCCAGGCTGAGCAGAAATCATCTCTGCTCCTTTCTGCTGACTTGCACTTCCTTTCTCATATATAATACAAAGATCAAACACTTACCTTCTGTTGCTATTGTTTGAGGGACAATTATGAGTAATCCCTGAGGGAAGATGACCAAACAAAGTACGAGTGGTAACAGATTTGAATGAGCATTAAGCAGCCTCCTTCTAAGGGAAAGAATTTATCTGCGGAAACGTTACCTAGATTTGTTCTGAGAGGGCATCTGCCCTTAGGGTTGGTAGTCACAGGCTTAGGACATTGAAGAGACCCTGCTAGCCAGCAGCCACCTGGGGCAGTTTTTCCCTGGTGAAGCAGTAATATCCATGCCTGAAGGCAGGGCTTTCTCTGGAAGAAATTTTGCAGCAAACTCAACTCCCAGCGGCTCATCTCTGATGCTAATTCTACCTGCTGCTGTGGAAACCAGCAGAGCGTGCTGCTGTGTGCTGAGATGAGGTCTGGGTTCTTCAGCCATGTCAGCACAGCCTCTTCTCTCCTGCGTCCTACCTCCACCCACACTTTTTTATTGCTACTTTTTAAAACTGAAGGACTCTGCAGGGAGGGGAAGTCCTTTGGCATTTTGAGTATTGAGGTGCTCAGCAGAACTGCCTGGCATCCTGTTTGTATATAGCAGTTTTAATTCACTCTCTAATAGGTCATTTGGCCTTACCAGCAGAGTCTTAAACTTGATAATCCTCACGTCAGCAGTGAGGCTCAGGCCAAACATCCAAAAGTGCAACCCTGCGTAATTATTTGAAGGAGGTTTTAAAGCCTTCATTCCCTGGCTGTTTGGCTTCTGCCTGGCACCTCTTCAGGTCAGGCCTTTAACATTCCTCATGCTCTCTGCAGCTGAGAGAGGCAGGTGGTTTGGGAGAGCAGAATCAAAGAGGGAAGTTCATGTTCCCATTCTTTGTGAGCAGCTTGATAAACGTTCCTGTGCCACTGCAGTCACTGGGGAGACTTGGGCTCTGGTGACATGCAAGCTTTTTGGTACTGTTTTAATGGAGATGCTTTTATTCTGAAGTAGATGTTTCTATTCCATTCTTTAAAAATATAGCCCCGTGAAACCAGTTGATGACTGCAGAGACTGTAAGCTATCAGAGTTCCTTCTAGACCTTTTCTTTTTTTCTTTTAAGGAAGCTGCTTTTTGTCCTGTAATGATGCATTGGACGTTATAGTTGGTGAGTGACAATAATAGAGCTCAAAATTCCATCTGATAATTTATCTTCCTGTAACTGCAGAATATCCTTGTAAGGTATTGTCCCTGTTTAAAGATGGAGAAATTGAGGGAGAGAGTAGCTCTGTGGTTATTGATAGGAAAGCATTGCAGTCTAGTTTGCCCTAAGAACTGTTTTGATCTCTCTTCAATAGAAAAGAAGTTTCTACCTTTGGTTTCCAGGTGAAGTTGGGTATGTTTGTGTATGCGTAGAGGGACATGGCTTACCTTAGTGTGAATAGGCTCCATTGTGTTCTTTTGTGATGATTTAGAAAGAATCAGTGTGAGTGCAGCCTGTATAAATATTTTTCAAGTAGATGGAAGGTGTTTTTGACCTGATGTGTTAGATACCATTTTCCTTCTTGTCTCTTCACATCTCTCATATTTACTCTCTTCAGGAGTAATCTTGCACGTAGCCAGAAGAAAAATGCAAGGTACGGGAAGGCTTGAGAATTTGAATTGCCTGGTACCTTGGCAGAAACTCAGAATCATTTTTTTAGATTTGGGGAATTTTAACAAACAAAACTTACCTGTGGGACAAGAAAAAACTTACTTGTGATCCTAATTCTAAGTGACATTGGCAGTATGACCTATGAAGAGTTGTGATAGTTTTCAAATCTATTATATTTTCAGTCTGTTGTCCATATCTTTCTGTTTACTACCTAAAGTCTTATCATTTTTGTACCTGGAGGTACAATTTCGTGAAGAATGCTTGTGAAATATACCATTATTTGTTTCGTTGTTTTTCAGTTAGAATCTTCCAAGGGCTGTGATTATAGTTTTTTCACATTACTTGTCTTTCTTGGCCACAAAACCAAGTGGACACTTCCTTTGCTGTCTGATTGCATATGCATAGCCCAAGGATGGGACTTCTTCCCCACTTGGCATTCTTTGATACAGATTTGTTATTCAGATTGTGAGACAAATGCACACTGCCATGTGGACATGGCCTTCTACTGGCCTGTGTTCTAGGCCTGGTCCCAGGAACTCTTAAATTTATATCACAATGTTAGTGGTCCTAGCCTGTCTCTGTTTCTTATCTTTTAAATGGGGATAATGCTGAGCTCTGGTTTATGTCACAGTGATTTTTTGAAGGGTTAATGAGCTGGGCTTTGTGAGATACTTCTTAGATCCTTAGATAAAAGGTGTTATTTAGCCTCAGCAAGGCTTCCTGTGGGAGTGCCTTCCAAAGAGCTCAAAGTGCTTGTCAGACTGTCTTCCATTCATCCTCATACCATCCCTGGTAGGGAGGTAGGTGGGGGAGCATTATTATTAAGTACAAAGTAGTGTTATTACTGTTACTTTTATCTGTAAACAGGGGGCAATTGTGAGAAATAGAAGTTGGTAAAACAGATTATAGAAGGAAAACACTGGGAAAACTTCAAAGTAGTGTGCTTTTGCCATTCCTGTTTACTTTAGGTTTCAGAAGTCTAATTGCCATACATGAAAACAATAGAAATCATCCCTTCTTGGGGGAGAAACAGGACCCGCTGCATCCTTCTAAATCCTTGCATTAATTGAACACCAGTACTTATTTTCATTTGTACCAGATTATGTACTAAGGGTTAGTTTAACTTGCACATGCCAGGAATGACTATAAATTTCATAGGACTTAACTTTTTTTTTTTTTTTTTTTTGTGGTATGCGGGCCTCTCACTGCTGTGGCCTCTCCCGTTGCGGAGCACAGGCTCCGGACGCGCAGGCTCATCGGCCATGGCTCACGGGCCCAGCTGCTCTGCGGCATGTGGGATCTTCCCGGACCGGGGTGCGAACCCGTGTCCCCTGCATAGGCAGGCGGACTCTCAACCACTGCGCCACCAGGGAAGCCCAGGACTTAGCATTTAAAAAAAATTGTATAAGGATCTCCCTGGTGGTGCAGTGGTTAAGAATCTGCCTACCGATGCAGGGGACATGGGTTCGATCCCTGGTCCGGGAAGATCCAACATGCCACGGAACAACTAAGTGCGTGCGCCACAGCTACTGAGCCTGTGCTCTAGAGCCCGTGAGCCACAACTACTGAAGCCCACGCGCCTAGAGCCCGTGTTCTGCAAGAAGAGAAGCCACCGCAATGAGAAGCCCGTGCACCACAATGAAGAGTAGCCCCTGCTCACTGCAGCTAGAGAAAGCCTGCGCATGGCAATGAAGACCCAGCGCAGCCAAAAATAAATAAATTAAAAAAAAAAACTATAGTTGATTTACTATATTATATTAGTTTCAGGTGTACAGCAGAGTGATTCAGTATTTTTATAGATGATGCTCCATTTAAAGTTATTTTAGGACTTCCCTGGTGGTCCAGTGGTTGAGACTCCATGCTTACACTGCAGGGGGTGTGGATTTGATCCCTGGTGGGGGAACTAAGATCCCGCATGCCACATGGTGCGGCCAAAAAAAAAAAAAAATTATTTCAAAGTAATGGCTGTAATTCCCTATGCTGTACAGTATATCCTGTTGCTTATCTTTTTTTTTTTGCGGTACGCGGGCCTCCCACTGTTGTGGCCTCTCCCGTTGCGGAGCACAGGCTCCGGACACGCAGGCTCAGCGGCCATGGCCCACGGGCCCAGCCACTCCGCGCCATGTGGGATCTTCCCGGACCGGGGCACGAACCCGTGTCCCCTGCATCGGCAGGCGGACTCTCAACCACTGCGCCACCAGGGAAGCCCTGCTTATCTATTTTATACATAGTATTTTGTGTCTCTTAATCTCATACCCCTATCTTGTCCCTCCCCCCTTCCCTCTCCTCACTGGTGTCCACTAGTTTGTTTTCTATATCTGTGAGTCTTTCTGTTTTGCTATATACATTCATTTCTTTTATTTTTTAGATTTTACATATAAGTGATAACATACAGTATTTGTCTTTTTCTGTCTGACTTATTTAACTAAGCATAATACTCTCTAGGTCCATCCACATTGTTGCAAATGACAGAATTTCGTTCTTTTTTATGGCACAGTAATACTCCTGTATATACCCACCCCCCACACACAAATATATGTATATACCACATTCTTTATTCATTCATCTGCTGATAGATACTGAGTTTGCTTCCATATCTTGGCTATGATGTAATAGTGCTGCTATGAACATTAAGGTACATGTATCTTTCTGAATTAGTGTTTTTAAATTTTGGAGGGATATATATCCAGGAGTAAAATGGCTGGATCATATGGTAACTCTATTTTAGTTTTATAAGGAACCTCCATACTGTTTTCTGTAGTGGCTGCACCAGTTTACAGGGGGGTCCCCTTGTGTGGGGGGGTCCCTTTTCTCCACATCCTCACCAGCATTTGTTATTTGTAGACTTTTTGATGATAGCCATTCTGACAAGTGTGAGGTGTTATCTCATTGTTGTTTTGATTTGCATTTGCCTGATAATTAATGTTGTTGAACATCTTTTCATGTGCCTTTTAGCCATCTGTATGTCTTTGGAAAAATGTCTGTTCAGGTCTTCTGCCCATTTTTTAATTGGGTTGTTTTTTTGTTATTGAATTGTATGAGCTGTTTGTATATTTTGGCTATTAACCCCTTGTCAGCCATATCATTTGCAAATATTTTCTCCCATTCATTAGGTTGTCTTTTCATTTTGTCACTGGTTTCCTTTGCTGTGCAAGAGCTCTTAAATTTAATTAGATCCCATTCGTTCATTTTTGCTTTTATTTCTTTTGCCAGGACTTAACATATTTTGAATCTTCATTTTAGACTTCAAAACTGAATTTCCTCTTTTTGAAGTCAAATCAGATAGCAAATAGTTCACTGAGGCCACCCAGCACAAGAAATAGATTTTCTTAAAGGAGAGATCTTTGAAGAGAGTGACCACTACTTTGTCTAAGATTGAAGAAAGAGAGCGAGCCTCATTTGGGAAGCCCAATGGACAGGGATCCCCAACATGTCTGTCATTATGCTGTTGAGGATTGGCCATTCATTCGGTTTTGTAGCTTGAGGTCACAGATATTAGGAGGTTCCTCTTTACTCTCCTCCCCACCTCTCGCTGAGATTTTGAGGCTCATCTTTGCAGCCTAGTCACATGTGGAATTATTTCTGGTCTTCTGTGGTTGTGTCATAGGGCCTGAGAGGAGGGAGTAGAAGGTCTGAAATGAATGCAAGGGAAAATGACCACAGTTAGCCCTTAAATCTTGCTTTTTGTTTTCTTTCAGTGTATACCACTACACTACCAGAAATCAATAATTTCTTCTGTGTTCTCCCTAGGAAACAAACATGTACAAACTAAAAATGGTAGGCTTCACAGATCATGTGAGCAAGGGACAGCAGGATGGTTAGATCTTTGTCTTGAGATTCTGTCAAGGAAGCCTTTGGTTTTGACCAAAAACCTTTCATCTTGGTGGTCCACATTTGTCTCTTTACTTGGTAATAGGAAAACTTTAATTTTCTGAAGATAACTGTGAGTAGTCAATAAAGGATAGCAGCTGTATGCTTAACAGTTTTCAAATGTCATACTTACACTTACTTGGGTTTTAGATTTTCTTTAATTGTCCAAATCAGTACTTATTACTTACAAGTGATATCACAAATATTGGCAGTCTTAAATTCTATGTTTGTTTCCTTATCAAATATTTGTAGTTTTGTGCAGCTGTTCATTGTTTTGTTCCTTTACGACAGGCTTTAAAAAATGCTGGCTTCCAACATAACAGGGCTCTGTGTGTGTGTCAGAGAGAAATGTTTTCAGAAAGAAAAAGGTTTAGGTTTCAAAATCCCCAAGGAATTGTTATAAAACAACAGTGAGGGAAAAAAACTCAATATGATTTAAGTACCTTGCCATGGTTCTTTTTTAATTTAAATTTTTCCTGTTAGGTCTTTTATTTTTTAAACAATAGACCACTTTGCTCTTCTTGAACTACTTTAGCCTATAAAGAGCAACCAAGTTTCTTTTTTCTTTTTTTAAACTTGTAGTTTAAGCTTTTTCCTCTTCTCCATTCAGGTACCTAATTAAATGGAGCCATTTAGTTGATTTGTGCTTATTTTCATCCAGAATTCAATTAAAATTCTTCTAGCTGAACTATAGCCATCTGATTCTTAAACGAGGTCCAGGATGAGAAGTGACAATGAAAGTAGGAATAACAAGGAAAAAATATGTTCATTTCAGTCTTTGGGAGTTTTGTGAGTCAAGCTTAATCTCTGTGGTTTAACAGGGCCAGGTTTTAAGGGGCATCACCCACAAGGAGAGGCTGTAGAGTACAGAGGTTAAAGAGTTCAGACTTCAGAGTTAAGCTACCTGGGTTTGAATCTTTTTTTTTTTTTTTAATTGAAGTATAGTTGATGTACAGTGTTGTGTTACTTTCAGGTGTACAGCAAAGTGATTCAGTTATACATACATATATTTTTTTTTTCAGATTCTTTTCTCATGTAGGTTATCACACAATATCGAATGTAGTTCCCTGTGCTATACAGTAGGTCCTTGTTGGCTATCTATTTTGTGTATAATAGTGTATATATGTTAATCCCAATCTCCTAATTTATTCCTCCCCCCCTTTCCCCTTTGGTAATCATAAATTTGTTTTCTATGTCTGTGGGTCTCTTTCTGTTTTGTATATAAGTTCTGGGTTTGAATCTTAATTTCTTTTTTTTTTTTTCTTTTCCAGCTTTATGAATGTCAATTTTCCACTGTTTACTCGCTGTGTATTCTTGGACAAGTTACTTTAGCCTTTTAAATTTCAGGTTCAACCCTAAAATGAGGGTTAATAATGGTATCTGCTTCTTGGGGTTGTGAGGAGGCAGTCAGATAATCACATAGAGCCCAAAGTATAATGCCTGGCATACATGCTTGCTCAGTAAACTTTAGCTCTTATGATCTTTACTTCTTTAGTGTTGTTGTCAACATATATACTTGTTGTTCACCTTGATTTTTTAATATATAACAATATTGGCATTAGGTAACTTTGTTTTAAAAATCTCTTATGATATATTTGAGTTTATAAAAATTTAAATTGACATGGTAAAAATCACCATAAGTAAAGTCAAAAGACAAATGACAAATTGGGGGAAAATATATTTGCAATTCATCACACAAAGAGTTCATTTCCCTAATACATAGAGAAATACTACTCAATTAAAAAAATAGACAGTTGTAAAGTTTTTATGGTGATGTGCTTCCACTTAACTGTGCTACGGATTTCATGTCTTCAGTATATATTCTCAGAGCATACCAGGCAAACCCTTGGTTGGAGAAGGGCTTGAGACACACAGCTAAAGATACAGAATGAGTGTGTAAACAGATCTGAATTTTTTTTGTTTTTCCCCATAAAATAGCTCCCACTCAGAAATGTTCTGTCACTATCAATGGTACCCTCACATATCCCTTTACCCTGTCATCCATGACTTTTCTCATCTTCTTTTTGTATCTCCTTCCTCTCATCCAGAAAATCACGGAGTCTGTTCTGTGTTTCATTCATAGTATTTCACATCTGCTTCAATCTTTGCAGGCCCACTACTACTATTTTTAGTCAATAGACACTCAGTATCTCACAGTTTAACTGCTACCCTGGTCTCCTTTTCTTTCTTCTCTTGTTCCTTTCTCCAGTCAGCACAATCAGTATGCCACACCCAGATTAATTTCCCTTGGTTTTCATCTTGGGCCAGCAGCTTACTCAGAAGCCTTCAGTGGTTCCCCACCGTCTAGAATGAAGTCTAACTTCTGAACCTGACCCTCAGGGCCCCCCTTAATCTGATTTTCCCTCCTTATGTCTCTATCCTCAGTCTTCTCACTGCTTCTTTTTAGGAACCCTCCATTACATCTAACCTGGTCTACTTGACCCTCCATACCCATTTCTGCCTTCATGCTGCCCTCCCTCCTCCTCTTCACTAAGTCTTACACTTGCTACAAGGCCCAGCTCAGTTTCTGACTCTTCCAGATGGCTTTTCTAGATGCCCCAGCCCTCTACATCCATTGTTTTCTCACCTCCCGCTGCATTTATTAATTGCCTATACCTCTCCTCCCACACTTAACCTTTGCCACCTATATTGTTTTAGGTAAACTTTAATTGAGTACATAATGCAGTAACTTTTCACAAGGTGAACACACCCGTGTCATCAACATGCCTCTCTTCTGACACATACCCCATCTCCCTAACCAGATGGCAGTTGCCTGGGAGACAACACCACATCATATGCCTCTTTACATGAAAATGCACAATATCAGGTGCTCAGTGACATTCTAGATCAGAAATTTGAGCTAAGACTAGGCTTTGACAAATAAAAAACACATAGAAATTTAAAGGAATATGTGAAATTTCCATTACTAATAACTATAAATTCTTTCTTCACAAGTAGTTACAGTTGAGGTTACATTAGAGGTAATACCATTGGGTAAGTCTTGTTCAAGGATTCCTAGGTGGTGATCTATAAATGAGATTTTTATATCCATCTAAACAAGACCATGTTATAGTTTTCTCTTTTCCTACACGAAGTACACAGACATCTCCAGCATTCGATTTTGTTGTCATTTTATCTAACAAATGCTTATTGATCATATGCATAGATACAGTTATAGCATATAGTGGGATTCAGCTTGGAAGAACATAAAAATTCTTTCTTCTGTAGAACTTATATTTTAACGAGTTACCAGAAATAATTGGCAGAACTAAAAGAGAATCTTAAGACTAAAGATAAAACAATGACTAAACAATAAAATAACTATGAAAAATTGTTACTAAATCATTAGAAACATAGAGAACAAGAACATGGGGACAGGAAAGGCTAAAATGAAGCTTGGCCTTACACTAAGGACTTTGGATAAGAAATCCATTTGATTATGATGTTATCAAAAGGTGTGGAAGAAGATGGCAGCCTATGAAGGTAGCATAAGGACAGGTTAAGAAGAGCAGAGAGATGTTGTAAACATCATAGGAAATATTTACTTTTCAGGAGTGCTTTACAGTTTACAAGGAAGGTACTTCGACTTGTTCATCTTATTGAGTCTTTACCCCTTATGATCTTGTCCCATGGGTGGTGTCATCTGTCCACAGCTACCCAGCTCCCACATGCCTGTCGTAAGTTTAGACTGACTTCAGTCTTTCCACCTGCTGCTCTTGTCTTAGAGGACCATGAGAATTTGTGTTCAGTCTTCTCTTAATCTGTGTAATTACTGCATTGAAATCATATCCCAGCTAACTTCATTATCACCGTATTTACTCTTTGCTTCAAACCTAAAGCATGAGAAATCTCCCTGGCAAATCATGCCGTCTGGAGGTTATAAGTATTTAAAAGGCAAAGTGAAGTCAGAGGTAAGTACTTTCCAGCTCCTAGCTGTGGTGTCTCCACCACTTGGAAGCATAGGTACAAAGAGAAGAACCATGGACTGCTAATCCCTAAAAACTAACTTGTTGAAAGTATTATGAGTTCCCTTTTAGTTTTGATTTGCCTTGTCTTTTATTGCCCCTTTGGTTATGTCTTCTTTGTACCTAGAAGCCTTCAGTTTGTAAAGCTGTAAATCTGTCACGTCTTGTTGGCATGGCTTTCACTTCAAATTAACGTTCAGCAAAGGGATTAGCCAATAAACATTTCGGGCTGTATTTTTTTACACAAAAGGGTGGATATGGTTTGAACAGGCTGCTGAAGCCAGGAAGAGAAGTTAATTGTGTAAATCAATGCAGGCAAGAGCTGAAAGAAAGACAAGACAATGCGGCACACAACCTCTAAATAGATCTTTGGGGTCAAGTTGATGTCATGTTGAAGAATCAGTATTTACTGGGCTTTATAAAGTTAGACTTTAAATGAACCCCAGGCATTTCCCTAGGCCATTAATTGCAGGAAGAGGAAAGGTGACAGTGGCTGAAGTCCATGGCTATAGAGATACTATAAAAATAAGTGAAGAGACAAGACAGTCACTTGCTAATGTGCAAAGGTCTCAGCTTTAGGTTCTACTCAAGCATTGCTGGTTGACGTACTGAAAGGCTTTCTCAGGATTGTGCTGACAAGAAAGAGCAACTCTTCCATCCTAACAGAAGAAGGTCAGCCCTTTACTCTTTGACACTCCTTATCTAAGCAGTGTGGCTTAATTTCCCTCGAATGAATTCTGATGTCATTTTGCATTCTGCCTTGTAAACGTGCTGATCACAAGAGCAGGTCTTTCTCAGAGTGTGGCTCATCCCTCCCTCTGACAAAGTTGAAAGCTTTTAAAATAAAGAATTGTAGTAAAGAGCATTTACTTCGGGATGTTGGCTTGAATCCAAAGTCTAATGAAAGGTTTTTGATAAATATTATCATTTGTACTTGTTATATCATTCAATAGAAGTGTTCCTCTGGCTGTTTTGTGTGCGAAAGTGTTCTGTACTCCTCGCTGGGTTATCAGAATTATTTGTAGGGCAGGAACCTTATCTTCTGTTTATTTTAGTCAGTGTTTCTAATAAATGTTGTTGACGAGGTGGGGGAATATATTATATCAAATTTTATCCCGGCTGTAACAAAACTAACATCCTGCATGGTCAGTAACTGAAAGTCATAGAAGCAGCTTTGTTAGGCCCTGTGGATCAGGGTATGGCCCTAGGATGTTTGTTACAAGTTCCTGGTCATATCTGCTCAATAGATACATTTTGGAGTTGACTTCTCAGACCTCTTTCTCTAGTGCATTTTGTCAGAGGAGGCCTTTCAATTAATCAACGAAGAGCTGCTGTTCTTTGCTCACTCCCGCTTCTGTCCCTCCTGTCCAGGATCATTTTTCAGAATAAGTACTGAAAAGAAAGCACAGGAGGTTTGTCGGGATTGTTGTGGTGTTTTTACAAGAGAATCTGATGTTTAATGTTTTCATCTATGATTTTCTTTGGATATTCACTCTGAGTTTTTATTCTTCCTTTTCAGCTATTTGAGGACTTCTCCTTTGGTACCCTAAAGCTCAATTCAATTCACATCTCTCAGAGATTCACAGTAGACAGCTTTGGAAACTATGCCTCCTGTGGACAAATTGACTTCTCCTGAGGTGGATCTTGGGAAACACTGGAAATTAAACATCCTCACAAGGTGCTGAGTGAAAGTATCATCATTTTAATTGCCAAGGAGGGATGTGGAAATTTGGGTGATAACTTTCCTGGGTGATTCCCCAAGGATACCATGGTGTCTAATGGTGGTCCACAGTCATCGCACTGTCAGCGAGATGGTTGTGAGCACAGGGAGAACATACGCCTGTAACCCTTAGCTTGTTCATCTTTCACAGGGTCTACCCCTCTTTCCAAAGCTCTTCTCTGAAAATGTACCTCTGAAGCCCCGTGGAGCTCAGATTTGCATTATTTCTTATATACCTACTGATTTTGCCTCAACCATTAAACTCTTATATTAATACTTTAAAAGAGAATTACAGGTGTGTGATCTTATTAATCTCTCCACCTAGATAATATCTACAGATTGTAGAAGGTTTGTATTTTTTCCTTCCCCCTTTTAATCAATACCCAGAATTTGTTTTTTATTGTGGTAAAAAACACATAACCTAAAATTTACCATCTTAGGCCATTTTCAAATACATAGTTCGGTAGTGTTAGGTGTATTCATATCGTTGTAAAATATCTCTAGAACTTCTTCATCTTGCATATCTGAAACTCTGTACCCATTTAAGCAACTCTTCTTCCCCCCCTACCCCCCCAGGCCCCTGGCAACCACCATTCTACTTTCTCTTTCTATGGATTTGACTACTTGAGATACCTCATATAAGTGGAATCATACAGTATTTGTCTTTCTGTGACTGGCTTATTCTACTTAGCATAATGTCCTCAAGGTTCATCCATTTTGTAGCATGTGTCAGGACTTCCTTCCTTTTTAAGGCTGAGTAATATTCCATCCGATGTATATACACTCATCCCTCGGTTTCCCTTGGTTTCAGTACCTCCCTTGGTATCTGTGGATTCTCAAGTCCCTTATATAAAATGGCATAATATTTGCATATAACCTATGCATACCCTCCTGTATACTTTAAATCATCTCTAAGTTATTTATAATACCAAACACAATGTAAATGCCATGTAAATATTTGCCAGCACACAATAAATGCAGGTTTTCCTTTCTGTAACTTTCTGTAATTTTTTTTCCAAATATTTTTGGTCTGCAGTTGGTTGACTCCACGGATGTGGAACCCATGGATATGGAGGACCGACTGAACCACATTTTGTTCATCCAGTCTTCCATCGATGGACACTTGGGTTCCTTCCACTTCTTGGCTGTTCTGAATAATGCCCTATGAACATGGGTGTACAAATATCTGAGACCCTGCTTTCAATTCCTTTACTACTTAGAATTTAAACTTTAGCAAAATAACTGGTAAAGTTTTTACCTTTTACTTTGATCTCTCCCTTTTCTTCTGAAGTTGGTACCTTTTACATTTCTTAGATTCCTGTTCCTTCACCCTACCCTAACCCTCGCCTTCCCATGCCACTGATGGAGCTGCAGTACTGTAGCTCTTTTCTGTTTACTTCTCAGGGCAGCAGCAATCAAAACAATGGTGATGCCAGCAGGACTATGCAGAGTTCCCTGGGAGAGTGTCAGCCACAGAAGGCACTCACTCCTTCCTTGCTGCAGACCAGCAAAGGGAGGGAGCTCCCAGCACAGTCCTGCCACACTCTCTGCTGGGGAGCTCCAGCCTCACTGTTACCTCTCATATCTACCCCCTCACAGCCTTTCTCCCTCCATGGCCTCTCTCTTTCCTTCATTCCTTAGTCTTAATCTTGATTCTTACTTTGTATTTGAGAAGTATGATTCTGAATCCCGTGTGTTAATAAGGCCACGACATGGTAAGGGCTGTGTATAACACTCAGAGATTTGTTATCAATGTGACTGCACAGATCATTTGTGAATAAATGAATTTCTAAAGTGACTGTGTTTTTCTTTTAGTATTTTTTAGTATTATTATATAGTTTCAGTTTGACCCCCTTAGTCAGTGTGTGTTGGGATACATTGCTGCCATCACTTATTCAATACATCCAGGAGTTACATATTGGTGCCTGCAGGGTTGGTTTTTCCCCAAAAAGCTTTCTACTGGTAATATTCATTTTTTAATTTAAGTTGAGCTTTTACCCCACTCACCTGATTGTTAAATGGCATATGGGAATGAGTGCTCCCAGAGGTAGTACTGAATAGCAGAGTCAACTGAAATTCAGTGCCCTCATCTCTTCTTGGTCCCGCTTCTGTCTTACTGATTTCTTTCTGATAGCTGCCGTTGGGCAACCTTGACCAGGAAGTAAAGATGTCTTCTTTTAAGTATCAGAGGTATGACTTAACGTTTTTAGGAAAAAAATTTTTATCTTTGGAAAATGTAACTTTATATATCAAATGCTAAATTCTTAACAGAATTAGAAATTCTGTTATTTAGTATTTAGAGGTAACTATGCGTTTAAGGACTTATCATACTGTAATTTTTCACAGGTAATTTTTCACAAGTTATTTGTCTTTTTCACTCTCATTCTCTCATGCTTGTAAAGTGGAGTTTTCCAGCAGCTATGTGATATGGTGACATCATCACTCTGATGGTTAATAGAGTGTGTCACAGCTTATGTATTTTTGTTTGTTTTGTAAGTTTGTAGGTATTGGTAGAATTGGAAAAAAAATTTATGTTTTAAGTTTTCTTTCTAGAAGCCAATAGACAAATTTTTGAGACAATGTAGCTCTAAAGAAAGTACACTTTACTGTTGTAGAAGGGGGAGTAGCAGGTAGTTTTGATGTAGGACTTTTAGAGAAGAGCAACAGTGTTAGAGAGCAAATAATTTTTGATGGAACTAAAAGAATTTTTCAAGATTCCAGGTCCCCTTTCACCAAATTGTAATGGGGTCAAGGATGCAGGATTTATTTCTGTGCTTATAATCCAGTCTCCCTTAGTATTACCACTTTGCAGTTCATTCTGCACTGAAATAGAGTTAATTTGCACCTAACATCACTCCAGTTGGCTTTATTTTTTTATTTTATTTTTTTTTATTTTTTGCGGTACGCGGGCCTCTCACTGTTGTGGCCTCTCCCGTTGCAGAGCACAGGCTCCGGACGCGCAGGCCCAGCAGCCGTGGCTCACGGGCCCAGCCGCTCCGCGGCATGTGAGATCCTCCCGGACCGGGGCACGAACCCGTGTCCCCTGCACCAGCAGGCGGACTCTCAACCACTGCGCCACCAGGGAAGCCCTCCAGTTGGCTTTTGAGGCACTGAATTCACCCTTAACTCCTCTAAGAGGAGAAGGGGAAAAAAATCTCTCACCATGATTATTACACAAGATCTCTGTTATTATATAAGGAACTTCGTTATGGAGAATAATATTGGTGTTTTTTTGAAGGGGCACAATGAGTTACCCTCAAATGAACTCCATACCCTT
The DNA here is from genome assembly GCF_964165515.1 of Mesoplodon bidens. Classification (NCBI taxonomy): domain Eukaryota; kingdom Metazoa; phylum Chordata; class Mammalia; order Artiodactyla; family Ziphiidae; genus Mesoplodon; species Mesoplodon bidens. Next base: position 169,987,863 of record NC_138176.1, read on the forward strand.
GGTAGAAACATGATAAATGTTTCTTATAATGGTTATTTACTTATTTTTGGCTGCATTGGGTCTTCATTGCTGCACGTGGGATTTTCTCTAGTTGTGGCGAGTGGGAGCTACTCTTGGTTGTGGTGCACGGGCTTCTCATTGCGGTGGCTTCTCTTGTTGCAGAGCACGGGCTCTAGGCGTGCGGGCTTCAGTAGTTGTAGCACGCGACTCAGTAGTTGTGGCACACGGGCCCCAGAGCGTGTGGGCTTCAGTAGTTGCAGTGCGTTGGCTCAGTAGTTGCGGTGTGCAGGCTTCAGTAGTTGTGGGGTGCGGGCTTAGTAGTTGCGGCTCGTGGGCTCTAGAGTGCAGGCTCAGTAGTTGTGGTGCACGTGCTTAGTTGCCCCATGTCATTGTGGGATCTTCCCGGACCAGGGTTTGAACCTGTGTCCCCTGCATTGGTGGATTCTTAACCACTGGACCACCAGGGAATTCCTATAATGGTTACTTTTTAAGTGAACTTCAGAGTTTACTAAATTGGACACGGATGAGAATCCAGCTTCATAATGACACAAAGCTTGGTTCAGGTTTGCTCTTGTACTGTGCGCTTTTCCTGGTGCCAAAGAGAACCTGATGGTACCAGAGGGGTATTGAGTTAAGGGACACCTCTCAGATTCTGTCTTGATGCTTACAGGGAGATGGATAGCAAAACCCAAGGATGCTATACGTGAGAAAAGGGGCTGCTGTTGTGGTTGTTTATCAATAACTTTTTTGTTGTTATTAATAAAATGATCTCTCAAACAAAGGTAAAATAAGATTACTGTGTGAAAAATCATCAAGCTATCTACTTTGTCTTATGCTTTTTCCAGTGTTATGCTTCAGTTTAAATATTTGTTTAAAAAATAGATTTCCTCATCCAGAGGTTACTACTTCCTATGCATTTAAGCACATGTATCATGTTGCTAAGTAATTTTTCACAAATGATAACAGCTAATATTAGCAGAATGCTTACATTTGTCATTTATTTGTGAATAATGTGTATTTATTCATTAAATCTTTACAAGCCCACTTAAGTTGGTGTTATCATTAACCTCATTTTAGAAACTGAGGCTTAACAAGGTTAAGAAATTTGCCTGAGGTCATAAAGGTTGTATCTGTGTTTCTTAAAATGTGGTCTTTGTACCCCTCAGAGTCCCTGAGATCCTTTGGAGGCGTGGGAAGGTCCTACTATTTTCATAAAAATATTAAGGCATAGGGCTTCCCCGGTGGCGCAGTGGTTGGGGGTCCGCCTGCCGATGCAGGGGACACGGGTTCGTGCCCCGGTCTGGGAGGATCCCACATGCCGTGGAGCGGCTGGGCCCATGAGCCATGGCCGCTGAGCCTGCGTGTCTGGAGCCTGTGCTCCGCAACGGGAGAGGCCACAGCAGCGGGAGGCCCGCGTACCGCAAAAAAAAAAAAAAAAAAAAAAAAATTAAGGCATAATTAGCCTTTTTCACTCTGATTCTCTCCTGAGTGTACAGTGGAGTTTTCCAGAGGCTATATGATATGGTAACATCATCACACTGATGGTTAATAGAATATATGTTTGTATATTTTTGTGTTTTCTAGAATTTTATAAGTTGGTAGGTTTAGGTTATAGATACATGTTTTTGTTTTTTTTGTTGTTGTTGTTTTGCGGTACACGGGCCTCTCACTGTTGTGACCTCTCCCGTTGCGGAGCACAGGCTCCGGACCCGCAGGCTCAGCGGCCATGGCTCATGGGCCCAGCCGCTCCACGGCATGTGGGATCTTCCCAGACCGGGGCACGAACCCGTGTCCCCTGCATCGGCAGGCGGACTGTCAACCACTGCGCCACCAGGGAAGCCCTAGATACGTGTTTTTAGAGAGAAACTCAGTTTGCTCTCAGTACTTCTGCTGTGCTTTTACTAGCTACTTCCCATTATAGCTACTACTATGGGCTGAATTGTGTTCCCTGAGAATTCATATGTTGAAGCTCTCACCCCCTAGTACCCCAGAATGTGACTGTTTGGAGATAAGGCCTTTAAAGAGGTGATTAAGTTAAAATGAGGCTGAGGCTGTTACGGTGGGCCCTAAGCCAGTCTGACTGATGTCCTTATAAGTAGAGGAAATTTGGACACACAAAGAAACATCGGACCCCTGACTACTGAGATCAGCTCCCTGGGTCTGTCTCCAAAAAAGTTTGGTTGATGATATTGCCTAGTAACTGGTGATTGGAAGAGTCCGAGAATGACAGTGAAAGTGACCAATTCAGAACAGACAGGGCCAGACTGAAGAAGTTGCTTCTGCCTCTGCCCTGATCATCAAAGCCCTCAAGGAATGGCCAAGAGACAGAAAGAAGCAGAACATTAAGCACAGTGGACATACAATTTTTGATGAGATTGTCAACATTGCCCAACAGATGTGGCGCTTATTTTTAGCTCAAGAACTGTCTGGAACCATTAAAGAGATCCCAGGGACTGCCCAGTCTGTGGACTGCAATGTTGATGGCTGCCACCCTCATGACATCATGGATGACATCAGCAGTGGTGCAGTGGAATGCCCAGATAGTTAAGGACAGCAAAGGAAAATATTTCAATAAAGGATCATTTGACAACCAAAAAAGAAAGAAAGAAAAACATCAGATATGTGCATGCACAGAGGAAAGACATGTATGACATGTATGACAGCAAGAAGGCAGCCATCTGCAAGCCAGGAGGAGACAGGAGAAACCAAGTCTACCAACACCTTTCTTTTCTTTTTTTTTTTGGCTGTGCTTTGCTGCTTGTGGGATCTTAGTTCCCCTACCAGGGATTGAACCCAGGCCCTCGGCAGTGAAAGCAGGGAGTCTTAACCACTGAACACCAGGGAACTCCCAAGTCTGCCAACACTTTAATCTTGGACTTCTAGCCTCCAGAATTTATTGAGAAAATAAATGCTGTTGTTTCAGCCACCTAGTCTGTGGTATTTTGTTATGGCAGTCCTAACAAACTAACACACTTGCTATAATGCAGAAGGTAATCTACCTTTCCTCTTTTGAGCCAGACATTAAAGAGATTTGCCAAAGTGTAAAACAGTAACAGTACGACTACTCTTATTAATTTGGTGGGGGGGGGGGGTTGGGGAATATAATTTTTTTTCATAAAATATGTTCTTTTGTTAATATGGGTTTGGCATTGTTATTTTTAAATACACTTTTTTAATTACGTTTGTTTGGAAAGATTTTTTAGAGCAGTTTTAGGTTCACAGAAACATTGAGAGGCAGGCTTAGTTGTATTTTCAAGTACAGCATATCAGTGTCTATACTGTATATCTCACATAAACCAACCCCAAAGTTCTTTGGGGTCCTCAGTAATCTCCAGTGTACAGGACTCCTGAGACCAGAAAGTTTGAGAACGGCTGCACTATACTGTCACTTCCTTCCAAATGGGATCGAGTGACACCTGGTTTTCTATACTGAGCTTTTCTTACCCAGTAATATGTACCCACATTAGTTGTCAGTAGATACAGATCTACATTATTATTATTATTATTTTATGTTATTTTATTTATTTATTTTTCGCGGTACGCGGGCCTCTCACTGTTGTGGCCTCTCCCGTTGCGGAGCACAGGCTCCGGACGCGCAGGCTCAGCGGCCATGGCTCACGGGCCCAGCCGCTCCGCAGCACGTGGGATCTTCCCGGACCGGGGCACGAACCCGTTTCCCCTGCATCGGCAGGCGGACTCGCAACCACTGCGCCACCAGGGAAGCCCTACATTATTTTTAATGTCTGTACCATAGCCTGTTGTATGTATTATAATTTAACTAGTTGATCCCTAACTAATGGACCTTGATTTGGTTTCCAGATTCGGCTATTATAAATAATTCTGGATTGAACATCTTTGTATATTTGTCTTGTTTTGTCTGTGAGGTCATCTAGAAATGAGATTAAATGGTTTTAAAGATGAGGATAAATTTAAGTTTCTTATTTGGAAACTGAGGTTCCTTCCTCCATTTTGTATTGCTAAATATTAAATACAAACAGAAGAAAAGCATGGAACATATGTATCATTTATCAGATACACCCAGCAGCTTTGGGGCCCCTTTCGTTTGAAAAGGCTGACCTGTCAGTAAGTCCCTCAAAATTGAGGAAAATCTTTTCTTCTTTATAAACAATAGTTATTGTCCATTTTCTACAGCTCCTTTCTCCCTCATCTGGAAATTTGGATTTTCCCTCCTAAATAGCTTTACTATTGGATTAACTAACAGTCCTGGACTGTTATTGATTTGCTTTAAGCCCAGGGCTAATATTGACCCAGCTTGAAGGTGCTACAGAAGGTAGGTCCCATTGGAGGAGTGTGGGAAACATTTTGACCTTCAGGGGTCTGGAAAGAGCTATTGTCTTATTGATGGGCATCTTGTTAGTGCCTTTCCAAACTCTTTATTGGGCAGCTGTAGTAATTTCAGAAGACCAGGGACTTCATAAGATAGTATTAGATGGGAGAGCTATGACATCTAGGATCTACCTCTTCAATGTCTTGGAGACATGTAATTAGGTTTGCTAAAAGACGAGGATTGAAATGGAAAAAGTTGGCAAATGTTAGTACGTATTCAGAACTATGGGACATCATAGCCACCTCTTCCCAACCTGAGGGAAGAAGACCTAACATTTCAAAAATGTTCACTATGCCCAGGCACTTAGTATGTAATTTTGCATGGGTTTCACAACAATCTTCTGAGATGGGTGGTATCATTAATTTATAGATAGAAGATAAAGTATTTTGCCCAAGAACCCAGCTAGTAAGAGGGATTCCATCCCCAGTCTATATGACAACAGATTGCTCTTCCATTATACACTGCGGCTGTGTACAACTGGGCAAGGCAAGCCTGCTTTATTCACTGTGAGATGTAGACATCAATGGCCAGGGCCTCACTGCAGCACCACCTCTAAATCCAACTGCAAAGAAAAAGAAAACATGGAAAGGGAGCTGTTGCTTTCTGTTTTCCCAAGGGATTCCAACCCAAGCCATTGATGCATTCAGACTTCCCAGGCAAGCCAGACTCAGGGTGACTATGAACCTTTCAACCTGTGTTTCTTTCCTACTGATTAAGATCATGTTATTCATTGTCTTTGATTTTTTTTTTAACATCACAGCAGCCAAGTTTTTTGTTTGTTTTTGTTTTTTTAAATAAAAACACAATCTAGGGCTTGGGTCCCAAAAGTTTAATATGTTTTGTCCTGTCAGATTATCTGTTTCCTCTTCAATTTATTTGTGATGTAAACCTCACCCCATTTCTGCTCTGATCCTGGGACTGTGCCCAGAAATGTGTATGCCAACACATTTCTAAAGGCAATGATAAGGATCACAATTTTAACAAAAACTTAAAACACCTCAAACAAACCCAGCCTCCCCGCACCCCTTTCCCCAGTGGCTTATTAAAATCAACGGAAGTCAAAGCCATAGCAAATGTGCCTTTTTCAAATTTACCTCAAGGCAGATGAAATGGCCAGACATTTGCCTTTTAGGGTTGCCCTAAGAAGAGCTAACAAAAAGGGTGACAGCCCTTAAACAGTTGCTTGGGGAGGAGGACATCTGCCTCTGTTTTACCAGCTATTCAGTGCTCAGGCCTTGCCTTGAAAAGAGCATGTGGGGCTGGGCAATAGTTCTCAGGCAGCCAGTTGTTATATGGCTTTTGTCTTAACGAAGCCACCCATTAGTGTAGAGCCATAACTCGCAGGAAGCCAGCTGTCAGGGCTGTGGCGCAGGCCACTCTGGGTGGGAGGCAAGGGGAGAGAAAGAGTGTGGCCAAATTCCCTTTTAGACACCTGAGCCTGGCTTTGTAACCAGAGAGTTTCGTCTTTTCCTCACTCCCATCTTCCCTGAGGAGACCCGTCACCCTTCTTGCTCTCCAGCCTTGGAGAGACAGTAGGGACATCTCCGGATCTAGATTCCTTGGTCTGCAACTCCCTAAGTGCTGGGCTGGGCTGGGCTGGGCTCTGCGGCGGCAGCGGCTGGCTGGCGTTTGGCGCTCTGATCTAGCGCTTCCCTTTGAAATCTACCCCCTCCTTTTTTTTTTTTTTTTAAACCAGGTATGATGATGTCAAACGTGATGCTGATGCTACAGTTACAGACACGGCCCCTGCTGGCGCAGCCTCTCTGATTCTCTCTTCCTCTCCACGTCCGGCGCTGGGCTTTTTTTCAGACAAGTGCATCTCCTAAGCAGGTCACATTTCAGCTGCGACCCACTATCCGTCTGTCACCGGAGTCAGACCGCAGGAGGAGGGCTGAGGAAGACGACGGCGTTTGCTCCCCCAACTGCGGGGTGGGAAGAAGGACATTAAAATACTGCAGAAGTCAAGACCCCCACCCCCCACCCCCACCCCAGGTCGAATTCAGACCACGATGCGCGCTCCAGGCTGCGGGCGGCTGGCGCTGCCGCTGTTGCTCCTCACAGTAGCTGCCCTGGCCGAAGGCGACGCCAAAAGGCTCAAAGAGGGCGAGACCCCCGGCAATTTCATGGAGGACGAGCAATGGCTGTCGTCCATCTCGCAGTACAGCGGCAAGATCAAGCACTGGAACCGCTTCCGAGACGTGAGTCTGCGAGGCCGAGAGGGCCGAGGGCTGGGGATGGGGGTTTGGAACAGAGACCCTGGGGCCGGGAGTGGCGGCTGCACGTCGCAGCCACAGGCTCCCGCAGCCCAGCCAGTTAATTGCACCAAGAGTAAACAACGAGCACCCACCGGGCTCCTGAGACCCCTCCTCATGCACTCCCCAGCACAGGAGCTGGCGGGCTTGGGACCCCCAGTCCCACACCCTCCCAGAGCGAGGAGTTACTCTGGGGGCGTGCGTAAGCGAAGAAGTCTCCCCTTCAGGCTGGGTGCGGAGAGGGGTGCGGGTTGCAGTGGGGCGGGGGGAAGGGGGCGGAGGGGAGTAGGGAGGGAGGGGCGGGGACCCTGGCCTTGCCTGGGCCTCCGACCTGCTCCTCTCTTTTTTTTGGTGAGCCATCCCCAGGTGTCCCCCAGCTGGGTGGATGCTGCAGGTTCCACATACGGGCCACTGCAGAAGGGGCTGGTCTGGGTGGGGCCGGCGGAGACGGTAGCATCGTCTTGCGCTTGCCTTCTATTCCCATCTTGGGCTTTGGGTAAGGGAGAGACAGAAGGGGACAGGGCCCTTGGTTGGCGCTCTGAGTTGGGGTCGGGGGCGCTCTTAGCAATCCTCCTAAGGCGAGATGGTGAAAGGCGTGTCCGTGATGGGGGGGCTGGTGAAGGCAGTGAAAATACCGGAGGCCACCTCTGGGTGGCCCCCAGAGCCAGGTCTGGGGTCCCTATGCTGAGGGACGCGAGCACTAATGGAGGCTGGTTTTCCAGGACCAACCTTTCATGGGGGAGCGTGGCCCAGAAGTTGGGGAGCTCCAACCTGGAGGGAAGACTCCCTAGCCCAGTGGACTTGAAAAGCAGAGGGGAGAGCGCAGTAGCTGGGTATGGGAGCCCTTCAGGGACGCCCGATGGAACCCAGGCTTAACCTTGTGCCGGACTTTGCGGGGTAGGGGGTGGGGAGGCGGCTGCGGAGGAGCGGGCGTCGCTGCAGCACTTTGTTTATGGGCACCTGTAGATCAGAGGGGAAACTGAAGGCTGCCGTGTTCGCAGAAGTGGAAGTAGGAGTGAGGAGGGGAGGGCAGAGGGCGTGGCTGGGACCCAGAGAAGGGTCGGGGCGGGGGTGTGAGGTGCAGGATGGGCCCGGATGCTCCGGAGGAGAGGAACGATGGTACCCCGTGATCTGGTGCTTTCCAACACCCTGTCCCCAGAAAACCTCTCCTACGACCCCAATTCTTGCTCCTCATTCCCCAGATTCTCTCATCAGACCCACCTAGTATAACACAGGCCACACCGTGACCTTTCTCATCTTAAATTGTGTGCATCCAGAAGTTCCTTAGCAATGTGTTTAAAACACACATGCTTCATATGATATCCAGCCAAAGGATGGAAACAGGCAGAAATATGCATCTTTTTGTTACCCTGAAACAAGTGACTGTTTATCTCCAAAGTCAAACTGGTAGGTTGTAATTCATCAGGACTCGCATGCTGCCTGGTCCTCAGGGCTGAGTGGCCTGGGCCCGAGTGGGCGGTTTGCCCCACCCCACGGCTGGTCCGGTGACAGGAGCCTGGAGCTCCAGCAAGACCTTTTCCACGTCCCCTGCAGGCCCAGCACAGATTAGCTGCAGTCTCCTGCCGCTGCCTGGGAAGTAGCCCGGCCACAGCATCGAGAGGGTGGCAGCAGGCTGGCCCATCCTGAATGCATGTGTCACTTGTCCAGGCCTCCCTCTGACTCGTTGGCAGTTTGATCTTCCAAAATGGGCCTAGTGAAGGTCAGAGGGAAAAGAAATGCTTAATCAGAACAATACAGGTTTAAAAATAAAAGGTTCCTACCCGCCTCCCTTCCTCCACTGACTTCCAATAACCAACTCTGTGGGTAAGGATAGATGACTGACTGCATGACCCCTGGCACAGGGCTGCCCACCTGTCTCCCTGTACTGATGCCAATCACTTCCCCCTTCCTCCCATGCTCATCAGAAGAAAGCCACCAGAATGAAATTCTGCAGGACCTGCCCCCATAGGATTCATGGAAAACTTCAAAGCATGTGTTGGTTTGCATGGCCTCAGGCATTTATAGGGTAGATTTCCTCTAAAACCCCATTTAAGGTAGCCCTGGCTATAGGAGCATGGGGCCAGGGAGAGAAGGAGGACAAGGAAGGCTGGGCAGGAGGACCTGGCTATAGGGATCCTTTGGCAGCTTCTGCAGAAATGCAGGAGGCTGCTAGCTCAGAGCCACTGCATTGCATAACTCTAGGGGTACCATAGTGTGAATGGTGCCCCCTGGAGTTGTGCAGTGCACAGACCATGCACAGGGGCTCTGCCAGGACTGCAGACAGTTCTCATTCCTCCCCTGTTAGCAGAGGCCCCACTTCCCACCCTAAGGACTGAAGGCCCTCTAGTTGGGCACAGCATCAGCTTTATGTACATTTCATCAGGCAAGCTTTCTTGTAAATATGCTCCTTCACTTCTCAAAAGAGAGGTAGGAGTTTCTTCTGAACCTCTGAGGCATTGCCAGATGGAGCCAGAACCTTGTTGATAATCAGTCACAAAATGGTGCAGGGCCCCCACTCTGCCTCAGTGGAAGGGAGGCAAGCAAGCAGGGGGAGTGGAATATTCTTGGGGAACAGGATCAAGGAGTCGATAGTGTGGGTGGAGGGAAATGTCTCCATTTAATGGTTGGACTGAATTGAGGGGGGAGATTGAGGGAATCATGTCGAAGAGGTCAGGAGAACGAAGGAGAGAAGGAAAGCGCGGGCCGTTGCTCCAGTGTGGAATTGGTCTGAGCTGGTTAGTGGGGAGTTCAGCTTAGCATTCTTCCTCTGAGCACTAGGATTATTAGGGGGGTGGGGTGTTGCGAAGGATTTACTGGCAGAGTAATCCTCCCCTCCAGTGGGCGCGGGGCTCTCACATGTGTCAGGATAGATCTCTGCCCTGCTGCCAGGAGGAGGGCATTTCAAGTCAGTGATGGGGATCTAGCTGTGCCCTGCTCTCTGCAGGCCTGGGCTTTTTGGAGCCCTGCTCCCTAGTGCTACTATCTCCGAATTCACTCCCTGCAGAAGTGGGTGGATTTTACCGCAGTCTTTGGAACAGAGCATCCAGAGCCTGGTAGATAGAGATGGACACTTGAGAGGAGACAGGCCCATTACACAGCGTTCTTCCTGGCAGCTTCCAAGAGCTGGCTGGACAGCACTGACTGTTCTTTTTCTTCTTGGCTCTTCTCTGCTTTGTACTCCACTTCCATTACATTTTAATGATATTTATGAGTGTCCAGCACAGTGCTGGGCACCCGGGAGGCACGCAGTTAGCACGTGTTGAATCACTGGTTGCAGGGAGTGCTTACATCTGCCAGTCCCTGCAGTCAGCACTTTACCCCTGTGGCCTCTTGTGCCCTCCAACAACCTATGAGATAGTTACCATTACTTTATATTCCACCCTATATAGGGCACAGAGGCACAGAGAAGCTGAGTAACTTATCCACGGTCAAATAACTAGTAAGCAGCAGAGCTGGGATTTGAACCCAGGTCCTCTAACTCAACTTTGCTTTTTAGAGAACTCTAAGCCTAACCCTTAGTGGAGATGGAAAAGAAGAGTCTACCCTGGCTTGTGCCCTATGGGCTCAAGGATGCCTGGGCAGGAGCAGCACCTCCTAGGAAGGGGGGGCAAGGCTCTCAGTGTCTTTGGCAGCCTGCCACCAGCCTGGCCTAGCAACCCTCCAGAGCAGCTCTCTACCCAGGAGAGGCATGAGGCCTGGGTTCAGGTTCTGACTCTGCCACTGCCTGGCAACATTATGCCAGGTACGTCACATAACCTCTCTGAACTTCACTTTCAGCCTAGGAGACTGAAACGGACACGTGAACATGAAGACATCTTGTCAGAGGGCTGGAGGGCATCCATTTCAGGCAATATAGAAAGAAAGTCCAACCCCGTAGAAAAACCACCAGATGGATCAGTGTTTCTGGGGCTAGCCCACACCATGCCTCTGGCTCCATGAGAATGACACCGATATATGTTTCTAATTCACTCATTCACTACAGATCCGAGCACCTCCTCTAGGCCTGTGGCTTCACCATCAACCTGGGGTCTGGCCCAGGAAACATCGCCTGCTGGCTACTTAGGATTCTCATGTTTTTATGAACATCAAGTAGGCCAGTAGCAAGTTTCAGCCACAAAGGGGCTCCCTTGTTACCACCCCTCCCCTCTCCCCACCCCATACTGCTGAACCAGTGCAAGTGTGGGAATGAGCTGCACAGGTGTTCGTGGATAAGTGTGGGTGTGTGAGAAGAACCCCAAACTGGGTCAGGATGGATTCCATCATTGAGATTTGGGGATGGGAGGCTGGGTCCTGCCCTGGCCTCCTCCACCTCCACTTTGGTTTCAAATCCTCTCCCACGCTGGAGGGGCTGGCGTCGCCCAGAGCAGTGTAATGCAGTGAGAGACTCTTGAACACCCAGCGGGGCTCCAGGCCTTGGGAAGAGAGGGAGAGAAGAGCAGTCTTTGCCTAGAGAGGCCGTCTCAGTCTCCTCTCAACTTCCAGGCAGTCTGCAGAGGATGGCCGGCCAACACCACCCCCTCCATTCTCCAGAAGGTCAGAGGGCTTTCTGGAGGAGTGGAAGAGATCTATCCTACCCTGAGCCCCAAGGGCCCTGGGAGGGTGCTCAGCTTGTCTTCCTCCCTGGGGGAGCCACTTTCAGTTTCTGGCCCTTGATTTTTCCCTTGGTTTAACGGGCAGCCCTTGTCATTCTGTGACTCCGGAAGATGGCGCTAGAGCCCATCCACAGCCCTCCACCTGCACACATCCCCCCCCCCCAACCCCCACCCCGCCCTTGCCACCTTGCCACAAGCTGAGCAGCAGGACTTTGGGTTTAGGAAAAGGATTTTCTTTTTGCTCCTGAGGAGGTATCTGTGACCAGGTCAGGGTTCAGTATGTATTAACCAGAGACCAAGAAACCTGAGAAATGAGGCCTAATGGCATCCTGGGGCAAACACCAGGCTGAGGATGGCCATACTGCCGCTGTGTAGGTTCCCTTGTAAGTGTAATGTGGGTCTTCTTAGGACTATAGACAGGGAAAATGTGTCTAACCTTGGCGGGCAGACCCAGGCCCAGCTGCAAGCTGTAGGGTAATGTGATTCTTGAAATGTCACAGCCTCTGACCCCCTGAGGGCTCAGCCAGTGTTCACTTGTATATATAGCCCCTTCCTTGGGGTTGCTGCAGCATTTATTGGTCATAAACACATTTGGCACATGTTGGTGCTGCTTTGCATCATCACTTACGCTGTGGGCTTGTATCTCAAGAGTCCTCCTGCTGGTGTTTATCACATGCCTCCCAAGGCAAGTCCCTGAGGGTAGGGTCTGAGGATAGACTGCTTTGTGACCTTACCACCCCATCCTCAGAGCATTGCATGGGGTTTTTGTGCACACAGTAGGTGCTCAGTATAAGTATATGCACCGTGGAATAGGAGAGCCAGGAAGGGTCTCAACTAACCTGTCCTCTGAGCCCCTCCCTCTTTTCTCCAGGGAACAGCACTGTGGATTCGGGTGGTAGAGGGCAAAGGGAGAGCTGGGGCTCTGGGCTGAGCCATGCTGACTATTTGGGGTGACCTCTTCCTCTTTCTGGACCCTGAAAGGTTGGGATAGTCACAACTAGAACCCTGGCACCCTGACTCCAATGATTCATTTGTAGGATAAGGGAGTAAATGCTGCCGTGAAGGAACATTATCCCGCAGGCCTCCCTGTTCTCCCCTGTGTCTGTGGGCCTGGACCTGGCTGCAGCCAGCCTTCCCCTTTCTCCTGGGAAGTAGGGGGCTCAAAATTTCCCCCCACCTCAGTGGGCCCACCGAGCGGGTGACCCACCCAGCAGACCTGTGGGTGGGTGAGCACAGGGCTTCCTCAGGTGGAGACCAGGTTCCCCGAGGCAGGGCATCCTGCCCCTGTCTTCCCTGACATCTGAGAAGAGGTCAAGGCTGCACACAGCAGGAAGGACAAGCCAGGCCAGGCCAGTGTCTTACTCCTGCTTGGACGCAAGCTGCTGGCTCCTTCCGTGATCCCTTGCTCCCTTGCACAGGTTAGAGGACGTGGAAGAGTCTGAACTTGTTCAGGCTCCTTTTCCCCTCTTCTCAAAGTTCTCAGTTTAGGAGAGGGGGGGAGCAGAACTGCGGAGCCTCAGCAGCATTAAGCACTGAGCGCTGAGCCTCCACATTTTACAGATAAAGGAACCGAACACACCCAAGCCCGTGTGCTCTTTCACAACCCCATGTCTGTGTTTCCTCAGCTCTAGTGTCTGGCCCTCCTCAGAGATCCCTGGGATTTAAATCCTGCCCCCGACTCATGTTCCAGAAAGGAAACAGAGGTCCTGAGGCAGCTCAGAACAGAACTCCAGGCCCACCCTCCCCTATACCTCTCTCTTGTTCTCTGCCCTCTATGGCCCCCTGGGGCCACTGCCTGAACCAGAAACCCAAGGACTGGGGCAGAGATGCCCCTGGAGCAGTGGAGAGCTCAGGCCCCGCGGAATGTGGGGATGGGGGGTCAGCGCGGGCATACCTGAGGCCAGGTGGAGCTCCTGGCATGCTGGCAGTGATAAGCACATTTTTGTCCTCCAAGGAAATTCCTCCGAGCAGAGAGGAGGTGGGAGGCGGGGAGTCTGCCAGATGCCTGACTCCGTCTGTTTGTCCAGGCCTAACAGCCTCTGCCACTCCCTCTGAGAGAGGGGCAAATATTTAATGACTGCCCCCCTCCCAGCCTCCTCCATGTGGAGGGTGCCGCCTCCTCAAGATGCCTTCCGCCTGGGCCTGCGACAGGGGTGTCAGGCCTTGGCTGAGAAGGAGCCAGGCGGGACCCACTTCACCCCTGCTTGTTCCTTTCCGGGTCCCTCCCTCTGTGCTCCCCGGCTCTTTGCAGGGAGAGGTAGGAGGAGCCCCCAGCTACAAGTTCCCCACTCCTGGGCCTTCTCAGTGGACTGGGTTCCATCAGAGGTTCCCTAGCCTGAGGAATGAGGCCAAAATAATGCCGGCTACGGGACCTTTCAGAGGTTGACAGAGGCCTGGCCCACTTCCATTTTTAGAGGTTCTTGATTTATTAAGAAATGAAGAAGTGCTATAATAGGGTTACAGAAGTTGTGGTTTCTTTAAAGTCTCATGATGCACATCTTTCGGTCCTGTCGGTGTGCCTCTGGCTGTAGCGCCTCAATTGGAGACGTCAGAAGTCTGCGTTTGAGGCTCCTTGTGACTGTGAGACCCAGAAGTGCCTCTCGTCCACCTTGTCCCCCAGACTCCCACCGTGTGTGCCAAAGAACCCAGCTTCAGTGCTCCTGTTTCGTGAGTTTTGCAAGCATAGAGCTTCACAGTTTACAAAGTGCCCTCACAGCCGTTATCGCACTGGGTCCCTCCGCGGCTCAGGGAGGAAGGCAAGGGAGTCAGTCACCCTTAATTTATAGGCAAGGGAAGGGGCTCCAGTGAGGGCAAGGCTCTCTAGGCCACAGTCTTGTTGGCAGTCAGAGGCCAGGCCAGGCCAGTACCCAGTGCCCTGATTCCATGCCAGGGCGAGGGTGGGGGGTGTCAGTCTCTCCATCACACTGTGCTGCAAAGAGGCAGGTGGAGATTTGCCCAGGTGGTGTTTAGCCCTGGGGCGCTGCTCTTCTTTTGCTTGATTCACTGCTGTGTCCCATCCTCCCCACCAGATGGAGAGGCTGGGGGAGATTGGGTTAATTCAAGCTGTGAAGTGAGCGGGTGATTTGGGTGCTAATTAAAATGACAGGAAGTAAACAGCGCTTGGAAACACCCAGCATGTGCCCCCTAAGCCCGACTAGGCTTGCGCACTCACTGCCGTTTCTCCCCCAGCTTGGCACAGTGGGCCCTGTCTCCATGGCAACCGGGCTGAGCTGCTGAGATCAAAGCAGGAGATGGGTTAGCTCCAAACCAGCCGAACCAGGGGCGGGTGAAGAGGGTTCTGGAAATGCCTGGAGAAGGGGGGCCCCCAGGTGTCTTCCCCCACCACCGCCAGTCTCTCCACTCTGCTACAAGACTCCCTGCCTAGGGGTTGGAGCACAGCTGGTGTGGTGGGAGAAACCACCCATGGGCTGGGATTGGGCCTCCTGGGTCCAGTCCTGGCCTGGGACTTTCTTTATCTGCGAAAATTTATGGAGCAATACAGAGTCCTGGTTAGGGGCACAGATTCTGGAACCCCAGTTCTGGGGGTACCAATACTCTTTTGCTGTGCTCTTGATGTGTGATCCTGTATAAGTCACTTAACCTCTCCAAGCCTCAATTTTATCACCTGAGAAATAGGATGGTAATAGTGATTTTCTCTTAAATTCTCATGAAGAGTAAAATGAGCCAATGAGTGCAAAGTGCATAGCGCAATGCCTGCCACACAGTAATTGCTCAAAAGATGTTAGCTATTATTAGGGTATTTTTACTATTGCTAGGTGCTGGGCATAGAAAGGTGAACTTTATATGGTCTCTGCCCTCAAGGAACTGGCCACCTAAATAGGGCAGAAGCAATGGCATTGCTTGGTGTAACCAGAGCAATAATAAACTTCTACTAGGTGCAGTCCACCTGAAGGAAAACTAGATACGGGGCGAGGTTAGGGAAGATGAAGTGTGAAAGCCAGGTTTTGAAAGATAATTAGAAGTTCAGGGGCTGGATGCAAACATACATTCCAGAGGGAGAAGAAGGCTGTGCCGAGGCCTGGCCAGAGTGAAACATCCACTGGAAGGACGTGGGGACAGGAAGAGACTCAGAGAAGATGGACTTTCTTCTGTAGGTGACAGGGAACCCTGTGAGGGTTTTTAAATATAATATTTATTGTGTTTTTTTCCCCCTTCATTACAAAAGTAATACATGTTCATTGTAGAAATTTTAGAAACTTGGAAAAGGCAGAAAGATGCCCAAATTCTCTATTCCTCTCCCCCAGAGGAAACCACTGTTAACATTTTGATATGAATGCTTTTTACCTAATCATCTTTAAACATTTTTTTTCAAAATAAGAGCAAGCTATATATTTAGCAAAGGGTTTTAAGGTGGGAGAAACATGATCAGAATTATCTTCTAGACAGATCCCTGTGGCTGCAGGGGTGTGGAAGATGGGCGGGGTCAGGGAGAGCCCAGAGGAGACCCTGCAGTAAGTGAGGCCGGGGTTGCTAGGGTGGGACCAGTGGGCATGGTGAGGGGAAGGCAGGCTGGAGAGAGAGCAGGAGGTGGAGTGGACAGGACTTGCTCCTCTCACTGAGACCCCTTGGGGGCAACTCTCCTCACACCCCACTGGTCTCTTGCTCTCCCAGTGGTGGCCGCTCTCTTCTCCATTTGCAGGGGCCCCTATTGTGGCCTCCCCCTGCCCATTTCCTGTCCCTCCACCATTTTTTCCACCTGAAGTCTCTGGTCTCTTCTGCTGTAACAGCTTTTATTTGTTGAGTATTTTGTGGACACCAGGCACCCTTTAATCTCTGAGTGGTCCAGGAGTTAGGTGCTGAGCTCCTACAGGCCAAGGTGCTTGCCCAAGGTACGCTGGTAAGGGAGCGTGGGCTTCTGTGTGACTCCAGGGCCCTCTCTCCCCCCTCATCCCCCTCTTTGGCTGGCTGCTTCCATTCTCCTGGAACTGAGTGTCCTGGGATCCAGAACCACTTAGGCCTCCCCCAACCTCATCCACCACAGCAGACACAAGGAGCTTAGCTAGAACCCAGGGCAACCCTTGTATACAAAAGGGGCTCAATCCCTGTATCCTGTCAGGGGGAATCTTAGCCTCACTTGGGTTGGGGTAGGTGGAGATGGCTCCCCACCGGGGCTCTCACAAAGCAGCAGGATGGTGAAATAGCCCTTTCTTAGAACACTCTCTTCCCGCAGCCCACTTCCCCCTGGATTTCTAATCAGAAATTCTTGGTACTGACCTTTGAGAACCTTCTTTGTTCTGAGTCCCAAAGGCTTCTGCTCACAGCCTGGTTGGAGGCTAAGGCATTAGGTTAGGTCCAGAGTGAGGGAGGGAATGAGCAGGCATCAAGCCCTCAGCTAACACCCCCCTGCTCCAGTTCAGGTGTGGGTGGGTTCTGGGGCACACAGACCTTGTTGGTTGAAAGCAGGTGACTCACACAAGCCACTTCCCCCCTCCTCTTCACAACCTCATGCCCACTCCCCTTCCAGAGGACGATGGAGCAGATGGGAAGACCCCAACTCCATGAAGGCCAATCCCTACTTTTGCCCCAACTTGTAACCCTGGCCTCAACCACTTGGCCATGCTCAGCCTCATTTCCCATCTGTGGTGAGTGGACACCAGGGGAGGGACCCCTCCACCCTGATGAGTTCCTGGAGAAGAAGGGCTGGGTCTGGGCTAGCTTCCTTTGGCCCTGGCATAAAGGGAAATTGTGCCGCAGTTCCCTGTCGGCTGCCTGGCCGTCTTCTTAGAAGCTTGCCCAGGGGCTCAAGAGGGTTCCAGCCACATCCTGTGGAATTGGGTGGGTGCCTGAGCCAGGAGCCTGGGCTGGTCTGTTCAGTGTCCAGGGGGCTGCCCAGGCCAGGTTCTCCAGAAGCCCCTCCTGTGGCTTTCCTCCTTCTGCTCCTGGGTCCAAGGACTGCAGGACACTTGGCTGCTTGGACACATATGTGGGTTGTTACTTAGTTTCTAGATAAAAACCAACTGGCATTGGGTGAACTGTCTTGAAGTGTCCTTCTTTCCTACGAACACCCAGCACACACCGTTGCTTCACGTGTGTGCATGGGTACAGATGCTCACAGACGAGGACACGCATGCCTGCACACACAGGTGCTTTGGGACACACGCCCATGAGTGTGCACGTGTGAAGACCCAAATGAATGCACACACGTGCACGTGTGCAGAAGCACACACTCAGGTTTGCACCTGACCCCAGCGTGCTCTACCTGGGTCTGATGCCAACTGCTTGATCGGCATGGCCCCTCTCTGGCCTTTGCCCAGGAGGCTCTGTTGATAAGGGCTTTTGCCCCTGCCTGTTCCTGATGCTTGTCAACTTCCAGGGGATGCATCAGAGGCCTCAGAGCCCTTGGGCTTTCAAGGCCCTGTGGGTGCCCTCTGGTGCAGGGCCCCCGTGTCCTCTTCCCCAGGCCTGACAGGAGTCTGGTCCCTTCCCACCCCTACCCCACAGTGTGGCCTCTGCCCTCATCCTTGCATAGTTTTGATCCTTGGGTGGGACTCACGACGGGGAGGCAGCTGCACGTGGCTTCTCCTGCCCCCTGTCCTCCAGCGCCCGGAGCCCCATGCAGAGGAGGCCGGCAGCTGGCTCCTTGGTACCACCAGCCTCCAGTCCTGAGAAGCCCTCTCCCACCTGCCTGGCAGAGCTGCTACTGGGAGCACCTTGGGAGCTGTTTACTGGTTTTCAGCTGCTGCCTCCACCCAACAGGAGAAAGTGGGGAAACCAGAGGAGCTGGGGTTTTATGCCAGTGAGCTAGGCTGGGCGGGAGCTGCCCTGCCTCTGGCCACTGCGGGGTCCACGGGCTCAGGGGAGGGACTTGCGGCCGGAGGAGGGTGAGGAGAGAGCTCCCGTGTGCCCCGGGTGCCCGACAGTGTGCGGTATCCAGAAGAGAGGTCTGTGCTGGGCATTGGGTGACCTGGGTTCTGAGGTGGTGGGACCTGGGTCAGGTCATTTCTTGTCTCTGGACTTCCCGGCCTCTCCTGCGCACAGAAGGGGCTGGGACAGATGACCTCAGAGGGCCTTTTCAGGATCTTCTGAGTCTGAGGATTTGCAGTTGGACGATGGTAACTGAGGAAGCTGTTGGGAGGGGCCGTGGTCCCCCTTTCTCTCAGTGCACCATCTGAGTTCTGCATGCAAGTCAGACCTTGACTGAAAAACAGGTGTCAGGGGAGGGAACTGCCTAGGAAGGGAGGCACCCTGGTAGAAGGAGAGAGGGTGTTTCTGGAACAGCCAGGGCATAGGCATGAGAATCACTTCCCAGGCAGTATGGGCCTCTCAGACATCTGTCCTGATGGTGGGGTGAGGGCCGGTTCCTTTGGGACCGGCTTCAGGGCCTGAAGTAGAGGGATGGGGCCTCACCCTTAAAGCCATGGTCCTCACCTCTACTGCTCCTAAGGCCAGCCCTGAGCAGGCCCAGGCCTTAAGCTCTCTTTTGTAAAGACATACGAGTTCTATCCTCCAGTTGGAGACCATAGAGGTCAGAGGACG
This sequence comes from Mesoplodon bidens, assembly GCF_964165515.1. NCBI lineage: Eukaryota > Metazoa > Chordata > Mammalia > Artiodactyla > Ziphiidae > Mesoplodon > Mesoplodon bidens. The sequence continues at coordinate 170,006,552 of NC_138176.1, forward strand.
GTAGCAATCAAAGACCATTGCCCAGCATCCACAGGCACGTGATGAGGCCTGGGGAGCCCTGACCACATGATCTGAGGGTAGGCCTCACACTAAAATCCTCGTCTCTCCCTCTCTCCTCCTGCGCTGCTTCCCGTGGCCTGCTGCTGCTTCCCGATCTCCAGGAGGTGGAGGTGAGTACTGCCTGGGGCTCCACTGCATATGTATCTGCAGCTACACACCCCACTCTCTTCTCTTCTCCCTTGCACACTTACCCAATTTCTCCTCCCCTGCATCATCCAGTGTGGGATGGGGGGTGTGGAATAAGGAGAGGGGAGATGGGGAATAGGGGAGAGGCCGGAAGAGATTCTGGGCATGGGTTTAGGGGAATAGAGGTCTGGGGGAGGCAGCTGGCAGGGCCTGGGTGGACAGGGGTCATCTGGGAAACCACGAGGATGGTGGCAGTCGACATGCGGAAGCAGTGGCCCAGCCTTCTCCTCTGTTGGCTCTGGAGTTGAACTTCGGCTCTAGGATGTAAATCTTAGCCCTTCCCTTCTCCCTCACCCCCTCTGTCCTTCCCTAGGATGACTACATCAAGAGCTGGGAGGACAATCAGCAAGGAGATGAAGGTAACATGCCCCTCCCACGTTGGGGAAGGTGACTGACACCCGTGAGGACTTGAGACCAGAGGGCAAGTCCTGATCATGGCTTTGGACGCTCCTTGGGGAGCCAGACCAAATGGGGATGGAACTTCCAAGCTGAGGAGCTCTGGTTATCAAGGGCTGATAGAGAGAGGGACTTCCCAGCTCAGAAGTGGGGCTGGGGGCTCCTGGGCTCTCTAACACTGAGTCCCAGGTGACCTGTGTCCTAACTCTGTGTCCCTGCAGCCCTGGATACCACCAAGGACCCCTGCCAGAAGGTGAAGTGCAGCCGTCACAAAGTGTGCATTGCCCAGGGATACCAGCAGGCAATGTGCATCAGCCGCAAGAAGCTGGAGCACAGGTGAGGGCCTTGGGGAGGTGGGAGGCCTGGAGGGGGTTTGCTTAAAGAGCAAGGGCTTAACTAATACATAGGAGAGGATCAGTTATCTTTTGCTTCGGAACAAACTACTCCCAAGCTTAGTGGCTTAAAACAACAAATGTGTGTTATCTCACACAGTTTCTGAGGGTCAGGAATCAGATGTAGTTCTATTGGATGGTTCTGGCTTAGGGACTGTCAGGAGGTTACAGTCAAGATGCTGGCTGAGGCTGCATCATCTGAAGGCTGCACTCAGGCTGGAGGATCCACTTCCAAGCTCACTCACTTGGCTGTTGGCCCTAGTCAAGGGGACCTCTCCATAGGGCTGCTTGAGTGTCCTCACAGCATGGCAGCTGGCTTCCTGTAAGGCAAGTCATTCAAGGGAGAGAGAGCAAGGAGGAAGCCACATTTATGACCTAGTCTTTGAAGTCACACATGGTTACTTCTGCCGCCTCTATTTGTTGAGAGCGAGTCTTAAGTACTGCCACACTCTAGGGGAGGGGAATTAGGTTCCATGTTTTGAAGGGAGGAGTGTCAAAGAATCTGTGGACATATTTCAAAACCACCACACTGTATGAGATCAGACACCAAACTGTGGGACCCAGGGAAAAGCACATTTCCTCTCTGGGCCTCGGTGTCCATATCCGTAAGACAAATAGGTTGGCCCAGATAGTTTGAGGTTCCTTCCAGCTCTGACATGGAGCAACTTCATGAAATATTTAAGGTTGTAGCTTCTGAGGCTTGTAGAGGAGGGAAGGAGTGAGGGGCATTTGAGGCCTTAGCTCCAGCCCAAGGACAAGACCCTGCCTGACTCCAAGACACCCTGGAGAAGGTCCCATTTCCCTCCCCTTTCTCCTTAATCATAGAATCAGAGACCAGAGGCTTGGGGTTGCAATCTTAGATGCCTGTAGGGGCCTGGCAGGTAATGTAAATGCATGAAGAGAGCTTGGTGACAAACCACGCTGGTGAGCCCAGGCCTTTTGGAAATGCAGGACCAGGACTCCCATATCTTCCATTTTAACTAAGCCAGAAATCCAGGGTTTTTTATGTGAACTCTTCCATTTTGCAAATGTTCGTGAATAACCCAATTAAAAACAAAAACCCTTGGTGGTCAAACAAAATGATCCTACAGGCCAGATGTGACCCATGGGCCATCAGTTTGCAACCCTTGATTTGGTCTTACCCCTTATGCAAGTGTGAGTCCCTTTTACATCTTACACTTGGGCCTGGAGTTGCAACCTGAGGGCCCTGCTGGAGAGGGGAAGCTGGGGGTCTATACACTGCCCTGTTGGTTCCACCTTTATGAGCTAGAAGAGGGTCTGGCTGGGGGTGATGGGAGGTGGACAGGGGCAGGGAGGCAGCTGCATCTACTATAGATCACTAAGAGCAACTTCTTTTTGGAACCAGTCTCCTGAACCCTCCCTTGCCCTGTCCGTCTCTCATTTTTGCTTCCATCCCTGTGCCCTCCCATTCCGCTCCTCCTGTAGGATCAAGCAGCCTGCCCTGAAACTCCATGGAAACAAAGACACCATGTGTAAGCCCTGTCACATGGCCCACCTCGCCTCCGTCTGCGGCTCTGATGGCCACACTTACAGCTCAGTGGTGAGGAGCCCTGGCCCCAGGAGGAGTGGGGGTGAGGTGCACTGGAGTCCGCAGGGAGCAGAGAGGACAGCTCAGCTGGGCCTTCTGTGGGGCTCCCACTCCCAGTACTGCTGTGGGGCCGGATGCACTTGTCAGTGCATTCAGCGTGGCCGACCACAGCAGGGGCACCAAGCCCAGGAGTCTGAGCCAGACCCTGCCCCTGACCTCGGGCAGGTGCAGGTGGGGGCTGGGGCCTGGAGGAGGCCGGTAACTGCAAGTCAGAGTAAGTGAGGAAAGGGCCTCATGAAAGTATGGAGGACAATGGAAGGAAGGAGCTCCATTGTCCAGGTGCTGGGTGTTGAAATCTTCCCATGGGTGGTTATCTACGTGGACAGGATGGTTCACCAGCAAGCACCAGGCATTCTGGGGCAGGAGGAAGTAATCCTCCGTGAGATGACAATGTGGGAGGGAACGGTGGTTGGATGAGTGAATTCCAACTTGATGGGATTTTTGTGAGGGTTAAATGAGACAGTATTTGTGAAAGCATTTTATAAACCTTAAAGTACCCTAGAAATGCGGGTGCTAATTGTGAATGCTTCTGCTAGCTGTGAGGAGTTGCTTGGTGTTTGGAGGGCATGGACTGTTAGCTGGTGTTGGGTTCTAGGGCTTTGGGACCCTTTTGGAGTGAGATGCAGATTTAAGAGTCACCCACTGTGGGTGATGATTGAAGTTGGGGAGGGGATGAGGTCACCCAGGGAGAATAAGGCAGAGAGAGAGAATAAGCAAAAGGGCAGAAGCTGCACGGAGGAGGGGTACAGAGGACGTAGGCGGAGCTGGTAGAGAGAGGAGAGCGCTGAGTCACACCACCTGAGGGCAAAGCGGGGTTTGGGCAGGAGGCTGTGGTCTGAGGGTCCCAGCGCTGCCCTGTGGGGAGGTGGAGGTCATTGGGAGGTCTGGCTTCCAGCCCAGCCCTGTGGCCTTGGCTGAGTCACTGGGCTTCTCTGAGCTTCCGTGTTCTCTGCTGAGCACGAGAAACACAATTCCTCCCTCACAGAGCTGTCGGGGGCCAGGTGAGGTCACGTTGTAAAATGCTACGAGGACCCGCTTCCATGAGCGGTCATCCCATGGGGAGAAACCAGACACGACCAGGGGAAAACACTTGAAGGGCGAGGAATGGATGAACCCCTCTGGAAACTGTAAAGGCCAGGGAATTAGCAGATGTTCAATAGCCAGTAGCTGTTTGTTATCAAGAGAGCCCATGGAGGTGACTGTGGGAAGGCCATGAGGGAGGGGCCCACAGCCGGTTACCTAGGGGCCAAGGGACTGTGGGGAGGAAGAGGAGAGGCCAAGAGGGCAAGGAGGGGTGGGTGAGTGGGGGTGAGGGGATGGGGGTTTCCTGGGAAGGACAACTGTGCAGAGAGGCAGGCTGGTGCGGAGTGCGGCTCCTGGGAGCCTTTGATTCCCCCCGCTTCCTGGGCCTGCTGCCCCTGACCACTGTACACCTGTGGCCTCCAGGAGGATTAGGAGGGCCGCTCCAGGCTGTTCGTGGGTCTGTCCCTCCCAGCTCCAAGGGGGAAGGCAGATGTGGCTGCCATGGTTGGCTGGACGGTGCCCCTAGCAGTGCCCCCGTCACCCAGCCCGACCTTACTTTTCGTGCAGTGTAAGCTGGAGCAGCAGGCGTGCCTGAGCAGCAAGCAGCTGACGGTGAGATGCGAGGGGCCCTGCCCCTGCCCCACGGAGCAGGCCGCCACCTCCTCCACAGATGGCAAAGCAGGTAATGAGTGCTGGGCCACAGCCAGGCTAGGGGTGGGAGGCGGCTCACTGCCAGGGCCCCAGGGCGCCTCCTTCAGGAGAAGTAGCAAAGACAGGGACAGGCCTGAGGGACCTGTGGGTCTGGAGGTCTAGTTTACATGGAGCAGGAGGGCCCCGGCCTCATCCCAGGGAGACTGTGCTGGGTGTTTTTAGTGCTAGGGAGTGAGGCGGAGGAGGAAGGTGGGAGAGGAGGAGAGAGAGCCTCTGATTTCTAACTCCGCTTCCCTCTGGCATCCCACTGCCCAGCCTCCAGGCCTGTAGGGCAGCACCCCCAGCTGAGACCATGCTTGCTGCTTCACCCCACCTTCACCCTCCACCCCCTTCTCCCTGTTCTGCCGACTGCAGAGACCTGCACGGGCCAGGACCTGGCTGACCTGGGGGATCGGCTGCGGGACTGGTTCCAGCTCCTTCATGAGAACTCCAAGCAGAACGGCTCAGCCAGCAGTGGGGCCCGCCTGGCCAGTGGTACAGGAGCTGGTTGCTCTGCAGGGGAGGAGGGTGGGAGATGGGGAGACAGGGGTACACTGGGCCACCTGGCTGCACTGGGAAGCACCCACTTTTGCTCCCTCCTGCCAGACCCTGAGCCCCTGAAAGAACCTAAACCTCAGAACAAGGGGAGGGAGTCTTGATCAGACAGGAGGGATTTGGGATAGCTAACAGGAAGAATTTCTTAAAGTGAGTGGAAGGAAGATAAACCCTGAAATGGGTAGCCAAGGGAAGGGAAGGAATTATTTTCCCTGAAGGGCTTTCAAAACAGGGTTTTGACTGGTTTGGGTGCAGTCCTGTGCAGAGGCCGAGGGATGGGCCTTCAGCCCTTCTTGAATTTCTCAACGCCATGGTTGGATTCTGAGCTGTCCTGACCCTGAACAGAGGGCTGGGGCTGACAGAGAGGTGGAGGGATGGATGGACAGATGGATGGAGCGATCTACCTTGAGCAGGTCTGAACCGTGGCCTTCTCCCCAGGGCTGGACAAGAGCCTGGGGGCCAGCTGCAAGGACTCCATCGGCTGGATGTTCTCCAAGCTGGACACCAGTGCCGACCTCTTCCTGGACCAGACAGAGCTGGCTGCCGTCAACCTGGACAAGTACGAGGTCTGCATCCGCCCCTTCTTCAACTCCTGCGACACCTACAAGGATGGCCGTGTTTCTACCGCCGAGTGGTGCTTCTGCTTCTGGAGGGAGAGTGAGTGTGGCCCCTCCCAGGGCCCCGGCCCCCCGGCCCTGCTGTGCGGGCTCTGCCCCTTGCTCCAGGGTGTCTTTGGGAGTGGGGGTGGCTCCCTCTTGGCTACCTCTCCATGCCCAGAACTTTTCCTGCTCCCCCACCTCCTCCACTCTCTCAGCACCTCACCTCTTGGAGCCTAGGGAAGCCAGCACTTGAACTCCCTTCCTCGGCAGGCTCCAAGGTGGATTTTGTGGGTCCTGAAGCTTATGCGCTTTCGGAGGCCTGCTTTAAGGAAGAGTGTTAAAAACTACAAATGTAAAATTTCGAGGGCCCCTCGGAGGGCTTGGAAGGGGCTGAGGGTTCCTGAAGCTGAAGCTAGGTTGGCTTCTCAGTGATTCCACCTTTAGGCCCATCTCACAGTGCTTGCCCCGAATATGTGATTATGCGTGTGATCATTAGCCTTAGAGATACAACGTCATTTGTCAGCTTTATATATCCTGAGCCAGAGCAGGACATGTGCTTAGAGATCATCTAGGCCAAGTAATAACCGTCTTCGATGGTTAAACTGAGGTTCCGAGGGATCAGCTGACCAGCCAGAGGTGGGGTAGCCCGTGCTCTGCCTCTGGTGTTTGGCCTGGTCCCCACTGTGGTCGTGCGATGGGAGCGTACAGCAGCTGCGGCCCGAGGCTGGGGCTTCCTCTAGGGTTCCGCCATAAGCTGGTGTGGGACCCTGGGCAGGCAACTGAATCTTTCCGAGTTCAGTTTCTTCGTCCAAATGGGGAGATAACAATACCTCAGAGACTGCTGTGAAGATGAAGTGAGAACATCTGGGTGCAGCGCACCATGTGAATCACAGATCCCTCCGCCAGTGCGGGGTATTTCGACCAGTTTTACTGCCCGTAACTGCCCAGCCTTCCTGCTCTCTCTGCACAGCTCCAGCACTTTTACTTCCCAGGCCTTTGGAGCTCGTGCTGTCCATTCTGTACAGTAGCCTTCTTGGGCAGGAGGCTGGGAGCTGACCTCCTTTTACAGACAGCCAGGCCCCCGCTGGGAAAGGCTAGGGGACTTCTCAAGGTCACAGACAAGTTAGATTTGGCTGCCAGTTATTTTCAGGCTTCCATCTGATGTTCCCTCCAGTCTTATGTTGCCCCCGGGCCCTCTCACCGTGGGAAATCTGTGCATTCACCCCCTCTTCTGAATCCTGTTTACCCATCTCATGAGTCACCAATACCCTCAGAGAGCCCTGGGCTTCTTGGGGGGCCTCAGCGCATCCCACAGCCATGGAACAGCCTCTCCCAGTTGGAGCCCGGGTGTTCTTATCTGGCAGAGCCCCTGTGCCAGTTTTGGAGACCTTAGAAGGATCAGTGCATCCCACTGTGGGGCAGCCCTGTGTCCGAGCCTGGGTATTTTCATCTTGCAGAGCCCTCTGACTGGGTTTCTAAGCCTTGAGGGGGCTCAGTGAGTCCCATCAGCACCGTGGGACAGCCCCCATCAGAGGCTGATTCTCTCCCTGCAGAGCCCCCCTGCCTGGCAGAGCTGGAGCGTATCCAGATCCAGGAGGCTGCCAAGAAGAAGCCAGGTGAGGGGGCTGGGCTCGGCTCAGAGGAGGAGTCAGGTGCCCCGGGGTCCCTCTGAGGCCCAGAGGCTCTAGCCCCTGGGTATCATGGAAGATGCTGAGTTCAGAGGAGGCCCTGGCTTAGGAAGACAGGAGACGGAAACTCTTCCTCCTGTCTTTATCCTCGTGGTGGGGAAAGGTCTCCCAACCAGCCCCTCAGTAAGTGTGTTTTAAGCACTAATTTTGTGCCCATTCCTGCCGGGGCTGGAGGTAGGAATACAGAAGGTTCCTAGAACCCTCTGTTCAATTCACTTCAGCCAGGGTGTGTGCAAAGCTCAAGGGAGGCCCTGCCATAGCAGATGCTCGTGTTCTCGGCAAACATTTGAGTGCCAGCCCTGGAGAGACAACAGCAAACCCAGCCTAGGTCAGAACTGATGGGCAAGACAGTAGTGGTCCCTGGCCTCATAAAGCACACAGGCTACTTGGGGAAACACAACCCACAAGGTGACACACCAGAAAGACAGAGCGACCGGTTGTGGCTCCTGTATGTAGCTGAGGTGCTGAGGGAGAGCACAGTGGACAGAAGTCAGCCTGGGGTCAGCGAAGGCCTCTCTGGGGAGCTGGTGTTCAAGAGGAGACCTGAGAGGATGAGAACAAGGTAGCCAGGAGCAGAGCTGAGGGCAGGAAAACGTTCTTGGGACACAGAAAAGGACCCGTGTGGCTGAGCGTGGTGGTTGAGGGGACAGAGGTCCGAGGGGCAGATCCCATGGGGCCTTATAGCTCCTGGGTGCAGCTTGGCCTTTAACTGGGCAGTGAGACCAGCACATATGAAACCAAACACTGGAACCTCCCTGCAAAGCCGTATTGACTGAGAACCCAGTGGCCTTTGGGGGCAGGCACTAGTGCCACTTCTGCCAGGAAGCCAGGATCTTCCTCCTGGAAGGAATCCTCTCTGATCTGCATTCCCCTAGCATATGCGCTGGGCCTTAGGGCACATGTCCTGGGGTGCCTGGTGTTAATACTTCTCTGTTGTCTCATCCCTACTAAGTGGGCAGAGTCTATCACCGGGGCGCCAGAGTGGGGATGTCAGCCGGTGTCTGTTAAGTGAACAGAGGAGCAGCCTGAGGGCAGGTCAGGATCAGGGCTGGGAGGGGAAGCTGGCGTTGCCGGCAGGAGACAGCCAGGCAGAGGAGCAGCTGTAGGATCGAGGGCGTCTGCACAGCGAGGTCACACTGGCCGTCCTGCAGGACTTGGGAACTGTGGAGGCAGATGGGAGCCATTGCAGGGGCTGAGCAGGTGGTTTAGAAAGGCAGGTTTTCTTGTTTCTGGTCAGTCAAGCTGGAATAAATGCTGGCGTCCAACCCTGGACGTCTGAGCTTGTTGGGTGGTCAGCACCTGGGCTGGCTGGGATCTGGTGGGGTCTGGGCCCCTGTGAACCCAAGGTCCCAGGGCCACCTCTGGGAAGAGCCCACACCCCGAGGCCCCTGCTCTAACCCTGCGGGGCGTGCCCCATTCAGGAGTCTTCATCCCGAGCTGTGACGAGGATGGCTACTACCGCAAGATGCAGTGCGACCAGAGCAGCGGCGACTGCTGGTGTGTGGACCAGCTGGGCCTGGAGCTGACGGGCACCCGCACGCACGGGAGCCCTGACTGCGGTAAGGGCCGGACAGCCACCAGAGGCCCAGCTTGGTGTGGCAAGGTTTCCTGCTAGCAGGATGCTAACCTGCCCCTTGGCTTGTTCCCCTCACAGACGACATCGTGGGCTTCTCAGGGGACTTTGGGAGCGGTGTCGGCTGGGAGGACGAGGAGGAGAAGGAGACAGAGGAAACAGGCGAGGAGGCGGAGGAGGAGGGCGAGGCTGGCGAGGCGGATGACGGAGGCTACATCTGGTAGATGGCCCGCGGGGAGCTGGGGCAGGCCAGGGTGCTGACGGCCGGGGAGACAGGCCAGCAGAGGCCTGGACAGAAGCAGGCAGATTGCGAACGGATCCAGAAAATAACAGTCTGAAGCTACCCTGGCTCCAACGGGGAGGACCAGATGTGCGAGTGTGCATGGCACGTGTGTGGCATGTATGGCCGGGATGTGAGAGAGAGAGAGAGAGAGAGAGAGGGAGAGAGTGAGAGTGTGTGTGTGTGTGTGTGTGTGTGTGTGGCATGCACTGAAGAACATGTCCTTGGTCCACACTTCTACTGGCAGAGTGAGTCACCCAAAGGCCCCTTCGGCCTCCTTGTAGTTGTTTTCTTTCCATTTTAGTTTTAAAATACACACATACACACACTGCAAGGTCAAAACTGATTAAATGAGATGCCCCCTTGCCAGTTCCCCAGCCCCATCCAGGCCCACCCTGACACCCTGGGATTCCTTCTCCTGATTTGCTACCCTCTCCCCAATCAGTCCTCCCTCCTCCTGCCCCTGCCCTTCTCTCTTTCCCTTCTGGAGTCAAGCTCTGGCCTGTGGGATGAGGCCTAGGGACCATCCCTGGGGGCAGAGGGGAGGGAGGGCAGGGAGCTGTCTGCTGGCCAGTTTGGCTGTGACACGCCCACCAGACTCAGATGAGAGGGGCTGGGACACCCGCCTCAGTGAGTGCTTCCCCTTTGCTGGACTCTCCTCCTAACCCAAGCCAGTGTGACCAGAGGTGGCAGAGAAGAGCTGGGGGCAGAAGCTGAGAGGTGGGGGAGGAAAAGGCCTTGGCAAGCTGCTGGGGAGGGGAGGGGTGGACCATGTGAGGAAGAGAAGGGGCCAGCTTGACAGGGAGAGTATGCCTTTGCAGATCCAGGTAGAGCTCTTAGGAGTGGAGACGGGGCACCCCTGAATGCCAGGCCCTAGAACAGCTCAGGCCCCTTTCTGTGGCTCTCAGGTGGGGGCCTGGTCTGGGCTGTTCTGTAGGGGCAGTGGGTAGTGGTTATGCAGGTGAGCTCCCCCTAGCCCTGAAGGAGAACCACACCTTCCCCTGTCTCCATTGCTGGGGTCCCCCACCCCAGGAACCTGAGGATCAGGCCGCAGGTGAAGAGCCTGGGTCTTGCCCAGGGGTGTGGGTATGCACCCACGTCCTCCCTGACCCCTCAATAATTGCTCCGCTCCCATCCAGACCAACAGAAAGCATTGTCCCTGAGACCCTGTGAAGGAGGAGCAGTGGAAAGCTGCAAACCTCTGCCCTCAGAGACCAGGATGTTTCCCCATCTCTCCTCCTCAACAGAGAGGCACCCCTAGGCCATTTCCAGCCCCACTCCTCTCAGCCCCCGGGCTTGCCCTCCATCCCCTCTGAGGGTCCCCTAGGGCTGCTCTAGTGGAGGGCCTTTCAAGCTCTGAGGTGTTCAGGGTTGTGAAAAGTCAGAGGGGACAGGTCCGGGGCAACCAGAATCTGAGGCCATGCCTCACTGTTCCCCCAAATCTCCTTACCGTGTGGCAGCCAGCATGGATGAGAAAGTGCCCCATGGTTTGTTTTTTTTTTCTTACTCTATCCAGTTCTCCCTGTTGAAGCAAATTTTTTAACACCTTTGGTGAAGAGTTTCTTGCCTGGATTTGGGCCTCTGATGCCCTTTGGTGTGTGGTGAGTGCAGTGTGTGTGTGTGTGCGCGCGCACGTGCGCGAGCCTAGGGACCATCCCTGGGGGCCTGGCTTATGAGGAGGAGCGCCCTGTGTGCTGGGTGGTGGCAGGGTGTGGGGTCCACGTGGTAAGGTTCCCTGGGCAAGCCTCCCAGCCTGGCTCCCCGGATTCTTTACTTCCACCCCAGAATCCACATCTTACAAGCCCTCCCTAGGGGGAAATAACGAAACTCCAGTTAGCCCCACGAACCGCTTCTCATTCCACAGCACAGTTCTGATTGTTAAGGTGTCGCGCTGTTCCAGATCCCCCTCGCCTGTCTCCCCCTATCCCCTTCCTGTCCTCTCAGTCCTTCCTCTGGTCCCCGGCTCAGTTCAGGGAAATTCCAGTTCACGTCAGCCCTCTGCTGTCTGAGCACAGCTCCTCTCAGAGCTACTTGAAACTTCCTGCTCTCGCTAGGATTGGAGTCTGTCTGTCTCTTCCCTCTGCCCTGGCTCAGACTTCTGGAACCGTCTCCTGGGCGTGGCTGTTGAGGATGCTGGGGCGTTCTGGGGTGGGGAGGGGGCAGAGAGGGAGGAGTGCCCCTCTCCTCTTACTGTCGCCCTCCCCTCCTGGGGGCGCATGCCCTCTCTGGGTCTTCTGGTCGTGCACGTTTTTGTGACCTTGTAAATATGTTGTAGAGAGAAAGCAAAAGGCGCTGAACTAGACCCTGGCGGGACTCAGGGATCCAGCATTGCCCTGTCTCTGAAGCCTCTACGCTGCTTTTCACCCCACCCTCTGGGACTGAGACACCTGCCCCCTGCAAAGTTAGACCAAGCAGCTTGTGCCCAGTGGGCTGAAGGCCTCCAAGTCACTTCTTGTCAGACAAGGTGCAGGTTTCCTTGTGAGCAAGGTTGCAGGGTGGTCCTTCCTCAGCTCCTTGGATGTGTGCCCTTGACCAAGCTGTCTGCCACCTGGCCCCTCCCGTGTCCCTCTTCTCGGTGTCCTCTCTCTGTCCTGTCCCCACTCCCCTGGCTTAGGCAGGCAGCGGGATTCGGGCTGTGTTGGAAAGAGCTCGACACCAAATTTTCAGAGAAGTTTCTTGCCTGGCCCTGGAGCTGCCCTTGGCCACCCCAGGCCTCCTTACCCACTGGCGCTGGGAGAGATGGGCTTGTCTAAGATGGGGCAGGTTGGAGTTGGAGCTAACAAATGTGCCTTGAGAGACCACTCAGAGAGGGTTCAGGGCGATGGGGAAGGAGGTGTGGGAGCTCAGGAAGGAGGAGGAGGGAGGTGAAGCTGATGAGAGTGTGAGGGGGTGTGACTGGCCCCCGTTGTCCCCCTGGGGCTGTGGCCACATGTGGCCAGTGGTCACACTTCTGTCCTCACGCCAGCCTGCCTGGTTTTAGTGGGCAGGCCACCCACTCACCTCTCATGAGCTCCATCTGCTTTCAGCTTCACCTGAGTGGGTGGAGGTCCATTGGGATCAACATGGGAACCCTCCATTTCACCAAAGCCTCCCCCGCAGCCCTTGGGGAGAATGAGTGGCTAATCCACCCACCCCCGGCATCATTGTGAGGCTGTGGGCTGGCAGGGATCAAAGGGAAGAGACACCGGGGCTGCCAAAGGAGACTGGAGACATCCGAGGAAGTCCCAAGCAGAGCAAATTGCTTTATAGCCTGAAGCCTCCTTAAACTGTGTTATGTGCAATAACTGAGCTTAGAGTTAAGAATTGTGTTCAAGTGCTTGGATTTCCGTCTGTATATTTAAGTGCTGAAATCGTATCTCTCAGTAATTTTAGATGTCTTAAAAAAAATCGACAAACAAAGTGTTAGACTGTGTCTGTGCATTGATGGGCACTCAAACGTCCCGTGGGTCACCCCACCCTCTTCCTCTCCCCTGTGCCCCCCCTCCCCCTCCTTCCACTTGGGGACCCCGCCTCGTGTTGTCTTTATCTGCCTATTAACTCAGCCTAAGGAAACAAGTACACCCCACACATGCATAAAGGAAATCAAATGTTATTTTTAAGAAAATGGAAAATAAAAACTTTATAAACACCACCTACTGGCAAATACTCTGATTATTCTCCCCCCTGGTGTCATTTTTCACAAAACAAGGTCCCAGGATTCAGGCTTGTGGTCAGCATGCTTCCCTTATTCACCTTCATATGTTAGACCTCCGAGAGGGTGGGGCTGCGGGGAGAGGCCTGATTTACTGAGGGGAGGACCAGAAGCAACTTAGAAACATTTTTGGTATTATTGCAAATATATATGCAATGTATATTTGTAGATAGGCCAATAAATACATCTGTATCATAAAACAGAGATCAAACTCTGTGTCCTGCTTTTTTTTATTCAGCCTATTATGAACCTTTCTCTATGTCATTAAAATTATTTGAAGACATGACTTAAAAAAATGGTATTGAAATATAGCTGATTGACAGTGTTGTGTTAGTTTCAGGTGTACAGCAAAGTGATTCAGTTATATATATAGATTCTCTTTCATTATAGGTTATTACAAGATATTGATTATTGTTGCCTGTGCTACACAGTAGGTCCTTGTTATTTATCTATTTTATATATAGTAGTATATATATTTTAATCCCAAACTCCTAATTTATCCCTCTCCCCCACCCCAACATGACTTTAATAGTTGCGGAGTATTCCACAATATGGATGTACTCTAATGAATTTAACCATTTCTCTATTTTTGGATATTTCTATTGTTTCCAATTTCTTGATACTCTCAACTCTAGCCCTAGAACTTGCTAACCGTGACCTTGGTCAAGTTATCTGCAGATGAGGAGAAGAAGTCGTCTCACAAGGATCACGTAGAAGTGCTTTCTCAACAGGGAAAACCCTGCATAAATGTCTAGTTATGCCTCCCGTGCCAGCCCAGAGCCAGGGCAGACTCTGCCCGTCTGGCTAGAATGGATACTAAGGAAGGGTAGCTACCTCCTAGGTGGTGGGAGGCTGTGGGGGCTGGTTTTCTTCCCTTTGATGTTTCTCACTGTCACCTACAAGATCAGACTTGGAGGCTCAGGAGTCTTCCTGGAAGGAAGTGTGAGGGTGGATGTGACTCGCCCAGGAGCTTCTCCCAGCACGCAGGATGCAGGAGAAAGTAGGTTGGAGATGCAGATGGAGATCCCTAGAAACTGGTGCACTCTCTGGGCTTGTGGGAACCTGTGGTTTTGGAAATAGAGGAGCCATGGGGGAGGTGTGGGGTCCTTGAGGTTGGATTGGTCAGTGGAAGCATCTTATCCCAGCCCATGAGGTAGGCACTATTATTAATGCCCATTTTGCAGATGAGGAAACTGAGTCTCAGGTTTGGTAACTTGACCAAAGATATGCAGCTAGTGTGGGGCAAAGCCTGAATTCTGCTTCCTAATTACCATCCCACACAAAGCAGGCTGCCATCATTGCCCAGTGACTGCTCCTTGCATGGCCCACAGGTCCTCAGAGGAGGATGATCACCTGCACAGGGGTAAGTCAGGAGGGCTTCCTGGAGGACTGGGACTTCAGCTAGGCCCCCTACATGGGTAAGAATCATCTAGTGGCTCAACCCTGGCCACACATCAGAATCATCTGGGGGAGTCCAGGCCCCCAGGCCCCACCCACAGAGATTCTGATTTCATTGTTCTGGGTTGGGGCCATCACTAGGTGCTGCTGATATGCAGCCAGATGTGTGTATCCACGTTAAGCAGATAGAAGCAGGGTGTGTCCCTTAGGTGAGGGCAGGATGTGCAAGAGGCCAGGGCAGGAATAAGCCTGTGAGGAGCCAGGACTGGGCCCTCATCTCTGGGTGGGGACAGTGTGAGGCCTACAGGCCAGTTCAAGGGCAGGAGCCAGGATGCCCAGTGGTCCCCTGACAGGAGGGCTTCCATTTTATTGTTTCCTCTAACATCTTATCAGTCACCAAGCCAGGCCTGGGTACTGGATCATCGAGGAGCCTGCAGCCTGCTGAGGGCGCCTGCATCCACCCCTTGGGAAGCCTCTGCGTGAGTGTCCTCAGCGTGCAGGGAAATATTGGCATTTACACTTGATGATCAGCATTTGTTCCGGCCATGGGGAGTTAGAGGCCAGTCAGGGCCCAGGCTTCTGGAACAATTCATCCATTGTCACCATATCCCGGCCACGTGGGTTTCCAGGGCCATCAACAAAGAGCATCACCCAGGACAGGCCCAAGACCTGACGGCAGTAAGTGAGCTGCCTGGGACGCCCACTGCCACTGCTCCTCCTGGATGTGACCCCTCAGCCTTGGTCCTCCCCCCACCCCTCCCTGTACTGTGGGAGCCACCTTGTTCTGGCACCTCGTTTTTCCTCGGGATTTAGCCTCCTGGAGACAAGGACTGTATATTGACTGCTCGTAGTTGGACAGCCAGGACCTGAGAACAAATCTACAAACAAAAACACACGTAAACCCCTACAGAACCAGCCTCCCCACACCTTCCCTGTGGGCCCCGTGCCTTTGGCTGGTCTCACACCTTTTGTGGGGGGGGTGGGTTTGGAGAGGGGGTGGGTTTGCCCAAGAACAAAATAAGACAACAAACACAAAACAACAGCAACAAAAACCCCACTAACTTAAAAAAATTTTTTTTAATTATTTTTGAGCAACAAAGGTGAGGGAAAGGAGGAAAACACAAATGTCTCTATATTCCCATCAGCGTCCTACGTGCTTTTTACAGTATGTTTAATCTTCCCAACAAACCCAAGTGACTAGTATTCTTACCCACCCACCCCCATTTATACAGGAAACAACTAAGCCTCCAGGGGAGTGACATTGGTTCACTCCTGTAGCCGCGATGTCACCCCAGCCTGGCAGACTCCAGTGTCAGCCTCCACGTGCTGCTCCCACTGCTCTGTGATTCCCAGGGTGAGACAGTAAATAACCCAGAGATCCTGCATCTTCGGAAGCAAGTCGTGGGCGAACATGGATGGGAGCTTGAGTGCCGGGGAAGAGCACGGAAGAAGTGAGGACACCTGGGATTCACCTGGTCCTGTCTCCAAACTTGGGTCAGCACCTCTCCACGAGCCTCAGTTTCCCCAGCTGTGAGAGGCAGGGGTTGGGCTAGACTGCCCAGTTCTGTGATTCTATGCCAGCGTGAAAAGGCAGGAATCCTGACAGGCTCAAAATTTTCTTGCTCTCCCTCTCACACTCCACACTTCCTCTAATTAACCCCAAGGGCTCACACATTTGCAAAGCAAAATTAACTGTGCTTTAAAAAGAACGCCGGAGAAGGACTGTGAGCCGTGGCAGCCATCTTTCTGAAGGCTCAAAGGACTGAGTTCTTCTGTTGGTGACATTTGGAGGTGGGTAAGGCTGGGGCCACACTTTGGAGCAGGGTGTTTCCTACAGTTGGGAGAACAGGAGGGGAAAGGCAAGCACTCTCCCCTTCAGCCTGTGCACACTGCCACCTGACAGTGAGGAGGCCGAGGAGGTCACGTGGCTGACAGTTCCCCAGCCCGTGGCCGGGGCAGACGGTGATCTCAGGCCCAGCCCAGCCAGAGCCTTCTCATGCATGATTTCATCTAAGCCTTACAACAGCCCTCATCATCTTATGGATGAGGACACTGTCACACAACTCTCTGTGTCAAGTCCTCTCACTAGTCCCCCTTTATGGATGCTGAGGCTGAGGCACAGGAGGCAAAGGGCACAGGGCTGAGTGAGTGATGAAGGGTATCTGTAGACTTTGGGGTGTCGGGGGCCCCTGGGGGCTATGACAGTTAGCCGGGCTAAGTTAGGAGGAGAGCGGAAACATGCTAAGTTAGGTGGAAGGAAACATGGATGCAGATGGCTTCCTTCACAGAGGGCTTCCTCTGCACCAGGCCCAGTGCCGTGGAAACAGCCACATGGGCCGTCTTCTTCACTCCTCACAGAATCCAAAGAGCGTGGGGAGCTCTGGGGGCCATTGGTATCCAGAGAGAGGACACGGGGTGTGGAGTAAGATGGGAGGAGGCCTCCCCGGCCCCCAGGGGAGGAGGGCCTGGCATGTAGCCTGCAGGGCCTATGCCCAGGCAACAGATCCCAAAGCCCATGGGATCCCTAGCAGGTCCTCAAACACAGGCGGGGTCAGAGGCTGCAGGATGACCCTACGTCCACTCTCCCCTTGTATTGCAACAGAACCCCCTGTTTCTAGCTGGGCATCTGGCTGCCCAGACAAAGGCCACACCTCCCAGCCTCCCTTGCAGCTCCACATGGTCAGGTGACTCCCTGCTGGAAAGTTGGATGAGAGTAGAAGTGACAGATGCCACTTCCTGGTGGTGGCCTTCAGGAGAAGTAGCCATGCCTCCCCCCCAACTCCTCCTGTCCCTTCCCACTTCCAGGAACACAGATACAGCAGCTCCATCTTGAGGTGACGTAGCCAGGGGAAGGAGCCTGGGCCCCACTCACCCCGGAGTCACTGTTCCAGCCAATGGAGAGAAACGTAGGTGTTTATTTTGTCTAAATCATTGTTATTTTTAGTCTCTGATACAAGAGCCAAATCTATATCTGAATTCTGATGGTCTCAAACTCTTTTTCCCTGACCACAGAAAGAGGTAGATTTTACGTTGGGATGTGTGTGTGTAACCAGAGCAAGGCTTCATGAAGCAATACCAACCCTTCCCACACACTCTGCATTCTAATATTTTAACTCTGTTTAGTTTTTTAAAACATGCTTATTGTTGTGCTCACTAAATTGTCATGACCTGAAGTCTGAAAAACACCATCCGGACTATCACACAGGCTGACACTTCTCCCCGCCAGGCCACCACCTTTCCCGCTTTTCTGTGACCACCCACCACCTCTCACTATCTGCCTCATACCACTCTTTTTTCCCTCTTTCAGTCATTTATTCAAGAAACATTTATGGAGTATCCACTCTGGGCCAGAAACCACTCCAGTGGTCATCCTGGTAAAAGTAGCAGGGAGCTGAGAGAGGGAGAGATGAATCAGTGATCAGGGAAGGCTTCCTGGTGGAGGTAGCATTTACACTGGACCTTGAAGGGCAGAGATAAATGTGGATGAGCAACGCCCTGGCCCCAGCTCCACTGCAGCCTCAGTTTTAGCCTCTCCCAGCCTCCCAGTCCTGAGGCTCTAGCCACACTGTTCTTCCTTCCCTGCCTGAAAAGAACCCAAATCTCTCCCACGTTAGGGCCTCCACATTCTGTTTCCTCCAGCTGGAATGCTCTTCCTCTGCCTCCGCTTCTATCGCCCAGCTTCTACCCACTGCTGAATCCCCAGCAGTGATCACCTGAGCTAGCGCCTGTCTCTAGACAGGTGGTGATCAATAAATATCTGTTGAATGAATAAATTCTAACTTAGCCCTGTTCATCTATTGCTTGGACAACTGCAGCAGCCTCTACCCTGGTCTTCTAGCCCCCTCCTTTCTAGCACTGTTGGTCCATCTTGGTCACAGCTGCGATGGAGACAGGGTGATTTGCTTCCCCTACATAATACCTTCAGTGGCTCCCTATTACCCACAGAGTGAAAGTCAAATCCCTTTTGACTGGCTTTGTAGAAGCCTGGTGATTTGGCCACCACACTCCTTTTGTTCCTCCTCATCTTCATCTTCCTCTCCACCTTCTGTGCCTCAGAACCTTAGTTTAGTCTGTACTTCCTGCCTGAAGATTTTCTCCATTCTTCTTTACCTGGTGAACTCCTACACATCCTTCAAAACCCAACTCAAACATCTTGTCTCCTTCTCACCTCCTCAGGCAAAGAGGACCAAGCTACTTCTGTTCCTCATTGGCCTTGTGTAGGCCTGTATTCTGTCCTAAGACCACTGGGCTGCATCTCCTTGATTCCCTGGGTTTTCCCCTGCTGGAGTTCCTTGAGGGCATGGATCATGTCTTGTCACATGTGTATCCTTGAGTCCTGAGCCTGGCACAGGACAGGTAACCAGGATGTATATGTTAAATAAATGAGTGACTAGATGAATTATCTTGTCCCAGTTCAGCCTGACATCCCCCTTTAAAATATCATCACTCCTGGTGCTGTTTATCATCATTAGAGATTCACTTCTCTTCAGGTGCGTAAACAATTTTACCCTTTCCTGTAGAAACTTTCTGCAAATTGCTGCCAAGCTAAACTGTCCCAGTAATTTTATGTGGGAAACCAAAATGTCAACATTTTATATGAAGTGCTGAAAATTAGATTTAGTTAAAAGAAACCAGTTTTTATATTTAGTTAAAATAAACAAGTTTTTATAATTTTTTAAATTTAGTGAATTTGGTGCATTCAGGTGTATAAATTTTTTGGCAAATTGGCCTACTTACTGCCTCCTGAACTACTCTCCCAGCTTATATTTCAAAAGGAGCCCTAGCCCAAAGGAGTGACCCTCTAAAGATGGAAATTGGTGTCTTTTGGGGTAGAGACATCACAGACAGAGAAGCTTTCATTCATTATGTTATTTTCATTTTACTTGGATTTTACTTGGAGTCACAGACCTGTGCTTTTTCAATGTCACCCTAACAGCACCAAGTGCTCACATGCTCACCAGAAAGTGCATGGGGTGACCTCTCTCAACTGGAGGGGGTGCTGCTGGCCTGGATGGGAACCACCCTCCTTTGCTCTCATTGGCTGCTTGGCCAGTGGGTGTGGGAGAGTGTGGAAACAGGACCATATCAGCCAGGACCCTTCAGTGCAAGCAACAGAAACTCAACTCATACTGGCCTAGGCAGAGAAGGAATTTACCGGCCCTCATGAAGGGGGAGGATACTGGGGCAGCTCTTGGAAGTGAAAGAAAAAGTCTAGGAACCAGGGCCTCCAGGAGAGCAACTGTGAGGTGAGTGCCCCCAGGGCTCTCCCCAGTGCTGCCCATCTTTCATCAACAGTTTACTGTTTCTTTTCACCTGTTGGCCTCAATCTCTCTGACTCCTGATGGGCGTTCTCCACGTGGCATAGAACCTGCTGCTCCAGCAAAGAGAGAGCTGCTTGCTCCCAGAGTCTAGGCGTCAGTGGCAGGGAAAGACTCCGACCGGACCCATCGCTGCTGCCAGGTGGGTGGGGTGCTGTGGGTAGCCAGCCTGATCACGTAACCACCCTTTTGGCCAGAACATGGGTTATGACTGGGGGAAGAGACACAGGGAAACTTCCTGGAAAGATACAAACCAGCAGTCCTCTATAGAAGCGGCAAGCAGAGTAGTTTCGCCTGAAGAAAATAACCCAGGGATGTGGATAAATGTCACATATTTTACTTAGCTCTCTTGGGAGACCAGGACTTTTAAAGATTTAGATGCTTCACTATTGATTCCAACCTACTGACGCCACCCAGCCACACGCCTCCCTTCCAACTAAGCTCACTACTCATTGCTCAGAGAATAAATATTCCTAGAAGGGAATGAATGAATGAATGAATGAATGAATCTATGGATCTGTACATGTCCCACTCTTTCCTACCTCTGGGCCATCCACTGCTCTGTCATCTGGAACATGGCTGCCACCACACATGTTTCTGCTTGTTTTGATCATATCTATCCTTTAAGGCCCAGTTCAAGTGCTGCCTCCTGCATGAAACCCCTGAACCCATAACCAGCAGGGATTTCTTTCTTCTTAGGCCTTGGTTTCCCCCACTCTTTATAGACTCTAACCTGATCTTATACTGTTTGTATTATGTATTGGTTTAGCAGAAAGACTTTCCAACAATTAGTCCATCACACAGGTGGGAGGTAGTAAGTTCCCCGTCCCCGTAGGCTTTAGAGCAGAGGCCTGTTTGGGGGATGTTATAAATAGGTGAAGACCTCTTGGGAACTGTCAGCAGGCTCCCAGGGCTGCTGTAACAAATTACCACAAACGGTAGTTTTAAGCAAGAGAAATTTATTCTCCCACAGTTCTGGAGGCCAAAAATCCAAACTTAATGTGTCAGTGGGGTTGTTACTTCTGGGGGCTGTGAGGGAGGATCCATTCCATGCCTCTCTCCTAGCTTCTGGTGTTTGCCAGCAATCCTTGGAGCTCCTGGGCTTGTAGATACATCATTTCCAATGTCTCTGTTTTCACATGATGGTCTCTGTGTCCTCTCCTGTTTTTTTGTTGTTCGTTTTGATGGCGCCGTGTGGCTTGTGGGATCTTAGTTCCCAGACCAGGGATTGAACCTATGTCCTCAGCAATGAAAGCACAGAGTCCTAACCACTGGACTACCAGGGAATTCACCCTCTCCTCTTCTTATAAAGACATCAGTCATTGGATTTAAGATAATCTCAAGATCCTTAACTCACTGGATCCACAAAGACCCTATTTTTCAAATAAGATCACATTCTGAGATTCCGGGTGGACATGTATATTTGGGAGACACTGTTCAACACACTACAGGGATTCTGTGTAGGACAAACTAACAGAAACCAAAGTGGCCACAGTAGAGGCCAGACAGATAACTGGAGAGCACAGGCCTCAGCCCCAGGCATCCTCAGATCCGGTTTTCAAAAGAAGCCAGAGATCAGACTTTGTATGTAAAACATCTGGAATTTTTTTTTTAAGATTTATTATTTATGTATTTTTGACTGTGTCAGGTCTTAGTTGCAGCACGCGGGATCTTCGGTGAGGCATGCGGGATGTTTCATTGTGGCCTTTGGGCTTCTCTCTAGCTGTGGCGTGCGGGTTTTCTCTCTCTAGTTGTGAGGCGCAGGCTCCAGGGTGTGTGGGCTCTGTAGTTTGCAGCACACAGGCTCTCTAGTTGAGGTGTCCGAGCTCAATAGTTGTGGCGCGCGGGCTCAGTTGCCCTGCGGCACGTGGGATCTTAGTTCCCTGACCAGGGATCTAACCCGCGTCCCCTGCATTGTAAGGTGGATTCTTTACCACTGGACCACCAGGGAAGTCCTACATCTGGATTTTTAAATGTTGGCAACATATTAAAAACCTGTAAAAGCATTGCGATCCATACATCTGTACATTTATAGACAGTACATCTGTACGTCAGGTTTGCCCTGTGGAGCATCAGTTTATGACCCCCAGTAAAAACTACAGCTTTGCTTGTGAGCTCAGAAAAGAACACGGCCTGTGCACTTCTTGCAGGAGCCACCAGATGGCGCGCTGGTCATTGCATTGGGCAGGCCTGGGAGACGTCCTAGGGCTGAAATGGAACAACCGTTTTTTTTCAAGTCAGAGGTGGTGAGTGGGGACAAAGTAGAGAAGTGGGATTAAGCTGATGACCAGAGTTTATTCCATTTAAAACTTTTGCATCATTCTCTCTTTACCTTTGATGCCTGTTATCTCTTTTTTTTCAAAATTTGTTTTATTTTATCCATTTATTTAATTTTTGGCTGCATTGGGTCTTCGCTGCTGCACGTGGGTTTTCCTCTAGTTACTGAGAGCGGGGGCTACTCTTTGTTGTGGTGCACAGGCTTCTCATTGTGGTGGCTTCTCTTGTTGCGGAGCACGGGCTTTAGGCGCACGGGCTTCAGTAGTTGTGGCACACGGGTTTCAGTAGTTATGGCTCACAGGCTTTAGAGTGCAGGCTCAGTAGTTGTGGTGCACGGGCTTAGTTGCTCCGCAGCACGTGAGATCTTCCCGGACCAGGGCTCGAACCCATGTCCCCTGCATTGGCAGGCGGACTCTTAACCACTGCACCATCAGGGAAGCCGATGCCTGTTATCTCTTGTTTGCTAGTGATACCTACTCCTTGGCAGACAAAACAAGTTCAAAAGTAGTAAAGATGATACCATAGGAAAAAGAAAGGAACAGCCAATAGCACCTATTCAACAGCTTTTTCTTATTCTAAATAAATCAATTAAGCTTAAAAAATTGACACATACACACAGCAAAAGGAAATTCAAACCATACAGGATATTCCTGCTCCCGCTGCCAACGCCTGCTATCTCTGTTAATTAACACTCCCTCATTGCTTCAAGAGCTCTGAATTCAGGGATTGAGATTATTTTTGTTGTGGCTGCACATATATAATACCTTTCTCTTGCAAGGAAAATTCTGCATTGTTTGTGCAATGGAATTAAGTACATCAGTACAGATGGTTATTGACTTCTATATAAATATGACCCTGATAATCCTTGTGAAAAATCAGGACTTCCCTGGCGGTCCAGGGGTTAAGACTCTGTGCTTCCACTGCAGAGGGCATGGGTTCAATCCCTAGTCCAGGAAC
Organism: Mesoplodon bidens; assembly: GCF_964165515.1. NCBI lineage: Eukaryota > Metazoa > Chordata > Mammalia > Artiodactyla > Ziphiidae > Mesoplodon > Mesoplodon bidens. Next base: position 170,029,244 of record NC_138176.1, read on the forward strand.
TAAGATCCCGCATGCTGTGGCCAAAAATAAAACAAAAATCATTAGCGTACAGTAGTTGGGAGGGGACATTTCCAGGAATTTAATTATACCTAATCACAGTTTAGCTTTTAGATGTGATGCTTAATGTTGTATTTTTAATATGTAATATAAATTTATATTTACTTTTTATTACGGAAATGATAAACATTCACAAAAACGGAAGGAATGGAATAATGAACCTCCATGCTTCAACAATTAGCAACTCATGACCAATCTTGCCCCCCCCTTGTACTTTTTGTTTGTTTGTTGGAGCATGTCAAAGCAAATCCCAGACACTGTGTCATTTCATCCAAAATACTTCAGTAGTATGCATTCTATTTTGTTCCTTTGCTTTTGTTCTTTTTCTTCACGAGAGAACTCATAGCCAACGTGCTCAACATTGATTACCATCCAACTCAGGCCAGTGGGGCCCCTCTTGACTCCATCTCAACCTTAACTGGCCTGGGGTTGGAGCCCGTATCTTTTTCATCATTTGTATCAACAAGTTCATTTTCTGTTTTCTACCTATTTTTTAAAAATCAAACATTATGGGTAAAACTCAAAAGTATATTCAAATAATTGTCTAAAACTCAAAAAAAGATGGCCACTGCCCAAGTCCATTTCTTGGCTGACAGTACCCCTGTGCCATCATAGCTCAAAGTGTTTGTGGGTCAGCTGAGGCATGAAATGGCTGACTTTTGTGTAGATAAAAGATAGACTAAGGGTGTCAATGTCAAATATACAGGGATCAAAGGTCATAGGGCTTCCATCTGCCTCAGGTTGTCCTGCCCACCTGGGATACTGGTGATGGCTCTGTGTGATAACCACCATGCTGTTAGGAAGCCCAACTATCACACGTGAAGCAGTCACATGGAGAGGCCCTGAGACTACATGAAGAGAGAGAGAGGTGCTTGGTCATCCCCCAGCCAGCCCAGTCCCATGCTGTTCCAACACCAGCTTCCATCTGACTGCAACCTCATGAGATCCTGAGCCAGAACTACCCAGCTGAGCCCATCCTTGATTTCCTGGCCCACAGTAACCATGAGAGATAATAAAACGGTTGTTGTTGCTTTGGGCCACTAAGTTTTAGGGTGATTTGTAGCTCAGCAATAGGTAAACAGAGCAATCTAAAATGTGTTCTGGGGCTTCCCTGGTGGCGCAGTGGTTGAGAGTCCGCCTGTCGATGCAGGGGACACGGGTTCGTGCCCTGGTCCGGGAGGATCCCACATGCCGCGGAGCGGCTGGACCCGTGGGCCATGGCCACTGGGCCTGTGCGTCCGGAGCCTGTGCTTGCAACGGGAGAGGCCACAATAGTGAGAGGCCAGCGTACCGCAAAATAAATAAATAAATAAATAAATAAATAAATAAATAAATAAATAAATAAAATAAAATAAAATGTGTTCTGGGGATTTTCTCCTGAGGATTTTCTCCTGGGGATAGGTAGTAAGAACCTCCTAGCCTTGGGTGGAGTGAATAGCTTTCTGTGTGTTCTGATTTCAGTCACCTGCAAACATTCTGCTGCTTGTGCCAGAAAGTACACCATTTAGTGGCTGACTCTTTGGGGTGTGTCGCTGACTGTCCTCCTAAGAGGTGAACAGAGAGAGTTTCTGACCCCATCTCACCCTACCCCTCTGTGAGGGAATGAGTCAACTCCTTTCCTGAATGGGGCCAGTAGAGGGGCTGCAAGCCATTCCCTTTGGGTCTGTCCCCAAATGGATAGACCATTTGTACTGGCAGACCCCTCAGCCCCACATCAAAGTTGTCCTACACCCTCAGGCTAGATAGCAGGGGACTTTGTAACGCATACATTTTATATACAACGTAAATATCTAGTCATGGCGTTACATACCCCTCTATAGGATAGTGGCTCTTAATTTCCTGGGAGCCACAGTCATTTCAAGAAGCTCGTGAGGCATATAGACTTACAAATTTAGCATATAGACATACAAATTTAACATTAGGTTCTATAAATAGATAAACTATTTATAAATAAGTTAGGTTATCTAGCTATAAATTCAATTTTTATGACTGCATAATATTCAATTGTGTGGCTATATTGTAATTTATTTAATTAGTCTCCTATGGTTGGACGTTAAGTGGCTTCTAAAGTTTCCATGTTTTAAACGATACCAAAAATCTCTGTCGCAAGATTATTATGAGCATCTTCTGGTCTTAGTTTATGCTGGTTGCATCTTGTGTGTCCTTGTGGCTGTTTTATATTTTTGGAACAAGACAGGGCATGTTTAAATACATATGGTGTTTTAAAAATGAGAAATACACGAGTTGGAACTGCCCCCTGCCGTGGCCTTGGGGTGCAGCCAGGGGCTCCTGGCTCAGCCTCACCCAGCCCTCCGGGAGGGGAGCGGAGAGGGCCGAGTGGAGGGGAGGTGCTGGGCGTGGTTTCCAGCTAGCAGGGTGTCAAGAACGCCTGTGATGTGGGCTGTGGGGGACCTGGCCTCGCTGCCTACCCAGGGAGCAATGATTTACGTCGTGGGATGACGAAGAACAGGAGCGGCATGTTCCCTCCTGGGGCTGGGGTTGGGGGAGTGGGGCGGGAATGTGGCAGGAAGGTGGAAACAGCTGCCTTCCAAGGGTCTGGGTGCCCTGGAATCTTTATGTCCATAAAGCAAGCCTTCAGCAGCGGGCAAGGGCCTGTCCTGCTGCCACCAGCAGTGGCCAGAGGCTGCCCGTGGAGGTGGGCAGGGCCCAACGAAAACAGCCAACAGAGAAAGGGGCCTTTGTGGCGAACGGAGGACGGCTGCCGGACCGGAGGGAGGTTGCCAGAGCTATGTGGCCAGGGAGGTGGCCGGCAGGTGCTGCCACCAGGTCACCCCTATGTACTGGACAAAGAATGCACAACCTGAAAGTTACAAATTCAGTTTTATCCAGGGGTCTTACTGAGAACTATAGCGTGAGAGACAGCCTCTCTGCTAGCTCTGAGGAACTGCTCCAAAGAGATAAGGGAGGAGCCAGGAAAAAACCATGGTCGAACATCAAAAGTTCACAAAGATGGGCCTCCCTGGTGGCGCAGTGGTTGAGAGTCCACCTGCCGATGCAGGGGATACGGGTTCGTGCCCTGGTCTGGGAGGATCCCATATGCCGCGGAGCGGCTGGGCCCGTGAGCCGTGGCCGCTGAGCCTGCGCGTCCGGAGCCTGTGCTCCGCAACGGGAGAGGCCACAACAGTGAGAGGCCGGCATACCGCAAAAAAAAAAAAAAAAAAAAAAAAAAAAAAAGTTCACAAAGAACAGACATCTCCAGTTAATTACTTTAGCTCTCTACTATGCCTGGGACGATGCAAGAATCTGGGTTCATTGAATTGGTTGCCTAGATATGCATCTATCTAGGGCCAGTATCCAAAGCACAGAATGTTTCCTGGTTTTCTCCATCCTGAATTCCCCTCAGGGTGTGCCGCCAATGCGGTAGCTGCAGTGGCTAATGGCTTGATCCTTGTAGAACTGGGCTGACAGCAATGTTCCCTGTCCACACCCCATGATGCTGCACTGGCAGGGGCAGGGACTATATGTAGTGTATGTAGTGCTAGGGGGTGGGGGCTTTGGTCTCTAGAGCAGCCTCCCTCCCTCCCTTCCTTCCATTTTACTTTTGCTCTTGTTATTCTTTCATTATTTTTATTTTAAAAGGTTTTTCTCCTTGGTAATTTTGGTAATTACAAGAGTGACCTGTGTTGCCTGATGAATCCATACAAAAATAGAACCAAGCATAGGGATCTCCTCCCTCCCCCTTCCCCATTCCCTCAACAGCCGAGCACAAGGAAACTTCTATACAGCTAGGGTCTTGCTAATGTTTGTTAAAAACAAAAACAAAAACAAAAACCCCACCCCAGGCCTCACCATCACTGGTTTTTAGCATGGAATATTTGGAAATATGTTAAGGCTTTTCTGCTGTTCTTTTTTTGACAATGAGAGGGCAGAGTTGGCGCGACCATGAAGGGACAAGGGGTGCTGAATGTCCTGTAATGTGTGGGATAGTTTTACACATTGGATCATCTCGCCTACAGTTCCCATAGTGTCCCAACTCTGCAACATGCTTTCTAAATTTGGCAGGATGTGCACAGCCCTTCAGACAATGGAGCTGTGCCTAATCCTTTTTTTTTTTTTCCCACAGACACATAATATGCAACAGCAAGAATCTACCATGTTCATTCAATAATTTCTCTTGTAGAGAAATGGCTCTTCAGATACTTAGGGGTATTTCCCCCCCCCCCCCACTATTTCAAGCTATGTCAGAAAACCACTCCTTTTTATAAATCCTTTTGGTGGGTGCTTCTGTTCCTCTAGGAAATTTGTCAGTTTGGGGGCTGCTGGGCTAAAGTGAGTGTATTTTGTGTTTCAGAAGAAAATGTCAGATTATTTTCTGAAAGGGTGATGCAGTGTGTTCACAGAGAGCACAGCTGCCTGTCCCAGGCACCCTCAGTGTCCCTGGCTGTTGCTGTTTGATGTTTGAAATTCTTGCCTATTCGCAGGTGAACAATAGGATTTCAGTGTGGCTTTAATTTGCATTTTCCTGAACTCTCATGAGGCTGAGCGTCTTTTCAAATTTGTATTGGGCACTGCCTTTCCTCTTCTCAATTCCTGCCCCATAGTTGCCTCTGGGGAGGCGGTCCCGCAGAGAGTGGGGGGATGCCACAGCAGTAAAGTGCCCTTCTCGTCACGTCATATCAAAGTGTGTGGTCAACATGACTTACCACTGTTGATGTTAACCTTGCTTAGTAAGCTTTGAACAAGGGCCCTGCATTTTCACGTTGGACCAGGCCCTACCTCTAATCTACACATCCTTCAGCACCTGCCCAGGCAGCGGCCTGGGCTCCTGCTTTCACAAACCCACTTCTCTGCTTTCCAGTATCCCAAACTCTTGGGGACACAGGGAAAACTCTCCTGAGAACCCCGCCTATGCTTCTGGGTCACCAGATGGCAGCCCCCCATGCTTGCAGGACCCCCCAAGTTTCCATGCAGAATTCTGAGAGTCCCCCCAACACTGGGCTGGGGGTGGTGACAGGGTGAGTCACCTTCCCACCATGGGGCCAGGTGGAAAGAGCTATTTGTTACCCGAATTTTTTCCCCTCAAGGGACCATCCTCCACACTCTGACTAAGCGAGGGTGGGGACTGCTGGGGTAGGGTAAGTTCACCTGGCTCTGAGGGCTCTGGGGAGAGGTGTCTAGCCCCAGATGGGCTCCCTTAAATCCTGGGCCCCAGTTCCTCTTAGAGGTCCTCTGCTTTGCTTCTCTGCTGCTTCTTGGAACCGTAGGACAAGTCCCTCACCCTCCTGTTATGCAATTAAATGGGCAGGCGCATCCTGGGCCCTGTTCATAGGGGCCAAACAGGGCTGCATGTCAGCCCGAGCTGGGCGCTGGGCGGCAGCGGTGAAGCAGAACCAGGCCAGGCCGAGACTCTGAGGGGCTCACAGGTGGTGGTCCAGAACGATGAATCTGAAATAAAGCAGATAACCACAGTCACTGGGCACCAACACCCAGCAGGTGGGAGTGAGGAGGGGCTGCTCCACTCACGCAGGTCAGGGAGGCAGAAGGAGAGTTTAAACTGAGACCTGACGGGTGAGGGGCAGAAAGAGTCCCAGGCAGAACTAAATATGCACAACGTGGGAGCTGCGAGTTTCTGTTTTATTGGGGAACTTTCTGAGGACTGTAGGCCAGGAGACAGCCTCTTAGAGAGCCCTGAGGAACTGCTCTGAAAAGGTAGAGCAGGAGGTCAGCATCGATGTGATTTTGATGAAGGGGGTGCTTGCCCCCAAGCACACATCTCAGTACACGTTGCTGCTGGTCACGAGGGGCAGATGCCTCAGTTAGTGCTTTTCTAAGTACAGTATGGGAAGTTGCAAGAATCCGGGTTCATAAAAATTTTGCCTGAAAATGCCTACCTGTCTGGAGGCCTGTTCTCTGTTTTCCCAGAGCACAGAGCCTCATCCTGATCTCCCGTCCTGAACGCCTGGGTGTATTGAAGGTCAGCAGCTGCAGTGACTAATGACCTAATTCTTTTTTTATTTATTTTTTTTTTTAATTTTTTAATTAGTTTCTGCTTTATAACAAAGTGAATCAGTCATACATATACATCTGTTCCCACATCCCTTCCCTCATGCATCTCCCTCCCTCCCACCCTCCCCATCCCACCCCTCCAGGCGGTCACAAAGCACCGAGCTGATCTCCCTGTGCTCTGTGGCTGCTTCCCACTATCTATCTACCTTACGTTTGGTAGTGTATATATGTCCATGCCTCTCTTTCGCTTTGTCACAGCTTACCCTTCCCCCTCCCCATATCCTCAAGTCCATTCTCAAGTAGGTCTGTGTCTTTATTCCCGTTTTGCCCCTAGGTCCTTCATGACTTTTTTTTTTTTTTTTTAAATTCCGTATATATGTGTTAGCATACGGTATTTATCTTTCTCTTTCTGACTTACTTCACTCTGTATGACAGACTCTAGGTCTATCCACCTCATTACAAATAGCTCAGTTTCGTTTCTTTTTATGGCTGAGTAATATTCCATTGTATATATGTGCCACATCTTCTTTATCCATTCATCCGATGATGGACACTTAGGTTGTTTCCAGCTCCGGGCTATTGTGAATAGAGCTGCAATGAACATTTTGGTACATGTCTCTTTTGGAATTATGGTTTTCTCAGGGTATATGCCTACTAGTGGGATTGCTGGGTCATATGGTAGTTCTATTTGTAGTTTTTTAAGGAACCTCCATACTGTTCTCCATAGTGGCTGTACCAATTCACATTCCCACCAGCAGTGCAAGAGTGTTCCCTTTTTTCCACACCCTCTCCAGCATTTATTGTTTCTAGATTTCTTGATGATGGCCATTCTGACTGGTGTGAGATGATATCTCATTGTAGTTTTGATTTGCATTTCTCTAATGATTAATGATGTTGAGCATTCTTTCATGTGTTTGTTGGCAGTCTGTATATCTTCTTTGGAGAAATGCCTATTTAAGTCTTCTGCCCATTTTTGGATTAGGTTGTTTGTTTTTTTGCTATTGAGATGCATGAGCTGTTTATAAATTTTGGAGATTAATCCTTTGTCAGTTGCTTCATTTGCAAATATTTTCTCCCATTCTGAGGGTTGTCTTTTGGTCTTGTTTATGGTTTCCTTTGCTGTGCAAAAGCTTTGAAGTTTCATTAGGTCCCATTTGTTTATCTTTGTTTTTATTTCCATTTCTCTAGGAGGTGGGTCCAAAAGGATCTTGCTGTGATTTATGTCATAGAGTGTTCTACCTATGTTTTCCTCTAAGAGTTTGATAGTTTCTGGCCTTACATTTAAGTCTTTAATCCATTTTGAGCTTATTTTTGTGTATGGTGTTAGGGAATGATCTAATCTCAAACTTTTACATGTCCCTGTCCAGTTTTCCCAGCACCACTTATTGAAGAGACTGTCCTTTCTCCACTGTACATTCCTGCCTCCTTTATCAAAGATAAGTTGGCCATATGTGCGTGGGTTTATCTCTGGGCTTTCTATCCTGATCCACTGATCTATCTTTCTGTTTTTATGCCAGTACCACACTGTCTTGATTACTGTAGCTTTGTAGTATAGTCTGAAGTCAGGGAGCCTGATTCCTCCAGCTCCGTTTTTCGTTCTCAAGATTGCTTTGGCTATTCGGGGTCTTTTGCTTTTCCAAACAAATTTTGAAATTTTTTGTTCTAGTTCTGTGAAAAATGCCAGTGGTAGTTTGATAGGGATTGCATTGAATCTGTAGATTGCTTTGGGTAGTAGAGTCATTTTCACAATATTGATTCTTCCAATCCAGGAGCATGGTATATCTCTCCATCTATTTGTATCATCTTTAATTTCTTTCATCAGTGTCTTATAATTTTCTGCATACAGGTCTTTTGTCTCCTTAGGTAGGTTTATTCCTAGATATTTTATTCTTTTTGTTGCAATGGTAAATGGGAGTGTTTTCTTGATTTCATTTTCAGATTTTTCATCATTAGTGTACAGGAATGCCAGAGATTTCTGTACATTAATTTTGTATCCTGCTACTTTACCAAATTCATTGATTAGTTCTAGTAGTTTTTCGGTAGCACCTTTAGGATTCTCTATGTATAGTATCATGTCATCTGCAAACAGTGACAGCTTTACTTCTTCTTTTCCAATTTGGATTCCTTTTATTTCCTTTTCTTCTCTGATTGCTGTGGCTAAAACTTCCAAAACTATGTTGAATAAGAGTGGTGAGAGTGGGCAGCCTTGTCTTGTTCCTGATCTTAGTGGAAATGGTTTCAGTTTTTCACCATTGAGGACAATGTTGGCTGTGGGTTTGTCATATATGGCCTTTATGATGTTGAGGAAAGTTCCCTCTATGCCTACTTTCTGCAGGGTTTTTATCATAAATGGGTGTTGAATTTTGTCGAAAGCTTTCTCTGCATCTATTGAGATGATCATATGGTTTTTCTCCTTCAACTTGTTAATATGGTGTATCACATTGATTGATTTGCGTATATTGAAGAATCCTTGCATTCCTGGAATAAACCCCACTTGATCATGGTGTATGATCCTTTTAATGTGCTGTTGGATTCTGTTTGCTAGTATTTTGTTGAGGATTTTTGCATCTATGTTCATCAGTGATATTGGCCTGTAGTTTTCTTTCTTTGTGACATCCTTGCCTGGTTTTGGTATCAAGGTGATGGTGGCCTCGTAGAATGAGTTTGGGAGTGTTCCTTCCTCTGATATTGTTTGGAAGAGTTTGAGAAGGATGGGTGTTAGCTCTTCTCTAAATGTTTGATAGAATTCGCCTGTGAAGCCATCTGGTCCTGGGCTTTTGTTTGATGGAAGATTTTTAATCACAGTTTCAATTTCAGTGCTTGTGATTGGTCTATTCATATTTTCTATTTCTTCCTGAGTCAGTCTTGGCAGGTTGTGCATTTCTAAGAATTTGTCCATCTCTTCCAGGTTGTCCATTTTATGGGCATAGAGTTGCTTGTAGTAATCTCTCATGATCTTTTGTATTTCTGCAGTGTCAGTTGTTACTTCTCCTTTTTCATTTCTAATTCTATTGATTTGAGTCTTCTCCCTTCTTTTCTTGATGAGTCTGGCTAATGGTTTATCAATTTTGTTTATCTTCTCAAAGAACCAGCTTTTAGTTTTATTGATCTTTGCTATCGTTTCCTTCATTTCTTTTTCATTTATTTCTGATCTGATTTTTATGATTTCTTTCCTTCTGCTAACTTTGGGGTGTTTTTGTTCTTCTTTCTCTAATTGCTTTAGGTGCAAGGTTAGGTTGTTTATTCGAGATGTTTCCTGTTTCTTAAGGTGGGATTGTATTGCTATAAACTTCCCTCTTAGAACTGCTTTTGCTGCATCCCATAGGTTTTGGGTCGTCGTGTCTCCATTGTCATTTGTTTCTAGGTATTTTTTAATTTCCTCTTTGATTTCTTCAGTGATCACTTCGTTATTAAGTAGTGTATTGTTTAGCCTCCATGTGTTTGTATTTTTTACAGCTCTTTTCCTGTAATTGATATCTAGTCTCATAGCATTGTGGTCGGAAAAGATACTTGATACAATTTCAATTTTCTTAAATTTACCAAGGCTTGATTTGTGACCCCAGATATGATCTATCCTGGAGAATGTTCCATGAGCACTTGAGAAAAATGTGTATTCTGTTGTTTTCGGATGGAATGTCCTATAAATATCAATTAAGTCCATCTTGTTTAATGTATCATTTAAAGCTTGTGTTTCCTTATTTATTTTCATTTTGGAAGATCTGTCCATTGGTGAAAGTGGGGTGTTAAAGTCCCCTACTATGATTGTGTTACTGTCGATTTCTCCTTTTATGGCTGTTAGTATTTGCCTTATGTATTGAGGTGCTCCTATGTTTGGTGCATAAATATTTACAATTGTTATATCTTCTTCTTGGATCGATCCCTTGATCATTATGTAGTGTCCTTCTTTGTCCCTTCTAGTAGTCTTTATTTTAAAGTCTATTTTGTCTGATATGAGAATTGCTACTCCAGCTTTCTTTTGGTTTCCATTTGCATGGAATATCTTTTTCCATCCCCTTACTTTCAGTCTGTATGTGTCTCTAGGTCTGAAGTGGGTCTCTTGTAGACAGCATATATATGGGTCTTGTTTTTGTATCCATTCAGCCAATCTGTGTCTTTTGGTGGGAGCATTTAGTCCATTTACATTTAAGGTAACTATCGATATGTATGTTCCTATTCCCATTTTCTTAATTGTTTTGGGTTCGTTATTGTAGGTCTTTTCCTTTTGTTGTGTTTCTTGCCTAGAGAAGTTCCTTTAGCATTTGTTGTAAAGCTGGTTTGGTGGTGCTGAACTCTCTCAGCTTTTGCTTGTCTGTAAACGTTTTAATTTCTCCATCAAATCTGAATGAGATCCTTGCTGGGTAGAGTAATCTTGGTTGCAGGTTTTTCTCCTTCATCACTTTAATTATGTCCTGCCACTCCCTTCTGGCTTGTAGAGTTTCTGCTGAGAGATCAGCTGTTATCCTGATGGGGATTCCCTTGTGTGTTATTTGTTGTTTTTGCCTTGCTGCTTTTAATATGATTTCTTTGTGTTTAATTTTTGACAGTTTGATTAATATGTGTCTTGGCGTATTTCTCCTTGGATTTATTCTGTATGGGACTCTCTGTGCTTCCTGGACTTGATTAACTATTTCCTTTCCCATATTAGGGAAGTTTTCAACTATAATCTCTTCAAATATTTTCTCAGTCCCTTTCTTTTTCTCTTCTTCTTCTGGAACCCCTATAATTCGAATGTTGGTGCGTTTAATGTTGTCCCAGAGGTCTCTGAGACTGTCCTCTGTTCTTTTCATTCTTTTTTCTTTATTTTGCTCTGCAGCAGTTATTTCCACTATTTTATCTTCCACCTCACTTATCCGTTCTTCTGCCTCAGTTATTCTGCTATTGATCCCATCTAGAGTATTTTTTATTTCATGTATTGTGTTTTTAATCGATGCTTGATTCATCTTTAGTTCTTCTAGGTCCTTGTTAACTGTTTCTTGCATTTTGTCTATTCTATTTCCAAGATTTTGGATCTGGGAAATAGAATCTTGGATCATCTTTACCATCATTATTCTGAATTCTTTTTCAGGTAGACTGCCTATTACCTCTTCATTTGTTAGGTCTGGTGGGTTTTTATCTTGTTCCTTCTCCTGCTGTGTGTTTTTCTGTCTTCTCATTTTGCTTATGTTACTGTGTTTGGGGTCTCCTTTTTGCAGGCTGCAGGTTCGTAGTTCCCGTTGTTTTTGGTGTCTGACCCCAGTGGCTAAGGTTGGTTTAGTGGGTTGTGTAGGCTTCCTGGTGGAAGGTACTAGTGCCTGTGTTCTGGTGAATGAGGCTGGATCTTGTCTTTCTGGTGGGCAGGTCCACGTCTGGTGGTGTGTTTTGGGGTGTCTGCGGACTTTTTATGATTTTAGGCCACCTCTCTGCTAATGGGTGGCGTTGTGTTTCTGTCTTGCTAGTTGTTTGGCATAGGGTGTCCAGCACTGTAGCTTGCTGGTCGTTGAGTGAAGCTGGGTGCTGGTGTTGAGATGGAGATCTCTGGAAGATTTTCGCCGTTTGATATTATGTGGAGCAGGGAGGTCTCTTGTGGACCAGTGTCCTGAAGTTGGCTCTCCCACCTCAGAGGCACAGCACTGACTCCGGGCTCCTCAATTTGGGATGATTTGTTGTCTATTCATGTATTCCACAGATGCAGGGTACATCAAGTTGATTGTGGAGCTTTAATCCGCTGCTTCTGAGGCTGCTGGGAGAGGTTTCCCTTTCTCTTCTTTGTTCTCACAGCTCCTGGGTCTCAGCTTTGGATTTGGCCCCGCCTCTGCGTGTAGGTCGCCGGAGGGCGTCTGTTCTTCGCTCAGACAGGACAGGGTTAAAGGAGCAGCCTCCTCGGGGACCCTGGCTCACTCAGGCCGGGCGGGAGGGAGGGGCACGGAGTGCGGGGCGAGCCTGCAGCGGCAGAGGCCGGCGTGACGTTGCACCAGCCCGAGGCGCGCCGTGCGTTCTCCCAGGGAAGCCGCCCCTGGATCCCGGGACCCCGGCAGTGGCGGGCTGCACAGGCTCCCGGAAGGGCGGTGTGGACAGTGACCTGCGCTCGCACACAGGCTTCCCGGCGGCGGCAGCAGCAGCCCCAGCGTCCCACGCCCGTCACTGGGCTCCGCGCTTTCAGTCGCGACCCGCGCCCGTCTGTGGAGCCCCTTCAAGCAGCGCTCTCAATCCCCTCTCCTCGCGCACCAGGAAACCATAGAGGGAAGAAAAAGTCTCTTGCCTCTCCGGCAGCTCCAGAGTTTTCCCGGACTCCCTGCCGGCTAGCCGTGGCACATTAGCCCCCCTCAGGCTGAGTTCTCGCCGCCAGCCCCAGTCCTTTCCCTGCGCTCTGACCGAAGCCCGAGCCTCAGCTTCCAGCGCCGCCCGCCCTGGCGGGTGAGCAGACAAGCCTCTCGGGCGGGTGAGTGCCGCTGGGCACCGATCCTCTGTGCGGGAATCTCTCCGCTTTGCCCTACCCAGGTATGTGGGGAGTTTCTTGCCTTTTGGGTGTTCTGGGGTCTTCTGCCAGCATTCAGTAGGTGTTCTGTAGGAGTTGTTCCACGTGTAGCTGTATTTCTGGTGTATCCGTGGGGAGGAAGGCGATCTCCGCGTCTTACTCTTCCGCCATCTTACCCGGAAGTCTCAATGACCTAATTCTTATGGAACCTCGTGGCAAGCGAAATTTTTTAGTTAGCAGGACAATAGCTCATCACCCTGCCGGGAAGGGGGGGAGGGGCATCCCCTGGGTCATCCCCACCCCGTGCCTGCCAGCCTCAGCTGGTGGAATTTTCCTGAGGTGGGTGCCCCCAGTTATACCTGACTGCAGATGTCTGTCCCCACAGCTGCCAGCCGCCCCCGCCCCCGGGGAGGAAAGTGTGGGCATCAGGCCTGCTCTTCCCTCTTCTTCGGTCCTCCAGCCCCACCCCGGCCTCACCACCAACCACCTTACCCTGTAATTTCCCGTCTGCCAGTCTGCCCTGGGAGCTTGTTTGGGACTTACCCAGGACTGCTCCCTCAGCTCCCTCCCTGAGAGAGGGCCTCGGCCCACCTACCCCCGTCACCTCCCTGCAGAGGCCTGGCCAGTGAGGTGTGGGTGACTGAGCATTGGCTTTGAGGCAGAGGGCTCAGACCTTGGCTGGCCCTGCTGTGGCTCACTGGGTGACTTTCGGCATGTCACGTATCGGCTCTGTGTCTTTCCAAACTAATAGCACAGAGTTCATCTGAAGGCAACATAGAAACCCCTCAGGATCTCAGATGGCGAGAAGCCGGGTCTTGTCCCTATGCTGCAGAAGGGGAAACTGAGGCCATATCACAACCTGCTGGTTCAGAGGCTTTGCGGTGTGGGGATAGGAAGCCAGGCCTACAGAGTGGGACCTTTGTCCTGCTCCCCACCAGCCATAAGGTCTGGCCATGTAATACTCACAGAACCTCAGTTTGCCCACCTGCAAATGGAGATAAAGCTCTTTCTCTCAGGGCTGCCATGCAGTTAAACAACGTTAAAGGGCCTCATATAGGGCTTCCCTGGTGGCACAGCGGTTGAGAGTCCGCCTGCCGATGCGGGGGGCGCAGGTTCGTGACCCGGTCTGGGAGGATCCCACGTGCCGCGGAGCGGCTGGGCCTGTGGGCCGTGGCTGCTGGGCCTGCGCGTCCGGAGCCTGTGCTCCACAACAGGAGAGGCCACAACAGTGAGAGGCCCGTGTACCGCAAAAAAAAAAAAAAAAAAAAAAATGGGCCTCATATAGAGCAGCTACTGGGGAAGGGGACTTGTTGTCTGTAGGACAAGATCCCAGCCTCAGCCCTGCCCAAGCCTCTGGGTATATAAACCTTGTGCAACTTCAGACAGAGCTCAGAGGAGCAGATGTTGGAGATGTGTCTTCCTTGGTGGCAAGGAGGAATTCGGGAGGGGCAAAGCGACAGGAGGCAGACATTTCTTTAAGGGTGACTATGTGACAGTGGCCAATTTTGCCAGCATCCCTGATCCCAGTCTCCCTATCTGTAAAGAAGAATCCTAATACCTCATAGATGCATGTATTAGCAACTCACCAAATTAGAAGCTATTACTATTACTGTTATTATGACTATTAATTGCTTTTTATTGATGAGGGAGATGTGAGGCAGACGTGTGTCCCTATTTTACAGATGAGGACAGTGAGCAGTAGAGGAACCTCAACGACAGACTTGGCCCCTCTCTGCGCCTCCTCCAGGCAGGGAGGAATGGCTCCAGAGACGAGAAGGTGGGTCAGGGGAGGCCTGAGAACCAGGGAACAGGATCCAGCCTTCAAGTCTGAAAAATCAGATTAGGTCACCGGGGGACAGGGTGTTGGAGGAGACAAAAACAAGCCCAGACCATTTCCTGGTTGGGCGCTGAAAGCCAACACCAACTCTTTCTACTCCATAAATAAATTTCATGTTTAAATCAATATGGAATGGTGTGAGATTATTTTCCTTCTGCAAAAGAAAAGAGCATTTATCCAGTCTCCAGAAGCTCATTCCTTATTTCCAGCTCCTCTCTGACATCACCCAGGGGCAGCTGGAGGGGAATTTTCTTTTCTCATCCCCCGGGGGAGTCAGGTCAGGAACCTGTGGGCAGTGCTTGGTCCCAAGCCACAGACAGGCTCTGTTCCTTCAGTTCTTCTGTAGATCGTCGTTGGGAACTCAGAGTGGATTTTCCCTCTGAAGCAGTGTTGTCCGTGTTTCTTTGGTTACCAGCCTGGCCCAGCAGCCCATTTTGAAGGCAGGGAGGAAGAAGCAAGGGCGCTGGAGTCAGATTACCTGGTGTAACCCCAGCTCTGCTGTGTCCTAGCTGTGTGACCCTGGGGAAGGAACTCAACATCTCAGTGCCTCCTCTCAGGCTGCCAGTGTTCGTTCTGGAGACAGTTCTCCAGGGGGCCTCTGGAATTTCTGGAGTCCCGTGACACCTTTTGCTCCGGACTATCTTTTCAAGGGTGTTTGTCTAGCAAACAGCCTTGGCAGATGTAGTGTCTCCCTTGGGTAGAGGGCAGATTTGTTTGCTTTCCAGGAGAATAAAAACAATGTCTCCCTCCAAGGCAAAGATTGGGCAGGTTTGCTAGAAGCCACTTTATAAGATTGGGGGTTTCCTAATCTCAGGATTCCTCAGCCGTGACACAAACTCCCTATGGGCACAGTGTTTCCTCACGCCCGTCTCCCACTTGGCCCGTGAGACAAGGGAGCAAAGGGAACCAAGGCAAACATGGAGCTTGTGTCACCTGTTTTACCTAATAAGTCCGTTGTCTCTGTCCCAGAAGTCTTCTGCCAGCATTCATGGCACTGGCAGGCTGACTGCTGGCTTACAAGCAGAGGAAAAATCTCAGACCTGCCACCGTTCTTGGCAGTCCCTGCCTGACTCTAATACCCACCCTGTTGTGGGAGGGTGGGATGCCTGGCCCTTGGTGGGGAGTTAATAAATGATGTTTGGAACAGTTTTGCTATCAGTGGATGGGAGGCTGGTTATTCACGAGCCAATCAGAATTTCCACCCAAGATGCCAGCAGGGCAGCATGGCCTTGGCCCTGGGGTTAGGAATTCCATCCCGGCAGGGTCTGGAACATGCTGGCAGGACCTGTGGCAAGGGCTCCAGAAGGGTGGACTTTAGGTCCTTTTTGACCACCCCTTCAGCGCCTCCCCTCTCAGAGGCAGCCTCTATGATCAACTTGAAATACATCTTTCCAGACCTTTCCCTGTGCATAGATATGTTTAGGGAATGTATAGTTTATATTTACAGAAATGATTTACACTGTATATATTATCTTGCAATTTTCATTTTTCTCTTAAAAATACATCCTGGACACCTTTCTGTGTCATCCCACTTAGCTTTTAAGAACTGCTGGATAACGTTGCTAATATGACTGTGTTGACTGAAAAAAAAAGAAACGCACAACCTAAAAGCCGATAGTTATGTTTTATTTGGCAGATTTTCTGAGGACTTCAAGCCCATAAGATAGCATCTCAGATAACCGTGAGAAAACTCTGCCGAAGAGGCAAGCCGGGGAGCCAGGAGTTTTCGCAGCAAAAGACCAGGTAGTCGGAACATCAAAAGATGACTGTTAATAAAAGAAAACAAGATATCTCAAGTTAAGGAGTTCAGTACTTTTCTATGTATGGGAAGATGCAAGAGTGTGGGCTCACTGAAATCATTCCTTTGATGTGCACCTCAGCTATCTGGGGCCGGTAGCCCGTGTTTTCTCATCCTGAGTTTCCTTCTGTGCACTGTCTCCACCCTGAAACGTGTCGGGGTGGGGTGTGGGCCGTGGGCCGTGGCACCAGGCTGGAGGAAAGGAGGGAAGGGGTGACTGGGCCACAGTGGTTCTTCTCCCTGTGATGCTGGCAGGCCCAGTGGAGATAATTGCTGAAGCAGCACAGAGGCCCCCGAGGAGCCACCACGTGGTTACCAGAGGGGAAATACGGGCTGTCAAGGGCCACTGGGCCCCAGGTTTCCTAAGAACGCTCTCCTGGGTGCCCCAGTTTGGAGAGAGGCTCTGTCAAGTGTGACACTGGACTTAAAAGCTATGAGATCCTCTTGAGGGGCCCAGTCCTCTCAAGCTCAACCTAGAAATCATCCACCAGCCCTAGGGCCCCCTAGGTTGCTGCTACCTGTCACATATCCTTGTGGCCCAGGCATTGCAGACCAAATCAGTCAGGTCAGCCAGCAGGGCAAGGTCTGAGGGAGAGACCAGCCAAGACACCAAGCCAGTCTTCAGAAACACCAGCTCGTGTCCCCAAGAGCCCCTGCCAGGATCTGTTGCTGGGCCTGCTGAGGACATCCACGGAAGGCACAGCTTACTGTGATCAAGCTGGCAAAAGGATGTAACGTCAAATGTAACAAGCAAAACAGAATGAACTCAGTTCATTAACGACTACTTCCTGGGAGCTAATGTGACAGGCTCTGTGCTAAGCTGTTTATCTCATGGCCCCTATTGATGCTGAAAGCTCGGCCTCTGTGCACCAGTGCTGAATCGAGTCTCGAATCTCTGAATCAAATCTCGAATCTCGAGACAGAGTTTTGTGTGAAATAGAAAAGAATAGCTTTATTGTTTTGCCAGGCAAAGGGGGACACAGTGGGCTTGTGCCCCTCAAAGACTACTATGTGTCCCATCCCGGGAGGAGTTTTATAGCAATTGTTCAAGGGTGGGGTTGCTGATAAGGATTAGGGGGTGTGCAGGGCCTGCCCTCTTCTAATCTGGTCTCAGGTAATCTTTTGATGAGCTTCTCTGGTTCCTTTAACCTGGTCTTTCCTGGAATAAAGAATGCTAACACCTTCCAATTGTTGGGGGTTTTAGCTCCTTAAAGAGCTCAGAAGATAACTGTTGTGTATATCCCTTGAGGGGGAACCAGGGCCCTGCCCCAAGGCTACGCTACTGTTTCTTGGCTGCCCCTCCCCTGTCTTTGCATCCCCTCCCTTCCCTGATTAGCAACTGTTCAAGAATCTGCCCTTTGGAACTCAGGGAAGGTTGTGGAGGCTGGAGTCTGTTCCCTACAAACAAGGAATGGGGAACACTAAAAGGCTTCCTTGCCCAGGAGCCCCACAGGGTCCTACTCAGTTTTACTATTGTCACACTAACCCTGTGAGGCAGCCTTTATTATAACCCTTATTTTACAGATGAGAAAATAGCTCAGAGAGGTTAAGGAACTTGCTCCAGGTCCCACAGCTAGTAAACCATGTGCCTGGGACTCAAACCCATGCCTCTCAGCCTTCTGCTACCAAATGGTTCTTAACCTTTAGAGAGTCATGGATCCCTTTGAGATTCTAACGAAAGCCCTGAGCCTTCTAATTAGAAAAGTGCCTGCAGTATAAACATACAACCCACTCTTGTGAGTGGGTCCCCCTTCCTAGGTGTGCAGCCTGTACGGTCACACTCAGCCTGTGCTCAGAAGGGGCCTGTGCTTGGTTTAATGTTTTGCTGTTGCCATCATGAAATTCTTAATACTTTTTGAACAATGGGTCCCACATTTTCATTCTGCACTGGGACCTGCAAATTATGTCTTGCATACGCCTGCACTTCATACGCACAAGTGTACACACACACCACAATTTGTAAATGACTTCAGATGTGCAGGAATCCCATGAGGCCATTCAAAGACTTAAGAAAGACCCTTTTTGCTTTCCCCTGCTTCCTGGAAGGCTATGTACGTGTGCACGTGTGCAGGTATGTGTGTGTGTGTGAGTGTGCTGTGTATGTACATGGCACACTGTCAGGTAGAACCGTGTTTCCCAGGCAGGGAGCAGAGGAAGAGGTGGCGAGCTTAATTAACATCACTCTCCACACATTATATGACTGCAACTTCCCCACCTCCGAGAGAGGAAACCCAGTCCAGATGACAAACAGCCCAGTACTAAACCCATGTCCTTAAAAACCTGCCACCTCCTGGGCAAGGGAGTTTTGTCAGGATGGCAGCCTCAGGGTAAACACGGGAAGGTGGCCAGAGGCGGGTGCTTAGGCCATAGGGTTCTCTGTGCCCACCCCTGAGAGCAGAGACTCCTCAGCGACGGATGGGCACTAGGATGGCCAAGTGTGTCCCTGAGGATGGAGAAGGCAGAGAGCGCCTCCGCAGTCAGGAGGGGGCTGCTGGGGGCCTTTATGCAGTCCTCGCTCTGATCTATATCACCTTGAGCAAGTGGCTTATCTCCGTGACTCAGTTTTCCCATATGTTTAATGGGGATAACAATAATACCTACCCCTGAGGTTATTGTGAGCATTGAATTTAGTCGAATGTCCTCCCAGCAAAGCACAATAATAGCTATTATTGTTATTATTATTAAAAACTGGATCGGAGGACAGGGCTTCAAGCATAACAGCTGTGCTTTTAGTTTGGGGTTTATCTTGTTGTTGTTTTTAATCAGACGCATGTGAGATATCACTGTGGGAGGCAGGATTCTGCTTCTAACTAGGGAACCAATGCTGGGATGGGAAGTGCCCTGAGGGGAGACGAGGAGCTCAGGGGAGGCTCGTCCCTCAGGACAGGGGTCCCAAGAGCCCAGGAGGGACCTGGACGGGCCCAGAGTCCGAGGCTGGGGCTGTCTGCAGGGGCTGGGTTTGAACAGGAGAATTTCTTTTCTTTTCAGTAACCACAGCAAAGGGCTCTTTCTTTGTCTTCAAGGTTCCCAGCCTTGCCCCCCACCCACACCCCCAGCCTCCCTCTGGTCACACGGTGGAGGCTGCCCTGGGCAGGCGTGTGTGTGAGCGGCCTCCTGCCTCAGAGCAGGGCAGGGTATCCAGGGGCTGGAGGAGGCTGGCAGTGCGGCCTGGAAGGAGGTTCCACACTGGGGCTCCCTGGGGCTTGGAGATCCACCTGCCCTGAGGCCCTGGCCTGGGGCTCTACAGGACTGGGTTGGGGGTGGCATTTAGTCACCACTGTCCACCCTCCCCATCTCCCAGAGGAGATGTGATTTTTGAAGTTTGTCCCTGCCAGAAGTGTCAGCTAACATTTTTGAGGCTTTCTACATGCCAAGTTCTCTCCTAAGCTCTTTGTCTGTCTTATCTCACTAAACCTCACAGCATTCATTTAACACTAAGAGATATTACAGATGAGGAAAATGAGACTAACAAGGCCAGGGTGCCCAGCTAACAAACGGTGAGCCTGGACTAGAGTCCAGCTCAGGGGACGGCAGAGCTACCTTCTTCTTCTTCTTCATCTTCTTTTTTTTTAGATAAATTCATTTATTTACTTATTTATTTTTGGCTGCATTGGGTCTTCGCTGCTGAGCGCGGGCTTTCTCTAGTTGCGGCGAGTGGGGGCTACTCTTCGTTACGGTGTGCAGGCCTCTCATCGTCGTGGCTTATCTTGTTGCGGAGCACGGGCTCTAGGCACGCGGGCTCAGTAGTTGTGGCTCGTGGGCTCTAGAGCGCAGGCTCAGTAGTCGTGGCTCAGGGGCTTAGTTGCCCCGTGGCACGTGGGATCTTCACAGACCAAGGCTCGAATCTGTGTCCCCTACATTGGCAGGCAGATTCTTAACCACTGTGCCACCAGGGAAGTCCCCAGAGCGACCTTCTTAACCAAAGGTCGCCCAGACACTGGACCCCAAGCTCACAGCTTCACACTGACCTCTCTTCATGGGGCAGAGACCCAAGGAGACCAGCAGGGTCTGAGAGCTGAGAAGGAGCCCTCCTGTCTGCCCCCTTCATCCTCTGGCCAAGATGACTGACTTGACTCAATCTAAGTGGCCCACACTTCTTGGTGGCAGAGGACTCTAAGCATTTTTACTGGCCTTTTGGTAAAAAAATCAGGTGAAGTGCCTGGCCTTCATAAGTGTTCATAAGTGTTGAATAACTGTCTACCGTTATCATTAGCTTCTGAACGGGGTCTCTGGCCTCCCCAACCCCCTTTTAAAAAAATTTACTTATTATTATTATTATTATTATTTTATTTTATTTTTTTTTTGCTGTACGCGGGCCTCTCACTGCTGTGGCCTCTCCCGCCGCGGAGCACAGGCTCCGGACGCGCAGGCCCAGCGGCCACGGCTCACGGGCCCAGCCGCTCCGCGGCACGCGGGATCCTCCCGGACCGGGGCACGAACCCGCGTCCCCTGCATCGGCAGGCGGACTCCCAACCACTGCGCCACCAGGGAAGCCCTATTATTATTTTTAAAAGATCTTTATTGGAGTATAATTGCTTTACAATGGTGTGTTGGTTTCTGCTTTATAACAAAGTGAATCAATTATACATACACATAAATGTCCCCATATCTCTTCCCTCTTGCGTCTCCCTCCCTCCCATCCTCCCTATCCCACCCCTCTAGGTGGTCACAAAGCACCGAGCTGACCTCCCTGTGCTATGCGGCTGCTTCCCACTAGCTATCTATTTTACGTTTGGTAGTGTATATATGTCCATGCCACTCTCTCGCTTTGTCTCAGCTTACCCTTACCCCTCCCCATGTCCTCAAGTCCATTCTCTAGTAGGTCTGCATCTTTATTCTCGTCTTGCCCCAAGGTTCTTCATGATCATTTTTTTTTTAAGATTCCGTATATATGTGTTAGCATATGGTATTTGTTTTTCTCTTTCTGACTTCACTCTGTATGACAGACTCTAGGTCCATCCACCTCACTACAAATAACTCAATTTCATTTCTTTTTATGGCTGAGTAATATTCCATTGTATATATGTGCCACATCTTCTTTATCCATTCATCCGTGGATGGACACTTAGGTTGCTTCCATCTCCTGGCTATTGTAAATAGAGCTGCAATGAATATTTTGGTACATGACTCTTTTTGAATTATGGTTTTCTCAGGGTATTTGTCCAGTAGTGGGATTGCTGGGTCGTATGGTAGTTCTATTTTTAGTTTTTTAAGGAACCTCCATACTGTTCTCCATAGTGGCTGTATCAATTTACATTCCTACCAACAGCATAAGAGGGTTCCCTTTTCTCCACACTCTCTCCAGCATTTATTGTTTGTAGATTTTTTGATGATGGCCATTCTGACCGGTGTGAGATGATACCTCATTGTATGAGATATAATACATCTCATTGTATGAGATATCAATGATATCTCATTGCAGGGATTCTCTCCTTGACCCAACCCCAGCCAGGCTCCTCGGAGCTTCCTTGTGGACTAGGCCTCCACTTTGGCCTATAAAGACCTGAACAGACGCTAACATAGTTTCTAACAGCCCAGGGCCACATCCCTAGGATGATGCTGGCCCCTCTTAAAGTGCCTGAGTGGGAAAACTTGAGGCTGCCGAAAGAAGTGACTGTTCCAGCCGTCACCTGAAGAGGGGGCCCACCTCCGAGACTCCGCGGGAGGGGCGGAGCCTAACCTCCATAAGGCCAGTAAGCCAATCCTGAGGGGTTTCACGTGGACCAACACCTCCTTCCTGTTTGTTTGTAATTCTTCACTTCCCTGACTTTCCTGAGCCCCTGCTCACCACCTCCGCATTCTCTGATTCTCCCTTTAAGATGCCCAGTCACTTCTGCACAAGTCCCAGTTGAGTATAGTTCACACTGGACTCTTCTCCCTACTGCAGTGGTTATCACTGATTAAAATCTCTCCTGACCACTCTAGCTAGTGCCAGGCTCCTTCATCTTCCACAGAGGAATCTCAGGGCCTCTGCGAGTTTGGATGAGATGCTCAGCCCATTGCTGGGCATGGCCTTGTGCACTGGACATCTCCACCAGGTGTTGTGCTGTGCTGTCACAGGTGGAAGGTGTTATGAAATGACATGCATGACCATTGACACCCAGACTCTAAAACCTTTGGATTGTTTTCTTCCTATCTGGGCTAAGCAGAATTCTGCACCAATCCAAGAGACTCCTTGGGGAAGGCAATGGGCAGAGATGAAGACTTAAGAAAATAAAGATGGGATCTGGGTCCAGTGGGGCTGGGAGGAGTAAGGGGTAGGAACCTGGGGTAGAGGGTAGGAAGGTATGTGAATCAGCATACAAGCACACACACCCTTTCCCATGTCTAGCTTGTTTAATATCAGACCCTAAATGGGGCAGTAGGTCAGCTATCCCACCTCCCAGGTGGACACTGGGACCAGGTCACCATTCCGGTTGGTAAAGATGGGAAAGGTAGAGATGTCTTCCTTCTAGACCAGGCCTATGGGTGGGACAATGAGAGAAGAAAGCCCCACAGCTGTGTGTTCTAAGGAGAACACTGCATCCCATTTGAGTGGAGACAGTAGGGAGGGAGAGGGATTTTAATTTCTTGGAGGTTTCCAACATCGTCTTTGAAGATTTTATCTAAAAGAATCCTTGTTTAAATGGGTTTCATGTTTCTTAAGGGCAAGTGTAAGAGTGGTGTTATAATGTATGATCCCTGCTTTCAGAGACTGATAAGAATAACATGATTAATTCTCATCATCAACATGGCTCCAAATGTTTTATAGACCTCCCATTTCAGAGGAAGTAATTATCGCCTTGGATGGAGAGTTAAAATTAGTCAGACAGACTGGGGTACGAATTATTCACCTTACTGGCTCTGTGTGACCTTGAGCAAGAATTATGGGTTGAATTGTGTCCTCCAAAATTCATAGGTTGAACTCCTAACTCTCAGTGCCTCAGAATGTGACCTTATTTGGAAATAAGATTGTTGCCTATGAAGTGAGTCAAAATCAGGTCATATTGGAGTAGGGTGGGCCCCTAATCCAATACGACTGATGTCCTTATAAAAAGGGAAAACTTGGAGGCAGACCTACACAAGGAGAACACCAGGTGAAGATGAAGGCAGAGATTAGGGTGATGCTTCTACAAGCCAAGAAACAACAAAGATGCCAGCAAACTACCAGGAACTAGGGTAGAGGCATGGAATAGATTCTTCCTCATGCCCCACAGAAGGAACCAACCCTGCTGACACCTTGATCTCAGACTTCTAGCCTCCAGAACTCTGAGACAATAAATTTCTGTTGTTTAAGCCACCCAGTCTGTGGTACTTTGCTATGGCAGCCCTAGCAAACTAATACAGCATATCACCTCACCTCTCGGTCTCAGGTTTCTTGTTTGTAAAGTGAGGATAATAATATTACCTACTGGGAGGGGTAAGGGAAAATAAAAGCGTTATTATGGGATTATATGAAATCATGTGCATGAAACTTTTGAAAATTGTAAAGCACTACAGAATTTAAAGAATCTTTCATTCAATTTCATTCAATTAGAAAAATGATAAAAGAGACTTCCCTGGTGGTTTGGTCCAGCGGTTAAGACTCCATGCTTCCCGTGCAGGGGACGCGGGTTCAATCCCTGGTTGGGGAACTAAGATCCCACATGCTGTGGGGCATGGCCAAAAAAAACAAAGGTAAAAGAAATAATAGTACCTACTGTGGCAGAGATAGTGATAGTCACCAAACATTCTATTTGTTCCCCTATATTCCCCACCCGCACTGCAATTGGGTAGGTGCCATGTGATTAGCACTGGCCAATGGTCTGTGGGCTGAAGTGACATGAGTCACTTCTGGGGAAAAGAACAGAAGAGCCAGCCCAAGACCCTAGAATTGTCTTTTCCTCTGCCTCAGCACCAAGGCCTCCTGTTCAGTAGGCTGAGTGACAAGATCAAAGCTACCTGACTTCCTGGGTCACTGCATGAACGAAAGATGCCCCAGAGAGGTTTGTGGACCCACAGCCGACTTCATGTAGATAAGAAATAAACTTTTGTTATGTTAGGCCCTGAGACCTTGGGGACTGTTTGTTACCACAGCAAAACCTAGCCTATGTAGACTAATACACTACCTCTAGGATTGTTGTGAGGATTAAATGGGTCAATGTGCGTAAACAACTGAAGCAGTGCCTGGCATATAGTAAGGACTCAATAAATGTTAGCTGTCATACCACCTGTGTGACTGGGGGCAGGATGTGTGACCTTGCTGAACCTCTGTTTCCTCATCTTCAAAAGAGAAGCAATGATAGCATCTACTGTGGAGTTGTTGCAGGGATTAAATAAGGTACTACTTGTAAGTGCATGGCCCAGGGGAAGTGACGTGTGTTCATTCTCCTCTCTCTGCTCCTCATTATGGCTGCCTGGCCAACGTGCTTACCTGCCTGTCTCTCTGAGGCTCCTCTGAGCAGGACTTGGCCAGCATCCACTGACCCTTCCCTTCCTGATGTAAATGCATTGGGCCTCATTCTGTGATGAAGTGATTACTCAAAGCATCTGCTCTTTGTTTTGTAAATCTTCCCACAGCGGCGGGGGGGGGGGGGGGGGCTGGAGGCCCAACCCTCCCTTGCCGCCAGGCCTCGGAGGGGGATTTATGCCCTTGCAGACCAAGGATCAGCTCATCAGCTGTGTGCTGCTAGGCAGACTGCCCTTCCCAGAGCCGGCCAAGGTCTTGAGCTCAGCGGAACTTGGCTTTTCCATGGATCAAGGTAAGTCAGTTTTCCTTGAGCTGGGTCATAAGGAAGCTATGCCATAGGGGCTCTCTGTGCCATGTGCAAGGAGAGGGAACGTTTCTCTTGAACAAAGGTAAGAGGGAGAATGTTAAGACACCAACGAACCTGCAAACTGAGAGCTGGGAGCTGTGACAAAGTGCTGATGCCCCAAAGCTCAGCCAGAACCAGAAGCAGAGCAGGGACGTGCAGAAATGGCCTCTGCGAAGTTGCAGACATGCCAAGTCAGAGAGAGATGTCAAGGTTTCTCTTTGATGTAAAAAAGGAATAGAAGTTAGATAAGGCCATGATTGAGAACAGCTGGATTCTAGTAAGTACTTAATTGTTAACTGGCTATTTGTACTGATTTTTTTTTTTTTACTTTTATTTATTTATTATTTATGGCTGTGTTGGGTCTTCGTTTCTGTGCGAGGGCCCTCTCTAGTTGCGGCAAGTGGGGTCCACTCCTCATCGCGGTGCGCAGGCCTCTCACTATTGCGGCCTCTCCTGTTGCAGAGCACAGGCTCCAGACGCGCAGGCTCAGTAATCGTGGCTCACAGGGCCAGCCGCTCCGCGGCATGCAGGATCCTCCCAGACCAGGGCTCGAACCCGTGTCCCCTGCATTGGCAGGCAGACTCTCAACCACTGCACCACCAGGGAAGCCCCTGTACTGATTTTTACAATGTGCTCTTGTAGTTGACATCACCTTAATTGGCCCTTGTGGTGTTAGCAGTGGTTCTCCCAGGATCCCCTGGGCCCTGATGCCGTATCCAGCCTCTGTACCTTGACACTAGATTAAATCTCGGAGACAGAATTCGGGGTGAAGTAGAAAAGAATAGCTTTATTGCTTTGCCAGGCAAAGGGGGCCACAGAGGACTAATGCTCTCAAAACTGTGTGTCCCGACCTGGAGGGGGTAGTGAGGCATTTTATAGCAATGGTTCAAAGAGGAGGGTGTGATCAGCTCATGGACATTCTTCTGAGTGGTTGATGGTGAGGTAAGTGGGAAGCATCATCAACCTTCTGGTTCCAACAGCTCGGGGTCTCCGTGCTGTTGGGCAGCATACAGTTAACTTCTCCCACCTGGTGGGGGTTTCAGTATCTGCAAAACAGCTCAAAGATATTGTTATGTGTGTCCCTTGAGGAGGAACCAGGACCCTGTCCCAAGGCTGCACTATTTTTTCTTGACTTTTCCTCCCTTGTCTCCAAATTCCCCTCCCTTCCCTAATTAGCAACTATTTGAACCTGCCTGTCGGAAACTCAGGGAAAGCCATGGAGACTGAACGAAGCCTATTTCCTGTAATCAAGAAATGCGGGGACACAGAAAGGCTTTTGTGCCCAGGAGCGCTACAGGGTCCTGCTCGGTTTCAGCCCGTTTAAATAGCGGATGTCCAGACCCCACCCCAAACCAACTGAGTCAGTCTCGGAGGACAGGGAGAGGCAGTGGCTCTCAAAGTGTGGACTGGGGACTGGCAGCACCAGCAGCACCAGGGCACTGGTTAAAAGGCAAGTTCTCAGGTGCCATCTCTGACCAACTGAATCAGAGACTGGGGTGAGGCCCAGAAATCTGTGTTTTAACAAGTCCTCCTGGAGATGCTGATGCACAGGAAAGTCTGAGCACCAGCTGGTGGTTTTAATGCATATCCAGAGTTGAAAACTACTGGGTTAGTTTAGGAAGTTCTGTGTTTTTAAAATAAGTAATGAATGGGTGAGGATTGAGTTTCACGGCCTCTTCAATGGTGGCTTATCTTCCCCCTGCTGAGGTTCAGAGTTCAGGATGAGAGCAGCCGGGCTCTACACCCTATAAGGGGAAAGGCGAAAGGGGACAGTGACCTTCCCATTCTTTGAACATCTTCTACATACATAAGTGAGAACAAGACAAAAATTATCTTCACAATTAATACTGCTGCCCACTCTGCTCTATTACCAACACCAGTAACAGAGGAGGCCAGCCCCAAACCTGCTCAGGGCATCCTCGACAAACTGTATTTTGAGACTCTACTGAAATGTAAAGAAGTGGAGCCCAGACTCCCTTAGCTGCATCTTAGTGAGTTCAGCTAAGCCCAGTTCACACCCTGCAAACATAAAGCCTTTTTCTTGCGTTTTGGCACATTCTTCACAACCCTAATCCTGGAAGAATTAATTTCTCATTTTGTAGTAACAGTATAGTTGTGGGAAGTGGGTGGAGTGGGAATTTCTAGGAATCACAGCTTTTTTTTTTTCATTCACTTCTTTATTTCATATTCAATCTAATGTTCTTGTCCGCCTTTCCTGACGCCTCACCCAGCAACAGTTACTCTGCTTTGTCTTGGGGTCACTAGAATTTAGAATTTTTACGGGTGTATTGGTATTTTCAAGCAGAAGGGAATGAAGTATGTGTCTGGGTTAAAGCAACTGGAGGATGGGGTCTGGCTGGAACTCCATACCCTCTGCTTTCCCAGCCTGGAAGGAGGTGTGGGCATATATGTGTGCGTGTGTGTGTGTGTAGGGGAGCAACCACAACATGTCCCTCGATCTGGTTCTCCCTCATCTGGAGAAATCTGTGACCCATATGAGCCAGCTCCTGCCTAGTGAGGGGCCACAGGAGAGGAGGGAAACCAAGGGCAGGTGGATGCTTGCCGGAGGGTGCTGTTGGCTCGAGGGGCCCATCTCTCTCTGGCTCATCCCTCTGGATCTCTGGACACATCAGCCTCGTGTACACACCTTGCCCCAGGCGCACCCTGATCCTCACTTAGTTTTTAACCACCCTCCTCTTTCCTGTCTGTCTCTGCCTCTCAGGGCTTCTGCTGGCAACACTGTGGGGTTTCTCCTTGGCTTCTTCCAAGTTTGCTGGGCTAAGGGAGATGTCTTGGATTTATTCAAATCAGCCCCATACTGGGGCCAGATGCTTCAGAGAAAATGAGCTGGTCAGGATGAAGTGAAGAAACAAACAGGGGAAAGGAGGAGGCCCAGTGGTGAAGGGCAGTCTCCTCCAGGGCCTTCTGAAAAGTCTCCTTTCTCGGTGCAGCCTGTGCTCCTTCTCTCCTCCCAAACCAAACATTTGCTTATACATTTTTGTAAACTTCCACGTCTCACTCTGGGGCCAGCAGACCAGTGTTTGCTGGGCTGTTTCTTCCTCTTTGTGGACAGGGGTGAGGCGGACGGAACACGGGAGTCCTGGCAAGTGTGAGCTGAAAGCCTTGCAGGAAGTCGACAGCGAGCGCCAGCCCTGTGGTGGGCAGCCGGCAGGCATGGCTTTCTGAGGTGGGCGAGGACGCAGGCAAATGCTCAGGCTTTTCTCCCTTCTAATTGCACAAGTTGTATTAGTAATCATAACCATAATTAGTCATAGTAATCATAGCAATGGTGATGATAAATTACCGTGAGGCATTGGACTGGGAACATCACACATATCTTCTCATTTAGAGCCTCCCAACACCCCCTGAGCAGGTGCTTTGGCGTTGTTATTACCCCCATTTGTACTTGAAAACTGAAAGGTTTCAAGAGAGGTCTCCATGAATCAGGGATGGAGTTGAGATTTGAACTCTGGCAGCCTGACGCCAGAGGTTACACTCTTAAACACTATGTGATGAATGCAAGGAATGCATGTTGGTTTAAAAAGTTGTTTAAAATTTAGATAAGTAATTTACTGTCAACAGTTTGGTTAATGTCTTTCCAATCATTTCTCTGCAAATATATTCACATTATGAAGAATATTTTATATAAATGGAGTTTTATAGCCCTCTTTTATTATCTAATATATCCTGAACATCTTTAACTGTCATAAAAGGTCTTCTGCATGATTATTTTAATAGCTGCAGAGCTTCGCTTCATATGTGTAACCATAATTTGTTTGACCAATTCCTTATTATTCAACACTTAAGTTTTTTTTTGATTTTTCACTATTATAAACAACATTTAATGTTTTAAAACATTAAATCTTAGCATTCAGCCATAGTTAATTCCTTAGAATAAATTTCTGTACTAGATTTGCTGGATGAAAGGTTATGAAAAATGTTAAGGTGTTTGATGCATATGATCAAACTTTCCTCCCAGCAGGTGAATGGGTGTTTATCTACGCCTTCACCAGCACCGGGTTTTACTATTTTAAAAAACTGTTGCTGGGAATTCCCTGGCAGTCCAGTGGTTAGGACTTTGAGCTTCCACTGCAGGGGGCACAGGTTCGATCCCTGCTCGGGGAACTAAGATCCCCAATGCTGCATGGTAAGGCCAAAAAAAAAATTGTTGCCAATTTAAGAGGTCATTTTTGTTTTGGTTTGCATTTCTTGGCTGTCTGCTGAATTTGAGCTTTATGCCTATTTTACTGTGGCCTTGTATCTGGAGGGCAGCTCCACGTGTGATGCTTCCCTGCCTTAGCTCTGCCCTGCTGGCATTGAAAGCCACGTTCTAAACAGAGTCTCTGGTCCCGCTGCCTCTTTCTTGGCCAGGATCCCATGAGCACTGTTCACAGAGGCAGACAACATCTGCAGGATTGACAACTGGGCTGACAGTTACCTGCCTTTTATTTATCCTGTCACCAAGGAGAGGGATGAGGGTATCACAGGCTCTGAGCACTCAGATATCCCCACAGTGGTGTGGCACAGCTGTTCTGAGGTCAAGCTCTGGAGCAGAAAGACCTGGGTTTGCAACCTGGTCCACCTAGGGTCTACCTCTCCAAGGCTTAGTTTCCTCATCAATAAAATGGGGGATAATCGGTAAAATTATCAAATCAATCACCCATTTCACAGGGTTGGGAGGATCATCCAAGGAGATAATGCATGGAAGGTACTGGGCATGTACCTAGCACATAGTACATGCTCAATAAATCATCATCATTATGAGTATTGATCAATTGTGAGTATCTGGAGGGTTTTGAGAGAGGTATTTGGCGTGAGTGGAGGTCCTGGGCCTCTTGAGGAGACTGATAAAGCTCAGGGAGCTGTTGCTACAGAAATGCACTGAGTGCTGTTTCATTGTAAAGGGCACAAAGGAGCTGGTGACTTACACTTGAACCAGTGAAGCCCAAACCACTTCAAATTGGACAGTCCCATCAGTCATATACAGGGAAGGACTGACACAGACACGGGGTCTGATGGTGGGTTTTATTTTTCCCTGATTGGGAAATTATTGGTACAGATGATTACAAATTAAGCCATACTGGAATTGTTGCTGAGTTGCCAATGAAATGGAAAGTATAGAAGTAAGTGATACCGAGTCTGCCTGGCAAGTCTGACATAGGATGTCTTTTATTGCGCAGACAGGGACTGTGCTCTTCACTTCTGTGCCCTGCAGCCTGGCAGGGGGGCTGCATACTGCAGGCACACAGCCGGCGTTTTTTGTTTGTTTGTTTGTTTGTTTTTGGCTGCCTTGGGTCTTTGCTGCTGCACGGGGCTTTTGGCCAGCGGGGCTACTCTTCGTTGCAGTGCACGGGCTTCTCATTGCAGTGGCTTTTCTTGTTGCTGAGCACTGGCTCTAGGTGTGCAGGCTTCAGTAGTTGCAGCACATGGGTTCAGTAGTTGCCACATGTGGGCCCTAGAGCATGCAGCCTTCAGTAGTTGCAGTGCACAGGCTCAATAGTTGTGGCTCGTGGACTCTAGAGCGCAGGCTCAGTAGTTGTGGAGCATGAGCTTAGTTGCTCTGCCAGCCAGTGTTTGATGGGCTGAACTGTTTCTGCTACTTTCTATCTCAGCAAGTTCCTTAAACCTTGTCGAGCCTCAGTTCTTTTATATTTGAAATGGAGAAATAATTTCCACCCAGTTGAGAGCAGTACTGAGGGTTCATAATAGATAATGAGCAAGTCCCCAGGATGGTGCCAGGGTCATAGTAGGAGCTCAAGAAATGTTCATTAAATGAAAGTGCTGCCAAAAGATGGAAACAACCCAAGTGTCCATCAACTAATGAATTGATAAGCAAAATGTGGTATATCCATACAATGGACTGTTATTCAGTCTTAAAAAGGAATGGAATTCGAATACATCCTACAGCATGGATGAATTCTGAAAACATTATGCTAAGTGAAAGAAGCCAGACACAAGAGGTCACATACTATATGATTCCATTTATATGAAATGTCCAGAACAGACACATTCATAGAGACAGAAAGCAGATTTGTGGTTGCAGGGCATATGAGAGTTTCCTTTTAGGGTGATGAAAATGTTCTAGAACTAGATAGTGGTGATTGTTGCTTATTATGGATGTCCTAAATGTCACTAACAGTAAATTTTATGTCATGTGTATTTTACTACAATTGAAAAAAAAATTGTTTATTCCAAGTGCCTCTTAAACTTCCTTACCATTCATTCATTCGTTCATTTATTCAACCACTGCTTGTGCTGTGTCAGGCATAGTGGGAGACAATGTGAAGCCTTTCACTGAGGCTTAACCACTCTTGAAAGAAAACTTGAAGGGCACGACATCTAGAAGTAAGCTGTCGGGAGCATGTCCCTGTAATGGGGTCCTTGGATTTCTACTTCCAAGGGAAGTCTTTAAAAAAAAAAAATTATTTATTTATTTGGTTGTGCTGGGTCTCAGCTGCAGCAGGCGGGCCCTCTAGCCGCTGCTCTCGGGCTCCTTTGTTGTGGCTCACCACTCCTTAGTTGCAGCACGTGGGCTTCTTAGTTGTGGCAGGTGGGCTCCTTAGTTGCAGCTCCAGGGCTCCTTAGTTGCAGCTTGCCAGCTCCCCAGCTGTGGCACACGGGCTCCTTAGTTGTGGCACGTGAACTCCTAGTTGCCGCACGCATGTGGGATCCAATTCCCCTCCCCGACCAGGGATCGAACCCGGGACCCCTGCACTGGGAGCACAGAGTCTTCTCCACTGCATCACCAGGGAAGTCCCTCCAGGGTGATGTCTTGACACATGTCTTCTCAGCTGTCGCTCTGCTCCCAGCCACGTGAGACCTGCCTGCTTCAGGAAGCGGTAGGTTCCAGACCAAGTGTGAACACACCTCCATTTGGGCCAGCCAGACCCCTCCAGGGCCAGGGAAGGGGGGAGAAGTGCTGCCTATTGGACAATATTTTGAATGAATTGATTTAAACCCAGATCTTCTTGGTTCTCAAGAGTCAGTCTCGGGCTTCCCTGGTGGCGCAGTGGTTGGGAGTCCACCTGCCGATGCGGGGGACGCAGGTTCGTGCCCCGGTCCGGGAGGATCCCACGTGCCGCGGGGTGGCTGGGCCCGTGAGCCAGGGCCGCTGAGCCTGTGCTCCGCAACGGGAGAGGCCACAGCAGTGAGGGGCCTGCATACCGCAAGAAAAAGAGTCATTCTCTCCACTCATACAGACAGAAGGCAGAGGGCATTTTTTTTTTCCTGGAAAGGAAACTGCTTAAAGAAATCAAGATCAAGTCAGAGGAAAGAGACTGCTGAAACACAGAAGTGGAATTAATGAAAGCTTCCAAAAGGGAAGAGAAGATTAGTCCTACTCACTCACCCAGACTCTGGGAGGTTGCCTGTTGCTCTGTGGACCATCTCAAGGTCTGTCCCTGGGAGCTCAGCACTCGTTTTCAGGATTTGTCCTGCAGGGGGCAGCTTGACTGCCTGGGGCAGATGCTGAGGGACCTATTCTATTTGGCCCCAGGTTCCACTGTATGCTCTATTTCAGGCTTCCCTATAGCTTTCAAAATACTTGTTGATTTGTTGGTTAACTGAGAGGCATCCAGAAGAGGGTGAATAGGGTGAAGGGCCTCTATCTTCAAGTAATAGCAGCCACTGTTTATTTAGGGCTTACCGTGAACCAGACACACTGCATGCATCCCTGTCCTTCACACTGATATTATCCCCATTGTATACATGAGCAACCCAAGGCTCAGAGACGGCAATTCACTGGTCCAAGGTCACCCAGCTAGGACACCTTGCTGGAGAAGAGCAGACTCAGGCTGACTTTGAAAAGCTGGCACATAGGGGAGGGGTCAGACTTGTTCTGTATGATCTCAAAGGAAAGCCTTTCGTTCTGGTCCTCCACAGCCTTTTTGTGGTCTTTGGAATCTCAACAGATCGAAGTGGGAGACTTGAGGTGAAAGATGGGATAGTAGGGTCTTCAAGGAGGAGGGATGTGGATTCATATGCTGACACTACTGGTCATGTCAGCTCTCTGTGCCTCTCTCTTCTCATCTGTAAAATGGGACGTAATTGATCAGGCCAGGCCACGCTGCTTCATTCTACCTTTCAACGGTTCCCTATAGCTCTTGGGATCAAGTCCAATCTCTTATCATGACTTAGAGGCTCCTGCACGCTCAGGTCCTAGCTTTCCTCTCCAGCCTCTTGTCTCATCACCTCAGCCAGAGCAAACTGTTTCTCGGTCCCCAAACTCTTCAAGTTCTCTTCATCCTCCAGGCCTTTTTACACACTCTCCTTGGTCACCCTGTTGAACTTTCCTAGGTGGGCAAGAACGGGGTGGCATTTGAACTCAGGCACTGGAGATTGCCATGCTGATCTTCACAACAGCACACCCAAGGGACGTTTTGGGCCCCACAAGTGAGCATCGCCTACTATGTGCCTCAGAGCAGAAAGAAGTTGAAAACTTTCAAGGGAGGGTAGCTCTGGTATGGACTGGATACCGGCTGGCTCTGTCCACCCTCCAGGTGGGAAAAGAACCTGTGCTCCTCCTCGCTTATTCTGTCCTCTCACACAGGTGGGCAGCAGCTGTTTTGGGGGAGGGGTGGGCAGGAGAAATCCAGGTGGGTGTGATAAGAGGTGGTGAAGGGAAGGTTGAGTTCCATGGTGTTCTGACCAGGCAGACCTAGGCAGAGCCCATGGTTTCCAGACTAACCATGTTATTCCTGAGGTCTAAGCATTAAGGGTCCCCTGGTGAGCATTGTCAGGAAAGCCAGCCCAGACCCCAGCATTCCACCAGGACTTTAAGCTGTGGTTTGAAAACTCAAACACTCCAGGGCCTGGGGTGCTGTCCTAATAGATGGAGTCACAGCTGTGGCCCTCTTAACCTGTTGCTTTCTCACTTTGGACGGACATGGATTGACAGAGAGGATGTCTCTGTTGGAAGTAAAACATCAATGCAGATGCCATGATCAATGCTGCCTAGTATTGGAGAGACAAGAGGGAGACTGGGCCCCACCCTTCTCCCAACTGAGGCCCGCTGTTCCTGCTGGGATGAGAGCCCCAGGTGACCTACCACCCCAGGGAGCAGGTGCTGTCAGGCCCCTCCTCTCCCTCACACCTTTCACTGGAAACTTGCGCTGTGCTCTGGAAACTTTCAACCACTTGTATCTTCCTTCCTCTCTGGGCCTGACAGCTTTTTTCAGAATTTTGGAATGTTGTTCTGCCAGCAGGGCAAGTGCTGGGGAATTAATACTTCCAAGGAACAACCTTCAGCCAAAGACTGACAGGTCTTTTTTTTTTTTTTTACTGGCATAGGTAAATTTTAATATATACTTGGCGTTTTCTAGATCCTGATAATTTAACAACTCTGAGATTTTGTACCAATATAATGTATAATTCTTTTTTTAAGTATAAATATGAACAACTTTTTAAAATTTAATTTTATTTATTTACTTTTTATACAGCAGGTTCTTATTAGTTATCTATTTTATACATATTAGTGTATATATGTCAGTCCCAATCTCCTAATTCATCCCACCACCACCACCCCACCCCCCGCTTTCCCCCCTTGGTGTCCATACATTTGTTCTCTACATCTGTGTCTCTATTTCTGCCC
The DNA here is from genome assembly GCF_964165515.1 of Mesoplodon bidens. Taxonomy (NCBI): domain Eukaryota; kingdom Metazoa; phylum Chordata; class Mammalia; order Artiodactyla; family Ziphiidae; genus Mesoplodon; species Mesoplodon bidens. Next base: position 170,063,720 of record NC_138176.1, read on the forward strand.
TGCAAACCAGTTCATGTGTATCATTTTTCTAGATTCCACATATATGCGTTAATATACAATATTTGTTTTTCTCTTTCTGACTTACTTCACTCTGTATGACAGTCTCTAGGCCCATCCATGTCTCTACAAATGACCCAGTTTTGTTCCTTTTTATGGCTGAGTAATATTCCATTGTATATATGTACCACATCTTCTTTATCCATTTGTCTGTCGATGGGCATTTAGGTTGCTTCCATGACCTGGCTATTGTAAATAGTGCTGCAATGAACATTGGGGTGCATTTGTCTTTTTGAATTAAGTTTTTTTTTCTGGGTATATGCCCCGTAGTATGCTGGGTCATATGGTAATTCTATTTTTAGTTTTTTAAGGAACTTCCACACTGTTCTCCATAGTGGCTGTATCAGTTTACATTCCCACCAACAGTGCAAGAGGGTTCCCTTTCCTCCACACCCTCTCCAGCATTTATTCTTTGTAGATTTTCTGATGACGACCATTCTAACTGGTGTGAGGTGATACCTCATTGTAGTTTTGATTTGCATTTCTCTAATAATTAGTGATGTTGAGCAGCTTTTCATGTGCTTCTTGGCCATCTGTATGTCTTCTTTGGAGAAATGTCTATTTAGGTCTTCTGCCCATTTTTGGATTCGGTTGTTTGTTTTTTTGATATTGAGCTGCATGAGCTGTTTATATATTTTGGAGATTAATCCTTTGTCCGTGGATTCGTTTGCAAATATTTTCTCCCACTCTGAGGGTTGTCTTTTCGCCTTGTTTACGGTTTCCTTTGCTGTGCAAAAGCTTTTCAGTTTCATTAGGTCCCATTTGTTTATTTTTGTTTTTATTTCCATTGCTCTAGGAGGTGGGGACTGACAGGTCTTTGATGTAGGAATACTCTCGGCTCCCTCACCTCACCCCTCGGCTCAGATCATTCCAAGGTTCAAGCTTTATGCACTTCCTGGAGGCGTTCAGCTCCAGTTGTCCAAGGTGGCAGCTGGCTGAACCCTGCACCCTTTGCTGGCTGTCTCCTCCCCTCCTCCCCTGCTCCCCTACCAGGCTGTCTGCAGCTCCCACATAAACCATTTGCTCTCAAACCTTTGTCTCAGCATAAGCTTGCGGTGTAATTCAAACCAAGTGACCCAGTTTTCAAGAGGAAGCAGAAATCTAGTTTTTATATAAAATCCCTTAATTTTAAAGTGGTGGCCACTTGTTAAAAAGAAAATCAGACCATGCACGGACCACACATCCACAGGATAGATTTGGTCCATGGCCAGTGCTTTGCAGGGCTATGTGTGTACCTGGGCCTGGCCTGACCCTGACATCCCTTAAATGCTTTGGCATCTTGGCTTTGGCTATTCTCATGGGTGCTCTTTCCAGCAACTTGGCTTTATTCTTCCCCTGCATCTCATGAGAATGTCCCCTCCTAGCTGTCACTCTCCGTTCCCCCCTCCCTTCCTTCCTTCTTTCTCTTATTCTGATTTTCTTGAGCAAGCCTCTCCTGCTGAGTCTTTACTACTTGCTTGCTCTTCTAATAAACTGCACAGCAGCATTTAGCAAGGGGTTTACTAGCTACTAGGGGATTACATCTCCAGGGAACCTGTTTACTGTTGGTAACCTTTGTCCGGCTGTTTCAGAAATGGCTCCTTTAAGAATGACCCCAAGCTCTAGTTTCTCAGTGTCCTGTGGTGTTTATGCCTGGCCTGGTTCTCCAGGGTCTCCACTCTCTGTGGGGGTCAACACATCTTTTGGGTAATGCCACAGCGGCCCTGCAGGTGTGGGTTGATTTGAAGACACGAAGGGTTTCAAGCGACTGGGAGGTTTTATTACAGCAGCATGGATGCCTTGGAGCTGTGAACTCTGACCCATAGCGACCCTGAGGCTGCTACTCCCCCCACAGGCTGACTCTTGCTCCTGGCCTGCAGCTCGGTGAGAATGATGTGAAAGTGGGATGGGGCCCTGAAACCCTGGGCTTTTTCTCCCCAGCCACTTCACCTACCACCTTATTGTCTGCTTACCATGGCTTTTAGTCTTACACTTGCAGGTATCTGGTAGGTACACATTGTTCTATAGAATGCCAAAGTCTTGAAAATCTTGTTCGGCAGACAAAAAAAGTTTTCATGGTAAAAGAATTCCACCCATAGGGCTTCCCTGGTGGGGCAGTGGTTGAGAGTCCGCCTGCCGATACCGGGGACACGGGTTCGTGCCCCGGTCTGGGAAGATCCCACATGCCGCGGAGCGGCTGGGCCCGTGAGCCATGGCCGCTGAGCCTGCGCGTCCGGAGCCTGTGCTCCGCAACGCGAGAGGCCACAACAGTGAGAGGCCAGAGTACCGAAAAAAAAAAAAAAAGAGAGAGAATTCCACCCATAAAACTTGTTATGAGTGAATCCTGGTAAGCTGGGTCAGACAGAGGAAAGCAGGGCTTCTAAGAGCCTTTAATGCACTAATGTGCACTATGACTTCTTAAGAGAGGTTAGGTGACAACAGTGCCTCCAAAAACACTTGGGGCACTGCTATAGACTCTAGGACTTGGCAGTTGGGGGCCTGGCAGGGCTCCGTGAGCAAGTGGCACAAGTCCAAGGCCTCTCTGTGCTGGTGATCAAACTGCCTGCAGGGATGGAGCCAGCTGACTGCCCTTCCAAGACCCCATGGGGTGTTTGGCTCCTTTCCAGGGTGGATAACTTGGGGTGTAGTGCAGGAAGATTCAGGAACCCTAAGAGGTCTGGGAGTGGAAAGAGGCTCAGCCTAGGCTGGTGGCTGAGGGGGCCGGTAGGTGGGAACGTCGCTAGTCTCTGCTCTATGGTTAGGGCAATTTGGTTCTCCAGGTGGCCATTTGTGGTAGGAAACACAGCCTAGAAATTAAACTAAATATATCCAGTCCCCAGCAGATTGGACACGGCAATGGCACCTGGTTGGGGACGGGGTGGCCGAGGGTCCACCCAGGTCGGGATGTCATTGTGCTGACTCCTATATTTTAAGGGTTGGGAGGGAAATGGTTTGAGCTTCCAAGACCTGGCCTGGGTGGAATGACAGAGGTACAGGTTTGAGTTTTGGGGAAGAGGTCTCATTTCCTCATACCATGCTTCACTCTCTCACCCCCTCCCTCACTCCAGGGACCGTTGTCCCCAGTGCTCAGCTCTTCTCTGCCTCCTCATGGCTGCTGCTGTTCCTACTTCCCGTCTGTCCCCAAACGCACAAAGCTCCACCAGCTTTGTCTTCCTGTGTTCCAAAAGGAACCCTTGCCCTTTTCCCTGAGGAAACGCCCATTCCCTCCAGGTGGCTGTTAGGAAACAAAAAGCGTGGAAATTTAATTTGCACTAAGTTGATATGACTGATACAGCAATGTAATTGCATTAAATTTCTTAGCTGAAAGGGTTCTTGGCAATCTCAGGTGATTTTTGAGATTTTGTTGAAGGCCAAATGAAATCTTAAGCACTCTTTCAACATGTGAAGTGAATCAACACACAGTTGCTCTGAGTGAGAGCATTGCCTGCCCTTTCAACTGGCTTCAATCCATCCCTAAAGGGACTTTTTTGGAACAATCGTTGTCAACTACTAATTACACCTTTCATTCTAACGGGAACTGGGGTACAGATTAAGGGAGGTGACTTGCCCAAGGTCACAGGGCCAGGCAGTGGCAAGGCTGGGACTTGTCCCCAGGTCCCCTGACCTTTAGCTAATGTTCTTGTCCCTTCCCGACAATGATGAGGTATTTATCTCTCATCCTTGTAGCCAACTCCAAACAGTTATCACCAGCTCTGCCACGCTGGTAAAAGAATATTCATCACACCCTCTGCACTTATCCGTGCTTCCCTTGTGCCTTTCACCCCTCAAGAGTAGGCAGTTTTTCTGACCTGCTTCATGCTGGAAGTTACCCCTTTCCTACTGCTGCTAATTTTTTTCCCTGTTATTTTTTTTTCTATTCCCCTCCCCACTCCAGCTTTATTGAAATATAATTGATGTACAAATTTTCCTGTTAAATTTTTACAACCCAATTTCTGCTGAGAATAAGGGCAAAAAAGAGGGCAGAGACACTTCAGATTCTGCTCATTGCGCGTTTTCATTTTTAATTAAATAAATCAAGTAAGCCATCAGGTGATGGGTTCACATTCTGTTCTGCAGAGAAGATCCTGACTGGTGGTGGCCACCAGCTTTCTGAAGGCAGCCCCTGTGTTTCCAGGAGATTGTAGCCATGACAAGAACATCTGGGACACTGATGGCAAGGGGGCTGGGAGCAACATGGCCAAGCAGGCTGAGCGACATGCTACACATACACACGTGTGGACACATATGTACATACCATGGCCATGTATGGCCATGAAGGGGTATCCTGTACTATGCGGCCATGAAACATGACAGAGGGCCAAAATTCTTGGCAAAAAAGAGTTTGCAGGAACCAGGAGGGAGCAGGGGAGCCAGGCAGACTTGGCCTAGAAAGTACAGATGAAAGGGAGACTTTAGGGGGTGACCAGTTCAAGCCCAGTGTTAGAAGAAGCAAGGAACATAGGTCATTTTATTTGACAAATAAATACAAATAAAATGCCTGGTCTACAATATGAGCTAGGCCCTGAAGATGGCACCATGTAATCTTGGAAACACATAACTAATCAGTCCCCCATGCACAGTATGGAATGACAAAGGTCACAAGACCCTAGGATCTTGAAGTTCTTAAGACATCTGAGCTGCCGATTCTGCTTCATCCTTTTGAGGTAAAGAGCAGCTTCCACTCTTCTGAAACCATGGGCAGTTGAAAGGCCATGTGGCTACATTCAGGAAACCCTGGGCCACCTCCCTGCCTTCTAGCTGGACCATGTGCTAGGAATCTCCACAGGCAAACTCATTAACTTTGGAACTCAGAAGACGCTCCTTCTTTAAATTTGTGCAGACTAACAAGATCCACTTCTTGGAGCTCGTCAGACTGCACAAGTTGAAAGAAGGGGCATCCTCTGCAGGCATCTGTTCCCCCACCCCACTCTCTCTGCCTCAGGAACCCATCCCTCTGAGACCCACCTTTGCTTTCAGCCTTTGGGGATGGGCGTGGGAGAGGACTGCCTTGGGGACACGGCCATCCAGTCCTCTATAATCCAGGGCCTCGGAAGGGATAGGCCTCATAGTCAATTAACACAGAACCAGGGCTGGAAGAGACCTTCAGGGTCAGGGCCAGACCATCTGATGCTTACATCTCCTGTCTGCTCTCTAGGCCAAGCACACGTCTTCTGGGACAGGGACCTCCTGGAGCTTGTTCAGAAAGCAGAGGTGGAAGGGAAAGATGTTCTTGTAATGGGTCGGTTGGGTCCTCTGCTCTTAAGGGTTTGGTCAGCAGCTGCCCCATTAGACCAGCCTCTGGCATAGCTCCCAGGCTGAGGGTGCTGGCAGACAAACATTGTCTTTTTTCCTGTTCATTTAGTTGCTTATTTTCAAGGGAGTGCCTCACATAGAGCGACAGAGGGCTAGACTTTGCTTATGTCTCTCAACTTTAGTAATAAGTTGGTGATAACCTGCAAGGGCCGTGCTACAGAGATCTGCACATCTGCTTCTTCTTTTTCCCTCTTCACGGGACTCAGGAATCCTGCCCCTCCCAAATCCTCCTCCCAAAGACCCTTCCCCCCATGTCCTCATCCACTCCAAGGTTTATAAACAAGGCCCAGAGGAGAAGCCAGGACTGGGCAGCAGTGGCGGCAGCCTGAGGGTGTTGGACACTGCCCTGTCTCACCAAGGCCTGGAATGTTCTGTACTATGTTTATAGGCTGGGCTAAAGAGGTCTTCATGAAGAAGAAGAAAAACGAATAAACGCTCATTGCTGAATGAGCCTCTTGTTCCGGGGAAGCTGGCGGCGGGCGGAGGTGAGGCCTCAACACTCCCTCTGTCTCCGGGCAGGTGGGTGCTGTGGAGGTGAAGGCTCGTGGGGGGCCAGAGGGAGCAGAGAAACCAGGGCTGGCCTCGCTGGAAGAGGAGGCACTAGCTCCCAGCTGGCCCACCTCCCCTAGCCCAGCTCCCTTACTCCAACCAGGTCCCATGGAGTGTAGAGTCAGTAGTCATCCCTCCCTCTCCTCCCTAAACCCCAAGGGCTCCCAGAGCATTGCTGAGCCCAAGGCAAAACTCTCTTGAGTTGTGTCCTAGTTCAGATCCCTGTGGACAAGGGCAATAGAGCAGAAAGGGCCTCACTGTCACGTCTTCCAATCAACAAGAGGAAACTGAGCTCAACAAATACCCTGCGGCCATCGTGACTCCCACGCTCTCAGTTTTGTCCTCTCGTGTATTCGGAATCGTCTTGGAGTGTCCTTGTACGTAGGAAGTGAATGGTTTCTATTATTATTGGCTTTTTTGATTTGGGTACAGCTTTGAGTCCCTGCCAAAAAAATAAAATATTTTCTGTCTCTTCTTTTTCACAAAATAAATAAATTAAGTCAACCTGCAGTGTACAAATTGTTAATGTCCTGAGAAGTCCCGAAGGTCCATTCTCGGCATAGTCCTCAGAGCTCAGGGGTGGAGGCCTTGGCCCCAGAGGCACAGGAAGGGAAGAAGGAAGAAGTCTGCAGTCCACGCTAGGAGGGCCCCAGGAACCAGAAAGGGCCTTGGATAGAGGTGCCTGCCCCCCGCCACCCCCAGGTGGGGAACAGTGGAGGGAGCAGGGCAAGGGCTGGGGAAGAATGGCCAGTACTTCTGGGCCTGCCAGAACCATCCTGGCCCCACTCTGCCCCAGGATCAAGTTTTCAGAGCTGGAGTCCCTTTGGACCCCCAGTTAGAGCCATTTCCCGGCACAATTTATTCTTGGAACAGAAAACCTAGAGACTTCCTCGACTGGCTGAATCCATGGTGATGGATGGTGATGGAGACCCAGCAGCTCGAACGCACTGACTGTAATGGATCCCACAAGATGGCCACTGTCCTCACCTTTTCAAAGCCTGGCTTCCTGCCAGGACACACACCCCCTTCCCTATGGCAACACTAGCTGGACCCAGATCCTGTATTTCCCCGCTCCCCATAATACTTAAAACAAAACTAGCCCTCTGGGCTTGACAATGAGACGGATCTGATACAGAGGTTGTCCAGGAAATCAGAAACAGCCCTTAGTGAACTGCTGATGCTTCCTGCAAGTTCTGAGGGGGTACTGAGTTCTGCTCCCCAGTTTGGGGTGGGAATGGGGAAACGCTTCCACCCTGGGGACATCTGCTTGGTCATAGGCCCCTGATGCCCCAGGAAATATGTTAGGACCTGGGAGAGATGTTCAAATCTGGCCTCTTGGGGAGGGGGTGAGGATTGCTAACTTATGCTGCCTCTGGACACTCAGCAAAGAACGCCACTGGTTTCTGAGATTTGTTCCACATGGGATCAAACAGAAAAGCCCGTGGGGCACTGTGGGCTGCCATGTGGCCACCTTGGCTCTGGTCCTTCTGGGGGAAGGCTCCTCCTCTTCTTCCTCCAGCAGGAGCCAAAGTACTCCCCACTGCTCTTCCCGGCCCCCCTCAGCCCCTCAAGCCCACAATGCTTCCAAGCAGCACTCCTGCAGAAACAAACCTGAAAACACAGCCACAAGAGACCAAACCATAAATAACTTAAAAAAAATAAAAATAAAACATGCACCCCATCCAACATTGAGCAATACTCTTCCCAGAGCCCTAAATGAGGAATTCCAGACACTAACCACATAACCATGATGACCAACCATGTGGCTGACCTCTGTCCCCTGTCTTCTCAGGGGACGGGGTATCCTGATGTGACTTCTCCCTCAAGAGCACTCTGTATTTCCTTCTGGGCCTTGCCCCACAGCGGCCTGGCTGGAAATGACAGGACTCATGAGCTGCCTTTTGCCTCCAGGGACCACTGATGCTCCTGCCGGTCAGGCTTGAGGCCGCTTTTATATATGGACCTGCTCTTGGGGAGCCAATTGAGCTAGGACAGGGCCTTCGGGCTGCAATCACACGAGGGTCAGCCATGCCATTTCAAACCATGCTGCCTGCTGGCAGCAAGGACACGAATGGGTCAGGGGAGGTAGCCACGAGAATCTAAGGTGGGCAGAGGCCATGGACCTGGCAGTTCTGTATCCACCGTTCAGCCTCAAACTTGGATGGGGAACAGGGTCATGGCCCATGACTATATCATTCCCCCTTCCCCGAATAACTCTAAAAGGTAACCAGAGGCTTTTCTTTAGGTGTGTGATACAGATAAAGCATAAAGCAACGGGGAAGATTTTTTCTGTGTGTTTGTGTTTTTATGTTCTTCTGCCTGTGCGTGTGGTGTGAGTGTAGGTATTTGTCTTTATATGTGTATTTTTGTTTTGTAGCTCTATATAGAGCTGATTTCATCTCTCCCCAGGGACCCACCCAGATGCCACACTGGATTATGGAGAAATTCAGAAACTGAAAGGTTGACACTGAATACAGCAGGGGGTCTGACTGTGACTAGCCAGTGTCTGAAACCCCTTCTGGTTGTTAAATATTTGTGGACTCTGACCCACAGGGTCTACAGGCATCTATGTGTGTTTCATGTATATTTCTGTGTGTGTGTGTGTGTGTGTGTGTGTGTGAGAGAGAGAGAGAGAGAGAGAGAGAGAGAGAGAGACACAGAGAGAGAGACACAGAGAGAGAGAGGGGGAGAGAGGAGAGAAAGGCTTGTCAATAGGCTCGGGCTTGCCTGGGCCTGCTCAGGACACCACAGCCCCTTAGGTCTGGGTTTGACAGCCCTCAAAAGGACCGGCCTCTGGCCTGTTCTCAGCGGGAAGCTCCAGACCCACAGCTAGGGCGGGGAAGCGAGCGGGCTGCGGGCCTACTTCTACAGCGCAGGCGCCACCTACGCCCTGCACGTCTTCCTGCCCACCCCTGCGGCGGCGCTGCAGTCTCCCAGCTGGCCTGGGTGAGGCAGGCAAGGCGGGACTTTCACCAGGAGGGGTGCTCGACGCCCCGGGTCCCCTACGTGACCCAGAAGGTGCCGCGCTCCTCCAGCAGGCTGACGGAGCGGTTGGAGAGCGAGGCGGCGTCCTGCACAGGCTTGTAGCCAAAGAGGCGCATGGCGGGGCCGCAGGCAGCCTGTACCACCTGCGCTAGCTTGAAGGGCATGCTGAAGCGCCACTTCTCAAACTGCTCCGAGGAGTTCTTCTGCGTGGAGTAGATGCCGTCGTGCGCCGCCTGGGTGTTCTTCTGGATCCAGTCCTCCACCTGCGGGGTCAGGGGAATGCCTGCAAAGCGGTACATCTCCTGGGCCTTCTGCAGCGGCCTGAGGGCCACGTCCTCGTAGCGCACCAGCATGTAGCGGCCCCGCAGCCAGGCCGGCTGCCTCAGGCCCAGCTCAGCGGACAGGCGGATGCTCTCACAGTTGCCCTTCAGCCGCTGCACCTCCTCCTCCCTCAGCTGGTCCTGTCCCTTGGCCAGCCACTTCTTCCAGGTCTCGTACTTGTCGGCGAAGGCCACCATGCGGGAGGCTAGCACAGCGCGGGGGTCGCGCACCAGCTGGATGACGCGGAGGTCCAGGCGGGGGTCCTCGGCCAGCGGCTGCAGGAACTCCAGCTGCCGTATGCGGACAGCCTTGATTGCCATGTGCTCCTTGCGGCGGCAGGCCTCGGCGGCCAGCGTCATGTTGAGGAGGCCGCAGCGGCGATTCTTGCAGGGGTACTTCTCGAAGACCTTCTTGACGAGGGGCGTGCAGACGGGGTCCTCGCAGAGGGAGCGGCTGGAGCCCCGGCGGAACACGAACTGGGTCAGGTGGTCCTCGGGTGCCGGGATGATGAAATGCTCCAGGAGGTACAGGTCGCACAGGAAGAGCTGCTTGAGCACGTCGCGGTATACCAGGGCCGAGCCTGCGGCGTTGGCGCCGCCCTGCTCGAAGGTCACCGTGCGCTCGATGTGCCACAGCGGCTCGAAGAGGTAGAAGATGTTGCCCTGCTGATTGAAGAACTCGCCCACAAACGAGGAGCCCGTGCGCGTGGTGGCCATGAGGAGCAAGTGGCGCCGGGGCGGGGCCTCGGCGGGTGGGCGGGACTCCTGCTCCCACTCTGCGGTCTCCTCCTCAGCCTCCTCTGCCGGCGCCACGCCCAGCTGCAGACTGAGGTTTCGCAGGCGGCTCTGCAGCTGCGTGAAGGCCGAATCCAGCTCACTCAGGGACAGGAGGGATGCGTTCTCGGCCAAGACTAGGGCTGGGTCGGTGCTATTGGCATCTACCAGGGATTGGGGGATCTGCTTCAGTTTGTCCGAGACCCTGTGAGAACAGAGGGATACCGGGGTCAATGACTGACTGGGGACTCCATCCCCTGTGCCACCCTGAGGAGCATCCCAGGATAATCACCCAGAAGCCGACTTTGAGGCAAGGATTTGAGTGTAAGTAGTTTATTTGGGACTTGATCACAGGAAGAACGGGTAGAGGGGTAGGGAAGTGAGGCAGGGAGGAAAGGAAGTCCGTAAGGGTGAGCAGGCTACCCCTGTGGCCAAATCGCTCTGCCGGAGGAACCCCAGGAGACGGTGTAGATAGAACACACCTCAGGATTCTCTACCCAAGGGGTGTGAAGCTCCCAGCTGGCCTTGACTGAGGGCTGCTCCCAGAGGCATTTACTCCCCAGGACTTGTGGCTTGCCAGTGTGCAGGTGGAGAGAATGCCCTCGGGTGGAGAGTTGCAGGATCTTGCAATAGGACCCAGTAGGCACAAACTGGAGCAGTCCATGCTAAGGAACCCAGGCAGGGCACTGACATAGTGCCTACTACATAGCCCTATTCCTAACCTACCCATCCTGGTTGATGCTTTCTTGCAGGGGTTGTGCTTGGGAGAGGAGGTCTGTGAAATCTTTCTATGTCTTGCAGGCCCACTAGCAGGGCCACTGCACACAGCGGTACATTGCCAACTCTAGGGGGCAGCATTCCCAGCGTAGCCGTTGTGAGTGCACACCCCTGCAGTTGAACAGTGCACAACCTGGGCAGCTGAACATGGCAGCCCTGCCCACCACGGTATCTGAACCAGGACCCCGCCTCACCCTCATCCATGACTTCAGATTGGTATAGGGGATATGCTGTTAATGTGAGGCATCGTCCTCTGCCAGGAAGTTAATTAATAATAAGAACCATGGCCAGCAAGTATAGGACACCAACTGTGTGTCAGGCACAGGGCTAAATGCTTTTACATTTTCTTATTTAATCTTTACAACAAGGCAGGCCCCATCATTAGTCACATTTTACAGAAGAGTGACTTAAGACAGAAAAGTGAAGTAATTTGTCTAAGCTGTCACAGCTAGAAAGGGCCAGAATCAGGGGAATTCCCTGGCAGCCCAGTAGTTAGGACTCCATACTTCCACTGCAGGGGTCATGGGTTCGATCCCTGGTTGGGGGACTAAGATCCTGAAAGACGTGCGCTGTGGCCAAAAAACAAAACAAAACAAAACAAAGTGCCAGAATCAGGATTCCAACTCAGATTGCCTGAGTCTGGAGCCCAAGTCTCACAGCTGTGCAGTCATGAGGACATGGGCATGACCTACTGCCTGGGCACAGGAGAGGTCTGATGATTACTGGTTGAGGGATTGCCTTTGTAGGTCCACAGAGAGCCCTATAAGCTACCTCTCTGCCCCCACCCACCCCACCTTGATAGGGAAGACTTGTGCTTGCATCCCTCACCTTGATATGATTTTATTTTCCTTTTCAATGAAGACAAAAACCACCACCACAAAAGCCAGGAAAAGGGCATATTTGCCCCTCATTCTCAGGCTGTGCAGAAAGTGTCGGCAGTCCTGGGGCAGAGTGAGTCCTTTCTCCATGGGGAAGGGTAGGGCCATGGGCACTCAGCTTGGGGACATCACTCAGGACCTGGCTCGTCGTTCAGGTGGGGGACACCTGGTCCTGTGGAGAGATGAGCCGTCAGGACACCCTTGTCTGTAGATGAGAACAAACAGGAGCTTTTCCACCAGACTTTTGGGGACCACAGCCCTGTTTTGTCAGAACCCCAGACCCACTCTCCCAATGGACTGTGCCCCAGAGACTTGAAATGAGATCATTCAAAATACCAATGAACCTTCTGATTCGTCCATGTCACTTCCATCAGTTTATGCTTTGACCTCACACATGACTGAAAGGCAAGTGTATGAAAAGAATACTCCTTGCAGAAAACATGCTTGCAATAGCAAAAGAGTGAAAACATCTAAATAAAATACGATGGAGCAAGCAATGGATTATTATGCAGCCACAAAGAATAATGAGGTGGATCTACTAATGCTGACGTGAATAATCTACTATATATTCGGTTGGCCAAAAAGTTCGCTCAGGTTTTTCCATGTTACAGAAAAACCCAAACGAACTTTTTGGCCAGCCCAATATGTTATAATTTTATATATAAATAATGTATATATATATTATACATAAGCAAGCTGCAGACATAGTGTGTTTATATAGGATAGGGTTTCTTAGCCTCAGCGCTATTGACTTTTTAAAAAATTTTTATTGGAGTATAGTTGATTTACAATGTTGTGTTAGTTTCTGCTGTACAGCAGAGTGAATCAGTTATACGTATACATATATCCACTCTTTTTAAGATCCTTTTTCCATATAGGTCATTACAGAGTCCCCTGTCCTATACAGTATGTCCTTATTAGTTATCTACTTTATATATAGTAGTGTGTATATGTCAATCCCAACCTCCCAATATCCCCCCACTTTCCCCCTTGGTAACCATAAGTTTGTTTTTTACATCTGTGACTCTATTTCTGTTTTGTAAATAAGTTCATTTGTACCCTTTTTTTATATTCCACATATAATCAATATCGTATGATATTTGTCTTTCTCTGACTTACTTCACTCAGTATGACAATCTAGGTCCATCCATGTTGCTGCAAATGGCGTTATTTCGTTCTTTTTTATGTCAGCACTAATAACATTTTAGATCAGATAATTCTTTGTTGTGGGGATTGTCCTGTGCATTGTAGGATGTTTAACGGCATCCTTGGCCTCTACTCATTAGATAACAGTAGAATCCCCTTTGCTCAGATGTGACAATCAAAAATATCTCCAGACATTGTCAAATGTCCTCTGGGCAGGGGGAGGTACAAAATCATCCCAGGTTGAGAACCTCTGATGTAGTATGATCCCATTTGAAAAAAAAAAATTAAGGGAGAGAAAAGTGGACTGTGACCACAGGCATACACAAGGCCTGTAACAAAGGGACGGGTAGGTCAGGAGAGAAGGGTGGGGTGAGTCTTAATGTTTGCTGTGTAACATTGTGCACTATTAGAAATTTTACCATGCAGATGTATAATTTGTTTTTGTTTTTTTTTTGGCTGCGTTGGGTCTTCGTTGCTGTGCGCGGGCTTTCTCTAGTTGCGATGAGCGGGGGCTACTCTTCGTTGCGGTGCCTGGGCTTCTCATTGCGGTGGCTTCTCTTGTTGCGGAGCATGGGCTCTAGGTGCACGGGCTTCAGTAGTTGTGGCTCGCGGGCTGTAGAGCGTAGGCTCAGTAGTTGTGGCACACGGGCTTAGGTGCTCTGTGGCATGTGGGATCTTCCCGGACCGGGGATTGAGCCCGTGTCCCCTGCATTGGCAGGCAGATTCTTAACCATTGTGCTACCAGGGAAGTCCCGGATGTATAAATTTTAAAAAATTAACTAAAGGTTTTCCACCATAGCATGTGAATTCTAACAAAATCCTTCGCATGGCCTCGGCCTTCAGGTCTCAGCTTTGTGGGGCAGCTTCCCCGGGATAGGTTAGGGCCCCCTCGGCCCCGCCACAGTACAAAGACTCCCTTTAGCACCTGAGACTTTGTCATAAAGCAGGCCCACTTGTAATGACTTGTTCAGTGCTGATCATCCCTTTGTGGAGGGCGGGGAGTTTGTCTGGCTCCCTCATTATCCCTTAGCACTGGGCCAGGCACACAGGAGACACTCCTGCATGGCTGCTAAATGACAGAATGGTTAAAGGAATAAATGACTCTTAACGGAAAGTGTATATATTTTTTAAAGCTGGAGTAAAAACACCATTGCCCAGTGGAGCCTGAATCACCATTTCTTTCACTCGTCCTCACCATCACACACACACGGTCCCGTACCACAAGCCCCAAGATTCCAGCACAACCCCCTCCTCCAAAAGTCTATCCCTTTCTCCACGAGGACCCTCATCCATGGGAGACAGTCTGCTCCAAGTTTGGAAAAATCTTATTGTGACCTTGTGCAGGACATCCAGGACCATCCTTCTTTCTGGGAAAGATGGATTTCTTCCGAGCTGATGACATGGGGGAGTGGGAGGGCAGAAAGGAGGGTCCCAGGGCTGCACCTTCATCACAAAATGGAAGTGGCTTTAGGGACAGCCAGAAAATCTACCCTCTGGAGAAAGCAGTGAGGCTTGTGAGAAGACAGATGTGTACCCTGGCAGCTGGAGTGGAGTTCCTCAGCTGTGCAGGGCAGAGTGCTGTTGGGGCAGTGGGCAGCTCTCCCTGGCAGAATGCTGGGGTGCTTTGTGAGTGTGGGTAGTTGGAGGGGAGCCAGGAGGGAAGAGGGCTGCAAGGCCATTTCAAGGGCAACTGAATAGTTTTGCCTCTTCCTAATTCTTCTGGGCCATTTCCTATGCACTCATTAAACAAATATCTTCTGAGCACCTACTATGTGCCATTCTAGGCACACTGGCAATACAGCAGTGAACAAGCAGACCTGGCCCATACCCTCATGGGGCTTACACTGTGGTTGAAAGAGTCAACTAGAAGGATATGGGTAGATGAAATTTATTGAAATTTATAAAGTTACTACTCTATGCCTGGAGTCATGCTAAGCACTTGATTTGCATTTCCTCATTTCACAAAAGCCCTGTTAGGTAGCGACCATCCCAGTTTACAGATGAGGAAACTGAGGTTGAGAGAGATTAATTAATTTGCCCAAGGTTCCTCCAGCAGCAGTCTGATCACCCCTCTCAGATCTATGTCATTCCAGCCTCTTGATGTTCCACAGTGACACCCCCCCCCACCCCTGCCATAGCACATGTGGTTGGGCTTTCCAGCTGATGGTCTGTCTGTCTCCCATTCCCAGACTGCAAGTTCTCTGGAGTCAGGACCAGCGTCTAGAATGGCACCCACCACATATCAGCTGCCCAGCAAACCAATGGTGAGTCAACCCGTTGAAGCTGGTGCCTGGAAGGCTGTCAGCATTCATTTGCAGAATGCCGGGCAGGACCATGTTCCCCAGGCACCCAGTTTAGCCTGTGGTGGGACGCGAGGCCACCTATCCTGCTGGGACTGTGAGCCCCAGTACTGAGTCTGCAGAGCACAAAGGGTTGAAATCCTGGCTTTCTTCCCTCTCGGCTCTCAGCTGAGAGTTGCCTGGGTCTGATGATGTGAGGGAAGCAGAAGGAGCTAGGACCAAAAGTCCTGGGCCCTCGTCCTTTCTGCATGTCTACCACGCTGTGTGGCATTGTATAAGTGACTTAACCTCTCTGGGCCTCACTTTCTTCACTGGTAGCATGGAAAGGGTGGTTCCTACTGCATAAAGTTGCTGTGAGGAGCAGTATCTGGTACATGGGAGAGGGAGAAAAGGCAGGTGTGGCCCAGGGGGAGTTGCGTTCACTGTCCTCTCTCTTTTGGGTCTAACATCTTTGGTAAGATTTACAACTTTGGCTGCCTCGATGACAAAGATCCTCAACCTTCTCCTCCCCTCCCTTCCGGGCACTGTTTCTATTTTTGAGTCGCTGTCCCAGCCCCCTCACCCCCCGAATAATACCAGATTCCTGAGAACCTTCACGACATTGCCCTAAAAGGAAGACACAAGGGTGAAAACTTCCTCCAAATGAAACCGCAAGCAGGCTGTTGGCTCCTTTGCCCTGCCCAGGCAGGCTACCCCTAGGGTTAGCTTTGGCAGGCCAGCAGGCAAGTGGGCAGGCAGGCGAGAGAGGTTTAGACCCGGGGGTAGCAGAGGGTCACAGATGCCAGGAGGTCACGGGTCATGAGGGACGAGGACAGGGCTGGGATGGGGGTCACTCAGGTAGAACCTGGCCTGCAGGAGGCCCTTTGCAAGAAGTGTGTCTGTGATATCTGTGACACTGGACAAAACTTTGTGCTACCTCCCTCCCCCAAACCAGTGGTGCCCCCCTTGCTTGGCTCATGGGAAGAATGAAAAATCCCTTCCTTTTCTTGGCGGACGCCATCTCCCAGGGGAGTACTTGATACCTTTCCTCCCCCCAACACCAGCAAAAGGAAATTGTGATAGCCAAAGGAAAAGGTGATATGTCCCTGCTGGGATGCCAGTGGAGGTCATATTTCCAGGGCACCAAGGTCAGTGCTGAAGAAGGCCAGGGGCATGTGCCAGCCCAGCTCTGCCTGGATGCAGTGGGGAATGGGGCAGCCATCCTGGGCTCAGTTATACTCAGTACTCAGCTCAAATGTCCCCTCCTCTGGAGTCCTTCCCTGACCACTGACCTAATGTTGACCATCTCCCCGCTTCCTATCATGTTCCCTCTCAGCACCCTGCTTTATTTCCTTCCGGGATGGAAATGTACTTGTTTGCTGCCTATTTCAGTCACTGGAATGTGAGCTCCCTGAGGGGAGAGCTCTCTGTCTGCTTCATCTTTGTATGCCCAGTGCTCTGCTCCATGTGCACCAGGCATAGTAGGTGTCTCATAATTTTTGTAGAATGAATAGATGGATGCCTTTTCCGAAGCACTTAGCCCACTGTGAGATGCTTAATCATTCTAAGTTGATGGAAAATACAAAGAGGAAGAAGAAAAAGCTATTGTTCCCTGAGTGAAGCATATGTGTGCGCTGTGACCTGTGCTGCGGGTGTGCACTGATTATATGCCCTGAGTGTGTACTACGAGCATGGGCTGAGTGGATACTACACGTATATACTACACGTGTGTGCTACGAGTGTGTACTATGGGCAAACCCTGGCACTTGGGGCTTCACATACATCAGTCTCTTGAATTATATCAATCCAGGATGCCTTCTTGAGGATAAAGAAACCAGGCCTTGTGGCTTTCAGTTCCAAGTCTCTCCAGCCATGTGCTAACAGTAGGGAGGACAGAAACCAACGAAGGCATCCCAGGCAATCTCAGTGAGGGAGCGCTGGAAAGAAAGCAGGCTGTGATCTGAGGCCCGAAACTCTAGGCACCAGCTCCCCTACCCGGCTCTCCCCTCGGAGGCCTTTCTGCTCAGGCCTCCCTCGTGACCTGGCAAGGGGCCTTCACAAGAGAACAGTTTTCTACTTGGATGGCTCCCAGGCAGGCCCTGGGCCCGCCGCTCCCTCCCGTGGGGGAGGTGGGGTCCCAGAGTCTGCTGCACAGCGCTCTGATAAGGGATGGGCCCTGCCAGACGTTGCATCAGGCATCAAAGCTCCACTCCCCTCCCTTGGCTTGCTCGGGGCCAAGAGCGCGGTGGGGACTGGGGCCTCAGCTGTGGCAGGCCCTGCTCACAGCCTTTGCACTGGGCAGGAGGAGCAGCCGCCTGAGCCGAGGGAGGCCAGGAGCTGAGATGGACGAGGCTGCTGGGCAGAGATGTGAGCAGTGAAGCCCATCGTGGGAAAATTCTGAACTAACTCATGAGCTGCAGCCCTAGGGGGCCGGGAGGCTGCCGCAACCATGCCGTGTCGCCAGACACCTGGGAAGGGAGACCTCGGGGGCCTTTCTGTGAGTTGTCTCTGGATCCCCTAGAGTGGAGATGGAGGGCAGGAGCACACGTGCTCATAGGTGACCTCTGCTTGAGGGATGCAGGAGTCCATCCAGCGGCCTGTCCAGGCAAGGTTCTGTTTCACAAAGGGACGTCCAGAGATGGCTTGGGCTGTCGAGCTTAGCATCTGACAAGAGAGTAAATGGCCAGGAGCCGTTGGATGAACCAGTGAGAGAAGGAATGAGAGAATGAGGAAGTGGATGGAGGCCTGGCTGATGGATGCTCCCCTGCGCAGCCTGGGGCTATCATTCCTCCCCAGGTCCCTCACATCCCAGGGCTCCAGCTTCCTCTCCCAAGAACAAACCATCTAAAACTTCCTTTTGGGCACATGTCCAACCTCAGCCAAGATAGAGCCAGAGTACATGCTCCAAAGGTGGAGGTATGTGTCACCTGAGTGGCAGTGGGCATCCAAGAACTTGTGAGAAGCTGTGGGCCAGAGCCACGAGGTGGACCACAGGGCTGAGGCCAGCCTGGTGGGGGTGGGACCTCCACAGACTCGGAGGGAGCCATCCCTGGCTGGGACAGACCCCGCTGCCCCTCGGCCCCGTTTGGCTGTGCGGGGGTATGAGGCAGCACACTCTCTACCCCTGGGGCCTGCTCAGCTGTGTGAGAAGCACATCCTGTGCAGAACGCTGACGGCTGCATGGATACGGGCCCCGAGAACACTCCCAGCCTCCCTATCCGCACAGGTACCTCCCGTGCCTCTCACGCTGAACCCTAGGTCCTGGGCCACATCGGAGCCGACCCACTGCCCTGGGCTTTCCAGCCCTTGCCCAGTCAGGAGCTGCAGCAGAGGCTGGTGTCCAGGAGGCCCATAGCCATGCAGCCAGGCAGCCTGGTGAGGAGTCTGTTGGCTTGTTTGGAACCGACCTGGACGTGGGCCGAGATTCGTGGCTAAGGATGTGCACCCAGCTCTGGAAGTCCAATGTGTGAGAAGCGACTTGAGTGTCTCAGCAGACAGGGCTGGCTGAGTAACTGCGGCGCATTGGCACAACAAAAGCAAGCCAGGCAGGGGTTAAAAACGCTGATGCGCAGCTACAAAGATGGAGTATTAAGTGATGATTCTTTTCACTTTCTACCCTTTTGGATTTGAATTTTTGACAACCATGCACATGTACCACTTTAGTTAATAAGCTTTAAAATCTCATCTGAAGCTTAAAAAGAGAAATGTAAGATTACTTTGAAAGCGGCGTGGAAAATGCATTGGAAGAAGGAGGGACTGGAGGCTGGGAGAGCAGGCTGTCCCTTCTGCACTGGTCCAGGAGAGAGGGGGCGGCCTGAGCAAGCAGGGACAGAGTGGACAAGAGGAAGGACAGACATGTGAAACCTTAAGGAAACCCGCGTGGTGCCTGTGACTTGCATAGTGTGGATGAGCCTTGAGGACAGTATGCTTATGAAGTGAAATAAGCCAGACACAAAAGGACAAATCCCGTATGATTCAACGTACATGAGGTCCCTAGAGGAGCGAAATTTGTAGAGACAGAAACGAGAAGGGTGGTTGCCTGGCCCTGGGGGGAGGGGAAATGGGGAGCTGGTGTTTAATGAGGACACAGGGTCAGTCTGGGAAAATGAAAAAGTTCTGGAGATGGATAGTGGTGAAGGTGGCACAACAACATGAATGCACTTAATGCCACTGAACTGTGCACTTCAAAATGGTTAAAATAGTACATTTTATGGTATGTCTATTTTCCCCAGTAAAAAAAAGAAATGAATTCATAGACAATAGGCAGGGTGAAGGAGGGCAACAGAGGACTCCAGGAGGATCCCTGGTTCCTTCCTTGGACAGCATTCCTGTTCTCTGCTGCACCCACAGCGCCTGGCACGTGACAGGGCTCATAATGTTTGTGAGGTGAATGAATGGATTCATAACTGTGTTTAAGAATTGGCTGAGTTTCTTGTAGTTTCTCTTCCCCCATGTTAGTGAGGAAGATGACTAACATGCCATTGATTTTATATATATATAGAGAGAGAGAGGGAAAGAGACAGAGACAGAGAGACAGACATAGAGACACAGACAGACATTTTGGAAAAGCCTGAACAAATTATACAGCGACTGTTTTGACTTCTTTGCTTTTACATATTGACTTTGAAGCCCTGTGACCTTAGGAAAGGAACTTAAACTTGAGTGGTTTCATTATTTATAAATGGGACACTTAACAGCATCTACTGTATACTCAGTGGCCATGAGGAATTCAATAAGGTGCTAGTGAAATGCTTAATTCAAGCCCAGGTTGTGATAAATGGTCCTACTAAGGAACCACTCACCCTGTCTTTACAGATGCAGCAGACTCTGTGGCTTGTGACTAGTGGCAAGTACTGGAATGGTTGCAGTGGGGTAGGAGTCTCAGTCCCCTAAAAATACCAGGGTGAAGGAAACAGTGATAACCTGATCTGACCATAGCTAGAAACACCCCTCAGGCAGAGCCAACATCTGCTCATTTATCGATAGCATTTGGCTCTGGGCATCTCATCCTCACTCTCAGCCTCATCTGGGGATAAACTTGCTGACTTTCCCCATCCCAAGCACTGCAGTCACCTGTAGCCCTGAAGCAGCAGAGCAGCCGGAGAGAGGCCCAGAAACACCATAGGCAGAACCCTTAAGGATGCTCTCTCCCAAGCTTTCCTATAGGCCAGAGCTGCTCACAAATTCCATACGGCCCCCCATCTCCAGGAAGTGCTGAGTGCGCTGACAGGAGTGTGGCTGCACAATGACAGAAGCCATGGGGTACAATGGACCCCTGCGGAGTAGCCAGCTCCACTCTGGCTGTGGTGAACAGAGGCATCAGGCCTCAGATCTGTCAGGCTGAGGTCAAGTTGAATGCCAGTGGATTTTGCCCCCAGGACAAAATCATGCTGTCAGCAGGGACTCAGGCCAGCAGCCTTACACAAAGCAGCTCGGCTTTCCAACTCTAGCTGTACTTGCCTTCAACTGTGCAAGTGTGCATTTCTTTCGGAAAGGTCCAAGAGAAATCTGTCCTATACACTACCCCACCAATCATGAAAAACATGGCTTTTGCCCTAAAACTGCAGAATGTCAGAATTGGAAAGGACTTGGAAATTTTCTTATCCAGCCTTCCTCATTTTTCATCTATAGCAGTTCAGGTTCAGAGAAGGGAAATGCTTGACCAAGGCATAACTGGATGGTGACAAAACTTGAACTACTACATAGGTCTCCTGCCTCCCAGGTTAGTGATGGCCCTGCCAAACTTTATCACCCTGACTCTCATAGCTTAGCCCACTCAATAACCTTCAGCACAGGATGTCAAATAAATGGTACACATTCTACTCAGCAGTCCTATGCCTGGGGCAGACATCACTAATCAATCATTGTCCTCTTTTTTTTTTTTTTTTTTTTTTTTTTTTTGCGGTACGCGGGCCTCTCACTGCTGTGGCCTCTCCCGTTGCGGAGCACAGGCTCCGGATGCGCAGGCTCAGTGGCCATGGCTCACCGGCCCAGCCGCTCTGCGGCATGTGGGATCTTCCCGGACCGGGGCACGAACCCGTGTCCCCTGCATCGGCAGGCGGACTCTCAACCACTGCGCCACCAGGGAAGCCCTCATTGTCCTCTTTTCAGCTGAGACTGGATGTAGCCTCATAAGCCTTCTCAGTGCAGTGCCAATCCATTAGAGCTGGCAGGTGAGATCAAACCAGTTTGCCCCTCCAACTTTATGGGATCCTTACTGGCTACCAAACAAAATTCCTCACCCCCCTTTAGTTTACCATTCTGCTGTCTGACATCACCCCTCAATGCCAGCCAAATTCCAAGTCTCCTCCTACATAAACCTTCCATTCAAGCACATGTGCCTTGTACATCCATCCTCCAAGCCTTTCATTTAACACATAAAGGCCATTATTGAACAAAACACCACAGATTACAATTAATGGTGAGGTCACTAAGAATAGTTAAAGCATCAAAATTTGCAAAAAAAAAAAAATTGCTTTTGAAAAGAACTGCAATGGATGCAAGGTTCTTATAATTCTACCTTTCTCCCTCGCTTGGCTTGTGCTTTCATGAACGAGAGTGGAGGTAGTGTTACAGAGAGCCTAGGACACTGCACAGAACGGCTGCCCATCCATTCCACATCACAGCTGGCAAAGATCTTCACACGGCTAATTTTATATTGTTACTCACATGCCTTTATGTTTTTATGAATGCCAAAATTTTAAAAGTCTCAGGGCTTTCCTACAAAGTGTTTTTTGGATTTTGGGAAAATTTGGGCAAGTCCATTGGAGTGTGTCTTGAGTGTGAACATAATCTGCCATGGGTATTACAGCAGAAAAAGGTTGAGGCCAATTGCCTCAAGAAAGCATATAAGGGCAAATCAAAACGATGCGTGGTGCCACTTTTTCCCATACTAGATTGAAGAACCAAATGTTCCATAATATATTGTGTGGGTGAAATTCTAGGGAAACAACTGGCAGAAACTTGGTGCTCACCAGGTACCCCCATGCCCTCTACCTTCCCCAGCCCCTCCTGCAGTTAGGCTGGGCCAGTGACCAGGTTCTGACCTGTGGGGATGCAGGTTAAAGTGATATAAGCCACTTCAAGTCCTGGTCCTTAAAATGTTCCCACACATTCTCCAGGTCCTCTCTTCTCTTGCTGTGGCAAGACTGGAGGCCACATGTTCCAATAGCTTAATACAATGTGGAAGCAGCCCAGATCCTGAGCTGCTGCTTGGAGAGTCACCCCACCTGCATCAGATGTGATGCAAGTACAAAATTAGCTTTTGTGGTGCTGAGCCACCATGACAGGATTTCTGAGATAACTGGGAAGAGAAAAACTCTCAATGCATAAGCCCAGGATCCCCTTCCTGCTTTCTCCTACTGACTGACATTCCTAAGGAGACTTTCTGCACTGGAGAATGTTCATGTAAGGGTCAGATGGAGAGGAGAATTTCTTTTGCTCCCTGGTTTTTTTTTCCAATCCTACTGTCTTCAATACAGAGAATACAGAATTTGGATCGTCCAGGGTGGTCCGCAGTCCCACAGTTTCCTCAAGCCCCCATTCAATCCTTCCTGTTAACAGTAGGCAGGGGCTTTATACCTTGTGACCCTTCTCTTTTTCACCAAGGAGTTCTGCCCACCATCCAGGTGCCAGATCTGTAGGGGAGGTAGCGGTAGGAGGGTGGGGAGCAGCCTAGGTCTTAGCCCACACTGACTACTGCTATTGTCTGGGCTGATCAATGGCCACGAAGGAGTCCATCTATATCCAGCCCTTGGAGAGGAGAGCCGGAGTCTGAAGGTGGGGAGAGAGGTCCGGGCTGTCAATGTCTAACTGCTCTGAGGACTAGACAGGGGGTACTTGCAATCAGACTTGGCTTGGGTGCCAGCTCTCCCATTTATTCTCTAGTGATTTTTAAAATTAATTAATTAATTTATTTATTTATTTATAGCTGTGTTGGGTCTCTGTTGCACGTGGGCTTTCTCTAGTTGTGGTGAGCGGGGACTGCTCTTCGTTGCGGAGCACGGGCTTCAGTAGTTGTGGCACGTGGGCTCAGTAGTTGTGGCTCGTGGGCTCTAGAGCCCAGGCTCAGTAGTTGGTTGTAGTGCACGGGCTTAGTTGCTCTGACGCATGTGGGATCTTCCCGGACCAGGGCTCGAACCTGTGTCCCCTGCATTGGCAGGCAGATTCTTAACCACTGTGCCACGAGGGAAGCCCTCTCTAGTGATTTTAAGCAAGGTATTTAACTGCTCTGAGCCTGGGTCAGCCCCACAAGGTTGTTGTGAGCATCAGGTAAGCTTTTGTGAGGCTCTGAAAATAAGGAGGACTGCACACAGGCTGGTCATTATTACAGGTCTGGACCAGTGTGAGCCAGATCCTATCTATGCTGATGGTACTGTTGGTTTACACTCTGCACACACATCTCTCTCCCAGCTGGGCTGCAGGCTGCCTCAGGGGAAGGACACTGGCTGATTCACTTTGCCTTTTCCTATGGAACCAGCCCAGAAAATCCTCGCCTGCTGTGGCTTTGCTGCTGCTATTACTATGGGCCAAGGACCCTCCTTTCTGGCATGATTTGGAGGGCCGCTCACCTAATGCATCAGGTCCCAGGCCTAGACACACCTGGATATGGCAGTTGCCAAACAGTTTCAGCCTTCTCAGCTGGGAGGGCAAGTCATTTGAATTCCCGGGCCAAGGCTGATCAATTGGAAGTGGCTGCCTGAAGCGTGTTTGAAAAGGTCGATCTCTGCAGGAAAAGAGTGTGGTGACTGCTTGGTGATGTCTGCTGCAGCTAGAGGGGTAGCATGCTGTTGTGCATTTGCTGAATCTGCTTGAGCACTGCTTTTTGACCCTGACAGCATGTGAGAATTATCTGGAGTTTCAGAAATTGCTGAGGTCCGGGTCCCACACCCAGAGATTATGACTGAATTGGTCTGGGTATGGCTTGGGCATCAATTGTTTAAAGCTCCCTAGGTGATCGAAGATTGAGAGCCGTGCCTTAAGAGAGCACCCAGCTTCCTTAGAGAGCGCCACCTCAGGGCATCTCAGACAGCGGAGCTGCTGCCGGTGTGCACCCTAGTTCAGCAGCAAGGCCATACTGACAGGAGGGTTGCTGATCTCTTGTTGACCAGGCGTGGATGCCGGGTGAACAAGCCAGTATTCTTGTTTTACTTGGGATACAGTGCTTGGGAAGCTTTTAGGCCTATGTTTGAGTGGTCCATTGAAAACCAGCTCCCTTATACCATGGCATATTGCTCTGCAATAAAAAGGCATGCACTACAGATACAACAACTTGAATGAATTTGGGAGGTATTGAGTGAACAAAGCCAATTTCAAAAGGTGACATACTGCATGATTCCATTTATATAACATTCTTGAAATGACAAAATTATAAGATAGCAGAACAGATTAATATTGCCAGGAGTTAAAGAATGGTGAGGGCAGAAGGGAAGTGGGCCTAACTATAATACAGCAACGTGAGGGGTCCTCGTGGTGATGGAAATGTTCCAAATCTTGCCTATATCAGCATCAGTATCCTGGTTGTGATATTGCACTAGAGTTTTGCACCACTGGGGGAACCGCTTAACGGGTTCAAGGGATCTCTCTGTATTATTTCTTAAAACTGCACATGTATCTGTAATTATCTCAAAACCACAAAAAGTGTAATTAAATAGAAAAAAAGAAAAGAAAACCAGCCGCCACAACAGTAGGAAGGTTTTAAAGAGGTCTTTGGAAAATGGAGCTAGAGGTGGGTGATAAGATTGAGCAGAAATGGCCTTCCTGGGGCAGGAGTGAAGGAGTTGAGTCCAATCTGGAATTCCGAGTTTGGCTTTTTGGAACACCATGGACTGGCCACCCTCCTGGAGTCTATTCACGTGCAAGGACAAGCTTGGGGGCTTTTTTTTTTTTTTTTTGTGGTTCACGGGCCTCTCATTGTTGTGGCCTCTCCCATTGCGGAGCCCAGGCTCTGGACGCACAGTCTCAGCAGCCATGGCTCACGGGCCCAGCCACTCCAGGGCATGTGGGATCTTCCTGGACCGGGGCACGAACCCGAGTCCCCTGCATTGGCAGGCAGACTCTCAACCACTGCGCCACCAGGGAAGCCCTTGGGGGCTTTTTGAGGAAGTAAAACGATGAGGAAGCCCATCCTCACAGGAGGGGAAGAAGAAAGACGGGGACAGGACTCTGGAGGGGATGACACGATATCTGACCCTCTCATCAGCTGGAAGGCCTGGTGTGAGCTTCAGATAGGAGAGGAGCTAGGAGGCCACTCAGGACTAGGTGCTCAAGCTGTGCTACCACAGGGCTCAGAGACCCCGAGGAGGCCTGAGCAGGTGGGTCAGGCATGGCCTTGAACTGAGGAGATCTGGGCAGCCATGCTAACTGTGCCAGTTACCTTGCACTCAAGGGTTGGTGATACCTGGGGATGCCTGGTTATCTCTGAACTGCTCACGGGACCTACCACTGGGCAGAGCAAGCTTCAGGCTGCTTTATGGCAATTCTGTAGCTCCCAGGCAAGAAGGAGGAAGAGAAGGGTTTGAATAACTAAGGTGGAATTTTTGAAAAGTGAGTATATTTGGGAAAGTACCTAGTGAGCCTCTGGCTGATAAAAGCTCACATTCAACCAGTAAATTCATTTGCTGAGTATTTGCTCTGGGCAAAGCATGGGAAGAGGCATTGGGAATAGAGGGAGGAAAAGA
The DNA here is from genome assembly GCF_964165515.1 of Mesoplodon bidens. Taxonomy (NCBI): domain Eukaryota; kingdom Metazoa; phylum Chordata; class Mammalia; order Artiodactyla; family Ziphiidae; genus Mesoplodon; species Mesoplodon bidens. The sequence goes on from NC_138176.1 coordinate 170,089,456, forward strand.
GTCTATGCCCTAGGGGAGCTGAATCATAACAGAAGTTAACACTTCTAATGAACCAGGCACTGTTCCAAGCACTTCACACACATAAATATATTTAGTCCTCAGAACAACCCTGTGAGAAAGGTACCACGGTACCTTCATAGATAATAATCATCACCCCCTATTAAAGCAAGCGGTGGCCAAACAACTTGCCCTCAGTTATAAGGTGGGATTGGAACCCAGGAAGTCTGTCTCCATAGTCCACAGACTCAACCACTGTGCTGTAGCGCTGAGCGGGCAGATTTAGCCAAAAGGCAGGAGCTGTACAGCAGTGGGCAGATCAGAGTCTTGGCCAGGACCTGTACCAACTTGTGTGACTCTGAACAACTCTCTGGACCTCTTTATATCTCACATTCCTTCTCTAAGACATGCATGGCCCCAAATGCAGGGCTGCAGGAGAGCCTTCAAAGAAATGTGCTTTGGAGGCACTGGGCCATTGCTGGCCTTCCGTGAAATGGGAGCTTACTCGTCACCCCACACAAGCAGTTGTCACTGGCTGCAGGTGACAATGAGTAGAATGCTGCTCCTGGCCCCAACCCTGCAGTTCTGCACGGGAGCTGGGTTGCTGCAGTAGGGCCAGATCCCAGAGACTGAGTGGGCCTGCAAGTCTGAGGCAGCGTCATGACATGCAGAGGGCTGGCACCCCTGGGCTCCATTCCTTCAGAATCAAGTCCAAACTCGTCCACGTGGTGCTCCACCTGGAAACAACCTGGCCCACCCTAGCATTCCAATGGGTCGTCACATGTTCCCCCATGCAGCCTCCCCCCTGGCCAGATGTACCCATCACTAGCAAAGGACACAAAGACAGAACATGGCAGAACTGGGATTTGAATCCATGTCTGTTTGGCTGCAAAGTAGGGGCAGTGCCGTAAGGTGGAGAGAGCACAGATTACGGGGTCAGATGCACCTGAGTTCCTTCTGTTCCAGCTCTGCCATCCACTAGCTGTGTGACCCCAAGTGAGTGCCTCCTATTTCTGTGCCTCGTCTATAAAATATGGTTAGTAATAGCCCTGTATTAACACATTACCACAAACTCTGTAGCTTAAAACAGCACATATTTATTATCTTCCAGTTCTGAATGTCAAGTCCAAGATCAGTTTCACTGGCCTAAAACCAACGTGTCAGCAGGCCTGCATTCCTTCCGGAGTCTCTGGGAGAACCTTCTTCCTTGCCTTTTCCAGCTTCTAGAGGCTGCCTGCTTTCCATGGCTCATGGCCCCTTCCTCCATCTTCAAAGCCAGCAATGGCTGGTTGAGTCTTTCTTAATGCATTACTCAGACCACCTCTTCTGTAGTCCAGTCTCCCTAGGATAAGGACCCTGATGATTACACTGGGCCCACTTGGATAATCCAGGATAAGCTCCCTTTCTCAAAATCCTTAATCACACTGCAAAGTCCCTTTTACCGTGTGACGTAACATGTCCACAGATGTGGGGATTCATATGTGGAGATCTTGTGTGTGGGGGGGCATTATTCAGCCTCCCACAAGCACATACCCCATGAAACCGGATGCTGCAAGTTAAATGCTCAGCACAGTGTTTAGCCAGTAGGAGACTGGTGATGCTTAATCTCCGCTGGGCATGAGAAGCACTTTGAGAGCTTTTACAAAATAGTGCCTGGGATTCACTCCTGAAAATTTGGGGGTGGGGGAAGTGTCTATGCTTTGCAATTTTTATAAGCTCCCTAGTGACTCTGTGGGGTAGCCAGGGTGGGGCTGACTATAATAAGCACTGAATTCATGTCAGCAGTTATTCTTATTCCCACAGCTACTTAGCACTGAGCCTCAGTGCCCAGGAGCTGGTCAATAGATGCTTGTTGAATTAGACTGAAGTGAATCACTCCTGGGGCCCCAAACTACCCCTGGGATGGGATGGGAGGGGTGAGAGGGCTTCTCACTGCTGCATCAGGGCCTGAAGAATGAGGTTCTGTGGGCAGACAGAGGCTTTGGCCTCTGAATCAACCTCACACCCAGAAGTAGCTGCCTGGGGGGCTGGAGTCTTTCCTCCTCCCCGAAGTCCAGTCAAGGGGGCCAACCGGGCAGAATCCAGTCATCAACGGGCCATTGTTAATGGAACAGAAGGGCTCTGTGCCCATTTAACACTTCTCTCCCTCACGAAGCTGCTCCCAGCTGAGGGCTGGCTTCTGGAAAACTGCAGGGCTGGGGCAGGGCCCCAAGGCTACGAAGGGGAAGGGGAAGGGGAAGGATTAGGGGTGGGGGCTGAGTCCCCTGGTTGGAGGCAGCTTGGAACTATAGGCCAGTTTCAGAAGTTAGCAGGCTGAAAAGCTCGGGTGCTGATGCGGGCACTCAGGCCAGGAAGTTTCCCATTAAAGCTGGCAATCCAGGGACAGTGAAACCCACCAGACCCCAACCAGAGCCAGGGGACAGCTTTCTCCGTGGGGGGGGGTCACACTTCACCTACCTTCTTCTGTTTAAAAAAAACAGAAAGGTGAAATCCACACGGTAAATGGCACCTTTCATTGCCTATAGAACAGTGTTTTCAAAAGGGCTGGGGGCATTTTATGTTCTGTGGGCTTGGTATTAAGAGGCAGGCAATTCAACCAGGATTGGGCATAAATGTCCTTTTTCTTAGCAGACCTTTTTTCAGCACTTGATATTTATAGTGAGCTGGATTTCAGGAGGGTGGTGTTGAAGACCCCAAAGACAGTGCCTGATCAGCATCCTCAAAAATGCCAGAGACCTACAATTCTTGTGCTAGCCATCAGCAATTATTATCTGTTGAATACAGAAAATCCTCTGGTAGTCTCTGCCAAGGGAGTACATTGTCTTAAAACATATTCTAGGAGGGTGGGATCTCAAAGTGAGGTCCTGGGCCAGCAGCACCTGGGAACTTGACAGAATGCACATTCTCAGGCCCCTCCCCAGACCTCCTCAATCAGAATCTCTTGGGGTGGGCATGGCAAGCTGTCTTAGCAAGCGCTGCAAGTGATTCTGATGCACGCTTAAGTTTGAAAATCACTGTTCTAGAGCCATACGTTTCAAATTTCAGTTGTGCAATCAATTTGGTAGGTTGGACAAGCTTTTATTTTTTTAAAGAACAGAATTGTATAGACAGAAAATATCAGAGTGTATTAAGCATGCGTAATAAGGATATGCACGGGTTTCATACGACTTTTGTTTCAGTGATATGTGTGTGTGTCTCTGTCTGAGGCTTTGGTCCAAAAGATTGAAAGCCACCGTTCTAGAGCCAGAGAGTACTACAGAAGGTCCCTGACTTAAGATGGTTGACTTTTAAGATGGTGCAAAAGCAACATACATTCAGTAGTAACCGTACATGAATTGGGGCTAGTGATATGCCGTACGATCAGCTGGGGCTCCCAGTCAGTCACACGGTCACGGTCACGAGGGTAAACAACTGATACACTTACAACCATTCTACACCCACACAACCGTTCTGTTATAGACTTTCAGTATTCAATAAATTACATGAGAGGTTCAACACTCTATTATAAAATAGGCTTTGTGTGAGATGATTTTGCCCAACTGTAGGCCAATGTAAGTGTTCTGAGCATGTTTAAGGTAGGCTAGGCTAAGCTATGATGTTTGGTAGATTAGGCATATTAAATGCATTTTCAATTTATGATGGGTTTATCGGGATGTAACCTCATCATAAGTCAAGGAAGATCTGTGATTCAACCAGCTCCCTTTTTGTAATTTGTCTGAATTTAAAGAGGTTTTAAAGATCCTGGCATGAACAAAAAGATTTGTGCAGCGTATGGAGAAGGCGCTGTGACTGATGGAACATGTCAAAAGTGGTTTTTGAAGTTTCGTGCTGGAGATTTCTCGCTGGACGATGCTCCACAGTTGGGTAGACCAGTTGAAGTTGATAGCAATCAAATCGAAAAAATAATTGAGAACAATCAATGTTATACCATGTGGGAGACAGCCGACATACTCAAAATATCCAAATGAAGCCTTGAAAATCATTTGCACCAGCTTGGTTTTGTGAATCGCTTTGATGTTTGGGTTCCACATAAGTTAAGCGAAAAAAAACCTTCTTCACCATATTTCCGCATGCGATTCTCTACTGAAACATAATGAAAACGTGCTGTTTTTAAAACAAATTGTGACGGGCGATGAAAAGTGGATACTGTACAACAGTGTGGATTGGAAGAGATCGTGGGGCAAGCAAAATGAATCACCACCAACCACACCAAAGGCTGGTCTTCATCCATAGAAGGTGATGTTGTGTATATGGTAGGATTGGAAGGGAGTCCTCTAATATGAGCTCCTTCCGGAAAACCAAACGATTAATTCCAACAAGTACTGCTCCCAGTTAGACCAGCTGAAAGAGGCATGTGACAAAAATCGTCCAGAATTAGTCAACAGAAAATGCATAATCTTCCATCAGGATAACGCAAGACCGCATGTTTCTCTGATGACCAGGCAAAAACTGTTACAACTTGGCTGGGAAGTTCTGATTCATCCTCCATATTCACCAGATGTTGCACCTTCGGATTTCCATTTATTTTGGTCTTTACAAAATTCTCTTAATGGAAAAAATTTCAATTCCCTGGAAGACTGTAAAAGGCGCCTGGAACAGTGTTTGTTCAAAAAGATTAAACGTTTTGGGAAGACAGAATTATGAAGTTGCCTGAAAAATGGCAGAAGGTAGTGGAACAAAAGGGTGAATACGTTGTTCAATAAAGTTCTTGGTGAAAATGAAAAAAAAAAAAAGATCCTGTCATGAAAGTTCCCTTGCCCCACACCAGGCCCTCATGTAGGTTATTGAACAGATGAGAGGGGCCGCTTTGGGGGCAGACAGCCTCTTTACAACACTGGCCTAAAGCTAAATTAAATTGTGCATTTCCCCCATGTTTATAAACCTTTCTGTCCCTCCACTGCCCCCCTTTCTTTATATATATGCCTAGAGAAGTATGTGGACCAGATAGCTAACCAGTTACATCTGGACGTAGGGTTGAGGGGTGATTTGTTGCTTTCTTCTCAGTATTCATCCATTTTACTTGAATTTTGCATGTTAAACATCTATCATTATTACAAAAATAAAGCCATTACTTAGGGACTTCCCTGGTGGCACAGTGGCTAAACTCCACGCTCCCAATGCAGGGGGCCTGGGTTTGATCCCTGGTCAGGGAACTAGATCCCCCATGCATGCCGCAACTAAGGAGCTCATGAGCTGCAACTAAGACCTGGTACAACTAAATAACTAACTAAATAAATATTTAAAAAATAAAATAAAGAAATAAAATAAAGCCACTACTTAAAAAATATAAAGCCGAGGAGGGTCCATTGCTGTGTGGAAACACAGAAAAGGGAAGGCATTTGCCAAGGCAGGATAGTGCTGCCCAAAGGGCCACCCCTCCCTCATTCACGCCCTAAGTCTGAGCCCTGACCCCACATGTCCCCAGAGCCCTCCCCCACATTCATAATGATTCCCTTAGAGGAAGAGCACTGTCCCCCCTACCCCACATCTGTCAACCTCTTAGAAAGCCCTTTGGCAGCTCCAGGTTCTCCCACCAGCCCTCTGGATCCTTATTGCCACCCTCTCCTTCCTTAATCAGATGAGAAAGGGAGGTACAAAGAAGCTAAGTGGGGCTTCCCTGGTGGCGCAGTGGTTAAGAATCCGCCTGCCAATGCAGGGGACACGGGTTTGAGCCCTGGTCCGCCACTACTTTGCCTGCGCTCTAGAGCCTGTGAGCCATAACTACTGAGCCCGTGTGTCACAACTACTGAAGCCCACGCACCTAGAGCCTGTGCTCCGCAACAAGAGAAGCCACCCCAATGAGAAGCCCTCACACCACAACGAAGACCCAACACAGCCAAAAATAAATAAATAAATAAATGTATTTTTAAAAAAAGAAGTTAAGTGACTTGCCCAAGGTCACCCAGCAGGAGGTACAAGGCCAGGATGTGAAGGGCAGGGTCTGCTGAAGGCCAGTCTCAAGGACAGGCCTCTCCTAGCAGCATTCTTCTCCGCCTTGCGCCATTCTTACCACTTTCCGCTTTATATTAGAGTTAATGTTTGCTGTACAGCACCTGATGAACATGTTGGGGAAGTAGAAAGGAGGAGAGGAAAAGGGAGGCAGGGAGAGGAGGGGAGGAGGGGAGAGGAAAGGAGGAGGGGAGAAGGGGAGTGGAGCAGGGAGGCCTCTGGTCACACTCAGGATAGGAGTGGAGACGGGTGGACCTTACCTGTGTGAGCCCCTAGGGGACTCTGAACATTCAGTCCAGCCAAGAGGCAGCACAGTCTGGTCACATCACCGTCACCAGGCCCTGACCCCACAGGCCCCCGCTGCAGGCCCCTGCCCAGCCAGACCAGAGGGCAAAATGGAGAAGGGGCAGTGGGGAGCACAGGTTTCACCTGGAGCCTGAAGGAGCCACTCTTGGAAGCTGGGGACAGCCAGGGGCTGGCTGCCTGGAGCTGCGGGGGATGAGGGATGTGGGGTGGGTGAACCCAAGGTGACCCCTGAGGGGTGGGGACTGGGACGTGGGCAGCCAGCACCGCTTGTAAGGGACAGTCTTGGGCAGAGCTGCACTCTGCAGGCGGCCCCTACTACTTCCTGAGCTGCAGTTTTTCAGCTGTGCCTCAAAAACGGTGGTGGAACTGGAAGCCCAGTGGAGTATGATTTGTTTTAAAACTAGACAATTTAAAAGCAGCTTACACACAAGAAACTAATATTGCTGGTTGCCTTTGTGGAAAGACCTGGGTGTCTGGGTCAGGTGTGGGAAAGAAATTTCACCACATATCCTTTTGTACCTTTCCAATTTTATACCATGGGCATGGATTACTTATTTTATAAAATTTAATAAAAATAAAAATAAAATAAAAGCAGGTATCAGTTTTCTACCTGTAGAGGTAGAGGCAAAGTTCTTCTGAGGTGAGACTCTCATTTTGGAAAAGTCATTTGAACATGCTTTTGAATTTAAGCAGAGGCAAAGCCAAAATCTTATCGCAGAAGGAAAATCTGGGGGCAGTGAGAAGCAGAACTGCCCCTACAGTTGAACGTAACAGTCTACTTTCTCTGTGAGAAAAGTGACAACTCTCCAGAAATTATTACTAGGGTGATCAGACCCGAGGCTGACAAGGAGGGAGTAACTGGCTTTGGTCCCCTCCCTCCTGTGGGGGGAGGGGTGTCTGCAGGAGCCGCCCTGTACACTGGGGAATCCTGGGGATTCCCAGACATCCTTGGAGAGGGCAGGTGGACTTGTGCTTACCACATGGGCCTTGGGCATTAAAGGGGACAAGGGATCCCTGAAGGCTGCAGACCCCACAGACCTCTGGGAATCTGGCATCTGTCTGTGGAGAGCAAGGCAGGGTGTCACATGCTGGGTAATCACCAAGGCCAGGCCTCTCGTGGAGGCCCTTTGTTTCCTGGCCCTTCCATAGACAGGCTCTGCCAGGGCCAGTGTGGGGCTGGCACTTGGGCAGAGAAGGAACCTGCCCCTCGAAGCCTGGGGAGGAGGTCTATGGCTTCAAAAGTGCTCCCAGAGAAATGGTGACTCACAGCTCAAGGGAAATCAGAGCTTTTCTCACTCCAGAGGTTATTCGCCTTGCAACATCAGGATCCGGTGATTGCAGATGAATCAGAAATGCAAGCCTGAGAACAGCCAGCCTGCATGGCTCAGTGTCAGAGGGCAGGCTAACCCCTCCCTCCTTCTGTCTGTCTTCTTGGCAGAAAGAAGACTTATTAAAGAGTCTCAGTTCCTCTCTCTTCCGGCCAAGGGAGTTCCGGTGCACCAGAAAACCTCTCTAAGCCTCAACGTCCTCACCTGTTAAATGGGGATAACCGTGCCTCCCTTGCTAGGTCGTGGTGAGAGTGAGAGGGCACCACTCAGTACAGGGCTGGCCACCAGCCCCTCCTGCGGTCTGGGAGGGAGCTGTGAGTGGCAGCAGCAGCTGCAGCAGCCTGGCATCCTGCACCCACAGACTGGGCTGAGGAAGCTGGCACTTGGCCCCTTGCTTGATTCATATGCCTTTTCCAGGTTTGGCCCACCAAAACCAGGACAGGCACCCCCTGAGCCCCGGTGCTCCTTCCAGAGGGGAGAGTCTCACCCCAAATGGCCACGTCAGCAGGGTTTGCTTGGCCAAAGAAGCTGGAGCTCTCTGTCACCTCCTAAACGTCTCCACAACCTCCAACAAGCTCTGGGGCGTAACCCACACTCTGAGATGAAAATTCTCCTGGCACTTCCTGTCTGCACCACACCATTTGGCAGACATAGGTTCGGTACAGCCCACATCCTGTGATTCTCCAAAGGCTTTATTTGAGGCTGGAGTGGCTAAGAGCATAGGCACATCTGGAGTTGGACAGCCAAGTGTTTGAATTCTGGCTGTGTGACCTTGGACAAGTCACCTAACCTCTCTGGGCCTCAGCAATGGCATCTATAAAATGGGGCTACCTCATGCAATCAGATTGACACAAATAAATCACTCAGCCTGAGGATGCCTAGTATATAAAGAGCTCTCAGATACTCAACTGTACCTTCTAGGAAGGTGGAGGCTGCTGGGACCTGGCATAGCATAAGCACACAGCCTAACCAGGCTTTACTTTTAAAAAGTGATTCCAATGGAATAGCAGGCACCATTCTTTTTTCTTTTTATAAATTTATTTATTTACTTATTTTTGGCTGCGTTGGGTCTTTGGTGCCGCTCGTGGGCCCTCTACAGTTGCGGCGAGCGGGGGCCACTCTCTGCTGCGGTGCCCGTGCTCCTCACTGCAGTGGCCTCTCCCGTTGCGGAGCACAGGCTCTAGGTGTGTGGGCTTCAGTACTGCATCTCGCGGGCTCAGTAGTTGTGGCTCGCGGGCTCCAGAGCGCAGGCTCAGCAGTTGCGGCGCACGGGCTTAGTTGCTCCGCGGCATGTGGGATCCTCCCGGACCAGCGCCCGAACCCGTGTCCCACGCATTGGCGGGCAGATTCTTAACCACTGCGCCACCAGGGAAGTCCTGCAGGCACCATTCTTAAGGGAAGAGCAGCTCTAAAAACTCGACACAGCTGTCCCCTTCCACCCAGAATTCCAGTCACAGGCCTGGCATGGAGGCCCTGTTGGAAGCTGTTCATGCTCATCATCACTTCCAGAAGCTCCTGCCTCATTCGGGTTTATGAGTGGGGGTGGTGTGGAGGCCGCAGGCAGGGAGGGGAGCAGTGGGAAGATGGGGCTACAGAGGTTGGGGAGAACTCAGGGCAGGAAGCCGGGGAGCTGACCTGGCCCTGCTGCCTGGGTGTGAGGGTCCCCTTGCAGGACTTTGGGCACGAGGACTGGCAGGTGGGTAGCAGACAGCAAGACTCAGTGATGTCATGTTTTCCCAAAATGACTCAATGGCTTGTCCCTGAGCTCTGAATGGTGAGCTGTGTGCTGTGGCCTTGGGGCCTCCTCATCTCCTTGCCTTCCAGACTTGCCTGCATCTCTCCTTCCCCTGTCACCCCCCACTCTCCCAGCCTAGGGACCCATGGCTACAGCATCCATGCTCTGCTCCTGGCTGTGACTCCAGCCCAGGGGACGTCCCCATCTGCCTCTGTCACGTCTCTCTAATCTCCATGTTGAAGAAAGAGCTAAGTGCCAGACAGACCTGGGTTTCATTACCACCTCTGCCTCCACCTGGCTGAGTGACCGTGGGCAGGTTACTCTGCCCCTCTGAGCCTGTTTCCTCAGCTATAAAATGGAGACTTTGCTAACAATTTTGCTAGGTTGTATGGGGCTGAGTGAGAAGGTCTGTAAAGTACTTGGCACACAGCAGCTGTTTAGCAAACAGAAAGTATGACATCCAAAGGCCTCTATGATCTGACCTCAATTTACTTTTCTAGCTGCTTTAAAAAAAAAAAAAGGATAACAGCTCACTCTTCTTGATGCTGTGTGTCAGGTATTGCTGTAAACACTTGTACAGAAACACATTTTATTCTCTTGTCACCCCCACGTGATGGGTACTATTAGTATCTCCATTTTACAGATGAGAAAACAGGCACAGAGATGTTAAGCAACTTGGCCATGGTCACACAGCCAATAAGTGGGGATTGAGGGTCCTCATGTAGGCAGCCTGGCTCTAGAGCTTACACATGTAACCACAGTTCCATCCTGCCTCATCTCTTCTTTGTGCATCCTACAAATTGAAGTTCAGCCCAACTGGACTCCTCACTAACCTTTGCATTCAATCTGAACTTTCCCATGCCTGTGCTTTTGCCCAGGTTCCCTTCTTGCACCGGAACCCCCACCTCCTCCATGAAGCCTTCCCAAGTCCTCCCTCATGTCCACCTTTGTGGGCTCATCACAGTTGGACTCAAAGGTGGTTATTTGTGCCTAGGTGTCCTCTCCTCTTCTTGCCTAGAGGCACCTCTGCTACCCCCAGCCAACCTGGCATGGTTTCAGGCATGAGCAGGCACCCAGACAGGCAGTGCCCTGGCCAGAGCAGCTAATGTGTGCTACCTGGGTGGTGTGGATGGGAACCCAGCACGCAGGGCCCTACTACTTCTGTGAGGACAGCTCAAAGGCTGCAACTGGAACCACCCCTGGGAGGCAGCCTGTCAGCTGGGCTTCCTTCTCTCTGCTTAGGGGAAAGGACTCAGCCACGGGGGGCCTCCAATGCTTGGGGGTCAGCTTTGAAGCCCGGAGAGGATGAATGAATGTCCATCCAGAAAGGGGACAGGACTGAGAACTGCTTGCTGGTGGGGTTGCGTAGTGAGGCCCATAGTGTAACCATCCACCAGGCCACCTAATTCAAAGGGGCCTCTTGGAGCGTTTCAGGCCCATCCTTGGGATCCCAGCCCAGTGCCCACAGGGTAGTAACTGCAAGAGGCCATCTGCCCAGGGTCTCACGCTCCCATTCCCTCCCTGTCCCACACAGGACCTCTGGTCCACATCCGCTGCCCCCTTCCAAACACCATGACTCCCACCACCTCTGCCCAGACACTGATCACTCCCTAGGCATCCTCTCATGGGAGCCTGGGCACCGTCCAGTGCCTCCTTCTTCCTACGGCCAGGTTTCACACCCATCACTCATGGTCCCACAGTCAGGCACGGGTACTCAGCACATGCCTGGGGCTGTGCTAAGCACTGGAGACACAAGGAGAACAAGGCAGACTCTGTCCTGCTCGCAGAGCTCACTACCTGGTGGAGACCACAGACCATGAAAGCAGCCAGGGCAACACAGCGGGGCAAAGTGTGAGGACGTGGACGTGCAGGCAGCCATAGGGAGGGCCGCTGACCGAGGCTTCTAGAAGGAGACATCCAAGCTGAGGCCTGAGGATGAAGGGAGCTAACCATGAGAAAAGAAGAAAGGAGAGAGTGTTCTGGGCAGCTGGAGAGGCTACAGAGAGCAGGACATGTGCATCTGGAAGGAGGTCAGTTTGGAACCTGGAACACCAAGTACGTGACAAGGGCTGGTGAAAGAACAGGCTGGGGATGATATTCACTGGGAGATCACAGGGCCCAAGGAAGCCATTCGGGGACTTCGCTCGTGGAGCAGCGGTTAAGAATCCACCTGCCAATGCAGGGGACATGGGTTCGAGCCCTGGTCCAGGAAGATCCCACATGCCGCGGAGCAACTAAGCCCGTGTGCCACAACTACTGAGCCTGCAAGCCACAACTCCTGAGGCCACGTGCTGCAACTACTGAAGCCTGCATGCCTAGAGCCCCTGCTCCACAACAAGAGAAGCCACCGCAATGAGAAGCCTGGGCACCACAACAAAGAGTAGCCCCCGCTCGCAGCAACTAGAGAAAGTCCAGCGCAGCAACGAAGACCCAGTGCAGCCAAAAATAAATAAATAACTTTATTAACAACAAAAAAAGGAAGCCATTTGGCATCTTGAGCAGCTCGGCGCTTACTCCACGGTAAGGTTTCTGTCTTGCTGGAATGGCCTTCGGGGAGACAGAGGCCCCCAATCTGCCAGTTCTTCCTTGCCAATAATTTAAATTCCTTCTACTGCCATCGGCGTCACTTTCTGAGACCTGCCATTGCCAAGGGGAAGCAGCAATCAGCAGATGGCCGGCCTTGCAAAAGAGGCTGTTGTATGAGGGCAGTGCCCTGCCCAGTGAGCCTTGGGGAAGGCCGAAGCTCAGACTTTGGCTTGCAGCGCCCCTGAGGCCAGCCTCCCCAGCACTGCCCAGTCAGACACCAGCAGCATGCCCTGGCCACAGTTACGAAATGACTGTCCTGGTGAGCCATTCCACCTCTCCGGCTGTGGCCCCAGCAAGACGGACACACCCAGGGTCAAGAGCACTGACTCTGAAGCCAGGCTGCAGGGCTCAGACCCAGCTCTGCACTCATCAGCAGTGGGGTGCCAGCAACTTATCCCACTTGTCTGGTTCTGTCTGCCCATTTGTACAACAGTGATCACAACGGTACCTATCTTGAGAGCATCCTGTGAGAACTCGGTGAGTGCGGGCCCAGAAGACACTAATTAAGCACAGGGCTGTGCATGCTAGCTGTTAGTGCTAATATTTCCTGTGTCCCCAGTCCCGAGGCACCTGCACCAGATGGAAAAGGAGGAGGAAAACTAAAAGGAAAGTAGTATCTCTCAGAATAAGAAGAGGACAGGGTGTCATACCCCTGAGGTCACGGGGGGATGGGGTGGGGGGGTTCCAGTTCTTCATCCTGTGAGGATGACTTCCCCTTCCTGGTTCTAGGTTTGCAATCTTGGGCCTCTTCAGGCATGTCTATCCTAACCCTGCAGAGACAGGCCCCAGGCATCCTCCAGAGGACTGCCAAGGGCCACAGCCCCCACCTCGGAAGTTGTGAAATTCTTTGCTGAAAATCACTGCAATCTCAGCCAGGATGGTGGCCCAATTTGTTTTCAAAATACTTCCTCAGATAGCCCTATCTTGGCTCAGACATGTTAGCACTTTCCAGAATCCTGCAGATGGTGAGGCAGCTGGAGAGGAGGGGAGAGGAGGGAAGCGGGGAAGAGAGTGGGAGAGACCTGGGGCCAACGTTCAGGTAGCTGCACGGGCCCACATAGGCACAGGCATCGCACAGCGTGCTCGGACAGGCGCACACAGGATGGGAAGCGGGTCAGATGGTAGAGGGGGTCTTTCAACCGTCTAAGCTGTGGAGCCTTCTTAGGAACCAGAACTTTCCTAGGAAACCCAATATGTAGAAAAGGTAAATGGGGGACTTCCCTCATGGTCCAGTGGTTAAGAATCCACCTTCCAATGCAGGGGACGTGGGTTCGATCCCTGTTCAGGGAACTAAGACCCACATGCTGTGGGGCAACTAAGACCGTGTGTCACAACTACTGAGCCCACATGCCACAAGTAGAGAGAAGCCTGCACACTGCAGCGAGGAGCCCACGTGCCGCAACTTAGACCAAATGCAGCCAAAAATAAAATAAATAAATAAATATTTTTTAAAAAAAGATAAATGCGGGGAGAGGCCTGGATCCCCCCTCCCATCAGACCTCTGAGGGGTCCTCGTTGAACTCTGGGGCTCCATGGAACCTAGTTTGAAAACTGATGCTGCTAAAGGAATCATACCCTTCTCTGGGGGGAGTTAGTGCCCACATTGTTTTAAGATAATGAGCTTCTGAGCTTCCCTGGTGGCGCAGTGGTTAAGAATTTGCCTGCCAATGCAGGGGACACAGGTTCAAGCCCTAGTCCAGGAAGATCCCACATGCTGCGGAGCAACTAAGCCCGTGAGCCACAACTACTGAGCCTGTGCTGTAGAGCCCGCAAGCCACAACTACTGAAGCCCGCATGCCTAGAGCCCGTGCTCCACAACGAGAGAAGCCACTGCAACGAGAAGCCCGCACACCGCAACAAAGACCCAACTCAGCCATAAATAAATAAATAAATTTATAAAATAATGAGCTTCTTAAGGGAAGATGAAATTATGTTTCTAATAAATTCTAATTCGAGTCTAGTACAGAGAATGCCACACATCCTGAGAATCAGGACTCAGAAAGTGCAAAGTGATTGATCCTATTCGCTGACAAGTTTGTGAGCACCTCTCTGGGAAGTATTGTGCCCTTGGGCCTGAATATCTGGGGCACAGAGTATGTGGTGAACAATAGTTAGAACACCTATTTACAGCTATTTACAGGCACATTTCTAAACTCCTCACAAATACAAATTCACCTACAGCCCCATTACTTATAACCCATTACGATCCCCCTCTTACTGATTAGGAAAGTAAGGCCCAGAGAGGTTAAGTAATTTGCCCAAGGTCACACAGTTACTAAGCAGTACGGTGGGCATTCTGGCTTTAGAATATGTACTCTTCACTATTACATAATTTGCCTTTTGGGATGAGTGCATCCCTGTGCTTATGTATCTGTGTGTGTGTGTGTGTGTGTGTGTGTGTGTATACATTTTGGCCCATGATGATGTGTGCTAATCTGTATGTGGGTGTGCAGCCTCTTTCCAAACAAGACTGCAAGCCATGGGGCTTACCCCTCAGATTCTCTCTTGGAAGCCTGACAGCAACAGGCCAAAGGGGCTCCTGCGTGGAGGTGGGACCCAGAGCCTCAGGGTGGTGCCTGTTCCCCAGATTCCAGGGGTTTCAGTTTGCTGACCCAGCTTGGTATAGGCACATCAATGGAAAGGCCCCCAGGCCCCTCCCTGGGACTGAGTGGAGCCCTCAGCTGCCAATCCCACCAGGGAAATACCCGCACCCTAGCACCCTGGTTCTCCCCTTCTCACTGGGTGCTGGGTTTTAGAATGGGTCAGCTGAATAAAATGAAGTTATTAAGTTATCACGAGTTTACTTCATACTCCACAGACAAACTTACAGCAGTGAACTCACACCACCAGAACCCTAAACTGATAGGGCCTAAGCTGATAGGACTCCGGTCAAAAGCAAAGAACCCTGACATTCTGGTTAGGCCGGGAAGCCCTACACCATAAATGGGGTTTTTCGGGTTGCTTCACATGGGAGCCCACCTTGGAGAAAATTAGCTTTGGTCCATCCACTCTAAACTGATGTTTAAGATGTAAGGCTTCCTCAGATGCCACAAAATTGGAAAAAGCCCCACCATTCTCCATCAACAAAGTCAAACTCACCTCGAGCAGGGCCGAGGCAGGGAGACTTCCTCAGATGGCGCAGGGCTGTGCTGCAACCCCTGGCTGTCTCTTCTCCCACATTCTCCTCTTGTCCCCAGCCACCAGTATGCCAGCTTCCCAGGGTCCCGGAGCACAAGGACAGCCGGCGGCGGTGGGTGTGTTCCCCGACTTTTGAGCCTCCCTGAGTCAAGGAGGAGGGGCTGGATGGGGAGGATGCAGGAAGGAGGGAGCTGGTAAGGCAGCCGGTGAGCCAGGTGTAAGCACAGAGGCCAAAACAGAGTTTCCCAGGCTAGCTGTTTAGTTGTGGTATTCAGGAGAGGCTGAGCTGGGAATTGGCTTATTTATTTTACATGCTTTTCCTCCAAATCCTTTTCAGAGAGCCCTCTGGAATCCCAGTGATAAATTTCCCAGAGCCTAAAAAAACCCACGGTCCCTTAGCACACAGCCATCTCTGTGGGGCAGGGGGGTAAGGGGAGGCATGGGGGGGGGAGGGCAGAGGCATAGAGAGGGAGTGATGGGCCGCTAGAGACCTGAAGTTACTGGTGGTCAGAGGCTCCCGTGGCCTGCATGCCCCTCCTTTCAAGTTTGCAGAGGGGGGGGGATGTGCAGGAGAACCAGCCCGATTTAGGTTGATGAAGACAAGGCTGAGACCTTCAAGCACAGAACAAACTGTCCAGCCTGCCAGAGGCCACCCCACACCCAGACGTGGAATCTACATGCTCAGGGCAGGACAAGCAGTGTTCTTACACCTGTTTAAGCAAAGGGGACAAGTACTTCTGTTTAAGGAATGAAAAGGAGAGCTGTTATCATTTCCTCCTGCGTGACTTCACGAAGGGCAGAGGCCTCTCTGTTTCCTCACGGCAGATTCCCTTGGCTCCCTGCTTGACCACTTCCCAGCAGAGGCACTCACAGCCCCTCCCTGGTCTTCACCCATCATCTGACAGTGTTCCTAAGTACCTCCGTGTGTCACGCACTAGGACAGAGCCAGGGGTACAAAGATTAATAGCCCCCGCCCCTCGGATGGGGCAGCTTCTCCCCACACCCAGTCTCCCAACTTCCATCCTGGATGGCGAGTCCACAGCACGGTGAAGCAGGGAGAGGGCTCCCATATCTTTGCAGCTCAGTGCTGCGAACGCTCTGGCACTCACCCAGGTGGGCTCGCTGCGGAAGGTGGGCAGGGGCCAGCTGGGCAGTGCTTATCTTCTGCTCCTTGTTTAAGGTTGCCAGCTTTCCCCGTGCCATGAACACCTGTATCAGAGGATCTGGGGGTAGAGATGCGGGTGGGCAGAGCTGTGAGGATTCTGCCCCAACGGGGGTAACCCCCTCTCAGCCTTGGGGCTGGGGAGATAGAATACTAACCAGGCAGAAAACACAGCTGCCTCTAAGTGCCTGCAGGGAGTCCTGAAGGCAGCATGGCTTGCACTTCCTCCTTAGCTTTGTGACCTTGGGCAGCCACTGCACCTCTCTGAGCCTCATTTCCTCATCAGCAAATCGGAAATGAGAACCACTGTCCCTCTGTGGGGCCTGTGTGAGAAGGCATCAGCTGGGGACCCGGTGAGCCATGTAGTTCTCACAGCCCCTGGTTGCCCCAGCTCTCCCCATCCATCTCTCCTGAGGACCAGACACCACCACGGAGTCTAGCTCTCCTGGGCATGTGGTGGGTGGTGGGAAGGACAGCCATGACATGCCCCTTCATATTCAGGTGAGGGCTGATTTCCCTGTGCAATAAATGTCTCCCCTGGCAAGGGCTGAAAGGGAAAGGAATACCGTAATCCATCTGAGGATGTTTACCTGGCAATTCCTTCCAAACCCAAACCTGTGACTTGTATGGTCACGAGTGGTAGCTTTGTCCCCGTTTCTCACATAAGCAGTGAATCTGCTCTCACCGGAATTACACCAACATCTCCCTGCAGTCACTCCCAAACCCCCATCGTTTCCTGACTCCAAATCCACACGGAAGGCTCTAGCAGCCTGGTGCCACCCAGGCTTTGATTTCCATGACCCATGGTGTAACCCAGGCTAGGCAGAGTGTGTGTAAAAAGAGGACTGTAGTCAGGGGCCCCAGGACCCAGTAAGTGCATCAGCGTTGCTTCCTTGTTGCTATGGAGAACCAGTTAGGGACCTTAGAGACAGCTGGGCATGGTGGAAACAGCATGCGTTCCAGAGTCAGACTGTCCAGTTTCAAATCCTGGCTTTGTCCCTCACCAGCTGTGTGACCCCCCCAAAAAGTTACTTAACTATTCTGAACCTCAGTTTCCTAATCTGTAAAATGGTGACAAAACACTGACTTCATAGGGATATAAGGTCTTGATGAGATAACGTAGAGCTCTTGATTCACAGAAGACATAAATAAGGTGGAAAGGTGATATTGGGAAGGGATCGGCTGCAGTGTTCCACCTGAAATTGGGGGTGGCCAAGCCCAGATCACTCTCTCGCTTATCTGGGGCCACAATCCTGGGTGCTGCCTACATACTTTGCTAATTTCAGCATTCAGACCACTTAGAAGCTTCACATGCACACCAAACCTAGTCACAAAGGGCCGGGGGTGGGGTGGGGGAATGACACATTTCTTTGTGATTATATGGCCAAGTTGCACCACATCCTGGCATGTTCCCAATTCCATGCAGGTACGGAATCATTCTCAGGATTGCTTGCAATCCCAGTTCCAGGAAGACGAGATGTTTCCACTCCTCTGGGAAGCTCATGCCAGCTGGTGCAGAGGAACCCACCCAATACTCAGTACAGGGACTGTGATTGCCCCTCCACCTGCTGCCACCACAGAGCCAAGCCACTGCTGGAGGACACAGCTCCTAGGCCCTTCATGAGACCCATCTCCTTCCAGGCCAGTAGGAGCCAGGAAGAACACTCCACCACACTCCCAGCTTAGCCAGATGCAAAAATGGAGACTTTCTTACTGCCCCTCTTAGGGAAGCAGAGGCCAATGTTGAGACTCAAGTCCCCAGTGCCAGCCCACAGGGCACAATAGAACCTGCTGCTTGGGCTAAACAGATCAGGCAGGGCTCCCTGGAACCACTCAGGGCCCCCTCCTCTGCAGATAGACCAATTCCAACCTAGCCGAGGCCACCTGGCTTGGCTCATAGAGTGTCCTTAACATATATGAATTATTGGTGTCATTATTCATCAAACAACTATTTATCGAGTACCAACAATGCCAGGCACTGTACTAGATCCAGGACAACCTGTGAAACATCCTGGAGCCCCGGACACCAAGGGCATCCGAAAACAGACACAACTTCAGGTGCAATGAAAAAAAAATATGGCTTCAGGACTGCCCTGCTTTCTCCATGACCTTGGAGTGTTAAACATCCCCTACCACGTTTTTCATATACACACCCAGGGCTGGAATCTCCTCAGCCCACCCCCCCTGGAAGTCCCTCTGAGGAAGCACATCCGCTAGGGGGAAGGGTCTGTGCTTCCCTCGCAGGCCCTGTCACTGCCACCACCCAGCTGTCCAGGGCAGCACCGCCTGCCAGCCTTTTCTACTCTGCTCACAGACCCTAACACGCCGGGTCTGAGTTCATGAGTCACTCCCTCCTTTCTCCCGGCCTCGCCTCCGGAAGGGCTGCGCACACCCAGACACATCACCCAGACACCGAGTTTCCACGCCAAACTCGCTCCTGATGAACCCGGAGAGCCGACTGAAATGTCTGATTTCCCCTCCCCACTTCTCAGCCTCGAGGTCCCGGCCACGACTTTTCAAAGACAAGGCAGCCCCTCTCCTGCCCGTCTCGCTCTGGGGACACCTCACTGTGGGGCTGCAGGGGCAGCAGACAAAGACAGTGGATTTATTTGAGGCTGGAGGACATGCTTAGTCTAAAGATCCGAACGCCCGCACTTCCGGAATTGCACGGTTCAGTCTGAAGCGTGTGCGTGTGTCTGTGGCTCGATGGGTGATGAGCTGTGCGTATGTGGCAGTTGTGAATCTGGGTGCAGTGGGTCTGGAGGTGTGGATGCCTGCGTGGAGCTTTCCCCGCGCCGAGCACTCCCTCTCCCACCTTCGGTTTCGCCCCCTCTTCCTCCAAAGTTTGGCGCGCGCGCCCGATCGGGGATGGTGGGGTGCGCACCGTTGGGCCATCTCCCGGGCCCAGAGGCGGTTCCGGGATGCCGGTGCCCTACTTACCCCGCCACCGAGCCTCCTCCAGCGGGGGGCGGATCCGACTTTCCGAGGCAGGGGTCCGGTGCGGGCAGCATCCGCCCGCAACTTTGCCCTCCTCTTGGCAGGACCAGGCAGAAGCGGCTCCGGCCGAGGACGGCGGCGGGGAGGGAAGGAGGCTCGGCCCCGCGGGTTCGCACGGTGGGCGGGAAGCGGCGCCAGGAGGGCGCCGTCCTGCGCAGCGAGCGAGCGGTCCTGCCTGGCGCCTTCCCCGTTCGGCCCGAGTCCGCGAGCGGCCGGCAGTGGCGGCGGATTCCTGAACTGCGTCCAAGGCGCCCGGGGAGCCCTCCTCCTCCTCCTTTTCTCCCTCACCCCACCCAGCTCCCACCCCTGCGCCCCCGGCAACTTGGGAACCGCTGGCGAAGTTGGCGCAGCTCGGGCTGCGCGACGGGCCTCGGGTGGAAGCAGGGAAGGAGAGGGAGGAGCTGAGGGGGAGCGGGCCGCCGTCGCCCCAGCCCCCGGGGAGCTGCGCGCTGCAGGACCCCTCTGTGGGCCTTTGTTCCCAGCGCTGCGCCTCCGCCCGCCTCTCCCCTGGGACTCTCTTGAAGCCGCTGGGATCCCTACCCGCTTTCAGAGACGCTGGGAAGAGCTCCCCTGCTGGGTTAGGAGGGGCGGGGGAGGGTTGGAAGGGAGGTGGCCTGGAGATCCTCGTGGCTTCACTCTGCCTGAGCCCCTCAAGTCCTTCCGGCCTCCCATCCTATTGAAACGGAGTCTTTCTAAAACCTGAGTTCCCTTAGGAGTTTATGATTAATGTGTCTATCCAAAACTTTATTCCCTTTCTTGTCCCCTCTGACTTCAATCCTGTGCTAACTGAACACTAGTCAACCAGAGTCAGTTGACCGAAATTGCTGCTGT
This sequence comes from Mesoplodon bidens, assembly GCF_964165515.1. Lineage (NCBI taxonomy): Eukaryota > Metazoa > Chordata > Mammalia > Artiodactyla > Ziphiidae > Mesoplodon > Mesoplodon bidens. The sequence goes on from NC_138176.1 coordinate 170,109,485, forward strand.
TGAGACATTGTTAATGTACTAAGGTTGCTGGTGTGAATAACACTGTTGATGTACTAAAGTTGCTATTACAGATATCATTAATGTATAAACTCAGGTTGTTTCTCCAGGGCAAGATAAGTTAACAGACCCCCTGAGGCCTGCACCACCTGGCCAGAGAATCCTAAACCAGAGACATCCTGAGTCCTGGGACCTGAATGTCACAGAAAGCACAATATAAGAACTCTAGTCAATATCTTGTAATAACCTATAATGGAAAAGAATCTGAAAAAGAATATATATATATACATATATATATGCACACATATATGTATAACTGAATCACTTTGTTGTATACTTGAAACTAACACAATATTATAAATTAACTATACTTCAATTTAAAGAAAGGTTAAAAAATGTCACGGAAATGTCCCAAGATGCTTAATCCCAGCCTCTTTGTTCTTCCCCTTTATAAAACCCTCTCACTCAAAGACCAAGTGGAGCGGATGTGAGGCGTGTCTCCCACTCCCTTGCTGGGTGCCTTGCAAATAAACCCTGTACTTTCCTTCACCACAACCTGGTGTAGTATATTGGCTATGCTGCTTGTTGGGCAAGCAGACCCGAGTTCGGTTCGATGACAATTTTGCCCACCATGGAGAGACCATCAACTGGAACTGTTTTTGTAAAAGGGAAGGTAAATGACGTGAAGTTCTTTGTGTATAGGCTTTTATGCTATTGTATCAAAGTTAGCCTTTTGGAACTGGTTTGGCTTTGAGCCTTTTGGAATTGGTTTGTCTTTTTTCTCTGTGTGTGTGTGTGTGTGTGTGTGTGTATGTATTTGTGCTAGAGAAGGTACACTATTTTAATTGGTGGACATTAAACATTAAACAAAAGTTCAGTTCCTAAAAATAGCCCTTTAGGATGCATCCTACAAAATTGGACCACCTTTTGTTCTGGTACCATGACTAAAGCCAAAAAGATGATTTATTTTTTATTTTTTATTTTTTTGGTAACACTGTGTAACCACAGTATTCTTTAGACTCTGGAGAAAAATGCCCAAGATTAGGCTCATTTGATAATCCATAACTAGTTTTGGCAGCTTGATAAAACATCTTTTCAGAATTCTGACCCTAAGAGAGCAAATTCTAGGAGGAACTTGCTTTTCTCTCCCTGTGCCTTGAGCTGTAAATGTTCTACTAGGGCTCTCAGGAACTCCTGTCTTATCTAGGCATCTCCAATTCCTGAAACTGAGAGGAAAAATGGGGGGTGGAGGGAAGAGGCCTTTTTAAGTTTAACTTATTCCAACTGTTAGTTATAAACTAGTGAGTTTTATATTGTAATACCTGATTCATGACTAAGTTAAAATGAAGCTATGAGGTCTCTAGTTGTATCTGCCTATATGTCTGTGTGTACTTTATACATATATGTCTCAACTTCCAGACCTTATTAACAAAATTAATTTCTTGCGACTTCCCTGGTGGCTCAGTGGTTAAGAATCCGCCTGCCAATGCAGGGGACATGGGTTCGAGCCCTTGTCCGGGAAGATTCCACATGCCGTAGAGCATCTAAGACCGTGTGCCACAACTACTGAGCCTGTGCTCTAGAGCCCACAAGCCACAACTACTGAAGCCCACGCAACTAGAGCCTGTGCTCTGCAACAGGAGAAGCCACCACGATGAGAAGCCCGTGCACCTCAATGAAGAGTAGCCCCCACTCGCTGCAACTAGAGAAGGCCCGCGTGCAGCAACAAAGGCCCAACACAGTCAAATATACATAAATAAATTTTAAAAAATTATTAAAAGAAAAAGGAATATACAAGAAACTAAACCAAAGAAATTTCAGGTTTATGTGAACTGGGAAATATTCAGTATTAAATTAACTTTGGGCATTAAAGTTCATTTTTGCTGGTTTAATTAATCAGACATGTCCTTGGAGCCATCAACATTAAGTATGATATTTTTATTGTACCTAGGTTTACTGGAGGTTAAATAAGATCTTATTATATCTGTTGCAGAATTTGTCAGCAAGAAAAATAACTTGGTATGATGTAATTTTTTAAAGTAAATTAAATGTAAATGAGATAAGTTTTTTTTTAAAGGAGAACTCTTTAGGAATAATTATGTTTTATGACTGTCTACTTAAAAGTAGTTTCTTCAGATATTTGGTAACTTGAAACTTTAGAGTTTTGCTAAATTAAGTTAAATGATGGAAGTTTATTGAATATTTTACAAGTTTACTAATCTACAGAGTGCTAATGTAAAAGACAGTTCATAGTTGCTTATTTCTTAGTTTTCACTAGAAATTGTTTTCAATAGTTGAGAATTCTAATTAATATATTTAATTAAAACTAAAATTTAATAAGAAAACACCTTTGTATGCAAGGAAAAGAAGGTATAAGAAATGGAAATTCATTTTGTTAAGAGAAAGAAAGTAATTTGGTCCTAAAACTGGTTATTTCTAAATGGGAAAGAAAATATGGGACAAATTAATATGGGTATAGAAAGTTGTGGAAGCTTTGCAAGAGGGAAAGGTCTTTAGAAAGGAATTCTATGTGTAGTCAGGACTAACGAAGATTAGAATGAGTTTAATTGAGTAAATGAATTTTAATATTAAAAGTAAGATGGTGTAAAACCTGGGTTTGTTTTCTCTCTATGAAGAGAACAAAGTTTTTTTGGACTGTTGAGCTGCTTTTGATAACAGATTGTAAGTTTCTTTCCATGCTTTTTTTTTTTTTTTTTTGCGGTACGCGGGCCTCTCACTGTCATGGCCTCTCCCGTTGCGGAGCACAGGCTCTGGACGCGCAGGCTCAGCAGCCATGGCTCACGGGGCCCAGCCGCTCCGCGGCATGTGGGATCTTCCCAGACCGGGGCACGAACCCGTGTCCCTTGCATCGGCAGGCGGACTCTCAACCACTGTGCCACCAGGGAAGCCCTATTTGCTTCTTTTTTATTTTATTTTTTAATGTTTTAAATCTTTTTTTTTTTAATTTTTAAATTTTTGGCTGCGTTGGGTCTTTTTTGCTGCACATGGGCTTTCTCTAGTTGCGGTGAGTGGGGGCTACTCTTCATTACGGTGCGTGGGCTTCTCATTGCGGTGGCGTCTCTTGTTGCGGAGCATGGGCTTTAGGTGCGCGGGCTTCAGTAGTTGTGGCATGCGGGCTCGGTAGTTATGGCACATGGGCTTAGTTGCTCCGTGGCATTTGGGATCTTCCTGGACCAGAGCTTGAACCCGTGTCCCCTGCATTGGCAGGCAGATTCTCAGCCACTGCGCCACCAGGGAAGTCCCTGGATTCGCTTCTTTATTCAACAAACATTTTTTGGCCCAGGATTGTGCTGGGCTTGGGAACACTAGGATGCATGTTGTCTTTGTCAGCTATTGCTGCAATAAGTCTGCAAAACAAACATCCTGCAAATCTCAGTGGCTCCCAATGACAAGTATTTATTTTCCTCATTCCTAGGTAGGCTGGGGGTCAGCAGGGATTTCTGTTTCAGGCCACAGGTTGGCTGGGCTTGGGTCCAGCCTTTGGGTTGGGTTCAGGTCTACTCTTCACGTCCCCATGTTCTACATGGACCAGTGGCTATCCTGGAGCATGTGCTTCTCGAGGGAGATCACGGGAATACAAGAGACAAACCAAACCACCCAAGCACATTTAAAGCCTCTGCAACATCACTGTCCAGAACAAATCCCATGCCCAACCTAAAGGTATGAAGGTGGAGAGGTCTATTTTACCCACCGTGAAGCCATGGTGATGGCATAGATAGAGAATTCTGTGATGAGGGGAGTGAATTGAGAGCAGGGATCCAGTGTGCTGCAGGTGACAAGACACCAGGCCTTGCCCTCAGGGGGCTTACCATCTAGTGGTGGAAGTGCTCGTAAAGATACAGTCGAGGGAAGTGCAGTGAGGAAGCATCTGTGGGTGGCATGGGACTGTGCGTGCATGTGCATGTGCATATGTGTGGTGTGTACGTGTGTGTGCGTGAACGCACAGCTTGGGAGCATGGAGATGGTGGGTCCCTGCAGCCAGCTAGACAGCTAAGAAGATTTTCTAGAGAAGGAGACGCCCAAGGTAAATGCTAAAGGATAAAATAAATAGGGGCTTTTTTTTTTTTTTTTTTGCGGTACGCGGGCCTCTCACTGTTGTGGCCTCTCCCGTTGCGGAGCACAGGCTCCGGACGCGCAGGCTCAGTGGCCATGGCTCACGGGCCCAGCCGCTCTGCAGCACATGGGATCTTCCCGGACTGGGGCACGAACCCTCATCCCCTGCATTGGCAGGCGGACTCTCAACCACTGCGCCACCAGGGAAGCCCGGGGCTCTTGACTGAACTGGAGAGAAGCGGCAGGGAAGCGAGGAAGGGCTTTACGGGCAGTCACAACTGTGGGTGCGAAGGCAAGGGGACCAGGAGCAGGACGGTGTAAGCCAGGAACTCGAGAAGCTGCTTGCTGTCCTTGGAGCATACTGGCGAGGGCAGCACGTGTCAGGAGTTGATGAGAGGTGGACGTAGGCAGGACCCTAGCCATGGAAGGCCTTTGTCAAGTGCTGGATGGCATCTTCCCTTCACCTCCAGAGCACTCCCCACCCTCCTCCACTCCGCTCCCTCTCCTGGGTCACTGGCCTGTACGGACTATAGCCAAAGCCTCTCTTATTCTGGGAAGATGGCAGAGTGTAGTTCTAGCCTCTCCACAAGTTCCCCCTGTTATGGACTGAACACTGTCCCCCCACAATCCGTATGTTGAAGCTCTAGCCCCCAAAGTGACTGTATTTGGAGTTAGGGCCTTAAAGTATAATTAAATGTCATTGAGTTCATAAGGGGTCTAATCTAAAAGCATGGGTGTCTTTAGAAGAGGAAGAGATACCAGAGATCTCATTCCCTCTCTCCATGTGCTCACAGAGGACAGGCCATGTGAGGACACAGTGAGAAGGTGGCTGTCTATAAGCCAGGAAGAAAGGTCTCACCAGAAACCAACACTGACAGCACCTTGATCTTCGACTTAGCCTCCCAAACTGTGAGAAAATAAATTTCTGTTGTTTGAGCCACCCGGCCTGTGGTATTTTGTTATGACAGACCTAACAGACTAATATGACCCCACCCCCACAAGAAAACCTAACTAGAATAAAAAAAAAATCAGAAGAGCCACAGACAATTTCTACAACAAAACTGGGTGACAAATTAAACCCACAAGCTCAAAATACCAATTGAGTGGGGACAAACCATAGTTACTAGACTCATGTGATACTGGTTTCTGTGTAGGAGAATGCAGAAGTAAGACACCTGGGCTTCTGATGGTCCTGAGAACAGTTAAATTCCCAAATCACCAACTTCAACTCAAAAACATAGCAGGCCAATTCAAAAGCAGCTAAAACTAGAAAATACTTCTGCAGTATCCAATTTGTATATAAGTGCCAGGGAACCAGTGAGGTCTGATGGTGCTAGAGCCATCTGGGTCCCATAAACTCACTTTTGCTTCCCCTATACACTCCTGAAACTAATAGACTGGAGCTCTTTTTAATGACAAAGTCCCACACTGGGACTTGGAGAGTAGAATCGAAACTAATCAGGACAGGCACACTAGGGACAAAGAAAGAAAAGCTCCAGGCAAACGTGGGGTTGGAGGATGGAGGATCAAGGGATCTCAAGAAGTACAAAGTCATGTGTATGTGTACATACATATATATTATATATACACACAAACAAATATATAAATCACTGAGGCAGATTTTATTTTCTGAAGATGGCTGCAAAAATTATCTCCTCATCCCACATGGCCTTCTTTTTTCTTTTAAATTAATTTATTTTTGGCTGCATTGAGTCTTCGTTGCTGCGTGCGGGCTTTCTCTAGTTGCGGCGAGCAGGGGCTACTCTTCGTTGCGGTGCACACACGCTTCTCATTGCGGTGGCTTCTCTTGTTGCAGAGCATGGGCTCTAGGAGCGCGGGCTTCAGTAGTTGCGGCATGCGGGCTCAGTAGTTGTGTCACGGGACCTAGAGCGCGGGCTCTAGAGCGCAGGCTCCAGTAGTTGTAGCGCATGGGCTTAGTTGCTCCATGGCATGTGAGATCTTCCTGGACCAGGGCTTGAACCCGTTAACAGGCGGATTCTTAACCACTGCGCCACCGGGGAAACCCCCTTCTTTTTAAAAAATATTTATTTATTTATTTGGTTGTGCTGGGTCTTAGTTGTGGCAGGTGGGCTCCTTAGTTGTGGCTCATGGGCTCCTTAGTTGCGGCACACAGGCTCCTTAGTTGTGGCATGCAAACTATTAGTTGTGGCATGCATGTGAGATCTAGTTCCCTGATCAGGGATCGAACCCAGGTCCCCTGCATTGGGAGCGTGGAGTCTTAACCACTGTGCCACCAGGGAAGTCCCCCACATGCCCTTCTTACAATGTGGCCTTGACTTTTGTCCCTTTAATTGTGGGACCTATGTACCTGGCTGGAACTTTGTGACTGGCTTGACACATAGAGTACCGTGAAAGTAGAGGCCATGTGGCTTTCAAGACTGTCCAAATGCCATGTATGTCCACCTTCTTGCTTAAGTTGTTCACTCTTGGAAATCAACCACCATGCTGTGAGGAAGCCCAACAAGCCACATGAAGAGATCACAGGTAGGTATTCTACCAGACAGCCGGCATCCAGCACCAGACATATGAGTGAATGAGCTGTCAGATGGCCCCAGCACTTTCAAGTCATCTCCACTTAGTCTTCCACCTGCGAGACCAGGCATCACGATGCAGAGACATGCCATCCTGACCATATTCTTTCTGAATGTCTGGCCCACAGAAACTGTGAACACAATAAAATTGTTGTTGTTTTATACACTAAATTTGGGGTGATGTGTTTTGCAGCAATAGTCATTAGAACAATCACTTTGTAAACTCAACAGAATGAGGAGCTCAAGACCTATGAAGTTAGAAAACTATCCTTACTCACCTGATGTCCCCTAAAAATACTGGAAAATTCACTTTACTTTAAAAAGGAGCATCAGAAAAGCATCAAGGTTGAATCCTGTGTAAAATTATGAGAAAAAGGAGAATGAGTTGCAAAATAACATTCCTACAAATAATAAAAGCATGCCAGGAAAACATGTCCACAAAAGAAATGAAAACATTTCAAAAAAAATTAGAGAAAAAATTTAAATGATAGAAATTATGAAACTATATAAATCAAAATTGGATGAGCTCAGAAGTCAGGTGATTAGGGAAAAAAGAAGAAAGTTTTGAAAAGAATGATGATAAAGTCAGAAAATAACTAACTATATAGAACAAGAAACCATTTCAGAAATGAAGATGAAACGAAAAGGAACGGAAGAGAGAATAACCATAATAGAGAATATTTTCAAAGAAAGCTAAGATAGAAAGGAGGGCAAAGATAAAGAGATAAAAATATTCGAGAGTGATAGAACAGAGAAAATATAGAAAAAGAGTGAACGTACATGTAATAGGAATCCACGAAGAAACCTGAAGAAAAGCAAAACAGTGGAACAGAAAAAGTATTAAAAACTATAATTCAGGGCTTCTCTGGTGGCGCAGTGGTTGGGAGTCTGCCTGCCGATGCAGGGGACGCGGGTTCGTGCCCCGGTCCGGGAAGATCCCACATGCCGCGGAGCGGCTGGGCCCGTGAGCCATGGCCGCTGGGCCTGCGCGTCCGGAGCCTGTGCTCCGCAATGGGAGAGGCCACAGCGGTGAGAAGCCCGCATACCTCAAAAAAAAAAAAAAATTATAATTCAAGGAGATGTTCCTTACAGAGAGCATGGCCTGAAATTTCATTTGGAAGAAGCATCTGTATACCTGGGTGAGTCAACCCTGAGACTTATGTCTAGGAAAACTATTGGGCTTTAAAGGAAAAAAAAAATAGAATAAAAGCAAAAAGACAAATCACTTATTTTTTTTGAATTTTATTTATTTTTTTATACAACAGGTTCTTATTAGTTATCCATTTCATACATATTAGTGTATAGATGTCAATCCCAATCCCCCAATTCATCACACCACCACCACCACCCTCACCACTTTCCTCCCTTGGTGTCCATACATTTGTTCTCTACATCTGCAAATCACTTATAAAGGAAAGAAAAACAAGTTGTCATCTGACTTTTCAACAGCAATGATTTATGTCACAAGACAATGTACTGACGTATTTCAGGAAATGTGAACAAAGGATTTTATACCGAGTGAAACTGACCTTCAAGTCGAAAAGCCAAACTGTTAGGAACGTGGAAGGACACAAGAAGTGTTGTTCCCTTGAGCCCTTCCTGGGTAATCCGGGCTTCAAAAAGCCAAAAAGACTGGTGAATCCTTTACATTAAATCTTGTGAAATGTCCCAGCTAATAATCAAGTAAGGAATCATAGAATTGAATGTCACCATTTTACATCCCTAATGAGTTAAAGGATCCAGGCACTGATCACCTGTGGCTGCTAATATCACAAAAAGAGAGATCATCAGACATTGTGCATCCCCTGATGGAAGAATAAAATATCACCTATTAAATAGAATTGTCCAGAAAAAGAAGCAGAAGAGGAGGAGGAGGAAGAGGAGTAGAAATGAACTTGGATCCAATCAAGCCTATAATCTAACTACCAATTCAAGGAAATACAAGGGACAAAGGAACGTTGTTAAAATGATACCCTCAACACTGATGCAATCCAGATTGTGGGAAGTTCTGCAGATGAAAGACACAAGTTTTTCAATAACAACCAAGTGAAAATTGCAAAGAGAAAAATAAGAGGTGGATAGGAAACATAAATTAAAAGAAATTAAAGAAAAAAAAGCAACCTAAAGGCATATGAATCAAAGACAATGTATGGACTTCATTTGGATCCTGATTCAAACAAACTGTCTTCCTACAAATTTTATAAAATAGTTGGTGAAATGTAAACTCTGATGGCATAGTTGATGGTTTAAGGAAGTATTGTTAAACTGTATAGATGTGATAATAGTATTGTGGTACTATTTTTGTAAAGAAGAGTTCTTATAGAGTTACATAGTGAAATACCAATAGTAACAGATGACATGATAGGCATGATACGTGGGATTTCCTTCCAAATAATCTGAAGAGGAGGAAGGAGTGGGGGGTGGAGTATAGATGGAACATGATTGGCCATGTATTGATAATTGTTGAAGATGGTTCATTATAGTAGTCATTCTATTTTGTACATCTTTGAAAATTTCTTCAATAAAAAGTTCAACGAAAGTCTCCCTATTTCTGCCAGTACTTGATATCAGCCAGATGAAGAGGGGAACGGGACACACAGAGACCCTTCTGGCAGAGAGACCAAGTGAGGGAGCAGCTGAAGGGAAGGGAAACCTGCTGGGAGCTCAGGTGGGGTGGGCGTGTTCAGGGAGGAGCCTGGAGGGTATCCCTACACTACAGAGTTTGCACATTCATTTTTTGTTTTTTTTTTAATTGAAGTATAGTTGATTTATAATGTGTTAGATTCTGGTGTACAGCCAAGTGATTCAGATATATATATATGTGTGTATACATATATATATATATATGTATATATATCTGAATCACTTGGCTGTACACCAGAATCTATCTATATATATATTCTTTTTCATATTCTTCCCATTATAGTTCATTACAAGGTATTGAATATAGTTCCCTGTGCTATACACTAAATCCTTATTGCTTGTCTATTTTATATATAGTGGTGTGTATCTGTTAATCCCATACTCCTCATTTATCCCTCCCCGCAACCCCCGCTTTCCCCTTTGGTAACCGTGTTTTCTATGTCTGTGAGTCTGTTTCTGTTTTGTAAATAAGTTCATTTGTATCATATTTTAGATTCCACACATAAGTGATATCATATGGTATTTGATTTCCTCTGATTTACTTCATACTTAGTATGCTAATCTCTAGTGGCTTCCATGTTGCTGCAAATGGCATTATTGCATTCTTGTTTATGGCTAAGTAATATTCCATTGTATATATGTACCACATCTTCTTTATCCATTCCTCTGTCAATGGACATTTAGGTTGTTTCCATGTCTTGGCTATGGGGAATAGGGCTGCTGTGAACATTGGGGTGCATGTTTCTTTTTGAATTATAGTTTGGAGCTTGCGCCTTCTTTAAGGAGTAATAGGGAGAAATGGCAGGGTTTCAAGCAGAAGAGTGGCACAACCAGATTTGTTCCTTAGGAAGGTCACTGTGGATGCAGATTAAAGGAGGGTTTGGCAGCGAGCATCCAGGCAAGGAGCTGGGGGTGGCCTGGACAGGCGGTGTCAGTGGGGATGGAGGTGGTGGACCTCGTCAAGGTTTGTTTAGGAGATGGAGTGAGAGGGCCTCCTGACTGATTGGATGTGGGGGAAAAGGGGGAAGGATTAGCCCACTGATGCCAGACCCTGATCCAAGCCCTTGACATTAATGAGCAAATTTCATCTTTGCACAAACCCTTCGTATGGCTGTTAGCGTAACTGACGCTGTCTTGGGCCTGTTCGGTTTCTCCTGTCCTTCCACTGACGCTACCCCGGACTGTACTATGCACTAAATCACTTCAAGGGCTTTGTAGTTAATAGATGTTGTTTAATAATCATTTGGACCAGGTGACCTCTATGCTCTGTTAGTCCCCAAACAATGATGAAGACCTTTACTGCCTATTCCCTGCACCCACGAGACTAGTTACCCATTCATAAATCTTGACTTAGGAATGCACGTCCTGTTTCCAAGCATGTACCCCCATACCCTAGGCTAACTCTAAAATTGTCTGAATGGCCCCTTGGCGGTGCAGAGTGCAGCCTCGAATGCTTCCAGGTCATTGTCTGCCCGATCCCACCCTGAGAGTAAGTTATCTTGTAATAAACGGATCCATTGGTTAGATGGAGCTGCCTGCCTCATTTTTCCCTCCGAAGATGCCTTCCTTCTCATTTCGGTGGGCCATTTTTCTTCCCTCCATCCTCCAACACCCTTAGAGGGAGATAACTGTTGTCTTGCCTGGATTCCTAGAAAGCAAAGCCTGAGGCTAAGAGCTGATGCCTACTGCTTTGTTAGGAAGAGAGACCCCAGGGGGCAGGTGGGAGGGAGGGACAGGAGTGAAGCAGGGGAGGAGGCAGAGTTGAAGCCAAGGTGTGTGGCCCACCTGGCTGCCTCTAGGTGCTCTTGAATGAATGCTCTATCCCCGGGGTAGGGGTATCCTTCAAGAAGGCATATAAAATGCACCTCAGGACAGTTGGACCAGGGGGAACAGAAGGAAGAATTTATCCACCAGCTCCTGTCTCCCATTGGCCAATGTCCACCCCAAGGGGCTACACACACACACACAGCTATGCAAGAGTGGACACCAAGCAGAGCCCTTGGCATCCCATGCTTCAGTGGCCTCAGGGAAGCCCCAGGACAAGAGGTCGGAGGTGTGCAGCATGGACATGAGGCCAGGCGCTGTCAGGTTACACCCCAGAGAAGCTGGTCACAGTCCCTGCAGAGCTAGTTGCCACCTCAGTGGTAGAATGAATAACAGAAGAGGCCAAGAGCATCTGAAGTGTGCCTGAGAGGTATCTCACACCCCATCCTCATTAACATCACACCACCACCATTATCCCCATTTTACAGGTGAGAAAACTGATGCTCACAGAGGTCACCCAAGTAGTCAATAGCAGAACCAGGATTCAGACCCACACAGTCTGGCTCTAATGACTGCATTCTTATCCATTATATTCAGCTGCATCTTGGAGGCAGTGGCCCTACACCTCCACCCTTAGTGGGCCTACGGATTCCAAAGCCTTTTGAGGTGTGAGGGAAACTAGGCTTAATTATCAGGGAAAAAGGGATGTCATGGACAACATGATAAATATAATTAACACTGCTGTATATGATATATGAAAGTTGTTAAGAGTAAACCCTAACAGTTCTCAGCATAAGAAAAAAAATTATTTTTTCCTTCTTTAATTTTGTGTCTATATGAGATGATGGGTGTCCCCTAAACTTGTGATAATCACTTCATGATGTAGGTAAATCAAACCATTATGCTGTACACCCTAAACTTATACAGTGCTGTATGTCAACTCTATGTCAACAAAGCTGGAAGAAAAAAATGTTTAAAAATGATTGGGGAGGGACTTCCCTGGTGTTCCGGTGGGTAAGACTCTGCGCTCCCAGTGCGGGGGGCCCGGGTTCAATCCCTGGTCAGGGAACTAGATCCCACATGCATGCCGCAACTAAGAGTCCACATGCTGCAACGTAGATCCCGCATGCCACAACGAAGACCCGGTGTAGCCAAAATAAATGAAAAAAAAAAAAAAAAGGTTGGGGAGAAGTCAAGAGTAGGGAAAAAAGAAGAGCAAAAATATATAATATATATTGGAAAACAGCTTTGCAATTTATAATTACCCATTAGTTTATTGAACAAATATTTACCATTACGTGTCCAACCCTATGCTCAGTGCTAGGGAGACAGAGGTAAAACTGATGCACTCTCCTTGCTGGGGAGCTTGCGTGCTGGTGACAAGACAGATGTGCATTAAGCATTCCAGAGCAAGGCAATCAGTTCTGCTACCTGCTGGCTGTGTGACCTTTCTGAGCCTCAGTTTCCTCATCTGTAAGATGGGCCAATAGCAAACTGCAGCATAAGTGCTTAGCATAGTACCTGGCACAGAGTGTGGTAGTGCTTGTTACTGCTGTCATTATGTGAGAGATACAGAGGAGGGAAAATCCCTTGATGGTCAGGCCCCATGTGTTCTGGATCAGAAGCTCTGCTGTCCTCCGTTTCCCAGCCTTGAGCACAGTGTTCCAGCCACCCACACATTGCTGCCGAATGAGCCGATGCCTGGCCTTCTCTCCTTTTTGGGGATCTTGGTCAGAAACTGGGTCAGCAGGTCAGCCCTAAAGCCCTGGAGGCCTCAGCCCACTTGGAGTCTCTCTCCAGGGCCAGCTTAGGCAGTAGGGGCTTGTGGGCTGATGGGATGCTGTCCAAAGATGCCTTCAAAAGGAAGCGAAGGGGCCCAGTTTCCATGGTGATGAGAATGCCTATGGGGGTGGGGGGTCAGCTGAATAGCACAAAGGACCATCTGACTCTTATTAGAGGCCTGGCAATGGGATATCTGCCTTGGGTCTAAGCTGCCCAAGCATATGCCTCCTTGGCTGTGGAGGGAAGGGGTTTATACAGGGGGCAGACAGATTAGTAACTCCCATCCCACTGGAGCACTTTGAATGGCCTCTGCTGCCATGCTCAGGAACACTGCAGATACCTGCCAACCCCTCAAATCCCTTTGCTTGAAACTTTCCAGGCAGGAGGTGGGAAGAAGGAACAAAGGTGGTTAGCAAGCACTTTTGTAGCCCCTCCTACTAGAGACTCTACCAGGAGAGCTTGGGACTGGAGGACCTGGTTCAAATCCTGAGCTCAGCCTCTAACTGGCTTCAACTAATACATAATCTCGATGAGCCTCGGTTTCTTTGGCAGGACGGTGGGTTGGAAAAAGCACCTGTTTTGGGATCAGGCAGATCTGGGTCTGAATCTAGGCTTTCACCCTTGAATTTATTGAACAAAATTTGTTGAGCGCCCCGGTGGGCCCTTCCCATTCTAGGTGTGGGGATTCAGCTGTGATCAAAGCCACCTAGCTCCCTATTTTCAGGGGGCTTAGGGTGCAGGAGAGACACAGGCCACGAACAATCAAATAATATAATGGAACGCAATGGAGTGTGGTATGATATCCATTTAGGCATACCAGGTAGAGGTTAGTGCTTTGAAAAAATATAATGCAGGGCAAAGCACAGAGAAGGATTCTCCCAGGGGAGATTACTTTAAATAAAGTGTTCAGAGAAGGAGCTCTGGCCTGGGTAGAGCTTCTAGCCCAAATCTGAGCCTCAGTTTCCTCATCCGTAACCTGGACTGAAGCATGCCCACCTCCCAAGAATGTTGTGGGATCCCATAACATCACAAAAACCTTTACTGTCCAGAGTAAATGATGCCAGAAAAAAAGGCATATTTTTTAACCAAAGACTCGCTATCAGTGATGTGTGTCGGGGAAAGACAGTGTAGCAAATGAGTTCATCCAGTTTCTGATTTTATTTCCTTCTTTTCTTTTTCATTAAGGTTTCTGTGTATATTGATGTATTAATACTCATTAAATAAGTGTAAATCTGCCCCGAAAAACCCAAAATAAAACAACCTCAACAGTGTTGGGTGTTCTGTAAGTCCTCAATGACATCCTAGGTTCCTTCTTCCTGAGGAGTTACCGGAGGGGCATGATGGAAATTAAATTATAGTGAAATAACATGACAGGCACATAAAGGGGCCCAAAGGGGCCCTGGAGTCATCTTTCAGGCAGGAGAGCAGCCACATCCCAGCTGCCAGGCCAGGCCTGCCGGAAAAGCAGCCTCTTTGCAAGCGAACATGCCCCAGGCAGGGAGGAATGCGCAAGCGTGTTACCAAAGGTTACTCTGCGCCTGAGCGACCCTGTGCGGTTCCATCCAGCCCCACAGTCAGCACCAGTCCTTCACCTGTGAGAAGAGAAGGCACACTCCTATTCCCAAGATGTCCAAGCCCAATTTAATGGTGGAGAAGAGGTGGGTGCAGAAAATCCAGAGGCCCAACCTCCACCCTGCCCCAGTTTTGACTCCACAGCCCCAAGTCTTGACCCCAATCTGCAAAAGAGACTTCTGGCCACAGAGCATCACCAAAGTGTGAGTGGAAGGGGCCATTCTGAGGTCTAAGTGTCTGCTGGGGAATTGTAGTACAGAGGTGGCCAGGCTCCCAAATGACAGGGCTGCCAGGCTAACTGGTGACTGGGATAGATAAAAATAATCCATGGCCAAGGGCAGGAGGTGAAGGGTGGGATCTCCCCTTGGAGAACTGGGGCAACAACAGACGTAGCCTTATCAGGACACTGGTGGCAGAGCCATGCTCCCTTCTGCACGTAGATCTGCAGGCAAACAGGCTGCCAGGAAGCCACTCCCTTCGCCCTGAGTCCCTGCCAGAGGGTCTGCCCCCAGGGTGGCCTCTGCTCCCCAGCCATGTAGCAGCTGATGGTCACTTCAGCCCTGCTGGATGACAGTCACTTGTTCAGAGAGACAAGCTGGCAAGAAAGAGGATTTAAAATTCTAATGCTAGTTATTTCACGTTTGTCTGATCTTTGGGGTATGATTAAAGAAAAAAATCTTGAGATAATGTTTTGAGGTCTGTTTATAGGACTTATAGTGTCTTTTGTTTTATTTCATTAGCACCATTTAGAGGGTCTAAAAATTTTATATCCATCAAGTTCTCCGAGAGTCAGATGCAGTGGTGGTCAGAGTTGGCATCCAATAACTTGCGGGTCCCTGCTGCCCAATTCTGCATCCTCCTGAGCCTTATCTGAGTTTGGTGGGTCTGGGGGGCCCCTCCCTAGGGCTGCGGTGGCAGCCAGAGAAGATAGCTTAGCCTCCTAATGGGGGCACTTCGGGCATCATGCCTGTAGACAGCGGTATAAGGTCACTTTTGCACCAGCCTGGCTCTTCCTGGCCCCCTGTCCCAGTTCCTTGGGCATCTGGTTGGGTGCGGGGCTTCAGAAGATTGGGAGCAGTTTCCCAGGGGTTAGTGCATTGAACGTTGCGCTCTTCTGCCATCTTGTGGTCACTTCCGGGATAGCAAGCACCGGTTTCCTTGCCTCCCTGATGCTATGCTAGCCTTGGCCACCAGGGGGCAGCCCGATAAGGAAGGTTCCCCATCCAACCCCAGCTGTATAAAAGTTGATCTTTAACAAAACAGCATTGAGCTATATAGTAAGTCTCCTACATACGAACGAGTTCCATTCCGAGAGTGCGTTCGTGAGTCCAATTTCTTCGTAACGCCAACAAAGTTCGCCTAGATGCCCCGCTAACACAATCGACTATGTAGTACTGTACTGTAATAGGTGTATAATATTTTTCACACAAATAATACATAAAAACAAACAAACACAAAAAAATAAAGAAAACACTTTTAATCTTACAGTACAGAACCTTGAAGAGTACAGCAGTACAGTACTACAGCTGGCATACAGGGGCTGGCATCGAGTGAACAGGCGAGAAGAGCCACTGACTGGAGGGGGGAGAGGAGGTGGGAGATGGTAGAGATGAAGGATCCTCAGCAACAGGAGACGGAGGGCGAGCTGCAGTTTCACTCACGCCGGATGTTGATGGCACAGGTTCTGGTCCCTTACTGGATTCAGTTAGTTCTATCTACCCTCTTGAAAGAAACGATCCAGGGATGTCTGGGCAGTAGCTCGTTTTTTCTCATCAGCGATGGCACGGTAGCACTAGATGGCGTTCTGAACAGCTGTTGCAAGCTTCACGTACCGTTCTTCGTTCGGATCCTGTGCCTCAAAAACGAACAGTGCCTCCTCAACGAAAGAAAATCCCTTTGTTGGCGGGGGTGGTGTGGTGGTGGGATGAATTGGGATTGACATATATACACTAATATGTATAAAATAGATAACTAATAAGAACCTGCTGTACAAAAAAATTAAATCAAATTTTTTAAAAAATAAAGAAAATCCCCTTGCCGTTTGCTCCGTCGTGAATCTCTTTGGTTCTTCAGTTACTTCTTCGTCCTGTTGTCGCTCCACCCTCTGCATTATTTTCACTTTTGTTTCCATTGTTCTCGCTTGGTGCTTCTTAGCAGTACCAGCTACATCACTGCTGCTTTTATGCTTGCTTCCGGACATCCCGGGCTTGAAATAAGGATACTATACTACTGTACTCTGTACAGTACTGTACAGTACAGCACACGGGAGCACAGCCTCTTGTAGAGGATGCAGGCACGTGACAATGTACGCCAGACACGTGAACTAACTTACGTGATTGGACATGTGAATGCATGCATTCGCATCTTTGAATGTTCCCAACTTGAAGGTTCGTATGTGGGGGACTTACTGTAATTCTTTTTTTTTAATTGAAGTATAATCGACTTACAATGTTATATGAGTTTCAGGTGTATAATATAGTGATTCGATACACTGGAAAATGATCACCAGGATAAGTCTAGATGCCATCTGTCAACGTACAGAGTAGTAACGGTATTTTGACTCTATTCCCTATGCTGTACATTACATACCTTGATTTATTTATTTTATAACTGGAGGCTTATACTTTTAAATTTATTTATTTATTTATTTATTTATTTTTGGCTGCGTTGGGTCTTTGTTGCTGCGCGCGAGCTTTTCTCTAGTTGCGGCAAGCGGGGGCTACTCTTGGTTGCGGTGCGTGGGCTTCTCATTGCGGTGGCTTCTCTTGTTGCGGAGCACGGGCTCTAAGCGCGCGGCCTTTTCTATCTTTTCATATTAGTGTTTTCCTTTCTCTGGATAAATACACAGGAATGGAATGGCTGGATCACATGGTAGTTCTATTGTTAATTTTTGGCCTCACGTGTATATTGTTTCCCACAGTGGCTGCCAGTTGACATTCCCACCAGTAGTCCTTGATGGTCCCATTTTCTCCACATCCTCGCCAACACTTGTTACTCCTTGTGTTGCCGTGTCTTCCCTCCCCTGGCTCGACCCTGGGTCATCAGCTCTGACCTAGACTGTCTGCCTCTTATTTCCTCTCCTTTCAACCAGGGGTCAGCTTGGTCACAGCAAGCCTGTCCCTATTCACCTTTCCCTGGTTCCTGATCCCTAAACACAAACCCCAAAGTCCTCCATGCCTTCCCAGGCAGGCTGATCCCCACCAGTGCCCCGCCTGTCCTTCCTGGCTGGCCTCCCTGAACGCCACACACTGTGTTCTGGCTTTTCTGGAGGTGCAATTCACAGGACATCAGCTCAGTCACGTGCAGAGCATTTAGGATGTACAGGATGTTGTGCACCTGTCACCGCTATCTAGTTGCAGAATGCTGTCGTCACCCCAAAAGGAAACCCTCTACCCATGATGCAGTCACTCCGCATCCCCTCTTCCCCAGCCCCTGGCAACCAGCAATCGGTTTCTGTCTCTATGAATTTGCTTGTCGTGGAAAGTTCATCTACACGGGATCCTACAGTATGTGAGTTTGGGTCCCTGGCTCCTTTGGAGATTCAGGCACACAGTGGCGCGTGTGAGTGCTTCATTCTGCTCCGTGGCTGAGTGACATTCCATCCTAACTGGCCTCCTTCTGTTCCAGGAGGGCACCAAGCCTTTTCTTGCCTCCAGGCTTTCACACTCCCGGGCTCTTCCCTCTGCCTGAAAGTCTTCTTCCCTTAGTATCACCTGATAAACTCCTATGCCTTCTCCAGGTTTCTTTCTTGCCCTCTGGGGTCAACAAGACCCCTTCCCCAGGCGCCCTTCACAGCCCATAAATGATCTTTCATTTGTGCATGCATGAGGTTGTTGTTCAGGTCTGCCGCTCCCACTTTATCGAGAGCCCGGTGTTGGCAGGAGGTTATTCCTTCTTGTTCAGCCCCGTGACCTCAGTGACTGTAGTACAGTCCCTGGCCCTTGGTAGGTGCTCCATCACATCTCTGGATTAAATGATTGAGTGAATGGTTTTATTAAGCCCCGACTAGGGACTAAAAGTTGTATATCCGTCAAGTTCTCTGCGAGTCAGGTGCAGTGGTGGTCAGAGTTGGCATCCAATAACTTGTGGGTCCCTGCTGCATCCTCCTGAGCCTTATCTGAGTTTGGTGGGTCTGGGGGGCCCCTCCCTAGGGCTGCGGTGGCAGCCAGAGGAGATAGCTTAGCCTCCTAATGGGGGCACTTCGGGCATCATGCCTGTAGACAGCGGTATAAGGTCACTTTTGCACCAGCCTGGCTCTTCCTGGCCCCCTGTCCCAGTTCCTTGGGCATCTGGCTGGGTGTGGGGCTTCAGAAGATTGGGAGCAGTTTCCCAGGGGTTAGTGCATTGAACGTTGCGCTCTTCTGCCATCTTGTGGTCACTTCCAGGATAGCAAGCGCCGGTTTCCTTGCCTCCCTGATGCTATGCTAGCCTTGGCCACCAGGGGGCAGGGTTCTCCACACTAGGCCACCAGATAAGCTTCCCCTGTAAAACCCCAGGTTTATAAAGGTTGATTGAAAAAAAAAAACAAAACAGAATAGAGGTATAATTTTTTATTAATTATTTTAAAAACTTCGTTGTTCCGCACATCCTGTGGCATCTTAGTTCCTGACCAGGGATCGAACTTGTGCCCCCTTGCCGTATGAGCACAGAGTCTTAACATCTGGACCACCAGGGAAGTCCCCCTATAATTTTTTTTTTTTACTTTTTTTTTTTTTTTTGCGGTACGCGGGCCTCTCACTGTTGTGGACTCTCCCGTTGCGGAGCACAGGCTCCGGACGCACAGGCTCAGTGGCCATGGCTCACAGGCCCAGCCGCTCCATGGCATGTGGGATCTTCCCGGACCGGGGCACGAACCCGTGTCCCCTGCATCAGCAGGCGGACTCTCAACCGCTGCACCACCAGGGAAGCCCTAGAATTTTTTTTTTTTTAATTTTATTTATTTATTTATTTTTGGCTGTGTTCGGTCTTCGTTTCTGTGCGTGGGCTTTCTCCAGTTGCAGCGAGTGGGGGCCACTCCTCATCACAGTGCACGGGCCTCTCACTGTCACGGCCTCTCTTGTTGTGGAGCACAGGCTCCAGACGCGCAAGCTCAGTAGTTGTGGCTCACGGGCCCTGTTGCTCCGCGGCATGTGGGATCTTTCCAGACCAGGGCTCGAACCCATGTCCCCTGCATTGGCAGGCAGACTCTCAACCACTGCGCCACCAGGGAAGCCCAAATTTTTGTTTTTTAATTGAAGTATAATCGACTTACAATATTATTGAGTTTCAGATGTATAATATAGTGATTTTATACATTGCAAAATGATCACTAGTTGTAGTCTAGTTCCCATCTGTCACCATACACAGTTATTACAGTACTTTTACTCTATTCCCTATGCTGTACATTACATCCCATGACCTATTTATTTTATAACTGGCAGTTTATACCTTTTAATCTCCCTCAGGTGTTCTCCTCACTCCCCACCCCCAACCCCCACCCCGTGGCAATCACCAGGTTTTTTCTCTATATGTATGATTCTGTTTCGGTTGTTTATGTTCATTTGTGATTTTTTTTTTTTGGGGGGGAGTTATGATTTTTATTTTATTTTATTTTATTTTTATTTTTTTTATAACAAATTTAATCAGTTATACATATACATATGTTTCCATATCCCCTCCCTTTTGCGTCTCCCTCCCACCCTCCCTATCCCACCCCTCCAGGCGGTCACAAAGCACCGAGCTGATCTCCCTGTGCTATGCGGCTGCTTCCCACTAGCTATCTACCTTACGTTTGGTAGTGTATATATGTCCATGCCGCTCTTTCACTTTGTCACAGCTTACCCTTCCCCCTCCCCATATCCTCAAGTCCATTCTCTAGTAGGTCTGTGTCTTTATTCCTGTCTTACCCCTATGTTCTTCATGACATTTTTTTTCTTAAATTCCATATATATGTGTTAGCATACAGTATTTGTCTTTCTCTTTCTGACTTACTTCACTCTGTATGACAGACTCTAGGTCTATCCACCTCATTACAAATAGCTCAATTTCATTTCTTTTTATGGCTGAGTAATATTCCATTGTATATATGTGCCACATCTTCTTTACCCATTCATCCGATGATGGACACTTAGGTTGTTTCCATCTCCGGGCTATTGTAAATAGGGCTGCTATGAACATTTTGGTACATGTCTCTTTTTGAATTATGGTTTTCTCAGGGTATATGCCCAGTAGTGGGATTGCTGGGTCATATGGTAGTTCTATTTGTAGTTTTTTAAGGAACCTCCATACCGTTCTCCATAGCGGCTGTACCAATTCACATTCCCACCAGCAGTGCAAGAGTGTTCCCTTTTTTCCACACCCTCTCCAGCATTTATTGTTTCTAGATTTTTTGATGATGGCCATTCTGACTGGTGTGAGATGATATCTCATTGTAGTTTTGATTTGCATTTCTCTAATGAGTAAAGATGTTGAGCATCCTTTCATGTGTTTGTTGGCAGTCTGTATATCTTCTGTGGAGAAATGTCTATTTAGGTCTTCTGCCCATTTTTGGATTGGGTTGTTTGTTTTTTTGTTATTGAGCTGCATGAGCTGCTTATAAATTTTGGAGATTAATCCTTTGTCAGTTGCTTCATTTGCAAATATTTTCTCCCATTCTGAGGGTTGTCTTTTGGTCTTGTTTATGGTTTCCTTTGCTGTGCAAAAGCTTTGAAGTTTCATTAGGTCCCATGTGTTTATTTTTGTCTTTATTTCCATTTCTCTAGGAGGTGGGTCAAAAAAGATCTTGCTGTGATTTATGTCAAAAAGTGTTCTTCCTATGTTTTCCTCTAAGAGTTTTATAGTGTCCGGTCTTACCTTTAGGTCTCTAATCCATTTTGAGTTTATTTTTGTGTATGGTGTTAGGGAGTGTTCTAATTTCATTCTTTTACATGTGGCTGTCCAATTTTCCCAGCACCACTTATTGAAGAGACTGTCCTTTCTCCACTGTACATTCCTGCCTCCTTTATCAAAGATAAGGTGACCATATGTCTGTGGGTTTAACTCTGGGCTTTCTATCCTGTTCCATTGATCTATCTTTCTGTTTTTGTGCCAGTACCATACTGTCTTGATTACTGTAGCTTTGTAGTATAGTCTGAAGTCAGGGAGCCTGATTCCTCCAGCTCCATTTTTCGTTCTCAAGATTGCTTTGGCTATTCGAGGTCTTTTGTGTTTCCATACAAATTGTGAAATTTTTTGTTCTAGTTCTGTGAAAAATGCCAGTGGTAGTTTGATAGGGATTGCATTGAATCTGTAGATTGCTTTGGGTAGTAGAGTCATTTTCACAATGTTGATTTTTCCAATCCAAGAACATGGTACATCTCTCCATCTATTTGTATCATCTTTAATTTCTTTCATCAGTGTCTTATAATTTTCTGCATACAGGTCTTTTGTCTCCTTAGGTAGGTTTATTCCTAGATATTTTATTCTTTTTGTTGCAATGGTAAATGGGAGTGTTTCCTTGATTTCACTTTCAGAGTTTTCATCATTAGTATATAGGAATGCCAGAGATTTCTGTGCATTAATTTTGTATCCTGCAACTTTACCAAATTCATTGATTAACTCTAGTAGTTTTCTGGTAGCATCTTTAGGATTCTCTATGTATAGTATCATGTCATCTGCAAACAGTGACAGCTTTACTTCTTCTTTTCCAATTTGGATTCCTTTTATTTCCTTTTCTTCTCTGATTGCTGTGGCTAGAACTTCCAAAACTAGGTTGAATAAGAGTGGTGAGAGTGGGCAACCTTGTCTTGTTCCTGATCTTAGTGGAAATGGTTTCAGTTTTTCACCATTGAGGACGATGCTGGCTGTGGGTTTGTCATATATGGCCTTTATTATGTTGAGGAAAGTTCCCTCTATGCCTACTTTCTGCAGGGTTTTTATCATAAATGGGTGTTGAATTTTGTCGAAAGCTTTCTCTGCGTCTATTGAGATGATCATATGGTTTTTCTCCTTCAATTTGTTAATATGGTGTATCACGTTGATTGATTTGCGTATATTGAAGAATCCTTGCATTCCTGGAATAAACCCCACTTGATCATGGTGTATGATCCTTTTAATGTGCTGTTGGATTCTGTTTGCTAGTATTTTGTTGAGGATTTTTGCATCTATGTTCATCAGTGATATTGGCCTGTAGTTTTCTTTCTTTGTGACATCCTTGCCTGGTTTTGGTATCAAGGTGATGGTGGCCTCGTAGAATGAGTTTGGGAGTGTTCCTCCCTCTGCTATATTTTGGAAGAGTTTCAGAAGGATAGGTGTTAGCTCTTCTCTAAATGCTTGATAGAATTCGCCTGTGAAGCCATCTGGTCCTGGGCTTTTGTTTGTTGGAAGATTTTTTATCACGGTTTCAATTTCAGTGCTTGTGATTGGTCTGTTCATATTTTCTATTTCTTCCTGGTTCAGTCTCGGCAGGTTGTGCATTTCTAAGAATTTGTCCATTTCTTCCAG
This sequence comes from Mesoplodon bidens, assembly GCF_964165515.1. NCBI lineage: Eukaryota > Metazoa > Chordata > Mammalia > Artiodactyla > Ziphiidae > Mesoplodon > Mesoplodon bidens. The sequence goes on from NC_138176.1 coordinate 170,132,329, forward strand.
GTTGTCCATTTTATTGGCATAGAGTTGCTTATAGTAATCTCTCATGATCTTTTGTATTTCTGCAGTGTCAGTTGTTACTTCTCCTTTTTCATTTCTAATTCTATTGATTTGAGTCTTCTCCCTTTTTTTCTTGATGAGTCTGGCTAATGATTTATCAATTTTGTTTATCTTCTCAAAGAACCAGCTTTTAGTTTTATTGATCTTTGCTATTGTTTCCTTCATTTCTTTTTCATTTATTTCTGATCTGATTTTTATGATTTCTTTCCTTCTGCTAACTTTGGGATGTTTTTGTTCTTCTTTCTCTAATTGCTTTAGGTGCAAGGTTAGGTTGTTTATTCGAGATGTTTCCTGTTTCTTAAGGTGGGATTGTATTGCTATAAACTTCCCTCTTAGGACTGCTTTTGCTGCATCCCATAGGTTTTGGGTCGTCGTGTCTCCATTGTCATTTGTTTCTAGGTATTTTTTGATTTCCTCTTTGATTTCTTCAGTGATCACTTCGTTATTAAGTAGTGTATTGTTTAGCCTCCATGTGTTTGTATTTTTTACAGCTCTTTTCCTGTAATTGATATCTAGTCTCATAGCATTGTGGTCGGAAAAGATACTTGATACAATTTCAATTTTCTTAAATTTACCAAGGCTTGATTTGTGACCCAAGATATGATCTATCCTGGAGAATGTTCCATGAGCACTTGAGAAAAATGTGTATTCTGTTGTTTTGGGATGGAATGTCCTATAAATATCAATTAAGTCCATCTTGTTTAATGTATCATTTAAAGCTTGTGTTTCCTTATTTATTTTCATTTTGGATGATCTGTCCATTGGTGAAAGTGGGGTGTTAAAGTCCCCTACTATGATTGTGTTACTGTCGATTTCTCCTTTTATGGCTGTTAGTATTTGCCTTATGTATTGAGGTGCTCCTATGTTTGGTGCATAAATATTTATAATTGTTATATCTTCTTCTTGGATTGATCCCTTGATCATTATGTAGTGTCCTTCTTTGTCTCTTCTAGTAGTCTTTATTTTAAAGTCTATTTTGTCTGATATGAGAATTGCTACTCCAGCTTTCTTTTGGTTTCCATTTGCATGGAATATCTTTTTCCATCCCCTTACTTTCAGTCTGTATGTGTCTCTAGGTCTGAAGTGGGTCTCTTGTAGACAGCATATATATGGGTCTTGTTTTTGTATCCATTCAGCCAATCTGTGTCTTTTGGTGGGAGCATTTAGTCCATTTACATTTAAGGTAATTATCGATATGTATGTTCCTGTTCCCATTTTCTTAATTGTTTTGGGTTCGCTATTGTAGGTCTTTTACTTCTGTTGTGTTTCTTGCCTAGAGAAGTTCCTTTAGCATTTGTTGTAAAGCTGGTTTGGTGGTGCTGAACTCTCTCAGCTTTTGCTTGTCTGTAAACGTTTTAATTTCTCCATCAAATCTGAATGAGATCCTTGCTGGGTAGAGTAATCTTGGTTGCAGGTTTTTCTCCTTCATCACTTTAATTATGTCCTGCCACTCCCTTCTGGCTTGTAGAGTTTCTGCTGAGAGATCAGCTGTTATCCTGATGGGGATTCCCTTGTGTGTTACTTGTTGTTTTTGCCTTGCTGCTTTTAATATGATTTCTTTGTGTTTAATTTTTGACAGTTTGATTAATATGTGTCTTGGCGTATTTCTCCTTGGATTTATTCTGTATGGGACTCTCTGTGCCTCCTGGACTTGATTAACTATTTCCTTTCCCATATTAGGGAAGTTTTCAACTATAATCTCTTCAAATATTTTCTCAGTCCCTTTCTTTTTCTCTTCTTCTTCTGGAACCCCTATAATTCGAATGTTGGTGCGTTTAATGTTGTCCCAGAGGTCTCTGAGACTGTCCTCTGTTCTTTTCATTCTTTTTTCTTTATTTTGCTCTGCAGCAGTTATTTCCACTATTTTTTTTTTTTTTTTTTTTTTTTTTTCTTTTTGCGGTATGCGGGCCTCTCACTGTTGTGGCCTCTCCCGTTGCGGAGCACAGGCTCCGGACGCGCAGGCCCAGCGGCCATGGCTCACGGGCCCAGCCGCTCCGCGGCATATGGGATCCTCCCAGACCGGGGCACGAACCCGCATCCCCTGCATCGGCAGGCGGACTCTCAACCACTGCGCCACCAGGGAGGCCCTATTTCCACTATTTTATCTTCCACCTCACTTATCCGTTCTTCTGCCTCAGTTATTCTGCTATTGATCCCATCTAGAGTATTTTTTATTTCATGTATTGTGTTTTTAATCGATGCTTGATTCATCTTTAGTTCTTCTAGGTCCTTGTTAACTGTTTCTTGCATTTTGTCTATTCTATTTCCAAGATTTTGGATCTGGGAAATAGAATCTTGGATCATCTTTACCATCATTATTCTGAATTCTTTTTCAGGTAGACTGCCTATTACCTCTTCATTTGTTAGATCTGATGGGTTTTTATCTTGCTCCTTCTCCTGCTGTGTGTTTTTCTGTCTTCTCATTTTGCTTATGTTAGTGTGTTTGGGGTCTCCTTTTTGCAGGCTGCAGGTTCGTAGTTCCCGTTGTTTTTGGTGTCTGTCCCCAGTGGCTAAGGTTGGTTTAGTGGGTTGTGTAAGCTTCCTGGTGGAGGGGACTAGTGCCTGTGTTCTGGTGGATGAGGCTGGATCTTGTCTTTCTGGTGGGCAGGTCCACGTCTGGTGGTGTGTTTTGGGGTGTCTGCAGACTTTTTATGATTTTAGGCCACCTCTCTGCTAATGGGTGGCGTTGTGTTCCTGTCTTGCTAGTTGTTTGGCTTAGGGTGTCCAGCACTGTAGCTTGCTGGTCGTTGAGTGAAGCTGGGTGCTGGTGTTGAGCTGGAGATCTCTGGAAGATTTTTGCCGTTTGATATTATGTGGAGCTGGGAGGTCTCTTGTGGACCAGTGTCCTGAAGTTGGCTCTCCCACCTCAGAGGCACAGCACTGACTCCGGGCTCCTCAATTTGGGATGATGTGTTGTCTATTCATGTATTCCACAGATGCAGGGTACATCAAGTTGATTGTGGAGCTTTAATCCGCTGCTTCTGAGGCTGCTGGGAGAGGTTTCCCTTTCTCTTCTTTGTTCTCACAGCTCCTGGGTCTCAGCTTTGGATTTGGCCCCGCCTCTGCGTGTAGGTCGCCGGAGGGCGTCTGTTCTTCGCTCAGACAGGACAGGGTTAAAGGAGCAGCCTCTTCGGGGACTCTGGCTCACTCAGGCCGGGCGGGAGGAAGGGGCACGGAGTGCGGGGCGAGCCTGCAGCGGCAGAGGTCGGCGTGACGTTGCACCAGCCCGAGGCGCGCCGTGCGTTCTCCCAGGGAAGCCGCCCCTGGATCCCGGGACCCCGGCAGTGGCGGGCTGCACAGGCTCCCGGAAGGGCGGTGTGGGCAGTGACCTGCGCTCGCACACAGGCTTCTTGGCGGCGGCAGCAGCAGCCCCAGCGTCCCACGCCCGTCACTGGGCTCCGCGCTTTCAGTCGCGACTCGCGCCCGTCTGTGGAGCCCCTTTAAGCAGCGCTCTTAATCCCCTCTCCTCGCGCACTAGGAAACCAAGAGGGAAGAAAAAGTCTCTTGCCTCTTCGGCAGCTCCAGAGTTTTCCCGGACTCCCTGCCGGCTAGCTGTGGCACATTAGCCCCCTTCAGGCTGAGTTCTCGCCGCCAGCCCCAGTCCTCTCCCTGCGCTCTGACCGAAGCCCGAGCCTCAGCTTCCAGCGCTGCGCGCCCCGGCGGGCGAGCAGACAAGCCTCTCGGGCTGGTGAGTGCCGCTCGGCACCGATCCTCTGTGTGGGGATCTCTCCGCTTTGCCCTACCCAGGTATGTGGGGGGTTTCTTGCCTTTTGGGAGGTCTGGGGTCTTCTGCCAGCGTTCAGTAGGTGTTCTGTAGGGGTTGTTCCACGTGTAGCTGTATTTCTGGTGTATCCGTGGGGAGGAAGGTGATCTCCGCGTCTTACTCTTCCGCCATCTTACCCGGAACTCCATTTGTGATTTTTTTTAGATTCCATATTTGAGTGAAATTAGACGTTATGTTTCTTTCTCTGTTTATCTCATTTTACTTAGCATTATACACTCTAGATCCATCCATGAGGTTGCAAATGGCAAGATACCCTGTTTTTTTGTAATTGAGTCAAATTGAATTGTGTATATATACCACATCTTCTTTATCTATACACCTATGGATTGACACTCAGGTTTCTTCCATATCTGTGTTATTGGGAATAATGCTGCAATGAACATAGGGGTGCATCTATCCTTTAAAATAGTGGTTTTGTAAATTTGGTAGGTGGTGCTGTCCCCTAGCCCAACAGCTGCAAGGCCCTTGTATTGAGACCGTTTGTAGGTGGGGATTTGTCACTGTGTGGCTGGCCGTATGGCCTGGGGCTCCAGGGGCTGGTGCTGGCCTGCTTGTGGGTGGGTAAGCTCCTGGCACTAATAGCCTAGTGGGAGGATTCCAAAATGGCACTTACCAGCACAGTGTCCTTGAGATAGGAGTACTCAAAAATGGCTTTTGCCAGTGTCTACATCCCTAGTTGCCAAGATTAACAAGTGGTCTGATCCAGCCTCCTTTCAAATTACTGCCTGTGGGCTGAAACCACAGCATGTGAGATTTTCCATGTGCCTTTTTTTTTTTTTTGGCTGTGCCACATACGGGATCTTAGTTTCAGACGGGGGACCAAGGATTGAACCTGTGCCCCCTGCAGTGGAAGCACAGAGTCTTAACCACTGGACCACCAGGGAAGTCCCTTGCACGTGCCTTTAAGAGCAGAGTCTCTGGGCTTCCCTGGTGGCGCAGTGGTTAAAAATCCGCCTGCCAGTGCAGGGGACATGGGTTCGAGCCCTGGTCTGGGAAGATCCCACATGCCGCAGAACAGTTAAGCCCGTGAGCCACAACTACTAAGCCTGTGTTCTAGAGCCCTCGAGCCACAACTACTGAGCCCATGTGCTACAACTTCTGAAGCCTGCGTTCCTAGAGCCTGTGCTCTGCATCAAGAGAAGCCACCACAATGAGAAACCCGCACACCGCAATGAAGAGTAGCCCCTGCTCGCCGCAACTAGAGAAAGCCCACACGCAGCAACGAAGACCCAATGCAGCCAAAAATAAAATAAATAAATTTATTAAAAAAAAAAGTGCAGTCTCTGTTTCCTACTGCCCTCTGGCTCTTCAGTACCCACACCCTGCTGGCCTTCAAAGCCAGACATCCTGGGGGCTTGTCTTCCAAGTGCAGTATCCCAGGCCTGAGGACCCTGATGTGGGTCTCAGACCCCTTGCTCCTTGGGGAGAACCTCTGCAATTGTGATTATCCTCCCATCTGTGAGCACCTACCCTGGGATTTGGGTCTTGCCTGTACTCTGTCTCTATCCCTCCTATCTCATTGTGGTTCTTTGTTTATATCTTTAGTTGTGGAAAATCTTTTCTGCTAGTCTTCAGACTCTTTCTTAGGTAGTTGCCTGGTAAAAAGTTGTAGTTTTAGCGTACCCATTGGAGGAGGTGAGCTCAGGGTCTTCCTACTCCACCATCTTGGACACTCCTTGAATTATAATTCTTTTTTTTTTTTTTTTTTTTTTTTTGCGGTACACGGGCCTCTCACTGTTGTGGTCTCTCCCGTTGCGGAGCACAGGCTCTGGACGCGCAGGCTCAGCGGCCATGGCTCACGGGCCCAGCCGCTCCGCGGCACGTGGGACCCTCCCAGACCGGGGCACAAACCCGCGTCCCCTGCATCGGCAGGCGGACTCCCAACCACTGCGCCACCAGGGGAGCCCTATAATTCTTATATTGTACACTTCACCCGTTCAAAGTGTATGATTCAATATTTTTTAGTATATTCACAGAGTTGTGCAACCATCACCACAATCTAATTTTAGAACATTTCATGACTGCAGAAAGAAATTACCCTCCATTAGCTGTTATCCCTCAATTCCCACCCCCAGCCCCCAGCCCTAGGAAACCACTAATCTCCTTTCTATCTCTATAGATTTATCTGTTCTGGACATTTTACATAAATGGAATCATACAATATATGGTCTTTTGTGATTGGCTTCTGTTATTTATCACAGTGTTTTCAAGGTTCATCCAGGCTACAGTATGAACTGGTACTTTATTCCTTTTTATTGCAAAATCATATTCCATTGTGTAGAATTACCACATTTTGTTTATGCATTCATGAGTTGATGGGTATTTGGGCAGATTCTACTTTTGTCTATTGTGAATAATGCTGCTATGAACATTTGTGTACATATTTTTATGTTGGATGTATATCTTTATTTCTCTTGGGTATATATACTTAAGAGTGGAATTGCTTAACTCTATGTTTAACAATTCAAGTAACTGCCAGACATTTTTTCCATTGCCGCTGCACCATTTTACATTCCTAACCACAGTGTAAGAGAGTTCCAATTTCTCCACATCCTTGCCAGCACTTGTTACTGTCTTTTTTTTCCTTTGTTTTATTTCTCTCTTTTTTTCTGTCATTTTTATTATAGCCATCCTAGTGGGTGTGAAGTGGTAGCCCAATACATCCTTTCTCAAAGAAAAACTTTTTCTTGAAATTCTCCTATTTTCAAATTAGATGCATAAGTTAGCAGTTCTCAGTGTAGTGGCATTGTTCTACACTTTTGCAAATCTCTTTAATGATTGTCTTTTTAAAAATTAATTAATTAATTAATTTGGCTGCACCTGGTCTTAGTTGCAGACGGCGGGATCTTTGTTGCCACGTGCGGGATCTTTAGTTGCAGTGTGCATGTGAGATCTCGTTCCCTGACCAGGGATCAAACCCGGGCCCCCTGCATTGGTAGCTCGGAGTCTTAGCCACTGGATCAGCAGGGAAGTCCCTTTAATGATTGTCTTAATAGACTGTTAGATCCTCATATCTGCCTTGGTATTAAGTCTGTTGTGACATGTTAAAAAAATTTTTTTTATTGAAGTAAAGTTGATTTACAATATTTTTTTTTTTTTTTTTTTTTTTTACGGTACACGGGCCTCTCACTGTTGTGGCCTCTCCCGTTGCGGAGCACAGGCTCCGGAAGCGCAGGCTCAGCGGCCATGGCTCACGGGCCCAGCCGCTCCATGGCATGTGGAATCTTCCCGGACCAGGGCACGAACCCACGTCCCCTGAATCGGCAGGCGGACTCTCAACCACTGCGCCACAAGGGAAGCCCTCAAGTCTTTTTTTTTTTTTTTTTGTGGTACGCAGGCCTCTCGCTGTTGTGGCCTCTCCCGTTGCGGAGCACAGGCTCCGGACGCGCAGGCTCATGGGCCCAGCCACTCTGTGGCATGTGAGATCTTCCTGGACCAGGGCACGAACCCGTGTCCCCTGCATCTGCAGGCGGACTCTCAACCACTGAGCCACCAGGGAAGCCCGATTTACAATATTATATTAGTTTCCGGTATACAATATAGTGATTCAAACTTTTTATAGATTATACTCCATTTAAAGTTACAGAAATAGGGCTTCCCTGGTGGTGCAGTTGTTGAGAGTCCGCCTGCCGATGCAGGGGACACGGGTTCGTGCCCCGGTCCGGGAAGATCCCACATGCTGCGGAGAGGCTGGGCCCGTGAGCCACGGGCACTGAGCCTGCGTGTCCAGAGCCTGTGCTCTGCAACGGGAGAGTTCACAACAGTGAGAGGCCCACGCACCACAAAAAAATAAAAAATAAAATAGAAAAATAATAAAATATTGGCTGTATTTCCTGTGCTGTACAATATATCCCTGTTGCTTAGTCATCTTATACATAGTAGTCTGTATCTCTTAATCCCCTACCCCTGTCTTGCCCCTCCCTCTCTCTCCCCACTGGTAACCACTAGTGTTCTCTGTATCTGTGAATCTATTTCTGTCTTGTTATATGCATTCGTTTGTTTTATTTTCTAGATTCCATATATAAATGATGATTTTTTCACTTAACATAATACTCTCCAGGTCCATCCATGTTGTTGCAAATGGCAAATTTTCATTCTTCTTTATGGCTGAGTAATATTCCATTACCTATCTATCTATCTATCTATCTCACATCTTCTCCATTCATTTATCTATTAATAGACAGTTTGCTTCCATGTCTTGGCTATTGTAAATAGTGCTGCTATGAACATGGGAAGCATGTATCTTTTTGAATTAGTGTTTTCATTTTCTTTGAGTCTATACCCAGGAATGGAATTGCTGGGTCATATGGTAGTTCTATTTTTAGCTTTTTGAGGAACCTCCATCCTGTTTTCCATAGTGGCTGCACCCATTTACATTCTCACCAACCGTGTATAAGCATTCCTTTTCTCCGTATCTTTGCCAGTGTTTGTTATGTGTGGTCTTTTTGATGATAGCCGTTCTGACAGGTGTGATATGTTTTTTTGTGTGTGTGTGGTACGCGGGCCTCTGGCTGTTGTGGCCTCTCCAGTTGGGGAGCACAGGCTCTGGATGCACAGGCTCAGCGGCCATGGCTCATGGGCCCAGCCGCTCCACGGCATGTGGGATCTTCCCGGACCGGGGCACGAACCCGTGTCCCCTGCAACGGCAGGCAGACTCTCAACCACTGCGCCACCAGGGAAGCCCCAGATATGTTGTTTTGATTGAAGAAAATCTAGCCTCACACAGTATTTAGCTGGAAAAGAGAGGAGGGTTTTAATAGCCTTTGCAGATAATTTGTGGATTTTCTTCTTTGATGCTACACAGAATTTAACAAGTGGTAGTTTCTTAAAGATTAGTACAATGTGGAATCTGAAACCATACCAATGAACATTTCATACACTCTTACTTTATTAATTTTATTAAAAATATTTATTTATTTATTTATTTTGGCTGTGCTGGGTCTTAGTTGTGGAATGCATGTGGAATCTAGTTCCCCGACCAGGGATTGAACCCGGGCCCCCTACATCGGGAGCACGGAGTCTTACCCACTGGACCACCAGGGAAGTCCCCATACTCTCTTATTTTAATGTTTGGGTCTATTTTGTACTCTAGGTGGATCTTTTACCCAGGTGTACCCTGCATTGGTCATTTGGAAAATTTCTGTTGACTGAATAGTTCAGACCTTCCAAAAGATGACACAGGTCATTAAACAATGTGAAAAATAGCATTTGTTAACGTCACCACTCATCTTATCAGTATAATTTTTGAATATTGGGAAACTGTCAAGCTCATAGTGGTGGATACAGGTTTTCCAAAATTCTGATTTCTGCTTGAAAGCTCAAACTTCATCATTAATGACAAATGTGGTCAACTATTTTTCCTTGAAATGACAGGCTCACTTCGCTCATTTTTGAAAAACTGCCAAATAGCCAAGTCTGAATACCCACAGTGTGTGTGTTGGTTGTTCTTTCAAGTAAAAATGGCGTTCCATGGACACAGAGGCAAGTCAACTCCAATTCTAACAAGCTCACAAGTGCTTTTCCTCCACAGCCATGTACCTGCCAATCTCATCACACAGAATATTAAAGGTCATATACTCAAGGGCTGACAGTCAATGAAATTTATTATTCGTACTGCTTCATCAAGGGTGCTCTTAAGTGACACTGGCCTATTTTGTCACTGTGAGTGTGTGTCTATGTAGGACACAGCCCAGTTTAGGGCTACTTTCTTGCTTCCTGCTGGGGTGCCAGCAGTTTCACCCACTGTGGCTTTTTCATCATCAAATGTCATCATGGTGACATTAGTACTGCTTTGAAAGAGTCTCAGGAACTCCGGGGGTCCATGGACCTCACTGTAAAATCATCAACAGATAATAAAACTTGCCTACACATATAATTTTTAAAAAACAGTATAACGTCCTAATATTTAAAGGACAAAGAAAGTCATAATAAGCTTATGTGCATCTCAATAGGTACACGTCCACTGACAATTCCACCAGCAGGCACAAGGTGACACAAGGTGGCCAGACGCTCACAGCACATTAGAGTGTCACACGTGCCTGGCTGCAAATGCGGAGGGCTTTACAGATACTGTTTTGGGGACTTGCATCCCGGGAGAGATGTGGCTGTCAGAGCTGTGATTTTCTGAAATGGCTAAAACTCTTGGTAGAGTTTCATACAAAACAAACTGTAGTTTTCCACTAATTTGCATTCTCAGAGTATGTTTTAAAATACGCAAACTCTCTTGTGTTTAAGTGTGAAATGGAGTCTGGTTTTGTTTTTTTGTTTTTTTGTTTTTTTTCTGTACGTGGGCCTCTCACTGTTGTGGTCTCTCCCGTTGCGGAGCACAGGCTCCGGACGCACAGGCTCAGCGGCCATGGCTCACGGGCCCAGCCGCTCCGCGGCATGTGGGATCCTCCCGGACCGGGGCACGAACCCGCATCCCCTGCATCGGCAGGCGGACTCTCAACCACTGTGCCACCAGGGAAGCCCCTGGTTTTTTCACTGACTTAAATATCTGAAGGGACATATGAGAATCAGGAGAGGACACGCACAATTTTTCTGTCCTGAGGGACAGCCGTGAGCACTGCAGGATCGGCATCCTCAGCCTCTGCCCCAAATGCCAGCGGCGCCCCTCCCACATCACTGCAGTAACCAAACGTGCCTCCTTGGGTACTGTCAACAAACCGTGACCAATAGTCAAATAAGAAAGAAGTGGAAAATTTTATCTGTGTCAACCTGAGGATTATAACCTGGGAGACAGTCTCTCAGAGAGCTCTGAGAACTGTTCTGAGCAGGTGAGGGGGGAGGTGAGTATACAGGTGATTTTGATGAAGGGGCACGTGCAGTCAAGCATACCCCTTCATAGAAGGTGCTAATTTGTGAGGAACAGCTGTCTTAGTTAATGGTTTTAGTGCTTTTCTAAGTATGGGACGATGCAATTAACTGGGTTCACAATTTTCTCCTGAAAGTATCTAACTACCTGAGGGCCAGTTCTGTCAGGATGAGCACAGTCCCTCCTGCTCTTGGCCCTGAACTCCTTTCCGGGTGTACTGTAGGTCAGTGGCTGCAGTGGCTAATGACTGGATGGCGAGCAACATTCTTCCGTTTTACAGATGTCAGAACACAGGCCCCCTCCCAGGGAGGGATGAGGCCCAGCGTTCCCACGCTTGGCTCCTGGCCAGTGTGAAGAAAGAGGCGCAGCCGCCTCCAAGCGAGGACAGAACAAGAAGCTGTCACACATGAAGTGCATAGGTCCTAAAATGTCTAACGTGCTGGGTCCACAGGGACGCTTTATCTAGCCTGCTCGACCATAGTACAGATGGAAAAACCGAGGCCTAGAGTCCAGTGTGACATTTCCTGGGGCAAGGCCAGCCTTTGCCTTCATAGAATTTCTCATCTGTAGAAGATGAGAGCTCCTGACTCCAAAATCCTTTCTCTGCTGTGCTCACCAATGCTCCACTGCTATGCATTTCTTTAGCTTCAAGCAGAAATCTTGGTTTCAAAGGCCCAGAGGAACTCAGTGGGGCTAGGTGTGGACGCCTCAAAGGGCTCATCTGAATGACTGTGACCCTACGGGAAACTGGCCCAAATTTGACATGTAATCTCTTTATCTTGATTGTTGGCAACTAAATGAAATTATGTTTACAAACCAAACATAATTCCTTCAAGACTGTGCAGGTCAGGGCTTCCCTGGTGGTACAGTGGTTAAGAATCCGCCTGCCTATGCAGGGGACACGGGTTTGAGCCCTGGTCCGGGAAGATCCCACATGCCACGGAGCAACTAAGCCCATGTGCCACAACTACTGAGCCTGCGCTCTAGAGCCCGCGAGCCACAACTACTAAGCCCGCATGTCACAACTACTGAAGCCTGCACGCCTAGAGCCCCTAGAGCCTCTTGTGCTCCGCAACAAGAGAAGCCTGCACACCGCAACGAAGAGTAGCCCCCGCCCGCCACAACTAGAGAAATGCCACGTGCAGCAACGAGGACACAACGCAGCCATAAATAAATAAATTAAAAAAAAAAAAAGACTGTGCAGGTCAAACACATCCTTCAGGGGATGGACTCAGTGGCCACCTGTCTGGAGCTCCTGCTTAGGGACTGACTTCCTCCCTGAAGTGGAAATCCCCCCTGGTCATCCACACCATGGGGACTGTGCTTGGAGATGTTTCCCAATAGGAGGCCTGGATGGGGGCCAGGAGAGGTTGAGGAGGAGGGGGGTTGACAGGGAAGCAGGAGAGGGGGCACAGAACAGAGGGGAAGCTGGGGCTGGGAAGCAAAGATACTTCCTTCAAATGTGGTCAGAGCTGCTGCACAGGCCTCATCATTATTGTTTACATGATAATACTCAATTCCTGAGCTTCTCCAACTCCATTTTAGACTCAGGAAATGAGAGCCTATGAAAGGGTAAACCAGCAGGTCAGTGTCAGGGCCTGAGCCAAGGGAAAGTGGGGTGGAGGTGGGATTCAGGCGTCCAGGCTCTTTCCTCTCTCAGGTGGAGGGCGCGCTACCCGCCTCGCACCCACCCCGTCCTCACTTGGCAGACCAGGAGGCTGCGGCACGAGGACAGGGAGCATTTTCCCAAGAATCCACAGGCAGCGGAAGCCTATAGCAGGGCCGATACCAGCTCCGGCAGGAGAAGCACGGGGGACGGAGAATTCCTGATGAGCTGGGAGAGAAAGGCAGCTTCTTGGAGGAGGTGGTTGAGCCCAAAGGACGGACCGGAGCGGGGGAGTGTGTGTTCTTAAAATTAATCAATAAGCATTCGGAAAACTGAGTCCTCCAATTGACTCCCTTCCTAGTTGGACTCCCAGCCCCAACTCCAGGGGCCCACTCGCAGCGGTTTCCGCGCGTCCCTCCAGGACCGGTTTGCGCCGCTGTGTGGATGGATGGATGTCTGCAGGTAGGTACGGGGATGCTGCTAGGCCGTCCGAGCGCCTCGGCTTGGCAAGCGCGGACCTGCTGAGCCCCGCGCCAGGTCTGCAGGCGGGGGCGGCGGCCCGGCCGCTTCACCGCCCGCCCCACTGGTCCGGGGCCTCCCCTCCGCGCGGTGCGCGACCCCGCCGCCTTCCTGATGGACCGCTCTGAACCTGAAATCGCTCAGCGCGCGGTGTCTGATCCTCTTTCGCTTCTCTTTTTCCGTAGACCTGAAGCTCTGTCCGCTAGGGTTGCATAAAATTGTATTTCGAAAGCGGATGAGCGTTGCGGAGCCCGCCACATGGATCCGTGGGGTCAGGCGGGTCTTGCACAAGCTGCTGGGACGGAGCGGTTTCTGCAGAGGGAACTGAGCCCTGACGCCGGAGGAACCTTTAAACCCCCACCCCACCCCGACCCCGACGGCCGACTTGAGCTTAAAGTGCAATCACTGTGCCCTATAAAAGTCAGGATAGCGGTTACTGCTTCTGGAGGAGGGAGGGGTGGTGCTTGGGGATGGGCGCGTGGAGGGGTTTGCGGGCGGGCTGGCCACCTTCTTTTTCTTGATCTCGGTGGCATTAACCTTGTAGTAATTGGTTAAGCCATGTACTGGAACCATAGGATTTTCTGTATCTGTGTTTTATTTTACAATGAAAACATTTAAAAGATATTCAGCCAATTAAAGTTGTAGAAGTAAAATTCCAGTCCTAATTTTCTCCCTCCCTCCCTCTCTCCATCTCTCCATCTCTTTTTCCCCCTCCGTCCCTCCCTCCCTCCCTTCCTTCCTTTTCTTTTTCTTTCCGTCTTCCTGTCTTTCAACAAGTTTTTCTTTTTTGTTTCTCTCTCCAATTTTCTTTCTTTTTTTTCTCTTTCTCTATCGGCCTTTAACAGATATTCTTCTGAGGACCCACCGTGTTCCAGGGAATGGTCTGGGCTCTAGAGATCCAGTGGTGAATAGACATGGTTCCTGCCTCCTAAGAGCTTACTGTCTAGGGAAGGGAGGTTGACAAATACATGGGAGAACAAATACTGCATCACTACACATTGGGTTAAGGATTCTGCAGGTATGGTGTATATCAAAGTTTTTGCATGCATGTGCAAACATACAGACAATTTTGTATATTACATAGATGTAGACTTTTTTAAAGCATAAGGATCATATATAATACATGCTGTTCAGTAAATAGTCTTTCTCACTATAAAACAAAGAATATTGCCCACCATCCAGTTCTACAAGGATCAAGTCATTAATCACCGCAGTCGCCGAGGTACAGAACCCCTGGAAGGAATTCAGGATGAAAAACAGGATGAGGTGCTCTGTGCTCTGGAAAAACAGCCTCCCCTTAGTTAGCGATATCTCAGGGGAAAAAATCATTACATTTTTTCAGATTAAATATCAGATTCTTTTTGTTTGTTTGTTTGTTTGCAGTACGCGGGCCTCTCACTGCTGTGGCCTCTCCCATTGCGGAGCACAGGCTCTGGACATGCAGGCTCAGCGGCCATGGCTCACGGGCCCAGCCGCTCCGCGGCATGTGGGATCTTCCCGGACTGGGGCATGAACCTGGGTCCCCTGCATCGGCAGGCGGACTCTCAACCACTGCGCCACCAGGGAAGCCCCTAAATATCAGATTCTTGAATCTGAAATTAAATTTCAGGTTCTTGAATCTTCCCATACATAGAAGAGTAACACTTATGCTTGACTGCACTTATTATTCTCTCACTGAAATCATATATATACTGGCTTCTCCCCCTGCCTCTTCAGAGCAGTCCCCTCAGAGATTCTGAGAGGCTGTTTCTCAGGCTATAGTCTCCAGCAGGGTCCCTGAATAAAACTGAAACCCACAGGGACTTCCCTGGCAGTCCACTTAGTCTTAGTGGCTAAGACTCTGTGCTTCCAATGCAGGGGGCACAGCTTCGAACCCTGGTTGGGGAACTGAGATCCCACATGCTGTGCAGCGCGGCCAAAAAAACAAAAGACCCTGAAACCCACAACTCTTATGTCGTACATTTTTCTTTCAGTCGACATCAATGCATTGTGGGAAATTTTCCCAATTGGTACATGCAGGCTACCTTATTTTTGCAGCATAGTATTCCATGCTACACTTATGGTGTTGCTGCATCAGTGACTCTCCACAGATTCTTGAAGTCGGCATGGTCCCGGGAGCAGCCTCAAGGCTGGTTGAGAAGGGGATTGAGTGGGGTTTGTGGCTCTGCCTCGTTTTAGCTGGAGCAGCCCTTGCTTTAATGTGTGTCTTCAACCCTGTCTGCATACAGGAGCCACCTGGAAGGTTTTCAAAACATGGAATCAGGATCTCTACGGTGGTCACTGGGAGTGTGTGTATTTTTAAAAAGTTCTCAACCAAAAAAAAAAATAAGTTCTCAGATTTCTCTAGAGTACAGTCAGGATTGAGAAGCATTGTGTTATCATGGGCTGGCGGGGGATGGGGAGTTTGCATTAAGATTTTGAAAGCTGATGACCTCACCTCAAAGGAGGATGCACAACCCTCAAAGCAGGTTAGGAGAAAAACTGGACCAGAGCCGGAACTTTTTTTTTAATTGAAGTGTAGTTGATTTACAATGTTGCGTTAAATTCTGCTCTACAGCAAAGTGATTCAGTTATACATATGTACATTCCTTCTCTAAAAATATTTATTTATTTATTTATTTTGGCTGTGCTGGGTCTTAGGTGCGGCACACGGGATCTTCATTGCGGCATGCGAACTTTTAGTTGCTGCATGCAAACTCTTAGTTGCCACATGCATGCAGGATCCAGTTCCCTGACCAGGGATCGAACCTGGGCCCCCTGCATTGGGAACGTGGAGTCCTACCCTCTGTACCACCAGGGAAGCCCCTATACATTCTTTTTTATATTCTTTTCTATTATGGTTTATCTCAGGATATTGAATATGGTTCCCTGTGCTATACAGTAGATCCTTGTTGTTTATCTGTTCTATATGTAATAGTCTGAGTCTGTTTCTGTTTCATAGATAGGCTCATTTGTGTCATATATTAGATTCCACATATAAGTGATATCATATGGTATTTGTCTTTCTCTTTCTGACTTACTTCACTTGGTATGATAATCTCCAGTTGCATCCATGTTGCTGCAAATGGCATTATTACATTCTTTTTATGGCTGAGTAGTATTCCATTGTATATATGTACCACATCTTCTTTATCCATTCCTCTGTCGAGGGAGATTTAGGTTGTTTCCATGTCTTGGCTATTGTGAATAGTGTTGCTATAAACATAGGGTTGCATGTATCTTTTTTTTAAATTAATTAATTTGTTTATTTTTGTCTGCGTTGGGTCTTCGTTGCTGCGTGCGGGCTTTCTGTAGTTGCGGCGAGTGGGGGCTACTCCTCATTGTGATGTGCGGGCTTCTCATTGCGGTGACTTCTCTTGTTGCGGAGCTCGGGCTCTGGGTGTGCGGGCTTCAGTAGCTGTGGCTCGCGGGCTCTAGAGCACAAGCTCAGTAGTTGTGGCATACGGGCTTAGTTGCTCCGTGGCATGTGGGATCTTCCCGGACCAGGGCTTGAACCCATGTCCCCTGCATTGGCAGGCAGATTCTTAACCACTGCGCCACCAGGGAAGTCCCTGCATGTATCTTTTTGAATTATAGTTTTGTCCGGATATATGCCCAGGAGTGGGATTGCTGGATCATATGGTAATTCTATTTTTAGTTTTCTGAGGAACCATCATACTGTTTTCCATAGTGCAGAACTGGAACTTTTGCTACATCCCACAGTGGAGCATTAAGCAGCCATCAAAAAAAAAATGAGACCAATCTACACTCACATGGAGAAATGAATACATTATATTACATGGAAGAAAGCAAGTTCCAGGACTTCCCCAGCGCTCCAGTAGTTAAGACTCCGTGCTTCTACTGCAGGGGGCACAGGTTCAATCCCTGGTCGGGGAACTAGATCCCACCTGCCCCTTGGATTCTTAACCACTCCGCCACCAGGGAAGTCCCACCTACGTGTTAATGTAAGCATTTCCCCCCACCATGAAAAAGCCCTCTCAAACAACACTGTAATTGGCTGTGTGATATTCTGTGACTGTCTCAATTTTCTTAATAATTTTCTTATCGTCAGATATTTGGATCATCTCCAACCTGCTACTATTATGACTAATGCTGTGTAAGCATCTTTGTACGTAATGCTTTCTTGCACTTGTGCTTTAGGATCCATTCCCAGTAGTTGCATTCCTGGGCTAAATGGAAAGAACACTTTTAAGTCCCTGGCACTTCTTGCCAAATTGTCTATGAAGGGGAGGAGACTGTCTCCACTACCCCAGCCCTGTAGCAGCCCACCCTAAGGAGGTAATTTTCCATTTCATTTTCTAAGAAGCCCAGTTCCTTTTCTGAATCTTCTCCCTGCAAAGGGACTCAGTTTTCCCCACTCCTGTCCTCCCTCCCCGTGCTTTAGTGGACACAGCAGGGGACTGTAGGTTTTGAAATCATGGCTGGCCCTATGACCAACTGTATGACTTGAGGAAAATCACTTGACCTCCCTGGGCCTCCATTTTCCTCTTTATTTCCTCCCTTCCTTCCCACCTGGCTTGAAAGCTAAAGTACCTGTCCTTGCTTTCCAGAGGTCAGGCGGGGTTGGAGAGTATTCTTCTCTTTCTTCTCTGGGACAGGATCAAACCTCCAGGGATCTGGCTGGGAATTGTGTCCTCCAGGGATCTGGCTGGGAATTCTCTCTTGCTTTGTAAGGGGCGTGTCCTGGTGTCTTCCCGGCACCACAGCAATTACCTCATACTGAGAGGAAGGTGCACTATCTTCCTTTCCTTGGTGCTTCTGCCCAAGGTCATCCTCTCCCAGGCGCAGGGACTTGTTGGCTTGTTGGCTCACTGACAGTTCTTTTTTCCCCCTTCTTTCTTTCTTTTTTTAAAAATTAATTTAATTTTATTATTATTATTTTTTGGCTGCGCTGGGTCTTCGTTGCTGTGCGTGGTCTTTCTCTAGTTGTGTCGAGCGGGGGCTACTCTTCCTTGCGGTGCGCAGGCTTCTCATGGCAGTGGCTTCTCTTGTTGCGGAGCATGGGCTCTAGGCGCGCGGGCTTCAGTAGTTGTGGCCCAGTAGTTGTGGCTCATGGGCTCTAGAGCGCAGGCTCAGTAGTTGTGGCGCACAGGCTTAGTGGCTCCGCGGCATGTGGGATCTTCCTGGACCAGGGCTCGAACCCGTGTCCCCTGCATTGGCAGGCGGATCCTTAACCACTGTGCCACCAGGGAAGTCCCACTGTTTTCTCCTTTCTTGCAAACCAGTATAGAGACACTGCAAGTGGTGTGAAATATGGTGGACCCATCTGGAGACTAGGGACCAAATCAGCCTGGAGACCTGGGTTCAAATCCCATCTCTGCCACTTTCTGGCCAGGCAAATCTTTTTAACTTCTCCAAGACTCATTTATTCAACAAAAGGTGTTGAGCACCTCGTGCCAGACACCTCTGGACCCTGGATATTCAGTGACCATCATGGTGGACCCAGGCCCTGTTCTCATAGATTCTTCCTGTTTTTCATAAGCGTATAATCCTCAGGGAAGACCATGCTGTGAATGTGGATTATGACTCATAGAATTCTGTTACTTAATGTTCGTTTAAAAAAAAGATGACACATTTAGGCTGTATGGTCTTTGTGAAGACCATCAGAAAGGATGGCCTATATAAAGCCATCTGTGGTGGCAGTGGAGGTGACAATGAAGATGACAGTGATATCTGAGATTTAGGAGGTCCCTAGAGATGGGAGAATGTGGAGGAACGTCATCTCTTGATCTGTGTGGGCTGGAAATATTATTCACAACCTAAAAGTTGAGAGTTATGTTTTATTCGGTGGGAACTTTTAGGATTTCAAGCCCGGGAGGCAGCATGGCAAGTAACCCTGAGAGAACTGCTCTGAGGAAAGGGGGTGGGGAGCCAGGCTATATAGACGTACCGCAAGGGCAGGTGGTCGGGACATCAAAAGATTATTGTTAATTAAAGAAAACCAAATAGCTCAAGTTAAGGAATATAGCACTTTTCTATGTATGGGAAGATGCAAGAGTGTGGGCTCACTGAAATCATTCCTTCGATATGCACCTCGGCTATCTGGGGCCGGTAGCCTGTGGTTTCACATCCTGAGTTTCCAGTGGGCTCACGTTGGAGGGCTGCAACTGCTGATGACTGACATCCTTTGTTTACTGACATGGCAGGAAGTTTTCCATTTCTCATCTGCATGGGGCCTCGATGGCCCCCTTCAGAATCTCTTGAGGACAGGGCTCTGCTGTATCCTCCTCTCAGTATGCAGCTCAGCCAGGGTGGTAGAGGACATGACGGTCTGCATCCCCATCAGCTGATCCCTTGCCCAGGGAGAAGGCCTGTCTTGTCTCCCAGTGAGTCCCGTGTCCCTAAACCCAGATAAAGTGGCCTAGAGATAGTGAGAGAACAATGAAGGTTGTTGCAGACTGAAGCACAGCCCCGGGCAGGGATTGGCCTCCCTCTGGCCTCAGGTCCCATGCCTGAGTCCCCTTCCAGAACTTCACTGGGCTGAGGCCATAGGGCTTCTCAGGGAGTCAACCACCCCAAGGCCTCTCAGGACCTGATAACACTTATCTGCTGCCCAAGCTGGCAATACTGTGTTATCAGCGGACCCGTGGAGGTCATTCCATGCATCATGGGGGTGCGCTCCCCTAAGGAACTGCGGAAGATTGCAGCAAATCGCATAATACTGGAGCTGGATCAGGAAGGACGGAGAGGAGTTTGTCAGCCTGGGAACAGTGCAGGCACTCACATCCACATTCCTCTGCTCCTTCATTTATTCACTCAGTCATTCCTCAAATACAGTCAGCCCTCGGTAGCCACTGGGGATTGGTTCCAGGACCCACATGGATACCAGGGCATGAGGATGCTCACCTCCCTTACATTAGGTGGTATAGTACAGTTGACCCTTGAGCAACACGGCTTTGAACTGCATGAGTCCTCTTATACGCGGATTTTTTTCAATAATAAATACTGCAGGACTACATGATCCAGGGTTGGTTGAATCCTCGGAAGTGGAAACACAGATATGGAGGAACCGCATACCCGGAGGGCCGACTAAAAGTTATATGCAGATTTTCAACTGTGCAGAAGGTTGGTGCCCCTAACCCCATCCTTGTTCAAGGGTCAACTGTGTTTGCAGATAACCTATGCGCATCCTCCCGTATACTCTAAATCATCTCTACTTATAATACCTAATACAATATAAATGCTATGTATATAGTTGCTGGTGTGCAGCAAATTCAAGTTTTGCTTTTTGGAACTTTCTAGAATTTTTTTTTTTTTTTTTAACATTTGATCCTCAGTTTGTTGAATCTGTGGATTGGAAAACTACAGATAGAGAGGGCCAACTGCAATGATTATCTGTGGCCCACACTGGAACCAAACTGACCCCACTTCATCTAGAGAATGCTCTGGAGCATGTTTCCAGAGCACTTACTATGTGCCAGGCCCTGACCTAGTGGCTGGAGATACAGCAAGATGAACTCTCCTGGGCTTCCCTGGTGGTGCAGTGGTTGAGAGTCTGCCTGCCGATGCAGGGGACACGCTGAGCGCCTGCTGGATACTCAGGCTCAGCGGCCATGGCTCACGGGCCCAGCCGCTCCGCGGCATGTGGGATCTTCCCGGACCGGGGCACGAACCCGCGTCCCCTGCATCGGCAGGCGGACTCTCAACCACTGCGCCACCAGGGAAGCCCCTTGAAGTCTTTTAAATCATCAATTTAAACTTGCAAATGATGCATTTTGTGGCTTGCTGTATGTTGTCAATGTTTTAAAAATATTTTTTTCACCCAAACTTGGGGCTACAGCCTTAGTGCCTTTGATTTAAGAGGAATGTCTGTCACATCGAGCTCTGTCACCACAGTCAGCCAAGCAGAACTGCTTATTGTCAGAACACATCTGACTTCACTTTTTAAGTTCAAATAAGCATGCGTCCCCACGACAACCTCTTTGTTTCCAAGCTCTGACTGCTGGGAGATGGCAGGAAGTGGAACCTCGTTGGGACCCGCCTCACTGGTGTGCTCCCCCTGGGGCCTGGGCCTGCCACGGTTCCCTCTTAAACTGCCCCTTCACTGGGTTCCAGGAGGTTGTCATGGGGGTGTCCCACAGAGGACTGGGGTTGGAGGTGTGCCTCTCCTGTGTGGAGTGGGAGAATGACACCCAGGAACAGGGACATGGGAAAGCTAGACAGGTGGACCTCAGCCGTGCTGACATCTTGTGTATCCCAGGGACATCCGTGGGCACGGATGGCTTTAAGGGAGAGTTTTGTCAGATCTGCACTGTTTCACCACACCCAAATTCCTGGCACGGAGGATGGAGAACAGGGGGACAAGGGAGGGAAACAGGAGACCCCCAGAGGCCACCCTGTGAGGTGGGGAGTGGTCTGGCCTAGGCTGGTAGCAGTGAAGGTGGTGAGAGGTGGTTTTGTTCAGGAAGTATTTGGCTGTCCCCGTGTTCTGGAGCCTGCCACACTTCTTTGGAAAGGTGACTGATCCTGGGCCTAGTATTAAAAGCAAAGGAACGTAAAGCCTAATCCCGCCACTATGCAGCTGTGTGACCTTGACAAGTCACTTAATTTCTCTAGGGCTTATTTGTCACATAGGAAAAGTTAGCCGGGCCTTGCCCGACTCTCAGGGAGTGTAAAGGTGAGCTGGTGAGGGGCTTCGGGAGGTCCAGTGTGCCAGGCTCCTGCGAGACTCCAGACTCAGCCTCAGGCTCACCTTGCTTTGTGCCTCCGGGGATTAGGGTCCCAGAGATTCAAGGTTTTTTTTTTAACCTTTTTTTTTTAAAGATTTTTAAAATTTATTTTAGTTTTGGCTGCATTGGGTCTTCGTTGCTGCGTGCAGGCTTTCTCTAGTTGTGGCAAGCGGGGGCTACTCTTCGTGGTGGTGCATGGGCTTCTCATTGCGGTGGCTTTTCTTGTTGCGGAGCACCGGCTCTAGGTGCACGAGCTTCAGTAGTTGTGGCACGCGGGCTCAGTAGTTGTGGCTCGCGTGCTCTAGAACGCAGGCTCAGTAGTTGTGGCGCACGGGCTTAGTTGCTCCGTGGCATGTGGGATCTTCCCAGGCCAGGGCTCAAACCCGTGTCCACTGCAGTGGCAGGCACACTCTCAACTACTGCACCATCAGGGAAGCCCCCGAGACTCAAGGTTTTTTTTTTTTTTAATAAATTTATTTATTTTTATTTATGGCTGCATTGGGTCTTCGTTGCTGCACGTGGTGTTTCTCTAGTTGTGGTGAGCGGGGGCTCCTCTTTGTTGCAGTGCACGGGCTTCTCTAGTTGCTGAGCACTGGCTCTAGGTGCACGAGCTTCAGTAGTTGTGGTGCGTGGGCTCCGTAATTGTGGCTCGCGTGCTCTAGAACGCAGGCTCAGTAGTTGGGGCGCACGGGCTTAGTTGCTCCGTGGCATGTGGGATCTTCCCGGACCAGGGCTCGAACCCATGTCCCCTGCACTGGCAGGCAGATTCTTAACCACTGCGCCACCAGGGAAGTCCTCTGAGACTCATGGCTTTGAGGGTCAGTGACTCAGGAACCTAGCTGGGCTCTTGTCTTGGCACTGTCTGAGCCTTCTCAGCCCATGCTCACCTCTCAGGGGCATTTCCTTAATTAGTAACGTCGTTCATTACGATCCGAATGGCCCAATTCATAGATCAGAGGAGAGGCAGCAAGGAAAGATTTTCCAATAGGCACCAGGAGCCCTGGCCCAGCCCTGCACAACCTGTTTCCCCCTCACAGTAACACCTCTGACCTGAGTTTCCCCTCTTGAGACTCCACTGCGTGCCAGGCTGACCTCTTAAAGTGCAGCTTGGAGTTTCTAATGGGGAGAGTTTAGACCCACTAGGTACCTACAGCCCTACTATGTGCAGAGCCTGCCTGCCGGTAAAGGGTCTCCTGACCTCCTGGGGAGTGATCTTGAGCCAGGCCGTTGGCCTCGCCAAGCTGCTGGTTTCCCAGTCCTACCATAAGGGCACTAAACTAGACCAGTCCAGAGCTCTCAAAGGCGCTTTCAGCCTTCATGCTTTCAGTTCTACTTCCCAAGGCTGTGCGCTACTATCTCTTGGGACTGAGGTTTGGCAGGACAGGAACTTCCGCTTCTATTTCCCATCAGGTGTGGAACCCCATGCCCAGTGGGTCCTGAACCCCTGTGTTGATTGGCCCTCTAACCCACCATGAAGCTCAGGATGCTAGGTGGGTGGCGTGACCAGAGGACTCTGAAAAGTATCCTAGTCAGGATGATAGATTAGATGGTGCTTCCACTGTAGGCTGTGGGACCCACCCACACCTCACCTTTGAAGGCTTCCAGAAGGCCAGAGTCCAGCGCCGTCCCGAATGGGGAAGGGAAATTGAGGGAGGAATGCCAGATCCACTGACTCCTGGGGCACCCAGCCCCCAACACACCTGTGGGCTCTGACTTCCTGCAAATTAAGCCTTTTCTTACCAGCTGCTCCTGGCCAAGGACGAGGGTGGCTCGTATCTTTCTCAGCCCTGTAGAGGCCTAGTCCCTGTCACTTCCAGAATCAAGTTTGATAACCAGTCCTCCTCTTTCCTTGGGCAGGGTTCCTTATGCCTTAGAGATTAAGTGAACTTCCAAATTGATGTATTTAGCAGATTATTTCTAGGGCAAAAAGGCCAAAGCTGTAGAAAAAGCATTGTCCAGGGAGTCTGGAAACTTGGGATTAGCCCCAGCTCTTGCTTTTCTCTGGGTGACCTTGGAGGAATTTCTTGTTTCTGGGTCTCAGTTTCGCTTTCTGCAGAAAGAAAATTTTGGCCTAGGGAGCTCTTTGAGGGACTGAAAATTCTATCTTAACTGGTGTTGGTACCTCAGGGTCAGGGTCTCAGCCCTAGACTGCAGGGCTCCACTGTGGCCTTTGCCCATGGCCTGAGGCCAGGAACCAAGGAGGAAGGGAGTTTTGATTGTCACCCATTTTCTGAAAGTGATGACATTTGGTTTGGAGACTTTGGCCCATCTGTGGCTCAGCATATGACCACAGGCCTTCTCAGCCACCCAGGTGGTTCTATGGAGGGATGATCCTGTGGCTGCTGTGACCAGGCAGCTGAGGGCTCTGGCTGGCAGTGAACTTCCTCAAGGCTGTGACTCCAGGTAGGGGTGGAAGAGGGCCCATGAGGGTAGGTGCTGGTCACAGCTCCTTCTGGGCCCCTCTGAGTAAGGCCTTGCTTAAGGTGAATGAAGGTCCTCTCCCTTTTTACTGTCCTCAGGTGATAAGGTTTTCAGAAAGCCCTAGAGGAGAAACAACTTTTCCCTCCCTCTTTGTGCTTTCCTGAATTTTCTTAATTGTAGGCAGTGAACATATGTGCTTTGGTAATCAGGAAAAAAAAGCCGGTTATTATTATTTTTTTAAGTTTTAAAATTATTTTTTAAAATTAATGTTTATTGGAGTACAGTTGCCTTACAAGCCTGTTATTATTTTTAAATGCCATTCCTAAAGCTATCAGCAGCCCTTCCCCTCACTCCTCCCAGGGTCAGAGAGAGCCATCAGAAACACACACACCCCTGGAGCACTGGGCTTCTGAGCCACTGTGTCACCATGGGGACGAGAACTGGATGGGGCCTGATAGCCTGTGCCCCAGCCTCTCACCGTCCCATTGGTGTTGGGGACAACACAGCTGGAGAGGTGCGGTGCCTTGCCCAAGGTTCTGCAGCTGTTGCGATGAGTGGGCAACAGGAACCAGGTCTCCTGACTCTTATCAGGGCCCTCTCTGTGGGGCACAACCTCCTGGACCAGAGAAAGCTCTTTGGGGAAGTAGAAGGCAGGCTCTCACCATCTTGAGTCAGAAGGTCATCAGACATTCTCTTAGCACCTGCCGGCTAGGCTGTGCGTGAGGGTGTGGGCGGCTGTGGGAGCCCCTGAGGGTTGAGGGCAGACCAGAGGAAGCAAGAGCTCCAGCCCACAGCCAGCAGAGCAAGCTCTCAGGCTGCTGGGCGGGGAGGGTTGGTGGCAGCGGGCCAGGGATCTCTCTCCCTCCCCAGCATCGACATCACTGCCACTCCAGCCATCGCAGGCCCCCAGGGTGAGGTGCCCATGGTGACGCAGCCGTAGGGTGGTTATGCTTGGGGGGACTGTGGCTTTAGGTCCTGGGAGAATCCAAAACTGTGGAGCAGATATAGGCCCACAGAGGGGGTAGGTGTGGGGCGGGTTGGAGAACAACTGTTCCCTGGGACATGCAGCCTCTGGGGCAGTTTCCCTACTTTCTTTGTCCACTTGAGGAAAACTTCTCCTTCTGCTCTTAATAAATGAGAAGGAAGCAAAACCCTCCCACCACCCCTCACCTATAACATCCTCTTGCTCAGGGTTCCCGTTTATGCAGTGCCGACTAACACATGCCAGACCTGTCTGTGTTGGGCTCTTTGAATACCTTGATCTCATCCAATTCTCACAGCAGTCCTATGATAGGTAGGTGCAGCATTCTCCCCATTTTCTGGATGAGGACACTGAGGCTCGGTAACTTGCCCAGGATTTCACAGTTGGTACAGCAGGTGACAGAGCTGATATGTGGACCCTGGCGTCTCTTCTCTAGACAGTTTAGGGCCTAGATTAAGTCTTTCTCCCTTCCTTCCTTCCTTCCTTCCTCCCTCCCTCCCCCTCCCTCCCCCTTCCTCCCTTCCTTCCGAAAATATTTTCCGAAAATATTTTTTTAAAAACAGCTTTATTGGGCTCCCCTGGTGGCGCAGTGGTTGAGAGTCCGCCTGCCGATGCAGGGGATGCGGGTTCATGCCCCGGCCCGGGAAGATCCCACATGCTGCGGAGCGGCTGGGCCCGTGAGCCATGGCCGCTGAGCCTGCGTGTCCGGAGCCTGTGTTCCGCAACGGGAGAGGCCACAACAGTGAGAGGCCCGCGTACTGCAAAAAAAAACAACAAAAAAAACAGCTTTATTAAGATATAATTCACACATCATATGATTTACATATTTACAGTGTATAATACCCTGGCTTTTAGTTCATTCACAGAGTTGTGCAACCATCACCACAATCAATTTTAGAACAATTTTAGAACATCATTAACCCCCAAAAGAAACCTTGTACTCCTTAGCTGTCACCCCCAATTTTCCCATCCCCTTTAGGCTCTGGCAACCGCTCATCTCTATGGGTTTGCCTATTTTGGACATTCCATATAAATGAAAACATGCAATATGTGGCCTTTTGTGACTGGCTTCTTTCACTTAGTGTAATGTTTTCAGAGTTGACCCATGTCGTAGCATGTGTCTGTATTTCATTCCTTTTTATCACTGAATAATATTGCATTTTATGGAGATACCACATTTTGTTTATCCATTCATCAGGTAATGGACATTTGGGTTGTTTCATTTTGGGGCCATTATGAATAATCCTGCTCTGAATATTCACGTACAAGTTTTTGTGTTTTTGCGTGGACATTTTGTATATACCTAGGATCATACGATAACTGTATTTTTAACCTTTTGTGAGACTGCCAGACTGTTTTCCACAATGGCTGCACCATTTTACATTCCCACCAGCATTGTAAAAGGGTTCCAATTTCTCCACATCCTCATCAACGTTTGTTATTATCTGTCTTTTTGATAATAGCCATCTTAGTGTGTATGAAGGGGTATCTCGTTGTGGTTTTGATTTCCACTTCCTTCATGACTAATGATGTTGAGCCTCTTTTCTAATAATTAACGATATTGGCCATTTCTTTTTAAAATAGATTTAATCGTCTTTACTTCTTTAAAGTGGGTAATGCCTTTACATGGTTTCTAAATGAATTCTAAAGGCCGTTTGGTAAAAAGTTTCCCTTCCACCTGCCCTAAATTCTTCCAGAGATATTCTATGCAAATATGATAAAATATGTACAAATGTTCTTTTTTTAAACACAAATGGAGCATATTAAACAACTTTTCTGTGCTTTGACTTTCTACTTTATATCATTACATATTTCAGCGTTGCTCTATAAGAGCCACCGGAGGTCCCAGTGTGTCTGCAGGGTCACGACCCTTTAATTTACTTCTGGAGCAAATCAGGCAGAATCTGGGAGGGCTTTTAAGGTCTGGTCTCTTTGGCAGGGTGTTTTTGCTTGTCTGTTGTGTTTTGTTTTAAATTAATAGACTTTATTTTTTAGAGCAGTTGTGGGTTTACAGAAAATTGAACAACTAACAGAGTTCTCAAATGCTCCTTCTTTCCCCTCCCCAGTTTCCCCTATTACAATCATCTTGCATTGTTGTACATTTGTTACAATATTGATGCACTATTATTAACTAAAGTCCATACTTTACATCAGGGTCCACTCCTGGTGTTACGGTTTTGACAGATGCATAATGTCATGTATCCACCATTTCAGTATCACACAGAATAGTTTCAAATCCCCTGTGTTCCACCTATTCATCCCCTCACTACTTCCCCACCCCAGGCCACAGCTTACCTTTTTACTGTTTCTCTAGTTTTGTGTGACAGGGTTTTGAAGGGCAAGTCTGCCCTCTTCCCGGGTGATGCTCCCAGCTCCAGGGAGGGGCTGGAGGCCACTCGAAGGCTAGGGACAGGGGTCTGTTGAGAACTGTCAAATGACAAAACAAAAACAGTTTAGTCATGTTTGATGTCCTTTATTCAAGGGAAAAACGATCCATGGATTAGGGGGACACAGTACCTCACAAGCAGGGGAGCACTCTTCCTGAGGGATTTGAGACAAGAAGGAGTTTTATAGAGCATTAGAAGAGGCGATTTGGGAACAGGACAAGATTGGCTAGGAGGTCAGGGATTTCCTTATAATGAGGCTGGTGGGGCCCATTTTCTAGGGTCAGGTGAGCTAGCTAAACTGAATTGGAGGATTGTGATTGGTGTGTGGTAAGTTTCCTTGACAGGTGTTTCCTATAAGTAAGTAAGTAAGGCTGACTTCAGTGTAGGTTTGTGAAGTGGCGGGGGCAGCCTTCATTTTGCGTGTCTCGATATACACGTGAACTTCACCAGAACTGACCCTGTTGTGCCCTAGGAGAGCCTACGAAGGAGTCAGGTGCTGCATGGGTCTCCTGGGCAAAGGATTTGGGTCATGAGGGGCATAGCTTCCTAATCCCCCATGGAGAGGAGGGGAGAAGAGATCCCTCAGAACTCGGCAGCCATAGTCTCCTCTCAGAAAACGGGGTGTTCACCCATCTGCATCCCCACCCAGACTGCCACCGCCTGAGGACAGGAAGACATCTCTGCCCTTGTATACCCGGTGTCTGGCCCAGGGCTGGCCAGGAATATGCATTAGCTGAATTTGGGGCTGAATGGGCAAGTCTGACCTTGAAACAGGCTTCCGCTTCCCAGGGTTACAACAATCCCTTCTGTGGGCTCAGCTTTTTTCAGTTGGTTTTATAGGGTGTAACAATTTTGATGAAATTACTGCGGTCCAAGTGTCTTAGTCCACCCCACCCAGTGAGAAGTTTAATGTTTTCAGGGCCCAGAGTTAATGAGGCTCACAAACAAACTCACAAGTTCAGTACGAAAGCTAGACCAACAGTCTTTACTGCAAGGAATAGCCCTGTCACCTGAACAGAATTATCTGCCCAGACAAGCAGCATTCTCCCACCGCGATCAGGACCGTCAAGGCAAGGTACAGAGCCTGTTCTGGGCATGTGGAACCTGAACATGGAAAGGTGGTTGTATGATGGCATCAGGCCCTGATGGCCCCCATACCTCGGGCACTAAGGTAAGTGTCCCAGCCGTGTCACCCCTGGGCAATTCTGGGCATTCTCAATGAAGGCTGTGTGGCATAGGCCTCGGCCCCAAACTGTCTTGGGCTTGAATCCTGTTTTGCCAGGATCAGGGATATCCTAGGTAAGTCAGCCTCCTGAGACTCAGTTTCTCTATCTGTAAAATGGGCATAATCCTTGATTTAAAGATTTGAGCCCATGTATGTAGAGGGATCACGAGGGAGCCTGGCATATGACAGGCAATCAGTTAATGCCAGCTGTGGTTGTGGTTGTTGTTGCTGTTGGATAATGCCAGTTTGCCTTTTTGATTCTTCTCTTCCACCTCTAAATTCCAAGTTCATTAGGAAGCTTCATTTGTTAAAGGTATGCTAATGTAGTCAATTTGATTAGAGCCCAGTTCTTGCTCTCCTTTCAGGCTCAGGAACTAACTATTCAGTCTAATCTCATCTTTGTTGTTGTTCACCTTCCAAGCTTGGCCCAGAGCAAGGGCTTGAGGGTGCTCTAGAAGTCAGAGGAAGAGAAACTTGCCTGAAGCTGGAGGGAGGGAGCAGGGAGGCTTCCCAGGAGGGAAAGGGCAGGTGCTTGGGACGGAGATTAAACTGCTAAACCAGGAGGACTGGTCCCAGTTCTGTTCCCTCCTGGCCTTGTGATGTGTTCTGTCCCTTCCCCTCTTTGGGTTGACTGCAGTTCTCATTCTGACATTCACAGATGGACAGCGGAGGTCTGAGAATCTCCTGAAACCAGTGCAGAATGTTGTGTCTGAGCACTTTTTGGCAGAGTGTCCCCAGCTTTCAGCAGATTCTCAAAAGGGCTTTGACCTCACGGACTGGCAGACTTCCTCGCAGTGACTCAGCTGTTTCCTATGGGCTCCGTTGCCCACAGCTGACTCACTAACACGAGCTCTTAGCAGCCCCTGGGGCCAGCTCCCCACAGAGCACCTGATTGGCTCAGCGAGGCACAGTCCACTGTGACTACACCTGGGAGCAGAGCTCTGGGGCCAGGCCACATCGTGGGGGTGGCCAGCTTCCAGAATAGACGGGCTGCCTGAGACTGTGCTCGTCGTCCCCAGCCCAGAAGGTGGCCGGGCCCAAGGTACCAACTGGGACCTGTGCACCAGGAGCCCCAAGGGAGCTGTGGACCTGGTGGGGCACTCTGGCTTCCCTGGAGGGGGTGAGGTAACATCAGAGCTCATGTGTGGCTTTTCTATTAGCCTGTGTCTTTCAATTCAGTGTCCACAGCCTTTGGTACAGGATTTGGCATATATAATACTAGGTGCTCAATAAAAGTATTGCTGAAGATAACCAGACAGCTACTTGAGCAGTGAGTAGAGTACAGTAGGGACAAGAGGGAGCCTTGACCATCTCCTAAAACATTGAAAAGGCTTCCCTCTGGGAGGATCATTTTAACTGGGTTTTGAAGGTTGAATAAAAGTTCACCAGGGAAAGAGGTAGAAAAGGGAATTTGAGGTGGGGAAGTGGATATTTACAGGGCACACATGTGAAAACACACAGGTTATTCAGACAGCCATAGCGGGTGTGGGGCAGAGTGGCTGGGACCATGAGATGGAGGGGTAAGGCTGGGAGTTCAAGGGAACAGATTGCAGCGTTGGGTTAGGGCCAAGGCCTTGTGTTCTGAGAAGAAATGTCAGAGAAGAAGGAGGACAACCCAGAGCAGAGGTGTTAGAGTGGTGCTGTGCACCCCCAGATCTCCCTGCCAAGATCAAGGAACTGTTAAACACAGGACAGTAGGTCCCAAATGGAATCACCTGTGTTAAGTCCCATGGCCCCAAACTGAGGATTATAGTGTTGGCTCTCCCAGAAATGGATTCTTAAACCAGTCATTCAGGAATTACCTAGTCAGGACTTCCCTGTTGGCGCAGTGGTTAAGAATCTGCCTGTCAATGCAGGGGACATGGTTCGAGCCCAGGTCTGGGAAGATCCCATGTGTCGCGGAGCAACTAAGCCCGTGAGCCACAACTACTGAGCCCACGTGCCACAACTACTGA
Source organism: Mesoplodon bidens (assembly GCF_964165515.1). Classification (NCBI taxonomy): domain Eukaryota; kingdom Metazoa; phylum Chordata; class Mammalia; order Artiodactyla; family Ziphiidae; genus Mesoplodon; species Mesoplodon bidens. The sequence continues at coordinate 170,162,748 of NC_138176.1, forward strand.
GCCCACGTGCCACAACTACTGAAGCCCACGTGCCTAGAGCCCGTGCTTCGCAACAAGAGAAGCCACTGCAATGAGAAGCCTGCGTACCGCAATGAAGAGTAGTCCCTGCTTGCCGCAACTAGAGAAAACTTGCACACAGCAATGAAGACCCAACGCCAAATTTAAAAAATAAATAAAAAAAAAAAAAGAATTACCTAGTCAGCAATCGGCATTAGTTAGGTTATCTGGCTGACACCTTTTATCTGTCTGACCTATGACATCCCTTAAAGGAAAGTGACCTTGCCATTACCGAGCTGCTTGTCTTGGCCTAGTTTTTTTGTTCCTTCTCCCTTCTGTCCATAAAAATGTTTCATTTTGTATAGCTCCTCAGAGCTCTGTTCTATCTGCCAGATTGGATGCTGCCTGATTCATGAATTGTTTGTTTTTGGCCACGTGGCATGTGGAATCCTAGTTCCCCAACCAGGGATCAAACCCGCGCCCCCTGCATTGGAAGCACAGAGTCTTAACCACCTGACCGCCAGCAAAGCTCTCATGAATTGTTGAGTAGAGCCAATAAGATCTTAAAAATTGACTCAGCTGAATTTTGTTTTTTAACAGAACTCATTTCCCTGCTGCCTGGAGGGCAGCCTGCTGAGGACTCACAGCTGTGCACTTGTTCTAGTCAGCTTGGGCTGCCATAGTAAAATACCATAGACTAGGGGGCTTAAACAACAGACGTTTATTTTCTCATAGTTCTGGAGGCTGGAAGTCTAAGATCAAGGTTTCTGCTAATTTGCTTTTTGGTGAGGGCTCTCTTCCTGGCTTGCAGATGGCTGCCTTCTCGATATGTCCTCACATGGCCTTTCCTGGGTGTGTGCAGTTGGGGTTGGGGGGAGGGGTGCAGGGAGAGAACAAGCTCTCTGGTGTCTCTTTTTATAAGGACATTAATCCTATGAGATCAGGGGTCCACCCTTAATTACTTCCTTAGGGGCCCCACCTCCAAATATAGTCACAGGGGGGATTAAGCTTCAGTGTATGAATTTTGGAGCAGGATACAAACATTCAGTCCATACTAGCCCCTGTTCAGGAATTGCCCTCAGCCAAAGGGAGCCCTTGGCCCAAGGTTATGCCCCTCCCCTGGGGCACTATTATGTTGCCTCAACTGAGGACAGTTTGGCAGGGCTATCCCTGCAGCATGGGGTGGGCTGAAGCCTCAGTGGCAACTTTACTGCAGTTTAATTTCCCCCTCTGCCCTATCTTGCTACCCTCACTGCCTCACAGGTGTGATCCTGCGAGCATGCGCTAAAAACTTCTGCCTACACATCTCAGTCTCAGAGCATGTTTCCCAGAGAACCTCACCATTTGACAGGTGGCAAATATGTGTCAATCCAAGAGCCAACTTTGATCAGTTGGTCCTAGCAGCTGGAGTACTGAGTGAGGAGGCTTTGAAGTCACGTTCTAGTAGTGATGTCTATCATGGGTGAGGAAGTGGGCATGGGGACTTCGGTGCTGGATGTCCAGCATCCTGCAGAGTGGTGCTGTGTCATGGATACCAAGTGGGAGAGTTGTAGGAAGGAGGAGCAGACCAACAGTATCAGAGGCTAAAGGGAATGAGAAGGTGCTGGTGGACATTCCAAGTAGGAATTTACTATTTACTTTCAAAAAGCTATTCAGTGGAGCTGTGGGCTGGGTTGGGGTTAGTCTGGAGGGAGAGTAGTAAATATGGTGAGTGTAGGTGACTGTTTCAAGGAGCAGGGCAGTGAAGGGAAGGTACGAGAAAGTAGCTGAAGTGAAAGTCAGGGGTGAGAAGATTTCTTTTAGGATAAGAGAGCCTTGTGTGTGTTTATAATCTGAGGGGGAAGAGTCAGCGGTGAGGGGGGAGACTGAAGATATGAAAAAGGAGAGGACAATGGATGGAGCAAAGTGCTAGAGGGATGATAATAAAAATATTTTAACAACTGGTAAGGCATGGGGAACGAACAAAAAGAATGGACACACCTAAAACTAATATAATATTGTGAATCAACTATACTCTAATTTTTAAAAAAGGAAAAAACATATTAAAAATAAAAAGAATAAAAAAGGGAAAAAACATACAAAAAATAAAAAGAATAAAAAAATAAAAATAAAAAGACCTAGAGGTCACAGGAGCTGATCTACAAAAGCACAGGAGGGTTTAGCAGCTACAGTTTGGCCTCATAAAGAGAAGAAAAGGCATTTCCTCCTCAGAGATGGAAGGGAAGAGGTAAAATAGGAAATGAGCATGAAGAAGACAGAGATGAGGTTGGGGCTTGAGCATTGTTGAGAAGAGATCTGGAAAGTAACAAAAACTCAAGATAATGAAACCTTAAACAAGATATGGCTGTGTTTACATAAATAGTCTGGAGGTGGACAATATAGGGCAAATAAAATCATCAGGGATCCAGGTTCTTATCTTGTTGCTTTGTCACCCTTAACAAGGCTCCTACCTCATGGCCCAGAATGGATGCTTAAGCTCCTGCCATTATGTCTGCAATCCAGCATAAAGAAGAAAAGAGTTTGCAGCCTTAGATGATGTTTAGCTGGTACAAATCAGTAGTGTTGTTCAGCAGTAAAATTATTGAACTACTTCTGTACCACCTGCTGGTAAATAGCTGCTGACTCCCTGGTGTCCATCCCCCTGCTTACTCATCCCCTGGGACCACCCACCCCTCCAAGACAACAACTTGTCTCAGTTGGCACCTTCCAGGACATACCCCTAACACTATGGTCAGTGTCCTGGCAGTACCATTTGTTAAATATTTGCACTGGCTGTGTCTCTTCCTTTTAAGAGCAGTACCTTAAAGTCACAAAATAGGCACTTGTTCTTTTATTTCATTGGCCAGAATGAAGTCCTATGGCTGCAAGGCAGGTTGTGAAATGTAGTCCTTTTTCTGGGTGGCCATATACGCAGCCAGACATAGGGGGTTTGATTACTAATTATCAAGATCAAGGGAAAAGAGGTGAAGGATATTAGGAGACTCGGCCACCTGGGAGGGCCAAATGCGTGCCAAGTAGCACAGAGGGCTTTGTGAGCCTAGCTGGGATGGTTGATTTCTCCAGCAGCCCAGGGCTGCTGGGAAGAGAGGAAAAGACGGCAGAGGCCAGGAATTGGCAGGTGAGTGACTAAAGTTTGATGGAGAGAGTGGTCCTTGGGAGGGGCTTGCTAGAGTGGTTGCCTGAGGGTCCAGACTAGGCAGAAAGGCAAATTGCAGGCAGAAGAGACTGGAGGCTGGAGGTCTTGATGAGGGAGATGCTGGCGGGATAGGAACCTGAGCTTCCTTCTCTGAGACACAGTGTGTGTGTGTTATGGGGGGAGGGGGTGCTTCCAGGGTGGTACCAGGGCGGCTGTTGGGGGAGCCAGAGTGGAGCTTTGGGGCCAGGCATGTGGGCTGGGCCTTCACAGTGGAGGCCTCTGTTCTATCAGCTGTCTTGGCCCAGTGCTCTTTCAGTTGTACAATAGAAGCAGTAACAGATGGAAGCCCTCTGGGGCCAGAAGGGTAATTATTCATCTGACAGGTGGGAGTCTCACAAGGTCTCAAGGCACTAGAAGTGGGGCCTCGTGAGGAACTGGGACCCTGAAGTGGAAAGTCATCAAGAACCCCGCCAGGGTCTCCAGTATGGCTCACATTTCCAAGGAAAAATATCTTTGCAGTTCCCTGAAAACTTGAGCTCATAGTAGGGAGGAAAAGAAGGGGATTTTCTTATCTTTTAAAAATTTTCCTATAATTTTTTCTTTAAGAAGTATGAAGTAAAACGTGGACATTGCAATGAGTGAAATAATGCAATGACGGGTAAACCCAAAGTCAGAAGACTCTTCTCACTTCCAATTCTTTGTTCCTCTTCTGAAAATCCTGCCACTTCTGAGAGAGAAGGGCACCTTCTGCCTCATGCTTCAAAGCTGCTTCAAGTAATGTTGTTTTGTCCCGGCGCATTTCCTTAACTAGCCCATCATTGTTCAGCATTTGAAATCTTTCCAGTTTCCACTGTTACAAAGGGCTATTCTGTGAACACTTTGGATAAAGGACTTCTTAGCTCTGGATTATTTCTTTGGGGAGGTATATAGCTAGGAATGGTATTATAGGGTCAAAGGGTCCAAATAGATTCATAGCTCTTGTTGCCTACACACAGATGGTTAGGAAGGTATTTAAAGAGGATTGAAGCATCTACTGACTTGGTGAAAAATTATAATAACCCACTTACTGCTTTTATATTCTTTATTAAAATTCTGTCCTTACAGGGAAGGGGGTGGTTGAAAGAATATATTACTCTTGTGTTCCAGGTGTGCAAATAAAAGGTAGCAAAAGTTCATCGCAAAAACACGGACATATCCCTCTAGTTGCGGGGGAGGGTATTAAAGAGTCGTGGTGGGTTCAGGCTCTGTTGTTAAGTAGCTCTGAGAGCTCAGTTACTCCAGCCAAGTGAGAGCCTGTGATCTGAAGGTCTCCAAGTTTCCTTTTGGCTTGGGGTCTTGTAACCTCTGCGTGGGATGCTTTGCCTCCTTCATCGGCTAGGAGCTGGGAACCAGGCTGTGTCCTAGAACCCCACCTCCCTTGCATTTATCTGGCTGTTGGGGTAATCTGCCCCATGCTGTGCCGGGACTTAGGAAGCCTGCAGATGGGGCAGCCATGCAGCCTCTGTCTCACCGTTGAGGCCAACCAGTGAGGCATCCAGTTTAGACCAAATCTTGTTCCAACTTTACTCAGCTCTTTCGCATCACCCGCTGCAGTGCACACTTCCCCATCCAGCTCCCCAGTGGGAAGTAAGAGCCTCACTGTGCGGGTGGTGGTGGAGGAGCTGAGCCAAAGGTGCTGAGACCTCTTTCTGTGGGCTGTTCCTCAGGGAGGATTATAGATTGTCACAAACGGATGGGACCCTGGGTTTGCCCCTCCCTGGTCAGGTGTAACCTTGGATAAATGTCCCTCCCATTCCAGGCCTCAATTTCCCAATTGGTACAATGATGGAATGGGACTAAATGACCTTTAAGGGCCTGCCCTAAAAGTCTGAGGTTTCCTTCCTTTCCTTCCCTTTGGCTTGTAGGTACTTGGCCCTTGGGGGACAGCAAGGTTGGGGTCATCCCTCTGCTTAGAACCAGAGGGTCAACCACAGGTAGAAGGCAAGTGGTTTTGTAGGCCACCCAGGCCTTTCTTATTCTGGAGTAAGATGAGGATTGAGGGCTAGACAGGGTGGGGCAGCTTCCTTCTCCATAAAGACCCCTGGCTGATTTTTAGCCTGATTCTCAAATTCGGGCTTCACTCTTTGTTTCCTTCTCCAATGGCTCAGGCACTTTCTATCCTCCCCCATCTTGCTTCTCAATCCCTTTCCTCCACTCCCTCCAACTCTGGGACAAACCATGATAGGGCCTTGGGAGTGTTTGCATATTTTGGGAAGGGGAAAATTTCCCTTCCCTTCTTTGGTTCTTTTTGGTTGGTCAAACAATTAAAATGATGTAACACAGATTAACAGGAGAAAATAAAATTTAATTTCATTTGTGCAGGAACCCCACAAACATGAGAGGGTCAGAGACAGAGAGGTAAAATGAGGTATATACACCATGCTGAGCTAAGAAATGGGATAGGGACCTGGGGCTTCCAAGGACAAGAGGGTCATCCACAGGCAGATAAGAAGAGCAGATTTTTCTGTAATTAGGTGTCTGCTCTGCCATATAGATGGGGTCGCTTAGATAAAATTTGTTCCTGGTCATAACACCTTTTCTGGGAAAAATCCCCAATTTAAATTCTTCTAGGTAGTTAAGGGAGAGGCAGTAATTTCTCTTGAGCCCACAGGCTCTCCATTGCCTTTAGCCAAAAGAATCCACATGACAAAGTACCACATCTCAGAGACCTGTTCTGAAACCCTACATATCTAATATTGAAAAACCTGTCTGTGAGTCATGGGGAGAAGGGATTGTGGATATGAAATGTTAAGAGGGAAAGTCAGGACCCAGAATGAAGTTACACGCTGGCCCAGCCACGAAAATACTATGAACGTCATTTAAGAGACAGCGTGGGTCAAGTGGTGAGTTTGAGTTTTGACTGTGAGAGCTTAGAAAAAGTAGATAACCTTTTTGAGTACGGATTCTCAACTGAAAAATGGTACTAATAATAGAAAATGGTACTTCATAGAAAAAAGGTGAGGCTTGAAAGATATTATATATATATATATATATATAAAATCCCTAACGTTGACCTCACTTATGGTTTTTTTTTTTTTTTTTTTTTTTTTTTTTGCAGTACGCGGGCCTCTCACAGTTGTGGCCTCCCCCGCTGCGGAGCTCCGGACGCGCAGGCTCATGGGCCCAGCCGCTTTACGGAATAAGGGATCCCCCCGGACCGGGCCCCCCGGACGGGGCCGGGGCACGAACCCGTGTTCCCGGCATCGGCAGGCGGGCTCTCAACCACTGCGCCACCAGGGAAGCCCCATTTCTGTAATCTTTGATGACCTCTCCATTCCCTTCCGTCTCCTTATCCTCCTCCCATGCTCCTTCAATCCTTTCGGCCTCCACATTCCTCCCTCCTCCCAGCCTTCCTTTTGCGCAGGCGCCCTGTGCGGCGCTGAGTCAGGCTGCGGGAAGAATTCGGGCCGCCCGGCCGGGACGGAGCTTGCGCCTGCGCGGTGGGCGGCTTTGGGGCGGGGCAGGTTTATATTCGCTGAGGATCAGCTGACGCTCCGCATTGCAGACTGCGGAGTCAGGACGCGCCATGTACTCCTTCTTGGTTCTGGCCAGCCTCCTGGGCGCGGGTAAGCCCTGGGACCCCCCAGCCTGGGGAAGGGGACCCCGCAGGACGCAGCCCGCTAGTCCCGGAGCTGGCTGTACCTGGCCTCGCCCCTTCGCTCCCCATAGGGATTAGTGAGGGGCGCGCACTGCGCAGGCGCGTGCGCAGAGCCGGGTACCTGCTGGGCGGCGGAGGGGCTGCTGGAGGCGGGGGGCGGTTGGGAGCCTGGCTGCCTAGGGGCTGGGGTCGGTCGTGTGTGCGAGGCGGGCGGGGCCGCGGAAGTAGCGTCTCCCTCACGGCCTGAGTTGGCGGACTGGGGCTCCCTTAAGCTGCCGGTCCAGCTCTCGGGGTGGGCCTGTAGGGTGACCCCTCCTGCAGCTGTGTCGTGCTTGTGCTGGACGCACGTCATGGAGATGGACTGGAGCCCCAACTTCTGGACAGACTTTGGCCCTTGGCCTCACTTGCCCCAGTTTTTAAGAGTATTGAAGTTGCAGAAAGCACATAAGTATATCTTCTGTATTGACGTTTATCTTTGCTTATATATTTACTCTTGATCCTACATCTTGAAGATGATGTGGGGTTTTTGTGGTCCTGTTGAGTTTGCAATGGAGCCCTCATTTCATCTTGCACGGCCATTGGCTGGTTTTGGCAGTGGCCTTTATTTTGGGGAAAATCTAAGTACCTGAGAAGTTGTTGTACATAGTACTCTTACCCACTAATTGTCCTGAAATAGGACTGATGGTTGTTAAAATCATCGCAGGTTATGTAGCCAGTGCTTGGGAACCAGCTGTACTGCCTTCCTGGAATTAGAAGGGGTCCCGTGCCCTTCCCATGTCATCGAGACCAACTCTCCACCCTCAGCTCTTGTCTTCATAGTCTTAACCTCATCTAAATCATCATGGTAAAGGGAAAGGAGTGAGGTTGATAGACTTGGAGCCAGATTTTAATTTAAGTACACAGAGGACCCCAAATCTGGATGTTTTCAGATAATAGCCTACTGAGGGCAATAAACCTGATCTTCAGGCCCATCCTCAATTTCTGTTTCTAGTTAACTGTAGTCTAAGGGCTAGCTTCCATTCTAACTCATGCAGCAATCCAAATTTTAATAGACAGTAATGTAATGGATGACAGAGTTGATGGGAATCAAATACGATATTTATAGATGAGATAGATTTAAGGTGTTTTTCTCATGTTAGCTTTCAGCAACTTCCACGAATGTGTCTTAACCTTAAACCAAGCTCCTAAACTTGCTTTACTTGTGGATTATGAAAGGCAATCAACTTATAAAGAAAGAGTTTTGGTTTTATAGTCACCAAAGAAACTTTCTTGCTGGGGTTGATACTGCTTTTATTCCATAGTCAGTATGATAAACTAATGCTAGTCTCTAAATTTTCTATACTGATTGAAAACGATTTTTTTGTTTTTCACTGTCAAACTGTTCTTACTGGCAGTGAGTCACTCCTCACGAGACCCTTAAGAGTTCTGAATCACTCAACCCACACAAAAAGGACTTAATTGTTTGTTTGGAAATGTAAAATCCTCCTCTGGTATATATGGGAGTATGGCTAACCCGACTGTTATGTTAAACTAGATACCCTTTTCCCTGAACACCTGGGTGAATAGGAGTGTGTAATAATGGCCTTGTTCTAATCTTGCTGCCCAGCCTTTAGGATTATGCCAAGGTCATGCTCTGAACACAATGTATGAATGCCTGCTTGCCTTGACAGCTCTGGCCCCAGTGTAGCTTTTTGGAAATGTATTCCTAAAATTTTTAATATTGATAGTGAGCTTGTTAATGAAGGTGCCTAGTGACGGCAGCCATCATCTGCTCCCTGAGAGCTTAGAACTTGCTGTTCCAGTGTGGCGCCAGAGAGTGTCATCCTGAATCTGGAGAGGCTTTATGCTTTGTGTTTTAATGATGTCCTGGTGGTAGAGACTTTTGCTCTCGAGTTATTTTCCTACTCATCCAGTGTCCCCTCCTTTTTCTCCACCTGGAAAAGAAATGGCAGTGATGGTATACTGAGAGAATTGGAGAGTATCTCCTCTAACCTGTTAGGAGTGAAGACACTGAGGCCCCCCAGAAATGACTCCCCCAAATCGTAGGCCATTTACTGGGGAAGTCAGAATCAGAACCCAGGACTTCTGACAGTGCTTGCTCTTTATCCTTCCGTCAACACCGTCAACACCAAGCGCTTAACTTTACAAGCTTATTGGGCTGTAATTTACATACAGAAAACATGCACCTTTTAAGTGTACAAATTGAGGTATTACTGCAGAATGAACGAGCCCACTGTAAGCAGCCCCCAAGGTAAAGGAGTAGCATCCAGAAGCCCCTGTGCCTCCCCATCCACTTACCCTATCTAACTTGCCCCAAAGGAAACCACTTTGTTAGCTTCTAGCACTGTAAATGTAAAAACCTAATTACTGTTTTTGAGCTTTTTATAAATGGGATCATATAGTAAGGACATACTGTTGGGTGATTCCTCTAGTGGGAAAAGGCAGGCCCAGTGTTAATGAGGTGGTAAGTATAAAACAAGTGGCTTGGTGCCTGGGATGTGGTACATATTCCTTGAAACTTAGCTGCCCCTGTTACTGCCACTTGTATAGAGGCTAACCAGCTGAATAGTGTTTACCTGCCACTGAGGCAGGTAGCTCTCTAGGGATGCTAGAATGTATTATGTACAAATATATGTATTCATTTGATAGCTTATTTTTATTACGATGCAAGACATGAACTTATAGCACAGCCTGCTGAATGTCAACAACTCCAGTTCTCACCTGCCAGGAATTTGGATAATTCCCCTGTTTATCAATTGTTAGTCAATAATCAACTTTACTCTGAAAATAACAAGGATTTGGTAAGTGGTTTAATTGCATTTAACAAGGTGTATCCAATACCTCCTACGATAGCTGAAGCGTATTAGATCAGGTGGTCTGGATTTTTCTAGATGGGGAAGGAGAACTTGCTCCTCCATTTTCTTGGGCTCTGAAGCTGGAATGGCTAGGCTGTGGCTTAACTGGATGGGGACGAGGAAGGGCGACAGGGTGTTGCTGGTGGGGGAAAGCACCTAATAAGGCATGGGAAGCTCTCAAGGCCAAGACCATGCCACTTGGGCAAGTGTGCACTGCAGCTTCTGGAAGCAGTCTTCTAGCATGGGCATTCTAGGTCACTCTAAGCCTTGCTTCCGGCACCAGTTATTTGGTTCTGCTTCCTGGAAGGAGGGTCTGGATTTTCCTGCCCTGCCTGTTTTGTTTTTTGTTTTTGTTTTTTTAAATCATTTTAAAACTGATGGTAAATACAGTGATTGGGATGAACAGTTTGACTGTTGGCGAAAGCACTCATTGCTTTACTTTTGTTGCGTGAAGTTCCAGAAAATAACCTGAATTATGGCCTTGGGTAATGGTCTATGCACTGAAAAATAACCTGTCAAAACTCCATGCTTTCTTGTGGAATTTATAATTCTTTATGATGGGAGTGAGATGATACTGTAGAATAGAAGTTTAACTTATCACATCATTGACTGACCTTGGGCAATTTTCTTAAACTGTGCTTCCTCATCTGTACAATGGGATTAATAATGTAGTGATGTAGTGATGCTTTAATAACTTACTGTACGACAAGGCTTAGGTAAATAAGTACTATAGGGTTTGTTGTTAAACCACAAAAAAACAATACCATGTTTGTTAATGTCCTTGTCCCACCAGCACAAGGACAAAATCAGTCTGCCCTTGATTTTGTCATGTCTCCTGCCTTCTTTCATTTCATTGGATGTTGTAAATTTAACAACAAACAAAATTAAATTGACTTGTAAATATGTTATGTTGGACATAATTACCAGATCAGAAAACAAACTAGGGGAGGTAGTCAGCCATTAGGAGGGAGGTGGGAAAGAATTTGGCTAGGCAGCCAAACTCTTGGTTTATACATCAGTTTTTAACAGAACAGCCCAGCAGATCAGGGCTGGTTCCCGGTAACCTGACTACTCAGATTCTAGGCTGGTTGTCCCTAACCATGGTACCTGGGATAAGTCTGTTCTCCACTCCCCGCCCCAGTCTGGTTTCCCCATCCCTCAATGGCGGTGAACTGTTCAGATAATAACTGCACACAGTAAACAAGTTCCATCGGTGTAATAGTGCATAGAGTAAAAAGTATGTTTCCCTCCCACCACTGTCCCCTGGGCCTTTCCCAGAGGCAGCCTGGTACCAGCTCCTTTAGGAGCCTTCCGGAGCTACCTGTAGGCGGCTGTGTGTATGATTTCCCCTTCTGTTTTTCTTTTTAACACAAACACATAATACACTGTTTCGCTCCTTGCTCTTTTTTAAAATTGTGGAACATTCTGGACATCCGGAAAAGTGGAAGAGTAATGATAACACCTATGTATATAACACTCTAGTTAAGATATAGAACAGCCCGCCTCCTTCCATAGATAACCACCTTCCTGGCCTTGGTGTTTATCATCCCCCTACAGGTCTGTCTTTATACGTTCATACATATATGTGTAATCTTCAGCGGTATGTGTAGTATTGTTTCGGATTTTTTCTTTTTTTTTTTTTTTTAACCTTTTTGGCCACACTGCACGGCATGCAGAACTTCCCCGACCAGGGGTTGAACCCCTGCCCGCTGTGGTGGAAGCGACAGTCTTAACCACTAGACCACCAGGGAAGTCCCGTTTTGGATATTTTAAACATTTTATGAATAATATATATTCTTGGGTTAGTAATTTTTTTTTTATTTTGCTAGTGAGGTTCATTCATTTTGAAAATGTTTAGATCTGTTTCATTCATTTTCACTACAGTATTACATTTATATCATACTTATTCTCCATTCTGTTGATAGACATTTAGATTATTTCCAGTTGTTTTATTGTTCTGTTACAAACTGCTTCTATAAATACTCTTGTGCACATGAACAGACATTTCCTTAGAGGATATACCTAGGAACAGAATTGCTGAGTTGTGGAGTATATCTGTTTTCACCTTAATTAGAAATTGCTGAATTACTCTCTAAAATGATTTTAGGAATTTCTGTTCCCACAGAATGTGCGGTTTTTAGTTGCTATATTAACATTTGATGTCAGACTTGAAATTTTGCCCTGATAAAAGGGTGAGATGGTTTTCATTTGCATTTCTCCTTTTATTTGTATCTTTAGAGGTTAGTTCATGCTAATACAGATAGATCTATACTACTGCCTTTCTAAAAAAACATAAATTTTGGAATAATGTTAGATTTACAGAAAAGTTGCAAAGCTAGTACAGTGAGTTTCTATATACCCTGCACCCAAACTTCCCTTACTGTTAACATCTTAGATAACCGCTGTACATTTGTCAAAAGTAAGAAATTAACCTTACTGTTAACTAGACTGCATACTTTATTTGGATTTTACCAATTTTCCCACTAATCTCTTGTTTCTGTTCCAGGAGTGGATCCAGAGTACCACATTGCACTTAAGTTGTCCTGTCTTCTTAATCACCTTCTACCTCCCAGCTGTTTAAAAAAAAAAATAGCTGCAGAGTATTTTATTGTATGGATGTGTCAATTTAGTTAAACCTATTGATGGACATCTGTGTCACAGGAAAAGTGAGATGGATTCTAATGACACTTCCAAATTTTCAAATTAAATTCTGGCCACATTTGGATAGATACTGCTTTTGAAAAGAAATTCTTTACATGACAGGAAACTACGTAAATAAGATTGAAGGAGATGTTTTGTTAGAAAGTTCTTTTGGCCAGTCTTAGTGGTGTCACTTATTATAGTAAAAAAACAAAACAACTCCTTTAACAGCTGTGCTGGAATGCTGTCTCCATGTGCAGGCGCTGATGCCAGAGGGTCATGTGGCTTTTCCTGTCTCACGAGGAGTAAAACCTAAAGTTTATTCTGCAAGGTCATGTCATCTGGCCCTCAGCTGCTGTTCAAAGTTCTTCCTCTCCCATCAGGTCAGGGCTGCTTACTTACTGTTGCCCATTTTGTGTTCTACCTGTCTGGGTCATCTTCCTTTCCAGGTAATCATGTAGTTTACTCTCTGCCTAGGTGTTGCCTTACCAGAGTTGCACCCTGCTCTGTCTGAAATGTCCATGCCATTCTGCCCTAGTCTTGCTCTTCCTTGGCTTCATTTTTCTTCGTAGCACTTGGCGCTGCCTGGCATCATATGATGTGTTTTTATTTGTTGTCGTGGTCACTGACTGGATCTGCAGCACGTACAACAATGTTTGGCCTGTAATAGGTGCTCAGTCCTGCTGAACCGTGGTGTGAGCTGTAGCAAGAGGACTTAATTAAGCTCAGTAACTGCTGGTGGGTCGGTGTGCATGAAACTTAAATGCTGGTAGTGCCAGATCTTTATCACGATTAAACAAAGCATTTTTTTTTATTAACTGAAACGAATTTTAAGAAATTGTGTTTAGGAGTTTGCAAATCAAGAGTGACTTTGGACTCAGGTGAAGTGTTGGCTTTTAATAACAGTTCGTGTCTGGGCTTCCCTGGTGGCGCAGTGGTTGAGAGTCTGCCTGCCGATGCAGGGGACACGGGTTCGTGCCCCGGTCCGGGAAGATCCCACATGCCGCGGAGCGGCTGGGCCTGTGAGCCATGGCCGCTGAGCCTGCATGTCCAGAGCCTGTGCTCCGCGACGGGAGAGGCCACAGCAGTGAGAGCCCCGCGTACCGCAAAAAAAAAAAAAAAAAAAAAAAATCGTGTCCAGGTTAGAGCCAATCCCCCCCCACCCCGCCCTGAGCCTTTTGGAGAGGATTTTATATAGGGGTTAGGGACACAGGACCCTAACATAACTAAGATACCCCTGGTGGCCCTGATTTGAGGTAAATCTGAAAAGGGAACCAGCTATAATTTGAGGAGTTGTTTCCCCTCTTTTTATTTTTTTTATTTATTTATTTTTTGCGGTACGCGGGCCTCACTGCTGTGGCCTCTCCCGTTGCGGAGCACAGGCTCCGGACGCACAGGCTCAGCGGCCATGGCTCACGGGCCCAGCCGCTCCGCGGCATGTGGGATCTTCCCGGACCGGGGCACAAACCCGTATCCCCTGCATCGGCAGGCGGACTCTCAACCACTGCGCCACCAGGGAAGCCCCTTCCCCTCTTTTTAGTTCCAGAACTTAGTTGTTTTAAAATGTTTAACCCAATGGTTCTCAAACTTTTTGGTCTCAGGATCCCTGTATACTCCTGAGTCATTGAGAGACCCCAAAGAGCTTTTGTTAATCTGGGTTATATCTATGATATTTACCATCTTATAAATTAAGCTGACAAAATTTTAAAAATAATCCTTAAAAAAAATAAATCCATTACATGTTAACACATTGTGATTTTAATGAAAAATAGCTGTTTTCCTAAACATAAACCTATTTAGTGAGAAGAACAGCTTATTTTACATTTTTGCAATCTTTTTAACACCTGGCTGGATTTTCAGCTGCCTCTGCATTCAGTCTTTTGCACTGTCACATGTCATATGCTTCCAGAAAAATTCCACTGCTCATTTTTGAGTGAATGAGTGAAAAAGGCAACTAACATCTTCATATTACTATTATGAGAATTTTGACCTCATGGATCCCCTAAAAGAATCTCTGAGACCCTCAGTGTTCTGTGGACCATGCTTTGAGTGTAAACTACCAGTGTAGATGATTTGCAGGAACTACAGACATCATAGTAGGTGACACTTCCTGAGTGTTCATTGTGTACCCAGCACTGTTCTAAGTGCTTTTTGCTTAACATTTTATCCTCACAGCAGCCCTCTCAGGTGAGAGCAACTAAATCAGAATGCTGGGGATTCTAATATCCTGCCCTAATCTATGCTGTGGTCTGAATTTTAGATTTCAGCATTTCCAATGAAGGTGGTATTCCTTTTAAGTATTAAGCACTCAAAAGTGACATTTATAGTAGACACACTTGCATGTATCTGAAACTTTTTACTTAGTAAACAATCATGTGTGACGAGCCCAGAACACTGAATTTCCTTATTAGTGGGTTTGCATGAAATCTTTTTTTTTTTTTTTTTTTTTTAATATTATTGTCTTCTTCAAGGGTGCAGAGACCACCCAGCCAGTTAGCAGGGATGGGATAGAGCCTGGGCCGGCTTCTGGCTGGCTGGCTGGCTGAATTGATTCCTGGGCTGTATCCTGGGCCGAGTGTAGAACCATACAGATACGCCTTTGACCTCTGCCTGTACCCATTCACCTGGCTGGACCTTGGGCATTTCTGTCAGGGGCTTCTTCATGGTCCAGTTGTGGAGTAATATTATCTAAGGTGATTTAAGTTTATGTCTGATCATCACCTGATAGGTTGACACTTTGGAAGAAGAGCTTTGCTGACAGGAGTTTATATTGGACTGGAGTGCTCCTTTTTTCTTTTTTTAATTAATTTTTTTTTTTGGAGTATAGTTGATTTACAGTATTGTGTTAGGACTAGAGTGCTCTTTTTTAAAAAAAAATTATTTATTTTATTTTTGGGTCTTCGTGGCTGTGTGTAGGCTTTCTCTAGTTGCGGCAAGCGGGGGCTACTCTTCGTTGCAATGCGCGGGCTTCTCATTGCAGTGGTTTCTCTTGTTGTGGAGCACAGGCTCTAGGCACACGGGCTTGCGTAGTTGTGGCATGCGGGCTCAGTAGCTGTGGTACGCGGGCTCTAGAGTGCAGGCTCAGCAGTTGTGGTGCATGGGCTTAGTTGCTCCGCGGCATGTGGGATCTTCCCGGACCAGGGATCAAACCTGTGTCCTCTGCATTGGCAGGCGGGTTCTTTTTGGCGGTACGCGGGCCTCTCACTGTTGTGGCCTCTCCCGTTGCGGAGCACAGGCTCTGGACGCGCAGGCTCAGCGGCCATGGCTCATGGGCCCAGCTGCTCCGCGGCATGCGGGATCTTCCCGGACCGGGGCACAAACCCGTGTCCCCTGCATCGGCAGGCGGACTCTCAACCACTGCGCCACCAGGAAAGCCCGGCAGGTGGATTCTTAACCACTGCACCACCAGGGAACCCCGGGAGTGCTCTTGAATGAACTAGATAGGAATTTCTCTTCCCCAAATTAATTATGCCAAATTGAATCGTTCTTTTACAATCTAAGAAGATCACACAGCCTTGCCCCTCAGTGTGTGTTATCACACAAGGCAGTGTACCTGAGGATTCTGTTGCTTTCTTCATGTGGATTGATTTCTTGTCCTAGAATGATCTGGCTTGTGAGGAAAATTAAAAAGCAAGGGGGCAGTGCGAGAGGAGAAGCAGGGAAGAAAGAACCTTTGTCTTAAGTAACAGAAATAATAGCTTATCTGAGCCAGAGGTGATGGGATGTCAGCCTAGCAGCTTGAAAGCTTTATTGCCACAGATTCCTTTTGTGATAAGAGGACTGTTTGGACCTTACTTCCTCCAGATCAAGGCAGGCTGCCTCTAAGCGTATGCCATTCAGAATGATTAAATGGGCAGTATTTTTATTCTGCTCTGCAGAATGTTTTCCAAAAGCAAGATCCTCTAAAGAAAGGACAAGTGCTCTTTGTCATCGAAGGTATTTGTGACACCAGCTGTTTCATCGAGTAGTCAGTGTTGAGTGCATTGTGTTATCTCCTGCTCTTAGGGAATCTAAGTGCACAAATTCTCCTGAGAAATGTCTGAATGCGGGGGACCTGAGGTAGATACTGCCTCTCCTGGGGTTCCTCTCTCTTGGTTTCCTAGCAACCTGCTTGTTGCCATGGCAATGCATTACCCAGGCAGCAGATCCACTGCCCTGTGGAATGTGTGCTCTGATTGTTGAGATTGGGAGGCTGCTTGCATCTTCTGTTACCCTTTTTTTTTTTTTTGATGATTAGACTCGAACAGTGTTTAGCATCGAACAGTATGAACAGTATTTAGCATATGTTACCTGAAATATTTAAAAGGAATAAAAAAGATTTTATATGGCTAAAATAATAAGACTGATTGTTTTAACAAATAGGGCATAAAACACATTCTAGGAATGATTATCACTTTCATTCTGAGGTTGTTTTTGAAAATCTTTGTTAATTATATGGTGTACATGGACTTTTAAATACCCACAGTGGAGGTAAGCCTTAGTAAAGACTTGTCATTTGGAGACTATTTTGGTGAATGAGGTAGATGATTAAGCTGGTATTATAGTTAGGCTTAGGTTTGACTGCAGACAACAGAGACCTAGAATAATGGTGTCTTAATTATGATTGAACTGTTCCCATCTATCATAGCGAGTTCAGGAGCCAGGCAATCTAGGGCTAGCATAGTGGTTCTACTTCCAAAAGAATTCGGAGACCCAGGCTCTTCTAGCTCAGTGTTCTGCATCATTGAGGTCTAGGCCCTTTCTTCATGGCCCATCGTGGCTGCCAAAGTTCCAGCCATCACTTGTCTTTAAAAATGCAATAATGTCTACTAACATCCCATCAGCCGGAATGTGGTTTCATGGCCAGACCCTGCTACAAGGGGGACTGGGAAATGTGGTTTTTAATTTTGGCAGCCATGTGTGTAGCTAAGAATTTGTGGTTCTGTTCCTTTGAAAGGAGTGGAGAATAGATACAGGGAGCAACTTGTGGTCTGTGCCACACTGGGCAATAATTGTTCCCTGAAACAGGTTTTAAGGTTTAACTATTTTTTTCTGATTTTAAAAGTAACATGAGAAAAAATTAATTTATGCCAGTATACAAAAATTAGAATGTGAACACCTCCCTTTGTCATCCTTTCCCTCAAGTCCACCATTAACAAGCCAGTGTACAATTAACTGAGCTTCATAAGTACCAGGCACACTCAGTGCTTTCTGTGCCTTCTTATTAATCTTCACAGAATTCCTGAGAAGAGGGCACTCTTTTTTTTTAAAGGAAGTTAATTAATTAATTAATTAATTTATGGCTGCATTGGGTCTTCGTTGCTACACGGGCTTTCTCTAGTTGTGTTGAGCGGGGGCTACTCTTCGTTGCGGTGCACGGGCTTCTCGTTGCAGCAGCTTCTCTTGTTGCGGACCATGGGCTCTTGTCGCGCGGGCTTCAGTAGTTGTGGCTCGCGAGCTCTAGAGCGCAGGCTCGGTAGCTATGGCACATGGGCTTAGTTGCTCTGTGGCATGTGGGATCTTCCCAGACCAGGGCCCGAACCTGTGTCCCCTGCGTTGGCAGGCGGATTCTTAACCACTGAGCCACCAGGGAAGCCCCAAGGGCACTCTTATTTTCCATATTTTGCAGATAATTGTGGCGTTAGTAAGTTGTCTGAGGCTTGGCTTTAGTAGACAGCAGAGCAGGAGTTTCGTCAGGTCTGTCTACCCCCAACACTCAGGGCAGTGATCATGTTGCCATACTGCCTCTGTGCCCTTCCAGAGAAGGAGAGGTTTTTGAGGGGGCTTTTCTAAAAAGTGGGTTCCAAAAATATTTTGAACAGTGGAAACTTTCTTGGGATTGGAGGGCAATCAGCCTGTAGCTCCAATTACATGAATTACTGAAAGCTTTTCACTGGTGGTGGTACTGGTGCTTCGCTGGGCACCTCTCATTTTTTGCCCACGCGGGGCTTCTTGTTTAGCTCCCAGCTACACAGTATCAACTCCTGGGCTCATTACAGTGGGGCCTGTGCTTCACTCTCCTCCTGATTTCTGGGTCTTGAATTTAGTAACCAACAACTTCTGAGGTTGCTGGGAAACAGCTCTCTAGGTCTTTGAGCTGCCAGTTAATGACCTGATTAAATGTAGAGAAAGCAAATAGAACATCCTTGATTCAGCTATTTGTGGAACACCTGTTCTGGGCAAGATAGTAGACGTGAAAAAGGTCTTCCAGTTGCTACTGTGGATAATAATAGTAGTAGTGCTCACTGGACTTTTGTAGCATGCCGGCACTGCACTGTGTTTTACAGTCGGTTAATTTTTACAAATCCCTTGGAGTAGGTACTAGTAATAGGCCCATTTTGCAAATTGGAAGACCAGAGTCTGAAGGTCACATGACTAGAAGTGGTAGAGCCATGATCTGAACCTTCACTGTCTGATTTCAGAGCCAGTCTGGTAGGGGCGTCGAGATAATGTGGGTAGATGAAGATACCAGACAGATAGATGATGATGGTTGAGAGAGTAATACTTTGGCAGTTGAAAGTGCATAATTATGTCATCTCTTTTCTCAAAACAATCCAGTGATCAATGGCTTCATCCTCATTTTACAGATGAAAAACAAGCTCAGAAGGATGGTGATTTGTTTAGGGTCATTTGGACAGGACTTGCAGGCAGATCTTATTTTCTTTTCAGTATACCGTGTTTGAAAAACATTTAACTTGTTAGGTGGTGGGTAAGTTGCCTTAGAAGCCTCACTCTAAACTTGGGGTTTAGCTCCTTCTCACTTAAGAAGTCATCGTAAGAGCACCTAAAACACACACGGCTATGGTGAGCTCTCCCTCCTTCCCTCCCTCCCAGGCTCACTGAGGATTTTTGGTAAGAGTCTAGAGCTGCCACAAAGCCCATGACTGATCCGGCTCATGGCAGCTGTTCTCAAGACAGTAAAATTCCACTACAGCCTATCTTTGATAAGTGACCTACATGTGGAGTGGTTTAGAGCACATCTGCTTATTTTCTTCTAAGCCTAGGAGTAAGAAGGGATCAGAGCACCCACCCCTTTCCTAAGGAAATAACCACTGAAGTCTTAAAAAAACAAACAACAAACCTGAAACCCTGTCCTAATAAAATGAAACTTGGTTGTGGGGTTTTAGTGTCTCTGAAGTGATCATTTCTCTGACTCCAGCCCGCCAGCATTTGTCACTGAGGGCTCGAATGCCAGGCCCTTGAACTAAGAAGTGTAGTGCTTGCCTTACCCTGAGCAGTGATCCTTCTTAATAGGACAGATTTAATCAGAAATCTCCAGGGTGTCAGGCAGACATTCTAAGAACTGTCTTAGAGTTCAGCCTGTTGCCTCAGGGAAGAAAGTTGGTTTTTGGGGGCAGTGTGGAAAGATGAAAATAGAGATGAAAGCTTTGCTGGGAAGATGTTTTGAGAAGTAACTCATAAGAAAGTAGGTTAGGGTAATTTTAATATTGGTTATGTGTAAATACTGAAAATGTCATTTGCCTCATCATTATAAGAGCGAAGACTTTTGTAGCCCCTAGAGGTCTTCTAGGCCCGCTCACCACTCAGGATCCCTCTTACACAGAATCCCTCTAGGTTGGGCATTTCATTTCTGCTTGGTTGCTCCCACTCTTGTAGAGGTCATCACATAACAAGCCAACTCATTCCCTTTTTTTTTTTTTTTTTTTTTAAAGCATCAGTTTATTGGTTAGAGGACAGTTCAGGCTTCAGAGTGAGAACTCTGACTTCAAGTTGAGACTCTGCACTTATTAATTAGAACTTGCTTAATCTCTCACAGGTTTCCTTTATTTTTTTCTTTCTTCTGGCTGTGCCGTGTGGCATGGGGGATCCTAATTCCCCACCAGGGATCAAACCCCACGCCCCCTGCAGTGGGAACGTGGGGTCTTAACCACTGGACCACCAGGGAAGTCTGCGATTCCCCTTTTATAGCCTGTGGGTGTTAAGTATGTTCCTTACCTTGAGCTGTGGTCTGCTTCCCTTCACCTCTACCCACCGCTCTGAGGTCTGGGATCTGAAGCCACCACCCAGAGCAGATCCACCCCCATGTCAGAGGTGGAAGGTGTCCTTCACCTGTGAAGATGACTGTGCTTATCCCAGAAACCTTCTCTCTCCCAGCTAAACAACTGCAGTCTCCTAAGGGCCTCCCCTTCCGACCTGCTGTCTTCCCCGTGCTTGTCCCTGCCCCACGGGAAGCAGGGTGCGCAGGTGTGCTCTGCCTACCTGTGTCCACTCACGCCACAGCCTCTGAGCCCCACCTCTGTCCTTGTGCTGTTGGCTCTTGCTGCCCTGCTTTTTCTTGCAGCCCAACAGACTTCACATTTAAATTTAACCCGGAGAGTTTCATTTTCCCAGCTGTTGTCTTCAGCCCTTGCTGCCCCTGCTCCCTGCTCAGCCTTTTTGGGATGAGCCTTCCACTCCATTTAGGTGCCCATCATCTGGATCTCCCCACCTCCCCCTCGTTTCTGCCACATCACAACTGGGTGACGCTAACACGAGCTGTCGCCCACAGCGTGGACCATGGGCAACACTCATCACAAGGGATGAGTGCCTGGTGGGGTCCTTCCCAGTGGGCCTGAGGTCTGCTGGAGCCCCGCCCCTGAGAAGACAAAAGTGTTCTTTCCCGTCAGCAAAGATGACTGCTCTCCCTCTGAATGTTCAGGAATCCCCCTCCCCCCGCCCCCGAGAGCTTTCAGTCCCCAGCTGGAGTCCCTGGACCAGTGTTGAGAACCCCCTGAAGTGGTGTGAGGGTTTTGTGTATTAGTACGTTTTCTGAGGAAGGGATCTATGTTCCAAACTTGTTCTGACCCACTGTTTGATTCCCTCTCAGGAGACCGGCTCCTGAAATAAGCCCCTGAACCTCTCAGCAGATTCAGGATGATGCGCACTCTCAGCAGATGCGCACTTGGCATCACCAGGCTTGTTTCAGCCTCATTACCAACCCTGAGGACACGCAGTTGCTTCGGGTCATCTTAGGAAATTGCACCACAGACCATTTTAATAACATGCACCTTTATAAATTTGGCTTTAGTTTGGAGGTAAATGAGGAGGTCTTGGTAAGAACTGAATTTCTGGGAGCTGGGACTTCAGTTTTCATTTCTTAGTGTCCCTGAAATCTGTTTTAGGCTTGGGTTGGGTGACCTCTTAGGTCTGCCAGATTGGCCACCAGGCATATATTTTACCTCTAGTTCTGAGGTGGGGGCTTGTTACTATTCAGCAACTGTTAGGATTGGGAAATGACCTTGGGTTCTGCAGTAGCTGGACCAATTTCAGACAGAAGGGGCTACGACGTTTTTAGTCCAGAATAGCCTGGCCAAAACAAGTAACAAGTCTTTATAGCAGGTGATTACTATTTCAAGTTCCTAGGGGGAGTAAACAAGTTACAAAGTATTCTTGCTGCTTGGGCCTGTGATAGTGCATTGTGTTCCGGAAACCTGGTAGATTTTGGTCAGTTACAGCCGGTTCCTGGCTGGAAGGTTGGAGAAAATGCCTAGACAGTATTTGTAAGGATGGAGAGTGGTGGTCAGGCCTTGTGCAGGGAGCCCTGCTTTTATCTGCTGAGGTCCATCCTTCCGGCTTCACTGTGTATCTCTGTATGTTCCTTTGCCTAGAGACTCATTTTGTAGCCTCCTGTTCATAATTCGAGCTCCTAATTCAGATGTAGAAGCAGGCGATGTACTTAGTGGGTACTTAGGTCAGGAGAACTGGGAGGCCAGTGCCTGGGAGGAGCGTGGGAAGTGCTGGTGGGAGCTGCCAGGGCTGGGGCTGTCTCTGCGACCCCCTCACTCCTCAGAGCCCTTACCCTCATGATGTGACTTCTGCTCCCCTCTGACCTCCCGGGACCTACGGCTGAAGGCCCCAGCCTAGCTTGGCTACGTTATGGTTAACCATCTGGGGAGCGTAGAACTGTTTTGAATCTGGCACATGTTTTCCCACAGAGACCAGACCAAACCAACAGCTTTTGAAATGAGGCCACTTCTGTTGAGTTCATGAACTGGTTGTGAGTTGTGATTTTTTGCTCCCCAAAGGGCAGAGAAGGCTGTAATCTGGGCAGATTAAGAATTTGGTGGTGTCTGAAGGGGCGCAGATCATCTGGCTTGAGCTTTCTGGGGACCTGTGACTCCGTGTCTGCATGAACAGGTTGTAGAACTATAGCTAGGCTTGAATAGCTAGTAAAGTAATAACAGTATTTCCTTTCCTTCCTTCTCCTAGAGAGAGAACACCCACGGCCCTCTATGTGTTGTAGCCCGTGGTGTGTGTGTGTGTGTGTGTGTGTGAGTGTGAGAGAGAGAGAGAGAGAGACAGACAGACAGACAGACAGACATGTCCATAGGATTACTGTGTCCTCTCTTGGTTTACAAGGTGACGCAACATGCAGCATGACTCCTGAGGTTCTAAATCTGTTTCTTACGTGGCTGTGGGCTTTTCTTCTCAGACCCAAGCCAAATGTTTTCTGCTTACAGTAGAAGTTAGTTCAACCTTCCTGTGATAGCTGCTGGAGTTTGACCCCTGTGCAGTCATACGTCTGCATGTGGCCTGATGTAATCTGTTGTTTCCTAGTGAAGTGTGAATGTGAGAGTTTTCTTCCCAGTTTTTAGTTCCAGAATCAAGGAATACCATAGTTCTCTCAGGGCAGTTTATAAAATATTCTTTAAAATTACACACAAACAACATGACATGGGGAATTTAAAAAAGTAATTTAGCCAACCACCTTGTTTTGTTTATTTTCTGATTTTTGTACAACCCCAATTTCATATTCTTGAATATTTTTCTGTTTGACATACATCATTTTTATAAGTATATTTAGCAACTGTATAATATTTTGGTAAGAATATCACTAGTTTTTTCCCTCTGGTTTTGACCATTCAGGTTACATCTGCCTTTTTTTTAGTATCGTGAATTTGATTTAATATATATATATATACTTAGGCATATTGTATTTTACCTCTTGAATTACTGGATTTCCCTAAAATGTTTTATTAGAAGTGGATTTTTGAAGAGGGATTTTTTTCCCTCAGTTCTTGAAATATATTAATATATTTTGAGAAGTACTTACTAGTCACACTGCTGTCAGCCTTATAAGAATGCATCTTTTTCCACAAATTTATCACTATTTGGTGATAAGGTTTTTTGTTTTTGTTTTCCATTGGCTATTATTTTAATTTTAAAAATATGGTACCTTCTTGCTTTAACCTGCATTTCTTTGGTTCCAGGTGACTTGAACCTTTCTTCTGTTTTTTTTTTCCTAATCCCATTTCTGTGGTTGTGACTTCCACCCGAGTCCTTTCCTTGTTATACCGTAGATGAAACTCCGTGTGTGCAATTGGTTTCGAGTGGACATACCTACACTTTGTGATATCCAGGCTATATAGTTTTGTTTTTTGCTAGCAAACTTGTTTATGTGCAGAAACTCACCCAGTTGATTATAAAAGGTCTCTTCTACTAGAACAACGTTAAAAGCCATTGTTTTATGTAATAAGGATATGACTCTTTGGGTTCTCATTACAATTTTTTTTAACTTTGGCTATTTTTCATTTCTACAGAAGTTAAAATCTTCTATTTTTAAACCTGCCAGTCTTTTCTCTTGTGATTTCTTTCATTACTTCATGGAAATGTAAGATGGTAAAGATTAAAAGGACTGATCTGTCTGTTACTGTTTAAAAATAGTGTGAGAGGAAAACGATGATCCAGGTAGATTAGTCCCTCTCAGCCCTGTGACATATGTGACAACGCAGCTCCTTGGCTCTGTGGCTCGTGTCTCATACAGCTGGTGAGGGGCCAGCCTAGTGTCCCGCAAAATGCCAAGGCCCCTGATGCTGGGGAAGCAAGTGAGGTGGGCCTGGTGTGTGGGAATGGGCCGCATCCTCACACTGATTCTGCTTGCAGCTCTCGCCAGCCCCGTCCTGGGCCTGAGAGAATGTACCAGAGGCTCGGCCGTGTGGTGCCAGAACGTGAAGACGGCGTCTGACTGCGGGGCCGTGCAGCACTGCCTGCAGACCGTCTGGAGCAAGCCGGCCGTGGTGAGTGCCTCCGACTGCTGGGCCTCTGTGTCATCTGTACCTGCTGCCCTTTACGGAGCGCTCTCTCCTGCTTCCTTTTGTTTGTTCTTCCTGGTGAACCTGAGTCCTGTTTGTGGGTGGGGGTACCCACGCGGAGGAGTGGCGGGCTGGAGTGGGGAGGCTCCATTCCCCCAAGGCCGCCCAGTGTCCTGGTGGCATAGATAGGGTGAGGTCCTGCCTGTCCTCCACCGCGTGCCCCATGCTGCCCTCCAGATGCAGCTCCCACCTCTCTACCCCACATAAGGGACCGGCAGGTGCAGCTCCCATTCCCAGGACAGGGCACACGGGTACAGCTCTGTCCTTGGTCACTCACTCAAAGTAGATGCTAAGCTTTTGAAATCCTTTCCCCCTTTTTTGGTATTTTTGTCTTTTAAACAGGCAGATCACTGATTCAGACCCTAGAGCTTGATTGCTATCTAAAATTTTATTTCCAACTATAGCCAAACTGGAAAAGATGCCACTGATTTTTCATCTAAACAGTGATAAATATAGCACATTAATATGGGGAATACTCTTAAGATGACAAACCTCACGTGCATACTCCACGCAACCTGAGTCCTCTCAGGAGACACCCGAGCTCTGCTGGCTGGGCCAGCCGACTACAGGAAGTGCTCTTTGTTTGCTCTGGGATGTGCTTCAGCCTGTGGTACAAGGCAGGTTTGATTGTGTGGAACTTGAGGTCTAAAACTTATCGGTGGCCACTAGTACTCCTTCAGTAAGAGAAGAAGAATTAATTCAGTAACACTGCTCTTTTAGTTTTCCGAATTCACTGTCTTAAACCACTCTCTGTGGCCAAAATTACTTTCAGATTTGGTTTCTAATTTGCTTCTGATCTTGTTTGTAATCCTGCTTCCTCTTTTGAAGTTTAATGTATCATGGGGGAAGTTTAGATCTTTCCCTCTTGACAGGACAGTCTTATGGATACCTGAACCTCTCGGGCATCATGCACAAATTCAGGATATCATAAATTCACGATACTGAAAGAAAGGCATATGTGACCTGAGTGGCCCCATGCACAGTATTAGCCTGATTAGGTCCAAAGGTTCAAGGCGGTTTCTCTAAATGCAGCTAAATTCACAGGTGTTCCTTAATCTCACCCAGATGTGTTAGTTCCTTCTTCATGGGTTGAAAATAGGTTGACATAAAGAAGGGAGCGCCCCAAGAGCTTTGAGGACTGGCTAGAATTTCCGTGGTCCTGGGCCATGTAGGGATGCCAGGCTTGTCTAGAAGACTCGTGTCAGGTCTCTGAGCTCTGCAGTGGTGACGTGTGGCCTTCACTGGCACACAGCACTGCCCAGGAGGTGGAAGGCAGACAGAGCGCCGGCAGCAGTGCTGGTGGGAATGCGCGGAGGTCTGACTGGGCCTTGTTTCACTGCCCGCACCCTCTTACTCTGTGATGTTCCGTCACATTACCGATTTTCTCTGATTTCTGCTGCCCTGAGTTCCAGCTGATTTTTGAGCCTCAGTTTCTTCACAGCGCTGTTGTGAGCATGAATGCGAAATGTAGCCTGTGCCGTGTGCACTGAGCAAGGCGCTGAGGGGTAGAGGGTACAGGAAAAGGGTTTCTATCCTGTAGAAGCACAGAGTAGTGTGATCAGTCACATCTAAGCCTCCCCCGCGGTGTCCAGTGCTTCTCATCTAGGTTGGGGGACCAGGATGTGCCAGTGTGTCAGCGATGGCCATGGTTAGATGAAACAGGAAAAGCCACGGCAGTTTTCAGCTGTGTGCGGTGTGAGTTATGTCCTACAAATACAGATCTCTCTCCCTCGTGTTCCTTCCTCTTAGAAATCCCTTCCCTGCGACATATGCAAAGACGTCATCACTGCAGCCGGTGACATGTTGAAAGACAACGCCACTGAGGTGAGCCGCCACCAGGGTGTGTGACTGCGTGTGAGCGGTGGCCGTGTGGCCACGTGCATCGGTTCCGTACAGAGCTGTGACTGGGGACGTCCAGCGAGGAGTGGTCTAGGCTCAGGTTGGAAATAACTGTCCTGTGGGCCACAGACTGCTTCTGTCATGTAATGTCCCCCACCCCATCCTTTAAAAGTGTAAGAAACATTCTTAGCCACAGGCTGTACAAAAACAGGCCGCGGGCCCTAGTTTGCTGACTCCTGGGCTAGGCGTCAAATGCCCGAGGTTGATTGGGATTTTGTATCCCATGCCGTTAACCTTTAGGTCCATTTTTGGTGATTTCTGCTCAGAATCCCCTGTGCCAGTGAGACCGCAGGTCAGAGGATTTTCGTTTTGAATAGTGCTCGCACTGCTTTTTGCCTCACTGACCTGGTAGGGCCACGGCTCCACACTAGCCCTCTCCCAGGTCCTCTTCCCCGAGGGCCACTGTTTCTAGCCTTCACGTTTCTGGAGTTGTGGAGGGCCTCTTGCTTTCAGCCCGTTTGTGGAGAAGAAGTCCATCCTGGTCCGACCCTTGCCTCTGTCCTCTCTAGCAGGAGATCCTTGTGTACTTGGAGAGGACCTGTGACTGGCTGCCTAAGCCGAACATGTCTGCCTCCTGCAAGGAGATCGTCGACTCCTACCTCCCGGTCATCCTGGACATGATTAAAGGACAAATGGTACGTGATGGAGAATAGATAGACTCTTCCTTCAAGGCACCTCTGGGGCCCAGGGGAGGTTCCAGACCAGATTACAGTGACTAAAATGGAAAGTCCGTTCATAGACTGAGATTTCGTCAACAGATCTTTTGTACAGTTTTCGTCCAGAATGGCTTTGGCACAGCAGACCACTCTGCTTGTAACGTTCAAGGGTTGGTTGGGGAGGGTATGGGAAATGGGAACTCATAGAATTAATGAAGGAATGTAAACTGGTATAACAGTTATAGGTGCTGACTTGATAACTCATGTCAGCTACAAGGATGCTGGACTTTCATTCAGTAAGTATCTGTTACGCATAAACCATGTGCCAGAGGTTGGGTTTTCAGCAAGGAACAAGGAGCCAGGCTTGTGGAATTTGGAAGGACCCTAAAAACCTCCAGTGGGGCAGGAGTGTCCTGAGATGGGACCAAGGTTTTGGTGAGGAAAGCAGGGGTCACATCACGCAAGACCTTTCAGGCTGTGTTTCAGGATTGCCAGTGCAATGGGGAGGTCTTGGAGGGTTTCACGGGGAGAGGTGAGATGATCCCTTTTCAAAGGGATTGGTCTGGTCTGGGTCCCACCAACTGGGAGTTGCAAGAGGGGAAGCTGGCAGGATGGTCAGGTGTGAGATCTGATGGGGACAGTGGAGGTGGACAGCTGCACGTGGTCTTAGTGGATAAACGGACTGGACTTGCTGGTGGAGGGGAGGAGTTAGGCATGTCTTCCAGGTTTGTGGCTGGCACCTCCGGGAGGACGGTGGTGGAACCATTTGTTATAATGGAGCCGTGGGGCCGGCCAAGCAGGTTGGGCGGTTTGGTTTGAGATGTGCCTGTTAGCTGGGCGTGCGCACGTGAGTCAAGCCAGGAGATGAAGAAAGGGAGAATTTGAAGGTGCCAGGTGGCCTGTTTCCTTCTGGGGAGAGGATTTCCACTTGTGCCTCTTCCCCCACCAGAGCCACCCCGGGGAGGTGTGCTCCGCTCTCAACCTCTGCGAGTCTCTTCAGAAGCACCTGGCAGAGCTGAATCACCAGAATCAGCTCGAGTCCAATCAGATCCCGGACCTGGATATGGCTGAGGTGGTGGCTCCCTTCATGGCCAACGTGCCCCTCCTCCTCTACCCTCAGGACGGGCCCCACAGCAAGCCCCAGCACAAGGTGAGGCAGTGGGCCTGGCCGCCCAGGGCCCCGTCTTTGGTTGGGTTTGAGTCGCGACACAAAAGGGGGCAGCGTGTGCGTACAGCTCTCAGACTGGGGCCTTATTCCTTTACTTGATTCTGCAGTTCCACAGCCCACCCTTCAGATGGTTGTGCCATGGAGGTTCTGAAGAACCAGGATATCTAACAGACGCAGAGATGGTTCCCCCTTCCCTTTACGCTTTACTATAATCAATGCCCACTTGATTTTAAACCTGTCAGTCCCTTTAGAGCCTGTAAAAACACATTAGGAACAGTTCAGGGACTCACCCATGGTGCT
This sequence comes from Mesoplodon bidens, assembly GCF_964165515.1. Lineage (NCBI taxonomy): Eukaryota > Metazoa > Chordata > Mammalia > Artiodactyla > Ziphiidae > Mesoplodon > Mesoplodon bidens. The sequence goes on from NC_138176.1 coordinate 170,191,107, forward strand.
GCAGTTACGAGCATGTTGGAATCTGAACACTCTTAGCTGTTTTTAGGAATATGCAGTGTTTACAGACCAACTGCCCCTGTGTCTCTAGGCTAACGGGGACGTTTGCCAGGACTGCATTCAGATGGTGACTGACGTCCAGAATGCTGTGAAGACCAACTCCACCTTTGTCGAGGCCTTGGTGGACCACGCCAAGGAGGAGTGCGACCGCCTGGGGCCTGGCATGGCCGACATGGTGAGCCCTACCTCAGGCATCGGAGGATGTTCTGGGCCAGGGAGCTGGGCTGTGGAGACAGCAGTGGGGGAGCCAAGAAAAGTTCACTTCCTGGGGTGCCATTTTAAGTTCCAGCCTGAGGGCTTTGAGGAAGAGATGTTCAAACAATTCCCAGTTCCCACAAAGCAGCCAGATATGTGGTGGGTACTTAAATACTTGGTTGGTTAATTGAGTTTAGATATGTAACAGAACTCCTGGGACAAAATAGTGGAAGGAGGAGACCACTTTTTTCTTTTTTAATAGTGTTTATTTATTTTTACTTGTTGACAGTTTGCTTTATTTATTTATTTATTTATTTATGGCTGTGTTGGGTCTTCGTTTCTGTGCGAGGGCTTTCTCTAGTTGTGGCAAGTGGGGGCCACTCTTCATCGCGGTGCGCGGGCCTCTCGCTATTGCGGCCTCTCTTGTTGCGGAGCACAGGCTCCAGACGCGCAGGCTCAGTAATTGTGGCTCACGGGCCCAGTTGCTCCGCGGCATGTGGGATCTTCCCAGACCAGGGCTTGAACCCGTGTCCCCTGCATCGGCAGGCAGACTCTCAACCACTGCGCCACCAGGGAAGCCCGAGAGACCACTTTTGTGAAGACTTTTTTTTTTTCTCCTCGCCGTCACCACAACTTTAAGAAACAACCGTAGAACCACTTAGAACCCTGTTCCGGTTCTAAGGCCTGGCTGTTGTCTATTCGTAATTCTAGGTGTGCTGTCCCCGCCACCAGCAGGGTGGTTGCCCAGGGAAAGCCACGCGCCTGGCTTGTAAGAGGCTCACCCGGGATGCCTTCCTTATTTTGGTGAATGTTGGTCCTCCAGGCTCAGAAACTCTTCGTTAGCCCCGTGAGGGTTTATGTCTTGGACCCTGTTCCCATTACTCACACTCACGAGATTGATTTCTAAAACCAAAATGCCATTTAGTCCCCGACCACTAATAAACCTCTGCAAGACTGGATGTGGGGAGGCCAGCTGTAAGAAGTCCGTGGGTCTGGGATCTAGAGCAGCCTTTCTGGGTGGGAGTGGCTGGCTCTGGGAGCTAAGGGTTCCTTTCTGTTAACTTTCTTCAAAGCCTGTGAGTCTTTCAGCCTCACTGAAGTATCTTGGTATATTTGTGCTGTCACTTGGCTTCCCCAGGTTAACCTCTCTGAGGGTTCTCATATCACCCTCAGTTTTCTCACATGTAGAGGCTCCCCAGTCATGACCACATAGGGTCTGCAGGAAATACCTAGATTTTTATGAAAATCATGATAACTTAACTGGATTATACTGGATTTAAACTTTATAATCCTGTCCAAGACTGTGTGAACAGATCTGAAAACTAATCTCGGATTGATCAGCAGTGTATCTTGCAGCCACACTCACTCTAAATTGCCGCTGAGTAGTTGCCGTGTGACCTCGGGGAAAGTAGGGGCCATAGAAGGAGATTGCAGGACCTCATCTCTAAGGGCCTTTGGAAAACATTTTCAAAACACTTTTGCACACACCTTTTCCTGTAAGGTATGGAGTAACGAAATTGCCTTTTTTTTTTTTTTTTTTTTTTGCGGTACGCGGGCCTCTCACTGTTGTGGCCTCTCCCGTTGCGGAGCACAGGCTCCGGACGCGCAGGCTCGGCGGCCATGGCTCACGGGCCCAGCCGCTCCGTGGCACGTGGGATCTTGCCGGACCGGGGCACGAATCCGTGTCCCCTGCATCGGCAGGCAGACTCTCAACCACTGCGCCACCAGGGAAGCCCAAATTGCCATTTTTTATCTTATTGAGACTTGCCCAGAGCAGGCATTGATGATTCCACTCTTGGAAACTTGCTTGATACTCACCTGTTGACACTGTTGGAAAGGGTGGGGTTTTGGTATGTTGGTGTAGCAATGAGTTTCGCTAACAGTCTGTTTCTCTCTCCCCAGTGCAAGAACTATATCAACCAGTATTCGGAAATCGCCATCCAAATGGTGATGCATATGGTAGGTGGCAGGGGAAGCTCCTTGTTAGCATTTTTCTTTGTCTCAAACTGATTTCTAGGATTTTGAAAATTACATGGTTTCGTTTCCCTTTTACCTTTGAGTACTGAATTGGGCCAAAATGAGCCCTCTTTGACCCTCAGACTGTCCACCTGCAACTCAGTACCTCCCCCTTGCTTTCCCCAGGTAGGGGAAAGGCTGAAGCAGCCTGACCCCCGGGACTGCCCTGCTGGCTTACTGGCGGTTTGTTTGCCAGTGCATATGTGAGCTGGCCATCAGATTTCTAGTATCTGGCTTTCATTATGGGACCCTTGGGAATAAATAGTCTGCTCTGTAGCTAGACCAGGCCTGAGGATTGCTCTCTTCCAGCCTGAGTTCTGAGGGGGGGAGCATCCGCCTCCCAGAGTTGGTCCTGCACTCCGCAGCACTGTTAGCTGTAGCTGCTGCTTGAGCCCGTAACTCGTGCACTTGCTTCTCATGCATCCAGGTGGTAGGGGCATTCCTTCATTGTTAGAGGTAGAAAATATCCAGAAAGCACAGTGAAGCCAGCTGGATCCATGCAGCAAACTGTACAGGGCAGGGAGGTCTGAAGGCATCCTCACATGGGGAAGATGCACTGGCCTCCTGAGATCTAATCTGCAGTGGGTGAGGGGTGAGTTGTCCTTTTTTCCTCTGTCATGCTGACTTCCTAACTATGTTGAGACTGGCCTACAGTCCTTGAGTTTGTTCTCCTTAGGGCCAAATAGCTACACATGCACATCCCTGTTTTTTCCCTTAAGATAGGTAACTAAGACAGGAATTGCTGAGTCAAAGGGCAGGGCTTTTAATAACACAGACTTAGCTCGAAGATACTGCAGGTTTGGTTTCAGACCACTGCAGTGCAGTGAATATCACAATAAAGTGAGTCAAACGAATTTTTTGGCTTCCCAGTCATATAAAAGTTATGTGTATACCACACTGTAGTCTGTTACGTGTGCAGTAGCATTAGGTCTAAAGAAACAATGTACATACCTTAATTAAAAAATACTCTATTGCTAAAAACCATTAACCATCATCTAAGCCTTCAGTGAGTCATAGTAGTAAAAAGTTGCAATATTGTGAGAATTACCAAAATGTGACACAGAAACAGGCAGTGAGGAAGTGCTATTCATTGGAACAATGGGGGCCAGTAGACGTGCTTGAAGCAGGGTTGTGACAGACCTTCAGTTTGTAAAATCTGTGAAGCTCAGTAAAATGAGGTATGCCTGCATTGTCAAACCAGCCTTCCAGGCTGGCATTTGGCCACCTGGGGGCAGATTGCCCTGAGACCTGGGCTGGGGATCCCTGACCCCGCCCCACCGGGTGTATTTGATATTCTGACACACACCCCTGATTTGAGCAGCCCTGTGTCTTGTTCCCGGCTGCTCATCACCAGCCTGAGGTGAGGGCCTTGCAGGCGTGGTGGGCTTGGCTTCTGAGCCAGGAAAGCCCCTCCTAACATGTTTTCTGGGGACCTGCTGCTCAGTGTTTTGCCGTGGTGTGTTAGGGACATGGGGATGGTGCACCAACAGGCTGGGGGCAGCGTGATCTAACCCTTGAAGGAGAGAGTAGCTTTCAGGGTCCCCATGTGCATGCAATAGTAGGAACAAGGTAGGTTGCTGATAGGTGACTGGAAGGGCATTTCACCTAAACTTCTGGTGACAGACATCCTTATACCTGGTTAACTGCTTGATTATTGTTGTTTTAATTTTTTCTTAACTGTTGTGTCCTTTCCTTTCTCTTATTTTTTTCATCTCCGATTTCCTGTTTTTTTGTTCAACAGCAGGATCAGGTATGTGCTGGGAATTTGCTTGTAGTAGTGGTCTGCTGCTGCTTGTTGTTAATATTGCTCACCTTTTTTTGTACGGCATCGTCAGCTCTGACAGATACAAGGAAAGATTGGGAAAGGCAGGCTCCCTCTCTGTGTGAATAACTTGGCTGGCAAGGGGGCTTCCGCGTCTCTCCCGTGTGATTCAGCACTGGGAGGGGCCAGGGGCCTCACTTCCCCTTCGGGGGGCCCAGCAGACGAAGCCCACAGAGCCTTGCACTCTGGCCGGAATCAGCGCCCAGCCAGCCACATGCAGGCCCCCAGTGTGGTGGGGAACCATCGGTGGCCTCAGCTTCCTTCAGTGCAGGCCCAACTTCAGTGGGGACACCTTGTTTCTGTCATGATTCAGGAGAGCGTTGCATGTCATTGGTCGTGTTTTTCATCGCCCCAGAAATGCTTCTGCTGCATGAGCAAGTCATTTGCAGATAGCGAGCAGACTGTTCCCCGGTCTGTTGGATCCGGAGAACTGGAAACAGTCTCTTGATTATGGCTTCTGCCCCTCTGGGTGACGGGGTCCTTTGGGTTCTGGAGCCACACGAGACAACTCAAGAGCCAGGCCATTGGTGGCAAAACATGGGGACCGAGCCCCCAGACTAGACTTACCGAGCTAGTGCCCTTTCGGGGTTGTACTGAGCACTGCCCTCCTTGGAGCACCGCCCTCCATTTTTAGAATTAAAGATTTTCAAAGGTATTTTGAAGTCTAATAGGAGAGGACTTTGGTTGAAATATCTGAATTTTCACCTAGGTCTCCTCAAGGAGTTAGTACAGCAAAGCTGATCTGAGACAAAGCAGCCACACCTCCTGATCTTTGTCCTTTTTCTAAAAGCTTGCTATATCTTTAACCCCTTTCTGACTTCTGCCCGTTCTTAAAGCCCGCCAGAGATAGGATACTTCTAGGATATACTTTTCAGAATTCTCCAGCCTTATTTAATTTTAGAGGCTTCTGCATATTAAAACAAGGTGAACCATGGCCATGAGCTACTCTTTCCCCTTAACAGGGCCCGTTTTAGCAATCCTGTTCCCGCTGCTTTATGGTTTGCCAGTGGGAGCAAATGCCATCAGGCCAGAGCTAGTTGCATTTGTTTACAAAGTATACCAAGTGTGTATACTTCACTTGCTCTTGGCCATTGTCGTAGTGAAATGGTCAAGATGTCGTCCAAACTATCTAGTTCTTCTGTGGTTTGGTGTCTGGAGGGGAAAGGGGATCTGGAGACCTTGTGACTTGAAAAGATTCACGACATGGGGAGACTGGGTTTTCATGTGTCGTGTGTGTGTGCAGCTGTGAATGTAGAATGTGGCTTTTTAAAAAGCCATTATTTCCCCTTAATGCATCATTTTAAATGGTCCTTCTCCTGAAAGATCCGGTGTGGTTTTATTTCTAACACATTTGGCTTTCTGTTAGTTTATGGGCATCGTAGTTCTTCCTCTAGAAAGAACGTGTAGCTTATTACTTCCTCCTCCTGAGGGCGAGCCAGCTCAACTGAAAAACAGGTTCTAGAACAGACCAGGTGTCCTTGGAGTTGATTCGATTGCCCTTGAAAGGTGCCAGGAGTTTTGCTTCCCTGGGTGCTCCCTGGCTGGAGCAGATAGTGGTTCTGTCTGATCACTCTTCAAAGCTTTGCATGGCCGCCTTCCCCATGTGAAACTGGTACATCTGCATTTGCACAAGCCCCTTTAGATTTCATGTGGAATCTTTGCCTGTCTGGGGGGCAGTCAGCTTTGACACTGGGTCTAGGATGTTCCTCCAGCACCCCAACTTAGTGTGTAGAGCGTGGGACAAGGGGTGGTGGGTTTGGACCTGCCTCTCACTGCTGCTTCTGTGCTCTTTTTAGCAACCCAAGGAGATTTGTGGGCTGGTTGGGTTCTGTGACGAGGTGAAGGAGATGCCCATGGAGACTCTGGTGCCTGCCAAGGTGGTCTCGGAGAACGTCATCCCTGCCCTGGAGCTGGTGGAGCCCATAAAGGTACCTGGTGCCATTGGTTTTATGATGCCCCGCCACTCCACATTGTCACACCCAACACGGCACACACTCTTTTGGTTCCCTGCTTGGCTTTTAAAGGTATTTGAGTTTGAGACCATTAGTTTACAGTATCCCCTAAATTGATGCAGCGCCCCTACCCTCGTACATTTATCTCCTTGGTTATAAACCCTAATGCTCATGGGATCAAGTCTACGTTCTTAGCACACCATTCGAAATCATTTTTCAGTGCCCGGCTCCAACCGAACCTTTCCGATGTGCTCTCTGTGGCCTTGCCCACCTCCTTCCCCATGCTGTAGCTGTGGTACAGACTTGGTGTTCCCAGAACAGGCGCCCAGCCATGTGATATCTTATCACATGGCACTTGTGTGCACTTCTTGTTCCAGAACTTTCCATGTCAGTGTCACTTGACCTTTAGCTGTCTCGTCTCCTCCTGTTGTCTTCTCTCGGCACGTGTACCACGTGGACCACACAAGGGTTGTGTCTGGCAGAGTCGGAAGTGCTGCTGCTGCCCCTCCTGTCCAGTCGAGATGCTCAGAGGCTCTGGCCCATCTTGCTGACTGAATTAGTGGCTGGAGAAGATGGAGAGTTATAGCTTGTACTCTAGCCACATGTGATGCTCCAATTAAAAAAAAAAATCGGTTCCTTGGTTACACTAGCCACATTTCAGGTGCTTAGTAGTAGACTCATGTGGCTAGCGGCTGCCGTATTGTGTGGCACGGCCAGAGAATGTTGCCACTATCACAGAAAATTATGTTCAGCAGTATTGTTTTATCAAAGGTAGGCTCTGAGACTTGAAACGCAAGAGCAGACCTGAAACATGTTTAAAACGCTGTCTTCTAAACAGTAGACTAATAGTGAATCCTCTCTCTGTTCCTTCTCCCCCATTCGCCTCCCCGAAATGAATGCTGAATGATGAGGTCATTGCAGCCAAGCGGACACTGAATGGACAGCTCTTTGGGGTTGGGGGACAGTCTCACTGCTTCTGTTCCTGGTTTTGGGGGGGTGGTAGAGGACTGGGGAAAGGGATGGGTTTCCCACCATAAATTTAGGAGCAGCAGGGACTGGGGCTTGGACACTGGGAGGAAGCCACACCCCCATTCTGAATGCAGCAGGAAGTGGCCTTTGTGTGACGCTAGCCCGTCCTGGCCTCTGCCCCACTCCTTTAGAGGAGCAGGACCAAGGAGTGAGGCGAGGCCCTCAGTGTTAGGATTCTTCTGCCCTTTCAACAGAAGGATCCGGTCCCGGCAAAGGCTGATATTTACTGTGAGGTGTGCGAGTACGTGGTGAAGGAGGTGGTCAAGCTGATTGACAACAACAGGACCGAGGTACGTGGATTTTGGGAAATGATGCCATTGCAGAGGGAAGCGCTCCTGGCCCTGGAGGCAGAATGGCCTGGTGGGAGGACCCAGCCCGAGAGCTGGGTTTGGCCCTTGTGGGTATGGGACACCAGCCCGGGAGTCGGAACCACCACTTGCCAGCAGCCGATCCCCCTGGGCTGGGGCCGGAGGCGGCCTCTTTGCCCTGCTCTGTAGGTCTAGCCTTTGGGGGAGAAAACAGCACCTTGCTGTTGGCTCCCTGGTCACAGCATTTTCAGAGTCTCTCCCACACAGCCTCCCGTCTTCTCACATGAGCCTCTCTTCTTGTGTTTCAGGAAGAAATAATTCATGCTTTGGACAGCGTGTGCTCGAAGCTGCCCACATCCTTATCCGAGGAGTGCCAGGAGGTGGTGGACACTTACGGCAGCTCCATCCTGTCGATCCTCCTGCAGGAGGCGAGCCCTGAGCTGGTGTGCAGCATGCTCCATCTCTGCTCCAGCCGGGGGCTGCCTGCACTGACCGGTGAGCCCAGTGCGCGTGAGGCTGGCTGGCCCCTCTCGGGTTAGGGAGGGCCTTGCCAGCACTGAGCCTGTGCTCTCTTGCGTAGCACACGTGACGCCGCGGAAGGACGGTGGCTTCTGTGAGGTGTGCAAGAAGCTGGTGGCCTGTTTGGACAGAAACCTGGAGAAAAACAGCACAAAGGAGGAGATCCTTGCTGCCTTGGAGAAAGGCTGCAGATTCTTGCCTGACCCGTACCAGAAGCAGGTACGCTGTGGGCTGCTTTCGGCCCGAATGTCAGAACTTGCTTGGGACACGCAGGAGCTGGGTAGCTCACTGAGTGTACTGCTGGTTGAAGCTTTGAGGGAGAAGCAGCCATTTCTGCCTCTGGCATGGAGTCCACTCAGATTTTCTTAAAGGTGCTCGGTTGGCTCAAGTGGAGCCACTAGGGGGAAAAGAACATGAGCAGGTGTGGGTAGGTGTGTCACCTGGGCAGGCAGGGAGGCCCTGGGCCCGTTGGGCTGGTAGAAGAGCATGGCCAGCACCCTGCGCCCTGCTTGGGCCCACCTAGACCCACATTGCTGTTTCCCTGGCAGTGTGATGAGTTTGTGACGGCGTACGAGCCCGTGCTGATAGAAATCCTGGTGGACGTGATGGACCCTTCCTTTGTGTGCCTGGTAAGTGGCATTGGGCCGGTGTGGGTTCCTGGGCAGTGTGACCTGGGAGGTGCTGCATGGACCCTGGAAGGGTTCCTCCGAGATTTGGGGCCGGGGTCAGAGTCTGGGGATGGTGTGTGGGAGAACCAGGCGTCCAGGCCCCACCCCTTGACTCAGCAACCCTGCCTTTTCTGGAAAGTGCTTATTAGAGCTCTGATTCTAGCTGCTTCTAGAAGCTGATAATCATCTCAGTTTTGAAAAAGATTAGCTGGGGAAATCTAATTCTTCCCCCTTCTTTTGACCTTATAGAAAATTGGAGCCTGTCCCTCAGCCCGTAAGCCTCTTTTGGGAACTGAAAAGTGTGTCTGGGGCCCGAGCTACTGGTGCCAGAACATGGAGTCGGCAGCCCTGTGCAACGTGAGTAGCTCAGTGACTGCTCCCCAGGGCCCCCCGCCAGGCAGGCAGCTCGAGGGAGAATCTGCTCTAACAGGCTCCTCGGCAATCAGCTGTACCCTGTCTTTGGTGGGGAGCTGGGTGGGGAGGGGACACTGAGGCCCAGGGGGGCAGTTAGGCTTACTTATGGCCACCAGCAAAAGCAGGGCTCACTGCATTCTTGTCTTTGAGGAGAGAGCGGTGGCAGTGGATGTTCTTCAGTGTTCTTTGCTTCCACTTTCTTGCTTCTGCCTTCAGTCCCCTGGTGACAGGGTCAGATATGCATGAGGTCACCCGAGGGATTGCACAAAGCCCATCGGATTCTTGCACAAGGCCTCATGCCTCTTGGGTCACTCTTGCCCTGGCTGGCGCCCGGCCTGAATCTTCACCCAGGGCCTAGCGGAGCTCTGCTTGAACGGCCTGGGAGTTGGCTCCTGGCTGGGGGCCACTACCGGGTGACCCATGCTGCTTTCCTGGGTGGGGACGTTTCGGCTCAGCCTCTGTTACTCAATGTTCCTTTTTGTGCAACTTCTGCGTCCTCGTGGGGGTTCTTCGTGACCAATAAGCCAGCATCAGGGCTGCTGCAGGGAGGATGGTGAGGCCCACCCTGCCGAGCCCCTTGCCCCAGCACCCTCACCCTGCAGCATGGTCAGTGGTGGAGTGGATTTCTGTAGCTCTCCTGGGTACCTGGGCCCGTTTCTGAGCTGGCCTGAGCTGGTGTATACCTCTGACTCTTGGGTGAGGAGTTCTGCCTTGGGGGCCTCGATGCAGGGGCTCGGGTGTGTAACCAGAGGAAGGGGGTCCTGGGTCCTACCTGCAGGGGTGCTGTTCATCCACTGCTCTGGACGCTTGCCTTATGAGTCCCCGAAACTCATAGCCACCTACTGTCCCCGAGTTTAAATGAGATGCTGTCCCGGGTCTTTAGCATCTGGTGCCATCCCGGCTGATCTAGGACAGGATAGCGGGTCCCAGTTTTGGGTGCCGGCTGATGCACTAATGGGCCAGGGATAGGGTTTGTCACCTGCAGACTAAACTGTTTCCTCTCTCCTGTCAGGCTGTCGAGCATTGCAAGCGTCACGTGTGGAACTAGAAGGCACGGTCTGTCTTAGAGGGACTGCAGTATCTTTTCCTGCTTGTGTGTCTGGGGGAACGAACACACAGATCTGTTGGCTTTGTTGTAATAAAAATAATAGGAGCCCTCTCCCTCAGCCCCTTTCTTCTCACCCTCATCTTAGCATTGCTGTCAGCATGCCGCTGGCGTAGCTGCTTCAGTGTCCCTTTCCTGTCTGCTAGATGGATGCCGACATGCCGTACACTGGAGGTCTTTTGAGTCTGTCCCTGCATGGTGGTTACCCGGAGGAGGAGAGGGGGCTCTGGCTGTGGGCATGAGCCAGAGCCTCTTGACTGAGGTTGTCCGTCCTCCTGGATGGGCCTTGGGTGCTGAGGCCTCCGGAGGCCTGCTCTGAGGAGGGACCTTCCTGCCTCGTGGGCCTGCTGACTGCCAGACAAAGGCAGTTTTATATGAAAGATAAGAGGCTCAGAGTAATTATTAGGCTTTTTAAACAAACAAACAATGTGGTTCTCACTGTAATAGAGCCGCTGGAAGCAGCTGCTCAGGAGACCTGGTGGGGCCGGGCTTGCTACCCTTGGGTCAGCCTTTGATTCGGCTTTCCTGGTTGATGCCCTGTTTGTTTGGAGTTCTGTGGTTTGGGGTGGGAGGGGGAAAAAGTCTGCCTGAATGTAACCTGCTAGCTCTTTGTGGAGGTCCTGAGGGCCTGCTTTTGTGCGTGTGGACAGTGGTGACTGTGTCATGCCTGCTCTTGTGTCCACCCTGCTGCCCAGTGCCCCCCGTTGCTCTGGGCAGTACAGCTCCCTCCCCTCTGACCCCCTCCTTGTAGATGGTCTTTTTGACCTGCAAATAAATGGATGACAAGCTCCTAAGCCTCTGGCTTCCAGGTAGAGGGGCTGCTGGCCTGGGGCCTCAGCCGTTGCCCTGCCTTCTCTCCTGTTTGGCTGCATCTTCTCCTCCACTTCCAGTTGCCAGGAGACAGCAAGACGTGCAGTTGCTATTAAATGAACTTACCGATTTTGTTTGTTTGTTTTACACTAAAATTTCTGTGATTTAACAATAAAGTCTGTCAACCAGAGGCCGAGTGTTTCTGTGACACCTCAGCCAGAAGAGTTTGGCTGCTGATGAGCTCCGAGGCCGTGAACCTGTAAGTGCCCAGCAGTCCTATGGCCCCATTTGGCCAGAGAAAGAAAATGCCATCTGGTCCTCCCTGACACACCTGGGGCCAGCAGTGGGCAAGCGGTCAGGGGAGTGCCCCCAAAGGTGGGTCCAGAGCTGCCCTGTCCTTACCCCCCAACCCGCCGGCCCAGCCCCACGGGTAGTTTACCAGAGCCAGAGTGAATTGCCGGTTCCTTGTGACTTGCTTTTTTTTTTTTTTTTTTTAAATTCAGACCGTGCCAGAAACGTTCAGTGCGTAGCAGTTGAACAAAACCAAGGGGAGAATATGGAGGGAATAACTTAATTTAAAAAAGGAATACACACGAACACTCTATATTCAAAACCCAAGGGAACATCAGTCGTTTTACGAGCCCGGCACGTTTGGAAAGCCAGTGAAATGGAGAGAATGCCGCTGGCTGACATTGACCATGTCTGTGTGGGGAAGCAGGTTACTCTCTGCCCCCACCTGGATGTCTGGCCAGGGATGTGGCAGAAATGCACTGGGACTTGAACTGGAGTCAGAGAGTCAAGGCCAGGCAGGGTATGCCTGCTGTGGGCTCCCTCCCCGGTGCTGGACTCCTGTGCCGGTGCTGGACTCCTGTGCCGTGAGGTGGGGTGGGAGGGGAAGAGGGCCGGTTTGGCCTCTTTTCAGCTCAGCCTGGGCTGAGATCATCCTCAGACTCCTGGGCTCTCAGTGACCCTCCTTACCTCGTTCGTAGATACTCACCCTTTCTGTTTGGTTTTCTTAAAAAAATAACAAATTTTATGAAGGTAGAGATCAGATGCCGAATGAGCGTCTGGCAAAAGTGGAATCTGAGCAGCTGACGTGGGCCCTGCTGCTGGGCCAACCCAAGGCTGCGCGCCCAGAGTTGCCTGGGGAGGCCCCACCCCCGCCCGGAGGTCCTGCCCCTGCTCTTGCCCCGGGAGGGGTGGGGTTGGGCTGCTCATACCCGTCGGGCTCCCCCCATCTAGTCATAGCTCTGTGATCTCCAGGGGGCTCTCCATGATCACGTCGCGAAGCTTGTGTAGGGGCGTGGATTTGGCGGACTCGGTGCGGGCGTTGCACTCGAAGGCGCTGGCCTCGGCGGTGGTCAGCGTCTCCACTGAGCGGCCCAGACCCTTCTGGTCATCCTCGGGCAGGCTGTTGAGGTCGGTGGCCAGCAGCGTGCCCGTGCTGCCGTGCATCACGTGGATCCCATCTGGCCCTTTGAGCTCCGTAGGCGGCTTGTGGCAGAAGTGCAGGCTGCCCTGGCCGGGGCTGCGCTCCCCTGGCTCCTCTTCCAGCTCAGTCTGGATCAGCTGCAAGAGGCCGGGACCCCCACGTATTCAGGGCAGGGCCAAGCCCTGAGCAGGTGGAAGGCCCTGAGCCCCACCTGCTATGGGCCTGTTGCCTCCCTGCTGCACATGAGGAACCCTGAGCTCGTGCAGCAGCAGGCCTGTGCGGCCTGTGGCAGTGTTTCTCAAACTGGGTACAAAGGGGAGCCATGGATACTTCTGGTGCTACAGATGTGTTCTCCGGAGCATGGGCTTCCTATGAGAATCTTTCAAATCTCCTGTATTCACTTTGATCTATAAAGACCCTGTGACTGCAGTTGTGGAATCTGGATTTATTACCACGTTGGCCTTAAGCAGGATCAACTCCTAACTGTGGCCAGCCGGAAAGTGTCCACAGTTGAAGCTGGAGGGGATTAATAAGGTAGAGCAGAGACTCACAGATGGCACTTTTGTCCTTTGTGGAGCTGTTCAGTTTTAGCTACTCCAGTTGGGAATATTGGCCCAGCTGGAAATCTGGGTTTTTAGATAAAGTCTGACTTGCTAAGGTGTTGACACATCACTGCAGGCAAATAAGTATGTATATCTATTTGACCCTACAGCCAATTTCTTAAAATGACATCACCTCTCAAAGGTATCTTCTTGGGGCTCCTGAAATCTAAGAAACACTGCCTCAACACCCACCCACCCACGCCTGGGGAAGCCCGCTGTGGAGCCCAGAGAGCAGAAGCAGAGCCCGCTGTCTGACTCTCTGAACCCCCACCCAGTGCAGTCTTGGGCCCTAGCTCCTGATCTCCAGAGACTCCGAGGAGGGTGAACAAGAGAGAGAGAGAGAGCACCCCCAGGGCTGGGGCACAGCACACAGCTCCCGGCCCACCCGCTACCTCGGAGATGGAGGAGTGGCAGGAGGAGGCTTTTTGCACCATCCGCTGTGCAAAGAGCTTTTTGAGCCGCAGGTAATCCTCCAGGACCACCTTCAGTAGCGAGCCCTGGGGGAGGGAAAGGGTTAACCCCCAACCGAGGCCCTCCCATGCCTGCCCCTCCCATCACTCACTCCCATAACTAACTCAGGAGGGGGTGACGGAAGGCACTCTGGGAGTGTAGGATGTACAGGCCTCTGATCCTAGGGTAGAGGACTGAGCAGAGCCTGGTGACAGCGGCCAGCCAGGACCCATGTGGGCTTGTATCTCAGAGTCCCGGCCTCCAGGACACTGCAGGCTGAAGCAGCTCCTTACCAGCCCGGGGCCCTGGCCCCTCTCTGCCTTGGTGTTCTTGCCCCGTGGAGGGCAGGTCTAGCTGAGTCCCTAGAGGTGGAGAAAGCTGTTTCCCAGGATCCTCCCCACTCCCTGCATCCTCTGGAGTAAGTCTGAGCTCAGCCGGGGGTCTGGGTGCAGGAGCTGCAAGGAGGGCTCACCTTGATGGGCCCCTCCCGAATGATCTGGCCCAGCTTGGCAATGTTGTCATACTCCTGGATGGCCGCCCGCAGGTACCGGTCATCATCAGGCTTGACTGCTGCTGGTTCACGCCCAAAAGTTCCCTGGGGAGAGGGGGTGCATTAGCTGGAGGTGAGGTAGACCGTGTGTGCGCGCACGCACGTGCAGGGCAGTGGACCGGTTCCCCCCCAGCCACCCAGCTCCTTGGCCAGTGATGGCAAAGAGTGTACGCTACCTCCACCCTGTCCCTCCTGACTGTCCACACCCCATCCCTGCCCCAGCCCAGGCCTGGGCTCACGTGGGTGCGGGTAGGGCTGCTCCACAGGTCGGCGATCTCACTCAGGTTCTCTGGCAGGTCATCCTCGTGCTCTGCCTGGGCAGCCAGCTCCAGGTTCCGGCAGAAAGGATCCAGCCACACGGGGTTGGCCCTGCAGGTGGGGAGTGAGTGGGGTTGGCGGGAGGGTGAGGAAGGCAGGCTCGAGTGGACAGATGCCCTTGGAGCCTCGCCCCTAACCACCCCCCCCCCAACCGTTTCCCGGGCCGTAGTTGTGCTTTTCACAGGACTGGGGCTTCAGGGCCGTGAGAAGCAGGGCCCTTGCCTGTGGTACCCGTGGGTGCGTCCTCCCGCCTCAGGATCCTGCTAGAACCAGGACAACATGTCCATCTGGATCAGCTTTGGTGCAGAGTCCTCACCCTGTATCCGATGCCCAAAGCCTACGCCCCCTGGAACTTGGGACCCAGTCAGGGTGGGGAGCCCAACTCGGTGGAGAGAGAGGGGTACCCGGCCCAGCAGGGGGCGCCCACACCCCAGGTTTCAGCCAGTCCATGATGCCCTCAGTGCTTGAGAGGCAGCGGGGACTTCACCGCAGCTGGGTCCTGGGTGGGTCTCTCCAAAGTGCACCTGGCAGGGTTCAGGGACGCCACTTCTCACTCACCCGTCAAAGGAATACTTGTTGGTGTTGGGCATGTCCATGATGTCAACGAAGCCGCGATTCCCTGCAGGAGAAGGGTTGGGGTGTGGGGGGAGGGGTAGACCCTGCTGGGGCTGGGGGCCCGGGCTGTCACCCTAGGCCCTCAGGGGCCCCTCCTGCCCTCCCACCTCCCCACCCATCACAGCCCTCTGACCTGCCGAGCCAGCCACGATGGCTTTGAGCTTCCTCTTGTGTCTGGAAAGAAGCAGAGGGGCCCGTGAAGGAGGCTGCGGCTGGGCTGGCGTCTCGGCCTTGACGGCCCTGCCTGCCTCTGTGACTGTCCCAGCCGCGTTCTGGTCAGCCTATCTCAAAAGGCAGGGCACGTAGGGGTCACTCACACGGTCCTGTAGTACCAGTTCATGAGGATGAAGAGCATGGCAGCCAGGAAGAGGAGAATGGCCAGGACGATGATCGCCATCTAGGGCAGGAGGGCCAGGCATGAGTGGCTGAGAGCACCCAGGGCAACAAGGGGACGGTGGGGGTGGTGTCACCAGGGGTACCTGCAGGGCGGACATGTCATCGGGCAGCTGGACAGAGATGGCGGGCTGCACGTCTAGGACGTTGTAGTTCCGGAATAGATTCCTCAGCTGCTCCTTGTTTTCATCGATCATCTGGATCACCCTGCGCGAGGGGCAGGGGCCTCAGCTCCCATCCTCAGCCATTCCTCGAGAGCCCGTCCACTCAGGCCAGCCTGCCCCCACATTCACCCCCGACCAAGCCTTGCAAGATTAAGGCCCACCCAGCTCGGATAGCTTTGTATCTTACATGGTTCACCATCCCTTCACACAAGCTCCTGTCTGATGCTCACAATTGCTGTAATACTCCCATTTCACACATGGGGAGAGTAAGGCTCAGCTGGGTGGAGCTCTGCTCATACACCCAGATCGTGTTCTCTCTACCCGCCCTGCCCACGTCTGGGGTAGAGCCCCCATACAGCAGGCCTGATGGTGTTATCCGTGCCTCCTTAGTAGGTCCCCTCTCCGACTTCCAGGGCAGGGAGGCAGACCGAAAGACAGGCTGAGCACAGACGCCCACCCACCGGTCCACGTCCAGGATACGGTTGGTTTCGCGGTTCACCACGTGGATAAGCAGCTCTGTCTGTGCGAAGTTCACCCGACCCTTCTTGTCCACGTGGAACTAGGCGAGAAGGGGCATCATGGGGTGTGTGGCAGGAGCAAGGGATGGGATGGGCACCTCTTCTCACAGCCTCTCCTGCCCTACCCTGCCAGTGAACCCGTCACTACCGGATGCTCACCAGGGGCCAAGCTCGATGCCAGTCACTGAACCAGGCACTATTATTAGCTCCCATTTTATAGTTGAGGAAACTGAGACCCAGAGACCTGGAAGGACTTTCCCAAGGCCATGCATCTAGGAAATGACTGATCCCTTTCATACCCCTGACCTCTCTGCAATGCCCTGTCCCTGCGGCCTGGTCCCCCTTCTCCCTCCACTGCCCCTAGACCCAGGGTGGGTTCCATGGGGTACCTGCACGTCATCAGTGTTGACGATGGCACCGGTGATGTTGGAGAGCAGGCGGATGAACTCCTCCTCGAAGCCACGCACGCGGTCGGGGATCTCATTAATGACGATCTTGACCCGCTGGTCATCCCTCAGGATGTAGATGCCAATGATGGCTGTGTCATTGTGACCTGCCAGGTCCCGGGCCACAATGTCCACTACAAAGTAGCCAGGGCTGTAGGCCATGAAGAGATCGAAGGTGCGCAGGATGCCATCCACACTCCCTGTAGGGAAAGCCTGGGGGTGGTGCACTTTTTCTGGAGAATTCTAAGTTTTTATTTAAACATGCTGCATATTAAGACACAACTTGGACAAGTTTGGGACTCTGCTGTCCCATGCTGGGATGCTATAGAACACTTCCGAGTTCCCTCAGTATCATCTCTCTGTCTCTTACACATACACATGTGCTTCATAATTCCACAACCATAGCTGAGAGATGACCAGCAGTGGTACAGCATAGTCTTCTCTTAAAAGACAGTAGACCTGGGTTCAAAATCTGCCACTTTCTAGCTTTGTGACCTTTAGCAAGCCTCTCTACGCTTATTAAGGTTAAGAGCAGTGCGAACTCGGGACAAAGGGATGGTGTCTGGTTGTGTGACTGGAGGTGGCAGCTCATGAACTAGACTTCAAAGGGTGGCTAGCGGGAGCATATCTGAAGGCAGAGTTGAAGGTCAGGATGGTATTCCAGGAGGTGAAGGCCAGGGGAGGATGGTGTGGAGCAGGCTGAAGGAATGGTGAGCAGGTCAGCCTGGGTGGGCATAGTGCCCTCAAGGGTAGTAAGGGGCTGTGAAACTAGAAAGAGGGATTAGGAGGAAGACCTGGTGAGCCTTGAAAGCCAGGCCAAGGAGGCTGGATTGATTGCTGTGGGCAGAGAAGAGCAGGGAAGGGGCTGGAGCTGGAGGTATGGTAATGGGACACCCACTGGGACACCTTCTAGAACACCTTCTAGAACCTAAGAAAGAGACGCTCAGCTATCCACACAGGCAGATTCACAAGCAAACATGCATACTTCTATGTACAAGTGTGCTTTGTATACTTGGGGAGAATTCTGTCTCCCCAGTGCCTACCTAGCACAATGCCTGATGCAGGCGAGGGTGAGGTGCACAAATGGAAAGATAGGTGGATATATGGAAAGGAGAATGGGAGGATGGAAGGATGGATGGATGGATGGATGGATGGATGGATGGATGGATGGATGGATGGTCAAATGGGTAGATGGGTGGGCAGATGGATGAATGAGAGGATGGATGGATGGGTGGACAGATAGATGAATAGGTGGGTGGATTGATGGATGGATGGATGGATGGTCAAATGGGTAGATGGGTGGGCAGATGGATGAATGAGAGGATGGATGGATGGGTGGACAGATAGATGAATAGGTGGGTGGACTGATGGATTGTTCAGTGGGTGGGTGGGTGGATGGATGCATGAGGAGATGGGAAGAAGAAGAGAAGAAAGTGGGTGGGTAGATGTAGAGATGGATAGGTGGATTAGAGAATAGATCGAAAGATAGGTGGATGAATGAAAGGATTAACAGATAATGGCTGGCTGGCTGAAGGATGGATTGATGGGTGGGTGCGTGAATGGAAGGACTGACGTGGCTGGTTGGCTGGCCAGCCACCTATACCCTGGGGTAACCCTACAGACCATATCTCCTCCAGACGATAGTCCATGAAGTGGCTGGAGCCCCTACCCATCGTGAAGACCTGGCCCACATCCTCAGAGTCATTGGCAAGGGCCCGGAAGTAGTGGATGGCCAGGATGCTGTAGAAGACGAGGCTGTTGTTGCCAATATCTGCATCCAGGGCCAGAACTTGGATCAACTCTGAGCCCATTTTAGCGTCGGTGGCCACTCCTGCAGGAATGGGCAGGCCGGTGTAAGCGGCAGAGCAGAGGCCATCCCATACCCCAGGCCCAGGCTCTGGTCCCTGCACCTGCAGTGTACTCAGCCTTGGTGAAGCGTGGTGGCTGGTCGTTGATGTCCTCCAGCACGACACGCACTTCCTGCAGGGTAAGGTCAGTGACCAGGTCCAGGGCTGGGGAGTGCCCATGGGGAGGTGTCCAGCTGCGATTGCTTGAGGCCTTGACGATGAAGGAGAAGATAGCTTCACGCTCCCTGTCCAGGTCCCGCAGCACCAGCAGACGCCCATCGGGCTGCAGCTGGAAGTTCTTCTCTTCGTCGCCGGCTGCGGGGGGGACCATGGCACAGTGTGAGGGGCAGGGCGGGGGTATATTTGGGTCATCTCCAGCCCCAGGGTAGGTAGGCACTAGCCCCATCAGGCCTCACCTGCGATGAAGTAGTACACGATGGCGTTGGGGCCCTCATCTGCGTCCACAGCGCCTGTCACGTTGCCCACGAGGGTGCCACGTGGTGAGTGCTCGGGAACTGTCATCAACTGGTACTGGGGGCTGCCTTTCTGCAGGGGGAGAGGGAGGTCATGGGAGGCCAAGGGAAGGCCTGAGCTTCTGGCTCCTGCCAGAAGGCCCTAGGCAGTGTTTTTGTGGGTGCTGAGGGAATTTTTTGCCCAGGCCTTGCGGGGTGAGAGAAATTGCTGTAACCTCAAGGGAGCAAGGGCTGGGCTGGAGACACTCCAGCTCTGCCCTCAGGGAGTGTCACCCGTGACATCCACCATGAGGGCAGGACTGGGCTTGGCACATTCTCTGAAATCTCCCAGCACTTAGATGGATGTTTGAATGAGGAGGGCATGAGCTTGAGCGCGCACGCTCTCTCTCTCTCTCTGTCTCTCTCATACTCTCTCTCTCACACACACACACACACACACATATGCACACAGTCTCCAGGGAACATTACATCCTAGGGGCACACAAGAAGAAAAAAACACCAAGTTAGAGAGTCTAAGTCCACATGAAGAGGTTCAGCCCCAGCTCGCTAAAGCAGAACTGATTTTCAGGCTTGTGTGAGCGCGTGTACAAACATGGGAACGTCAGCTCCACGAGTCAGGCATTTTTGTCTGCTTTTTTGACTGCTGGATAGTGCCTTGACCTAGTAGCTGCTCAATAAATATTTGTTCTGTGAAGTGCTGTGCAGTTTCCACATGTAACCACGTGTATCTACGGCACAGTGTGCACAGGAAAGTGTGTGCACATGTGCTTGCAGGCAGGTGAGTCCCTGTGTGGGTGACCAGTGCGGGGGATGGGTGAGCTCACCGGAGGCCTCACGAAGAGGGGTTCGTTGTCATCGATGTCCTCCAGGGCCACCTGCAGTGGCTGCATAGTCTCATAAGGCACTGGCTGGCCCAAGTCACTGGCCACCAGGATGAGCTGGGGGGCAGAGAAGTGCAGTCAGAGGAAGAGACGAAGGGCCCCAGGCAGGCATCCCCAGAGGACAGGTCACTACCCTCGCAGACATTCTAGGTGGGGACATTGTGGTCCTGTGTCCAGAGCAAAGTCTCTTCTTCGGCCCCGCCTCTCACTGGGCCCCGCCCCTCGTGCCATGCCCCACCCCCTTACGCTGTACACTGCCTGCTTCTCTCGGTCCAGGCGCTGTGCGGTCTGGATGAGCCCGCTGATTGGGTCGATGGTGAAGTACTCCCAGTCCCGGTTGCCTGTTGTCTTCAGGAAGCTGTAGCGCACGGCCCCATTGAGGCCCTCGTCCTTGTCTGTGGCATAGACCTCGTACACGTTGGAGCGCAGTGGGATCTCCTGCAGGGGGCACGGGAGGGAGGCTCCTGGGGCATCTTGAGAGAATCCCAGCTCCCAGACCCGATGGAGCTCTTGTTCTTTCTCCTCCCCTAGCAGAATGTCCTCGCCACCTTTCAGCATCCTTAGGAAATGCCTGTCTGCTTGGCTGGACTCTCCTGGAGTCTGAGCATCTGCTAGAACATCCCTTCACCCCACCCCCAGCTAAGGCCACTGCCCACTGAAAGTCCAGCCTGGGATCCACCATGCTGCAGACTCTCTCAGGGTGACACCCTTCCAGGGGCTATCCCATCCCTCCGATCCCACTGCATGCTGAGGTTTAGAAGACAGAAGGGGAATCCCCAAGCTGAGGCCACAGCCACCCTCTGTTCCCAGGTCTGTCTTGCTCTCTGCTACCCCAATCACAGGAGTTCTAGGTATACCCAAACAACACCATCCACCCAGTGGGGTACCTGAAAATGGGGGGCATGCAGGTAGGGTGACATGGTATGACATGGTGGCTAGAGACTGGACACGTGCATGCTAATCTGTTACTAAATCACCACGTGACCTAGACATGTCACTTCACCTCTCTGTGCCTCAGCCTCCCGAGTTCTTTGAGTTAAGCCTGAGATATCAAAGAACCCAATTTACGTCAGACATCGACCCATGAAAAGGCTGCCAAGTGCACAAGAAAAAAACAAGTTTCTTTGCGTTTAGTTCAAAAATTATCAGCTCAGCATGGTTTCACTGTTTATCTCATTGATCACGACAATCAGAAACTCCAAATGGCAGTCACATCTAATTGACAGAAAGTGGGATGACAGACATAATTACTAAACAAATGCTGGTTGTTTGGGAGACATGAATCTTTCAAAATAGGGACCCCTTGAAGGGAAAAACACTTAGTAAAAGGGGGGCTTTGGCGTGCAAAAGAACTAGATTATTATTAATTGATACCCTTCCTCACTCTACAAAAAAAGATTTGAGGCAGCTTACAAGAATGTATACGAGTAAATAAGTTAAAAAAACTCAGGGTAAAGAAAAAACATGGTTGGCAGGAAGATGGAAACTGAGGGATGGGAGATAAGGCATTGTGTGCTAAGTCCCTGCAACATCATTCACGGTGGACTGACCACTATGAGCTCCCTAGTAGGCAAAGCAAAGAGGGCCACTGTATCATTGCAGTAGACACAGGAAAGGGCAAATCACAAGGTAAAAGCATAGAGTTTCCTAGAGCTCAGGCCTGGGAGAAATTTCTCTTGTGGGACCTCAAAGAGGAGATAGAGTGACAGCAAGGACTTAACACTGACATTCTGAAGTTTGGGGAGCAAAGAACAAGTGGAAGACACCCCAAGTATTCTACCAGGGAGCATTTTGGGCTTGGGTGCTGAGAGGAAGGAGGGGAAGGGCAGGAGTCAAAGGAGTACTTCCCCATCTTTACAAGGCGATTGAGAGCAAGGCATGAAAGAAGAATTGGAGATAGTCAGAAGCTCAGCCACTTCCCCTTGTTTCTTATTTTGATGCTCATCCTCAAGTCCCAGGCTGTCTCCACACTGGTATCAGCAGGAACAACAGACAGACGGAAGGGGCTACGTGTTTATTTCGAGACAAGTGTAGGGGAAGTGACTTGCGGGGAGACTGTCCTTCTTGGCAGACATTTAGGAGCAAGAGATGGGGCATCTACTATTATAAGTCTCACTGTGCAGATGAAAAAACAGACTCAGGGAAGTCACTTGCTCAAGGTCATTTGGCTGATAAGCGATAGAGTCTGATGTGAATCCAAGAGCTTTTGCTGGCCCAGCCCTTCTTACTAACGACTGTTCAATACTGCCCTGTGTGGCACTGAGCTGGCCCGTTCCCTACTCTGGCCTCAGTTTCCCTGCTTTTGCAGTGGGGGCCCCTTTACCCTCTCAGGCTGCAGGATGACTGCAGGATGGAGAAGTGGGCTGAATACTGGAAGGGGGTGTAGGTAGCAGGAGGCCCCGGCAGGGCAGCAGTACCTCTCTGATGTGGAGGATGGTGCCATTGGGTGGGCGCACAAAGATGGGGCGGTTGTCGTTGACGTCGATGACCTCCACCAGGAGCATGGCGGTGCCCCAGAGTGGGGGCTGTCCGCCATCTGTGGCCACCACGGTCAGGTTGAACCTCTCGTAGGACTGCAGTGGCCGCCTTGTGGTCACCAGGCCTGAGTCCATGTCCACGTGGAAGGCCTCTGGCAGGTGGGGGCAGGAGAGCAGGGCATGGCTCTGGCTAAGACCTCCTTCCCATCCCTCCTCCTCCGCTTCCGCCAGGCCTGGGGCTGCAGGAAGGCAGCCTGCCCCTCCCACCCCCTAAGGCATCATCGGTGGGGAGCAGGCTACGTACCCACGCCCGGGCCCTCGAGGGAGTAGGCCAGCTCTGCATTGGAGCCCTCATCCTGGTCGGTGGCCATCATGGTGATGACGGAGGTGCCCGCTGGCTCATTCTCATACACGCTCGTGCTGAACTGGGGCTTGGAGAACTGGGGCCGGCAGTCGTTAATGTCCAGCACCTGGATTACAACCTGGAGGGGAGGTTGAGCTCGAAGGTCAGGAGCACACTGGGGGCTGCTTCCAGTGACCCGGTCACACAGGATTAAGCCGCGGTGGACAGTGCCTGCTGTTTAGTCTGACCCCAAACTATTTAACCCCCTGACCCTTAGTTTCCTTAGGTGTACGTTGGGGACAATAGGATTTTCTCTCTCAGGGGCTTGTGAGGCTTGTCCGTGATGGTATATGCACAGTCCCTGGCCTGAGTAAATGCTCAGCAACTAGTACTGTGGTTAACAGGTAATCTGTGTCTGGGTCCTGAAGCAGGGACCCCTCCCCACCTAGCTCCTACTCTGTCCTCTGGTCCTTCCCACACTGGCCCCATATATCGGACTCTAATTTCTGGACCTTAATGCTCGACTGTGATTCCTCCACTCCCAGAGGTCCCTCTTGACTGGGATTTGTGTCTAGCCTGGGACTTGGCTCTGTCTGCTGACCCCAGAGCCCAGGGTAGGTCCTATGGATACACCAGGAGGCCCTCTTTCCCTGGCTGCTGTGGCCCTGCCTGACTGCATCCATAACAGAGCTCTTCACAGCCATGATTTTAAGAACCCCTTTCAGTGCACAAAGCACTTTCCCACCTCCCATCTCCTGGACTCACTACCAGCCTGGGAGGGAGGCATCAACATCACTGCCCCTGCCCTCCACTCCCTGCAGCTTTGACAACCGAGGCTCAGAGAGGTTACATGACAAATGCAGTGTACTCAGCTAGTGGAACCTTAGTCTTCTGACTACAAATGCTGTGCTCTTCCCAATACAGCACACGCCTATGTGACAGGACAGAATGCAGGTATGTGCGAGTGCTCCCAGCCCTGTTGCCTACCTGCCAAAGAGAATTCTTCTTTGCCCACCCAGCTTCTCACCTCCCCACCGTTCAGGAGACTTTTCTTTGGATGGTTAGGTTATTGCTGAGAATTGGAAGAACTGAATACAGAAGGACAGGACTGGAAAGGGCAGAAAGAAGGGGGAGAAAGAAAGAGAAAGCAGAGTCTTGAGGTGTGGGACTCTGGATGGAAATGGGGACAGAGCCTAAAGGTGGGATGCTGGCCTCCCCAGAGCAACTGCGTGGACAGTAGACCTGGAATGGAAATGGGGTTGTGAATTCGATCCCTCATTAATGTTCTTTAAGAGACATAAAGATAAATGCTTTATAATTATGTTTGGTTGCTGGACTGTGTTTCTTTCAACGGGACAGCATGGAGACACTGGGCCATGTGGAGCCCCAGCCTTTATTTGGGTTACACCCAGGTATGTTGAGCTGCCTTAGCAGGGGTTTGACACAAGAAGTTTCTCCTACAGAGTCCCCGTCTCCCTAAGCCACAGCCATCGTGAACCCCCAGCTAAGCTGTTGCCTCTCCTTCCTGCCACCACACCTCTTGAGGGGCCAGGGTGGCTCTGCTCCTGCCCTGCAGCAGCCATTCTCTAAAGGCTTTGCCTGTTGCCTCCACAATGGCAGTCCTTAGCGTCTCTGCTCCACGCAAGGGTCCCTCACCTGCACCGAATTTTCTCGACGGTTGCTGGCTACATCCCCAGGGTTGTCTTTGGCCAAGGCAGTCAGGATATAGTGCGCCTTCTTCTCCCGGTCCAGAGAGGACAGAACATAGATGTCACCCTAGTAGGGGGAGGGAGGAGTCAGGTCCTTCGTCAATTCAACAGGTATTTATTGAGCATCTGCTACGTGCAGTCACTGTTCTAGGCTCTGGAGATACAGCACTGAAGAGACGACAGCCCCTGCGCCCCGCGCAGCTCTCATTCTAGTGGCTCTTCTTGTCCTTACTACCCCAGGTCACCTGGAGATGGGACGAATGGCCCAGGCTGGAGCTCACTACCTGGCCAGGTACAAAGTAGTACTCCATAAGTATTCACTGTTCATAGTGCCAGGCCAGGAGTGTGTTTTATTGTTCACACCAAGAGGAGGGAGAGAAACCCTGCTGAAAGGGCAGAGTGCAGGGGGATGTGGGCAGGCGGTGGGAGGGAAAGTCCAGCTCCAGCCCCACAGCTGGGGAAGGCCCTGCCTGGCCAGCCACCCTCAGGCCACAGGCCTCTCTCGCTGTACTGCAAGAGCAACTTTGAACCAATTTGCCGACATTTAAAATCATCACCCATCTTTTCTCTTGAGCTTCTGCATTCCCACAAGTCTGAGACCCATGGGAGCATGGGGGCTATGTCCATGGGCACTTCTTCCCTCTCCCAGCACTGAGGATAGGGCCATGTACACAGTAGGTGCTCAAATACTGTGCCCAATTTCCGCAGAGCTTCCTATTTTTGACAGTTTCAAAAAGCAGTCGCATGGACTTGAATCAAGTCTTCCGGTCTGGTGGAGACACATCTCAGTTTTTGTCCCACAAGGGGCTAGTTCCAAAAGACTTTGGCCACTTCCTCCCATGTCTCCTGGGACAGATAGGCCGCAGTCTACAGGATGTCTGGGACTCTGAAAACAGGGCTTGCCAACTTGGCTGAAAGACCTCTGAGGCTATAGATGTCCAGGTGGCAGGACCCAGAAACAGGGGGATGACTGTAATACTTTTGGTGGCTTCTCAGCCTGTGACCCAGGGCCCGTCCCACTTCCCACTCCCCAAACCCAGGCCCCTCCGTTGCCCACTCACTGTGGTGGGGCTGATAGCAAACTTGCCCTCGCCGTCCACAAGGCTGTACTCAATGAGGGCGAAGTTGCCTGAGTCGGCATCAGTAGCAGTGACTGTCAGGATGACTGTGCCCACAGGAACATCCTCAAAGACGGCTCCCTGGAGCCCAGTGAGCAGGGAGAAAGCATGAGCCATGGTCAGTCCTAGAGTCTCAGCCCTTGCCCGAGAAACTCACTGATGCAGAAAACCCGGAGCATCAAGCTACTCATGGGTAGTCATTCCCACGGGACTTAAAGGCTGGCAGGGTGGGAGTGGGAGATGCCCAAAGGTGCCAAGGAATGGATGCAGGTCCCAGACCCAATTTGTTGGCCTGGGCACCCACCTGGTAGGAGAGTTGGTCAAAGATGGGGTTGTTGTCATTGATGTCCACAATCTCCAGGTAGACAGGAATCTCAGCTGCCCGGGGTGGGGACCCATTGTCTGAGGCCCTCACGGTAAAGTTGAGCCAGTGCACTTCCTCATAGTCCACTGTCCGATTGGCGATGACCTTCCCTAAGACACAGAGACACCCACTGCCATTTTGGCCACCCCTCACTCGTGGAAGCTCTCTAAAGTATGATGAGAGGGATCTGGGGCTCTGAGGGATGAGTGTGGTCCCTTGAAGGAGGAGGGTAGCCAGGCAGCACTGCCCAGGCCAGAGGGCTGAGAATAACTGGCATCCAGCTGTTCTCCTCACTGGAGGGGCGAGAAAGCTATTCACAAGTCAAAGGAATCCACACTAACATGCTGAGGACCTCCTCTGGGACAATTCCCTCTTGGCCTTCTTGCTCCCTAAGTGATACTAACTGTGGAGGTTGGATGGTAGAGAGGGTGATGGAGTATTCCAGGTTTCCAGCAGACACCGAAAGGGGCTTCCATCCCAACCTAGAGCTAGGCACTCTGTCCTTGCCTGTAGTTTGGGCATCTGGGAGTGACTAGAATGTTAGCCATACTGGATCTGGCCTAGCCCACTGAGGGGCCCCAACTGGAGGGTGAGAAGCGAGCCATGGTCCCTCTCGGAGGCTAAGCGGGCACAGACACATGTTCCCCAACCCTCCTCTGGCTGATTTCCCACCTACCTGCTGAGGAGTCTTCCAGCTGGACATAGCCCGGGGGTATCAGGTCCAGCAGGGTGTAGGTGATCAGCCCATTGAGGCCCTTGTCGGGGTCCACGGCTGCCACAGCGATGAGCGTGGTACCTGGGGTGGCCCCCTCCAGGATCCTCTCCGTGTAGTAGGTGATCCCAAAGGGCTTGAATTGGGGCGTGTTATCATTGACGTCCAGGATGTTGACCGTCAGCTTGGCTGGGGTGGAGGCAGGGGGTGAGAGTGGCATGAATGGGCCCCAGTGTGGCTGGGCCAGGCCTTCCTACGTCTCAGCCAAACCCAGAGAGGATGGCAGCATCTCACAGTCCTCCTGGGGCTCCCTAAAGCTTGCCCCAAGCCTCAGGTGGTGGCATGGCCTGTGACCCTCGCCTCTGGCGTGGCCACTCACTCTTCCATTGGAAAAGGGGCTCGGGTTCTGCCAACTGGCTGGGTAACCCTGGTGGAACCCCTGGCCTTCACTGTGCCTCAGTTTCCTAACCTGTCCCGTGAGATGGGACTAAGATGATCTTTAAGACCCTTTCCATGATTCAGCCTTTTGCTTCCCCTCTGAGTTGTTCCCTCTATATAACCAGCCTGGGTTCTTTGCCTCTCTGAGCCTGGGACAAGTATTGGGTTGGCCAAAAAGTTCGTTCGGGTTTTTCTGTAAGATGCCATGGAAAAGCCTGAAAGAACTTTTTGGCCAACCCACAGGAGAAGACCAGGTCTGCCCTTCCTTCCCGAAAACTTGGGCCTCTGGGCTGTATAGATAAGCAGCCAGTATCTGCCAGGCCTATCTCCCCACCCCAGCAGCTGTCCTTGCCTCATGGCAGAGTCCACGTGAGGCCACCCCATCCCTACACCCTCCTCCCCACTCCCTGCTTGGCCCACACAAAATCCAGTGCCTCTAGCAGCCCATCCGGGCTCAGGCTGCAGGCAGGGTGGCCTGTGCCCAGCTGCAGGAGGCAGCATGCGTGCCCCTCTCTTCTCTGCCGTGGTGCCTGCGTCCCCCAGTGTGGTGTCTGTGGCCTCAATTCACCTTTCCTTGCTCTCTGCTTCCTCTGGCCTGACCAGGTGGCTTCTTATCAGACCTGAAGTTCCGATCTCACATCCAACCACACCCTGCTTCCCAGTTCTGACAATGGGATTCCAACTTAAGTCTCTGTCAACCCATCCTTTTCCCAGTCCCCTTCCAGCCTCTACCAAGCCTTCTCCCTACTCTGAGCCTTTGGAGTTCAAGATCACACACAATTCTGGGCTTCTGGATCCTCCACTGCTGAGCTCTGCCTGACAGCTGGGACCCAGGGCCACCCTCAGCCTCACTGTAGCTGCCACCTCCCCCACCCCTCCTGCGGCCTGACGACTGGCAGCCTGAGGCTGGGTCCCGCTGCTCCCTCCCTGGGGCCAGGCCTGTGCCGGTTCTGGGCCTGTCTCTCTATGGGATCATGTGGGAGATACCTGTGGGGAGCCTTACCATTTGGCACACTGACGGAGCGCTCTGGTAGGTCGCTGGCTTTGTCAATCACTGAGAGAGTGACCTCATAGGTGGCAACCAGTTCCCGGTTCAGGGGGGATTTCACCATTACAGACCCTGTAGACCAGACGAGGTCAGGTTCAGCCTGAGGGGAGCCCCCTAAAGTCTGGGCCTCCCAGGGGTGCTCCTGGCCAATCCCCACCAAGGGCAATGATCCCCAAAGGACCCAGGACTTGCCGGTCTCATCTTTGGCTGGGATGACACCACAGCCATCTGCAAGCTGGGGGCACGTCACTCTGCCGCTCACTCACCGCTTACTAGCCAGGAAATTATTTAACCTCTCTACACCTCTGTTTCCTCATTTGTAAGATGAGGATAATTACAGTACCTACCACAGAGGGCTATTTGGAGGATTATAACAATTAACTGAATTTACATTTGTAAAGGGCTTAGAACAGTGCTTGGCACTTAGAAAAAGTGCTATGTAATTGCTTGTTTAAAAAACGCTTGTTGGAATTCCCTGGCTGTCCAGTGGTTAGGACTCCACGCTTTCACTGCTGAGGGCCTGGGTCCTATGCGCAAGCCATGCGGCGTGGCCACACACAAAAAAGATGCTTTTATTCCACAACCATTGAACTTACGGTTAAAAATGGTTATGATGGTAAATTTTATATGTATTTTATCAAGATTTTAAAAATGCTTGTATTCTAGGGAGATCAAGCATAAAGGAAGGTCAAGGCAGCTAAAAAACCCTGAGGGAGTTCCCTGGAGGGGACAGTGGTGGCACAGCCTAGACAGTAAGGCCCACCCCTTCGTCTTGATTACGTAGGGCTGGGTTGCCTGGGGCACCGTGAAAGGAGCACCGCCCTACGGCAGTACTAGTAAGGAGCTGTTTCCTTCTCTCCTATCCAACGCCTCCCCAAGGCCCTGCCTGTCCTCCAGAGGCTTGGGTTTGAACTGGACAGACGGAGTTTTGCCCATCTCAGCCTGGTTCTGTTGGGACCTCTCTTCTTCCTGCCAGTTTGAGGGCCTGGTGGCTCTTCCTCCCATTGGCCTCATCCTAGGGTGAAACCTCCTCTCTCTCTCTTTTCCCAGCTCCCTCTCAGGCATTGGGGTGTCTGGGATTCCCGTCCCCCTTGGCAGATCCCTCTGCTGAGCTCCTGTCCTCCTCGGGGCCCCAGCCAGGGGGCAGTCACTTACCCTGGGCCGCCGCCTCCTCCTCCTCCTCCTCCTCTTCCTACTCTCGCTCCCCGTCCCCGAGGCTGGGGAGCGAGGATGGGGAGAGGGTGGCTGCATTCAGTCTGCAAAGGCTGAGCCACGGCCTTGGCGCAGGCCCCACAGGGTGGGAAGGGTGGTAGGGGTGTGGTGGGTATGGAGGAAGGCGATGGGGTGAAGCAGAGAAGAGATGAGGTGGGAGGCGACAGAGAATCAGAGCTCAAACCTGTGGGCCTGCCAGCCAGGAGGAAGAGAGAAGAGGGTCAACATCAGTTAGTTCAGGGTGCAGAGGGGACGGAGCAGAGTAGGACATGGGGGATGGAAGTGCTCAGAGTTGACCAGGGCTGGAGGTTCGGGAGGGATGGGGTGGACGGAAAGAGGCAGAGGGGCAGGAGGCCAGCGGAGCAAGTGGGAACCCAGTTGGAGAGGCACACTCAGAGGGCTGAGGCTCTGGCAGGAAGAAAGGAGAGAGAGGTGAGCAAGGGAGGGGGAGAACGTGAGGAAGAGGGGCAGAGAAGACACTGGAAAGGAAAATAGAAGAGAACAGAGTCAGTCAGAGGGAGGGAGGACAGAAAAAGATGGGCAACAGTACAGCATAAAGTTGGGCTGGGTCATGGAGCAGCTCTCCATGGTCCTGAGAAACCACTGCAGCAGGAATTTTGCTAACCTGACACATGACTAAGCTACCTAATTCCTCCTAGTGGCTCATGGTTTTCCTGTCTTCCTTTTTCCTCAGAGGCATACTGAGTTAATCATACTCTCCGGTTCACTGCACACTATGGTCCCGGGCACTGTTCTTGTTTTATGTATGTATCTATTCCCTTTTATTATCATACTCCTCTCCCCTTGGGCAATGTATTAAAGTGTATTTTTTATTTGAAGCTGTTCCTGAAAATCATGTATTGTTTTTGTGTATGTATTTTACATTTCTGCAATGGGATTCTGGTATATATAACCCATTCTATTTCTTATTTTTTTCAGTAAGTACTTGTGTTTTTTTTTTTTTTTTTTTTTGCGGTACACGGGCCTCTCACTGTTGTGTCCTCTCCCGTTGCGGAGCACAGGCTCAGCGGCCATGGCTCAAGGGCCCAGCTGCTCCGCAGCATGTGGGATCCTCCCGGACCAGGGCACGAAACGTGTACCCCACATCGGCGGGTGGACTCTCAACCACTGCGCCACCAGGGAAGCCCCAGTAAGCACTTGTTTTTAAGGTCTACCCATGTTTCTCTGTGTGCGTCTCATCTGTTGCTTCTAACAGCTTCCTGGTATCCCATGATGTGCACCCACCACATTTTACTCTCCAACATCCCAGGGATGGATGCCTTGGTTGCCTCCAAGCTCCTGTCACCAATAACACTGCAGTGAACATCCTCAGATGTTCCCATTATCGACCTGAGAATTTCCTTGGGACATATACCCAGGAACAGAATTGCTGGGTCATGGGGTATGAGTGTACTTTGTGTTGGATTGCCGTCTAGATGTAAAGTTAGTCGAAATTCCTACAGCAGCATAGGATGTCCCCACATTGTCACCAATACTCAATACTGTCCACATCCTAATGTCTGCTAATCACATACGGAAAACCAATATCTCACTGATGTTTTACTATGCATTTCTCTGAATAACAATGATCTTTAGCCTTTTTTCATAGCCATGTTAGTTTTTCTGTCACTCCTCTGGGCCTTCCAAGAAGGACACCTGTAAGTTTGTCCCATGTCCCCTACTTAACTCCCCAAAGGAGCAAAAACACTGAACTTTTGGAAAAATGGTAAAACCATCAAAATTATAATAAGCTGTGTAAATCATGAAAGATAAGCCACAGTTCCCTTTGTTTTGTGGTAGTGTAAGAAAACCATTAAGGGTATACACACACACATATGTAATATAGAAATATGTGTGTGTGTATATATATCATATATATTTTTCTGTATTATATACATATATATGAAACTTAGAGACAACTTAAATGGCCCAGATATATACGAAGAAAGTGTTCAACCACCCGGTTATTAAAGAAATGCATATTAAAACAAGGTGCCATTTACCTATGAAATTACAAACACGAAAACTGTGTAATATCTAATGCTGTCAAGAGTGTGGTGACATGGGCACTCTCATATAATACTAGTAGAGTAAGAGAATCAGACAGAGAGGGAGCTGGTCAAGGGAGAAGGAAGAAGAGAAGGGAGAGAGGGAAAGAGCCAGGAGAGAGGTGGCAAAGAGAGGTAAGGATGTGCTGTCAATAGTGGGGAAACGAGAGGAGGAAGGAGCAGCTGAGGGAAAGGGAGGAACAGAGTGAGAGAACAGAGAGAAGGAGGGTAAGGGAGAAAGCAGAGAGCCAGGAGACTGGGGCAGGGAGTCAGGAGGAAGGCTGGAGGGGAGCAGGCCCTTGTACCTGTGTTGATATTCACGGCAAAGGCGTCCTCCTGGTCGGGCACCAGGCGGTCAGTGTCATCCTTGGCCACGATGCCGATGATGTGGTACTCCAGCTTAGGGTTGAGGTCACGGTCGATGGCAGTGACGTTGGCAATGACCGTGCCTGGCTCAGCTGACTCCAGCACGCTCACCGTCTGGATGGGGTTGAGGAACTCAGGGCGGGAGTCATTGATGTCATCGATAAGGACAGTGATGATGGCTGTGCCCGAGAGAGGGATGGTGCCCCGGTCGGTGGCCACCACTGTCAGCCTATAGGATTCCTGCTCCTCCCTGTCAATGGTGGCATTGCCGACACGTATGACACCAGTGACTGGGTGGATGATGAAGCGGTCCTGAGCCCCAGCTTCTATTCGGTAGATGAGCTCCGCATTGAGGCCACTGTCCTCATCTGTGGCTGTGACCTGAAGGACTGAGAATCCTGTGGGGGTGGGAATGGGGAGCAGCTGAACACAGTGGCTTCTTCTAAAAACACCACACCGAGATACTCTTCTTGGTGGTTCACAAGGGCCTCTTCCCACCATAGCCTTGCCAGCATCTATCTTTGTTTTTATTGTTATATATAAAGCCTACTTTATTTTTAAATTTATTTATTTTAATTGAAGTATAGTTGATTTACAATGTTGTGTTAGTTTCAGGTGTACAGCAAAGTGATTCAGATATATATTTCGAGATACGTATAGGTATATATATTCTTTTTCAGATTCTTTTACATTATAGGTTATTACAGGATAATGAATATAGGTCCTTGTTGTTTGTCTATTTTACATAGTGGTGTGCATCTGTTAATCCCAAACTCCTAATTTATCCCTCCCCACCCGCCCTTTGCCCTTTGGTAACCATAAATTTGATTTCAAAGTCTGTGAGTCTATTTTGATTTGTAAATAAGCATCTATCTTTTATGCCTTTTGCATGTTTGCAATTTTGTAGGAAAATGGTATCCTATTTTATTTTGCATTCTTTGATTATTTGTGAGACTGAACAATTTTTAATAATTTAATGATTAGTTGCATCTTCTCTTATGCAAAGTGTTGTCCTTTGTCCTTTGCCCATTTTTATCAATTTATATAAATTGTATAATTATGATAACTTGTGACAAGTACCTTTTTTTCAGTTTGTTGTTTGCCTTTCAATACTGGTTATAATTATATGATGTAAAGAAGTTTAAAATTCATATGCACCAAAATTTAGTATTTTTCCTTTTTGACGTTCTTCTGTTTCTTATATGCTTAGAACCTTCTTATACCAAAATCAGATAAATATTCACCCGAAGTGTCTTCTTTTATTTTTTAATGTTTTATACTCTTTTACAGTTCCTTTAGGATGTCTCTGGGTTTCTTTTTGGTGTCTGATATGGGGTGAGAATCTAGACTAAATAAGAAGAGATGTTTTGCACACGAAATAGTTTTCACTATTGGTTTCATTGTTTCCTTTATCACATATTACATTCCTTATAATTTACCGGTATCTGTTGCTGGGCTACTTTGTCCCAAAGTCTTGTGTTCGTATCACGTGGTTTTAAATGCTGTAGTTTG
Source organism: Mesoplodon bidens (assembly GCF_964165515.1). Classification (NCBI taxonomy): domain Eukaryota; kingdom Metazoa; phylum Chordata; class Mammalia; order Artiodactyla; family Ziphiidae; genus Mesoplodon; species Mesoplodon bidens. The sequence goes on from NC_138176.1 coordinate 170,224,038, forward strand.
GTAATATGTTTGTTATAAATATCTGGTAAGACAAATCTGGCTTTATTATACTTATTTTTCAAAATGTCCTTTTTCTTCCAGATGACGATTAGAATCAAATTTATCTCCCCAATCATGTTTGATTTTGATGGGAATCATGTTAATCCTATTTTGATTTTACAACAGTCACTTTTTCCAACCAGGAACACGGACGGAACATACCTTAATAATCTCATTTTGCAGACAAGACGCTGTGGGTCCGAGAAGGGAGGTGAGGGGCACTTGGGTCTCCTGACTCCCTCTCCACCCACCCTGCTGCCCATCCTTCTCCCCGCTGGATGTGACTTCTGCCTCCCATCCCCACAGACCACCAGCCAGCTCCTGCCTGGGGGCTGGGGCCTGGGGCCTGCCCCTGTGTACCTGGTGGGCAGTTCTCCAGCAGGTGGACAGTGAGGGCGGCAGGGCTAAAGGTGGGCCAGTTGTCATTGTCATCCAGGATGGTGACGAGCAGGTCGGCTGTGTCGTTGAGCAGCCCAATGTCCTCAGCCAGTAGCAGTAGCTCCAGGACGGCGGGTGAGAAGGCCTCCCGGTCAATGGTGACACCTGACCTCACTGTCACCACGCCTGGCACCCAGCGCCACCAGCCGGGGAGATACAAAGGAAAAGAGATGCAGTGGGAGACCGGGTGAGAACCAACAGGGAGGGGACAGAGAAAGATAAGGCTTGACGGGGACAGATGTGAAAGAGCAGCAGAGAAGGCAACCCAATGACTTTCTTCCCCAAAGGCTCAACAACCATTGTTTAGGGAGGTCCCGTAGGTGCCTGTGTTCTGTGACTGTCTCTTCCCCAGGTGCCCTCAGCAATTCTCCCGAGTCCCGCCTGGGATGAATGCCCCAGGCTGGAGCAATGGCCAGCTCTGGTGAGAGAGGTGCTAATATATCCCTCCTTGTCACCTGTCACTCAATCGGCCAGGACCAGACTGATGTAACAGTCTCTGGGGAGCTTTGGGTCTGGTTTGAAGACAGACCATTGGCTTCCTCTGGCAGACTAGGAGCCCCATCCTCCGGGCTGGGGAAGGGGAGATGGGGGAGTGGGTTTGGGGGGGCTCTCTGCCGAGCCTGACAGCTTATGCACCAGCAGGTCCCTTCTGTTGACCCCAAGTGTCTTCCTGGTTCCTCCCACCTGGCCCCCGGGTGGCCTAATCCAGCTGTAAGATGGGGACTGTGAGGAAGGGGGTCTCTATGGAGAGCCTGGATCCAGCACTGAGAAAGGAGACCCTAGATCTAGCAGTGGGGTCACCCTAGCAGGAGGACCCGGAGCCAGGGTGGGAGAGCTGGGGTGGTGCAGAGGCCTCACCGGTGCTATTGTCAATATCAAAGAGCCCGCTCTGGGCACCCAGCAGCTGGTAGGTCACCACGGCATAGACATCCAGGTCTGCATCCAGGGCCAGGATGGGCCCATTGAGCACCGTCAGCGGGGTCCCTGGGCCGGGGGAGAGGGGTCACTGCAGGGCCGACCTGGCCCCCCGCCCGCCCCTCCCCCTCCCCAGCCAGTCCCGGTGAGCCATGGCTGACGATGGATGAGAGGGAGGGAGGGAGGTGAAGTGGACGGGGCGGGAGACCCTGGGCCGGGCTGCGGCAGCCTTGGCAGACTGACGCAGATGCCTGGGGAGCGGCCTCAAAGCCCTGCTGGGGAGAAAACACAACAGTGGTGAGCAAGCCCCTCCGGCCCGCCCGGAGCACGCCTGCCTTCCCAGCAGCCTTTGAGGCTGGCCCCTCCGAGGGAGGGTCTGGGGGCTCCCTGACGTCCCCTCCCTATGTGGGGGCCCTGTCTAGGTATGCACCCCCAACCCAGTCTGTCCATGCATGTGTGTCCACAATGCTGTAACAGCTGTCCGACTATACATGGCTAGGAACCCATATGTGTGTGCAGGACTCCGTGTTCACACGGCCACGAGCACTCACACTGTAGCACTTGCAGGCCTGGGAGTCCCCAGGTTGTGCACCTGTCTGCCTCTGCAGGTGGGCATATTTGCACATGGAGTGCACTGTGCAGGCACCCATGTGCCTGTGTGTGTGTCTGTGCACATGTGTAAGCCCACACATATGCCTTACACGGACGTGCATTGGCACACATGTGAGCATATACACAGGCCGTTTTAAGATTCAAATTCCTTCAGGGGAGACACCCAGCCAGAGACAAGGAGTATCTCAGCTCATCCTTTTCTGACTTAGAATCCAAGCTACGGGGGAGGCTGGAGGAGGAGTGAGGGGACTCCCCTGGGGAGACGGTGAAGAGGAGATTCTGTCCCTTTGAAGGGAGGTGAGGCTGGTCAGTGCATGCGTGTGGGGAAAGGGCCACACTGACCTGTGAGGGGTCCCGGCCCCCCACCTGTGATTACAGACACTCCCTGAGCTTTCAGAAGCCTCTAGGGTGCCCTATGCTCCTGGAGTGGAGGGAGCAGGGAGGAGTAGGCTTATTCCCCTCCTGGGTAGTCCTTACACCTTAATGCCCCTCGAGGAGGGGCAGTGGGGCTGTTCTCAGACAGCCTTGGAGACCAATGACCACATCCAACCAGACCCGTGGCCTCTCTGGCGGCCCCTAAGAGGCATGGCAGCCCTGGCCCACCAGCCCTTCGGAGCTGTGCCCCTTTCTCCCCTCCACACCCTTTTGCACTTGCCAGGTCTGTGTTCAGCCAGGCCTCAGCTGGGGCCCCACCAGGCACAAGGGAGGTCCTCAGGCATCTGGGGCCCAGGGGGTGCCTGACAGCAGCAGGAGTCCCCAGGTGGGCCCAGCACCTACCAGCAGGAGAATTCTCCATCACCTCCGCCTGGTAGGTGCTCTCAGTAAAGAGGGGGCGGTTGTCGTTCTCATCCGCAAGGAAGACCAGCAGCAAGTCAAAATCCTGTGGGAGGCACGACAGCGGTGGGGACAGGTTGTGGGCCATGTTCTAGCAAAGCGCTCCAGCGGGAGGAGGACTTGGAAGGAGGGCGGGGGTCAAGGCAGAGAGGTAGATGATAGAAAAGCCTCGGCCAGGGGCCCAGGGCCTGTGGTTCACGCCTCTGCTGCGCTAGCGGCTCACAGGGTGGTCTTGGGCAAATCGTTCCCTCTCTCTGGGCCCCAGTTTTCCCATCTGACAAATGGGGATCTTAAGTCCCTTGCAGAGACATTGTGAAGTTCACAGGAGAAGGGAGGTGAATGGTACTCAATCGTGCTCCATCTCATGGTGAGGAAGGACTGTAGCCAGGAAGATGAGTCTTAGTTTCCAGACCCTCCTGGCTGGCCTGGTGCCCTGGTCAGAGTTCATCCAAACGTCCACCCAGTGCTGCACTTCATACCTTTCAAAAACCACAGTTATCCTATCTCTTAGAACCTCCCAGTGCCCCAGATGCTTCTCCATTGCAGAGGTGGGGGACCCAAGACCCAGAGAGGGGGGTGACTCTTCACAGCCACGTGGTAAGTTAGCAGCAGAGTGGTGACCAGCCTCCAAGCTTCTGGATTCCCACCACCCAGTGCTGCTGCTTTCCAGGATGACCCAGGCCCTCCCAAAGGACAGGCAGAGGAGGGGGAGTGACAGAGGGAGAGAAAAGAAGGAGGGAGGACGTGAGAGAAGGAAGGAAGGCGAGGAGCACAGGATGAGAGACGCCAGCGGCCTGCACCTCCAGCCCGAAGTCTCCTCGGCCTGTACAGATGCAGAAACTGAGGCCCAGAAAGGGCTGAGCCATACAACTAGTCAGAAGCAGAGCTGAGATGAGCCAGACCTAGGCTCATCTCATGGGCTGGGAAGAGGGCTGATTCCTACCCCCAAATGGACTGTTTGCTTTGCAATACCCACTTCCTCTTAGTAAAGAGAGCCAAACTTTTGGCTTTGGAGGGAAAAGCCACCTGGAAAACGCAGCCCTTTCAGAACCCCAGAGTACGTGCTTGTGTACATGTGTCCCCCCACTGCCACCCCTGACACCGCTGTCGTGTGTGCCCAAGTATCGGTGGTTTGGGGAGAAAAGATGATAGCTGGTATTTACTGAGTGTTTGCCATATGCCAGGCACTGTGCCGAGGACTTGACAGACATTGGCTCCTTCAAGTCCTCTCCACGATTCTGGGGTAGGTGTGTCTCCATTTGGCAGAAGAGAAAGTGGAGGCTGAGAGACAATGACTTGCCAAAGCCATACACCCACTGACAGGCAGAAATGGGATTTGAACCCACCACTTGCTTACTCCAAAACCTGGGCAGCTAAACCCCGGGCCATGCCGCCTGGGTACATCCAGCACCGGCCCTGCTCCCCAGTATGCCCTCCAGCCTTACCCTCCTGGCTATGCGTGGATTCTCTGGGTTGTCCTTCACGGAAATGGTCAGCTTGTATTCCGGGATCCGCTCGCGGTCCAGGGGCCGGTTCACAGTGACGATCCCTGTCTGGGATGTAGAGGCTGGTGAGCTGAGCAATGACCTGTCCCCTACTTTGGGCTCTGGCCCACGGAGGCCCAACTGCTCTGCCTGTAGGAATGGCCGTGAATGATCTCCCTAAATCACCAAAGATATGGTCTAGAAGGACCAAAATGGATCAGCAGGGCCTTGCCAGAGCAAGAGTGACCCACCAATGCCAGGTCTTGCTGCCTGAAAGGGACGGTCCCTCTGAGGGCCCCATGGTGACAGCAACCGGTAACGCTCCAAGAGGTCAGGTGAGGACTTCTTGGTGCATCTTGGTACAAACCAAGTGGTACTGAAGCTCTGGTCCCATCCCTGCACATGACAAGCCTTGGGGTGACAGGGACCCCAGAAGTGGCTCACCTAGGAATCCAAGATTCCATGCTTCCCACAGAGACCCCACATCCCAGTGGAGGGTAGAGGCTTGAGGAGGAAGTGGAACCAACAGAAGCACAGACAGCAGAGTAGAAAAGCCCCTAGGGCAGGGTCCTGTTTTTTTAGGAAAAAGCCTGGGGGCTTCTCTGGGGTCAGACCCAGCCCTACCGTGGCGTTGATGGAGAAGGCCCGCTCTCGGTTGCCTGCAGTGATGTTGAAGGTGAGGAGGGCGTTGCACCCGCTGTCAGCGTCGCTGGCCAGGATATGGGCGACGAAGCTGGAGACGGGGATGTTCTCGCTGATGGTGACGTTCATGGGTAGGTTCAGCAGCACGGGGTCGTTGTCATTGATGTCCAGCACCCGGATCCCCACCAGCATCTGGGGCGCGTCAGGGAAGAGGGGGAAGTGAAGGAGAAGGACCAGGAGAAAAGGGGGTGCGGGGGAGAGGGAGGAGAGAGTGGAGGCAGAGAACGGGATGGTGGACATGGCGGCCGAGGAAGAGGCAAGGAGGCAGGTGGAGCGGGACAGCAAAGCGGTGGTAACGGAGGAAGGAAAGGTGCAGCTCGTCGTGGGGAAAAAAGAGGAAGCCCAAGAAAGTGACAACAAAAAAGGCAAGAGGATGTAAACGAGGATAAGAGGGAAGGAGGAAAAATAGAGGCAGAGGCGGGATGGAAATGGCAGAGTGACAGGTGCAGAGGCCTGGCTGACAGCACAGCCTCCCCAGGGAGCTCTGTGTGGCTGTGGCTGCCAGGTGCCAGGTCCAGCCTCCACGGGTGAGCCTCACGAGGCACTTGCAGGTCTGGTAGGGGCCCTGAGGGCCTGGACTGGCTCCAGAGCAGCCTGAGGCTGTATGGGCACGAAGGTGGCAGCGTTTATAGGAGTCTCTATGGAGAGTTCAGGGAGCAGGGAGGTGAAGCCAGTGGAATGGGGCCCCCAGACTCACCGTGGAGCTGAGCGGGGGCACCCCCCTGTCTCGAGCACAGATGGTCAGGTTGTAGAAGGCAGTGGTCTCCCGGTCCAGCTCCACATCCTTCCGGACCCGCAGCACCCCTTCCACGGGAGAGATCACAAACTCCCCTGGGTGTCACCCAGGAGAAGCCAGGGTTAGCTGAGAATAGCCAAGAGTGGTGGAGAGCCCAGGCCTTTCCCTGTTTCCTCTAGTGAGCCTTACTCACCAGGGTCAGGGGCAGCTGGGGCGTGGGCCCTCCAGCATCCCCCGCTTCAGACCCTCGTGGGACCTGCCAAGGGCTGGGAAGTGCAGGAGGCAGGAGAACAGATAACTCCTAGGGGTACAAGTGGGCAGGGGCCCACTCATGTCCTGATAGGCCTGAGATGCCAGGCCAGGGACCCACCTTGGGTAAGACGGTTATGTTGAAAAAGTGAAGGCTCCCTTTCTACACAAGCACTCTCTTTGTCACCACTATTGATCTGAAATCAATTAATGAAGGTGTTGGAAGCTTTGTCAGGTGCGATCCTTTCCAGATACCACATCTTGTAAAACAGAATATTGGGGAAGGGCAAAGCTAACCCCAAAGGGACTCCTTGCTAGTGGTGAGGCACCGGGGCAGGATGGAGCGGGAGGGATTGAGGACAGGGAAGCCCCCAACTGCCTTCCATTCAGCCCTGGTATGCAGCCACGTGGAGCACAGCCAGGGTTCTCCCAGGCCTATGGCCATCCCTTGGCCCCTAGTTGGCCCTGATTTCCTTTCTTTGAGGCTGCTGAGGACCTCAGCTGGCCCTTTGGCTTCAACCCTTGTCTTGACCTAGCTGAGGGGCCAGATGTCTGAGGATGTCTAGAGCAAGGACCTCAGATTCTCAGGCTCTGAACTGGAAGAGACCTCAGAGACTATCCCGTGTCCTTTGGAAAATGAAACGGGAGAGAAGGGTGATGACTTGTTAGAGCCCCCATAGCAAATAAACAGTAGAACCCAGACTCAAACCTAGGGCTCTGCATCTCAGCTCACTACATCCATGGGACTTACCACTCAGAGCTGACCAGGGTGGGAGGGGTAAGAACAGGTAGGGGTGGAGGAGAAGAGCCACGGGGCAGGATGACAGGGGAGCGAGTGGGGTCCCAGCTGGACAGGAGTGCTCAGGGGGCTGAGGAAAGTGAGGCAAGATGAACGAGGGAGGAGGGGAGAGTGTGAGGAAGAGGGGATCATCTCTCTGCACTCCCCCAGGAACTGGGAACGGTGAGAAAGTTACTTCCTTCACTTTCCCTTTTGGCATCTGGGGGAAAAGGCTTAGAGTGGGGCAATGACTCGCTCAGAGACACACAGCACGCAAGGGTGCAGCAAGAACAGAGGCCCAAGCTCCCCAGCAATTTTCTCTGCCTGCTTCTACCTACCTCACAACTCCCTGCCCCCAGCTCCTACAGCTCTGATTTACCAAAACAGCCCCTCCGCGGCCCACCTGCAACTGGGATTTCCCACCAGCCCTTCCGCTCCCAGCAGTCCTATGGGCTACACCCTGCTTAGAGGGGCGGAAGCCACTTGAAGCAGGATTTCCTGAGGCTGATAATCCAAGGTCTCCAAAGAACGGGGGATTCCCTTTCTAGGGGTTTCCCAGCCCTGTCTCAGCCCCGGCCATGTGCAAGCAGATGGCCAGCTGCCTTCTCTCCGAAGCGAACCACCCCGTTGATGGAAGGGAAGAGGTTCCGAAGGCAGCCTGCCTGAGCAGGCCTGAGGTGCTGGGGGCTGGGCCCAGGCTAGACCCCCACAAGGTCAGCTCAGTGGGGGAGGTAGGCAGGTCAAAGGCCCCAAAACAGCAAAATGCCCTCCTCAGCAGCTTGCCCCGGGGCCTGAACCCCCCAGCACTCCACTCCTTCTGGAGATAGAGGGTTAAAAAGCAGAGGCTTCCCATCAGTCATATCCCGGTCTGCAATGCTGACTTCGCTCCTATGTGCCCTTGGGCATGTGATTAAATCTCGCCTTGGGCTTCCCCGGTGGTGCAGTGGTTGAGAGTCCACCTGCCGATGCAGGGGACATGGGTTCGTGCCCCGGTCCGGGAGAATCCCACATGCCGCGGAGCGGCTGGGCCCATGAGCCATGGCCGCTGAGCCTGCGCGTCCGGAGCCTGTGCTCCGCAACGGGAGAGACCACAACAGTGAGAGGCCCGCGTACCCCCCCCCAAAAAAAATCTCGCCTTGATGCTCTCATCTGAAAAATGGGCTAATAAAGAGGTACCACAGCAGGGTTGTGCTGGTACTGGACAAGGCTCAGTTCACCTTGTGTATGCTGGACCCATGGCAGCTCTTTGTATCATTAGGGACATCCTAAAAGGGAGCCCAGGCAGCCCTGTGAAGGAGCTGGGGGCTTACACGGAAGATGAGGATGTAAGAAAGGGGTCCAATGAGTGGACCTGACCAGAAAGGGACGCTGGAGGTTCTGAGAACGCCGGGATAGAGGGGAAGAGGCGCAAGTGACATGGCCTGTTTCCCAACCTTTCTTTTTTTTTTTTTTTGGCCGCGTTGGGTCTTCACTGCTGTGTGTGGGCTTTCTCTAGTTGTGTTGAGAGGGGGCTACTCTTCGTTGTGGTGCACGGGCTTCTCATTGCAGTGGCCTCTCTTGTTGTGCAGCACGGGCTCTAGGCACGCGGGCTTCAGTAGTTGTGGCACGTGAGCTCTAGAGCACAGGCTCAGTAGTTGTGGCGCACAGGCTTAGTTGCTCTGTGGCATGTGGGATCATCCTGGACCGGGGCTCGAACCCATGTCCCCTGCATTGGCAGGCGGATTCCTAACCACTGCGCCACCGGGGAAGTCCTCCCAACTGTTCTTTGACCACGTGCCTCCTCGCAGCTTAGTGGGGCTTATAAGAGCCCAGGCAGCCCTGATGTCTTCCCACCAGCAGGAGCCCCTTCCAGGTTCAGGCTGCAGTAGTGGGAAGGTGACCTTGAAGCCGGGTGGCTTGGAGTACATCCTTTCACCCGTGGTGTTGCTAAACTGGCTTTCCAGGAAAACAGCCCTGATTTATAGTGTTTGTCAGTTTTTCAAATTACCAACCGGGTTCCCGTGTCAGGGAACCCGGAGGTGAGGAGAGAGGTGGGGAGTGGATGTTGTGACCTGTGCGAGCCGCTCCAGCACAGCACTAGGTCATCCACCTCACCCCGCCCAGCTTCCGCTTATCTCCTCTGGAGTGGGGCCAGTGCTCGGTGATTCCCAAGTTATCTTTGGGCTGTGAGTGTCTACTCTTCCTTTCCAGGGGGAGGGAGCCCCAGGCCAGGTCAGCCTGGGGAAACTCCTGGCCCCTCTCACTGCCCCAGGGGCCTGACTCTCTGCCCGCCCCTAGGAGGCCTCAAGTTCCTAGGCTGGCCCCGATCCTGTGTGCACTTAACCTGGCAGGTTCTGCTCAGGACAGCAAAGGCCCGTGGCAGGGAGCAGTCTGCAGTCTGCTGGGCATGAGTGTGAGCCCTGCACCCTGGAGGCAGGTGCAGAGAGGGTCCCTTCCTGGGAGGGGCTCAGCTGCCCACCCAGCCCCCACCTGTCAAGCAGACTTTGGCATCCTCCCGAACAGGAGCAGGACTCCCATGAAATGATACAACCGCTGTGTGTGTGTGTGACAAGAGCACAGGAGAAAGGCCCATGCTCTCCTGGTTGCAGAGCAGGAAGGCACAGTGCTTGGCCAGGGAAAGGACTTTTGAGACATGAGAGGGTGACATGTCAGAACACAGTGACCCACCGCAAGCTCTGGACAGCAGGGCCTCCAAGTCTGGCCCTACAGAAGTGGGTTTGTGTTTTTAGCCTCTTAATTGAAAATTCATCCCAGGTTCTATAACCTCTCCTCTGCCTGCTGTGTCAGTGCGCTCCTCTCATCGCACGCCTTTAAATATCTCTGGGGTGACTACTCCCAAATACCTCTCTCCACTGCAGACCTCTCTCCACTGCAGACCTCTCTCCTGAACTCCTGGCTTGTATATCCAAGGCCTATCTGACATCTCAAACCTAACCTCACCCTCCTCCCCACCGCCTCACCTTCCCTGCTCCTGCTGCAGTCTTCCCATCTGCTAACAGCACAGTTGCTCAGGCCAAAACCTTGGTGTCATCCTTGACTTTAGGTTACATCTCACATCCAATCAGTCAGCACATCCTGTTGGCCGTCTATGAGATATACCAGAACTCTCACGATCTCCAGTGCCACTTCCCTGGTCCCAGCTACACCATCTCTAGCCCCAGTGACTGCAACAGGCTCCTACCAGGCATTCCCTAACCTCTATGGTCTGGTCTGAGCTCAGGAAATGGAGTGCTCCTGTTGAAATTTAAGTCAAATCACATCCCTCCTGTGTTCAAAGCCCTCCTACGGTTCCCATGTTACTCGGAGAAAAAGCCAAGTCCTCATAATGGCTTACAAGGCCCAACATCTGTCTCTATTACTTCTCTGATCTCATCTCCTCTTACTCTTCCCCTTGCCTGGCTTCATGCCAGCCACTGGGCCGCTTTGCTCCTCTGTGAACAAGCCAGGCACACTCCAACCTCAGGGCCTTTGCACTTGCTGCTCCCTCTGTCTGTCATGCTCTTCCCTGGATGTCCACATGACCCATTCCTCACCTCCTTCAGGTCTTTGCTCAAATGTCACCTCCTTGCATAGGTCTTCCTTGAGCACTCTTTCTAAAACTGCAGCCTTCACCCTGGCATTCCCCATCTCCTGGCTTTATATTTCTCCGTAGCACTTAGCACCTCCCAATAGACTAAGTCGTCTGCTTAACCAGTTATGTTCAACTGGCCAACTGGCCAACTGTATCTTCCAACTGGAACATATGTTCTATAAGGGAAGGGATTTGTATCTGTTTCTTAACATTCTGTATCCTCAGCATCTGGAATGTGGTCAGCAAATATGCTCAATACATACTTATTGAGGGCTCAATTAAAAATCAGGATGTTTCACAAAGATCTGGATTTCCAGCATTTCTTTTAAAAATGGGAAGGGCTCCCCCGCCCCAACCCTGGGGCCTGCATTTCAACCTGACCACAATCGGCAAGAGCGGAGCTGTGGCTGCTGCAGCCCCCACTACTCCCTATCCTCTTGCCCAGACCTTTTCTCCCATGTGTGCTCCCTGCATGGTCCCAGTAGGCCTTGAGTTTGGGACTACTCTACAAAAGTGAGTAAAAACTATCCTGAGAAATTGCTCTGGCCAGGCAAGCCCTGCTCTTCAACTGAGGAGAACAGTCAGGGTAGTTGTGAAGGCTATTAAGGGATGATGAGATGTGCAGAGAAATCTGGGTGCTCCCTGCATGTGTGCATCTGGGGGGTCCTGAAGGTCTGGGGCAAGGATGCTCATCTTTCCTCTTGCCTGGAGCCTTTTCTCTGGGTATGACACAGGGGTGTTTTCTACCAGATTCTCAAAGGAGTCTGCGACCTTCCAAGGCTACCAGCCTCTGCTCCCAGATTTCAGAGTGTCCTCACCATATTCCTGGGAGAAGATTATTTCCATCATCTTATGGATGGGGAAACTGAGGCCCCATCGCACAATGGTGGGGCTAATTGCCTTGAGACCTCCTTTTTCATCCTGCTGCTGAATGGGGTCGGGGAGAAGCCCACTGGGTCATGCCACCCCCATCACCCAGCTCAGGCCCCACTCACCCAGAGGGTCTCCATCCACGATGCTGTACTCCACCTGCCCATTGGGGCCCGAGTCCCGGTCATGGGCCAGGAAGGTCCACACTCTGGGTCCTGGTTGGCCCTCGGTGACATCAAATGGTCCCTCGTAGTCTCTGGGGAAGGTGGGCACATTGTCGTTGATGTCATTCACGTTCACAAGCACCTGAGATGATGGGCGAGCTTAGTCAGCACTGCACCCCAGCCAGCCCTGCTCATCTGTAAACTGGATCTGATAATCCTGCCTCATGGGATGATGGAAGAATCATACTGGTTAATGGATGTGGGAGGACTTTTTAAGCTATTCATGTGGATAAGTTATTGTTATTGTCAAAGTCTCTCTATGGTAGCTAGTGGGAAGCAGCCGCATAGCACAGGGAGATCAACTCGGTGCTTTGTGACCACCTAGAGGGGTGGGATAGGGAGGGTGGGAGGGAGGGAGACGCAAGAGAGAAGAGATATGGGAACATATGTATATGCATAACTGATTCACTTTGTTATAAAGCAGAAACTAACACAGCATTGTAAAGCAATTATACTCCAATAAAGATGTAAAAAAAAAAAAGAAAAGTCTCTCTATGGGCATAATAATATTATTAAGAATAATGCTATGAACTTTTATTTATTGCTGTGCTATGGTCATCTTTTTTCTGGTTTCATTTGCTCCTCCCACACCCTGAAACAGTTTTTTATTATCCCCCCTTTACAGAGGAGGAAAGTGAAGCTCAGGGAGGTTAAGTGACTTGCCCAGAGTCACATAGCTAGGAAGTAGAAGATCAGGGACATGAACCCCCGTTGGTGTGACTGGAGTTTGTGCCCTTGCCATGAAGTGGGGAAGGCAGGCGTCATCATCTATCTGATAGCTGCAGCCACACAGAGAGATTCAGTAACCTCCTCAAAGTCACACTGCAAGCTTGGGTGAGCTGCTGAGATCAGGACAGGGCTCGTGGATTTAGGCGTTTCTCCTAGAAACCCCGCTTCCCCACAGGACCTTTCTGTGACCTGTCCTACCCCACCCCCAAGTTGGGGCTCTCTCCCATCTACCCACCCACCCACCGTAGTGGTAGAGGTGAGGCGATGGGACAAGATGGGACACTGGTCCGTGGCGGTGACGATCAGGGTGTAGCGGCCACGGCTGATCTCGTAGTCCAGCTCCTTGGCAGCACGGATGACACCCTGCAGGATAAGTAGAGGGGACGAGGGTGGATCAATAGGTGGTGGGTCTGGGGCACCCTCTGACCTCCCCAGGAGGGAGGCAGGCCCTAACACCCTGGCCATGACAGGGAGCCCCTGTTGTCCTCTAAACCAGGCCCCACCCAACCTTTTCATCCTCCTACACTGGCTGCCCCCCCAGTTTCTTCCCGGACTCCAGCTTTGCTCCGCTCCCACCCCCATGGTGTCACTGAGCTCCCCTCCCATCCCTTTGGCCAGCTGACCCTCTTCCTGGACCCCGCCACCAGCCACTGACCGTGTGCCTGTTGATGTGAAAAGTGTCGATGATGTTGCCTGCAATGATGGCATAGGTAACCGTGCCGTTGGGCCCCTCATCCGGGTCTAGTGCCTGGATGGTGACGAGGCTGGCATTGACTGTGTCCGGGCCCTCATCCAGTAAGATCTCATAGTGGGGCTGCTGGAACATGGGTGCGTTATCGTTCTCGTCCACGATGGTCACGTACACGTGGGTGGTGGCCTATGGAGAAGAGCGTGATCAGGTTACTTGGTCACCTGGCTAGAGGGTTTGAGGTGGAGCCAGCTGGATGTATTCCTAGGCTTCACTTACTCAGTGTGATCCAACATGGTGAGGGAAAGGGAGAAGGATGAGAGCGAGGGAAGTCACAGGCTGATAGAGGAAATCACAGAGGCTCTGTCAAAAGCCAAGCTAGGTTACTGCTTAGGTCCAAGATGGCACTTGCACCACCACTCTTATTGTCCATGACATCACTAATCAATCACAGCACTGCTGAGGCCAGATGCAACCTCAGGATCCTTGCTAGCACACCGATCTAATGATTATAATTGGCATATGAGATGAACTCCAGTAACTGCCTCCAGCCCATAGCTTTTTTTTTGAATTAATTAATTATTATTATTATTATTATTATTATTTTGCAGTATGCAGGCCTCTCACTGTTGTGGCCTCTCCCGTTGTGGAGCACAGGCTCCAGACGCGCAGGCCCAGCGGCCATAGCTCACGGGCCCAGCCGCTCCGCGGCATGCGGGATCCTCCCAGACTGGGGCACGAACCCGTGTCCCCTGCATCGGCAGGCGGACTCTCAACCACTGCGCCACCAGGGAAGACTTTTATTTTTTATACAGCAGGTTCTTATTAGTTATCCATTTTATACATATTAGTATATATATGTCAATCCCAATCTCCCAATTCATCACACCACCCTCCTTCTGCGACTTTCCCCCCTTGGTGTCCATACATTTGTTCTCTACATCTGTGTCTCTATTTCTGTCCTGCAAACCGGTTCACCTGTACCATTTTTCTAGGTTCCATATATATGCGTTAATATATGATATTTGTTTTTCTCTTTCTGACTTACTTCACTCTGTATGACAGTTTCTAGATCCATCCACGTCTCTACAAATGGCCCAATTTCATTCTCCAGTCTATGGCTTTGACTGGGCCAGGGCCTTACTGACCCTGGGCCTCCTTCCAGATCACAAAAAGCAAGAATGTGATGTACTCAGCCCACCCATTTAAGCTTCACCCATTGTTCATGTAAATGGAAGCAATGCCTATTTTCAGCATTTTTGAGAGGAAGGACATTGGGTTTGGGGCTACTACACGTGCAGAATTTGTTGAGCTGTGAAAAATAAAGCTCATAGAGCATGACTCCACTGCAAGGACAATCTCACTCCATATTCTCCTGTGATTGGCCATTTTTGGCTGATGCTTCATCCAATCAGACCACAGGTAATATTTAGCCAATCGAAACTCAGCAAGCAGCACTCAAGAACCATTGAGAAATGGTTGATGTGGCACTTCACAAGCAGAGGAGATAAATGGAAGAAAGAAATTAGCCATGTGCTGGTATTCTGTGTCCCTCGGCTGCCCTCCTCTCTTCTCTGCTTCTCCACCTGGGAGGATATCCTCTGTGGACTGCCTCACCTGGGCTCCCTTGCCATCTGGCTTCCAGATGGTTTGGCCAATGGGAGGTCCCGGCAGAAGACAGGAGGAGAGGTGGTGGGGGCATTTCTCCCTCACTCCCTCCTTTCCTCACTGCAGTTCTGCCGGAGGCTGTGTTTCTCCTGCTGGGTGGCCCCTCTTTCACGCCTCTGGCCCTCACTGGGCTCCAGTCACCTCACGCCCTCTTCTTGTCCTTCTGCACCCGTGGGTGATAATGGCTTCCTGCAGTTTTTAGTCTATGGGTGCTTCACCAGCCCTCTGTAAACAGTCCCTCTATTAAACTTTCTTCAGCTGAGCCCTTTCTGAGTGTGCCTTGTTTCCTGCCAGGACCCTGACTGATACAAACTGTAATTAGTGACTAATATAAAATAATAAGGTTATCACAACTTCACAAACATCTGGGTAGAGAGAATCTGACCAGGCCATTGCCAAGGGCAGGGAACAAAAAGCAGGTGGTGCAAAAAGCTGGATGTAGACAACCTGTGTGCACCTTTACTGGGGTCTGGCTGGCTCTGGAACCACCTGTGGGAGGATGGACAGATGGACAGAAGACTGTCACTGCCCCTGCGGAGGGCATGAGTCCCCTGAGCTGCAGCTCTAGATCTTGGCAGGGGGAGGGGTGGGGGGCGGGGCATGTTAGGTGGTTGCTGGAACTGTTTCCAAAGCAGGTAGGCTTGACAGCCTTGAGATGGGGCTCTGTAACCTTGGACATGTCACAGAGGTCCTTTCTGGACCTTTTCTGTCTGTTAGTAAGGGACTTGACTTGTTCTTTAACAACCCTTCTGGCTCAGACATTCCGAGGATCTGGTCTGCCATCATCAGTCTGAATCCCTCCTCCATCAGGGAGGTATTCCTTTGGGTCTTAGAGTCTCAATGAATCTTCATAAAAATAACTATCACACAGAGAGGGAAAATGCATTAGTTTTACATTGCTCAAACTTTCCCACCGGAGTGGAGAGGGAGCCTGCACTGAGTTGGGGAATAGCCTGAAGCATTTGTCTCAAGAATGAAATACCTTTGAAATCTCTCCTGTTATCTTTGAAAGCTCATATAAATTTTGCAATCTTTTCCATAATGTGTTTGCATTAGTTTCCATTAAAAATGGTGGTAGAGGCCCCAAATACTTGAGTAAAGATGACTGTCAAGGAAGGCCACCGCGTTCATCTTGTGGCTCTGCACACAAGATACAGCTCTGAGCACTTGCCACTGGCGAGGAGCCCAGCATTGCATCCTCCTGAGCCCCTTCGGCCACAGCAAGAGCACACGAGTGCCGCCCTACAGGAAAGGGATGGATTCCAGCCTCACCAATGGGGGTGGTACTGACATTTCCTACTTTCCCAGATTCCTGGAAGTGGGTTTAACCATCGTCCAGTCTGCAGGGGCTGAGAGTGGGGGGCTCTAATAGTGCTGCCCCACGGAGCCCCTTCTCTCTGAGACCAGGACTTGAAAGAGGAGAGAGATACTGCCAGCAGTGCCAGTGCTGGGTGGGGTGCAAGAGCAGAGGACTAGAGGGGGTGTGTGTGTGAGAGAGCATCCTGCAGACATCTAGGGTGCGGGGAGTAAGAGAGGCTGGGGCCTGGGTGAGAGCAGTACTGCTGATTTTCTGTGGGACACACTACCTGATGGTACACACACACACACGTGTGTGTGTCCTAGTGTAGGGGTGTGCCAAGCCTGCTGGGTACTCCTGCACCTGTGCCATGTCTGTGTGTGTGTGTGCACGTGCACAAGGGTGTTGCAGGCTCTGGAATCTACAGTCAAGCCTCCTCCAACTCATTCACCTAGCTCTTTACAAAAGTTACATTTCATTCATCTATCCATCTATTCATTCATTCATTCAGTCATTCCACTACTGGGAGTGCCAGGACCTGGGCTGGGCTGGAGGACGTCAGGTACAAGCTTCTGCTGGTGGGTGAGGGCTGATACAATCTATGATGATGACGATGTATCGCGCTAAGTTAGACGCAGATGTACTTCTCAGGCTTTACAACAATACTAATCCTCTGCAAAGAGTAATGGGGGAGAGAAGAAAAGGCTTCAAACGGGCGATCAAGTGGCGCTGACTCTTGGCATACTGAGTGGCTCCCCCACCTACAAGGCCAGCCGGGTGCGAGTCAGCGGGAAGCCCCTCTCGCGGGGGCCCTTGGAGAGGCAGCGCTCCAGTCTTGGCCGCCCGGGGGCGCTGTGGGCCCCTGGGAGCGGGCGGCTCTCGGGCTGCCGGCCGCGCTCACTTGCTCTGCGCTCACTCGCGCGGAGGTTTCCCCGCCGGCCGCGTCCCGTCCGCTCCCTGCGAAACAGGAGTGCCCCCTGCGCGCCCCCGGGCTCCGCTCCGGCCCGGCTGCGCCAGACGCAGCTCTGCCCGACGGCGACATGGGCGTCCCCCGAGTCCCGGAGGCTGGCACCTGGCGCTGGGGGCCTGTGCTCCTCGCCTTCTTCCTGGCTGCCTCCCGAGGTAAGGTCGGCGGAGCCTGGGTGCTAGGGAGGAGCAACGGGAGAGCACAGCGGGGCAGGGTGGGGGGGGTCCCAGGTCAGATGGGGGCGCCCTGGGAGCCCCCTTCAGCCTGCCGTGACCCCAGCCCGCGGCAGGGAGGCCGCTAGGACGGCTTGGCAGGGGCGGCGGCTCTCTGCCAAGTGCCCTGGCTGGGTGGTGGGCACATGTGTATGCCAACAGCTGCCCAAGCAGCTGCCTGTCCAGCCCTTCCCAACCCAGAGAGCCCAGGCACGAGTACCTTCTGCAGAACAGAGATAAACACGGTGGAGACAGCCCAATGTGTTCTAGTGGATGTCACTGGCTTTTGACACCTGTGGCTTCTCCCTGCCCCACCGCAGGGCCCCAGGATCTTACGAGGCGCCGAAGTTGTATACTCTCAGTCAGTGTCCTGTACCCTGGTGACACTCTTGGTTGAGCCTTGGTGGGCACTAGTCAGTGCAGGCACTGGTCCACAGCTGGACATGGGCGCCCTTTGGTCCTTATCCTGAGGGTCTGATGGCTGAGAGTTGAGTGGTCAGCTGATTCCCAGCATCTTAGCAAAGCTGCAGCTCAGGGACTGGTGTAGGACATGCACTGGGGAGAATGTGGGACATTTCCCAGCTTGGCTGTGAGCCCCTTCTAAGTCCTTGGATAACTTATAGCATCTTTCGGGCCTCAGTTTCCTCCGCTCAAACACAGAAGCCATACACAGGGAGGTGTCACTTTCCCCTTCCAAAGTCCAGACTGTCACAACTCTAGGTGGTATCCTGGTCAGGACACAGGGGTTCCTTGAGTCAGGGGCAAAAGTCCCGGTACCCACAGCCTGGCCCCTGCTTCTTGCCTGTCCAGGACTGAAGCAGTTGGATCTTGAGGGAAGAGGGGGCCGGCAGGCAGCCTATGGAACTAAACTTTAAACTTTTTCCCTGGGAAGGCTCAGGGAAAGTGTGAGTCATGCAGGGAGTCAGAGGGAGGCAGGAGGGAGGTGGGGAGCTTGGCAAGGGACCCGGTGGGTGAGTCAGAAGAAGAGGAGGAAGGGGAAGACAGGGTAAGAGCAAGAGGAGGGTTCGGAGAGAACCTGGAAAACACCTCAGAAACTGGGGAGCCTGCAGGCAGCATGGTATCTCAGCGCTGGAAGGCTGGCCTGGGCCTCCCATAAGGAGGAGGGAGCCCACACCCCACAGACAGAGATGCCTAAGCCCTGAACTGGATGCTCCCCAGGAAGAGCCAAAGAGGGTGGGGGAGCAGTCTTGGCACCAAGGCCATGGCTTATGGCAGACAGGGCTTCCCAAAGGAGCAGTGGATGGTGGCAGGCAGGACCGGCCAGCATCCCACCCACTACAGACCGCCTGCCTTGCCCCATCCTTTCCAAGTGACCCCAAGAGGCCCTTCAATTTTCTTACCCCTACCCTGTCCTCCTCTGGCTGAGCTGCTCTCTGTTCAGCAGCCCCAGTTTGGGAAACTGAGTTCCAGAGAACTAGGGCATAGAGAGCCAGCTTGCACAGAGCCAGTAGCAGAGAGGCTCAGAGCCCCTCACTCCATATTGTCTCTACAGCTAGGAGGCTTCACCCCCAGAGGTCTTGGCTACTTAAACAGCTTGGCACTCCATCTCTTCCTGGGCCCAGCTCAAGGAGATAATTAGGGTTTGAAGCAGCTTTCCACTGAAAGGAGTCAGGAGAATTCTCTTAGTTCTGAACTACTCTGGGACTCCGTGTTCCTAACTGTAATATGGGTGTGCTAATGAATATTCATGCTGCTACCCAGTACAGTGTGCCAGAAGGGGGATAAGAGATAGGGAGGCCTGGTTGCAGGCATGATCCGGAGGGTGTCTGAGTTGGAAAGACATGCTCACCGGCCTGCTGAGGTGCTGGGTGGCCCTAGGCAGGATCGCTCACTGTCAAAGCCTTGATGCTTTGGGAAGGTGAGATGGAGGTGGCTAGTGCAGACCTGTTTGTTCTCTAGCTCTTGGGGCTGGGCCAGCACCGTGGAGAATGGTGGTGGTGATAATGGTGCACAGGACCCTAGGAAAAGTTGCAGATACCCCTTTACTGGGCCTGACCCAGGTTAAAACGGGTGGAGGGAAGCACCTAGGGAGCCAGGACCCAGCAGACCCCAAGGGTCGCAGAGCCTCTTCTCCCCCTATTGGCCTTCCCAGGATCTGTGGAAGTTATTGTCCCTGCCATGTCCTCACAGGCTGACCCAAGAGTCCCAAACTCTGGGACTAGCCCATGGAGGCGCACTGGGGCTGGGGAGGTGAGAGCCCATCTTCCCCTGTATGGTAAGCAGGGTTGCAGGGCCTTGTTGAGTAACCCAATGGTGCAAGCCTCTGACGCAGCAATGATCGGCTCTTAGGAAATCCACAGTCTGCTGCCCAGAGGCCCTGAGGTGGAGAGAAGCAGGCTTGAGGCCAGCCCATGGGCATAAGGGAGCCTCTACCCAATGCCAGGCGTACGCAGCAATACTGGGGAGCCCCTTGCTGAGTTGGGCTGGTTGCTCTCTCTTTCCCCCAAGTAGGGCAAAGGTTCCCTGCTGGGGCCTGACCTCCGTAGGAGAGGGTGGCCCAGGTGGGAGGTACACCGCTGGAAGGCCACCTCCCCATATGCACACACATATGGCATCTTAGGCCCAAGCAGACAGAGGGAAAGAAGAGAGGAAGAAAGGGGTCCTTGGTGCCCATCAGGCATACTGGCAGTGACCCCTCACCAGCATTGACCAAGCCCCAAAGACTGAGCTTGAGGTGCCAGGTTTTAAGCCAACCATTCATCCAGGAGCAGTCTGGCGTCACCAGGGGAGGGGGCACCAGGGAGCTGCGGTGAAGCTTCTGATGGACCCTTGGATCCCCTTAGCAGCAGCGCGGGCATGCCCAAGGCCTTCCTGATGCCCCCCTGTGTGAGAATGGAAGGCACCTGGAGTTGTGTGCCCTGCATGCCAGGGCTTCCCGTTCAACCCTGTCACTTAACAGTCTGGCTTGGGGAGTCAGTCCGAGCTCCGTTCAAATCCCGAGATGGTCCTTTACTGCTCTGTCACTTTGTACAAGTTACGAGCATCCGTGGGCAAGCGCTATCATCACCTCCCTCGGAGGCTGCTGTGACTACTCGGCGCACACGGAACACAGAGCCTGGCATAACACAGTGCCTGGCACCCGGTGAACTCTGGCTGTGTAGTATTATTCTGCCTCTTGGCTTTTGGAGGCCACATGCCATTGGTTTACCACCTTAGCTCCTTGCTTCCTGCAGGGTCTGGTAGAGCGCCCAGAGCATGGGAAGGCATTGACTGGTTTCACTGGGACGGGACTCTCTAGAATCCTGGAGGTCTGAAGTGCTGGGCCCAGCCCTCTGTGGCACCTCTACACACTTAACAGTCTGTAATGCCCATGGAGGTGCCTGTAGATTCTCCTCTTAAAGTTCCCCAGAGATGGGACTTTGCCACTTCAAGGCAAGCCGGGCTCAGGGTTTCCTTGTCTTATTGGGGTCTTTCTTGCAACTGAGCTTAACATTCAGCCTGTTTACTTTGGCTGCCCATCCCCAGAGAGAAAGACAATGGCCACCATTGTGTCCATCAGTAACTCAGTAATGAAGCTGCTCTGCTCGTGACCGAGCCAGCTTAGTCCGTTAACCTTTCTACATAGGATCTTACTTCCCATGGGGACCGGGGGTCAAGCCCTGTGTCTGCTGTTCACTTACTGTGGGACCACAGACACACACTCCGCCTTTATCTGAGCCCTGGGCAGGCTGGGTAACAGGGTCTCGGCAACGCTGACCACTCACTTCGGAAGGGTAGTTCCATGATGGTGTTTCCTGACCTTCAGTCCATTTGTTCACCACTTTGGGGATTTCTCCAGTGTCTGCCCATCATTATATGTGCCCTCTTTAACTCTACTCATTCTTTGACTTAAGTAAATAGATTTTAAAAGGAAACTTTGTATCACCGCCATAACTGGAAAGCCTGTGTCACTTGCCATAAATAGAACAAAATCATAAAAGTACATAATAGGAAAACCAAATAAGGTCAATTCTAGTTGGAAACTATAGCCTGGGGAAGGCTCCAAGCCTGCTGTACCTTGCAGGAAAAAAAAAAAGAAGAGCTTAGCATATAATAGAGATGTTTTGAAGACACACTGGCATCAAACTGGGACTTTCTCTTTGATGTAATCAGGACTGAAAGAGAATCGAAAAGGGAATAACCTTCTCTCTATGCGATTCAGTGTTATTTAATGCCATGAAACTGAAAGTAAAACCACCTATGCTGTAGGTGCCCTCAGCTCCTCTCCATTGAAAAAGAAAACTCACCACTGTGAGGAGTGGCGGCTGAGGGCAGGGGACAGTTCAGCTCTCCTGGAAGAAGGGAGAGATGGCAGTGCTCATCCTAAGAGGCCAGGACAGGGTCAGCAGGCCTTTCTGGGCTTCTTCCAGGCCCCAATTCTCCCAGCCCCCGTTGTCTTTCCCAAATAAATACGGTGGCTCTAGCTGGGTCCTCTCCCCGTGCTGGGGCCAACGGGCTGTCCCAACAACTACGGAGAGAGTGGGAGAGGGAGCCTGCAGACTCACTGGCCAGGGCAGCCTGTCCATCTTCAGGAAGGAGGTGGAGCCTCTGGTCAATCCCTGGCTACTTCTACACCCCAGACCTCTGGAGCGAGATGACCTGGGTTCAAATCCTGGCACCACCACTTGCTATTCATGAGACTCTGTACAAGTTACTCAACCTCTCTGTGCTTCAGTTTCCTCATCTGTAAAGTGGAGACGATAATAGTACCTACCTTATAGGGAGGGAGGATTCAATAAGTGACTCCATATAAAAGTGATTAGAATGATGCCTGGCACAGAGTTAAGAGCCTGCTACTATATCATTACCACCGAGCCTCCTGCACTGAGGGTAGGGCACAAAGAGATTTGAATCTGAACCTTAGGAAGTCTTCAACAGCACAGGATCTTGAGGGTAGCTGGCTGGAGCTGGTAGTCTGGGCTACATACAGTTGTCCTCAGGGAGGGCCTGGGAGAGCTGAGGAACGAGTCATCCAGAGACGCATCCACTGGTGCGGCTCTGGCCAACCGCCCAGGCCCTCCCTGGGGAGGTGTGCTGGCCAACAGCCTCCAGCCCCAGATGCACTGATGCTTTCCCAATGTGCTGGAAGTGCCGCTTCCTCCGATAGAGCCTGGCTTCCCCTTCCCAGACTCCCTGGTCCAATGTGAATGGACACTTCCTGCAGGAGCAGGTATCAATAAACACATCTGAGATGCCCTTTGTCCTCACTGGCCGCGGAGCCCCATGGGTGGACCTGCCGGCTTTGGGCCCTCGGCCCTTTGTCCTGGAGGTACTTCCTGGAGCTTAGCACTGGAATCAGGACCAGTCCTGATTGGTCCTTGCCTCTTGCCCTCTGTGCTCTCAATCTTGATAAAGACAGAGCCTAGCCTTTCCTTATACCCTCCATGGACTGTCCTGGAGGACAGGGTCTGGCAGGGAGCTGGAGACGAGGTCCATGTCTGTCTGGGGCCCCCTGTGAGGGCGAGGACCTGGCCTTCTGCATCCAGCACAGGGCCAGCAATAGCAGGCCATCAGTAACTGTTTGTTTAGAACCCCTAGCAGCTGGACAGAGTTCAGCTCTTTGGCTGGGGCCTCCTAGGCCTGACTAATCAAGCCAGGGACCCACCTCCAAAGGCTGGGGCGTTGCCTTGGCGACTGTGGACTAAGCTCATGCCGGGTCAGGGTAAATACACAGGCCTGTCTACACCCACACACACCCATCCCATGCACACCCACAGGGTTTCATGAGGTGAAAGCTTATGGGGGGAAAGAGGTCACAAAAAACTAGCATCCTGAGGTGAAGCTAAACAAGAACTCCTTTCCCCTACACTGGAGCTTTTACAAGAGGCTGAGGCCCTCTGTGGCTGAGGGTCCCACTGCTAGAAAGTGGCAGAAGCAGGGCTAAATTCTGAGCAGAAGTCCCTTAGGGAACTCTGCACTCCCATGGCCTCTCTGCCTTGGGCCTGGCTCATGTTGGGACCTTCGTAAATATTTGTGGAATGAAAGAATGATGTTTTCGGTTTGGGTCTCAGGCAGAGCAAGGCTGGCTGCGTGGAGAGCACAGATGTCAACCGGAGGTCAGTTTACTCTCTAAGTAGCTGGAGGATGAGGTGTCAGCCCCACCCGCAGGAGGGGTGGAGGGCTCTTGCTGCCTGTAGTGCTGGCTTCCAAGGTGTGGGTCTCAGTTCAGCCACGTAGGGCTGTGTGGCCTTGGGCAAATCGTTTGACTTCTGATTTGATTTCCTCTTCTTTAAAATGGGGATAATGAGACCTACATCAGGGGCGTTGTGAGACTTAAACGAGTATAAAGTGCTCAGCAAGTCCTAACATGTAAGAGGGGCTCGTAAATGCCCGTCATCACCTTTGTAGCCCATTCTTGCCTCCTTCCTCTGCCCTAAGACAGCCCTTCTCACCTGCCACAGGGTTTCAGAGCTAGAAGGGGCCTAGGAATGTGGGGAGTCTCTCCAGATAGGAGGAAGAAAGGGAGGCCCAGAGAAGGATGGGACCTGCCCAAAGGCACAAAGTAAGGGCATGGCTAAGTGGGGATTGGGGCCTAGGGATCTGCCTGCCCAGGGCAGAGTTTTAATTCTGAGACCTCACATTTCCCAGGATCACAGCATTCTTCCTCCAGGTGTTTCTGCCATCTTACCCGGCAGCAGGTGGGGGCTGGGGGTGGTGGTGCAGGGACCCAAGAACAGCACAATGATGGATGGTTCCCACATGGGCACAGGCTCAGCCCAGGGCTGGGGGCCTTTTCCTGTCCTACACGCTCTCAGCCACCCTGGAGCCGGGAGCCTTCCTCCCCAGTCTCCGACAATGCCCCAGGTGTCCAGAAGGATCTGCCCCTGGCAATAAGCAACATCCTCCCGCCAATAATTATGATTCCAGCTGGGCTATTTATAGCCCCTGATAACACACATGCGCACGCGCAGTCACGGAAGGCATGGGGCACGTGCGCTGTTTTCCCTAACGCCGTGCCCTTGAGAGTCCTCCTAAGGACAGGTTGCCCGTGGGCCTTGTCCTGGCCGCAGTCTCAGACACCACAAACAAGATGTTTTCTCTACCCCCAGGACAAAACCTGTAGATGCCTGGCCCACTCCTATCTGGCCCTTTTGCTCAAACTGAATACTCTCACCCACGCCCAAACCTAAAGCCCAGGGTAGCTTCTCCTTTTTCTAAAAGGGGAAGAGGTCCTTCTGGGGCGTGTGGGGTGTAAGGGATTGAGCAATGCCCCCTCCCCAACTCTGTCTCTGAACCCGAGTTCTCTATGTCCCCCCCTGTGGGTCTTCAACGAAATCGCTCCTCGGGCTGAAAATCCCCTCTCCACCATTTCCTGGGCAATTCTGCAGTCATTAGCACCACTGCTTGGACCCAGGGGGCTCTGGGCCTGACGTCCTGCTGGAGGCCCTGGGCTGGTGCCCCACTGAAGGCCCTGCTGCTTGCTCCCGTCCTGCCCACACCTACCCCGCCCACAAGCTAGCCTCAGGCTTGCCACATCTTGGCCCCAACCCGTCCACACCTCTGTCCACTCAGCATTCCCCGCCCTGCTCAGCTCTGTGCTCCACTTCTTGCGTCTGCCTCTGCCCACCCCAGACCTGCGGCCCTGGCCTCTACTGAGCCAGCTTCCCCATGGCCCCCAAGGTGTGTGTGCTCCTGCAAATGCTGCTGGATCTGGATTCGGCTCTCACCCTTGGAGATAGTTCTGGGGCTGAAGATAATGTTGGGAAAAGGGGAAACCAGTTACCAGCTGGGAGAGATGCTGCTGGGAGCTGCCCTGTGGCCTGCTGGGGAAAGGGGGGAGTACAGGGCAGAAATAATCCAGGGTCCATTCTCTGGGTGGGTTTTTATGCTCCCTTAGAGGGTCTTTTCTGTAGCTACTCCCCACTTCCATTTACTGGCACAGCCAAAATTTGGCAGTCAGGCTTCCACTGGGGACCTTGGGTGGATCATTTCCTCTCTGAGCCCGAGGGTTTCAACTGTAGAACAGTGGGCTTGGGGAGTAGAATCCCTCCCTGGTTACACCAAGGAGCCACACGCATGGATCAGAAACTCAGATGCCCACGGGGCATTTACGGTGAGGGAATGAGGCAGGCCAGGTGGGAAGTTAGGGAGTAAGTAGGAGGGACCGCAGCAGCTAGAACACCAGTGTCCCACCTAAAAAGGAGGCTGCTGCTCAGATCCAGCGGACGGCTGCCTCATAGGAGAGCTGCTT
This sequence comes from Mesoplodon bidens, assembly GCF_964165515.1. NCBI lineage: Eukaryota > Metazoa > Chordata > Mammalia > Artiodactyla > Ziphiidae > Mesoplodon > Mesoplodon bidens. The sequence continues at coordinate 170,249,242 of NC_138176.1, forward strand.
TAGTGCTGATTTACTGACTCTCAAAGAGAAGCTACAAGTCGGAATTTTCATATCAAATTCCCGGTCTTTAAATTTTGGCGATCTCAAAAAAAAAAAAAAAACCAGAGTAAAATACTTTGAGAGTCAAATAACATATGTTTGAAGGCTGAGTATGGCCGGTGGGCTGCCAGTTTCTACAATTTTTTCTTTCAGTACAGAGTCTAAGTGCCTGAGTTTAATTTTGACTCTAGTACTTATTTGCTATGTGCACTTCGTTGAGTTACTTAACATCTCTGTGCCTCTGTTTCCTTATTGGTGAAACAGGAATAAAAAGAACAGCTACCTTACTGGGTTGTTAGACATGCCCATGCTATTCCTTCTTCTAGTTCTAACTAGATCCTGCTTTACCTGAAGCCCCCATGCTCTAGGTTCTGAGTTTATACCCTCTGGAATGTCAGGCAAACAACTTTCCCTTTCTGGTCTTCTATATTTCTGCTGGAAAGGGAGATCAGCATCTCGCTAAAGAAGTTCTGAAATCCCTGCTTACCTTGGCAATGACTTTCCAAAAATCTGGGGCTCCCAGACATGGCTCTCTCTCACATGTGGGTGCTGTGAGTGCGAGGCTCTGGTGTGTGTCTGTCCTTTTTACCTTCTGGGGCTTAAAACTCCACCCTTGCAGACATATTTTTTGGGGCCGTGGCTTTGCTGCCTCCTCACACTGTGCTTTAAATATGCAGGCACGCCAAGACTGGACCACAGCTGTTACCACTCATTCACACCTTAGTGGGAGAGAATCTGAATCTGGCTTCTCCATTCTATCGTGCAGAACGGTTTTCACTCTTAATGTCCTAACGTCTCTTGAATTGCAGAAATGAGTTAGAGACCTATCTTTCCCAGATATCAAGCACCAACCTTCAGCGCATTTCATGTAAATTATCTGTAATTCTGCCTCAACTCTGGCAGGTAGCTGTTTCACTTCTATGTTTTATAGTGAGGAGTCTGAGGCTCAGGGTCTATGTAACTCTCAGCTGTTGGACTCCAATGCAGGGTGGGCTAATTCCAAAGCTACACCAGGCTGCCTTTCTCCTGACTGGGCCAGGCTTTCAGCTCTGCCAGGTGAGGGGAGAGGGGGATGGGCTGTAAAATAGGGAAGGGGCATCTGGAGGAAGAAGTCGTGTTGTTATCTTGGGTTCAGGCAACGGCCATGGAAAGGACATATCCATTTTGATCCTGTACATATTTACAGGGTCCTCCTTCCCTGTCTGCCCACAACAGCCCCTGATTTTAGCCAATTGAAATCAAAGTATCACTAATGTGTAATAACTATAGCTATCCCTCCTATGTCTGCAGGGGGCACGAGAGCTCGCATCTCGCGTTCTCCTCTTTTCCTCATTCTGTTCCCTCACAAGGCTCTTGTAGCTAATATTTTCCTCGTTGCACACAGGAGGAAACTGAGGCTCATAGCTAGACAGAATTTTCTGTTTTTAAGGGACAGTGCTTTGCGGGGTGAACCTGGTTAAGTGCTGGGAGGCTGGGGTAGGATAAAGAGGACCAGGGCATGGCTTCATTTGCTTATTGAAAACAAAATGAACTAGAAAATATTTCTAAGAAGACTGGGTGGCAGGCAGGTGCCTGGATGAGATGACCTTTTCTGCATTGCCTGTCCTTGACCCTTAGACACCTTGGGTTTTCCTGCTTCCCTACCACCTTCCACTTGCTGGAATCCTCTCTGTCCATCTACCCCAAAGACCCTCCTTCCTTTAAGAAGTCTCCTGACCATCCCCAGGAAGGTCGCGTCCTCTTTTCTCCAAGTGCCCTGAAGGCTGGAACGGGTTTGCCCGTTAGCCTATGGGGTTATTTCGTCAAGAGGCAGGACTTGTCTACCCAGCTAGGCCATAAGCCCCTGGAGAGGCCACATCCAGGTGAGCTGTAGCATCCAGATGAGATGTAGCACCTGGCACAGGCCTCACGCAGGTAGATGCTCTGTTAGTGCTCACGGATGAGGAGACGCGAAGGCAAGGCCAGCCCCAGGAGCCGCTGGCCCCCAGAGGGGCAGTCAAGGGCAAAGCGCTGCTTTTCCCAAACAGCCTTCCTCTCCTCACCCTGATTCCCACCCGACAGCACTGGGCATGGAAGCTGGAAGTGCCAGGGGCCAGGTGTGGGCAGAGCCATGGTGCCTGCAGTAGGGGGATGGGAGCTGGGGCTGAAGCACATGTGCCACCTGGGAGAGGGACACACGCTGGCCGGGCCCAGTCTGCTGCCTGCCTGGAGTCTCTCCTATGCCTCATCCAGCTACACCTGGAGAAGCTCCTGTGGCTCCTCCCACACAGCCTGGGACGGAGCCGGGTTCATGAACTAAAGAAGAAGCTGAGGCTTGGGGAGGTCAGCTGTCTTGCCCAGAGCTTGTGGCTGGGGAACCCGCATCTTTGAAGCCCCAGACCAAGGTTCTTCCCTACTCTGGGGGCACTGGGAGTGGCGCCGGCTCAGGCGGGTGACAGGCTCTCGTCTCTCTGAGCAGGTCTGGTGGCAGCATTCAAGGTCGCCACGCCGTATTCCCTGTATGTGTGTCCCGAGGGACAGAACGTCACTCTCACCTGCAGACTCTTGGGCCCCCTGGCCAAAGGGCACGATGTGACCTTCTACAAGACCTGGTACCGCAGCTCACGGGGTGAGGTGCAGGCCTGCTCGGAGCGCCGGCCCATCCGCAACCTCACGTTCCAGGACCTTCACCTGCACCACAGCGGCCACCAGGCCAACTCCAGCCAGGATCTGGCCCAGCGCCATGGGCTGGAGTCAGCCTCTGACCACCACGGCAACTTCACCATCACCATGCGCAACCTGACCCTGCTGGACGGCGGCCTCTACTGCTGCCTGGTGGTGGAGATCAGGCACCGCCACTCGGAGCAGCGGCTCTACGGAGCCATGGAGCTGCAGGTGCAGAGAGGTGAGGGCTGCCTCTGTGGGACAGCTGGGGTGGGGGCGTCCCGCTGGGGATGGTGCCTGTGCTTGTCTGGGAGGGGGAGCAGAGAGGAGGACAGCGTGGCTGTGGGGTGGCGCTGTGCATCTGATGGTGTGACACTGTGCCGGAGGCTGTGTGATTCTGTATAGGTGGTGCTGGCCCTGCAGGGGTGGCACGGTGTGTGGAGCTGTGTGCGCGTCTCTCTGGGTAGCTGGGTGTGATGGACGGAAGGGCGTACGTGGCTCTGTTTATGACAGTGGGACTTTTTAACGGGAGGGGGTGTATGAACTTGGGCTGGGAGTATGACTGCTCACCACAGTTCCATGGCTCACACCTGGGGTGTGAGTTAGGGGAGAGAGAGAGAGAGAGAGAGAGAGAGAGAGAGAGAGAGAGAGAGAGAGAGAGAGAGAGAGAGTGTGTGTGTGTGTGTGTGTGTCTAGGTGAGAAGGCAAGGGGCGGTAGACTAGATAGAGGTGTGCGTGTGGGCAGGTATCGACATGCCCCTGAGGGTGTCATGTGTCATGACAATGGGCAGGGCATGCCTGGCTGTGCAGTGAAAATATGCCTCCGTGTGTGCGTGCGTGTGTGCGTGCAGCTGGGCCAATGTTGCCAAGGGGACACTAGCCTGAGTACCTGTGACAGGAGGGGGGGGCATGCCAGCCTGGACAAGTCTTCTTGGCCTCCTGGGTCTGACGCCCACCTAATGACCCTTCTCTCTGTTCCCACAGGCGAAGAAGCACCATCCAAGTGCACTGTGTACCCACCCTCCTCCAAGGAGAGTGAAAGTAAGGAACCACCTTCTTGGCTCTTCTGGGTTCTCTGTGCTCCTCTGTCCTCATCCTGGACCCAGACCTCATTCTGACCTCTGACCTCATCACACCGAGCCCACGGAACCCCCATTCCTCCTCCTTTGTCGCTGCCTCTCCCTTTTGTTTCCTCCTTCACCTGAGCCACTGGGCTGCAGCCCCCAGAAGCCCATGCCCCTTCCAAGGCCCAAAGCCTGAGGAAGGCGGCTCCTGGAGTCCCAGCTCCTGACTCTCTGAGTGGGGCTGTGCCCCGGCAGTGACCTTTGGCCAAGTGCCCTCACGACAGGTACTGGGTGCCACAGGCTGCCGAGCTTGTTTTCAGTGGGCACGGCTCCTATCCACTAGCCCTCTGCCACAGGCAAAGGTTGGATCACTGTGGTGGGGGTCCTCCTGGCTTGGACTCAACTATTTAAAATCTCCTTGTTCTGTGTGGGGAGGGAGGAAGGAGAGGCTCAGGAAGGGGAACAGAACTACCTTTTCTTGAGCTCCTACTATGTGCCAGGACTGTGCTAAGTCCTTCCAAGTACTGGTATCTCAGTGGCTTCTTATAAGAACCCTGTGAAATAGGCATCACCAACTTCACTTTACATACATGGAAATGGAGGCCCAGAGAGGTGACATAACTGCCTCAATTCATACAGCTGACAAGGGAAGTGCAGCTAGGACTGTGCTCACATCACCTTCTTCCCACGTCGGGGTAGGAGACTGGACACACAGTGTGGTGGGTGTCAGTCAGCCCCCTAGTATTTGCCCAGAGGTGCCCTACAGGGGATGGGGGCACTGCTTCAACAGGTGCCTGGGGCTTCCCTGGTGGCGCAGTGGTTGAGAGTCCGCCTGCCAATGCAGGGGACATGGGTTTGATCCCTGGTCCAGGAAGATCCCACGTGCCGCGGAGCAACTAAGCCTGTGTGCCACAACTACTGAGCCTGCGCTCTAGAGCCCGCGAGCCACAACTACTGAAGCTTGCATGCCTAGGGCCCATGCTCCGCAACAAGAGAAGCCACCGCAATCAGCCCACACACCGCAACGAAGAGTAGCCCCCGCTCACCACAACTAGAGAAGGCCCGCACGCAGCAACGAAGACCCAATGCAGCCAAAAATAAATAAATTAAATAAATTAAAAAAAAAAAAAAGAGGTGCCCGGGCACTAGAAGGCCAGGCGAGAATGCCCAGCAGCTTGGAGACAGCAGGCAAAGGGGGGACATCTTAGGGACACGCCCCTCTTCTGAGAGGAGGGGTTTTGGCTTCCTCAGCCTTCTCTCTGTTAGTATTTATCAGGCATCCAGTGTGGACCAGCCCCGGCCTAGGCCCTGGAGACACAAAAGTGCAGGCCTCCTCCCTGCCCTCCAGGAGGACATACACCAAAACTGAAGCCAGGAATGGGAACAGTTCAGCTACAGCCCCGGCCAAGCCCCCACTCAAAGGCTGTGGTGACTTTCTATTTGAACTACTTATTTTTTTTGAAGCAACAAATGGACCAGCCAGGAACAAAATTAGAATGCACAGTTGGGTCTGAGTTAGACCCACATGGAATTAAGAACAAGCCCCTCTTCCTGCACACCGCAGAGCTCGTGTGTGGCCTCAGCACCAAGCTGCTGCCTTCCTCACTTCCTCCACTGGCAGCTCCCTGGGGAGGGTGGAAAGGGGGCCCCCCCACCCCGAGCAGCCCCTCCCTTCCCATGCAGCAGCTTCATGACTGTGTGTGCACATGCGTGCTGTGCACAGGACAGGGTGAGCCTCACGTGGCGGGGTCCCTGAGTGTTTACTTCCCCATCGCCCCTTCCACTCTGAGCAACCCCCTAGTCCCACTTCTGCTCCCGCAAAAATACCTCCGCCACAGCCGCCATTTCACAGATGGAGAAACCGGGGTTCAGACGGGTGAAGGGACTCGTTCCCAGTCTCCCAGAGCCAAGTGGAGAAGCCAGAGTGCCTGATTCTCAGTGTGCAAACCCTGCCTGAGCACTGGGGCCTTCCCCTCTGTCAACACTCGTTTTCTGAAAATTAGCTTTATGAGTTAAGTCTTGGAGACAGAGACAAGAGATGCCAGAGGGGATGGTGCTAGAGAAACCAGGTGTGAAATGGAGAGGGAGTGCAGATCTGGGTTGTTTTTCTTGATCTAGACTCTAGAGAAGCAGCTGCTGGAATTAAGGGAACAGGAGTCACCTGGGAAATCCCAGGAGTCTGGCTGATGAGAGCCCAAGGGTGAGGCAGAACCTTGAACTTGACTGTTAAGGGTCAGGCTTCCTTGGCTGGGCACCTCTGCTCTCAGGTTTTGACATTTTCCTCCTCTCCAGTTCGCGGGATGTGCAGCCTCACTCTGGTCCCTGCTTCCCTGAACTACTGTCTACAGGGAATTGGCTACTTAAAGGCCAAAGGGACATGTTTGCTTCTGTCTCGGCGTCAAGGGCAGGGGGATAGCGTCAATGATCTCTGGAGTCCCCTTTTGACCCCCTTCCAGGCCCTTGGTTCTGGAGGTCTGCAGACTACAGCTGTGGTGGAGTTTTGGCACTAAGGCGGAAGTGGTCTCAGATGAAGAGAAACCCGGCTATGCTTTTGGGTGGGGTGTGTGGGCTTCGGGCAGTGCTACCGTTCTCCAGGCATCGTGTGTCCTCTGAGCAATGTGAGCAAGCGTGTCCCTTTCCAACTAACAGGGAGGCCCCCTGTGTTATCTAAGGTGCTGAGTCAGGGCTCAAAAACTAAATGCCCGCAGGGCCAGGCAGCTGGTGGGTAGGACAGAAGGGAGGGGTACAGTCTGTGGTGAGCCCCCAGCTGCCAGTCTGTACTTGCAGTTCCAACTGCCACATGCCAGGAAGGGGGCCCAGGGTTGCCAGAGCCACTGAATTTTCAAGCAAAGTCAGAAGTCCAGATTTTACATGAACTCTCTGAATTTTAAAATGTTGGCAACTAATTAAAAAAAAATTAAGTACTGTGTCGGCCATAGTTGCAACCTGAGTCCATTCTAGTGAAAGGCAGTGTGGTAAAGTGGGTAAGAGCACAGATCCTGAAATCAGCCAAGTTGCTTAACCTCCCTGTGCCTTAGTTTTCTCATCTGTAAAATGGAGATGACAGTTATAATCATACATTCCAGGTTGTTATGAGGCTAAAATGAGGTACTCTGTGTAAAGAAAGCGCTAAGAACCACGCCTGGCACGGAGTAAGTGCTGTGTATGTGTTGGCTACTATTACTTCTAATGTGGAATTCTAGGCCTGGCTTCCCAAGTCATCTCATCCATTCCCCTGTGCCAAGGCAGGATGGCAAGTAGATGGCAGCAGACAGTGGACACATATCCTGTTTTCTAACAGTTCGAAACATTTGCCTGGTGACCCATGTGCTTAGTAGGCCCCAGGGCTGACCGCTGGGTACTGCCCTCCACTGCCACTTGCCTTTGGAAAGATCCCAGTCCCTGCTGTAAGACAGGTGCCCCCCAGCCAGCCTTGGTACCTGATCAGTTAACGATGCTTCCAGCCAAGAAGCTCTTTGAGTTTCCCTTCTCTGGCTGCAGCCCCAGTCTCCTAGCATTATCTCTGGGGAGGAGGAGAGTAGTTGGTCTATGAAATCCTCTGAACGCTCACAGCAGCTTGAGGTGGCAGGGGAGGTGATAAGAGAGGAGTGGGGCTGAGGAAGGTGGTACCCATGGAGCCCAGGAGCCCCGAGTTGCTGGGGGGCTGTGGTTTTTCACTGAACCTGGGGAAGGGGGTTGGGCAGCCCATCTCCCTGAGAAGCAACCTCCCTATCCCCCAACACAGCAGGAGGTATGGTTTGCTTTCATCCAGCCCCATCCCCTCCTCCATGAACACCCTCGGGGTACTACTGGCAGGCCCTGGACAAAGACTCGCTGAGCAGGCTGGGCCCCTCCCATCCCACCCCGCTGTGTAAGGCCCTGGCACACTGCTTGCTGCTGGCTAGGCAGGTGCCTCCGCCGGTGCCTGATCACCTTCTAAGCATGAGTCTGGCTCTGGATGGCTACAGAGCAGGAGCCCCCAACCTCACCCCCAGGTACTGGCCACACATAGCAGGAGGGCTGGGGAGCTGTGGCGAGGCTGTGCTCTGCAGAGGAGCCCATGGTGTCGGAGGGCAACTGGCCCACAGAACTCTCCCCAAACCCTGCCCCCTGGCCCTAGCCTCAACTCCCAGGCCATGCTGTAAGGAAACCAAGTCCTGATCCCCTAGAGGGGCCGAAGAGAGGGAGTCTTTGCTTGGGGACAGGAGTCAGGTAGAGGCTGGGCCAAGCCACCCACAGCCAACAGGGAGCTGGACTCAGTGGTCAATGATGGACTACACCAAATGCTGCCTAGTACCAGTCTGGAGGAGACCTGCTTTGAAGACCAGAAAAGAGCGCTGTGCAGCCGGTTTCTCAGTGCCCACAATAAGGTCCTGTGATGGGGTTCAGAGATACTCAAATGTCTGAATTATAGAACATTTAACTTTCAATACTCTCAAAGTGCAGCCTCGCTAAGATCTGCGGGGAACCTGCTTTAATGTGGAGTCGAACTTGCTTTGTAATAGCACAGCAACTGTTCCTGTACCAGCGGGTACTTCTAAATCGCCTGAAAACAGCTTGTTCTCTTCTGAGGTCTGAACAAATCCCCTGAAAGCTTGTTTACACCGTCAGGTTGTTCAGCAATACAATGAGATAAAAACAGGCTTTCTTCCCAAATAAGTAGTGCAAAGGCAACATTGAGTCCGTTCACCTCCCCAAAGCTCGCTGGAGCCAAGCTGACGCTGTGACAAGGTATCCCAGCCCATGGTTTTTCTGTCAGAGGGAAGGGCTAAAATTGGGAAGGAAATGCATTTACACTAGTTGTGGTTCTGAGGCCACGTCTGTTCCCAGCCAAACTCCTGGAGTCAGCAGATGGACTGAAATAAATCAAACCTCCCATGCTGTTGATGGGATCTTGAAGCAGTACAAGTTTTTTTTAGAGGACAATTTAGCAATAGCCTAAAAGAAAATACACTTACTCTTTGGCTCAGCACTTTCACTACTAGGGTTTTATGTACAGATGTACTTGCCCAAGTGAGCAAAGATGCCTACACAAGAAGTTCATTGCTACTTTACTAGTTATGTTGAAAATGGAAGAAACCTACATACACTCCAGTAGGGGACTGTTTCAATAAATTTTGTGTGAGCCACGTGATAAAGCCCTAGGCAGAATGAGGTAGATCTCTGTGCCAATACAGAGAGGTGTCTAAGCTGTGCTAAGTGGGAAAAGCAATTGTCCTGTGATCCCATATATGCGGGGAATATATCTAGACTATACACAAAAAAACTGCTGACAGTGATTATGTCTTTGGAGGGGGCCTGGGTAGAGGGGGAGGAAGAAACTTTTGAATTTTTTTTAACTTGTAATTTTTTGTGTGTGTAATTTCAAAAGTTTTAAAAAATTTAAATGTTGGACAAGGATTCACATTTCCCTAGTTCCTGCCCCAAGATTTTTCCCCATGAATTGTACATGTGAGATCAGTTTAGAGGCCCCATGCTGGAGCCAAGGAGTCTCTCCGGGGATAAATAGGGCTTTTTATTCATTTATTTTTCATTGAGATAAAACATACATAAAATTTGCCATTTTAATCTTTTTTTTTTTTTTTGGTGGTACGCGGGCCTCTCACTGTTGTGGCCTCTCCCGTTGCGGAGCACAGCCTCCAGACGCGCAGGCTCAGTGGCCATGGCTCACGGGCCAAGCCGCTCCGCGGCATGTGGGATCCTCCTGGACCGGGGCACGAACCCGCGTCCCCTGCATCGGCAGGCGGACTCTCAACCACTGCGCCACCAGGGAAGCCCCATTTTAACCATTTTTAAGTGTGTGATTCAGTGACATTAATTATGCTCTCAATGTTGTGCAATTATCACCACTATTTCCAAAAGTTTTTCATCTGTCGGGCTCCTTCTGACCTTGAACTCTGTGGCATGAGGTCTGTGAAGGGCCTGCTCTCCCTTTTCAGGGAACAACCTGTCACCCAGGGTGGTCGAGCTGTTCCCAGTGGGCTGGGATGAGGACCCTTCTCTTTCCCCACTTGAGCAGCCTCAGCTGTAAGCGCCTGGCCGGATTTCTGGTGCTCTGGCCCCCCTTGGGTCCCCAGACCTTCAGTGCCTCTGCAAGTCAGTGAGGGTCTGGCTGTGGGGCGTGGGTAAAGGTGGGTCCCCCTGTTGCCAGGCCTTCCCTCTCTGGGCCTGAGTTTCCCCTCCGGAGGTGCAGTGGGAACGGGGCCTCACCTTGGCTGCCTCTGTCCTTTCAGGCATCACAGCTGCTGCCCTGGCTACGAGCGCCTGCATCGTGGGCATCCTCTGCCTCCCCCTCATCCTGCTCCTGGTCTACAAGCAAAGGCAGGTGGCCTCCAACCGCCGTGAGTATCCCTGCCCGCTTGGGCTAGGTGGGTGTGTGAGTGACCTGCCCCAGCCCCCCTCTCAGCCACGGGGATTAGCAAAGGCTAAAGGCAGGCACATTTCTGCTCTTCAAGAGACAGGAGCTGCTACAGTCCTTGCAAGGAGCTGGGCTCAATGGTGGAGAGAGGAGGGGATCCACTAGCCCCTTGGCGCTCAATTAATAACTGTTGAATGAATGAATAATCATACGGAGTAGCTGAAATTGGTTTATAAAAGTGCTACCACCTGGAGATTGTTTGGGGCCCTGCTTTAATGTATGGGTAGGCTTGTCTTGGTAGCAATTGTTGGGACAAAATGACCTTTGGATTATCAGAACTGGGAGGGATCTTAGAGATAACTTGATTCAACTCTTTCCTTTTACAGGTGAGAAACCTAAGATCAGCAGGGTTAAATAACTAACCAAATGTTATATAACTTAGTAAGTGGAAGAGCTAAGACTCAGACTCAGAGCTTTTCACCTCACGCTTTTCAGGGAATATAGTCCCATCACATAATGAAAAACGCTCATCAGCATGCGCGTCATAGCAGACGACCCCTAACCAGTAGGATTGCTGTGTCAGGTACCATGCCAAGCTTGCTATATACATTCTCTCACATATTCCTCATAACCCCTCTAAGAGTTTGGTCCTACCATTGGCCCCGTTTTACAGCTGAGCAAACTGAGACACAGAGCCGTTCAGTAACTCCCTTAAGGAACCACACAGCGAGTACGTGGTGGAGCCAGGTTTCAAATTGTGACCACAACCACCTTTTCACCCGTCTCTTTGGGTGACAGTGCCCCTTGCCCTTCCTTTGACTCCACCCATGAGCCCCGTCCAGTCTCAGTCTTCCAAGAGCAGGAGGGTGCGGGCCCTCGCTTCGCCTCCCCCGCCTCTTCCCCTCTTGTCCTCTGCAGGAAGGCTTTGGCTTGCACCTGATTGCCTTCGGCTGGACTGTAACAACTTGACACCCCTCTGTCCCTGGGTCACTCAGAGGCTGTGGCCACCTCTCCCTTCCTCTCAGGACACCCTTATTCCTCTCACGAAATCCACCACAGTCTATCTACACAAATACCCTGGGGTTGGGGCTGGGGTGGGGGAGGGTAAAGGGGTTGGAGCAGAAAGAGGAACCCAGGGGATCAACCAGGGAGAGAAATCATTGCAGAGCTGCCCTTAGCTCCTGCTCGTCTGTGGAGCACTTCCACAAGGGGACGAGGAGGGGGCCACGCTCAGCTAGGCTTGGCTCCCAGCAAAAGAGGTGCTTTCTGTCCCCCTTACTCCAGACCACAGGGCTGTCTCCATCAGGGAACGGGAACTGGGAAACAAATTCCTGGCAGAGGACAGCATTGGGTGGAGGAGGTGCACCGCTGACCCTGTTCTGGCGCCTCACAGCCTTCCTTACAGGGCCCCAAGGGGTTGGCCAAGGCTCTGCCCCTGTCCCGGGCTGGAGGAAGGAAACCCAGAGAGGGGACATCCCCAGGCCAGAGCACTGTGGGGTGTCCTGAGGACACGGGGAGCCGGGGTCAGCCCCCAGTATCTCTTATTCCACGCACTGGGACACTTGCAGACGGAGGGCTTCGCAGAGGACGGGACAGATGAGCTGGGTGCTGAAGAACTGCACTGAAGGGAGGCTCGAGGGGGTGCGCTGGGCCGGCGAGGGCTGTGCCATGACCAGCGTTGAGCATGGCTTCTGAAACTCTAAATGAGCCCCATGTCTGTGATGGGCAGCCACTTCATAGGCACCTTTCCCCAGATTTAATATATGCCGTAACAGGAAGGTATCAATCATTTATCTCCTAATAAAAGTATTTTTGAGGGCTTCCCTGGTGGCGCAGTGGTTGAGAGTCCGCCTGCCGATGCAGGGGACACGGGTTCGTGCCCCGGTCCGGGAAGATCCCACATGCCGCGGAGCGGCTGGGTCCGTGAGCCATGGCCGCTGAGCCTGCGCGTCTGGAGCCTGTGCTCCGCAACGGGAGAGGCCACAACAGTGAGAGGCCCGCGTACCGCAAAAAAAAAAAAAAAAAAAGTATTTTTGAGGCCAGTCCTCTGTCCTCTCCAAAAAGAAAAAAAAAATGACTTGCATGGTCGAAGGCTTAGAGACAGACACAAGAGATGCCAGAGGGGACGATGCTAGAGAAACCAGGTACGAAATGGAGAGGGAGTGGAGATTCAGGTCATTCTTCTTGATCTAGACTCTAGAAGCAGCTGTTGGAATTATGGCGACAGAAGTCACCTGGGACATGCCAGGAGTGTGGCCACAGGGCAGAGGCCGAGTGGCCCGGAGTGGGGCAGCGGGGAGGCAGGTCGGAGACAGAGTGCACGGGAGCGTGTGTGGTGCACTTTGGGCAGGATGATGGCACGGAGCCTGGCACAGAGCCTGGAACAGAAAGTATGCTTGGGAACGAGCCAAACTCAGGAAAAAAGAAAGAGAAAGGGTTGGGGGCACTGAGGAAGGCGTGTGCTGCGGAGGCCAATGGGTGTGGCAACCTCTCTAGTATTAGAGCCTCGGTGTCCCCAGGGCAGAGGAGAGGATAAGCTGAGGGAACGCAGAAACCTGCACGAAGCCCCACGCAGTCACTTGGTAAACAAGGAGCCATGATTCTGATACCTCAGAGATTTCAGGAACTTGTGTGCAACTTCCCGTGGGTGTTCTGTTGTTGTGCCCCTCCCCTACCGCTTGTTTCCCCATCGTAATCAGCAGCAAAGCTCGTAAAAAACGAGAAAGATCTGTGGGAGTACATGGGGAGCTGCAAGAAAGAGGGAAGTTGGGGTCACTACATCTGGTTGGTGGCCAGTTTGGGGGGTGGGGAACCCGCACAGTGGGGCAGGGTGGTAGCAGCTTGGCTGCAGAGTAGAAAGTAGTAGTAACATGGCTGAGAAGTGATAGGGTCTCAGGCCCCCTAAGTTTTCTCTAAGAGATGTTGCCTTGAAAGCCACCCTACTAGGCAATGCAGAGGATGGGACAGAGAGGACCAGGAACTCTAATTAGGAACTGACCTTGCAACACTCCTGCCCAGTAACTCATGGCTGACGACCAGAACGTGACAAACGTCCAAACAGGAAACAGCAAGTTCAGGAGCCAGGCCTTTGGTTGATCATGAATGTCTAACATCACCAAGTTAAGACATGGGAGAAATCATTGGCTGCCTTTGGTTTCCCGGCAACAAATGTTGTCCCAGACACTTGTAAAATGCAGCCCAAATTTCACTGATCGCCGGTCAAAACGGGCCGCTCACTGAGGCCTCACCTGCTGGGTAGACACGCAGAGCACTGCCTGCCATACGGGCTTCCTGAGTGAACCGAAGTGGGATCCAGGGCCGAGCACGGCCCTATCCAGGACTGCTCCCGTTCCCCGAGGGGCATCTGCCAGTGAGGGCAGAGATGCTATCTGGGGAAGCCTTCCCTTTGTGACTAGCTTCTCTGTTTGTCCCTAGGTGCCCAGGAGCTGGTGCGGATGGACAGGTAAGGCCCATGGAGACCTTCCTGAGAACACTTCCAGCAGCTGTGCCACCCCGATTAAGAGTCTGGCAGGCTGTCTCTCTTCCCTGGGCTGTCATCTCTGAAGGGCAGCATCTACACCCAAACTCCTTCTGCAGCAGTTAAGGGGGAGGGGGATCTTTTAGCCAGGACAGACCGATTCTCCCAACTTCACCAGGATCTCTTCCCCTCTCCTCTCCGGTCACTGCTTATACCACGACAGGGCTGAGAACACAGGTGTGGCCTCCCTGGTCCTCCCTGTGCTCTGGGCCAGCTGTCAGGAAGGAGATATTTCTGGGCAGTAGGGCCCCTGTTTAGCTGCCTGGCACAGCTGGTTAGAAGAGCATTTGCCATCTGCCACCGAGGCCTACCCATCTGTGCCGATTGGCTGTTTTCCCTGCCACCCCTCACCCAGCAGTCTGAGCTCCAGGATGCTTGGATGAACTACACACCCACCTTCGGGCCTCAGTGGTCAGCCAGGCCAGGGTGGGGGAGGGGAGGAAGCAGCTGAGCCCAGGCAGACACTGAAACATGCAAAGGAGGCCAGCACACCTGGAGTTGTGGCCCCTCCCTGCAGGGCACCCCAAGGAGAAGGCTGTCAGGCTACAAGGGCAGAGGCTGACCGGGCTCAGACGGAAGGCGGCAGGTTGGGGATAGAGTGGAGAGGGAATGTGTGTTGGTGCACTCTGGGCAGGAAGCTGGCATGGAGCCTGGCACGGAGGGCGTGCTTGGGAATGAGCCACATTTAGAAATTTGGCCCCGGTACATGCAACACCCAATTCAGAGCTCCTCCCTGATGTCTGAAAGGGATGATATTCAAGACGGGTCACAGGAAGTCCTGCTAGCGATCCTGCTAGAATCTCAGAGTTGGAGGGGTCCTCAGAGGTTGTCCCACTCCCAAGCAGGAAGAACGCCTCCCTTCAGCTCAAGACAAGCTGTGGGGACATTCAGTGCTAATGCCATTAACTCTACTGACCAAAGAGAGACTTGTCCCCAGATTCCTGAGGCGCCTCTGACCCTGGGCTTCCTTCCTGGGCCTGGGGCAGATGGTCAGACCACAGGGTGGAGCTGAGGTCAGATGCCCTTAGCTCAGGGCAGGTGGGGAGGGCAGCCCATGGCCTTTTCCCTCTGGCCCTGGATCCTCCCTTGCTGCTAGGAGAGGCTGCTGAGGCCTGGGGTGGGAAGGCAGGTGAGGGGAAGGGAGCAGAGAAGGAAGGCAGGCGGGAGGGCAGAGGCCTAGCCCCAGGCAGCACGGATGACCTTCAGTTCTGATTCTCTAGCAACAACACTCAAGGAATTGAAAACCCCGGCTTTGAGATCCCTCCACCTTCCCATGGGATGCCAGAGACCAAGCCCAGGCAACCCCTGACCTATGTGGCCCGGAGGCAGCCTTCTGAGTCTGGGCGGCATCTGCTCTCTGAGCCCAACACTCCTCTGTCTCCACCAGGCCCCGGGGATGTCTTCTTCCCCTCCCTAGGTAAGTGCTTCTCTGCCCTCACAGCTCTATGGCCTGCAAGGTCATGACCTCTCCATGGTGTGCAGGGCATCAGCCTCACTCCCCGCCCTCCCTGGGGAATCCTCACAGCCTCAGGGTGTGGGGTTGGGGGGATGAAGGACAGAGGATCCCCCACTTCACTCTGCTTCTCTTTTCCTTTGCAGACCCTGTCCCTGACTCTCCAAACTCTGAGGCCATCTAGACCAGCTGGGGGCCGTGGGCAGTTGTGGCCGGGCCTGGGGCAGGTGCATTTGAGCTAGGGCTGGCCCTCTGAGTGGTGCCTTGGCCTTGGCCCTGGTTTCTTTTCTCCTGCTCTAAGCTCAGGCTCTTTGAAATACCCCTGATGGCCAGACCCTCAGCCTCTCTGGATGCTACACGGCAGAAGGGAGGTGTTGGATCGCTCAGCCCCTGTCTCAAGGATGGTGGGGTGCTGGGATCCCACCCCAGAGACCTGAAATTCACCAGCTACTGATGCCAAATGACCTCCATCTTAGAAGCCCCAGAACTGCCAGCTGTGCGGCAGCCTCTCTCCCTGGGACATAAGCCTTGGGACCTGACAGCCGAGATGGGCACTGGGCAGACTTCCCGGTGCCACCCTCTAGGCACGAGGCATAGGACAAGATGTGGAGAGACTCCTCTCCACCGTGGTGGACCCAGCTCCCCCATCTCGCCTGAGACTGCTCATCTGTCAAACCTCTCTGTAATCATGAGGCTCTGGGGCTGGGCCTGCATGACCCTGGGCCGTGGGAGCCTTCCCCAGCTGCCTTCTAGCAGCCAACTCTGAAGAGCCATCAGCACGTTACACAAATCTGGGGCTCCCACTGCCTGCACTCTGGTCCCCAGAATTCATTGGCCAGAAGCCCCAAAACGGGAAGTATATGCTGCGGCACGGTGGCCACTGTGAGCCAGCTGGCATCTTGGGCAATGGGAACCAGGCCAGAGGTTGCACCACCCACCACAGATGGGAGTGGAGGGGAGAGCCAGGGGCCTGCTGGGAAGGTGAGAGGAGAGGGCTCCACCGCCTGCCCCCTGCGGTCGAGAGAGATGGTGACCACAGAATGTACTGCTCAAACTGTGATGCTCTTGGGGTGCTATTCAAAACTACTTGGGCAACAGTGCAAAACCTGTGGGTGGATCGTAAGAGCTGGGTTTAAATCCCTACCCTGCTTCTGAGGTGCCTGAGGCCCAGGGAGCCCTCTTCCCCACCCCCACCCCCCCGCCCAGTCAATCTGTGCTGAGCCTTCACTGCAGCGTGATCCTGTCGGGTGGCAGGAGCGGGCGTGTCCCTAGAAAGTCTTATGCCCGCTCTGCTCTGGACCCTCTGCCCCACCTCCCGCTTCAGGACATGACCCAGGTTTGTTTTTATACACATATATGAGGGGAGTCCTTTGTGGAATTTCGATTAAAGAGTTTTAGAGCATGGAGAGGAGTGGGGAGGGGTCTCTGTACACTGTGGGGTGAAAACGGGTGGTGGGGCCCGAGAAGGGGAGGAGAAAGTTTGAGCTGGACAGAAGCCCCGGGCACTGCACTGTGGAGGGTGTCATTTCAACTGGGCATTCATCTGCCAGCGGCCTACGCTGGCTCTGCTGAGCCAGGCCTGGGTGCTGAGAGCCAGGGCTTCAGGCCAGGGTAAGGGCCCAGCAGGCAGGGAGAAGCCCGCCGGGCCTGGTTGGGGACGGGAGTTGGGGTGGGAGAAGGGAACAGCTCAAGGCTCTCCAGCAGCAGTGAGCCCCGGGCCTGCAGGTGAAGCCAGGGAGCCCCTTGGTGGCCTCCAAAAGCTCCCTTCTCAGGCCCAAGACTGTAGGTCAACGTGGGCCTCTAGCTGTGCCTGGGGGCCTTGAGGAGAAGGTGGGCACAGGCCATGGGCCTCGAGACTCTGCACTGACTCCTCCAGTGGCCAGAATGCTAAACCCTGGCTCCTGCTTTGTCCCTGGGGATCTTACCCCTCGGTTTCATCTGCTGCTGGGGACTCAGTGCCAGCTGCTGCAGAAAGAGGGAGCTATTCTCACAGCTTGTGGGGGCCCAGGGAGCAGGGATGGGCAGGGTGATACCTGCTCAAGGCAGGGCCAGGCTACCCCTAGGGTTGAAGGACAAGCCCATGGACCAGCCTCCTCACGCCCCAGCGCAGAAAGAATGTTCCTGCCCAATGGGGAGGCTGGCCTGGCCCAACCTCAGCTTCTGACCTCAAGGCAGAGACAACTTCTAAGAATTTGGCTGCCAGACCCTAGGGCCAGCTACGCTGTGTGGAGGAGGGCGGAGGCCCCGCAGCAGAAAGACACCACACTTCCTCCCCAGCTTCCTCCTGCATGGCCTCAGAGTTCTTCTTCTCTGGACCCTTACTAGCGAACATATCGCTTCGTGGTTTCCTGTTTTCAGTGAAATTTACTCTGAGCTCCAGGCTCCATCTTCATCCATGACAACACGCCCTGCCCCTAGCAACCCTAAAGGCACCCTCCCTGACGCTGTGGGGAGGGGCAGGGCACTAGGGTATCCCTCTGTGCCCGCCCCAGGGTGGTAGTGCCTCTGGAGATGCCAGCTCTGGTGGCCGGTTCCTACAGGCTCAGTGTCTGTGGGCTGGGGTGCATGGAACGGAATAGGGGAGCAAGAACATGGTGCCTGCCTCCAAGGAGGCTGGGAGGAGCCCTGGGGCCTTCTGGGCAGGGTGGGACTGAGGCAGGAAACTCATGGATCATGGCACTGTCTGAGGCCGTGGGAGGGAAATTAGTGCTTTTAGGCACAAAGTCATTGTTAAGAGATGTATCAGGAATTCTGGGGCCTGTAACCTATCTCCTGATGTTCACATTTAATAAAGATCTCCTGCCTTTATTTCCGTCAAGTGATGAGCTAAGGGAATGGAATTGACCCTCTCTGAAAACACACTGCAGAAGCCACTGGATATGCTGCTGTTGGATCAGGCTGGCCCTGCCTGGGGGTCTGTGGTGATGGACTGGGGTAGGTGTGCAGGAACCCCGGGGCCACTTCTCGTCAAGACCAGCCCTGGGGATACCCTGGCTCCTGCCTGGCCAGAGCTCCCTCCTACACGCGGCAGCCTGGGATAGAGGGGCTAATGCATCACCTTCTTCACGGAGTGCTTTGCGGTGGGGAAACTGGGAAGACGAGGTGGGGCTGGGGGTTGCAGAGGCCTTATCACTCTCCACCCCAGCTGGGGCTCTGCGGCCCTGCCTCCTGGAAGAGGCCTTCCTGGGTGACAGCTAGAGCTCTCCAGGGCTGGCCTAACTGTGCTGGGGGCTGGGCTAAGATTTGCTCAGGGAACTCAAAGGGAATAACAATGGCAGAAAGCGGAAGTGGGGTTGGCAGCCAGGATGCTAGGTGCAAAGTCCTCTTGAGAAGCTGACACTCACAGCCCCAGTGACCATCTGTCCCAGCCCACTGAGAGCACTGACCATCTAGCCCCTTCACTGGGCATTCACTGTACCCGCTTTGCATGGTCACCTATCCTGCATGGACGCTGTGTCTCCCTAACTATTCTGTGAGTTCTATGGCAGAGATCCAACAACAGCCCGCCCTTTGGACCTGGTTGTAGAGCTGATGACTGAAACACATCCACTGGGTGATGGGCCGAACCAGGATGCCAGGGTTCTGTCCTCTGGACCACTCACAATCGGCAGGGCCACCTCTGACTTTTGGCTAGCTCGAGTTCCCAGCAGCTTCGTCTGGGCTCTCTCCTCAACAGCAATGATGCCCTGAGCTTTTGCAGGCCAATGGGCATGGGTTTCATTTTGTTTTGCAATTCTGATCTCTTGGTATGGCTTCCTGGAAGATATGTTAAGAGGGATTCTGAAGTATCAATATAGTTTAATGAGAAAGTGCTGACATCCGCTAGCAATGCATGCCTTGGGCACAGGATAGGCAAGGGCAGTATATGTTCCATATCTTTGCCTCTTCTGTGATAATACTGTGCTTTCCAAAACGCTTTACCAGGTGTTATTACTTCTTTGGTTCCTACTCCTCCCTACCCCTCCCCTGGAAAAACCTGGAAGGTTTTATTGTCCCATTTAATGCATAGGGAAACTGAGGGTCCAAAAGGTTTGTGTCTTGTCACGATTGAATGTGGAACTGGGACTGAAGCCTGGGTCTCCTGCTTCCCAGGCCTGTGCTCCTTCCTCTGCACTGAAGCGAGTGGCAGTACAGGCCAGGACATGGACTTGCTCACAGTACATACCGGGCCCTGGGGGATGAACCTGTGCCCACAAGCCCGTGGCTGTACTCCTTCCACATCAGTCTTTTCACTCCCCTTCCTGCCTGGCAGCCCTGAAACCACAGGACTCCTGGTGGGCATGGCGGCCCATGCACCCCACTTGCTTGCAGGAGGGGAATGGGGAAGGGAGAAACTCATCTACCTGCAGAGCCCCAGGGTCTCTTGGAGGAACTGAGCCAGTTGCATGTGTAGCATTTGAGCAGCTGCAGAACACTCTCAAGAAGCAGGGCTACGGGAAGGGTCTGAATTTAATCATGCTGGGCCGGAGAAGGCCGGCTTACTTGGTGTGCAGCACAGGGAAGGGGTGGGGCTGGGGTTTCCTGAGCTTGAGCCAGGGGAAGCAGGCTTCACAAACAGCAGCAGGGTCCAAGTTTAATAAACAGAGGAGCCTCAGCTCTAAAAATATGAGGTGAGTTGCCAAGAGCAGCATCCCCTGCTCACAGACTTTCATGGGGCTGTTGCTGGCGGCTCTTGTACCAGAAGTGGGTGGTGGGAGATTTTCTGTCTTTCTGCTTGGTCAGGTGTCTTCTGCAGGTCCCCACCAGCCTGAGAAGCCAGGGCTGGTTATCTGGGATTGCTAATCTCTGGCTGTGATTCGCACAGCGGGGAGGCCCCCCTCAGGAACCTCCGTCTCCCCATCCCCCTGCCAAGGTGCCTCTGTGCCTGGGGCTCAGCTCCTGACCTCCCAATTGCCTTCCGTCCTTCCTCCCTGGGCCCAGCCCTTCCTCTTGCAGGGGTCTCCTGACGGCCACTTGGACACCTCCCCCAAGCCTGCCCTCCCTGTCTGTGGCCTGGAGCGAGGCAGAGGGCCAAGGCTGTACTACGACTTCCCCTGCTGGGTGCACACCATTGTGTGACAGGCCTAGGCTGGCCCGGATGCCCCTTGCAGCACAGCTGTTCTGAGCTCTGGGTGATATGGGGCTGAGAGCTGGGTGGGGATGGCCTGGGTTACTTGCAGGAATGTTCTGCTCTCGGGAAACTGTGGGGGAGGGGACCCTAGGGAGAAAAGAAGAGATGGGAGGCCTCGGATATAGGATTTCTCTTGGTTTTAGGGAGACTTTGTAGCTGAATCCCAACCCCCCACCCCCGTTTAGAAAGCCTCATCCTTTAAGACATGGATGCAAATGCCTTGTCCAGAACCTTCCATGGCTCCTGGCTCTGACATCCTAGCATTCTATCACATTCTAGAGTGTCAACTCTCTGTTATGTGTCCATTTCCCCCACTAACTGCAGGCTCCTTGAGGGCAGAGCTGTGTCCAACTCATTTCTGACTTCCTGGCCTCTAGCACAGGCCTGGCACATATTTGGTGCTGAATGAATGAATGAATGAATGAATAACTCTTACTTGCCCTGTCCAACAGGAAGGCTGGTCCTGTGCCAGTGAGAGCTTGCTTGAACCAGGCAGGTACTTGTAGGTGGGAACAAGAGGATGGCGTGTGGGTCTGCCGGGCATCTCTGGACAGATGTATGCCCCCCTATTAAACCACGGTGACCTTTCCTGGAACCTCGAGATGGCTGGTCTGAGGCTTCTCAGGGCTCTGGCTGGTCTAGAAGACGCTGGAGTGATCCTACTTCCTCAACACTCAGCCAGTGAAATCTGCCCAATAGCAGACAAGGTCCCTCCTCTGGTCACCTCTGGCTTGGGGGCACTCATGACCCCAGAGGGTTCACTGTCCAGAAGTAACAGCCTGGTCAGTGGCAGCAAACCTTCAAGGGTCCAGCACTCCTCGGAGACAAATGCCAATCATGGAGGGGCACTGGCTGTAGGGCCCTGGCTTAGCTGAGCCAGGAGGGAGTGGAGGGGACACTTGGGAAAGTATTGGGACTGGCCCCTGGGGCCTGCCCCAGACAGAATGTGATGGGGAGGATATGTAGATACAGAGCCCTGCTCTGGGCTCTGAATGCTGCCAAGGGTCTAGACTATACCTGCAGCTCCCTGGACCCACCCCGGATTATTGCTTGCTCTTAGGCCTTTGTTCAGGTTGATGCCCAGTTCCAGAATATGCTTTCCCCCTTTGCTGTGCTAACTGTGACTGACTGACAAGACAGCCCAGGTGTCACCTGCCCCGGGAAGCCTTCCCCTAGGCCTTCTCAGTGCCCCATCTGCACCTTGGCCCTGCACAGGGATGTCCTCATAGCCTCCCTTACTCAGCTGCACTTCATCGTGGCAGGACCCGCACTGCCTTCATCTCTGTATCTCTGGGGCCTGGCACATAGAGGGTATTCAGGGGACACTGGCTGAATGAATAAATGAATAAATGAACAAATATGATCCAGTGCTAAGTTCTCAACAATGCCCCTGTGGTCCCTGTAGTTCTTCACTGTGGTGTCGCCGACAAAAATCAAATAAAAGTGATCTTTTCCCATCATGAAGCAGGAAAAAAATGGAAAGGATGGATACTTTTTGACTTAAAAGTTTTCTCCTTTAAATGTTTTTCCAGCTGGTACCTGATGCTGTTTGTCTGTATTATTATAGTACAGCCCAGGAACCATATACACACATATACATGTACCCCATTCCTGATCTTGGTCATCCTGAAGTTGTTTCCTTGGAGCAGAGTTGGTGATGACCAAGATGAGGAAGGTAGACAAAGGGAGACTGCGTTTCTCACCACCCAACTTCCCACACTCTTACCAGGGAGCTGGAACAGGCCAAGACCTGCTTCAAGGACAGCCAGAATGTCAGGGGCCCGCGTGTGAGAAGGCAGTGCTCACAGGTCTCCATCAGGCTAGGGTGGATCTCTAAGGAGAGTTTGGTCAACAGATGAAGCTTCTGGCCATGGGGACTAGTCCCAGGTTCTGCAGGGACTGCTTGGGGAGTGGCCCACCATTCGGGGCGGCTAAATGTGGCTAGGGTGATTTCACATTTCTCTAATTCTCATTTCTTCTGGGGACCAAAAGGAAACCAGATGTTGCCTCCCGAACTCAGGGTCTTAGAATATTATGGGTCTCACCATCTGCCTCCCTGGAAAACTCTAGGACTATGGGTTATAGAGAAGGGTGGGGAGTGGGGGTAAGAGTGGTGTGTTCACTAGCCTAGGTCAGGATGAAAAAGAGCAGCATGGCAGATGCTATGAGTTGCCCACCTCTTCTTCACTAACAGAGCCCTGCTTTTATTTGAGGCAGTGTTATACGTGGCCCCCAAGTAATTAACCAAAGGGCAGAGGTGGCTTGCATAGCTCTTTTTTTTTTGTCATTTCCTGCCTTGAACTCTGACATGATGGCTGGAGCTATAGCAGCCATCTTGCAACCATGAAGGAAAGGCCACAAAACATTAGCTCTGACATCACTGAGCATGAAATCAACATTCGTAATTCTCTCTGGAATTGTTGTTATGTGAGAAAAATGCATTCTCATTTATTTATGAATCCATAGTTAAGTTTCTGTTACTTGTAGTCAAACACATCTGTAAATGCTATTGGAGAGATGACCAAGAAGATGATTCACTCTGAAGCTAGGTGCAGGTAGGGAGGGATTATGTCAAAACTGAGTCCCTCCATGTCACCACAATAAATGATACCCCTACCTATCCTCCTCTCAGTTAGTTACATGTGCCCTGTAAATGTGTCTCCATTTGGCCCACTGGGTATGACTGGCTGAAGTGATTAGTATTATCCTGGGCTTTTCAGACTGTGGAATTGACCCAATTCCACCATCCTCCCCAGAGTCACTCCAGATAAAAAGCCCCACCCAGGCCTGCTCTGATCCCACAGTCCACAGTGCCACTGCCAAAGGAGAGGGGTCCAACAGAGTCACCTTTTGGGGGTAGAAGGATAGAGCTGAGGCCTCATTTACAATCAGGGTCCCTAGGGTAGACAGATTATACAAATGTCCCCAATCCTTACACCTCCCTGTATGTATACTCTTTGCAATGTGACTTTGCAGTTCCTTCCTTCAAAAGAAAGAGTTTATTTCCCCATATTTTGAACCTGGGCTGGCCTTGTGACTTGCTTTGGCAAACAGAATGTGGCAGAAATAACCCTGTTCCAGTTCCAAGCCTGGGCCTTGAGAGGCCTTGCATGCTTCTGCTCTTTCCCCCAGACCTTTTCTGGCTCCATGAGAACCAGCACTGACCAGCCTTCTGAAAGGGGAGAGACAGGTGGCCCAGTTGCCCTGTTATCCCAACTGATGGGCAGCCAACCCCCAAAAGAACAGCCGTCTAATTGACATACAGCTGCCCATGCACACATTTGGGAGCCCAGCTGACAGCAGAAGAACCACCCAGCTAAGACTGGTCTCAACTGCCAGCCTGCAGAATTGGAGCTAAGTCAATGGTTGTTTTATGCCTCTCTGTTTGGTTTATAATGCAGGGTTATTGTGGCGATAGATAGCTGATACAATCCTCCACCTTGTGGTTTACCAAGTGCTTCCACAGACAAGAGCTAACTCAATTCCCCAAACACCACCTATGAAGGAGATATTATCTCTCTTTCTCATATGACAAAACCAGTATTCAGAGAGGTTCTGACTTGCTCACAATCATGAAGCCAGCTTACAGTAGACATCGTCATCCCCCAGCTCATCACCCCACACAGCGGCGTCACCATCCAGCCCTGCAGGCCCCGCCTCCTTCTGCAACTTTGTGGACTCTGCACATTGCCCTGGGCAGTGGCCCCACCCATTCACGCATCAGACTGGACCACGGATATCAGCCCTTTCCGACCCTGATGTGTTGCCACAGCGTGTCACACCAACGTGATGCAGGGGAAGAGGCCAGAGGGCACCTTTTCCCATTTGGCACAGAGGCCCCACAGGTACATGGCGCAGCTTGGCAGGCGGAGTGGGGGCTGGCCAGGCCCTGAGGTTCAGGCTCAGTCTGTACCATCCCATAGAGCTGCACTGAGCAAGCAAACACGGCTAAATAGAGGCTGAGTGGCTGCAGAGGTGGGTGAACCGACACCCTAGCTTGGCACACACTGGCCTTCCATAAATACTCATAGACTGATGGACTCAAGGTGCAATAAAGGAGTTGTGGAGGACTCATCGGCGCGTGGCATTCCACTCCCACCCATCTCGTCCCTGTCACACAGAAGGTGGAGCTGCCCCTCCCCCACCCCTCTCCCCAAGGCCATCCCCCATCACTCACCGACAGGGTAGGGGTGCCCTCGTCCTCCACGGTGACCACCAGGTGGTAGAAGCTCTGGCGCTCACGGTCGGGTGGTGCAGGCCGCGTGGCAATCTCGCCACTGATGCGGTCCATGCGGAAGGTCATGTCCTCATTGCCCCCAGTGATGTAGTAGGACAGGATGCTGTTGATCCCGATGTCACGGTCAGTGGCTCTCACCTGGACCACAGCGGTACCCCCGCCCACATTCTGGGGGGAGAGCAGGAAAGCGGTCATTCCGGATTCAAGGCCTTTGGGGCAAAGTCTAGCTCCTGTTCCTGAGAGCCCAAGGGCTGCATCTGGACCTCTAGAAAGCTCTGCTCTGACTACCCTGGGGCAACGATGAGGAAGATAAAGATGACGGGGGCGAACATTCTGTGGGTATCTACTACACGCCGGGGGGCCTGAGTTAACTCATCAAATCCTCTCTATAATGCTACAGATTAGGTCAACCCCATTTACAGATGAGAAAACTGAGGTGCCAGGAAGGGATGTGTGCAAATCACACAGCCAGTCAGTGGGAGAGCCAGGGTCTGAATTGACGGAGGCCTTCATGAATGTCCAACCGGGCATGATACCCAGCAGTGCCTGGGCAAAAATTCTCCTGACATGACTCAATCTTATTGAGTAATAAATGAGCTGTTTTTACAGATATTGGAAACAAACTTATGGTTGCCAAAGGGGAAATGTGGGGGGAATGGAGAAATCAGGAACTTGGGATTAACATGTACACACTACTATATATAAGCTAGATAATCAACAAGGACCTACTGTATAGCACAGGTTCTCAATATTCTGTGGTAACCTATATAAGAAACTGAAAAAGAACGAATACATGTATAAATGAATCACTTTGCTGTACATCTGAAACTAACACAACGTTGTAAATCAACTATACTCCAATACCATTTTTTAAAAATGAGCTGTTTTATTTAAAAGCAGCTCTCCCAGGGTAAACCTCAGTTTCCTGTTGATGGTGAAAGGCCACTTTCTTCTTCCCCTCTCCTTTCCATCCAAACCACAAAAAGTTACCACATTCCAGGACTTGGCCTAGGTGTCAGGGATAGAATCATGAATGAGTAAGCCACGTCCCCATCCCTGTGATCTGAGAAACTATGGGTCAGGCAGATATTTATGCGTTTTTTTTTCCTTTTGGCCACACCACGTGGGATCTTAGTTTCCCGACCAGGGACTGAACCTGCGCCCCCTGCAGTGGAAGCATGGAGTCTTGACCACTGGACCGCCAGGGAAGTCCCCAGGCAGATATTTAAACAGGTGCTTCACGGTCGGCTCACACCCACTGTCCACTCCAGACGTCCAGCTCTATGGGCACCAGAGCCACCCTTACCTCGTTGACGCTGACATTGTATCCAAAGGGGCTCTCGATCACCGGGGGGTTGTCATTGACATCCAGGATGGTCACCTGCAGGATGTGGTCCTTCTTCCGTGGAGGGGTGCCACGGTCGGATGCCACAACCTGTGAGGAGGGGGATGACTGGAGTCAGGGCTAAAAGGATCAGGAATATGGAGTCCAAATGGGCTGCCTGCTCAGTGGGCGGGGTGGGGCGGGGGTGGATTGAGAGGCCAGAGAGACTTGCTGGCCCATCCCTGCCCCCTGCCCCTTGGGGTTTCCCCAAGGCTTTCGCCTTCTGCCCCATGCTGCAAACAACCGTTGCCCAATACTTGTCTGTTTGGTAACTGTCCTTTGCAATCTGACTCCGACGTGCACGGTCTTTACCTCCCCATCCTGCCCCTGACTGTGACCCTGGGCCTGCAACCAGACCCAGGGCTCCTGCCTTTAGCTTCAAGGCCTCTGTTCCATGCACTCTGACCTGGTCTCTGGCAAATAGAAGAACAGTCTCAAATAATCTTTTTGGCAATGAGCTGGAGTCCTAACCATAGCCTGAGCCTGCCCCTAGGAGCCCTGATGTTTCCTGGAGGCCTGCAGAAAGTGTTCTAGAGCTCAGATGCCTGCACAAGCATGGCCCTGGGGTCCCCAGAGACCCCTCAGGAAACATGGTAGCCTCAGCAATTCAGCAATAGTGGTGGCCTTCGTTATTCCTCACCTCAGCAGAGGAAGCCAGGTTTTTCTGCCCACTGCACAAGAGGGGAAACTGAGGCCCAGACAGAGTAAACAACTTGCCCAAGGTCACACTATGTCTGTGGAGGAGTCGGCTCTATCAGCTGCCAGGCTTTCTCTCCTGGCTCCGGCAGCAGGCACAGACACCTCTGCTGTTTCCTGCTCTAGGTCCAGGAACCCCTTCCAGGATGCCATTTCCAGGTCAGCCTCACTCACGCTCTTGGTCCTAAGGGGTGCTGCCTGCCCACGGCACTTGGTGACAACAGGAAGCTGACAGCCAGGGCGTGCTGATGGGCTGAGCTCTCTTGGGATGGAAGGCAGTTGGCGCTCACCTTGAGGATGTAGTGGTCTAGCTCTTCTCTGTCCAGGGGTCTGGCCACAAACACTTCGCCAATGGAGTCGTTGGTGGTGATGATCTCAAAGGCCCCGGCAATGTTGCCAGAGACCAGGGAGAAGATCACCTGTAAGGGAAGAGAGAGGATGAGGGGCGAGGGGTGAAGAAGTGGGGAGGACAAGCAGCTGGCCAGGCCAAGGAGCACTCTCCCGCCCACCTGAGCCCTCCGCTTAGCCTGGGAGATTGAGAAGAATGTGTTTTATTCAGAAGTGGTTACATCCTTCAAAGTGGGGGTGGCAGGTCCACAGAGCGGGTGCAGGGCCTATGACAGGCTAGGGGTGGGGGGGGATGTGAGCATACTGGCCTGGGGCCAGGTGCGAGTCCCACCACATGGGATTTCCCAGGGCGGGGAAGCACTGAGCCCCCCTGCGAGGAGCAGGCATGGCCCTGGTGTCACATGGGCTCTGTTCGGCTCTCACAGCAACCCTGTCAAAGGGAGCTGTTCTCTTCAGCTCAGAGAGGAGGTTCAGGAACAAGAAGTCACTGGCAAGGTCACACAGCTTGCAAGTGCCCAAGAGAGCAAGGATTTGAGCCCGTAGGCTTCCAACTCCAGAGGCAGCATCTCTCGGCCCCCTAGAGGTGTGCAAGCATTTAAAAACCAGTGGAAACCTCCTGAAACACACCTCAATTTGTAGGACAGATCAAAGTGGTGTGACGAGTGGTGTGTTCTGTCACCCCTCTTCCTTGTGCTCAGGGGGTGGGTGCCCAAACCTGCAGTGGTGGGGAGCACTTCTTGCCAGGGGACAGGGAGGGGGGCCTGAGAAGCAGGGGGAGGAGTGTCATCTCTTGGGGCCCTGGGTCCTCGTGGGGAGGGCTGGCCCAGGGCTGGCACACAGGGGTGAGATGCTGTGTGGTTTGTGGATGAGGTGACCAAGGAGTCACGGGGGAAATTAAACCCCCTCTGTGTTCAGCTTGCCACGGGGACTGAGCCGTGGCCAGCCTTGGGCCTCGTGTTCCCTGGACACAGGCAGGGACAGCTTGCACAGCTCTGTCTCCTTCCCTGGACCACGGACGGCGGTGAGGGCAGGGCGGACCTGCTCGGGGCCCGGCAGAGCCTGGATGACCCTGCTTCCTGCTCAGGGAGGGGATGGCTTTGGTGGTCCCCTCCGGCTGAGGGGCTGTGGGAGCCCCTACTGACAGGGCAGATCTGGACTATTTCACTTGGTGCCCACCTGCCCGTTGCTGCCGGCGTCGGGGTCCTGGGCCTTGACAATAGCCACACGTTGGCCCACGGGGCAGTCCTCGGGCACACTGACGGCCGAGTCGGACGTGAAGTCGAACCGGGGGCTGTTGTCATTCTCGTCCAGCACAGTGATGTAGACCTGGGTGTGAACATGGCCATAGACCTCCCACCTTCTTCCCCTCCCTGACCCCAAACACAGGGTCCCATCGTGGGCCCAGTGGGGACTGGACCTCCAATCAGTTCCAGAAGGTCAGCAAGCTTTCAGAGCCTGCCTAGGCCAACCCTGACTTTACACAGAGGCCCTGAGTGCATTTCTTCTGAAAGTCTGGTGGGGGAGGGCTGCACATGCTCAAATGCTGGGGCCTGGCGGGGGGACTCAGAGGTGGTGAGGCCTTGGAAAACCGGAAGGCACGGGCCCTGGCTAAAGGAAATGGAGGCTACTCGGCTCCAGATCCGTGAGGGTGTGTCAGCCTGGCACTGGCAGAACTTCCTGTTTTTCAAAAGGAACTAGGAATCCAGATTTTTATGTGGAATTAGGTGCGATAGTAAAAAGAAATTTTTTTGTGTGAGCCAGCTAAAACACATCTGGCAACCAGATATTGCCCAAAGGCCTCTTCACTTGCACCTTTAGATTAGAGGGAAGGAAACAGGGCTCAGGAGCAGGAGAGGGGTCACAAAGCGGCTTGGTGGTCCCAGTGGGGAGAGGACAGATGGGGAAGAGAGGGGAATTTCCAACTACCAGATAAAAACAGGGAACATGCAAGTTGCACGCAAAAAGCACATTGTTTTGTGTCTGCAGCTCAGGCTTCTCCTGCGGGGTTTGAATAGCAAGCCTGGAGAGAAGGCCTGGCTGGGGGTGCAGCTTCCAGCTCATGGATGGCCATGGGCCACGCAGCCAGCATCGTAGGTACCCCTCGGGTTCACTGATGAGGGGACTGCAGTGTGGGGGGAGGGGAGGAGGCTCAGGTTCTAGCAATCCCAAGCCAGGCCTTCTCCCACCACCCTGCTCCAGGCCAGATCCCATCCTCTCCTTCCCCAGGCCTGGGGCTCCGGGGCTCCCAGGCCTACCTGCCTCCTGGTGTGCACAGGACTCCGTGGGGAGCCTGTGGAACCTCTCACCACGATTCAGAGAAGATTCCACTTCATCCTCCCTCCTTCCTAATCAGGACTATCCCCTTCTCAGTTCTAGCCACACTTCCATATATCAGGCAGCTGTCAGAACTGTAGGCGATAAACCCAGGCTTCACAGCAGGACCAACCTTAACACTTACTAGCTGTGTGATTTGGCAAAAGTTATTCAACCTCTCTGATTTTCCATTTCCTCAGATGAAAGTAGGAACGAGAACACCTACAGAATCAGGATGCTGGAAGGAATAAATGAGCCAACAAGTGTGGTCCTTGTCCTGCTTCTGGCCTGGCAGACAGGCAGGATCTCACCTGCCAAGACGCTGCCCACCCATCATAAATTTTGGTCAGAGAGTTCTGTGGAGTCCCGGAACCCCAGTCTGCTCACCCGTGAAATGGGCATAATAATGTCTACCACCCTGTTCTCAGGGAGAAAACAAACAAGCCCCCTGCAATCTGATCCCTCCCAAACTCTCTCACTCTGGTCAAGGCCTTGTTGGGACTCCATATGCTTCCTCCCACCACAGGGCCTCTGCACCTGCTGTTCCCTCTGCCTGAAATGCTCTTCCTTCTCTACTGTGTAAACTCCTATGATTTCTGAGGAGCTCAGCTTGAGTCACTTCCTCCGGGAAGCCCTCCTTGATTTCCCTGACGTCTCGTTATCCACTCTCTCGTGGCATATATTTATTGGTGTGGTAATTTGATCAGTGTCTTTCCCCTACTCTATCTTATGCCTGTGAAGGCAGAAGCCACGTCTGATTTTGGTTTCCCATTGTAGGTACCCTGAGCCCAACCCAGAGCCTGGCACACAGTAGGTGCTCCCTCCATGTTTGCTACTCGGATGAGGTGATCCCAGCAGTGGGGAGTCTGCATCAGTGAGTGAGTTAGGAAGGCAGGTACCAAGATCTACGGGAATGAGCTATGGGCCTGTGTCCCCACCCAGGGTCTCAGGGCCCAAATCTCCCTCCCTGATCCCTCAAAAGCCCGGGGGTGTTACTCAGAGCTCCTACGGCTCTGAGCAACCCCCCAGCCACCCTCACCCAGCCTACCCCTTCTGCTGCCTCCCCACCCCTCTCAGGGCCACGGGGGCTGCTGGCGCTGAGGAGCAGTCAGGTGTAGGTGAGCTGTGGTTTGGGGGTTCCGGCCTCGCAGAGGAAATGCTGGTGCCTTTAAAAGGCCCCTCAGCTTGCCTCCACCCTGGCACCTCCAACAAGTTTGGGACTGACAGGGCTGGTGTATCTGGGGCAGTGGCCCCTGGGAGCCTCTGAGAGGAAGCCAGGGCAGAACAAAGCGGGGTGGGTCCTGCTTCCTGGAAGAGGGTGAAGGGACTGTGGCAATACAGGGGCCCACAGAGGCGTGTGTGTTCTGAAACGCCCTCGCCAGCCCCAGCATAGGAAGTAGCTGCCTGGTCCACGAGGGGCTTCGGCAGCCTCGGGAGGGACAGCCCTACTGCTCACCAGGCTCTACCTGGCCTCAACCCCCCTGACTCCGCACAACAGGGGCGAGGGGAGACTGGGCCCATTTTATGGATGAGGCTGCTGAGGCTTGTGGGAGGGCTCCATTTAACCCCGCTGAGTCTTAGATCCTCTGGTGGGGAAGACCAGGAGCCTCACCATGAGCTGTGGGACACAGGGCACCTGCCCACCATCTGCCACCTGAGGGCTCTGCTCACTGGCTGCCCTCAGGGACCTGGGGGGTCGAGGGGAGCTGTGTGGGCTCACTGCTGCCTGTTGCCTCACTCACCCCAGGCTCGCCCCGTGGATGGAGGGGCCTTTTGGGTACGGCAAAGCCACAACCAGGGCCACTGGAGCCGGCACCTTGAGGGAGCCACGGGGCACAGAATGCCAAGCAGCTGCCATTTGGCTCTTAGCTTGGACACCAGGTTGGTCTGTCCCTTTAGGCTAAGGTGACAAGGACTCAGCAGGGGTGAAAACGTGGCTGTAACCAAGGCTGATGATGAGCTGGACACCCATGTGGTCTACAGATGGCCTCAGACCTGTCTGGCTGGGGCCCAAGCCAAATTGATTGTTAAATGTTCTCATGATCACTGCAGGATTCCACCCCACGACCTGCCCCTGGGGCCCACCTTCATATCCACCCCTAGCTTGAGGTCACCAATTCTCTACCCTTCTAGGAGTCTTGTCTGCACCTCTGACCTCAGCAGTCACCCTCCCCGAAGTTCACAAGGGCTTTGTGCCTTTACTCAGAGCCCTCAAGGGCAGTGACTCCCACCATATGCCCACTGCTGCCCTTGTCCACACTCCCCTGGCTGTGGCGCCCCACTTCACATGACTACTGTAACGTACTCCTTACACTGACCCCGAGAGAGGGAAGGGGTCCCCCGTACAGACCCCGCTCCCATCATCCCTCCCAGTCTACAAAGGCTTCCTATCTGCCATCTCCATCACATCCTCTGAGGAAGGCAGGGCAGTTGGTATGATACCCACTTTAGGCCCGAGGAAAGGAAGCACAGAGAGGCTGAGCAATTAGCCTTGTCACACCGCCGCTGAGGAGCAGAACTGGGATGAGGCTTCAGTGTTCCCTCCACTGTATGGTCCACACACTCCGTGTTAGTGCGGTGCCCACCCCAGGACCCACTGGGGGCGCTCGACAGGACAAGGAGGGCAGAGGGGACAGAGCTGGATGTGGAGTTCGTGCTCGGGAGGGGCCTGGGCTCAGGTGTGAGAGTGGATGGGCGGCGGAGTTTGGGAGGGGTCTGAGCAGGGACCAGCTGCAGTCCTGTCCATGTGACCCTCTCCCCCAGGAGAGGCAGAAGGCCCAGCGCCACGCAGGGCCCAAGCCAGCACTGGCCACAGGCAACCCACAGGGGAGGGCACGAGTCCGTGGGCTACTCACCTTCTGTAGGCAGAGGCGGCAGGAGGTGGCCAAGGGAGAGAAAAGGCAAAGATGCAGGTGGTTAGCAGTCCCAGCTCTTCCAGCCCCACTCCAAGCAGTGGTCTGTGGAGGATGCCACCCCTCTCCCCACCTGAGGTCTCAGCCCTGCCCAGGCTGCCCGGGAAGGTGTGGCATGGCCGGCTACAGTGTCATCCCTGGGCTACCTAAACCCTCACCCACTGCCTGCCTGCATGTTGGGTGGCTGGTGAAGATGTCAGTTTGGGGGGACTTGGAGCGGTGACAGGCTGTACCCGTGGGGCTCTCGGCCGGGGATCCACTCACCACAGTGGAGTCCACCTTGGGGCCTCCGTCGTCTGCCACCACCGTCAAGGTGTAGAAGTCACCTTTCTCCCGGTCCACCAGGCCCTTGACGGTGATCACACCCTGCAGGGAGGGGGTCAGATGGGCAGTGACATGGTATCCCAAGCAGTCCTGTGCCCTGGCCAAACTAGACTCCTTGCCAACCCGGGACATTCTGTCCACTTTCCCACCTTCACATTACTCCCTCTGCTGGCATAACTTCTCCGTGAAGCTCTGTCCACTGAAATCCTACTTCTCTCTCAATCCCACTCGGATATTACCTCTTCCATGCAGGCTTCCCGCTTCCCCAGCCAGGTACGATCACTCTCTTTATTTGGGCCCCAGAGGCGCTCCATTACACCTCTACTGTAGATCTTTTCATATCTTCCCTTGTGATGCTCTGATCTGCATCCTTGATTATTCCCACTTCTCCTCCTAGCCTGAGAGCTCTTTGAGGGCTGCGAAGGGCCTTGTTCATCTCTGTGTCCCCAGCATGACCCGGAACAAGGCATGGCACATTGTAGCAATTATTACCATGCTTATTTTCAAAGAAGGGATTCTGAGAGAAAACACACTAACGCAAAGATGCAGGAGTAAGATCCAGGCAGTAGATAAGACATCGCTGCACCAGACACCTAACTAAGACTAGCTACTGCAGTGAAGCGTGAAATTTATATCTGAGCCACGGTACAAAGGGAAACACGATGACTTGCACAGCTTTCATTATCTAGTAACAAGGAGACAGCAAGTTGCCTGTGTATAAACTTTACCTTATCCCTGCATATTAAAGGGATGTATTACGGGGATGTTTATCTTTATGACAAAGAAGAGCGCTGGGCATATAGAAGGAGCTCAATAAACGCTGGTTAGCTTTACAGGAATTGAGCTTCCTGCCCTCAGAGAGAACCCTTGCTGTGCTTGAACCTTGCTGTGCCATCCCTCACCGTGATGGCATCTATCCGGAAGAGGGCTTTGGCCTGGGCGCTGGTGTAGGCATCAAAGCGGTAGGTGATCTGGTTGATGTTGTCAATGGAGTAGGCCTGGACCCGCACGATCTCGGTGCCCAGTGCCAGGTTCTCCAAGATGGCAGCCTCATAGGAGGCATTGGAGAATTGCACAGCTTCGTCCGGCTCGTTGAGCAGAGTGATGTAGACACTGCAGAAGCCCTGGTTGAAGGGGGGTGCCTGGTCGGTGGCGGACACGTTCATCAGGTAGCTGGTCTTGGTCTCGTAGTCCAGGTAATCCACGGTGATGATAAGCCCCGTGCTCTCATCAATCTCGAACTTGCCCTCCGCGCCAGACAGGATGCGGTAGTTCACCAGGCCACCATCCCCTACAGGAGGGCACAAGAGGCTGTGCAGTCCCAGGTGGGGGTGGGCTGCCTTGTGGCTTTACAAGCTGCCCCAGCATGACCACTGCTGTCCCAGAGGGACAGGGTGAGCGGCCTTGGCTCACCTACCCAGTGTGCACCCCCCACCAGACTCTGGGTCCGATTGTCCCAAGAGAAACTGCCGAGGACGGGATCAAGGTCAAGGACGGCAAGGCCCAGCGCACACGGTTGACACCTTCTGGGGCCTGGCCTTGAGATGAGAGATATGCCAGAGCAGGTTGGTTCTGCTCCTGGAGCCGTAAAATTCAAGCTCAAGCACCTCCCTTGGGTATCTGGACAAGGAGAGGGTGGGGAAATTAGGGATCCCTTGTAGTGGAGGCTTTGATTTAGAAAGCGTTAGACCGGGGCAGCATCCTCACAAGTGGCTAAGCCTTCATTTGGTCCCTATATAGCCAAAGGGTTCCAGTGCCAGGGTCACCTTTCTCTGTTCTCCCCACTCCCTCCACCCCCAATTCCTGTGCCTTGGAATACATGCTTCAACCAGGAGCTAGAGTTGGGATTCCTTAGCTGAAGTCCACATACTTCAAAGAGAATGATTATAAAATCACTCAGGAAATCCCAGACTTCCTTGAAATTATTTACAAAACTCTGGGCATGCATTCTTTCTGGGAAGGGATCCATAGCTTTCACTAGTGACCCAGAAAATGCCTTGAACCATTAGCCCCCAGCAATGTATGTGATCTGAGATGTATAAAGGTGCCACTTATTAAGGAAGAACAATCACTCGGGAGTTTTCAGGCCTATTTCTCCCTCTACTCCATCCCTTGCTCCAGGTGAGCTGGGGATGCTGACAGGGGCTGGGTTGGGAGCCACCAGAGCAGCTGACATGAAAGAAGGGCAGGAGCTGGGAAATTAGAAGCACAGGAAGGAGGTTTTCTCTGGCTGTATCCCTGGCCTGGGGCACAGGCTCAGACAGCCAGGCCCTGTGAAGAGGGCCACAGTGACCTGGCCATCTTTCTCCTTCCTTTTGTGCTGCTAACGGTAGTCACCTCTAGGGCTCGGGGTCTTTGGCGAGGTCCGGGCTGCCTTCAGGGATGGCCACAGCCCTGTAGAACAGGACGCTGCCTCTTGTGAAATGTGTGTGTGCCAGGCCCTGGGCTGTGCTGGCTGGAGGAGCAGGCTTCAACCAGCTTTTGGACAAGTCCTTTATCCCTCCCAGCCCTGCCTAGCCCTTAGCCAAAGGTTAGCCAGGAGCTGCCAGGTTCTGGGACGACAAATCCGGACTTCCCAAGCTTGTGACCTCTCCTCTCTCTGCAACTCCCCTTGACTCCCATCCTCCTGGGACTGGGAATCTGGTGGGGATGCCACCAAAACTGTCCCACGAGCCCCTCCCCCCCTGGGAGCCACTCAATGGGGGAGCCCGAGGCATCCCAAGGATGACAGGCCCCGCGAGAGAAGGAGGCATGAGCCGGGGCAGGTCACTCTGGGGAATGGACTCCCCGGCTTCCTCCTGCCAGCCTCACCAGTGTCTCGGTCTGTGGCTCGGACGACGATGACCGACGTGCCGATGCCCGTCGTCTCGCGAAGCCCCAGGCGGCTGTACTGCTGCTGCGTGAACACTGGGGCCTCGTCGTTGACATCCTCCACGTACACTATCACCTGCAGGAGCCGGGTCAGGGTTGGGTGGGGGGGGCTGGGCAAGCCCAGGGCTGCGCCCACCCGAGCCTGTGTGTCTGGTCACTGCTCTCCTGGGCCAGCTGTGAGCTCCCTACGGAGGGCCTAGGGCTGTCTGGTTGGTCACCGTGTTCCCCCACCCTGCACAGTACCTGGCGCATGGCAGGTGCTTAAATATCATGTTAGAGAACAAACTTTGTCTTGCTCTTGGCTCCTGTGGGAACCTGTGGCTAATTAGTGAAACTTGGGCCATCCAACTTCTCAGCTATGAAACGGTAACATCAATTTAACAGTTCACGCCCTGTGCCACTCCTAGGATGGTTATGAAGACAAAATGAGCCAGGGCCTTGCAAAAGTGCCTGAAAAGTTTAAAGGGACCCCATTCAACTATCAAGATACATCTGGGAGAACAGGAATGAAAACGTTAAGTATGGTGGTAGCAGAGGATGTTGGTGCTCAGACTACTCTAGATTCTCCTGTGCTTTCTCTGGTGCTCTCACTGCCAGCGGCCAGAACTGTGGTTCTTTGTTGGGGACTAACCCCAGCCCCCGCTGCTGCCGGAGCCAGAGACACCCAGAGAGCCGGAGGTGCCTGGGAATTACGTCCCACACTGGCTAAGGCAGCCCTTAGCCACTGACTGACGGGGCAGCTGAGATGACTCTCTCCAGAGCTCCCTGTGGGACTGAGTCACAGTTTCCTGTGTTCCACTTTGCTGGCTGCCTTTTCTTCCTGGTCCCAAGCCCCTTCCAGCTTTTCCTGGGAACACTTCCTATACTTCCCACTCATCACTTTCACACCAATCCTTGTCTCAGGATTTGCTTCTGCAGACCCTGCCCAAGACAGTGGCTATGTCTGAATTGTGGAATTATGCATAATTTTCATCACTGCTTATTTACATTTTCTAATTTCCCTTTAATGAACATATGTCTTACATAACAACAACAAAAAAAGCAGTTCAAAAGATGTTTATGGAGAGAGTTGTTATAGCTAGAGATCAGCACCCCACCCTTCTTTTTGTGCACCTCCATCCCCCCCCGCCACACACAGGAGCACGGGAGGGTCTGGTCCAGGTATGGGCAGGACCAGGGCTATGTCTAGCAGGATCAGTGTGGTGGGGAGGGGAGTTATAGGCAGAGACCAGAGAGTGGTGGCACTCAAGGAGGCCCAGGGCTTCTGCCTCTTTTCCCAGATGAGGGAACAGAGGCCCAAAGATGGGGAGGGACTTGCCCAAGGCCTCATGGTCACCGAGAGCTGGAAAGAGAGTGGGGCTTCTCCTGGTTCCGGGTCTAGCAACCTTACCACTCTTTGCTATATCCTGGGGATGAGCTGGCCCCAAAACAGGAGAGATACACTACTTCCAGTCTAAAAGAGCCAGGGCCAGCAGGAACTGGTCAGCAGAGCAGGTGGGGAGCCAATGAGGTAGGGGCAATGACATGTGGCATGGATTTCACATGTGTGGTCACCAGCACCAATGGCGGCGCAAGGCCCCATCTGAGAGCACACATATTTGGTTTCTGATCTGATCACTGCCTCTCAGATCAGCCCCAGCTTCTCTTGCAGGGTTAGCTGGGAATTAGCTGGACAGAAGGGAAGGGGCTTCTGTTGGTATAAGTGGAAATGGTGCCCTGACCAGTGGAGAACTGTGAGGTGAGTGGGGTGGCAGAGCCAGTGGGGAGGAGAAGTTTATGGGGGTTAAGGTTTCTCTATTTCCCTGCTCTTGGGGCCCGTGTAGCCCTGCTATGTCATCAAATTTTCATGTCCAGACACCCAGAACCCACTATGCAAACTAGCGTGCCTACTTCAGAGCACAGCTGCTCACAAGCCAGAACCTTCTAAGTCTGGCTTCACCAAGAACTTGGCTGGGGAGATCCTGGGTGGGGTGGGTGGGTGTGGGGGGGATTTACATGGATGAATTTCAGGAACTCTCCTGCTGTAAACAGAAGCTGCCCATCCATCTTTTCAAACTGTGAACCTTCCCCTTCCCAAGTCTGCTTGTCCAAATGGCCTTGACTCCAAGGGTTGTGGGGAAAACACAGGGCTAGTCTGACAGTGCAATAAACAGAGGGAGGTGGCATGGAGCCTGGGTGTGGTCCTCCATGAGACTGGCTGCATGCCACTGTCCTCTAACCGGTTTCAGCCTTGTTTTTAGCAGCAGAGACAGGAGGTAAAATGGTATGTGGTTTGCAAACCTGAGAGACACAGATGTACAGGAAACAGCCAGGTCTGCCAAGTTCTTGCTGAGCAGGAAGGCTCAGCGACTGAGCTACCGGGTTCCCTGGGTTCCCAGCCCCACTCTCTGTCCAATGCTGTGCCACCCAAAGGGGACGAGGCAGGAGATGTGTGTGCGTGTGCACATGCGCAGTGCGCACGTGAGGCCCTAGTCTCTACGAGGACCATTTCACTTCACACTCCCTGGCCCCTCATCTGTGCTGTCCTGGTCTCTGAAGCAGGAACAGGAGAATATGGATTGTCCCTACAAGCCAGGTCTGCTGCTGCTGGGAAAATGAGTCCAGGGAGTTCCTATACTGTCTTCAGGAAGGTCCCCAGCTTTCCCAGGGCTCAGGGGTGTGGGAGCTGGGTACTGTAAGGGCCATCAAGTTCTGGCCCTAGGGCCAGCAACCAAATTCCCACCTTAAAAATGACTCTTTGGGGATAAGGCAGCAGTGGTCTCTGTGCTCTGGAACCTTCCGTGAGGCAGCATATTACTGTGGTTAAGAGAACAGCCCTGAGCTGACTGCCTGGGTGTGAAGCCTGGCTCTGTCTACCCTTACTGCCATGGGACCCTAAACACATTGGCCAAGCCCTCCTTGCCTCAGTCTCCTCATCTATAAAATGGGTATAATAACAGTGCCTACCTCATGGGGTTTTTATGAGGCTTAAATGAGTTCAATAAGTAATTCACATGCTGATTTGATATCTCGCAGTCATGCAGGTGAGTGTGGCTGTGTGGGGCTGCCCTGGTGCACATTCGGGTAACTGTCTCACCCTAAGTCACCAGGGCCCTGGAATCAAGCAGTCCCAAGGTATAAATACCTGAGGGATCTGACCCCCTCAGCCATCTCCATCTGGGAAGATCTCACTTAGAGGGGCAGCCTAAAAGGACCCAAGTTTCCCTTCCCATCTCCTCCTGGGGCAGAGCTGCGGGGGCAACATCAGAAGATGGGCCAAGGCTGAGTCACTCGCTCCCCAGCACCTCCTTCGTGATGGTGACCCGAGGCAGGCTTCTGTTCACTGTTTCCAGCCAGAGGGAAACAGCGGGGCGGAGATGGGGTGATAAGAGGAGCTGATTCAGCCCCACTCAGTTCTGGGTAAAAGTCCCTGCTTGCTCCCCACCCCATCTTTTCCCATCTTCCTCCTACTCTTCACCTCTAGGGTCTGACTCACTTTCCATCTGGTTAAGGGGAAGGGGCTGTGAGCTGCTGAGTGTGCAGTGGGGGCAGGATGGGGGTGACTTGAAGGTTATCTCATTCATCTCAGTCATCCCCTTGTTACAGGGCAGGAGAGTACATCAACCAGCCCAGCCAGCGGAATATCTGGGTGCATATTTTTGACCATTCAGGAAGATTAAGGTCGATTTGATTTTAGCTCCATAGGGGAGAGGCCTGAGGTGAGTGAGGGTGGGCAGAAAGGAATATATCTGATGGGGCAGTTGGGAGTGCTGACTGGAATATCTGGGGGACACTTCCAGTGGAAAGAATACCGAACTTGGACTCAACGACCTGGGCTCAAGTCCTGGTTCTATCACGAGTGACTTTTCTGTGCCTCAGGCTCCTCATTTGTAAAATGAAGCTGGCAACATCTACAGCTCCAAGATCACGTATGTGAGATTTCCTTGGCCCACCCTAAAGAGTCGTGTGGATGCAGAGGGTTAGTATAGTCAGGACACCTCATCCTTTAGGATAGACATCAGTATCACTGATCCCTTTCTACATCTGGAGAAACTGAGGCTTAGAGCAAAATGACACGTCCAAGATCCCAGGCTCCCCCACCGTACCTGAGCTCCAGGTGTCATTTGGCACCTAAACTAGAGGTGGCCCTGCCCCCACCGGGTCCCAACTGGTGGCCAACTCTGGCCCACCTGAGGCCTTGGCCCAGCCCTGAGGTCAGCGCTGAACAGGAAACAGGGCTTCACCGAGAGCTGTCCCAGTGCGCATCGCCCCCACCCACACGCCAAGCCCGAGCGCCCCCGGCCTCACCCTGACGGAGCTCCGCATCGGGCCCAGGTCATTGTTGTAGGCCTCCACTATAAGAACGTGGGATGAGTTCCGCTCCCGGTCTAGGGGCCGGGGCCCTCGCATTAGGAGCCCATTGCTGACATGGATCCGGAAGTTGTTGCCATGGTTACCTGCGTGGAGGGATAGATGATAGGCATGGGCTCTGCCCTGGAGTACGATGCTCGTGGGATTGTGGTGGTGGTGGGAGGGAAGCTGGGGAGCCCAGACCCACAGAATGCAGACCCTGCCCCGAGGTCTTAGGAGCTTGGCTGAAGCCTGAAGTGGCAAAGAAGTCTCTGCCTGATGCTGCCCTGGCCTAGCAGGATTTGAGGGAGAGGGCAGAAGCTCACTCTGTGACCCCTATGGTAGGCGTGCAGGTCCCCTGAGACCCCCATACCCAGCGGTGTCAGTAGATTCAATATTTCAGAGGACTCTGGGGCATTACAAAGAAAGGAACTCAAATCAAATTCTCTGTTGGGGGTTTAGTGGGGACGCTCCCATTTCCTCATCTTGTGGATGGTGATATTCCTTTGGGATCCACCCACCTCCACTCTCAGTCCGTGTGCTTTGCATAGGGGTGATTTCACCCGATTCCAGAAGTGAGCAGATCAGCACATTTTAGTCTCTGGCCACAGTGATTGGTTCAGGCATGGTCCCGTGATTCCATTGGTCTAGTGAGACTCATTCTGGGGAGCTCACTGGGGGGCTGTCCTAGTGTCTAAGGCCATAGTGATTGGTTCAGGGATGGGCACATGATACATGTTGGGCCAATGAGGCTCAATCTCTTGGGAGCTCACTGCCAGGGGCTGCCTTATTCCCCAAGGCCCCCTCTGTCAGGGGGACATGGGACATGGGGAGCATAGCAATTGAATGCATCCTCACTTAAAATACAAACAACTTGGTGCAAATGACTAGAGAACATCCCTGGTTCCTCCCTCTGATCTGCCCGCCCTGTGTGTATAGCGCTTGAGGCCTCTCTGGCTGCACTTCCCAAACCCTTGGCAGCCTAGAGAAGCTCTGCTACCCCCAGGGCAGGAGGGCCTGCCCCCCTCCCCGCCATCCTAGGGCAGCCCACTCACCGTGAAGGATGCGGTACCACACGCGCCCAAACTCGCCCTCGTCCGCATCCGTGGCTTTTAGCTGAGGGAGAATGAGACACGCGGTTACGCCTTGAATTCCACCCACAGGCAGAGAAGGTGTTTCTGGAGTCCCTCCCCTTCCCTCACACCACTCCCAGCCCGTCCTGCCTAAGCCCATGGTTTCCCACGAGGCTGGGGGTGTGGGGGAGGAGAGAGACACAACTTTCTCATCCCCCACTAGGAAACCTGTCTGTTGATGGCCCCATGCTGCCCTGTCCATGGCGAGGCACCTGCCAGCTCTGTTCCCTGACCCTCCTCCAGGTTCTCGGGGAGCACGGAGGAGAAGGTGGGTGACAGCGCTGCAGCTCTCTGGATCCAGGCTTGACTAGCTCAGCCCTCCACAGTTCCCTCCTTCAGCCTTTTGAGATTCCAGGAGCCTCACCAGGGGTAGGTGGATTGCATGACTGTTCCTTGCCCACACTTCCTTGGTCTGAAGCTATTCTAGTCACACTGGCTCCCAGCCAGGCACTGTATACTATAACAGCCACACACAGCCACACAGAAATCCCACCTCCCAAAGGTTCCATATCCATTCACACCAGGATCATTCCAGTGTATTCCAGCCCACCCAGCTTGCTTGGCTGTACCTCAGGCTTAGGGACTATCTCCAGGGGGACTTGGGGGATGCTGTTCTCACTCTGAGAATGCCCGGTGCTTAGCCCTTTTGACAAGGAGTCTGGCCTTGAGGCTACTGGCAGTCACAGCTGGCCCTGAGGTGTGTCCTGTCAAACTGCGAGCTGAACACCTCCTTTACCCGCCACATATCGGAAAGGAGTAGCGAACTCCCCTGCAAAGTGATACAGAGAGAGGCCCGAGCCTGCCTGGCTGGGCAGGCTCCCATGGGGCCACAGTTCGTGTGGCTTGCTTTGTAATGCCTGGGACCCTCCCTCTTCTTCTGGATCTGCCCTTTTGTCTCCGCCAATCACTTCAACCCTGTGCTGTGCGTCTAAGGATTTTGAAAGGTGTGTTGATGGTGGGGAGGAGGGGAAGTCTGTTGGTGTGAAAGGAACAGAGAGGGTCTGGGTCAGAAGACTCAAGCATGAATCCTGGCTTTGTCACTTACTGGCTATGTGGCCATGGATATGTAACCCCGCCGAGCCTCAGTAGGTACAATGATAACCAACCTTGCGGGGTCGATGGGAAGATTAGAAATAATCTCTGCAAAGCATCTGGTCTGATGCCTGGTGCAGAGATAGACGTTGAAGGTTGGACATTATGAGATAGGCCGCCTTTTCCTGGGAGGCCCTCTTGATTTATACTGGAAGTGGTATGGCTGGGTTGCCCCTTGCTGTGGAGTTCTTCTCTCCCATGAGAAGTCTTAAGAGCTAATAGGTGGAGGGATGTAGTGGGGCACTTCAACAGTCCGATCTGGAAGGGCTCAGGACATGGTGCCCATGCCTGCCCACTCCTTTCAGGGAAAGCACCAAATCCTACCACTAACTTGCTGGGTGACCCTGGCCAGGCCACACCTCTTTAGATCTCAGTTTCATTATCTGAGAGACAGGGGGATGGACGAGATGACCCCTCAGTCGTCTAACGGACTTTGACAATCCTATCCATTTGGGGCTATGCAGAGGATACTTCTTTTGTTGTCAAGGGCTAAGGGCAGGAAGGAAGAGCTAAATGCCCAAAACTGAGGCTCCAAAACAAGCAGGTGGACCCCAGGCTCAGGTCTTGGGCAGAGCCACAACTCCCCCCATCCGTGTTATATTTCTGGGAGCTTGGGGGTCCTTGATGGGAAAGCTGCTTAAGACTTAGGCTCCTAAGCAGGCAGCTGGTTGCCAGGGAAGTGCTGGCTTCCAGGAAGAAAGGAGGCAGGGGGAGGGGGAGGGGGAGGGAGGTAGGTGTGTGTGTGTGTGTGTGTGTGTGTGTGTGTGTGTGTGTGTGTGTGTGAGAGAGAGAGAGAGAGAGAGAGAGAGAGAGAGAGAGAGAGAGAGAGAGAGAGAGAGCCACCGCCTGGAGGGTCTCCAAGGGCCCACCCAAACTACAAGCAGCACAGCCCTGGCTGTCTCTCAATCCGGTGCTTTTTGCCCTGTTATCTCTCTGACCTTTGAAAATGCCTCTCTCCCTCACTTCTGCAGCCAGACGCCCTCAAAGGGAGGGTGCTTTGCTGGGAAGCTGAGGGGAGGGGGGCCTGGGGATTGCCAGGGCCCATCTCTCTGCCTGTTCCCCTCCCACTGTGTGGCTTGTAGCCCCTCTCCCTGGTAACCTGAAGGCTGGCAGGCACTGAATAGCAACCCGCTGGCTGCCCTTGACCATACTATTCAAACGAAGGTGAGAGCTGTGGGTGCAGAGGCAGGGAAACCTTCCCCCTGCATCTCCCCAGTGCCTCCGCCCCTCCAGAGGGCTCCAAGGAGACAGGCTGGAGTGAGGCAGTGGGAAGGCTCGGGAGCTCCCAACTCCTCTGCAACGCTCCCAGCCCAGTTGCCATCCCTACCCTCCTGGCTGTCCCCTCCCCCAAGGCAGGGCCCAGGCTCTTCCAGACAAAGCCAGGTCTAACTGGAGAGTGAGGGGCGAAGGCCACTCTGCCTGGCTGGCTGAGGGGCACAGGGCAAGGCAGAGCCTGGGGCAGGTTGGGTCACAGTGGTGCCCGGTGCTCCTGGGGCCTCCCTTGGACAGCTGAGAAGACCTCTTCACCCGGCTGGGGACTGCTGAGGGCTGCCTCTGAGGTCAGTGCTGGGGGACTGCAGGAAAGTGGGGCTGCACCCTTCTTGGTGTACTCTAGGGAGAATGTGAGGGCGTGCTCAGACCTGGGGCCTCCCTCCACTTTTCTGGAAAGTGGAAAGGCCCAGGTAGGAGCAGTGGTTAGTCCGAGGCTATACGGAAAGTCGTGCTGAGGTCAGTCCCCTCTGCTCACAGTGTGCCCTGCTCTATGAAGCTCTGAATGAAGAAAGAAGGTTCTAGACTAAGCTTGCAGAGATATGTCCAGAGCAAGGCCTGCCGGCATGCCTTGGACTCCAGCAGGCAGGGAGAGGCTTCAGCTGCTCTCAAGATCATTCCTAGCCTTGGTCTGATGGAGGTCTCCTTTCCCCGGAACCACGGGCCCCTGCTGGCTGCTCAGAGAGGGTATCAAGGGGGCCTGCAGCTGGCTTTGCTGTGCGTCCTAGGGGGGATGGCGTGATTTTTTCAAGCACTTTGGAACCTCTTGCTTTGAAGGAAAATACTCAAATGCTAATTATAGCCTCACTTATCTTTTTGTAAAGCGCTGCCCCAAGGACTGAAGCCTGGACCTGCTTTCCTGGCCTGATAGGGTCTCCAGATCCATGGGAAGGCCTTGAAATAACATTAGGACCAGTAGGATTGAGACTTCTCCCACTTCCGACTGCCCTTTTCTTACTCCCAGCCCAGCACTGCCCTGGGTAGGATAAACGGACAGGCAGTTTTCTCCCCATGGGACATGGTGGTGGGCACACTCCATCCTTCCTCCCAGCTCAGATTCAAGGAAGGGCCAACCCACGTATGGCCTGGCCAGAGCACTCTCTAGGCCTGATGCCTGAGAGGCGGAGGCCCTGGGCAGCTAGATGGGCATCAGAGTTTCCATCTGGGAGCTGGGAGGGGTCATGTCCTATCTGGAAATGCTGGAAGGAGTGTGGTGGGAGCTGGGTGGGAGGGGGGTGGGGTGCACTGGATGCCCTCAGTCGCTGGGCACAGGGGAGGCTGCAGGCGAGTGCCTGGGGAGCGTGGGGCTGGGCCGCCCCTCTCCACGCCCCTCTGCCTGCTGACTTGGACTCTGCAGCCCACATGCAGAGCCTCCGCATGACCTAAAGCCCTTCCTCCTGCCTAGTGTTGGTGCTAGACCTTGACTGAGTTAGAATAAGCTGCAAGTTGGGAAAAGGAGGGAAATCTGTTACCCATCAGGCTCATGGAAGTCTCCAAGGTCAAAGAGAAATAAATGATTATTTCTTATTAGACCCCCCTTTTGGATTTCCTGTACTGTGTTTGTAGAAATCAAAGATCACAAATGCTGGCCTGGAAGCTGGATGTAGCCTCCTTACATATTTTGCGTGGCCTGTTGCAGTATTTTAAATATTTGAAAATTCATTTCGATTTTTTAAAAAA
Organism: Mesoplodon bidens; assembly: GCF_964165515.1. Taxonomy (NCBI): domain Eukaryota; kingdom Metazoa; phylum Chordata; class Mammalia; order Artiodactyla; family Ziphiidae; genus Mesoplodon; species Mesoplodon bidens. Next base: position 170,294,035 of record NC_138176.1, read on the forward strand.
TCAAGTTTGTTTGTCCTTTGCAGTGTCTTCCCCCCGCCCTCAACCAGATATGAATTAGTTGCCAATATTTAAACATCAGGAACGTTTGCCTAAAAAATCCAGATTTCTGGCTTCTCTTGGGAACCTGGAAGGGGACCACAGTGGCTTGCCTTCCGGCATTCCATCAGCCTGGCCGAGGCCCCTCTGCCTCTGCTCTCCAGGTAGGCCTGCCCACCTGTCCCGCTGGTCACATGTTATCTACCATTTGCGCTCTGTAAGCATTTTAATTTGCAACCAAAAGCTCAGTTTGATTTTCCAGCGACAAGGACCACCTGCTGTCCTCCCTCTAGTGGGATGATCCTAAGTGATAACAGGTGACGATGTCAGGGTTTCGAGCCCCATCTTGTCACCTCAGTTGCTCTCTCTGGGTTCTTCCCCACCTGTTCTCAGAGCAGCTCAGGGAGTCCTGGGAGAGAGTTGGGAGCCAACGGGGTGGCAAGGCCACTGGGCCAGGAGTCAGGAAACCTGGTTCTGGCCTTGCTTGCCCACTGGCTCACAGTGTGACCTTGGCAGTCCCTTATTTGGGCCTCAGTTTCCTCACTTGTCAAGGGAGCAGGTTGGTCTTCCTCAGGAAGCACCAATAGGAATTCCCCTGGGGCCAGGCAGGTGACATAGGTGTGCAGGGGGCCTGAGGGCAGGGAGTGAAGTGAGCTGGGGGCCAGCACCCTGTCTAAAAGGGGCAGCTACGGCAGCTACGGCTCAGCCGTGGCCACTGGGTGCCAGGCAGCAACTGGTCCCATGTTGCCAGTGTTGAAATTCTGAAATTTCAAGAGAAGCCAGATGTTCAGATATTTATGTGAAATATCTTGGTTTTCTTTTGTTTTTAAAAAATATTCACAATTAATTTAAATTTATAAAAACACTGCAAGAAGCCAACAAAACACACTGGTGCGTCCCCAGTTTGCAGTCTTGGCGTTAGATAACTGCTAGGGTCCTTGCCTGCCGCAACCTCCTATAATTGATGAATCGTTCCTGGTCACAGAGCAAGTTAGTGATGCAGTTGGTCTTAGATCCCAAGTTTTCAGTCTAAGACTCTATTGTAATTCATGAAAATTGACTTTAACATGCCGGAAGGCACTACCCTCCTGCCTCCTCCATGAGTTCAGGTCCAGCTCCATCACTTTCCCAGTGTGTGACCTTAGACCTGTTACCTCTCCCAGCCTCATTGTTCTAACTTGTAAAATGACCATAATGCTATCTGCAGCTAGTTTAGCAGTGTCCAGAGCCCATCAAAGTTCCCCTCCCACTCCAGTCCCGAGTCCAGCTGATTTGTTTCTGTCCCATTCTTGTTGCAGGAGCCATGAGCACAGAGGGCCCCAGCCCCCTCACCTTCCTCACAGCTCCTGTCACTCCAGGGCGGCTCTCAGAGGCAGTTGACCCCATCCCCATGTTCATTGCCCTGGCCTGCATCTTCCTCCTGCTGGCCACCTGTCTGCTGTTCATGACCCTCTGCAAGCCCGCTGCGCTGGATCCGAGGCGCCGCTGGGCCTGCGAGTGCATGCCGCACCACCCGGGGAGCCCCAGTGAGCCCCAGCTCCGGCTCTGGAAGCGCCTGGGCTCGGTGCGCCGCTCCCTGCACAGCTTCCGCCGTGGCTGGTCTGCCCCAAGGCGCCCCCTGCCGGGCAGAGAGGACCACGACGACTGTGACTGCATAGAATCTACAAAGATGTGACAGGAGTGTCCCCCTACTCCAGGGCCATCTGCAGGCCCTCCTGCCTCAGACGGGACCTGGCACCACAGGTTGCAAGAGTACGGTGGCCCAAACAACATGGGCCACGCGCTCACCCACTGGTTCCCTGTGTGTCCAGGCCCGTGGCCTTTCCCAGAGATGGCCCCTGCAAGAATACCTTCCTTCCTTCAGACACTCTAGCTGCTGCCTGCTGGAAGACTCCTGGACCAAGCTGAGCACCTGCAGCCATGTGGACCCTTGGCCAAGGCTCTGAAATGTACAAACCTGGGGCCCCCAGGGCCCCTCTCTGACCACCAGGCACCAACCGTCTCCAGGAAGCAGCACCCCTGCTTCCCAACAGAAGACCTGCCCGCCCTCCAGGTGCCAAAACCCAGAGTTGCTGAATAGCCAAAGGTTCCCTCCAGCCGAGTGAAATACTCAGCCCCTGCTGGGGGCAAGGGAGTGTCCTGCCCTCTGTGCCAACTCAGTGCCCAAGGCAAAGGGGAACCCAGGGACTCTTCTCCTCGGACTTCCTGGGCCCGCCAGCATTTGCCTGTGATACACGGGAGCAGCCAGCACCCTTGGGTGGATCAGATGCTGGGTACCTGCTGGGAGGAGGGGCAAGCAGGAGGATCTCAACACCACCCAGCCAATCACAATCTTGGCTGTCATCTTGGCCTGCCCCCACCCCACCCCCCCGACCCCACGTGCCTCCGCTAAGATGGATGAGGAAGGCGCTGAGAATGAGTTAAGCTCCTTGCACAGGCCAGGACTGGTCCTGCGTCAGAGTGGGAGGAGGCACTGCCAGCAGCTGGAGGTGCTGCTATCTGGGCTCTGAGGACACAACATAGCGGCTCCATGCCTCACCCAGGGAAGGAGGCGGCCTTCCTTCGAGTGGAAGGGTCCAGATCTCTCCAGGACAGCTGTGGGACCTCAGGCTTGGACCACATAACGTGTGCTATCTGTATTTCTGGCAATTGCTTCATTGACTGGCTACTTGTCAAAGTAATCCCACACCAAGGTGGGCTTCTCAGAATCCCAAACCTTCAACCTCTCATCACAATGCTGGGGTTAAACACTTTGGTTGGGTCCCAAATTTGGAGGGTGGGCAGAGGGGTCTGAACTGCCCAGCTTCTGCCCCAGAGAGTCATCTGGCCAGGGCCACCTTGTACCCCACCACGGACTGCTCCACCCCACCCTGCTACAGCTCATAGCACAGCCAGCCAAGTCTCCTCACAGGGTGAGCTCCGATTTTGTCACTCCCCGGCTCCAAAACCTTCACTGGCTCCCTACTACCAGATCAAGCCAGAGCTCCTTCGTCTGGTGTTTGGTGCCCATTGGGAGCTGGCTGTGAATGATCCTTCTAGCCTCTTCTTGACCCAAGACTCCAGGTAAACTGAAATACCTGTCCTCCCCTGGCTACGGCTTACTTGGCACGCCCTCTGTGAAGCCCTCTTTGCTCTACACCTGAAACCACCTCCTACCTGAAACCAAGGGAGGGCAGGGATCACTTCCTCTTGGCAGTGTGGGTCATCCCTGTGTCTCCGCCTTCCTACGAGCCTGGGAGCTCCCGGAGAGCGAGACCATGTCCAACCCCTCACTCTGCCTCACCAGCTCTGGGCTTAGAAGTACGGGGCCTCTGTTGACTGAGTGAAGGGTGGCCCCGTCTAGTCCTGGGGGGCATCCCCTTCTTCCTTCTGATGCCTCTACGGAGAAGCTCTCTGTCCAAGCAGGCCCTCTTGGACAGGCCCAGTGTACCTTCCTTTTGGGTCAGTCTGACATCAAAGAGCGAGCCCGCCTTGGCCAGAAACTTACTTCCAGGGTGGCCTTGGAGAAATCACCAGTGCCTGGATTTCTCCCTGAGAAATGGGGAGAATCAGGCCTGCCTTATATTACTCACAGGCTCTAGGATTTCAGTCTGAGTAGTTTGTACAAGTAGAAACCAATTCTTGGGGTTTAGAAAGTGCGCAGGCCCCCTCCTGCAGCGCTGTGTCCCCCTCCCTTCCAGATTAGTAACGTCTCCCTGCTTTGCCTCCCGCCAGCTCTCCCTGAGGCATCCCAGGCTGAATTCTGCCTGCAGCCGGTCCCCCGACCCCCACTGGCCAGCGTGCTCTGCCTGGCATGTGGTGCCACAGGGGTGGGGAGTAAGGCTACCCCCGGCCCGAAGGACGAAAAGCTGGGGAGGAGGAGGGGCTTGCAAAGGTCTGCCATACCCCCAGCTGTGTCCCCAGGTTGGTCCTGGGAGAACTGTGTGAGCTGGGGGAGGCGGGTGTTAGGTTTCAGGCTAGGGGAGAGGCGGGACCCCACAGCTTGGTGTGTGTGGGGTGTCTCTAAGTCCCTAGGAGCTGAGGCTCAGAGGGACAGACCCCTTTTCTGGAACCAGCCCCCAGAGTCCAGCAACCCCCCGTGGCTTCCTGGACTCTCGGCACCTCTGGAAGTCAGCACCCTGCCCCCAGCTCCCCTCCTGCCCCACGCCTGGCCCTGACGCAGGGAGGCGGGCACACTCCCAGCTTCCTGCTCTTCCGCCCCTCCCGAGCCCCGGAGCCTGGCCCAGTGAGCAGGCCCAGATTCGCTCTGTTTGGCTCAGCCTCCAAGTGGGAAACCCTGCGCTCAGCTGGTAAAGAGGGTAATTCATGCCCGGCCTCCCTCCCCACGCAGCAACTGAGGCCTCCAGGGAGGGCGGGGGAGGGCACCCAGCCTCCTTTCCAGGTCGGCCCCTTCCTCCCTCGGCCCAAAGTTGTCATTCCTGCTCCCCAGGCAAAGGAGCCCTTTCTTTTTGTGCCGGTTTATTTCCCAAGAGGGGAGCTTCAGCCAAAAGCCCTGTGAAAGCAGCTCTGTTCTGGGCCTCACTGGGCCCTGGCTCTCTCTCCTCAATCCTTTCTGGGAAAATGTGACATCTCCAGCTCCCCCTGCTCTGAAAGGCCCTTCTGGGTGCAGTGGGGGATGGGAGAGGACTGTGGGGGAGGGAGGGAGGAGAGGAGGGCCGAGGCCCTCCTTCTGTTTTGCGGGGAGCAAGGCCCCATCTTGGGCTACATAACCTCGGGGCCTACTCTCCCCAGGAGGGAGAAGGGAGCCTGGGCCCCCCTTTGGCCATAGCGCTGGCTACTTTTGGAGCAGCAGCTGGACCCTCTCCTATTTCCATCCTGCTCTGCTGCGAGGCCACTGAGCGTGTACGCTCTGAGCTGAGCTGCCTGTGCCCCGGCCGCCACCTGCCTGCACGATGCTGTGGCCCTCAGGGATGTCCTCGGGGACACTGGCTTCATAACTGCTCTGCAGAAAGATGGGCCGGTTGTCATTCACATCCAGGACGGTGACAAACACTGTAGCCGTGCCTGTGCGCCGCTTGCCCACGGGGCCATTGTCTGTGGGAGGTGAAAGAGGATGGGTGTTAGCAGCTGCCTGAGGGGCACGTTCCCGGGCACCAGCCACAGGTATGCCCTGTTCCCCCACCTGCTCTGGCCTTTGCAAGGCGGTGGGGGGGGCTCTTTTTCTCTTTAGATTAGGAACAACACTGACCGTATCTAATACGTTCCAGATGCTATTCTAACTCATTCAATCCTCACAGCAAGCCTGGCAAGCGGGTGCTCTTATCATCACCCCCATTTTACAAAGGAGGTAACTGAGGCATGAGGTGGGTTGAATGGTGGCCGCCAAAAGATACACCCATGGCAAATCCCTGGAAACCTGTACGTGTAACCTTATTGGGAAGAAGGGTCTTTGAAGATGTAAGTAAGTTAAGGATCTTGAGATGAGGTATCCGGTATCCTGGATTATCTGGGTGGGCCATAAACCCCATGACAAGGGTCCTTAGGAGGGAAAGGCGGGTGGGATTTGACACAGAGAGGAGAAGGCCATGTGAAGTTGGAGGCGGAGACTGGAGTTCTGCAGCCACGTGCAAGGAACACTTAGGGCCACCAGAAACCGGAAGAGGCAAGGAAGGATTCTCCCCTAGAGCCTTCGGAGGGAATGCAACCCTGTCGACAATTAATTTTGAACTTCTGGCCTCCAGAGCCATGAGGGAATAAATTTGTTCTTTAAGCCACCAAGGCCGTGGTAATTTGTTACAGCAGCCCTAAGAACCAGATACAGGTCCTGAGATGCCAAACCCGACTGCTGTCAGGGCCAGGAAGGTAAGATCTGCACACCTGGGCATGCCTGCCTCAAGGGGCAGCTGTCCTCTGCTCCGGTCCACACTGGACAGGCAGGAGGGGGCCCAGTGACACCAGATCTTCTGATTTCTCAAGACAAATCAAACGTCTGAGCTTTTAAATAAAATCTCCTGATTTTTAAACATCCACAATGAATTGTCATTTCTTATGAAACATGAGTTGAGTCAAACCCACCTACAGGATGGATTGGGTCTCTGCATTCAGGGATGTCGGCTCTGCTTGATTTCTAAGCCTAAGGTATCCCTGCCCCTTCGGTTCCTTGCAGGACCCTCCCAGGGCTCAGACCCAGGGGCAGCTGTTGGATCATCCTCCCTGGGAGAAGGAGCTTGTGCCCAGTGCTGCATGACCAGACAAGGATGGTCACCCTAGGGAGGGATTCTGCTGCTGCACTTGAACCCAGACTAAGGCTGGGACTGCAGCAAGGATTTGTCACCACGTGAGCCAGAGGATGGAGCCAACACGCAGGGGGCAGAGCCAGCCAATGCAGAGAGACTGAGGCCTGGTGGCATCACCTGAGCCCCAAAGCCAGTCATAGTTGAAGCTCCATCTCCCCGTGGACTGGTTTTGTGAGCCTACACTGTTGAAGTCAGTTTATTTTAAAATTTGCCACCAAGAGTCCTAACTAATTCAAAGGCACTCGTAGAGGCAACTTCCTCCGAGAAGCCTGCTTTGATCACCCCCCTCCCCATGTTTCCACCACCCTCTGTGCTGGCTACCCTTGGGCAAGCCCTTCTTCCCTTTCTGCTTTGTTCTCCTGGTTTTGCAGTGATTTGTCTACATGCTGCTCTCCCATATGGGTCCCACACAGCCCCTGCCACACCACCTTAGCATGTAGCGCCACGCGCCGAGCCTCATGGCCCGCAAGTGCACAGTAGTATACTGAGGGTCTGGTTGCCCTTTCTCCACTGGCATCAGGGCAGAGTCTTTGGCTCAAGGCCTGGCTCCTGGAAGGCCACCCCATGTGAACTCCGTGGGTGGGCTGGTGCCTACCGATGGCCTCCAGGACGAGCGTGTATGAGGCTGTGGTCTCCCGGTCCAGGTTCACCACTGTTCTCACGACGGCGTCGCGGTAGCCAACGCTGAACTTCCCATCCACGTTTCCACCTGTGGGCAAGAGACAATGAAGCTCTGGTCAGGAAACAGAGCTCCCAGCCAGGGAAAGGGCAGTGGCACCCAGCTCTGCTTCTGAGCCAGGACACTCCAGGGGTGGTCCAGGGGTGAAAGGCTGTGCTTTCCACTCGGCTTTGCCAGGGAAGGGGGTCCTGGGGGACTCTGATGAGGGCGTGGCCTACGTGGGCTTAGGTGAACTGTCAAATGCCTGAAAATCATAAGGGTCTAACATTCATTGAGCACCTACTGTGTACTAGGCACTTCATGGAGCATTTCCTCTCATTTGCACTATCACTACTTTGCAGAGAAGGAAAACGGTCCTTTAGTGAGGTTACGGGGTACAGTCACCTATTCGGGGTGTAGGACTCCCAACTCAGCAGTCTCATTCCTGAGTCCGAGTCCTTCTCCACTCTGCCACCTGCCTGTCTGGTAGAAGTGTCTGAGCAGTTAACCCGGGCTGGGGCTTTTATATGTGGCCGAGGACTTTGGAGTCAGCTGAGCGTTCTTGGGCCCTCTGAGTGGGGACTCCTGGAGGCTCCACAGAGTAAAGAGTAGGAGCAGGTGGACAGGAGACATGCCTCAGACAGTCTTCCTGAGTTCTGGGACAGGTGGGAAGGGTGAGGGCCTCCTCCCTGAGGCAGACACAAGCCAGGAAAGGACTCCATTAGAACAGTGTGGAGACCCTTCCCCTGCCAGCTGGGAGGCAGTGTGGCATTCTGGGCAGCAGAGGGCGCCACTGCATTGGGCTTGGGCTAGCTTGGCTCAGGACACAGCACGGTGTCGGGCGGAATGTGCAGAATTAAAATCCGAGAAACCTAGGGCTGGGAGGGCTCTCAGGTCAGCAGGAACTGGCCACTTTGGGGCACTGGGAAGTCATCCTGGGGGCTGCCATCAGGTGCTCCCTTGTCCTCACATGGTTTGCCCCCGTTCCCTGAGCCTCCAGTATCGGCTCCCCAGTGCCTGAAGCACCATCTACAAGGGACACAATCTGACTCCAAGGGGCAGGGAAGGAACTAGGACACAAGTAGCGCTGGTGGCCAAACCATGGCTGGTGCCATGTGGGGGTCTTGATAACAGCCTTTTCCAGAGCAGTCTTGAGGACCAGCCTGTAAGGAGCTGGCCTGAGGGTGTGGGGCTCCTTTAGGGAGGGGAAGGAGGGAAAGGATCTGGGCAGGAGAGGCAGAGGCCTGGGAGTTCACCTTGGCTGCAACTGTGGATGGGCCGTAGTCTGGGATTCCTTGCTCCAAGGGAGAGGCATCAGGGAGGCTGGTGTGTGCATGCGCACGTGTGTATATGAGTGTGTATGTAATGTGGCTGCAGGTGGGCCAGGGACAGAGGGAAGACTGAGCCAATAAAATGGCCGAGGGAGGGCTGAGGAATGTGAAAGAACTGCCCTGCTCCCTGCCATGCATTCCAGCACCTCTCCTGTGTGTGCTGGACTGAAGAATGCTGGTAGACTGTTCTAATCCAGGAATGACTAATACATGGCATGTTTGCCACCACCTACCAAGTCGACTGTCGTGGTAGACATCACTAATCGATCAAGGCTCCCCTTCTACTGTTGAGCCAGACATGGCCTCATAGTATTTCTCCACAGGTCTCTAAGTGGTAGCCACTTGACACTTTTTTTTTTTTTTTTTTTTTTTTTTTTTGTGGTACGCGGGCCTCTCACTGTTGTGGCCTCTCCCGTTGCGGAGCACAGGCTCCGGACGCGCAGGCCCAGCGGCCATGGCTCACGGGCCCAGCCGCTCCGCGGCATATGGGATCCTCCCAGACCGGGGCACGAACCCGTATCCCCTGCATCGGCAGGCGGACTCTCAACCACTGCGCCACCAGGGAGGCCCTCCACTTGACACTTTTAAGCGAAAACCATTTCACTCAGGGATGTCTAAGCCATCTGCCTCTGAACAGATGCAAATTCTCCTCATGGGTGAAAGGTCCCCAAGGAAGGAAAAGGCCACATTCCTCTAGTCACTGCTTTGTCACCCTGATATGGGGTGGAGTGGGGGGCAGGGCTCCTCCCCAGGAGTCACTGGCTCCACCACCCTCTAGAATAAACTTCATGAAGTCCATCCCCCACCCCCATCCCCCTACAGGTTCAGGAGGCCCCCAGAGAGCCAGACCACAGGGACCCAGGTGCAAAGTCCTCAGGAGAAGTCAAGAGCAAATCCTCAGGGAGGCCCCAGCAGCAGCAAAACCCGATGGCTGACTCGGGCCCCTTCCCCTCTGCCGGCTGGCTGCTCATCTGGGAGGGGGTGGAGGCAGGGCCGGACCTGTGATGAAGTAGCTGAGCTCAGCGTTGAGGCCCACGTCGTTGTCGGTGCAATTCAGCCAGACCACCCGGAATTCCCGCGGCACGTCCTCGGACACGGAGACGTTGTACGTGGCAGGGAAGAAGGTGGGTGTCTCATCATTCACATCCAGCACTGTGGGCAGAGTCGGTGGTCAGGGCTAGTCCTGGCTTCTGCTCTAAACAACCAGCTCCAAAGGCAGTGGCTCATGCCACAGACCCATAGGAAGCACATTTCCTAGGAGTCGACACCTGCGGGTCATGAGCTGAGGGCCCCCATGGCGGCTGGGGCCGGGACAGAGCTGACCAGAGATCCACACCCTCCCACAGCTCCCGTTCCCCTGGGGGCTTGTGGCTGCTCACGCTGTCCAGACCCCACAGCCTCTTTCCAATACATGCCTAACAACGACGACGATGACAACAGTTATGATGACGGTGATCACCATTTCTCAGCTCTCCCCAGGTGCCAAGCGATGCTAAGTGCTTCCTCTACAGGACCACACGGGCCCCTCATATCATCCTCACAAGGCAGCCATCATTAGACACACTATATAGACGAGGAAGCTCAGAGCAACTGAATGACTTGTCCAAAGTCACACAGTGAGAGAGTGGTGGGGTGGGGGTCTGGGGAAGCCTGTCCCCAGTTTGTCCCAGGGAAAGTAGCTGGCTTTGAAAGCTACCCTCCCTTCCCCACCCCACACACCCCAGCCAAAAAAAGTCTAATTTCCCTTATAGCTTTGTGTTTTCAGCTCTGCATGCCAGGCCCCCATTCCTTTGGCAGATGGGGCTTGGGGTGACCTTCAGTGAAATGAGCCCCGCGCCACTTCGGCTCCTCTTTGGGATACCATGAGGAGAAATGATAGGCTCATTTGATGACACGGCTTCTGCGGAGCCTTGGGGAAAAAATCTGGGGTCCTCTCTCAGAGGACTGGACCCCTGCCCTGTCAATCACCGGCACAGACGTGTGTCCTCAAATTGGCACCAGGAGCCCACAAGCCTTGGACCCGCAGGAGAGAGAACACTCGGCTCTCTCTAGCCTTCATCATCTTGGGTCGTGCTTAAGGAGGGTGTATGTTTGTGCCCAGCCAACCACCACCCAACCCCCATCCCACAGAGGCTGGCAGGACCCAGGATGGGACCAGGCCTGTCCTAGAGAACAGGCCACATCCTGCCCATTACGCTCTGCACTTACTTCCCTGGGGTTACTCCTGGCCCTCTGTCAACAGCTCATGTCCACATCCCAGTTTTGTCTTAAGAATTAAAGATAACAGCCAGAGTAGATAAGCAATAGTAACCCTCCTTGGCCTGGCCCCGCCCTGATAGAGGGTGGAGACGGTGGGAATTATCGAGAGGGCCCCAGGAAGATGAGGAATCCTAGGGAGTCTGGGAATCCCAGCTGCCCTCTTCCGGGGGGGATGCCCTTCCACCGCGATTCCAGGCATTCCCCACACACGGGAGGGGAGGCGCCCCTTTACATCTCCAAATAGAAAGTCTGTCCCTCCAAACACGATGACAAAGGGTTTTGAACGGCCCCTGCCTGCTCATGACCCCGAGAGCGCCACCCCCTGAGCAAGCCCTCTCTGCTGCTGCCAGGATCAAAAAGGGAGACCTTAGCAGTGGGTCCAGACCACTGCCCCTGGGCTCTGGGACCCTGAAGGCAGTGACCGGGTGGGAAGAAGGCCCTGCTGGCACTTTTGACTTAGTGGAGACAGAGAGGGCTCTGCTGTGTCGAATGGCTCCAGCTGAAGAGGGCGCCCCTCGGCAAGGCAGCCTGTGCCGCCTGGACAGTGGACAGCAGTGGTGAGCGTGGGCTCCCAGCCGCCTGCCACTGCCCCAGGGCCCGTGCCATATGCTCAGTGCAGCAGGAGGCACCCCTGCGCCCTCACCTCGGATGGTTAGCGTGCTGGTGGAGCTCTTGGTGGGTGCGCCCGCATCGCTGGCCACCACGCGCAGCTGGTACTCGGCGATGCGTTCGCGGTCCAGCTCGGTGGTGGTGACCACCACACCGCTGCTGCTGTTGATGAGGAAGTCCAAGCGGGGGATACCCACATGCATGCGGTAGGACACCAGCCCGTTCAGGCCCTCGTCCAGGTCGATGGCCACCACCTGAGGGAGAGGAGGGGCCGTGTGAGGGGTGGGGACACCAGCACTGACGCTCATCCCCTGAGAAGTACTCCCTCCTTCCCACTGACCCACGCCTGGCTCCGGCAGACACACCTGCCCCCACCACAACCCAGAGCCTCAGGCCAGGCCACTGTCCCCAGCGCAGCCTCCCAGATGCTCTTTAAGGGGGCAGCACGTCAGAGCTGAAAGGTATCCAGATGTAACAAGTGTGGCCGGGAGTGGGGTGGCGTGGGAAAGGGGCTTTTCAGAACAAGAGTCCAGGTCCATAGCTGTCCCCCCTTCAAAACCCTGCTCTCCTCGTTAGGAAGCCCTCCCAGGTTCACCCCAGCTGGCTCGGGACCCTCCAAACTCGGCCGTCTCCCTCACCCCCGGCCCTCGTGCTGCTGGCTAGGAGCAGCTGTTAACAGCTCAGACCCCTTCAACTACATGGAGTTCAACTACACAGAACGTTTGACCAAAAGGACTCCCTTCCCTACTTTGTTTTGACTTGTAAGACAACAAAAATAAGATATCAAGAACTTGTTTTTAAAAGTCACTTGAGGATTTGATTATTATTTTAAACAGGCCATTCGAGGCCATGTGTAGGCAAACCTCCTTCCAGTCCCTACACTGTTCCCATCTGCACCTCTAGTCTTGATGAGAGCTCCTGACTCAAGACCCTGAGATGCTGAAAGTTTTACAGAAGACGATTCAAGACATTTGAGAAAAAATGTACAATAATAGTTAAAATAAGAGCTTTGGATCAAGCTAAGACTCTCAGGATTGAAAGACAATGTCAAAGTCATCTGGTCTAATTTACATCCAACAAGTTGGATAAGAGGGTATCCAGACTCAGCTTGAATGCTTTCCACGATGGGGGGCTCACTACTTCCAATTTGTCTGCACACAGCTCTAATCCCTGGGGAAAGTTCTTCTGCACATTCAGCAGAAATCATTATTGGTTAAGGTTGTAGAGGGCACCTGGGGAATCGCTGAGCTTGGGTCAGAGCCCTCTTTCTGTATCTGAAGACAGTTTCCCAGTTAAATGCTCCCAGCTCCTCCCACCATCTTCTCATGACTCTGAGCCAGTTCCTCTGTGAACTCAGAAGCTGTGCTGGTGGGCATTTCCCTCCTCTGCTGTCTCTGAGCCCTGGAGAACCAGGTCTCGGGGCTCATCTCTCTCACCAACCTCCCTCCTATTTGGGGGACTTCTCAGGGACTGGCTGCTGTTCCCTGGATCACAGCTCCCCCTGCTGGGGGTTTGGGGAGAATGTTCTGTTGGAGAGAGTGAATGCTCCCTGGATCCTTAATCTCCTTTTACAGATGAAGAAACTGAAGCACAGTGGGCCTGCAGGGCGTGGCCAAGGTTAACCACTCTGGCATCCTGGCAAATAACGCTGTCTTCTTCAAATGGGATCAGGCTAACCCTGTGCCACGGGCTCCCGCTGTCTCTAGGGTATAAATCCTCACGATAGACACACAAATCATGAGCACATCGGCTACTGTGTATCTCCTGCAATCCAAGTGCCAGGTTGCTTACGCAGGTGTCTGATTGAATCCCCACAGCACAGCCAGCCAGGTACTCTTCTGATCCCCATTTCACGGTGAGAAAACTGAGGCCCAGAGAGGTTAAAGTGTGCTCCAAGTCACCCAGCACACAGGTGGTGGAGTTGGGACCCACACCCATCTTGGTCATACTCCAAAGCCCATCTCAACTTTGAGGGCTTTCCAGTGTTTCTAAATAGCCCCTGTTAGGGCATCACCTCCCCTCAACCTGTACCTTCAGGGCCTCCCTGACCAGAATGGTGATGAAGCAGGAGGCAGAGGGCCCAGGTTCAAGATCAGGCCCTACCTCTTCTTGGCTACAGGGACTTAGGCAAGTCTCTATAAGTCTCCCGAAAAGAGGGGGAATCCACCCACTGTGTGGCGCTGCCTTGGGGTTTACAGGAGAGCACAGGAGAGAGGGGGCTGCCCATGCAGGCGGGATGCCCGGGCTACACTCGTCTGACCTTCTTCGTGTTCTAGAACCACCTATAGGCATGAAGTGCTGAGGGTCTTGGGCCAGACCTCCACAATCAGGCCCTGAGAAACTGATTTGGCTTCCTAGAATTCTATTTTTTGTCCCCTCCCTCCCTCCGCCTTTAACCATCTCCTGTGGTGCTTGCTTTCCCTTCCAGACCCAGCTCAAGCCCCTCCTCCTCCAGGAAGCCTTCCACTTCCATCTCTCAGAGCACTGGCTCTCCAAGTCTGGTGTGGATTGTGTCCTGTCTGATGGTCTCGGGCTGGCCTCCCTTGCCCCGCCCCTGCCAAGTGTCCGTCACAAGCACCCACTGCTCCCTTGCTGGCTGGTTGGTGAGGGAGATGGCAGAGAGCAGGATCCGGGCCAGGAAAGGGAAACTCACCTGGTAGACGGAGACCCCCGCAGGGGTGCCTTCAAGCACCTCGGCCACAAAAGGCAGGTTCTGAAAGGTGGGGTCATTGTCATTGAGGTCCAAGAGGTTCACAAACACTGTGGCACTGCTGGTGGCGCTCAGAGGGGGTGTGCCACCTAGGGGGACCGGGGACAGGAGAGGGAAAGAGGGGTGCAGGAGAAAAAGGGGGGTGGTGGAGAAAGGTGATTCAGTAGCCCTCCATCCCAGGGGCCCCTTCACGAAGCAGCCTGGGCCTTGCACCCCCAGCTCCCTCTGCCCTCTGCGAGGGCTGGGTCACAACTGGGGAGTGGGTGTCACTCCACTCTTAGTCATCAAGACACAGCCCTCCTCGGTAGGCCCCAGGACGCCCAGGGGACATGCCACTGGGGGAGGTCCCCAGTTCACTGAGTGTCAGGGGCCACGGCCCAGGCGTGAGGGGCACGTACAGTCCGTGACAGAGACGATGATCCTGCGCATCAGCTCCGCCTCGTGGGGGTCGGGGTTCTCCCGGTCCAGCATGACGTGGGTTGTGCGGATCTTGCCTGTGCTGCTGTTGAGGCGGTAGAACTTGTTGGGTGGCTGGATGCTGTACACCAGAGTGCCATTCTCCCCCAGGTCTGGGTCAATGGCCACCACCTGCCCGGGAGGAACCGACCCCTCCACTGAGCCCAGGCCAGGGAGGGGGTCTCTGTGGTCCGGGCTGCCTGCCTGGGTTGTCTGAGCTCACACACTGGTCCCGGGCACCCCACTGTCTGGGAGAAAGAGGTATCCTCGCTCAAACTTGGGAAATGGGTCTCCCTCCTGGCTTCAGCAGGGGTATCTCTGGGGGTGGGGAGGCAGGAGGTTCAGAAGATGAACCAGCACTGGAAGTCCTGGGCTTCTTGGTTTCTCCATCCGCTGTTTTGACTTTAGGTAAGTCCCTTTCCCCACTCAAGCCTCGGCTTCTGATCTGTAAAAGCAACACTTAGCACCTGATAGTGTATAGGAGGCTCCCCGAACCTCATAGACACCAGGCCTTCTCCACCTACTGTGCCAACAGTCTTACGAGGAGGACACCTATAAATAAGCCCATTTCATAGATGAGGCACAGTGAGTCTCCCAAAGTCTCCCAGCCAGGAAGTGGCTCTAGGTCCCTCCGGCAGGCAACACCGCCAGCGTCCTTCCTTTTCAGACATGTGGGGTAACGTGTTCAGGGAGCTTTTGGGGGAGGAGTCCCTGTAGCCCATGACCATGAAATTCTTCAGGGTGGGGGCTGGGAAGGGTTGGGGAGTCCAAATCCTTGGCTGATCTTTTGAAAGGATTTGAAACCACAGATTTTGGGAACTGGGTTCCTCATCCTCAAACCCTCTCTTCTTTCCTTTGGAGCTTTAGATTGTGAGGCAATTTGAAAAGAACTGGGCCTCCTGTGACACCAAGGATGACAGGGCATGGGAAGGGAGCCATGGATAAGTCCCCTGGTTCGGAGGGTGGGCCAGTCATGGGGCTGGGGATAGGGGAGGCTGGAGGAGGGAGAGGCCTGAGTTTCCCTGAAGGGGAACGCCATCCCCGAGAAGGGGGAGGGTCTCAGGACAGGGGCCCCAGACACTCTGGCCCCTTTAACTTTCCAGCCCCTCCCCATGAAGGGATCAACCTCACTGCTGACCTAACCCCGAGCAACAAACCCTGCAACCCATTCTCTCCCAGGTCCCCATGCCCACCAATCCCCTGCTCTGTAGGAACTTCTCTACCATCCACCTCCCACAAGGGGAAAGCAGAGCTCAGAGAGGCATGGGCCAGACTCAGGGTCAGACAGCACCAGCCTTGGAGCTGACTCAGTTCCCACCCTGGACAGCAGTGGCACCCACTGCTCAGCTCACCCCCAACCCTGGCTGCAGGGGCCACTGCAGCACCAGAGGTGGACAAGATCAATGGGGGTGGTGGTGACCGCAGTCCCAGGGGCCGCATCAGGACGGTGTCATTCTTAACTCCAGAACACGTGGCGATGACAGCCTGGCCTTGTCAGCTCCTTCAGCTTACTTGATGTGGGGTCTTTTGTGCTTTGGCAGCAGAATCTGTCCCTCCTCTGGCTTAATCCTCAGCCCGCGGTGTCTCAGGGGTCATTAGACCAGGACAGACAGGTGGGTTGGCCTGCTCAGGGTGTCCATCTGCCCCTGGGCCCCAGGGAGGTCAGGGAGAGAGGCCAATGTTGGCGCTGAACCCCGAGCCACTCCGGGCCCCTCTTCTGCTTCAGAGAGTGGGGCATGGCTCTACTGCCACCCCAGCTGCCCAGCCCATGTCCTCCCTTCCCAGCCTTGCTGTGCCATCGGGGATGGGGGAGGCCCCAGCCTTCCAGGCCTGAGGAGCCCTCACTGTGCTGCGGGCATGGTGCTCAGTTTCCCCATCTCTATAATGGGGACCCAATCATCCCTGTATGGACAGTAGGGGACAAGGCTCTCCTGGTATCATTTCAGCCAGGCAAAGTCATCCCACTGATGGACAGAGGAGACCGGCAAGCCTTGTGTTTCTACAATGCTTCTCTCCAGTTAGAGGAGGGAGATAGTTTTTATTCCCATTTTTCTGGATAGGGAAACTGAGGTACAGAGCAGTTAAACCACCCGTTCCAGGGCAGCAGCCTGTTGCTGAATGCGCTGATACCTTCCACCACCGCTGAGTGCTGGGGTGGGGGTACCTTGGGCAGCTGCTTCCAAGTGACCATGGTTGGGGGTGGGCACTTACTCTTGGCTCCTTGGCCCACGCCCTGGTCATGGGATGGGGGCACAGGAGAAGGCGGTGGGCTGGGACCCCTCCTGCAAGCTCCCCGCTGGGTGATTGTATAGAACCTCACCACTTTCCCCTCATTATTTCCCATTTCATGCTCGTCATTTTTCTCCTGGCCTGATGGGGAATAATTCTCTCCCTCTCCCCTCTCCTTTATTTTGCTGGAGGGCTTTGAAAGGCTCTAAATCAATGCCCATCAGCCAGGTCCTTGAAGGAGGCGGCAGGAACGGGGAGGGAGAGTTGGGCCAAAATCTCACTTGCAGGGCTTCCCTGGTGGCGCAGTGGTTGAGAGTGCGCCTGCCGATGCAGGGGACACGGGTTCGTACCCCGGTCCGGGAAGATCCCACATGCCGCGGAGCAGCTGGGCCCGTGAGCCATGGCTGCTGAGCCTGCGCGTCCAGAGCCTGTGCTCTGCAACGGGAGAGGCCACAACAGTGAGAGGCCCGCATACCACAAAAAAAAAAAAAAAAAAAAAAAATCTCACTTGGAAACAGAGAACGGCCACTCTGCAAGCTCACGCCTGTGCGGGTGGACACCCGCGGGGCACATGTGCACACAGACGCCCCCCTGGTCAGCTCCCGGTGCACACGAATATGGCACATGTTCGTCTGCACACAGCTCTGAAAAAAAATCACTGGAATCACCCTGCACTTCAGACACCAGGGGCAGTGGCCAGGGCCCCCTCTAGAGGGGCCCTTGGTCACACACCCTAGTCTCCCTCTGACAAGGAAGACTCAACCCTACCTGGTGGAGTGGAGAGCCAGGTAGGGTGGGGACGGAAGGTGAACAAGTCTATCAACAGCTCTCATTCACAAATTCTGAACCCTTACAATGTGCCTGGCACTGTGCTAGGCACTGGGGCTCAACAGTGAAAAGACAGATGTGATTCCAGCAGCGGGGGCAGCTGATGGTGACAACAGCTGTCATTTGCTGACCACTCACCCTGTGCCGGTGTACTTTGTGTATTTTGGCTCCTTAAGTATGACTACAACTCTACCAAGTGAAGAATTTTTCCCTGTTTTCTACTTGAGAAGGTGGGAGCACAGAGAGGTTAAGTAACTTGCCCAAGGTCACACAGCTGGTAAGTAGTATGGCTGGGATTAGAGCCCAGACATTTTGCTACCAGAGGCGCCCACTTAATCACTGAGCTATACTGCCTCTTAATAAGCAAGCAACCTAACAAACAGATAAACACGGATTGTGTGGCCATCTCTGAAAGAAACGGAGTGTAGAGAGGTGGCATTTTGAGCTGGGACAGATGGAGGAGAATGAGCCAGCCACGGGAAGAGCAGGGGTGGGGAGGAGAGGAAGAAGAGCACACTGGGGGGGCAGGAAGAGCTTGCGCAGAGGCTCCAAGGTAGGAAAGAGCTCAGCAGGTTCAGGAAACTGAAAGGCGTGTGTGTGTGTGTGTTTGGTGTGTGTGTGTGTGTGTGTTTGGTGTGTGTGTGTGTTTGGGCTGGGGGTGGGAGTGTGGTGGGGGTGTGTGGTGGGTCTGAGAAGGGGGGGGAGATGAGTCAGGAGGTAGGCCAGTTTCTGTTCAAATATTACCTCCCCCTTGATGTCACCTCTGGGTTAGCTGTTCCCTGCCTGAAGCCCACTTTTCTCACACCTCAGCCACAACCCCTACCTCACCCAGGGCCATTGTGAGGCCTTAGAAGGCCCCAGGGGGCCCCCTCAAAGGTATTACAATGTACCCATGTATATATGCATACATACATTTTATGGCTATAAAATTTGAAAGATTTTTATGACTATTCTTTTTGAAATTATTTTGCTATAACAAACTCAATTAATGTATGGGCTTCTTAATTTCTGGCATCCTGACAATCATCACACATAACTGGGAATTCCAGAAAATCAAACCCATAATTTGTCCTCAAATGCAATGAAATTTTTGCACACATTAAATGCGTAATTTCTAAGGTTGTCACAACATATTTGGCAGATGTTTAATACAACAAGCTTTAATTCTGATTCTGCTCTTTTCTTTTTGAAATTCTGAGTCATTAACATTTTTTTTTTCAGGGCTCAAACACTACCGTGAGTCACTGAAAAGCTGAAGTCCCCCATCCCTGTGGCCGCCCCAAGCTGGGGGAGGAATGGCCATGTCCACTCTATACTGAGGGGTGGACTCACATGTCCATCTCCCCAGAGTTAAGGTGGGGCAGATCCTGTGCACCAGGTAGGTCCAGTGAGGACTCTGGCTTTCACACAGGGTTAAGGTGGGAACCAGTGGTGGGTTTGAGCCTAGGAGTGACACGTGGCTCCCTGAAGGCAGAGAGGAAACTTGCTGCTTCCTGTACTCCTGCCAAGCACAGGGTCTGGCCCATAGTAGATGCTCACTGAAGGTTTGTGGAGGTTTCCTGGAGAGTGAGGGGGCACTGGGCAGCAGGCCCCTGGCCCATTGTCCTTACCTGCTCATGGCTCAGAGGATGTAAGGAAAGACTGGCGACCTGGAGAAGGCTACTGGGGACCTGACCTGGGAACTGCCCAAGGCCAAGTGCAGTCCCAGCCGGGCTGAACTACTTTTTACCTGGCAGGTGGATTCTTTAATAATGGCACCCCTGCTTGCTGTTCCATGCAGCCACATTCTCTCCTCAGTTCCCTCTGGGAGGAGTTTCTCAGTCACGTAAAGCAAAGGTAAGAGTTGACCAGACAGATGTTCAGAGGTGAATATTGTGCCCCAGCTCTTGGGGTCTCTGGCTGGGGTTGTCCTAGTCTAGACCCCTAGTGTACATGAGGTGGCAGCAGAGAGCGCCCATCGGATCTGTAGCCCTAGAGAGCACAGAGGAAAGGGCCTAGGGGAGTGCTTGCCAAATCTGGCTCTGAGCTGGAAGGACTCTCCCAGTCTGGGGCTTTGAGAAAACACAGATTCCAGATCCCTAACCCCCCCCACCCCCACCCCCCGCCCTACAGGAATCCTTGCAAGGGGGACCCGCCCACGAGTTGAGAGTCATTAGGATCTTGAACTTGTACAAAGGAAGACAGGACAGATGTGATGGCCATCTCTCTCTCTCTCTCTCTCTCTCTCTCTCTCTCTCTCCCTCTCTCTCTCTCTCTCTCCCTCCCTCTCCCTCTCTCCCTCTCTCTCTCCCTCCCTCCCTCTCTCTCTCTGTCCTTCCTTCCAGGTTGACATCCTCTCCCATCTAGACCAGGTGGACCCTGTCACTACCAGCTGTGGTTGATGTGGCGTGGGGCAGGGAGGCTAGGCATCACCACCCCAAGGTTGCTTGCACTCAGTGTGGGGCAGCCTTCCTGGGGAGCTGGATATGAAAGTTACCATCCCTTCTCTCCTCCCTCCTGAGTTCTCCAGTTTTTAGGGACCTGGGCCACCTGTCAGAGCACTGCTGAGCCAACAGAGGGATAAAGGCGAGGTGGGACCTGGGTTTCAGTCCTGACACTGTCTCTTACTATCTTACTAGCTCTGCGAACTTGGGCAAACCCCTCAAATGCTAACTCTCCATTTTCTCCATCATACAGGGGAAGCAAGGAATCCACCTGCCACGTGGGATCACCACAAGGATGACAGAATTCATGAGACGTGCCCAGCACAGCATCTGGCATGTCCCGGCAGGGTTGCCGTAATCTGTCAGGTTCATGTCTATCACAGGGCTGGCTGGTGTCTGTGGGGCTGGACGTCTGAGGAGAAGCCTCCCTGAATGAGGCCAAATGGGGCACAAGTATGAGGGGGAAAAGAAAGGCTCGCCAATGTGAATCCCAGAGCAGAGCGGATCGAGGCGGGTGCTCAGGCCTGGCTTTGCTCAGCTTCCTCAGGACTCTGCTCTCCCTTCTGGATGCCCTGAGGTTTTTGGCTGTGTCTCCCCTCCCCCACCCCGAGTCCCATTCCCTGCGCACAGCACACACAGGAGCCTGTGAAAACCTGGAACATCCCGTGCCCGAAAGTCCCTGAACTCTGAACCCCTTGCTGGGGCAGCCCTGGGCCAGCTGCCCCAGGCCGATGGCTGCAGTGATGGAAGTGGTGAAGGAAGGCGCTGAGGGCAGAGCTGAAGCTTGTGCGATTTGAGGTGGGGGGGGAACGGGAGGTTGGGGGTTCTCCTGAGGGGGTGGCCAGAGTCCTAGGGTCTCAGTCCTAAGGGTGGCTCCGAGCTGAACCAGCCCTAGCTCCTCTGGCACTGTCCTTGGGCTGCCTGTGCTCCTTTGGACAAAGCCTGGAGTCCACTGTCACTGAGGACTGTGTGAGGGCTTTCCCCCAACCTCTGGCTACCTTTCACCGTGCAAGAGAGCTTCTGGAACTCTGCTCCTAGAGCTGGCTCGGAGGGAAACATTAAGCCCGTCAGCACCACACTGGCAGGCCCATAGGGCTCACGTGGGAACGGCAGACGCCCCGCGAAGGGCCGCCTGGCAGCTCTGCCTCCCGCCGCCACTTACTGTGGTCACATCAGAGTCTGGAGGGGTCATCTCCACCAGGTTGATGTAGTAGGGAGCGTCCTTCCAGGTGGGGTGGTTGTCGTTGATGTCCAGGAGGGTGATGTTCACCTGCAAAGCCACAAGGGGCGCTGTGGGACGCGCCTAGCTGAGTTGTGCGAGGACAGTGCCCACACTGGGGGACACACTCAGATGCCTAATGGGGCACCTTGGCATTAACTCCACCAGGTCCACCCACTTTGGGGGCTCGGGGCAGGGTCTGGGCTTTCAAGGACAGGAGGGAGCCACGACCCTTCAGAGGGTTTAGGCGCTGTCCCCTCAGGAGGCAGAGGAATGGACGAGATGACCCCTGAAATCGTTCCTGGGACTCGGGACTTGTTCTGTCCACCCCTAGTCTTGGCTGAAGGTGACAGACAGCATGGGGGAGGTTTGGGGTGGGAAACCTGATAGAATCCTTAGAGCTTCCCTCGTCAGTCTCAGCTACAAGCCAAGCAATTTCCCTGCTCACCTGCCACCCAGGTAAATTATTTATAGAGCTCTGAGTCTTATTAGCAGGGGCCTCCTGTGACTGAATAGGGCACTGGGGATTTTTCAGCCAAGGGCCTGGCCGAGTGATAGCAACCCCAGCTCCTCTGGCTGGGTAAGGATGGGGGTAGCTGCTGTGGGGGGGATGAGGGCTAAAGGAGAGGTCAGGAGAAGGCTCCAGGTGGAGAGCAAATGAGGATAAGGAGGGGACCTGTCAGCTGGAGTGACCTGTCAGCTGCTCTTCCTGCTTGCTCTCCCACAGAGGGAGTGTCTCACTCCCCCATCCTCTTCTGCAGCTAAGAGCTCAGTGAGGATCCTCAAATGGCTTTCCTCTAGCTTCCTACTCTTGGAGGCACCAAGGCCTTGGATGGGGCTCTGGGCCTTCCTGGGTCCTACTTGCTCATGGCAGGGAAACCTAGGCATCATTTCTCATCATCTCTTGCAAACCTAGGCTGCAGATGTAGGGGTGGGGTGGTAACAGGCCCCCAGGAACCCTCCAGGGCCCTGCTTCCTGCTCTGAGCCACTCTTCTGGCAGGAATACCTGCTCCGGCTTCTTGGCAGGTGCCAAGGCAGGGAGGGAACTATGGGGCTCATGCCTTCTTCCCAGCTGGTCTTTGGGGGCAGGAGAGAGAGTATTTGCTCCTCCGGAATGCCCCCATGTCCCAGGTGGGAATGCCTTTTTTTTTTCTTTTTTTTTTTTTGGCCACGCTGTGTGGCTTGCAGGATTTTTCCTCACCAAGGATCAAACCCGTGCCCCCTGCAGTGGAAGCACTGCGTCCTAACTACTGGACCGCCAGGGAATTCCTGGGAATGTCTTTCTTCCCATAGCTGTGGAGGCCCCAGGGCTGACCTTGGCTGACAATGAATTGGTACCTGCTACCCTCCCTCCACTCCCACAAGGCCTCACACTGCCTCAGGACACAAGCACCCAGGGGCCTAAGTGGTGAAAGCTGAGGATGAGTTGGGGGCAGCAGCCTGGCTGGCAAGTGGAGAGCTGGGGGCAGGGGAGGGCCAGGCACTCACAGTGGCGATGCCGGTTTTCTGGTTGTGGCCCACGCCCCCGTCCACTGCCCGTACGATGAGGATGTACTCAGACTTGGTTTCACGGTCCAGCAGGGTGGTGGTGGTAATTTCACCTGCAGGAGAAAGGGGTGCGTGAGCGAGGGTTTGGGTGGGCCAGGGAGGGATTGGGGAAGGAGGGAAAGGGCAAGTGTGCAAAAGAGACGCTTGTAAGATCCAGTGACCTGGCTGCACATGTGTGAATGTACAGGTATGCATGGGGGGTGGTGAGATGGTGCTCAAAGGAGAGAGGGCATAGCACCCATGCCTTGGGAACCTGAATCCCAGAGCTGGGCAGTATAACCCCGTGGGGAGGAGGTATTTTCAGATGTGGGAAAATCTAGGTTGATTATGGCAGTTAGGGGCTGGAAAACAGGGCAGGAGGGACATTTGGCCTCGAGCTCAGTCACAAACGACCTCTCACTTAGACTGCTGACATTACCTCACTGGCTTTATCAACTGGAACTAATTACTTAAATCCCCTGTGCTGCAGTTTCCTCATCTGGTTAAAAAGGAACAATAATAGGGCCTACCTCATAGGGCTGTTATAGGATTAATTCACCTAATTTAGTTCTAAAGCTTAGAGCAGCACCTGGCACTGTTTATTCACATGGTCACAGAAATACAGCAACAGGACTGAAACACACCAAGTGCTTTAAGCATGTTCCAACTTGTGGCTCATTCTAGATTGCTCAACCGATAGTGCACTGAGATTTAAGTTATAAAATAATTTCCTTAATTACCTTGTACGTGACATAATTATAATGCCTTGAATTTTTTTTAGTGTATAAACAAGTTATTCTATTAAATATAAACATTTAAAATAGACCATAATCTTTGTCAGCCTGCTTTGGGCTTTTCTTTGAATTTTGGTGTAATTAAAGTGTGGAAGTCATCTGGCAGTGGTGTGACGGTAAATGTTTGACAACTGGCTCCCCAAAGGAAAAAAAATGGTATTTGCTGATTTCCATAGTTATAAATATTCCCACCAGGGCCCATTTTAAGCTGCCCACTTGATGGCATTGAACCCGGAGTTGGGAAGAGATGCATACAGTTGGCTCTCGTGAGCAGGTGTGAGCCAGCACAAGCCAGCTTCAGTACAGTACAGTAGCCAGGTCATCTACCATCGCACGTGGGCCACGGGAAAGAGCCGATGCTTTGAGGACAGTGAAGCCCAGATCGGAATTCTGATTATGGCCCTTTCCAGATGCTTGGCCTTGGAAGTCACTTAATTTCTTTGAGCCTCAGTTTTCTCCTGTGTAAAAGAGAGATTAGTATGCTTTCAAATAAGAGCTTTGGAAGGGTTAAATAACTCTAGGTGAAGTTCCCAACACTCAGAAAATGCTCATTTCCTTCCAAAGGACAGTGAGGGTTCTCCAAGGGCAGGGACTGTGTGCTATCCCCCTTGCCTGAGCCGTGTGACCTGGGGCAGGTTACTTAAATTCTTTGTGCTTGATTTATTCTACCATAAAATAAGGGAGCGGGGCCAGTGGTCCCTAGGACTCTTTCACTCTCACATTTCCCTTCCTGCCATGCTGGCCCATCTCTGGCCTGCGCAGGGTTGAGAAGGGAGCTGGGGGTGGTGCTAAAGCCAGGAACAAAAGCCTGACAAAGGTCTGCCCACAGAGCCACGCTGCTTGCTGGGGTGGTGTCAGTTAATTGGCAGCGTGAGGAAGAAATTAAGCTCTAAAAAGTTTTAAACATGAACTTGTTGGCATGATAGATGGCTCCTCCTCTCTGGGAAATTAGATCCAATTAAGGCCACCTTTGTGGAGCAGGCCTGGCTAATTTGACCAAGGTGCTCAGAGGAAAACACTTACACCTTTGGAGCTGAAGGAGCCGTGTTAAGGCAGCAAGAAAATGTCCATGTCATTATTAAAGGCTCCGGGGTGGAGATGGAGTCCCTGACTGGGAAGGCTGGGTAGGTGCTGAAAGGTCATTGGGCCCGCCGTTGTATCTGGGGGTGGCATGTGGCTCTACACGGCTTTATAGAATGGAGCGTTGAAAGTGTGGGCTCTGGAGTTGGAAGTTCAGGCTCTGTGAGTCCTCAGTCAAGTGACTTTAACCTCTCCTATGCTTCAGTTTCCTTGTATGGAAAATGGGGATGCTGTGAGGCTAGTACCTGCCTCAGAGTGGCGGTGATGCTGGTCAGAGCACTTAGAACAGTGCTGAGCACACAGTTAATATTCGTTAACGATATTCCTCTGAGCTCCCTAGAAATGTTGGCTCGCTGAGGGTGGAGGCTCCTGAGAGCAGGGAGGGAGGCACCTGTTTTGTCAGAGGTGGAAAGGGAGGCTCAGGATAGCCCTGGGTGTGTTCAGTCTTTGTACACATCAGCACCAGCCATCTGCTCCCCAAGCTTCCAGGAAAGGGGGATGAAAGAGAGATTGAAGGCAGACTTTGAGCAGGGAGGCACGAATAACAGGAAGACTCGATGTCCGGCTGAGCCACCGATCACCTGTGGCAGGGATGGCCAGTGTTCGTCAAAGATTCCTGCTCCCCTCCCAGGCCAGAATGATTGCTGGGGAGGGGCTGCCAGGCCAGGGACTATGATGTTCCCCAAGCCTTCCTTGCATCTAGGCGGGGCCATTGCTTGGTTCTGGCCAACAGGATGTGGGCACAAGTGATGTATGTTACCTCCAGGCCTGACCCATAAACATCTCCTTGCACAAGATCCCATATTCCCTTTTCCTTTCTGCAGTGACCTTGGAGCCACAACATGGAAGGGGCCTGGGTCCCAGAATCATCATGTGGAAGACTGTCCCCTGAACACAGCATTGGACTGCTGTGTAAGTTAGAATTTCTATTGTGTTAAGCCACTGAGGTTTCAGGGTTTGCCTGTTTGGCATCTACAAGTTCCCTTACCTAATACACAAGTGGGTATGTGGAATTGGGGAGCCTTGCATGCCCACTAAGCTGACTTGGAACCCCGTGAGGGCGAGACCATGTCTTATTCCATCCTGTTCCCCAGCATAGCACCTGGAGGGGAGCAGGCCCCCACTGATATCTGAATGAAGGTATGAGTGAATATCGGGGGCCTCCCGTTCCTTCCCAGCTTCTTTTAGAAGGCTGGGTTCTCTTATTGCTTTTTTCTGCGCCCCTTCCCTCCCTGCCTCAAGGAGGAGAGAAAGCTAGAGGGAGGCATACGGAGAAATGAGGAAGAAAGGAGAGTTACATGGGCGGAGCAGGGAGCTGGGGATGGGGGCCCCAGGGTGAAAAGACCAAAGAAAATAATGATAATAACCTAACTTTGTTAGCACTTACTACGTGCCAGGGACTACTCTGAGTTCTCTATAATGACTCACTGAATTCACACAACAGCCCTGATCTGCGCATCCTCTGTAGGTGGGGAACTGAGGCACACACCATGTTAGGAAGAGGAGCCAGGATTCAAGAATGAGGTCTGCAGGTGAGGAGGGGAGACACTTAGGCTTGAAGAAAGGTGGCCCTGAAGAGCAGTGGGTTAGCCAGGTATTTGTAAAATGGAACACATTTTAAACATAACAGGGCTCTTCATCACTGAAAGACATTCTTTGGTGAATGAATGAATGTTGTGATTTTTTTTGGTGGTGGGGTAAGATCAGTAATCTCACACAAATGCGTATTTCAGGGATAAAACCAGGTGCTCAAAGCTGACTTGCTCAGAAACACGGGCCTCCTGTGAAAGGGAGGAGACGCTGGTCCAGAGGCCGGTCCCCAGGCTGAGTGCGGAGCGTCAGCCTGAGGTGCAGAGGACGAGGGCCACGGGGGGCTCACCTGAGCGGGCGTTGATCCGAAACTGGGAGGAGCCCTCCAAGGAGTAGATGATGGACTCCTGACCGTACTCCCGGGAGCGGTCCAGGTCCGTGGCGTTCAGGAAGAGCACCGTGGCTCCTTCCGGGAGACAAAAGGAGTGGGGTGCTGCTCACCGTGGGCTCACAGCCCCAAGCTCCGGGGGCAGGACAGGGGCACAGGCCCAAGGGAAAGGAGCCCTCAGGAGGCAGGAAGCCTGCCGCTGGGGAGACCCAGGGATGAGAGTGGGCTCAACCGCCTGTTCCTGTGGCCCAGGGTCCTGGGCTGCGTGGGGACAAGGCTCCATGGGAGGGGGTGGAGCCTGGGATGGATCCAGTCCTCCCCACTCCGCCCCCAACTCACTCCTGGCCCGGCCTCAGAGAGTGCACCACTGCCCCACCCCATCCCTCCCTGCCTGGTCACCATATTAAATATGTTCAGACCGACCAGCTTTGACTTTGACTCAAAAAGAAATGAAGCTCCATATTAAATTATTCTACATGTATTGTATTCAATTTTGGTCTTATCTTGATCACAAGGAGAATTTATAAGGGTTTTTATTTTCTCTTTAATGTCCAGTTAAGGCCCTCACCTTCATTTCCATCTCTGTGAAATCCTGGGTCAGGGGACCAACCTTGCCAGCTGCCTGGCCAGACTCTGGGGGCAGTCTGTCTTGTAGCCGTTCCTGCAAAGGCATTCAGCCCCCGCCTGCCACCCAGCTGCCAGCTCTGGCAGGATGGCGAGGAGGATCAGCGTGTGGCCTTTTAGAGTCACCACACCCAGGCTGGAATCTGGTAGCACCTCTGGCAATTGCCTTAACTTCTCTGAGCCTTAGCTTCTTCCTCTGTAAAGTGGGTCTAACTATAAAGACCAACTTGTGGGGTTGTTGGCAAGGATTCCAAAGGATAAAACATGCAGGGCACAGGCCTGGCCCACGGTAGCTCCCACTGAACTGCAGACCATGGTTACTATTATGCTGATGAATCAATAGTCCCAGGGGGCATGAGGGGCCAGGCAGGGGGGCTGTGGACAGTCAGGTCATTCTGGGCCCCTCCAGGTAGCCGTGGGGCCTCTGATCTGACTCTCAGTCCTGTCCTGAGCAGGAGGACAGGTACCTTTGCCCTGACACACTCCTTTATCCCAGCATACTCAGCTTGGAAGAGGATTAAGTGCCCTGGTGAAGGTCTCTCCTTGTCAGGGTCTCTGGGGGTGATGGGGAGTGCAGGGGGCTGCTTCAGAGTGATATTCTCCAGGGGATGCCTGAGACTGGGATGGGTAAGGGTGGGCTGGGCACAGTCTGGCACCTGCCCAGCAAATCATCAGATACCAGGAAGGTACCTGAAGGTTCTCTTCAGAAGGCCCTGTGATGCCAGGGAAGGTTACGTCTGATTCCACTGTCCCTGATTCCTCCAGCTGCTGCAGCAATTCCTGATATGAGAGTTTCCCCCACAGAACGTCTACTCTGGGTGTAAGGGTGAAGCTTCCGGCCTGCCCTGAGGACACAGCAGGTCCCCTGGAACCTGAGTGTGGAGCTGGTGGCCCTGGGTCTGCAAGCTGGGCCCTGGCACTTGAGACAGCCCAGGGAGGAGCCTCCCATTCTCGTCCTCACCTAGGAACACATGCCATCCTCCAAGGTGACCCCTTTGGCCACTATGGGCCCTGGGACTGGCCTTATAGCCCCGTAAACTCAGAACTCTCTGCATACTCTTGTTTAACCAAGGTTGCTGAATTAATCATTGGTCATTATTCTCTTCCCTGCAGGAAAACTAGCTGCAGGGGGGCAGGGACCAAGTGCCTAGCCAAGCATCTGCACACAGTAGGTGCTCTGTAAAGAACTGTGGGCTGGCAGACAACTGGACATCTCCAGAGGTTCCACCTGTCACTGGGAAACACAGGGAGGGCACGGGCCTCTGGTGATCGTGTGCAAGGTCAGGTTTTCATGTCGTCGGCGCCATGTCTGCTGGCCTCCCGCCTTCGTGCCTCCCCAGCCCACGCCGTACCTGCCATGATGTTCTCCACCACGGATACGAAGTAGGCAGGCTTGCTGAAGGTGGGAGGGTTGTCATTCTCATCCTGGAACAGAAGAGAGACACGTTGCAGGAGCCAGGGAGGCATTCGGGGCTGGTCAGCATTGCAGGCTGGCACCGAGGAGCTCTGGCCTCAATGTATAACCAGAGCCAGGTGGGGTGTCACAGGGTGGCCAGGTGGCCCCCTAGCTGGGCTACAGTTCAAGGTGGCAGGATAGGCCTTGGGGAAACATGTGGGGTCAGGAAGGGACAGTGATGGCCGGAGAGATGGAGAATGAAGGCAGCAGCTGGGACTGCCCGGGACTCCCAGCTCCCCTGGTTCTCCCTGCCGGTCTCTCGGCTGAACTCTGAGCTCCCTCTAGTTCTTGCACCCTCACTCGGAACTTCCCATCCAGCTCCGCCAAGGTGACAGTGGAAGGTTCTAGGAACCCTCCTATCTTCTGCCTTCTAGAAATGAAGGGAGAAAGGAGTACCTCAATCCTGAAGTATGCAGTGGCAGGCAGGGGCAGGTGGCTCCCAGAGCCTGAATTCTAGACCCTTCTGCACACATAAAAGAACAACAGCTCCTCCACCCGCCTGGGCAAACCCAGCCCACCACCACCAGCTGCGGTTCTAGAGCAATTCCTCCTCTGGCCCAGCCCTCACCAGTGGCCAGGGGATGCTGCTAGGTCTACGGGCCGAGCCAGCAGGGTGGGCCCGGGACACAGCCTCCGCCTGCACCTGCAGCTGCTCCACAACCGGGAGACTCTCCTACCCTTTACGACTCTCTTGTCCTCACCAACTGTTTTTGCGGTCACTCCACAGAAGTTCCTCCCTGCTCCCCTCTTGGAGGAAGCCTCGCTGGCCCACCTGACTCAGCACCTCCTCCCCTTTCCCCAAAAGCCCAGCATGGAGCTCAGAGGTCAGACTGGGTCTCAGACCCCGGTGGAGTCTGAAGGCTTCAGCTCTCAGCCAGGCAGGCTCCCAGGGCCTCCCTCCCCCAAGCACTGGGAGCCCCCTGACAGGAAGGCTCCTGTAGCGAGTCACTCACTTCTGGCTGAGCACTATGAAGAAGGAGGCAGCCTGAACACAACCTTGTAAATCAACTATACTTCAGTAAAACGAATTTAAACAAAATTTAAAGGAGGAGGAGGTGGCCCGGTATCTGGTTGCCCACTCCGTGGGACTTTAGAGAATCCCATCGTGCCGGGACTGTGGGTGGAGGGATGCTCTTCTTCCCCCATCTGGCCCCTGGCTCTGGACCAAACACTGCTTCCCGCTGACCTGTCCCTCTCTCCAGCCTCAGAGAACTGGTAGTGTGAGGCCCCACCCCATGTCTGATGCCCCAGCAGCACGCCTGGGCATCCCTGGTGTGGGCACAATTGCCTTAAATATATACGTATGTATCTATTTAAGCCTTCTGCTTGGCTGCACACAATGGCGCGGAGAATGTCAGTGACAGAGCATGAGGCAGAAACTTATTAGCGGTGATATTTCCCTGGATCCTGGCGCTACATTCACTATTAGTTCTAATTCAGTGGCTCCCTCTACAAAAGCTTATTGTCCCCTAATGGGAAATCTACAAACCGAGTTTGACTTCTTTATTAAAAACCAACAAGCAGTGGATGAAAAGGAATCACCTGGCTCCGCTGGCCTTTTCAAGTGTGGTCCTTAGACACAAGTGACTACACCATCCCAAGACTCTGCTCAAGAGATGATATTCACTCACAGTCAAGGTGGCACTTATCTTTGTTGCCAGACCCGCCCTGCTGCTATGGGCAAGGGCAGACCTGGAAGGGCGGTGCAGGGTTCCTGCTGACCCGCATGACGGCTTTGAGGAAATCTGAGGTGGCTCCAGGCCAGGGCACATGCTGGCTTTTGCTGAGAGGGGAGCGAGGTGGACTCCTGCCCCCACCGGCCTCTGCACATGGAGCCCCCGCTGCCTGGTATCAGGGCGGGAGGCTGAGGCTGCTCATCACTCTTTTATTCACAGCGGATAAAAGGTTAGTTCTGTCCCTGGGCCATCCACTTCCTGCTCTGGCTACATGTGACGAGTTGAGGCAAAAAGAGAAAGAGGCCCTCCCCAGGTCCCTTCCTTAAGTGACCACAGGTTGGGACGTGGGCTGGGGTTTGGGGCAGTCCCTGGGTTTCAAGATACCACGAGGGCGGATCTTTGAAGGCCTTGCTACTCTAAGTGTGGTCCCCTGACCAGAAGCATCAGTGTCTCCTGGGAGCATGTTAGAAATGCAGAGCTTCAGCTCTTTCCCCAGATGCACTAGATAAGAATTTGCATTTTAAGAAGATACCCAGGGAATCCATGTGAACTTTGAGGCACACTGGTCTCAGTCACATGAAGATTGGGATATCCAAGCCTCCAAGCCTAGGGCTGTGGTGGAAAGAACGTGAACTTAGGAGTCACACAGGTCAGGATTCAAATCCTAGCTTATTAGGACTGGAAGTAAATTCAAATGCCACTTACTAGCCAGAAAGTGAGGAAGGCACTGGTGACCTTGTACCACCTTATGTTCCCTCCCTGAGCCTCATTTGCTGAATGGGATTGAGAGAGACTGTGTTACGTGAAAGCAGTTGGCTCAGTATGGAGCTAGAGATTTTTTTTTTTTTTTTTTTTTTTTGCGGTACGCAGGCCTCTCACTGTTGTGGCCTCTCCCGTTGCGGAGCACAGGCTCCAGACGCGCAGGCTCAGCGGCCATGGCTCACGGGCCTAGCCGCTCCGCGGCATGTGGGATCCTCCCGGACCGGGGCACGAACCCGTGTCCCCTGCATCAGCAGGCGGATTATCAACCACTGCGCCACCAGGGAAGCCCTAGAGACGTTTTAATTTCCATTTGGTCAATTCTGCCTGCCCATCTCTGGGTGGCGTGGAACACCTCAACTCATTTCCCCAAACCTCCCCTATTCTCATCCTCTTTCACTTCCATTTCCCTAAAGCCTAGAGAGGGTCCTTCTCTGCCCAGCTGAGTTGTCTGGAATTCCCCTTGCGCCAGAGAGCCTGGCGCACGGATGCTGCTGCTCATACGCACATCTGTCCTATCAGCTGTAATGACGGTCCACCTTACCGGAGCCGGGTACCACCTGCAGGATCTCATTTAATCTTCACAATATCATGAGGCAGTACCATGAGTGTCCCCATTCTGTAGATGAGGACACTGAGGCTCAGAGAGGACAAGACCCACAGGTCACATGGCTAGAGGGTGACAGAGCTGGGTTTCAAAGCCATACGCCTCCCAAGCTGTGCTCCTCCCTCTATTCACAGTGTCCCTTTGTGGGGGGAGCAGGATTCATAGTCGCCTTCACATCCCCCCAGGACCTTCTACTGCACCGCGCACACAGGAGGAATTCACTGCTTGCTTGAGTAGAGCAAGATTCTGGTTGAAAGTGATGGGGGGTGGGGGTAGGCGTCGGTCAGGGTTATAAGTGTGGCCAGGGTTAGCGGGGGTTTGGGGGCTGTGGTCAGGGTTGGGGCCATGTGGGGATGAATACCAGGACTTGTCCAGGATTAGCAGGGAGCGTACTCTGCTTCTCTGCTATCACCCTCGGCATTTCAAGGTGGGAGGTTGCAGATTAAAGGCAGGCATGCGTTTGGGCTTCTGTGGATCTCCTCCTGGCCATTCCCTGGAGGCTGAAGTGCCAAATCTAGGGTCCCAGACTCTGACTTTCCATTACTGGACCTGGTTCTGCAGAGACTCTCCATCCTCTCCTACCCTGAAATGCTGCTCCCACATGCCCAAGCTGCAGGGCTCCCCGCAGGAATCACCCTCAACTTTTCCATCACTGCCCTGTCCTATTCCATAAGCAAGTGGGGTCCCTTGTCCAGAGCTGGCCCTGGAGCCTTGGACTTGGGTTGAAAGGATGAGACTCATTAAAGCCAGAAGTAAGGCAGCACCAGAGGCTCTTACCGAAGCCAGTTGGGACAGGAAGGTCATCCAGAAACCTGCTCTGGGCAAGATTTTGCTGAGTGTTTGTCAAATCGCAGAGTATCTCCTAACCTGGCAATCTGATCGAATCCTTCTGGAGCCAGTAATACACTAACTCTTCCATCAACACGTGGTCACACTCTCCGCAGGCGGCAGCCTTTATGAGATGGGGGTGAATGTCTTGCGGGGCGGCGGGGAAGGCCCACTGGGCTACTGTCAGACTGTGATCTGCATCCCTGCGATTGCTGGGGGAGCTGCATGGGGTCAATGAACCAGTGTGGAGATGGATTCAGTGACATAATTTCAGACACGGAAAGCACTAACGTGTGCTTGATATTCATGTCAGACAAGCTGTGGTTTGGTTTCAGGCCTCTTTTAGATCTTCACAGGAATGGAAAAAGGAAGTGAAGAAGAAAGAGGGGACCAGAGAGACAGAGAAGATGACCTTCCAGGAATTCCCTTGAACTTCACCGAATATGGCTATAAATGAAGGAGTCTATGACATTTCCCCCCTGCTTGAGTCCCAGCTCCTATTCCCCCTCAGAGGGTGTCCTGAGGTCCCTGAATGAAGTTAGAGCAGGACCACTGGGCTCTTCTTGGGTCCCAGGGCCCTGTGCCTTCCATGGCTGAGCTGCGAGGCAGTTTGCTAGGGGACAGCCTTTGGGACAGTCTGCTGAGTAACTCTCTGAGCTGTGGGGACAGCGGGTTCTGGCAGGGCCCCAATACTCTGGGAAGCATTCACCACCCCATATCCTGGAAGGGCAAGGCCAGTGCACCCCTGGGTACTTACAAATACTTCGATGGTGACAGGGACAGTGCTGTTCAGAGGCGGGTTGCCAGCATCCTTGGCCATGACCGTCAGATAAATCAGCCCGTTGGGTATCTGTTCATAATCCAGGGGGCGGCTCACGCTGATCACTGAAATGACAGGATAGGGCCCCAGGCCCTCTGTAAGCAGACTTTACATGTCCATCCAGCCACGGCTCCCCTTTGGGCAGAGAGGGTGTGGCTGGCTCAGCATGAGCCAGCTCTGCCTTGTTTTCCCCGCCTGCCTCTGAACTCCCAGAGCCCCATGGTCCTGACTTAGGTTTACTGACTGCCTGATATGTGCCAGGCATAGTGTTGAGTCCAGCAGGTGGTAACTATTTTGGTGGTAACGTAAGCCCCACTTTACAGATGAGGAAACCAGGCTCAGAGAGGTTCAGTGTCTTCCCCAAAGGCACACTGCACATGCCTGGACTCTCACCCTGAGTATCTTTCATGCTCAGCCATTGATTCTCAATTTGGGAGGGTAGATGTATTGGCTTGGGAGTGGGGGGCATGGGTAGTCTGCAAAGGCATTACCACAATATTAAATTGCCACTTTCTATTTGGAAAACAGAAACAAAATTGTTGCTTTAGTAATATAAAACCCAAGGAGGGTTCCTCTGGCTGAGAAGGTGGTGAGGTGTGAGGGTGGGCAGAGGCATGGGACTGTTACGTTCTTAAAAGGGGGGACACAGATTTTAGAGGCCATCGGGCTGTAGCATCCAGAGCCAGGACTGCAGCTTCTCCAAGAGCATTTCTCTGACACAAATGTGGGGTGGGAGGAGGCGTGAGCACTGCACTCAGAGACATCCAGTGCACATCTGCTCTGCCTTGGGGACACCTAGACCATCTTCAAGCATTAGGGAAGCTTCACAGAGGACAGGATGTCCAAATGAGCCCTAAAGCAAACCAGAGGTTAAAGGGAAGCAGGGCAAAGGGACAGGGAGGAAGGGCTTTTCCAGCAGAAGGAACAGACTCTTCAAAGACATGGAAGTGACCCCTGTAAGGGGAGAGAGTGTCAAGAAGTTCAAAGAGGTCGGATTCTGGTGGGGAGGCAGGTGCTGAAAAGCCACCAAGAGCCAGATCACAGGGCTTCCCTGGATAGCTTTGCTGTGTAACTTTGGGCAAATCACCCCCTGTCACTGGGCCCCAGTTGCTTCAACAAAAAAACCAGGTGGTCTCTTGGGATCTTGAAGCTTGAGGTTGTTGCTGCTATTCCCTTCATGGACTCACAGTGCAGCAGGCAGGGCAAGGTCCAGAGTATGGAACTGTGCCTGGCCAAGCAGGGGAAGTCCATAGCCCAGAAGATCTGGGAAGTGGCCACAGCATGCCCAAAGGATGGGGAAACTTGGCTAACAAGCCTCTACCTGGCTCCCCTCCCCCTCATCCCCCGCCACAGATCTGGCCAGGCAGCCTTTCTTAATAGGAACCCCACACACTGTGGTAACTTCAGATGTCTGACTGGCCACAGGCCTAAGACTCAAAGAAAGATCTGGCTGAACTGAGACACAGATCTTGAGCCTATGAAATGATGACCCCATACCACGTGCTGCTCCAGACGACAGGAGCTGTGGGGCAGCTTCCCAAGTGGTCCAGGGTGTCTGGGAGACAGAAGGGCTCCCTCCTGAGACAGGTGTCATGTGCAACCCTGCTCCCACCTGCTAACCCTCCTCCCCAGGCTGGGCCCTCAGTCCTGCCCCACGCGTACCTGCATAGCCCTCATACACGCTGATGTCGAAGTAGCTGCCAAAGGCGGAGGCATTGACTATGCTGTAGGTGATCTTGTTGTTGGGAGGAGAGTCTTCATCTGTTGCCTGGAAGGAAGAGGGCGGACAGGGCCCTTGAGCTTTCAGTGACCCTGGGGCCAGAAGAGGGCAGGTGGGAGGGGAGGGCTGGCCCCTCCCTGAGCCCCCTTTTCTGGGTGATCCAGGCCCTCCCTGTCCCTCAGCTGGAGGCTACTCTCTGGCTCCCAGCAGACACACCTCATGTTGGGGTGTGGAGGTATCCTGGGGAATCTAGAGGGCAGGCTGAAGGCCTGGGGGAATAGAGGAAGGCCAAGCCTTGCCCAGAGGATGAAAAGGGTTGCCACCATACCTGGCACCCTCAGCACCAGCTGGAGCATCTCATGCACAGAGGCCTTCCCTGACCTCTGGACTGGGTTAGGGCCCTGTGCTGGGCACCCCATTCGTCCCCCCTCCCGATTGTAACTTCTTATTTAATTTCTGTGTTCCTCGTTCTGCCTGCCTGTCAGCTCCATGGAAGCAGGAACTTTGCTTCCTGACTGAAGCTGATACCTAGAATCCAGCACAGTGTTTGGAACACAGTAAGTAATCTAATAAATGCATGTTGCATGAATGCAAGAAGGGAAGAAGGCACTTGGAATTGGGTCAGGGATCCTCCTTTCTCTTGACTGTCTCTGGGGTGGCTGCATTAATTAGCTCTTTCCAGATGTCTTTGACCCTAGAGAGCCACCAGGGGCCTCCCTCCACTCTGCATGTAAGAGATGGGTGGGGAGGGAGGGCAGGGTCCACCAGGGAGCCAAGGCTACATTAGGAGGGCACGTGGTCCTGTGTTCTGTGTATCCCCCATGCCCACCTCCTCCACCTTGCCTTCATCCCTGCCTCCTTCAGAAATAAGTTCTAAATGGAGGTTCTGGGTCCTGTCATCCTGGGTCGGCAGAGTGGGGAGGGGGCACGAGGACATTAAGAAGTTTCTGGTCAGAGGTCACCAACATGTGGTGGGGACTCATTGCAGGAGGATGCTTGGAGCGTAGAGTCCCAAGTTCTAGTCCTGGCTCTCTCCTCTACTAATTCATGGCATTTGTCGCTCCCCTCCTGTTTCCCCTTCCATGAACTGGGTTGTGCCCATGGTTTCTGGTGCCTTCCACCTGTAGCAGTACTGGATTCTAAGCAGTCATTAAAGGGCTTGGATGGGGGGCCTTACACAGGGAACTGCTCAGAACTCACCAAAGGGAGATGGGGGGTGAATGGAGACCTAAAATTTAAGCTGAGATAGACACTAGCCTCACTCAGTAACCAGGGACATGAAGTGCCACTCAGAGGTGGCCTGACACAGATCAAGAATGTGACCCCCGATCTGAGCAGAATTCTTTGTGGATGGGCAGTTAGTACTTCTTGCAGTGGCTTCCTGAGCGGGCCGTCAAGGGGAAACCAGAGAGAGAAGGACAAGGTAGACAGATCAAAGGGCAGCCCAGCATCTTACCCGGAGCCGCACCAGCTGTGTGACGGAAGGCTCATTCTCTCTCAGGGCACCCACATAGCTGTCCTTCTGGAAGGTGGGCACGTTGTCGTTGACGTCCAACACGTTGATCCTGACCCGGCCTGTGGTTTCCTCACCACCCCCGTCCCGGGCAATGACTGTCAAGGTGAAGCGCTGGATGAGCTCATAGTCCAGTCTGGCAATCAGCATGATGAGTCCCGTGTCCTTGTCCAGAGAGAACCTATGTCAGGCAGGAAGGAGGAAGGGAAAGGACACCTTGGTTTCAAGCAGCTTGCAGATAAGGTCCTGCATTTACCAGCCTGTCCTTGTCCAAGGTGATAAACAGAGAGATATTAATGAAGTCTGAAATCTGCCTTCTCTTTCATTTTCCCTAAATAAGAAGAACAGCTAAGTTTAACAGGAGGTGGGGCAGGATGTGGTGGGCAGGGATCAGTGCCACATGAGGGGTGGAGTGGTGGTCAGGTACTGAACGGGCAGGAATGTGTTGATTTAATCAAAGAGGAGACAGGCAGAATGGCCCTCTTCTTGCTGAGAACAAGACTTTCTGCCTACTGGAGACATTTAGATGTTGAAGAACTGTGATGGTCAGAAATTCTTAAAACTGATACCACAGACATACAAAGGATCATTAGTGACTATTAAGAAAAATTATATGCCAACAAATTGAACAATCTAGACAAAATGAGTAAATTCCTGGAAACATACAACCTGCCAAGACTGAATCATGAAGAGATACAAAATCTGAACACACTGATTACTAGTAAGGAGATTGAACCAGTAATCAAAAATCTCCCCCAGGAGGAGCTTCAAGATGGCAGAAGAGTAAGACATGGAGATCACCCTCCTCCCCACAAATACATCAGAAATCCATCTACATGTGGAACAACTCCTACAGAACACCTACTGAACGCTGGCAGAAGACCTCAGACCTCCCAAAAGGCAAGAAACTCCCCACGCACCTGGGTAGGGCAAAAGAAAAAAGAAAAAACAGAGACAAAAGAATAGGGACGGGACCTGCACCTCTGGGAGGGAGCTCTGAAGGAGGAAAGGTTTCCACATATTAGGAAGGCCCTTCACGGGCGGAGACTGCGCGGGGCGGGGGGTGGGGGGAAGCTTCGGAGTAGCGGAGGAGAGCGCAGGAACAGGGGTGCGGAGGGCAAAGAGGAGAGATTTGCGCACAGAGGATCGGTGCCGACCAGCACTCACCAGCCCGAGAGGCTTGTCTGCTCACCCGCCGGGGCGGGCAGGGCTGGGAGCTGAGGCTCGGGCTTCGGTCGGATCCCAGGGAGAGGAATGGGGTTGGCGGCGTGAACACAGCCTGCAGGGGGCTAGTGCGCCACAGCTAGCCGGGAGGGAGTCCGGGAAAAGGTCTGGAGCTGCTGAAGAGGCAAGAGACTTTTTCTTGCCTCTTTGTTTCCTGGTGCGCGAGGAGAGGGGATTCAGAGCACCGCTTTAATGAACTTCAGAGACGGGCGCGAGCCGCGGCTATCAGCGTGGACCCCAGAGATGGGCACGAGACGCTAAGGCTGCCGCCGCCGCCACCAAGAAGCCTGTGTGCGAGCGCAGGTCACTGTCCACACCCCCTTTCAGGGAGCCTGTGCAGCCCGCCACTGCCAGGGTCCCGTGATCCAGGGACAAATTCCCCGGGAGAACGCACGGCGCGCCTCAGGCTGGTGCAACGTCCCGTCGACCTCTGCCGCCGCATGCTCGCCCCGCATCCGTACCCCTCCCTCCCCCCGGCCTGAGTGAG
This sequence comes from Mesoplodon bidens, assembly GCF_964165515.1. NCBI lineage: Eukaryota > Metazoa > Chordata > Mammalia > Artiodactyla > Ziphiidae > Mesoplodon > Mesoplodon bidens. The sequence goes on from NC_138176.1 coordinate 170,332,063, forward strand.
CCCAAGCCCCCAAGGCTGCTGCTCCTTTAACCCCATCCTGTCTGGGCGGGAAAAGACGCCCTCAGGCGGCCTACACGCAGAGGCGGGTCCAATTCCAAAGCTGAACCCCAGGAGCTGTGCGAACAAAGAAGAGAAAGGGAAATCTCTCCCAGCAGCCTCAGGAGCAGTGGATTAAATCTCCACAATCAACTTGATGTACCCTGAATCGGTGGAATACCTGAATAGACAACGAATCATCCCAAATTGAGGAGGTGGACTTTGGGAGCACCGATATATATATATTTTCCCCTTTTTCTCAGTTTGTGAGTGTGTATGTGTATGCTTCTGTGTGTGATTTTGTCTGAACAGCTTTGCTTTTACCATTTGTCCTAGGGTTCAGTCTGTCCGTTTTTTTTTTTGTTTGTTTGTTTTAGTATAGTTTGTAGCACTTGTTATTTATCATTGGTGGATTTGTTTTGGTTGCTCTCTCTTTTTATTACTTAAAATTTTTTTTAATAATTATTTTTTATTTTTAATTTTAATAAATTTTTAATTTAATTTAATTTTATCTTCTTCTTTCTTTCTTTCTTTTCTCCCATTTATTCTGAGCTGTGTGGATGACAGGCTCTTGGTGCTCCAGCCAGGCATCAGGACTGCACCTCTAAGGCGGGAGAAACAAGTTCAGGACATTGGTCCATAAGAGACCTCCCAGCTCCACGTAATATCAAACGGTGAAAATCCCCCAGAGATCTCCATCTTAACGTCAAGACTCAGCTCCACTCAATGACCAGCAAGCTCCAGTGCTGGACACCCCATGCCAAACAACTAGCAAGACAGGAACACAACCCCACCCATTAGCAGAGAGGCTGCCTAAAACCATAATAAGGCCACAGACACCCCAAAACACACCACCAGACGTGGACCTGCTCACCAGAAAGACAAGATCCAGCCTCATCCATCAGAACACAGGCACTAGTCCCCTCCACCAGGAAGCCTACACAACCCACTGAACCAACCTTAGCCACTGTGGGCAGACATCAAAATAATCTATAATTTTATGGGCATCAAAATAACTGTAGCTTGTTCTGCCCACGTATGTAAATAGGCAACTAAAACTGTCAGCAAAGTGATGTTACAGAACTACGTTGACATTTTCCACTCTAAGAATATGGCACCCTATGTCAGCAGGAAGAAGTTACAGAAGATGGACCTTCACCCATAATCCCACAAAAATGGAATGATATTCTGACAAGTGGGGATCTGTAAGCAGCTTTTGGCAGGAAAGAGCTATTTGCAGAAAAGAGCACTCCGCAGGAGGCCCCTTTGTTTTGTCACTTTAGCAAAGCTATATTGTAACTAATATAACCAGGCACCCCCATGCTCTGCTCATCTCTGGCCCTAGCACACATTTCATATCTTTTGATCACACATACCTTGCCTAACCTGTTGGTTCTTTCCATAGATCAAAGAAGTAGAAATGAAGAAAAAGTAATTAACAGATGACCAGATTGTTTCCCTAGCTTCCCCTTCAGTAATCTTTCAAATAAACTTTGTGAACAAACTGTGTGAACAAAATAGCATCTAAAGAAAGATCACTAGGAGTCAACAAGCCTGCATTCAGTGGGAGATGGCAATGACTCAGACCCCCACCTCAATGATTAACTGAAATTACTTGTCCTTTTCCCTTTAAAACCTTTCATGGTAAAGCAGAATCTTGGGAGTTAGTTTTTGAGGGACATGAGTCCACCTTCTCCCCAGATTGCCAGCATTCTGATTAAAAGCAACTTTCCTTTCTACCAAAAAAACAAAAAAACAATGAGAACTACGAACTTGCAGTCTGTGAAAAGGAGACCCCAAACACAATAAGTTAAGCAAAATGAGAAGAGAGAGAAACACACAGCAGATGAAGGAGCAAGGTAAAAACCCACCAGACCTAACAAATGAAGAGGAAATAGGCAGTCTACCTGAAAAAGAATTCAGAATAATGACAGTAAAGATGATCCAAAATCTTGGAAATAGAATGGAGAAAATACAAGAAACGTTTAACAAGGACCTAGAAGAACTAAAGAGCAAACAAACAGTGATGAACAACACAATAAATGAAATTAAATATTCTCTAGAAGGGATCAATAGCAGAATAACTGAGGCAGAAGAATGGATAAGTGACCTGGAAGATAAAACAGTGGAAATAACCACTGCAGAGCAGAATAAAGAAAAAAGAAAGAAAAGAACTGAGGACAGTCTCAGAGACCTCTGGGACAACATTAAACACACCAACATTCGAATTACAGGGGTCCCAGAAGAAAAAGAGGAAAAGAAAGGGACTGAGAAAATATTTGAAGAGATTATAGTTGAAAACTTCCCTAATATGGGAAAGGAAATAGTTAATCAAGTCCAGGAAGCACAGAAAGTCCCATACAGGATAAATCCAAGGAGAAATGTGCCAAGACACATATTAATCAAACTATCAAAAATTAAATACAAAGAAAAAATATTAAAAGCAGCAAGGGAAAACCAACAAATAACATACAAGGGAATCCCCATAAGGTTAACAGCTGATCTTTCAGCAGAAACTCTGCAAGCCAGAAGAGAGTGGCAGGACATATTTAAAGTGATGAAGGGGAAAAACCTACAACCAAGATTACTCTACCCAGCAAGGATCTCATTCACATTTGACGGAGAAATTAAAACCTCTACAGAGAAGCAAAAGCTAAGAGAATTCAGCACCACCAAACCAGTTTTACAACAAATGCTGAAGGAACTTCTCTAGGCAGGAAACACAAGAGAAGGAAAAGACCTACAATAACAAACCCCAAACAATTAAGAAAATGGTAATAGGAACATACATATCAATAATTACCTTAAATGTAAATGGATTAAATGCTGCAACCAAAAGACAGACTGGCTGAATGGATCCAAAAACAAGATCCGTATATATGCTGGCTACAAGAGACCCACTTCAGACCTAGGGACACATACAGACTGAAAGTTAGGGGATGGGAAAAGATATTCCATGCAAATGGAAACCAAAAGAAAGCTGGAGTAGTAATTCTCATATCAGACAAAATAGACTTTAAAACAAAGACTATTACAAGAGACAAAGAAGGACACTACATAATGATCAAGGGATCAATCCAAGAAGAAGATATAAAAATTGTAAATATTTATGCACCCAACGTAGGAGCACCTCAATACATAAGGCAAATACTAACAGCCACAAAAGGGGAAATAGACAGTAACACAGTCATAGTAGGGGACTTTAACACCCCTCTTTCACCAATGAACAGATCATCCAAAATGAAAATAAATAAAGAAACACAAGCTTTAAAGGATACATTAAACAAGATGGACTTAATTGATATTTATAGGACAATCCATTCAAAAACAACAGAATACACTTTCTTCTCAAGTGCTCATGGAACATTCTCCAGGATAGATCATATCTTGGGTCACAAATCGAGCCTTGGTAAATTTAAGAAAATTGGAACCGTATCAAGTATCTTTTCTGACAACAACACTGTGAGACTAGATATCAATTACAGGAAAAAAATCTGTAAGAAATACAAACACATGGAAGCTAAACAATACACTACTTAATAACCAAGAGGTTACTGAAAAAATCAAAGAGGAAATTAAAAAATACGGAGAAACAAATGACAATGAAAACACGATGACCCAAAACCTATAGGATGAAGCAAAAGCAGTTCTAAGAGGGAAGCTTATAGCAATACAATCCTACCTTAAGAAACAAGAAAAATCTCAAATAACAAACTAAACTTACACCTAAAGCAATTAGAGAAAGAGGAACAACAAAACCCCAAAGTTAGCAAAAGGAAAGAAATCATAAATATCAGAAATAAATGAAAAAGAAATGAAGGAAATGATAGCAAAGATCAACCAAACTAAAAGCTGGTCCTTTGAGAAGATAAACAAAATTGATAAACCACTAGCCAGACTCATTAAGAAAAAAAGGGAGAAGACTCAAATCAATAGAATTAGAAATGAAAAGGAGAAGTAACAACTGACACTGCAGAAATACAAAAGATCATGAGAGATTACTACAAGCAACTCTATGCCAATAAAATGGACAAACTGGAAGAAATGGACAAATTCTTAGAAATGCACAACCTGCCAAGACTGAATCAGGAAGAAATAGAAAATATGAACAGACCAATCACAAGCACTGAAATTGAAACTGTGATAAAAAATCTTCCAACAAACAAAAGCCAAGGACCAGATGGCTTCACAGGTGAATTCCATCAAACATTTAGAGAAGAGCTAACACCTACCCTTCTCTAACTCTTCCAAAATATAGCAGAGGGAGGAACACCCCCAAACTCATTCTATGAGGCCACCATCACCCTGATACCAAAAACAGACAAAGATGTCACAAAAAAAGAAAACTACAGGCCAATATCACTGATGAACATAGATGCAAAAATCCTCAACAAAATACTAGCAAACAGAATCCAACAGCACATTAAAAGGATCATACACCATGAACCAATGGGGTTTATCCCAGGAATGCAAGGATTCTTCAATATACACAAATCAATCAATGTGATACACCATATTAACAAATTGAAGGAGAAAAACCATATGATCATCTCAATAGATGCAGAGAAAGCTTTTGACAAAATTCAACACCCATTTATGATAAAAACCCTGCAGAAAGTAGGCATAGAGGGAACTTACCTCAACATAATAAAGGCCATATATGACAAATCCACAGCCAACACCATTTCCAATGGTGAAAAACTGAAACCGTTTCCAGTAAGATCAGCAAAAAGACAAGGCTGCCCACTCTAACCACTATTATTCAACATAGTTTTGGAAGTTTTAGCCACAGCAATCAGAGAAGAAAAGGAAATAAAAGGAATCTAAATTGGAAAAGAAGAAGTAAAGCTGTCACTGTTTGCAGATGACATTATACTATACATAGAGAATCCTAAAGATGCTACCAGAGAACTACTACAGCTAATCAATGAATTTGGTAAAGTAGCAGATACAAAATTAATGCCTAGAAATCTCTTGCATTCCTATACACTAATGATGAAAAATCTGAAAGTGAAGTTAAGAAAACACTCCCATTTACTACTGCAGCAAAAGGAATAAAATACCTAGGAATAAACCTACCTAAGGAGACAAAAGACTTGTATGCAGAAAACTATAAGACCCTGATGAAAGAAATTAAAGATGATACAAATAGATGGAGAGATATACCATGTTCTTGGACTGGGACAATCAACATTGTGAAAATGACTATACTACCCAAAGCAATCTACAGATACAGTGCAATACCTATCAAATTACCAATGGCATTTTTCACAGAACTAGAACAAAAAATTTCACAATTTGTATGGAAACACAAAAGACCCCGAATAGCCAAAGCAATCTTGACAAAGAGAAATGGAGCTGGAGGAATCAGGCTCCGACTTCAGACTATACTACAAAGCTACAGTAATCAAGACAGTATGGTACTGGCACAAAAACAGAAAGATAGATCAATGGAACAGGATAGAAAGCCCAGAGATAAACCCACGCACATATGGTCACCTTATCTTTGATAAAGGAGGCAGGAATGTACAGTGGAGAAAGGACAGTCTCTTTAATAAATGGTGCTGGGAAAACTGGACAGGGACACGTAAAAGTATGAGATTAGATCACTCCCTAACACCATACACAAAAATAAGCTCAATATGGATTAAAGACCTAAATGTAAGGCCAGACACTATCAAACTCTTAGAGGAAAACATAGGCAGAACACTATGACATAAATCACAGCAAGATCCTTTTGGACCCACCTCCTAGAGAAATGGAAATAAAAACAAAGATAAACAAATGGGACCTAATGAAACTTAAAAGCTTTTGCACAGCAAAGGAAACCATAAACAAGACCAAAAGACAACCCTCAGAATGGGAGAAAATATTTGCAAATGAAGCAACTGACAAAGGATTAATCTCCAAAATTTACAAGCAGCTCATGCAGCTCAATATCAAAAAAACAAACAACCCAATCCACAAATGGGCAGAAGACCTAAACAGACATTTCTCCAAAGAAGATATACAGATTGCCAACAGACACATGAAAGGATGCTCAACATCATTAATCACTGGAGAAGTGCAAGTCAAAACTACAATGAGATATCATCTCACACTGTTCAGAATGGCCATCATCAAAAAATCTAGAAACAATAAATGCTGAAGAGGGTGTGGAGAAGAGGGAACCATCTTGCAGTGTTAGTGGGAATGCAAACTGATACAGCCACTATGGAGAACAGTATGGAGGTTCCCTAAAAAACTAAAAATAGAAGTACCATATGACCCAGCAATCCCACTACTGGGCATATACCCTGAGAAAACCATAATTCAAAAAGAGTCATGTACCAAAATATTCATTGCAGCTCTGTTTACAATAGTCAGGACATGTAAGCAACCTAGTTTCTATTGACAGATGAATGGATAAAGAAGATGTGGCTCATGTATACAATGGAATATTACTCAGCCATAAAAAGAAACGAAATTGAGTTATTTGTAGTGAGGTGGATGGACCTAGAGTCTGTCATACACAGTGAAGTAAGTCAGAAAGAGAAAAACAAATATCGTATGCTAACACATATGTATGGAATCTAAAAATCAAAAAATAAATGGTCATGAAGAACCTAGGGGCAAGACGTGAATAAAGACGCAGACCTACTAGAGAATGGACTTGAGGATATGGGGAGGGGGAAGGGTAAGCTGGGACAAAGTGAGAGAGTGGCATGGACATATATACACTACCAAATGTAAAATAGATAGCTAGTGGGAAGCAGCCACATAGCACAGGGATATCAGCTTGGTGCTTTGTGACCACCTAGAGGGGTGGGACAGGGAGAGTGGGAGGGAGGGAGACGCAAGGGGGAAGAGATACGGGGATATACGTATATGTCTAACTGATTCACTCTGTTATAATGCAGAAACTAACACACCATTGTAAAGCAATTATACTCCAATAAATATGTTAAAAAAAATCTCCCCCAAACAAAAGTCCAAGACCAGGTGGCTTCACTGGTGAATTCTATCAAAAATTTAAAGAACAATCAATTCTAAACCTTCTCAAACTCTTCCCAAAAACAGAAGAGTAAGGAGTACTTCCAAACTCATTTTATGATTCCAGCATTAACCTGATACCAAAACCAGACAAGGACAACACAAGAAAAGAAAATTACAGGCCAATATCCTTGATGAACAAAGATGTAAAAACTTCACAAAATATTAGCCAACCAAATTCAACAGAACATTAAGAGGATCATATACCATGATCAAGTGGGCTTTATTCCAGGGATGCAAAGATGGTTCAACATCTGCAAATCAATGTGACATACTACATTAACACAGTGAAAGATAATATCATATGATCATCTCAATAAATACAGAATAAGCATGTAACAAATTTCAATATCCATTTCTGATAACAATTCTCAACAAACTGGGTATAGAGGGAAAGTACCTCAGGGTAATAAAAGCCATATGTGACAAGCCCAAAGCTAGCATTATACTCAATGCTGAAAACTTGAAAGCTTTATCTCTAAGATCAGAACAAGATAATCATGTCCACTCTCACCACTTTTATTCAAGTAGTACTGGAAGTCCTAGCCAGAACAATTAAGCAAGAAAAAAAAAAAAGCCATTCAAATCTGAAAAGAAGTAAAATTGTCACTACTTGCAGATGACATGATATTATATAAAGAAAACCCAAGACTCCACCAAAAAACTGTCAGAATAAAAGGAATTTGGTAAAGTTGCAGTATACAAAATCAATATACAAAAATTGGTTTCATTTCTACACACTAATAATGAACTATCAGAAAGAAAAATTAAGAAAAAAATCCCATTTACAGTTGCGTCAAAAAACAATAAAATACTACCTAGGAATAAACTTAACCAAGGAGATGAAAGACCTGCACGCTGAAAAATATGACATTGATGAAAGAAATGGAAAAAGACCAATAAATAGAAAGATATTCCAAGTTCATGGATTGGAAGAATTAATATTGCTAAAATGTCCATACTACCTAAAGCAATTTTCAGATTCAGTGCAGTCTCTATCAAAATTCCAATGGCATTTTTCACAGAAATAGAACAAACAATCCTAAAATTTGTGTGGAACCATAACAGACCCCCGGTAGCCAAACTAATCTTGAGAAAGAAGAATAAAGCATCATGCTCCCTGATTTCAAACTATATCACAAAGTTATAGGAATCAAAACAGTATGGTAGTGGCATAAAAGCAAACACATAGATCAGAGGAACTCTGGTCTGAAGTGCTGGGTAGAGGCCTCTGTCTGTGGTACTCTATGAGCAAGTGAAGCTAGATGAAGCACAAAGGAAAGGAAAAAAAATGTTCTTGTTGGGAGACAGGATGGCAGAGTAGACCTCTTCTTATGAAAAGACCAAAATCACAACTAACTGCTGAATACCCATCAACAAAAAAAAAACCACTGGAACCTACCAAAAAAGATATCCTACATCCAAAGACAAAGAAGAAACCATAAAGAGATGATATGAGGGGTGCAATCATGAAAAAATCAAATCCCGTACCCACTGGGTGGGCAGCCCACAAACTGGAAAAAAATTATATCACAGAAGTTCTCCCACAGGAGTCAAAGTTCTGAGCCTCACATCAGGGTCCCTAGCCTGGGGGTCTGGCAATGGGAGGGGAAGCCCCCAGAGAATCTGGCTTTGAACACCAGCAGGGTTTGATCACAGAAATTCCAAAGGACTGGGGGAAACAGAAACTCCATTTGTGGAGTGCACACACAAGGTCTTGTACACACCAGGATCCAGGAAAAAACCAGTGACCTCATAAGAGCCTGGGCCACACCTACCTACTGGTATTGGCAGATCTACTGCAAATGTGGGGGCAGTTGTGGCTTACTGCATGGACAAAGACACTGGAAGCCACGGTTCTGGTGAGTACTTATTGGCATAAGCCCTCCTGGAGGTGGCCATTTTCTCACAAAGACCTGGCCCCAGCCAACAGCCTGTAAGCTCCAGTGCTGGGATGCCTCAGACTAAAAAACAAACAAGGAGGGAAAACAGCCTTACCCATCAGCAAACAGGCTCCTGAAAGTCTTCCTGACCACAAAACTGCCTGCTAAACACAACCCCTGACAAAGCTCTGCCCATCAGAGGGACAAGATCCAGCTCCACCTGCCAGTGGGCAGGAACCAGTAGCTCCCACCAGGAAACCTGCACAAGCCTCTCAGACTGCCTCATCCACCAAGGTGCAGAAAGCAGAAGCAAGAAGAACTACAACACTGCAACCTGTGGAACAGAAACCGTAATCATAGAAAGTTAGGCAAAATAAGACAGCAGAGGAATATGTTTCCAGAAGGAAAAACATAAAACCCCAGAAGAACAACTAAGTGAAGAGGAGACGGGCAATATACTCAAAAAAGAATTCAGAGAAATGACAGTAAAGATGTTCCAAGATCTCAGAAAAAGAATGGCAGCACAGATCAAGAAGACACAAGAAATATTTAACAAAGACCTAGAAGAACTAAAGAACAAACAGATGAACAATACAATAAGTGAAATGAAAAATACACTAGAAGGAATCAATAGCAGAGTAATGGAGGCAGAAAAACGATAAGTGACCTGGAAGACAGAATGGTGGAAATCACTGCCACGGAACAGAATAAAGAAAAAAGAATGAAAAGAAATGAAGACAGTCTAAGAGACCTCTGGGACAACATTAAATGCACCAACGTTCACATTTATAGGGGTCCCAGAGAAGAACAAGAGAGAGAAAAGACCTGAGAACATATGTGAATAGATAATAGCTGCAAACATCTCTAACAGGGGGAAGGAAATAGGCACCCAAGTCCAGGAAGCATGGAGAGTCCCTGGCAGGATAAACCCAAGGAGGAACATGCCGAGACACAGAGTAATCAAAATGACAAAAACTAAAGACAAAGAAAAAATATTAAAAGTAACAAGAGAAAAGCAACAAATAACACACAAGGGAACTCCCATAATTTTATCAGCTAATTGCTCAGCAGCAACTCTGCAGGCCAGAAAGGAGTGGCATGATATATTTAAAGTGATGAAAGGGAAGAACCTACAACCAAGAATACTCTACCCAGCAAGGCTCTCATTAAGATTAGATGGGGAGGCACTTCCCTGGTGGTCCAGTGGTTAAGACTTTGCCTTCCAATGCAAGGGTTGCAGGTTCAATCTCTGGTCGGGGAGCTAAGATCCCACATGCCTCAGGGCCAAAAAACCAAAACAAACAGCAGAAGCAATTTTGTAACAAATCCAATAAAGACTTCAAAAATGGTCCACATCAAAAAAAAAATCTTAAAAAAAAGATTTGACGAATAAATCAAAAGCTTTACAGATAAGTAAAAACTAAAAGGGCTTCCCTGGTGACGCAGTGGTTGAGAGTCTGCCTGCCAATGCAGGGGACACTGGTTTGTGCCCCGGTATGGGAAGATCCCACATGCCGCGGAGTGGCTGGGCCCGTGAGCCATGGCCGCTGAGCCTGCGTGTCAGGAGCCTGTGCTCTGCAATGGGAGAGGCTACAACGGTGAGAGGCCCACGTACCGAAAAAAAAAAAAAAAAAACTAAGAGAATTCAGCACCACCAAACCAGCTTTACAACAAATACTAGGGGAACTTCTTTAGGCAGAAAAGAAAAGGCCACAACTAGAAACAAGAAAATTGTGAATGTGAAAGCTCACCAGTAAAGGCAAACATACAGTAAAGGTAAGAAATCATCCACACACAAATATGTATCAAAACCAGCATTCATGAGAAGAGGAGACTACAGGATGCTGGAAATACATTTGAAATTAAGAGACCAGCAACTCGTTTATATATAGACTGCTATATCAAAACCTCATGGGAGGGCTTCCCTGGTGGCGCAGTGGTTGAGAGTCCGCCTGCCGATGCAGGGGACGCGGGTTCGTGCCCCGGTCTGGGAGGATCCCACATGCCGCAGAGCGGCTGGGCCCGTGAGCCATGGCCGCTGAGCCTGCATGTCCGGAGCCTGTGCTCCACAACAGGAGAGGCCACAGCAGTGAGAGGCCCGCGTACCACAAAAAAAAAAAAAAAAAAAAAAAAAAACCTCATGGGAATCACAAACCAAAAGTCTATGATACACACACACACACACACACACACACACACAAAAGAAAGCAATCCAAACATGCAACTAAAGATAATCATCAAATCACAAGAGAAGAGAACAAATGAGGAAAGGAACAAAAAGAAATCCACAGAAACAAATCCAAAAGAGTTAACAAAATGGCAATAAGAATATACTTATTGATAACTACCTTAAATGTAAATGGATTAAATGCTCCAACCAAAAGACACAGACTGGCTGGATGGATACAAAAACAAGACCCGGATATATGCTGTGTACAAGAGATCCACTTCAGATCCAGGGACACATACAGGCTGACAGTGAGGGGGCTGGAAAAAGGTATTCCATGCAAATGGAAATTAAAAGAAAGCTGGAGTAGCAATACTCATATCAGACAAAATAGACTTTAAAATAATGACTTAAAAGAGACAAAAAAGGACACTACATAATGATCAAGGGATAAGACCAAGAAGAAGATATAACAATTGTAAATATATATGCACCCAACATAGGAGGACCTCAATATATAAGGCAAATGATAACAGCCACAAGTGGAGAAAGTAAGAGTAACATAACAATAGTAGGGGACTTTAACACCCCACTTACATCAATGGACAGATAATCCAGACAGAAAATCAATAAGGAAACACAGGCCTTAAATGACACATTAGACCAGATGGACTTATTTGATATTTATAGAACATTCCATCTAAAAGCAGTAGAATACACAGTCTTCTCAAGTGCACATGGAACATTCTCAGGATACGTCACATGCTGGTCCATGAAACAAGGCTTGGCAAATTTAAGGAAATTGAAATCATATCAAGCCTCTTTTCAGACCACAATGTTATGACATTAGAAATCAATTACAAGAAAAAAACTGTAAAAAACATAAACACGTGGAGGCTAAACAATATATTACCAAACAAGCAACGGATCATTGAAGAAATCAAAGAGGAAATAAAGAAATACCTACAGACAAATGACAATAAGAACAGAATGATCCAAAACCTATGGGACAGAGACTTCCGGGAAAGATGGCGGAAGAGTAAGACGCGGAGATCACCTTCCTCCCCACAGATATACCACAAATACAGCTACACGTGGAACAACTCCTACAGAACACCTACTGAATGCTGGCAGAAGACCTCAGACCCCCAAAAGGCAAGAAACTCCCCACGTACCTGGGTAGGGCAAAGCAGAGAGATTCCTGCACAGAGGATCGGTGCCAACCGGCACTCACCAGCCCGAGAGGCTTGTCTGCTCACCCGCCGGGGCGGGCAGGGCTGGGAGCTGGGGCTCGGGCTTCGGTCGGAGCGCAGGGAGAGGACTGGGGCTGGCGGCGTGAACACAGCCTGAAGGGGCTGGTGCACCACGGCTAGCCGGGAGGGAGTCCGGGAGAAGGTCTGAACCTGCCGAAGAGGCAAGAGACTTTTTCTTCCCTCTTGGTTTCCTGGTGTGTGAGGAGAGGGGATTAAGAGCGCTGCTTAAAGGAGCTCCAGAGACGGGCGCGAGCCGCGGCTGAAAGCGTGGACCCCAGAGACGGGCGTGGGATGCTGGGGCTGCTGCTGCTGCCGCCACCAAGAGGCCTGTGTGCGAGCGCAGGTCACTTTCCACGTCCCCCTTCCGGGGAGCCTGTGCAGCCCGTCACTGCCGGGGTCCCGGGATCCAGGGATGGCTTCCCTGGGAGAACGCACGGCGCGACTCGGGCTGGTGCAACGTCACGCTGGCCTCTGCCACTGCAGGCTCGCCCCGCACTCCGTGCCCCTCCCTCCCCCCCGGCCTGACTGAGCCAGAGTTCCCGAAGCGGCTGCTCCTTTAACCCTGTCCTGTCTGAGCGAAGAACAGACGCCCTCCGGCGACCTACATGGAGAGGCGGAGCCAAATCCAAAGCTGAGACCCGGGAGCTGTGAGAACAAAGAAGAGAAAGGGAAATCTCTCCCAGCAGCCTCAGAAGCAGCGGATTAAAGCTCCACAATCAACTTGATGTACCCTGCATCTGTGGAATACATGAATAGACAACGAATCATCCCAAATTGAGGAGCCAGGAGTCAGTGCTGTGCCTCTGAGGTGGGAGAGCCAACTTCAGGACACTGGTCCACAAGAGACCTCCCAGCTCCACATAATATCAAACGGCGAAAATCTTCTAGAGATGTCCATCTAAACACCAGCACCCAGCTTCACTCAACGACCAGCAGGCTACAGTGCTGGACACCCTATGCCAAACAACTAGCCAGACAGGAACACAACCCCACCTATTAGCAGAGAGGCTGCCTAAAATCATAAAAAGTCCACAGACACCCCAAAACACACCACCAGACGTGGACCTGCCCACCAGAAAGACAAGATCCAGCCTCATCCACCAGAACACAGGCACTAGTCCCCTCCACCAGGAAGCCTACACAACCCACTAAACCAACCTTAGCCACTGGGGACAGACACCAAAAACAACGGGAACTACGAACCTGCAGCCTGCAAAAAGGAGACCCCAGACACAGTAACATAAGCAAAATGAGAAGACAGAAAAACACACAGCAGGTGAAGGAGCAAGATAAAAACCCACCAGACCTAACAAATGAAGAGGTACTAGGCAGTCTATGTGAAAAAGAATTCAGAATAATGATAGTAAAGATGATCCAAAATCTTGGAAATAGAATAGACAAAATGCAAGAAACAGTTAACAAGGACCTAGAAGAACAAAGATGAATCAAGCAACGATTAAAAACATAATAAATGAAATGAAAAATACTCTAGATGGGATCAATAGCAGAATAACTGAGGCAGAAGAATGGATAAGTGACCTGGAAGATAAAATAGTGGAAATAACTACTGCAGAGCAGAAGAAAGAAAAAGGAATGAAAAGAACTGAGGACAGTCCAAGAGACCTCTGGGACAACATTAAACACACCAACATTCGAATTACAGGGGTTCCAGAAGAAGAAGAGAAAAAGAAAGGGACTGAGAAAATATTTGAAGAGATTATAGTTGAAAACTTCCCTAATATGGGAAAGGAATTAGTCAGTCAAGTCCAGGAGGCACAGAGAGTCCCATACAGGATAAATCCAAGGACAAATACCCAAGACACATATTAATCAAACTGTCAAAAATTAAATACAAAGAAAACATATTAAAAGCAGCAAGGGAAAAATAACACACAAGGGAATCCACGTAAGGTTAACAGCTGATCTTTCAGCAGAAACTCTGCAAGCCAGAAGGGACTGGCAGGACATATTTAAAGTGATGAAGGAGAAAAACCTGCAAACAAGATTATTCTACCCAGCAAGGATTTCATTCAGATTTGATGGAGAAATTAAAATGTTTACAGACAAGCAACAGCTGAGAGAGTTCAGCACCACCAAACCAGCTTTACAACAAATGCTAAAGGAACTTCTCTAGGCAAGAAACACAACAGAAGGAAAAGACCTACAATAACGAACCCAAAACAATTAAGAAAATGGGAATAGGAACATACATATCGATAATTACCTTAAATGTAAATGGACTAAATGTTCCCACCAAAAGACACAGATAGGCTGAATGGATACAAAAACAAGACCCATATATATTCTGTCTACAAGAGACGCACTTCAGACCTAGAGACACATACAGACTGAAAGTAAGGGGATGGAAAAAGATATTCCATGCAAATGGAAACCAAAAGAAAGCTGGAGTAGCAATTCTCATATCAGACAAAATAGACTTTAAAATAAAGACTACTAGAAGAGACAAAGAAAGACACTACATAATGATCAAGGGATCGATCCAAGAAGAAGATATAACAATTGTAAATATTTATGCACCCAACATAGGAACACCTCAATACATAAGGCAAATACTAACAGCCATAAAAGGGGAAATCGACAGGAACACATTCATAGTAGGGGACTTTAACACCCCACTTTCACCAATGGACAGATCATCCAAAATGAAAATAAATAAGGAAACACAAGCTTTAAAGGATACATTAAACAAGATGGACTTAATTGATATTTATAGGACATTCCATCCAAAAACAACAGAATACACATTTTTCTCAAGTGCTCATGGAACATTCTCCAGGATAGATCATATCTTGGGTCACAAATCAAGCCTTGGTAAATTTAAGAAAATTGAAATCGTATCAAGTATCTTTTCGACCACAATGCTATGAGACTAGATATCAATTACAGGAAAAGATCTGTAAAAAATACAAACACATGGAGGCTAAACAATACACTACTTAATAACGAAGTGATCACTGAAGAAATCAAAGAGGAAATTAAAAAATACCTAGAAACTGATGACAATGGAGACACGACGACCCAAAACCTACGGGATGCAGCAAAAGCAGTTCTAAGAGGGAAGTTTATAGCAATACAATCCCACCTTAAGAAACAGGAAACATCTCAAATAAACAACCTAACATTGCACCTAAAGCAATTAGAGAAAGAAGAACAAAAACACCCCAACGTTAGCAGAAGGAAAGAAATCATAAAAATCAGATCAGAAATAAATGAAAAAGAAATGAAGGAAACGATAGCAAAGATCAATAAAACTAAAAGCTGGTTCTTTGAGAAGATAAACAAAATTGATAAACCATTAGCCAGACTCATCAAGAAAAAAAGGGAGAAGACTCAAATCAATAGAATTAGAAATGAAAAAGGAGAAGTAACAACTGACACTGCAGAAATACAAAAGATCATGAGAGATTACTACAAGCAACTCTATGCCAATAAAATGGACAACCTGGAAGAAATGGACAAATTCTTAGAAATGCACAACCTGCCAAGACTGAATCAGGAAGAAATAGAAAATATGAACAGACCAATCACAAGCACTGAAATTGAAACTGTGATAAAAAAATCTTCCAACAAACAAAAGCCAAGGACCAGATGGCTTCACAGGCGAATTCCATCAAACATTTAGAGAAGAGCTAACACCTACCCTTCTCAAACTCTTCCAAAATATAGCAGAGGGAGGAACACCCCCAAACTCATTCTATGAGGCCACCATCACCCTGATACCAAAAACAGACAAAGATGTCACAAAAAAAGAAAACCACAGGCCAATATCACTGATGAACATAGATGCAAAAATCCTCAACAAAATACTAGCAAACAGAATCCAACAGCACATTAAAAGGATCATACACCATGATCAAGTGGGGTTTATTCCAGGAATGCAAGGATTCTTCAATATATGCAAATCAATCAACGTGATACACCATATTAACAAATTGAAGGAGAAAAACCATATGATCATCTCAATAGATGCAGAGAAAGCTTTCGACAAAATTCAACACCCATTTATGATAAAAACCCTGCAGAAAGTAGGCATAGAGGGAACTTACCTCAACATAATAAAGGCCATATATGACAAACCCACAGACAACATTGTCCTCAATGGTGAAAAACTGAAACCATTTCCACTAAGATCAGGAACAAGACAAGGTTGCCCACTCTCACCACTCTTATTCAACATAGTTTTGGAAGTTTTAGCCACAGCAATCAGAGAAGAAAAGGAAATAAAAGGAATCCAAATTGGAAAAGAAGAAGTAAAGCTGTCACTGTTTGCAGATGACATGATACTATACATAGAGAATCCTAAAGATGCTACCAGAAAACCACTAGAGCTAATCATTGAATTTGGTAAAGCAGCAGGATACAAAATTAATGCACAGAAATCTCTGGCATTTCTATATACTAATGATGAAAAATCTGAAAGTGAAATCAAGGAAACACTCCCATTTACCATTGCAACAAAAAGAATAAAATATTTAGGAATAAACCTACTTAAGGAGACAAAAGACCTGTATGCAGAAAATTATAAGACACTGATGAAAGAAATTAAAGATGATACAAATAGATGGAGAGATATACCATGTTCTTAGATTGGAAGAATCAACATTGTGAAAATGACTATACTACCCAAAGCAATCTACAGATTCAATGCAATCCCTATCAAACTACCAATGTCATTTTTCACAGAACTAGAATAAAAAATTTCACAATTTGTATGGAAACACAAAAGACCCCGAATAGCCAAAGCAATCTTGAGAATGAAAAATGGAGTTGGAGGAATCAGGCTCCCTGACTTCAGACTATACTACAAAGCTACAGTAATCAAGACAGTATGGTACTGGCACAAAAACAGAAAGATAGATCAATGGAACAGGATAGAAAGCCCAGAGATAAACCCACGCACATATGGTCACCTTATCTTTGATAAAGGAGGCAGGAATGTACAGTGGAGAAAGGACAGTCTCTTTAATAAGTGGTGCTGGGAAAACTGGACAGGGACATGTAAAAGTATGAGATTAGATCACTCCCTAACACCATACACAAAAATAAGCTCAAAATGGATTAAAGACCTAAATGTAAGGCCAGACACTATCAAACTCTTAGAGGAAAACATAGGCAGAACACTCTATGACATAAATCACAGCAAGATCCTTTTGGACCCACCTCCTAGAGAAATGGAAATAAAGACAAAAATAAACACATGGGACCTAATGAAACTTAAAACCTTTTGCACAGCAAAGGAAACCATAAACAAGACCAAAAGACAACCCTTAGAATGGGAGAAAATATTTGCAAATGAAGCAACTGACAAAGGATTAATCTCCAAAATTTATAAGCAGCTCATGCAGCTCAATAACAGAAAAACAAACAACCTAATCCAAAAATGGGCAGAAGACCTAAATAGACATCTCTCCACAGAAGATATACAGACTGCCAACAAACACATGAAAGGATGCTCAACATCTTTACTCATTAGAGAAATGCAAATCAAAACTACAATGAGATATCATCTCACACCAGTCAGAATGGCCATCATCAAAAAATCTAGAAACAATAAATGCTGGAGAGGGTGTGGAGAAAAGGGAACACTCTTGCACTGCTGGTGGGAATGTGAATTAGTACAGCCACTATGGAGAACAGTATGGAGGTTCCTTAAAAAACTACAAATAGAACTACCATATGACCCAGCAATCCCACTACTGGGCATATATGCTGAGAAAACCATAATTCAAAAAGAGACATGTACCAAAATGTTCATAGAAGCCCTATTTACAATAGCCCAGAGATGGAAACAACCTAAGTGTCCATCATCGGATGAATGGATAAAGAAGACGTGGCACATATATACAATGGAATATTACTCAGCCATAAAAAGAAACGAAATTGAGCCATTTGTAATCAGGTGGATGGACCTAGAGTCTGTCATACAGAGTGAAGTAAGTCAGAAAGAGAAAGACAAATACTGTATGCTGACACATATATATGGAATTTAAGGGAAAAAATGTCATGAAGAACATAGGGATAAGACAGGAATAAAGACACAGACCTACTAGAGAATGGACTTGAGGATATGGGGAGGGGGAAGGGTAAGCTGTGACAAAGCGAAAGAGAGGCATGGACATATATACACTACCAAACGTAAGGTAGATAGCTAGTGGGAAGCAGCCGCATAGCACAGGGAGATCAGCTCGGTGCTTTGTGACCGCCTGGAGGGGTGGGATAGGGAGGGTGGGTGGGATAGGGAGGGTGAGTGGGAGACGCAAGAGGAAGAGTATATGGGAACATATGTATATGTATAACTGATTAATTTTGTTATAAAGCATTAAAAAATGGTGTTGAAGGCCATAGGAAGCATGAGATCACCTCAGGGGAGAGGATTGGCAATGAAAAAAAGATCCCTGACATGATCTGAGGAACTAGAAGCTATCAAGACCAGGAGAAAGCAGAGGATCCAGGAAAGAAGGAGTGACAGAGAGATGGAAGGACAACCAGGAGGGGTGGGCTGACCACAAGCAGAAGAGACAGTGTTAAGGACAGGAAGGTCAAGAGCCAAATGTTTCCTAGAGACCAGATAAGAGGGATGTCAAAGTGCCCACTGAGGGCTTCCCTGGTGGCGCAGTGGTTGAGAGTCCGCCTGCCAATGAAGGGGACACAGGTTCGTGCCCTGGTCCGGGAAGATCCCACATGCCGTGGAGTGGCTGGGCCCGTGAGCCATGGCCACTGAGCCTGCACGTCCGGAGCCTGTGCTCTGCAATGGGAGAGGCCACAACAGTGAGATGCCTGCGTACCGCAAAAAAAAAAAAAAAAAAAAAAAGACTTGGAAGTCCAACGGACTCAGCTTTAATTGTATCTTTACCACTTTCCACTGTGAGATCTTGGGCAAGTTTCTCAACTTCTCAGAGCTTCAGTTTCCTCATCTGCAGGATGGAGATAATAATGCCAGCCTCCTAGGGTGGCTGTGAAGAGGAAGCAACCGACTTGAGGCCCTGAGCAGAGTGCCTGGTGCTCCTTATAGGTGCCACTTTTTCTCAGATGCCTTCATTATATCTCTTCACCCAGCAGATGAAAACTTGTTGAAGGCAGGAACTGCATCGAATTCATCACTGCATTTTTCCCCCACCACCAGCTGCATGGCATGATCTTAGTTCCCCAACCAGGGATGGAAGCCACGACCCCTGCAGTGCAGGCTCAGAATCTTTACCACTGGACCACCAGCGAAGTCCCCTCTCTGCATCTTTATATATCCAGATGGATATATATATCCTCACTTGGTTTTCCCTTCTACCAACTACCTTAAGGTCTTTTGCTCAGTTAAACCAACATTGATTAAAAATGAGAGGAAGAACAACAATTTTATTATGGAAAATATCAGACTTCCACTATGATAGAGAGGCTAATATAAAGAACACTCATGATCCACTCCCACATTCAACATTGTCAACACGTGGATAACCTTTTTTTTTTTTTTTGGCTCTGCCTTGTAGCTTGTGGGATCTTAGTTCCCCAACCAGGGATCAAATCCAGGCCCTCAGCAATTAAAGCAGGGAATTCTGACCACTGGACCACCAGGGAAATCCTGACCAGATTTTTTCATTCATCTCTTGATCACTCCTTCCCACCACCCCTCTTTATGCAGTATTTTAAAGTGAATCCCAGATATCACATGATATCAACTGTTAAATACTTGTGTAAATTTTCAGCTGCAGTTCTCAAAAAATAAAAAAAAGAAAAAAAAAGAAAAAAACCCCAAACCTATGAGACACAGCAAAAGCAGTTCTAAGAGGGAATTTTTTAGCAATACAGTCTTACCTCAGGAAACAAGAAAAATCTCAAATAAACAACCTCACCCTACAGCTAAAGCAACTAGAGAAAGAAGAATAAACAAAACCCAAAATTAGTAGAAGAAAAGCAATCATAAAGATGAGAGCAGAAATAAGTGAAATAGAGACAAAGAAAACAATAGAAAAGATCAATGAAACTAAAAGCTGGTTCTTTGAAAAGATAAACAAAATTGATAAACCTTTAGCCAGACTCGTCAAGAGAAAAAGGGAGAGGCTCATATCAATAAAATTAGTAATGAAAAAGAAGTTACAACAGACTTCAGAAGTACAAAGGATAATAAGAGACTACTATAAGCAACTATATGTCAATAAAATGGACAACCTAGGAGAAATGGACAAATTCTTAGAAAGGTACAATCTCCCAAGACTGAACCAGGAAGAGATAGAAAATATGAACAGACCAGTCACAAGAACTGAAATTGAACATGTGATTTAAAAACTTCTAACAAACAGAAGTCCAGGGCCACATGGCTTCACAGGCAAATTCTATCAAACATTTAGAGAAGAGCTAACACCTATCCTTCTCAAACTCTTCCAAAATATAGCAGAGGGAGGAACACTCCCAAACTCTTTCTATGAGGCCACCATCACCCTGATACCAAGATCAGACAAAGATACCACACACACACACACACAAAAGAAAATTACAGGCCAATATCACCAATGAACATAAACGCAAAAATTCTCAGCAAAATACTAGCAAAACAAATCTGACAATACATTAAAAGGATCATTCACCATGATCAAGTGGGATTTATCTCACGGATGAAAGGACTTTTCAATATCTGCAAATCATTCAGTGTGATACACCACATCAACAAACTGAAGAATAAAAACCTTATGATCATCTTAACAGATGCAGAAAAAGCTTCTGAACAAATTCAATACCGGTTTATTACAGAAACTCTCCAGATAGTGGGAATAGAGGGAACATGATAAAGGCCATATATGACAAGCCACAGTTAACATCATTCTCAACGGTGAAAAGCTGAAAGCATGTCCTCTAAGATCAGGAACAAGACAAGATGTCCACTCTCACCAGTTTTATTCAACATAGTTTTGGAACTCCCGGACACAGCAGAGAACAAAAAGAAATAAAGGAATCCAAATTGGAAAAGTAGAAGTAAAACTATCACTGTTTGCAGATGACATTATACATAGAAAATCCTAAAAATGCTACCAGAAAACTACTAGAGTTCATCAATGAATTCGGTAAAGTTGCAGGATACAAAATTAATACACAGAAATCTCTTACATTCCTATACACTAACAATGAAAGATCAGAAGAGAAATTAAAGAAACAATCCCATTTACCATCACATCAAAACGACTAAAATACTTAGGAATAAACCTACCTAAGGAGGCAAAGACCTGTACTCTGAAAACTATAAGACACTGATGAAAGAAATCAAAGATGACACAAACAGATGGAAAGGTATACCATATTCTTGGTTTGGAAGCAACAATATTTTCAAAATGACTATAATATCCAAGGCAATCTACAGATTCAGTGCAATCCCTATCAAATTATCAATGGCATTTTTTCACAGGTCTAGAACAAAAAACTTTTTAATTTTCATGGAAACACAAAAGACCCTTAATAGCCAAAACAATGATGAGAAAGAAAAATGGAGCTGGAAGAATCAGGCTCCCTGACTTTGGACTATACTACAAAGCTGCAGTCATCAAAACAGTATGCTACTGGCACAAAAACAGAAATATAGATCAATGAAACAAGATATAAAGCCCAGAAATAAACCCACACACTTAAGTTCAATTAATCTATGACAAAGGATGCAAGAATATACAATGGAGAAAAGACAGTCTCTTCAACAAATGGTGCTGGGAAAACTGGACAACTATATGTAAAAGAATGAAATTAAAACATCCTTTAACACCATACACAAAAATAAACTTGAAATGGATTAAAGACTCAAGTGTAAGGACAGATACTATAAAACTCATAGAAGAAAACACAGGCAGAACACTCTTTGACATAAATCGCAGCAATTTCTTTTTCAATCCATCTCCTAGAGTAATGGAAATAAAAACAAAAATAAACAAATGCGACCTAATTAAACTCAAAACTTTGGCACAGCAAAAGAAACCATAAACAAAATGAAAAGACAACCCACTGAATGGGAGAAAATATTTGCAAATGATGCAACTGACAAGGGATTAATCTACAAAATCTACAAACAGCTCAATATCCAAAAACAAACAAGCAAACAACCAGACAACTCAATCAAAAAATGAGCAGAAGATTCAACAGACATTTCTCCAAAGAAGACATACAGATGGCCAAAAGGCACATGAAAAGATGCTCAACACTGCTAATTATTAGAGAAATGGAAATCAAAACTACAATGAGATAAAACCTCACCCCCATCAGAATGGCCATCATCAAAAAGTCTAAAAACAATAAATGCTGGAGAGGGCATGGTGGGAATGTAAATTTGTACGACCACTATGGAGAACTACATGGAGATTCTTTGAAAAATAAAAATAGAGCTACCATATGATCCAGTAAACCTACTCCTGGGTATATATGTGGAGAAACCCATAATTCGAAAAGATACATGCATCCCAATGTTCACTGCAGCACTATTTATGATAGCCAAGAAAGGGAAGAAACCTAAATGTCCTCTGACAGCTGAATGCGTAAAGAAGATGTGGTACATATATACAGTGGAATATTACTCAGCCATAAGAAAGAACGAAATTATGCCATTTGCAGCAACATGAATGGACCTAGAGATTACCATCCTAAATGCAGTAAGTCAAACAGAGAAAGACAGATACCATATGATATCACTTATATGCAGAATCTAAAAAAGAATGACACAAATGAACTTATTTCCAAAACAGAAAGAGGCTCAGAGACTTAGAAAACAAACTTTCCCCTCTCCAAAGGGGAAAGGCCATGGGAGAGGAGGGATAAATTGGGAGTTTGGGAATGACATATACACACTACTATATATAAAACAGATAATCAACAAGGACCTACTATATAGCACAGGGAACTCTACTAAATATACTGTAATAACCTATATGGGAAAAGAATCTGACAAAGAATGGATATATGTATTTGTATAACTGAATCACTGTGCTGTACACCTGAAACTAATAGAACATTGTAAATCAACTACACTCCTGTATAAAATAAAAATTAAATTATAAAAAGAAAAAAAACACCAAAAGAATTAAACTGGGCCACTATTTTACACCATATACAAAAATCAATTGCAAATGGATTAAAAACTTAATGTAAGACCTGAAACCACAAAACTAGAAGGAGAGCTGGGAAGTAATCTTCTTGCCATCACTCTTAATGATGACTTTTTGGACTTGACACCAAAAGCAAAGGCAACAAAATAAAAAACAAAGAAGTGGGACTACATTAAACTCAAAAGCTTGTGAACAGCAAAGGAAGCCATCAACAAAATCAAAAGACAGCCTACGGAATAGGAGAATATTTTTGCAAATCATGCATCAGATAAAGGGTTCATATCCAAAATATGCATATAAAGATCTCATATAACTCAATAGCCAAAAAAAAGAAAAGAAAAAGAAAAAAAGAAAAAACAAAAGACAAAATAAAACAAAAACCAATTTTAAAAATGGGCAGAGACTCTGAATAGTCATTTTTCTAAAGGGGACATACAAATGGCCAACAGGCATACAAAAAGATGCTCAACATCACTAATCATCAGGGAACTGCAAATCAAAACCACAGTGAGATATCACCTCACACCTGTCAGAATGGTTATCATCAAAAAACCAAGAAGTAACAAGTGTTGGCAAGAATGTGAAAAAAGGGAATGCTTGTGCACTGTTGGTGGGAATGTATCAATAAATTGGAGCAGCCACTGAGGTAAACAATATGGAGGTTCCTCAAAAAACTAAAAATAGAGCTACCATATCATTCAGCAATTCCACCTCTGGGCATTTACCTGAAGAAAACAAAAACACTAACTTGAAAAGGTATCTGTACCCCCATGTTCACTGCAGCTTTATTTATAATAGCCAAGGTGTGGAAACAATGTAAATGTCCATCAAAGAATGAATGGATAAAGAAAATGTGGGGTGTGTGTGTACACATCACACACACACACACAATGGAATATTATTCAGCCATAAAAAGAAGGAAATCCTGGGCTTCCCTGGTGGCGCAGTGGTTGAGAGTCTGCCTGCCGATGCAGGGGACACGGGTTCATGCCCCGGTCCGGGAAGATCCCACATGCCGTGGAGCAGCTAGGCCCGAGAGCCATGGCCGCTGAGCCTGCGCGTCTGGAGCCTGTGCTCTGCAATGGGAGAGGCCACAACAGTGAGAGGCCCGCGTACTGCAAAAAAAAAAAGAAGGAAATCCTGCCATTTGTGACAATATGAATGGATCTCCTGAGGACATTATGCTAAGTGAAATAAATCAGACAGAGAAAGAAAAATACAGTCTGATCTCACTTATGTGGAATCTAAAACAAACAAACAAAAACAGTTCATAAATACAGAGAACATTGGTGGTTGCTAGAGGCAGGGTGTGGGAGGTGGATGGGAAATATGGGTGAAAGGGGTCAAAAAGGACACACTCTACAAGCAACTATATGCCAATAAAATGGACAACCTGGAAGAAATGGACAAGTTCTTACAAAAGCACAACCTTCCAAGACTGAAAGAGGAAGAAATAGAAAATATAAACAGACCAATCACAAGAACTGAAATTGAGATTAAAAATCTTCCTACAAACAAAAGCCCAGGACCAGATGGCTTCACAGGCGAATTCTACCAAACATTTAGAGAAGAGCTAACACCTATCCTTCTCAAACTCTCCCAAAATATAGCAGAGGGAGGAACACTGCCAAACTCATTCTATGAGGCCACCATCACCCTGATACCAAAGCCAGACAAAGATGTCACAAAGAAAGAAAACCATAGGCCAATATCACCGATGAACATAGGTGCAAAAATCCTCAACAAAATACTAGCAAACAGAATCCAACAGCACATTAAAAGGATCATACACCATGAACAAATGGGGTTTATCCCAGGAATGCAAGGATTCTTCAATATACACAAATCAATCAATGTGATAAACTATATTAACAAATTGAAGGAGAAAAACCATATGATCATCTCAACAGATGAAGAAAAAGCTTTTGACAAAACTCAACACCCATTTATGATAAAAACCCTCCAGAAAGTAGTCATAAAGGGAACTTACCTCAACATAATAATGGCCATATATGACAAACTCACAGCCAACATCGTTCTCAATGGTGAAAAACTGAAACCATTTCCACTAAGATCAGGAACAAGACAAGGCTGCCCACTCTCACCACTATTATTCTACATAGCTTTGGAAGTTTTAGCCACAGCAATCAGAGAAGGAAAAGAAATAAAAGGAAGCCAAATTGGAGAAGAAGAAGTAAAGCTGTCACTGTTTGCAGATGACATGATACTATACATAGAGGATCCTAAAGATGCTACCAGAAAACTACTAGAACTAATTAATGAATTTGGTAAAGTAGTAGGATCAATGCACATAAATCAATGCACATAAATCTCTTTTATTCCTATACCCTAACAATGAAAAATCTGAAAGAGAAATTAAGGAAACACTCCCATATACCATTGCAACAAAAAGAATAAAATACCTAGGAATAAACCTACCTAAGGAGACAAAAGACTTGTATGCAGAAAACTATAAGACACTGATGAAAGAAATTAATGATGATACAAACAGAGGAGAGATAGATCATGTTCTTGGACTGGAACAGTCAACATTGTGAAAATGACTATACTACCCAAAGCAATCTACAGATTCAATGCAATCCCTATCAAACTACCAATGGCATTTTTCACAGAACTAGAATAAAAAATTTCACAATTTGTATGGCAACACAAAAGACCCCGAATAGCCAAAGCAATGTTGAGAAAGGAAAACGGAGCTGGAGGAATCAGGCTCCCTGACTTCAGACTATACTACAAAGCTACAGTAATCAAGACAGTATGGTACTGGTACAAAACAGAAATATAGATCAATGGAACAGGATAGAAAGCCCAGAGATAAACCCACGCACATATGGTCACCTTATTTTTGATAAAGGAGGCAAGGATATACAATGGAGAACAGACAGCCTCTTCAAAAAGTGGTGCTGGGAAAACTGGACAGCTACATGTAAAAGAATGAAATTAGAACACTCCCTAACACCATACACAAAAATAAACTCAAGATGGATTAAAGACCTTAATGTAAGGCCAGACACTATCAAACTCTTAGAGGAAAACATAGGCAGAACACTCTATGACATAAATCACAGCAAGATCCTTTTGGACCCACCTCCTAGAGAAATGGAAATAAAAACAAAAACAAATGGGACCTAATGAAACTTAAAACCTTTTGCACAGCAAAGGAAACCATAAACAAGATGAAAAGACAACCTTCAGAATGGGAGAAAATATTTGCCAATGAAGCAACTGACAAAGGATTAATCTCCAAAATTTACAAGCAGCTCATGCAGCTCAGTATCAAAAAAAAAAAAAACCCAATCCAAAAATGGGCAGAAGAGCTAAATAGACATTTCTCCGAAGAAGATATACAGATTGCCAACAAACACATGAAAGGATGCTCAATGTCATTAATCATTAGAGAAATGCAAATCAAAACTACAATGAGGTATCACCTCACACCAGTCAGAATGGCCATCATCAAAAAATCTACAAGCAATAAATGCTGGAGAGGGTGTGGAGGAAAGGGAACATTCTTGCTGTGTTAGTGGGAATGTAAATTGATACAGTCACTATGGAGAACAGTATGGAGGTTCCCTAAAAAAAGAATTACCATATGACCCAGCAATCCCACTACTGGGCATATACCCTGAGAAAACCATAATTCAAAAAGAGTCATGTATCACAACCTTCATTGCAGCTCTATTTACAATAGTCAGGACATGGAAGCAACCTAAGTGTCCATTGACAGATGAATGGATAAAGATGTGGTACATATATAGAATGGAATATTACTCAGCCATAAAAGGAAACGAAATTGAGTTATTTGTAGTGAGGTGGATGGACCTAGAGTCTGTCATACACAGTGAAGTAAGTCAGAAAGAGAAAAATAAATACCATATGCTAACACACATATATGGAATCTAAAAAAAAAAGGTTCTGAAGAACATAGGGGCAGGACAGGAATAAAGATGCAGATGTAGAGAATGGATGTGAGGACATGGGGAGGGGGAAGAGTAAGCTGGGATGAAGTGAGAGAGTGGCATGCTTATATATACTACGAAATGTAAAATAGATAGCTAGTGGGAAGCAGCCTCATAGCACCGGGATATCAGCTTGGTGCTTTGTGGTCACCTAGAGGGGTGGGATAGGGAGGGTGGGAGGGAGATGCAAGAGGGAGGAGATATGGGGATATATATATATATATGTATAGCTATAGCGGATTTACTTTGTTATAAAGCAGAAACACACTACTGTAAAGCAATTATACTCCAATAAAGATGTTAAAAAAAAAAGGACAAACTTACTGCTCTAAAATAAGTGTCATGGGGGTGTAATATACAGCATGGTGACTATCTTTAATAATACAGTACTGCATATTTGAAAGTTGCTAAAGGAGTAGATTTTAAAAGTTCTCATCACAGGAAAAAAATTTTTGTAACTATGAATGGTGATGGATGTTAACTAGACTTATTGTGGTGATCGTTTTGCCACATATATTGATACAAATACTGAATCACTATGTTGTACACCTGAAACTAATATAATGTTATATGTAATTATATCTCAATAAAAAGTAAAATGTATTGGGGCATTTAAAAAAAAGAAATTCTTCCATCCAGATGGTTGTGCATCAAAAGCTTTAAACGGGCAGCCAGCAAGGGGAAGGGTGACTGGTCCTTTCTTGGGAGCGTGTCTTCCACTCAAGGGGCTGAACCTTGAGTAAGAGGCTGGCAAATGTCTCTGGGGGAGGAGTAAGGTCCAGTGAGACCATCCCTCCATGAACATCTCCTCAGGAACCTCCTCTGTCAGTTTGCGTTTGTGTGCTCTGAGCTGTTCCACAGCTGCCAGCCACTGAGCCTGGAAGGTTCTGGCTCTGAGACCAGGAAAGTCCCCACCCCAGAAGATGGGAAGGGATGAGAAAAATCCAAGATGATCAGGACAAGGCCACATGAACACGGGTGTCCCGAGGGACAGGGGTGTCCTGTGAAATGGTCCTGTTGTTGGTTCCTTCCTCCCAGCTGGAGAGTGGCTGAGAATAGCTAGGTACACCTAACAGTCTCTGTCTCTTCCTAGTCATTTACACAGATTTGGAACTGGTAATCCAAGCTGACAGACACCCTCTTACTCATCCTGTTGGGCTTCCAGATGCATCAGACACTTTGTTTTCAGGAACAGACATGTCCTCTGAATTCACCCTGGCTTTGATCATGCTGAAAATGAGAGGGCTTCCCCTTGGCTCAGTTTAACTAAAGACAAGGGAAAGAGATGGCCTAGAACCTTGGTGAGTGACATGGCAAAGCTGGCACAGGTCAGGCAGTGAGCACACGAACCCACCTAACGGCTACGGCAGTTTGAGAGCCCCTTCCTGCTGGAGGCTGTGTATCCAGGTGGTGAAGACCACATGCTGAGGCCTGGCCTTGGCGTTTACCAGCTGTGTGACTTTGGTCAAGTAACACAGACTCTCAGTAAAGTGGGGATGATAAGTGTATTAGTACTGAGTTCTCCAGCATTTAGTTGTGAGGATTACATCAGATAACATGGGTAAAGCAGTTGACAAAGAGCTTGATACGAAGTGAGGGCTTCATAAATACAGCCACTGCTGCTGCTGCAGCTGGTGTGCTGTCATTAGCGTTTCAGTTTCCTCATTCCTGAAGATGGCAGAGTGGAAGGACTCAAGCTCACCCTGTCTCATGAAAGTACCAAAAGCACAACTAACTGCTGAACAACCATCAACAAAAGACCCAAACCTATCAAGAAAGGCATTCTACATCCAAAGTAGAACTCACACAAAATGGTAGGAGGGGTGCTTTCATGATATAATCAAATCCCATACCCGTTGGTGGGTGACCCACACATGGGAAAATAATTATATCACACAGATTCTCCCACAGGAGTGAGAGTTCTGAGCCCCGCTTTCAGGCTCCTCAGCCTGGAGGTCTGGCATCGGGAGGAGGAGCCCCCGAAGCATTTGGCTTTGAAGGCCAGTGGGGCTTGAGTGCAGGAGTTCCACAGGACTGGGGGAAACAGAGACTCCATTCTTGGAGGACACACACAAGGTTTCACATGTACCGGGAACCAGGGCAAAGCAGTGACTCCACAGGAGCCTGAGGCAGACATACTTGAGGCTCTTGGAGGGCCTCCTGCGGAGGTGGAGGTTGTCTGTGGCTCACTGTGTGGGCAAGGACACTGGGGGTAGAAACACCTCAGTGAATATTCACTGGTGTGAGCTCTGCTGGAAGTCACCATTTTGGCATTAAGACCTGGGCCCACCCAACACCCTGTAGGCTCCAGTGCTGGGACATCTCAGGCCAAACAACCAACAGGGTGGGAACACAGCCACACGCATCAGCAGACAGGCTGCCTAAAGTCATCCTGATCCTACAGCTGCCTGATAAACACACCCCTTGACATGTCACTGCACACCAGAGGGACGAGATCCAGCTCCACCAAGTAGTGGGCAGGCACCAGCCACTTCCACTAGGAAGCCTGCACAAGCCCCTGGACCAACCTCACCCATCAGGGGGCAGACACCAGTAGCTAGAGGAGCTACGAACCTACAACCTGAGGAATGGAGGCCACAAACACAGAAAGTTAAACAAAATGAGATGGCAGAGGATATGTTCCAGATGAAGGAACAAGATAAAACTTTGGAAGACCAACTAAGTGAAGTGGAGATAGGCAATCTTCTTGAAAAAAAATTCAGAGTAATGATAGTAAAGATATCAAAGACCTCAGAAGAAGAATGGAGGCACAGACTCAGAAGATACAAGAAATGTTTAACAAAGAGCTAGAACATTTAAAGAACAAGCAGAGGGCTTCCCTGGTGGCGCAGTGGTTGAGAATCTGCCTGCCAATGCAGGGGACACGGGTTCGAGCCCTGGTCTGGGAAGATCCCACATGCCACGGAGCAACTGGGCCCATGAGCCACAACTACTGAGCCTGCAAGTCTGGAGCCTGTGCTCCACAACAAGAGAGGCCGCCATAGTGAGAGGCCTGTGCACTGCAATGAAGAGTGGCCCCCACTTGCCACAACTAGAGAAAGCCCTCACACAGAAACGAAGACCCAACACGGCTATAAAAAAAAAAAAAGAACAAGCAGAGATGTACAATAGAATAACCGAAATGAAAAATACACTAGGAAGAATCAATAGCAGAATAAATGAGGCAGAAGAGCAATAAATGAGCTGGAAGACAGAGGGGTGGAAATCACCACTATGCAACAGAATAAAAAAAAAGAATGAAAAGAAATAAGGACAGTCTCAGAGACCCTTGGTACAACATTAAATGCACCAACATTCACATTATAGGGATCCCAGAAGGGGATGAGAGAGAAAAAGGGCCTGAGAAAATATTTGAAGAGATAATACCTGAAAACTTCCCTAACATGGGAAAGGAAATATTCACTCAAGTCCAGGATATGCAGAGTCCCGTACAGGATAAATCCAAGGAGGAACACACCGAGACACACAGTAATCAAACTGACAAAAATTAAAGACAAAGAAAAAATATTAAAAGCAACAAGAGAAAAGCAACAAATAACATGCAAGGGAACTCCCATAAGGTTATCAGATGATTTTTCAGCATAAACTCTGCAGGCCAGAAGCAAGTGGCATGATATATTTAATGTGATGAAAGAGAAAAACTACAACCAAGAATACTCTACCCAGCAAGGTTCTCATTCAGATTCAATGGAGAGATCAAGATCTTTACAAACAAGCAAAAGGTAAGAGAATTCAGCATCACCAAACCAGCTTTACAAGAAATGCTAAAGGAACTTCTCTAGACAGAAAAGAAAAGGCCACAACTAGAAACAAGAAAATTATGAATGGGAAAGCTCTCTGGTAAAAGCAAACATACAGGAAAGGTAGGAAATCATCCACACACAAATATGATATCAAAACCAGCATTCATGAGGAGAGTACAGATGCAGCATATTGTAAATGCACTGAAAATTAAGAGAGTAGTAACTTGAAATAATCTTGTATATATGTAGACTGCTATATCAAAACCTCATGGGAACTGCAAACCAAAAATCTACAATAGATACACACACACAAAAGAAAACAATCTAAACACAACAATAAAGACTGTCATGAAATCACAAGAGGACAAAGAGGAAGGGAAGAAAAAAGACCTACAGAAGCAAATCCAAAACAGTTAACAAAATGGCAATAAGAACATACTTATAAATAATTACCTTAAATGTAAATGGATTAAATGCTCCAACCAAAAGACACAGACTGGCTGAATGGATACAAAAACAAGACCCGGATATATGCTGTGTACAAGAGGTCCACTTCAGACCTAGGGACACATACAGACTGACAGTGAGGGGATGGAAAAAGTTATTCCATGCAAGTGGAAATCAGAAGAAAGCTGGAGGAGCAATATTCACATCAGACAAAATAGATTTTAAAATAAAGACTGTTACAACAAGAGACAAAGAAGGATGCTACATAATGATCAAGGGATCAATCCAAGAAGAACATATAACAATTGTAAATATATATGCACCCAACATAGGAGCACCAAATACATATGGCAAACACTAACAGCCATAAAAGGAGAAATCTACAGTAACACAGTAATCGTGGGAGACTATAACACCCCACTTACATCAATGGACATATCATCCAGACAGAAGATCAATAAGGAAACAGGCCTTAAATGACACATTAGACCAGATGGACTTAATTGATATTTATAGAACATTCCATCCCAAAGCACCAGAATACACATTCTTCTCAAGTCCATATGGAACATTCTCAAGGATAGATCACATCTTGGGCCACAAATCAAGCCTTGGTAAATTTAAGAAAACTTAAATCACAGCAAGCATCTTTTCTGACCACAATGGTATGAGATTAGAAATCAGCTACAAGAAAAAAAACTGTAAAAAGAACACAAACACATGGAGACTAAACAATATGTTACTAATCAACCAATGGATCACTGAAGAAATCAAAGAGGGAATAAAAAAATACCTACGGACAAATGACAACAAAAACACAATGATCCAAAACCTTTGGGATGCAGCAAAAGCAGTTCTAAGAGGGAAGTTTGGAGCAATACAATCTTACCTCAGGAAAAAAGAAAAATCTCAAATGAATAATCTAGCCTTATAACTAAAGCAACTAGAGAAAGAACAAACAAAACCCAAAGTTAATAGAAATCATAAGGATCAGAGCAGAAATAAATGAAATAGACATGAAGAAAACAATAGAAAAGATTGATGAAACTAAAAGCTGGTTCTTTGAAAAGATAAACAAAATTGATAAACCTTTAGCCAGACTCATCAAGAAAAAAAAAAGAGGGCTGAAAATAATAAAATTTGAAATGAAGAAGGGCAGTTACAAGGGACACCACAGACATACAAAGGATCATAAGAGACTACTACAAGCAACTATATGGCAATAAGATGGACAAGCTAGAAGAAATGGACAAATTCTTAGAAAGGTATAATCTCCCAAGACTGAACTAGGAAGAAATAGAAAATATGAACAAACCAATCACAAGTATTGGAATTGAAACTGTGATTTAAAAACATCCAACAAGGGACTTCCCTGGTGGTCCAGTGGTAAAGAATCTGCCTTCCAATGCAGGGGACACAGGTTCGATCCCTGGTCGGGGAACTAAGGTCCCACATACCACGGGGCAACTAAGCCCGCATGCCACAAATACTGAGCTTGCGCGACTCAATAAGAGAGCCCACGTGCTGCAAACTACAGAGCCCACGCACTCTGGAGCTTGCATGCCACAGCTACAGAGTCCACATGCCCTGGAGCCCACATGCCACAACTAGAGAGAGAAAACCTGCACATCACAACTAGAGAGAAGCCTGCATGCCACAACTAGAGAGAAGCCCGTGCACCACAACGAGAGAGAAGCCTGCACACTGCAATGAAGACCCTGTGCCTCAGTGAAAGATCCCATGTGCCACAACTAAGGCCTAACACAGCCAAAAACATTAAAAAGATAAATAAATAAATAAAAATCCAACAAAGAAAAGTCCTAGATCAGGCTTCACAGGAGAATTCTATCAAACATTTACAGAAGAGTTAACACCTATCCTTCTGAAACTCTTCCAAAAACTGCAGAGGAAGGAGCACTCCCAAGCTCATTGTATAAGCCAACCATCAGCCTGATACCAAAATCAGACAAAGATACCACAGAAAAAGAAAATTAAAGGCCAACATCACTGATGAACATAGACACAGGAATCCTCAACAGAATACTAACGAACCAAATCCAACAATACATTAAAAGGATCATATACCATGATCAAGTGGGAGTTATCCCAGAGATGCAAGGATTTTTCAATATCCACAAATCAATCAGTGTGATACACCACATTAAGAAATTGAAGAATAAAAACCATATGATCATCTCAATAGATGCAGAAAAAGCTTTTGATAAAATTCAACACCCGTTTATGATAAAAACTCTCCAAGGACTTCCCTGGTGGTCCAGTGGGTAAGACACCATGCTCCTAATGTAGAGGACTGGGGTTCAATCCCTGGTCAGGGAACTAGATCCCACATGCATGCCACAATTAAGAGTTTGCACACTGCAGCTAAGAGTCTGCATGCTGCAACTAAGAAATCTGCATTCCACAACTAAGAAGGTCCCACATGCTGCAACTAAAAAGATCCCACATACTGCAACAAAGATCCCACATGCTGCAATGAAGATCCCATGTGCCACAACTAAAACTCAGTGCAGCCAAAATAAATAAATAAATAATAAAATAAATATGAAAAAACACCTCTCCAGAAAGTGGGCATAGAGGGAACCTACCTCAACATAATGAAGACCATATATGAGAAACCCACAGCTAACAACATTCTCTCAGTGAAAAGCTGAAAGCGTTTCCTCTAAGATCAGGAACAAGACAAGGATGCCCACTCTCACTACTTTTAATCAACATAGTTTTGGAAGTCTTAGCCGTGGTAATCAGAGAAGAAAAAGAAATAAATGGATTCCAAATTGGAAAAGGAGAAGTAAAACTGTCACTGTTTGCAGATGACATGATACTCTATATAGAAAATCCTAAAGATGCTACCAGAAAACTACTAGAGCTCATCAGTGAATTCGGTAAAGTTTCAGGATACAAAATTAATGCACAGAAATCTGTTGCATTCCTATACACTAAAGTCCCTATACAACGGAAGTTCAGTTAGAGAAATTAAAGAAAAAATCCCACTTACCATTGCATCAAAAAGAAGAAAATACCTAGGAATAAACCTCCCTAAGGAGAAAAAAGACCTGTACTCTGAAAACTATACAGACACTGATGAAAGAAATCGAAGATGACAGAAACTGATGGAAAGATCCACCATGTTCTTGGATTAGAAGAATCAATATTATCAAAATGCCTGTACTACCCATGGCAATCTATAGATTCAATGCAATCCCTATCAAACTACCAAAGACATTTGTCACAGAACAATAACAAACATTTAAAAATTTGTATGGAAACACAGAAGACCCCGAATAGCTAAGGCAATCCTGAGACAGAAAACCAAAGGTGGAGGAATCAGGCTCCCTGACTTCAGACTATACTACAAAGTTACAGTCATCAAAATAGTATGGTCCTGGCACAAAAACAGAAACATAGATCAATGGAACAGGATATAAAACCCAGAAATAAACCCACGCACCTAAGGTCAATTAATCTATGACAAAGGATACAAGAATATACAATGGAGAAAAGACAGTCTCTTCAAAAAATGGTGCTGGGGAAACTGGACAGCTACATGTAAAAGAATGAAATTAGAACACTCCCTTACACCATACACAAAGGTAAATTCAACATGGGTCAGAGACCTTAATGTAAGGTCAGACACTATAAAACTCTTAGAGGAAAACATAGGCAGAACACTCGTTGACATAAATTACAGCAATATCCTTTTGGATCCACCTCCTAGAGCAATGAAAATAAAAACAAAAATAAGCAAATGCGACCTAATTAAACTAAAGAACTTTTGCACAGCAAAGGAAACCATAAACAAAATAAAAACACAATCCACAGAATGGGAGAAAATATTTGTAAATGAAGCCACTGGGAAGGGACTAACCTTCCAAATATACAGACAGCTCATGCAGCTCTATATTAAACAAAACAAAACAAAACAAAACCCCCCAAACAACCCAATCAAAAATGGGCAGAATATCAGACAGACATTTCTCCAAAGAAGACACACAGATGGCCAAAAAGCACTTGGAAACGTGCTCAACATCTCTAATTATTAGAGAAATGCAAATCAAAACTACAATCAGGGGGCTTCCCTGGTGGCGCAGAGGTTAAGAATTTGTCTGCCAATGCAGGGGACACGGGTTCGAGCCCTGGTCTGGGAAGATCCCACATGCTGCGGAGCAGCTAGGCCCGTGAGCCACAACTACTGAGCCTGCGAGCCACAACTACTGGGTCCACATGTCACAACTACTGAAGCCCGTGTGCCTAGAGCCCATGCTCCACAACGAGAGGCCACCGCAATGAGAAGCCCACACGACACAACGAAGAGTAACCCCCGCTCACCGCAACTAGAAAAAGCCCGCATGCAGCAACGAAGACCCAATGCAGCCAAAAATAAATAAATAAATAAATAAATAAATTTAAAAAACGAAGAAACAAAACTACAATCAGGTATCACCTCACACCCGTTAGAATGGCCATAAAAAAGCCTACAAATAATAAATGCTGGGGAGGGTGTGGAGAAAGGGAACCCTCCTACACTGTTGGTGGGAATGTAAATTGATGCAGCCACTATGGAGAACAGAATGGGGGATCCTTAAAAAACTAAAAATAGAGCTACCGTATGATCCAGCAATCCTACTCTGGCTATCTATCCGGAGAAAACCATAATTCAAAAAGATACATGCACCCCTGTGTTCACTGCAGAATTATTTGCAATGGCCAAGACATGGAAGCAACCTAAATATCCATCGACAGAAGAATGGATAAAGAAGATGTGGTACATATATACAATGGAATACTCCTCAGCCATAAACAAGAATGCAGTAAGGCCATTTGTAGCAACATGGATGGACCCTGAGATTATCATACTAAGTGAAGTAAGTCAGACAGAAGGACAAATATCATATGATATCACTTATATGTGGAATCTAAAAAATGATACAAATGAACTTATTTACAAAATAGAAACAGACTCACAGACTTCAAAAACATACTCATGGTTACCAAAGTGGAAAGGTGATGGGGGAGGGATAAATTAGGAGTTTGGGATTAATAGATATATACCAGTATATATAAAATAGATAATCAACCAGGACCTACTGTATAGCACAGGGAACTCTACTCAATATTCTGTAATAACCTATACGGGAAAAGGATCTGACAAAGAATGGATATGTATATTTGTATAACTGAATCACTTTGCTGTATACCTGAAACTAACACAACACTGTAAGTCAACTATACTCCAATATAAAATAAAAATTAAATTAAAACAAAGTATTGAAGAGCTAAAAAAAAAAAAGAACTATGTGTGGACAATTTCACTCTGATATTTTTAGAAACTAAAGCAAAAGGGAAAATCTACTGTCATTTGATTTTCATTTTTCAACAACAGAACAATAGGACACAGAAAAGTTTGTAAAAATAGTTATTTTCCTCCCTTGGCTTAAATGTCCCCCCTGTAAAATAAAGACATTAGGCAAAGTATTGAAAAAAAAAAAAAGCTTCTTCATTCCCCAAACTAAAAGCTATCTTTTGAGGGTCAGAGAAACTATGCCCCAGAGAGTTTAGGGAACTTGAGCAACACTGTACCACAATCAGGGCCAAACGAGCAGCAGTGCCCATGAGTTCTGACTCACAGTCCAGTTCCCTAGCCACAGGGGCACAGCACTTTTCCTGGGCACCAAGAAGCGTCCTGGGCCTGCTGAGTGGCAGAGGGCCACCTCGGAAGGCCAGGGGCAGGGGCTCACCGATCAGGGTCATCGCTGAAGAAGTAGTTGACTTCCCCGAAGGTGCCCACGTCATTGTCTGTTGCCTACAAAGGTAAGAAAAAGAAGTCATTACTGCCAGAACCAGCCGAGGCTCCCAATCTCAGCAGGAAATGTCCACAGCAAACCCATGCTTCCCCCAACACAGCTCCTCAGGCCCAGGCCGAATTTTCTAGAACCACGCTGTTTAATGTTTTCACCAGTCACAAATGGCGATTTAAATTAATACTGGAGCACACAGTTCCGGAGGATCAGTCTGCTACCTAAATCTCTAACTTTGCGAAACCACCCCTCCTGGACTCATGTCAGACATTCTCTGTAGATGCTCAGAGGGCTTGGGCGAGAGACCCTAGACCTGTGGCTTGGGGTCACAACTTGTAGGTTTACAAAATATCTCAAACAAAAGTGGGGATGGGTTCAACCATCTGGTGGCCTCCTCCGGTGACTCTCCTCCAGTCCCCAAAGCCTCCAAGTCAGACGTGGTACCTGGTGGGGGAGGCCTCTTGGGTGGATTTCTGGTGTTCCCCCTCCTTTGACCCTGGGAATAATCCACTGCATGTATCAAGCAGACTGTCATCTGGTTGGCAACCTCTTCTGCTGGAAACAGTCTGCTGCCCACCCCCACCCATCTTTTGGCATCCCTCTCTGCTCGAACAAGTGGGCCAAGTGAGACCTAGTGCCGTGACCTCAGGGACTAGGCTGGGAGTGGTCCCTGACCTCAGCAGGGGCCTATTCGAATCCTTCCCTGGGATTCTTCTTCTTGTTGCTGGGGATAAAAGCTTTCCTCCAGTCCTCTTCACCCTGAGGCTCAGGGAAGTTAGGTGACGAGCCCCTGGGAACAAGACAGAACTGTCTTATCTCTCCAGGTAGATGCTGGCCTCTACCACCCCTGCCGAGTCCCCAGTGAAGCTGGGACGATGTGAAGTGGAAGTTGCTGGATGTGTAGGGACGATGAAGAGAGGGGCTGATCTTGGTAGTTCTGGAGTCCTGAATCTGACATCCCCTCCCACCTCAGTTTTGTTTGTGAGTCCAACAAGATCTCTTTTATCCAGGCTGGCCCAAGTTGGCTTTCTATCACCTACAGTCAAAAGAGACTGGAGCGAGAGTGGCCTGCCTTATGCCTGATGATGATGACAACAATGGTGACCACTGCCAGCCTGCACTCTATCATATATTTTACATTGTCAAAGGGCATCCAGGTTTATTAAGACCTCACAACTGTCACAACATGATGAGGAAGGCACACATTTCTACCCATCACACAGATCACAAAACTCAGGCCCAGACCACAGTGAGGTCTGGTGTAACCCTGTCACCACTCTAGGTCATGAGCAGGTTCAAGCAGAGTGGGGCAGAACCTGCGATCCCTACTCCCATCCCAGGGTTCCTTCCTTTAGGCCACCTACGTGGGGCCCCTCTCCAACCCCTCCCTTGTCCAGGACAATGGTAGTTATAGTAGAGGCTTGGCTTTTGTGGCTGGAACCTCTGGGCTTCTGCATTGTCGCTGGCATGGTTACAGTCCACAGTGCAGACTAAGTGACACCATTCATGCATTCATTCAATAGTTACTCAGTAAGCATGTACTCTGTGCCAGGCACTGTGACCTCTGCTCCCTCCCAGGCCATGCCCTAGAGCTGGGCAAACTGCTACCTGCCACCAGAAGCCTGGAGGGGAGGGCCTTGGGCTGACCTTGGGGTCATCTGTTTTACACTCAGGGCTTCTCTAAGATCACAACTGACTAAAGGTTCTGCTGCTAAAAATATGTTTCAATACCTACTTTTGTTTATTTTTATTTTTTAGCTTTGAGGTATAATTGACAAATTATTTTATAACTTTATTATACAATAAAATTATTATGATAATATATTATATTGAGGTATACTTGACAACGGAAAGGATTCCCACTACTGAGTTAATTAACCACCCATCCATCACCTCACAGATTTACCCTTTTGTTCCTTGTCTGGTGAGAACACTTAAGTTCTACTCTCTCAGCAACTTTCAGTGGTACGGTACAGTGTTATCAACTATAGTCACCATGTTATACATTAGATCCTCAGACCTTATTCATCTTATAACAAAGTTTGTACCCGTTGATCAGCCTCTCCCTATTTCCTCCTGCTCAATACCTTGGTACTAAGTATTTTCTGAGGTTCCTTTTAAAGTTCTTGGATTCTGTGAAATCTATTCCATTCTGTGTTCTTTACGATAAACCCGAATTTCAAGAAAACGCCAATTTGTGTTCAGTATATTGAATTCAGGAAGGCAGAGAAGTAAATGATATATTCCAAAAGATTTAAATGAAAAAAAGTGTTTATACCCAAAGGGTTAAGATCTCAGTTATCCAGAAAACTTGGTTATCCAGAAGGAAGCCAATTCCAGGGGCTGTGGCAGCCTGCTTTTAAGGACAGGCTCTTGTACCCACTGTCCCATTCAGTGTCCCCACTGTGTTCAGCAGACTGTGTGTGGACCTCCGTCTTCACACCGCCCTGGCCAGGCTCCAAGAGCATCACAGGTTCTCGGGGGACGCGTGTCTAATAAATGGAAAGGTAAACGCCGAGCTATGTAACCCACCCTCTAACCCAGGACCGATTCCAGGGCAGACCCTCCCCCGTGCCCTGAGCCACTCTTCCCGACAACTGCATTTATCGACTCCTCACACTTATCACGTATTGTATCTTCATAATGACCCTATGACGTAGGTGCTATTATTACTACCACCCCCAATTTACAGATGGGGAAACTGAGGCACAGAGAGAGTGAACAGCTCACTCAAGGCTTCACAGCTAAAAGAGCGGCAAAGTTAGGATTTGAACCCAGTGCCGGCTTGTCACATCCTTCGCCTCAACGTGTTCTTGCTTTTAAACCAAGAAGAGAACTTGTTCTCAGAAGGAGAGGTGTCTGGTTATTCCAGGGCAGAGGAGACCAAAACTTCTCATAATAAGCCCACCTCTCTCCTCCCCTTTCAGGGACCAGAGAAGGCGGGGAGGCACCCATAAGTCCCCTTTCATTCCACCAACAAATGATCACCACCACGCATGGTATTACTAGACTATAATAACTGCAGCTCAGTCTGGGGAGCAGCTGACCAGACGCCATCAAGCCCCTTGGCGAGGGGTGAGTGTAATGTAGAGACCCTAGCTCCAGGTCAGAGTCAGCAGCCCAGGTCACCGTGTGACCAAACAGCAACCTCCTGGGGCCTCGGCATCCTCATTTGTCAAAGGAAAGGGTTTGGGGAAGCAAAGAGGGTAGGGCTGCGTCTGCCAGGCTCACCTCCCAGCCTGGATAGTGCCTGACACATGGCAGATGCTTCACAAATTCTTGGAAGATGAAGGAACCAATTCTAGTAAGAAGGGGGTGGTGGAGAGATGGGGGCAAAAGCGAGGAGAGCGGATTCTAAGGGAAAGGGAGGGGCGAAAAGAAGGAGAGAGGGAAAAGGAGGGCAGAGGCTAGGAGGGGCAGAGGGGTCAGCAGAGTAGGCTGGGCCAAGCCACAAGGGGGGTTCCCTGCCCCTGAAGGTCACATCGGGACCCTGGGGACAAGTCCTCCACATCTATGTGCCCTATGGAATTGCACTCGGACTGTTAGGGTGAAGGACCCCCGAGGTCCCCCTGTCCAGTCCTCTTCACCCTGAGGCTCAGGGAAGTTAGGTGACGAGCCCCTGGGAACAAGACAGAACTGTCTTCTCTCTCCAGACAGATGCTGGCCTCTACCACCCCTGCCGAGTCCCCACTCCCTCCCCGAGTGGACTGAGCACAGCCATGGTTCCCCCGGTGACTCCTCTCCCCAGGGGCCTCTTGCTGCCCGCCCAGGCCGCCGATGCTAACCGGGGAAGATCTGTGAGTCCTTTAGTGCCACCGTCTAATGACCGTATGAAATATGTATGCCTGGTGAAGAGGAGAGGGAGAACTTTCATTTTTCACGTGCACGAAGCAGAATAATATGAAGACGAAAAGCTACTTCTGTGCGCCTGCCAGGGTGGGAGCAGCCAGCGCCAACACAAAGGGCCTGGTCAGGGTGCTCAGGCCAGTGCCAGGCTGCTGTGGGGCCTGATAGGGGCCTGTGCCCAGAGAAGGCAGCAAATCTGCCCACTAGGCGGCCGTGCTGAAGGCCCTCCTCCTTTACATGCATTCTTAGCCCCGTACTTGGGCCTTTGCTGCCAGCTCCGGCCTCATCTCTGACCACGTGCAGGCTGGACCATGTGCGGCTCCTGGGCCTGACAGGCTCTGCTCACGCTGCGCCCTCTGCCGGGATCGCTTCCTTCCTCTCCCACCTGGCTCACCCACTCCTGTCCCCCTGGCTCCCCAAGGTTGGGTTAGGGCTCCACCCTGCTGGTGATATTCCCAGCTGTGACCGCCCTGTGGAGCTGGAGCTGTGGGCTGATGTGTTTCCCACCCCAGGAGGCCGCGGATCCCCGAGACCAGGGTGGGACACGGGGCCTGGACATCAGGGAGGCTCAGGAAAGCTCCGATATCCGTCATCTACAGGTACACCTGCGTCCACATCCACACCACATATGTACGTATACTGTTTCATTCTGACCACACCCATACGTGGCGAGTACTGTTAGAACCCTGTGCTCCCTGTCTTTAACAAACAAGGAAACAGAGGCAGGATGATAAGGAACTTCTCCAAGATTTCACAGCTGGTAAGAGCCAGAGCTGGCCTCCAGATCCCTGTGTTGAAAACCGTTTAGCAGCTTGTGGCATACGCCCTCGGAGCAGTGTCCTGTGGAGGCCAAGGAGCCGCTTGGCCGTGCTGGCCAGCCCAGTAGGGGGCGCTGCCGGGGCCTGCTCCACTACCCACCCTGCAACCTGTCCCACCCAGGCAGGTCTCTGTCCCAGCCCCACTCTGCTTGTTACAGTACTTTTCACAACAACCTCCTTCCCAGAACCTGCTTTGCTCCTAAGCAACTGAAAAATCAACAGACGAATCACGTGCCAAACAGACAGTGACCTTCGGGCCCACTTTAGGAAGGAGGGTTTGAGAAGTGACCAGGGACCTGTGCAGAGAGAACAAATGTCCTCCTCAAGCCATGAACACCCTTCCTCCTGCCACGTTCTGGGACGTTCTGTCTCTGTGCAGGGTCACTTCCGGGATCTTGCTGCTGCTAGCCCCCTCTCTGATGCCTCTGTGTCCCTGTTACTATTCCACCTGGGCTAGAATCTCACACACAGGTACACAGTAGCACATTTTGCTACTTGCCATGACTCTCATAAGATGCCCAGGGGTAAGAAGTCAAAACCAATGGCTACAATGATCTTCCTCTGCTCAAAGACCTTCAACGGCTCCCCACTGCTGCTGAATTAAATTCAGACCAGCACCTGTCGTCAAGGCTCTGCAGAGCCGGGCTGGCCTTGGCGATTTTGTACCCATCTCTCCCTGAGGCACCCAAACTGTCTTCTCATTGCCTGGTTGCATCATCCCTTCATTCTGTAACTGCTGCCCACCCCTCCAAATGCCCCCTCCCTTAGGGAGCTCCCTGGCTGCTAGCTGTTCTTGACCTGAGAGCCCCTGGCTGGACCTGTTTTAGAATACTCAGCAGTCTGCTGTCCCTGAAACCTGCTTGTGTATGCCCCGTTCCCTCCCCTTGACGGACAAGTCTGTACCTAACTTATTTTTGTATCCTGTGTTGTGCCTGGCACAGGGTTCAAAATCTTTGCCAAATTTAGTAAAATCTGGGATTTCCATTGCCAGACACTGAGGGCCAGCATGACCTTCCTTCTGGGGGGCTAGTGCCCCCATCAGCAAACACCTTGGTGGGCCGTGAGCAGCCAGAGTGGGGCTCCTTAGGTTGCCCAGGAGGCAGGGCTGGGGTTTATAAAGCATCTCCAGTAAGTCTCCCAAGCTCAGGTCTCTCATCCAAGCTCCCTACTGGCCAAACCTTAGAGGCAGGTGGGATGGGGGGTGGGGGGAACACTCACTGAACGGCCCTCACCGTCAGGCTGCAGGCACGTGCAGAGCAGGTGAGAAGGACAGCGTGGGTGTGGAGGGGCAGATGGCGGGGGGGAGCCTGGCACACCACAGAAAGAACCTTCACCAAGATGATGATCAGACTCGCACTCAGTCATGTGCTCAGTAAATACTTTCTGAGCTTTTCCAATGTGCCAGCTACTGTGCCTGGCTCTGAAGCCACAGCCATCAGCATGACAATGCCCTTGCTGGAATGTGACTTATGATCAGAAAGGGGAGACAGACAATAACGGAGGAGAGAAATAGCTAAATAACAATTTCAGACAGTGGTAAGAACTGTGGGGAAATACAGCAGAAAATGGGCTAGCAGGTGACTGGGTTGCTATCTTAGGTTGACTAGTCCTGGAGAAGATCTTTGGCAAAGTGTATCTGGGTCTACAGGACAGTCACTGGCTGGACACTGAGAAGCCTGGGAGGTCCTGGTGAGAACCGCTCTCACTGAGGCCCGGAGGCAGCTCAGAACATCTCTGTCTCCCCCAGCGGAAGCGTCTGCAGCCCAGGAAGACCGGCCGGCGGGTCAGCATCTGTCCCTGTGGTCAGCTCATGGGAGAGGGTGCCTCCGGGACTGGCTGCTGCCCAGCGCCTGATTTATAAGGCATCTCCTCCGATTCTCCTCAACACTGGCATTACCAGCAAAACTAATTCCCTCATTTGGGCCTTTATAATTGCATCCGTGAATGCTTATTTCCGTGATGGACAATGCCGGCAAAAGTGTAATTTTTCTTCTGCTGACAAAAAAGAAAAAAATAAATACACACGGCGGGGGGGAAAATTCCAAAGGTTAAGACAAGGTGAGCCTGCAGTGGAGGAATAGCCAGATCCCCAGACCAGCCAGGCTCATGTCAGAAACGTCCAACTTTCCCCTGGCTATATAGGGTGGGAGGGGGTCAAATGACCCCCTGCCATTTCCCTTTGAGCACTTAGAGTGTCAGGCACT
This sequence comes from Mesoplodon bidens, assembly GCF_964165515.1. Classification (NCBI taxonomy): domain Eukaryota; kingdom Metazoa; phylum Chordata; class Mammalia; order Artiodactyla; family Ziphiidae; genus Mesoplodon; species Mesoplodon bidens. The sequence continues at coordinate 170,376,396 of NC_138176.1, forward strand.
GTGCCCAGCATTTCTCATGCTTTAGTTCACTCCATCTTCCCAAAAGTCCTATGGGAAGGACTTTCGGGAAGTTCTTCCCTTTGGGAAGCACCAGTATTATTTCTATTTTACAGATGGAGGGAACTGAGGCTCAGAAAGGTCAATCAACTTGCCCAAGGTCAAACAGCCACGGTACCAGGACATGAACCCAGTACAGTCAACTGCAAGGCAGATGCTCTCAAACACTCCCCTCCCCCATTGGTGGGGCTGGAGGAGAGGCATCCTCCTGCAGTTTGAGAGCTCAGCCATGGGATCCAGGGTGCTCCTACCAGGTCACTGTACTCACCCTGTAGATGAGGCCCCAACAGGCAGTCTTTTCCTTCTTGTCACAGGCTCTGCCCCCAGCCTCTGCCTTGAGTGGGTGGGCTCCAGCAATTCTGGTTGTGCCCGTAAGCAGAGGATGCAGGGGTCCCTGGATGTCATTTCCCAGGATGCAGGCCCTTAGCCAAGATCCTTCATCCTCAAAGGTTCCCCCCAATCCCATCCCACCCAAGCTTGGTCTTGGTGTGTGCAGGTGGCTCAGGGCCTAGACTGGGGGAGGCTGTCACCTGCTAAAGGCCGGGGCAGCCTGGCTGGCTGTGGGCACCCATCTGACCCTTGCAGGGCTCTTCACCCGGCACCCTGTGGATATAGCTCTTCCTTCAACTTGGATGCCAGGGCTCTATGCTCAGCCCAGCTCCCTGCCCTCTGATGCTCATCACAACATCTCATGCCCACTCCCAGGAATCCACCATTTCAACAGCGATCAGGTCCTCTTGTCTCTTTGTCTCCTCCCAAGAGCCCCCTTCTGACCCAGCCTGTTTTGACGATGAACAGTGGCCATCTCTCACCCTCTTCCATTCATTTGCCCTGAACCAGGGGCCTCCCTTACAGGCTATCTGCCTTGGCGACACACCATCCCCATGGATCCCTGCACCTCCCTGTTGTCCCTCGTCATGGCCTTGCAGACGCCCATCTGCTGACGTTGGGCCTTATGCCCCGACCTGACCCCCACCTGCTCTGGCCTCTTCCCGGGTCTGCCTCCAACGGCTGCTCATTGGATGCCGCTGCCGCACTCTGATCCCCTGATCCCCTCCCTGGGCCAGACGCCCTCCTCTCTCAGGTTTCTAAACACCCTGTACCCTTCCTTATAGCTAGAAAGTCCTGCCCTGTGTCTTCTTTTGTCCACCTGTGCCCTCTCGCTTCCCTACCTACTTCTCTCTCTCTCTCCACACACACACACACACACACACTCTCTCTCTCTCTCTCTCTCTCTTCCTCCCTGTGTCTTAGGCAGCCCCTAATACCTCCCTGTCCCACCCCCACCCTCACATACTCTCACAGAAGCCTTCTCTCTTTTCCTCTGTCTGGCTCAGGTGGACCCCATCCCGCTATGCACTCACACGCAGAAACTCATGTACATCTGCACCCACCCTCAGTCTCGAGCAGCCCCCACGCCCATCCGAGCCTCAGCCCCGGGGGCCCCTCCACGCCCCTTCCCCAGCCACCTGTGCACCTCTCCCTGCAGGCCGGCTGCTGGCAGGCACGCACTCAGTCACTCCCCGCCGGCGTCCACACCCCCGTCACGCACGCTCGCCCGGATGCCCCGCACCGGGGCTTCTGCTCTGAAGCAAGGCGGGCCCAGCTGCCTTCTCAGCAGCCCTGGGTCCCAGCAACCGTGGCAGGCAGCGGGCACCGACAAGCAGTTCTGCTCCCGTGCACAAATCTGCAGAGAAGGGCACACGGTACAATTTGTTCAGGAAACAATAGCAATGTTTGACATGTCATAAGGATTGATGGAGCAGAAATTTACATGGGAGAATGCATTTTTAAACAGCTCCACGGAGCCCCGGTGCTTCACTGGTAGTGCTTTCCACATTCATCATTCGCTGAGTCCCTCTGAACAACCCCTTAAACTATGTGAGATTAACTGCACTCTTGCAAGCTCTGGGGAGGCCAGTGGGAGGCAGGAGGTACTCCTCTGGAGGAACCTGGTAGCCCAGAGGCTGGGGTGACCTCCACTTGGCCTGATTAGGCCCATGGGGCCCGGTCCTCTCCCCTGTTCCCACACTCCCTCCCATGCTGTGGACAAGCATTTCAGCTTCTCTCTAGGACGCGAGGTAGAAGCCAATGGCCAGGAAATATCATCTGGACTGCCCCACACTTCCGGGCAAATGCTCGGTGTGTCAGTTTCCCTCGTCCTCTCAGAAGGAAGCTATCTGAGTAGGAAGCCAGGGCTGATGGGTGAGGGCATGGTGAGTGCTGGGTGGGCAAAATAAGGTTTGGTTGGAAGCTGCTGCTCTGAGCATCTTCCTGGAGGTCCCTGGCCAGGGGGGATGTCACACTCCTGGGAGAAGAAATGATAGCATCTGTAAGGAAATGCCTCCCATTGGACTTCATGCAGGGATAAGAAGAGGGGTGCTCCAGGTGGGCAGTGGGACCAGGGAGTGAACCAGAGGGTACAGGACAGATCCCGGGGAGGCTGCGGGTCATAGGAAGAAAGATGCATTCAGGAAAGCCCTCGGTCCTGCTCTCGGCCTTCTGAGTGTGCAGAAGGCCTTAGGACAAAAGGGTGCTACTGGGGAGGCTGGGGACAGAGGCTCAGAGCACACGGTCAGGTGAGTTGCCGAGTGGGAGGGCAGTTAGGAAAGGGTGGGGACTCGGTGGGTGGTGGGGCTCCCTCACGTTCCATCGTGGACCTGGGGTGGGTGGCCACCACTCCATCACGCATGCCCATGCCGCATCACTCATCGGTCACAGTACTGAGTGCAGAGAAGGCCTCAGGATCTCTCTCAGCCCCACCTTCCCTATGGGAGTCAGTGAACAGTGGGATGTGAGTAAAGTCTCTCTGCTATGTCTACTGGGCTCTCTGCCCCTGCAGGGTCAGAAACCTGCTTCTCCCTGGGAGGCACAGTACAAGACCAGGCACCAAGGGCCTCAAAAGGATTTGTGGCTCTGTGTAGGGTCATGAAAACCCCTTCAAAAGGGGAGCGTGAGATGTGGGTTCTGGTCCAGCTTCTGCCCAACCATCCAGCTGTGGGACTTTGAGGAAGACACTGGGCTGCACAGCCTCCTGACCCATCTGCCCGCTCCTCCTCTGGTACTAGCAGCCCATCCTCCACCAGGGCCAGAGGGGATGTCTGACCACACGAGACACCAGTCTCCAGCTTAGAAGGCTCCCGGGGCATTGAAGACAAAGCCCAAACTGCTTGCCATGCCCCTGAGGCCTGATGTGGGCCAGCCTCTGTGGCCCCTGACCTCCTCTCCTGGCCCATCTGCCAACAACTACAGTAACATCCACTCTAACCCTCAGTTTCCTCATCTGTAAAATGGGGCTAATAACAGTACTTGTCTCATGGAGTTGGTGTGGGGATTTTAGAAGGTACTGAAGCAAGGTGCTTTAGACCAGTGCCTGGCACACAGGAGCCGCTAAGTGGAGCCAGTACGTGTCTTTCCACCCCCCAGTTCTAACCACTCACTCTTTCCAGTCCTCTGCAGACATGCTCCTGCTAAGCCCTCTCTCAGCCTGGCCCTCCCGCCTGGGCTGTGCCAGCAGCTGGCCGGGTGGAGGGGGAGGGGAAGTGGCACTGAGCCCTACCGGAGGGGGTGCTCCTGGGGGCCAGACCTGAGGCCCGCCTATTAACGTGTCAGTCTGCGGCTGGGGAGGAGGGATGAGAAATTGGGCTGACAGGTGCACTCAAAGTGTGGGGTCCCCGGCTTGCTTGTTATTGCAGACACAGTGTTGTTCTTGGGCTCCTCCACCCCCTTCTTTATTTCTATCTTATTTTAAAACCTGGAAACAAAAATTGATGGGGAGCAAATTGCTCTGGCCAGCGGCTCTATGCTTAAAGGAGTTGTCACGGGAAAGCAATTACGGGATGTCAAGGGCTGTCAGGGTGGCCACAGCTGCCTGCGCCCCATGCCTGGCACTGCCTGGTGGCCCCCAGGCCAGCTTGCAGGACAAGCGTGGGGTCTCCCGGAGGCAGAGGGATAGGATAAGTGCAATCACTACCTTGCTGAGTGTCAAGCTACGGGCCTGGCCTGCCACTGTGTGAGAAACTTGACACAATTTGTCCCTAATCCTGCAAGCAACCAGCAAGATGGGGTCACAGTCCTATTTTACAGATGAAGCAACTCCAGCTGATATGACTGCAAAAACAGTAACAGCAGCTCACTCTTGTTTAGTCCTTACTGGGTTCCAGGATTTATTCCAAGAAATCTCCATGTATTAGCACATTTCATTTCCACTCCCACTCCATGAGATAAGTACTAATACTACCTTTGTCTTATGCGTGTGGAAAGTTCCCAGCTGGGGCAGAAGCTGGTGGTGCCACACACGACCCCTTGTGTCCACCTCCACACACCAGGGGCTGCTTTAGTGGAATCGTCCATGCCTCCCTTGGCCTGTGAGCCTTCTTCTCAAGGGAGCAGTTGGAATGATGCGGTGTCCACATCCCCAGAAGCTGTCCCCACTCAATGGGGGCTAGGAGTCGATGGACCAATACCCCAGCCTCCTTGCCCTGAGCTTGGATAGCTCAGACACAGCCCTCCTGCTGATTTCCCAGCGGACAGAGTTCCAGAAGCCCCCACGGTAACCGGCTTCACAGCGCCCCCTTGAGTGACCTCGTCTCACCTCCTGCTCCTACCTGAGTTTCCTGGGGTCACCTCCCAAGTAAACTGCCGGTCCTTGAGTCCTTGTCTCAGGGTCTGCTTCTGGAGAGCCAGACCTTAGACACAAGCCTCAGGCTGGACAATGGACATGCAACGGTTCCCGGCCGTCAAGGCGCTCAGAGTGGCCAGTGGCTCAGGGCTGGCTGTTAGTGGGCTCAGGGTCCTGCAGTTGGTCACCGGCAGAGCTGGGACTCGAACCCTCGTCTGTCTGACACTCGCACACACGAATCAAAGAGGAAAAAAATCCCGCTCCTAGCCCTTCTACAATGCTGCCCCTTCTTTTACGCCGTTGGATGTGAGGAGGACTCAACTGGGTGCCTTTAAAAAAAAAAAATCACATCTGACCATCAAACAAAGAAGAGTGGGATGAAGAAAGCCATTTTCCCAGGGATGCAGGAGGGTGGCTGGGGGTGAACAAGATGTTCATAGTCAGAAGGGACTCGAGGCCCATCTGGGGCCAGTTATCAGGCTGGGATTATGTGGTAGAAGATGAGAAGGGGAGGGTGCCAGAGAGATGTGGGGACAGACACCGCGGCCGAGGCTCAGTTAAGTGGGGCCTTGTGTGCAGAGGAGATGGAAGGAGGAAGAAAAGACAGTCCAATCAACCCCCTGGGGATGCAGCAAAACCATGGCTGGGAACGCCTCTCCCCACTGTGGGACCCTCACCACTGTATCCTTGCCTGGAGTCTGACCCCCTCCCTCCTTTTCCCTGCCCCCATGGGGTGCAACAGGCAGCTCCAGGCCTAGTGGGAAGGTGAGGAGAGGTACCTGGGTGGGGACTGGTCCCCACCCATGTGCCAGGACACATCCTCACTCAAGGTGACTTGGAGCTGGGTGGCATGGCCCCCGTGCCTGCTGCCATTGGCGGGCTCCGATTCGGCCATCACGCGCAGCTCACTAATGAACCATATTGATTCCACATCCTCCTGTTGTCTCCCTAAATGGCAAGCCACACATCTGATAGATTAAATACCCACACAGTTGCCCGCCTGACATCTCCATCACTCCGCCTGCATGTCCCTAATGAATTTTACAGCCCCACAACGACAGAAGAAATTAAGGTCAAAGTCAGACAAAGGAACTATAAATCACCCATGATCCTGAGACCAGCAGAGGGCTACAGCCCCAGCCCCTCACTCACATGGGCCAGTCCAGCCCAGGGCTTGATGGTGAGACAATCAGATTTTGTGTATCAGTGCAGGCTGGCGAGGGTGTGCTGGGAGCATTCACACCCGAGAAACAGCCTCTGTCCACAGACATTTGGATTCACTCACTCTTCTGCCCATCCCGCCTCCGGTATTTAGAATGTTCTAACTCAGACTGAGAAATGCCCTGACAGGAGAGCAGCATATCTCATTTATAAAGACTTGCTTCCCAAGGAGTTCAAGACATTCTAGCCACGTTGTTCTAAAAATGTCCCAGAATGGGGAGAGGGTCCAGCAGCCTTCTCTCCATAGAGAAACAGGTTCATGGAGGAAAGGGGTTTGCCCAGGGTCCTTCAGCAACTTGGAGTCCCTGACCTTCTGACCCGAAGGTTGCAGGTCTTGTTACAATGGGAGCCTAAAGGGCTTTTGTGTGTGTGTGTGTGTGTGTGTGTGTGTGTGTCCTGGTCCTGTTTCTCCTTTGGGCAGTTGGTACCCCCTACAGGTGGCTGGGCAGACAGAGGGGGCTCTGGGCCTTGGGTTCAGCTTGGACGTCAGCCAGTCAAGTTCAGTTTCCAACCTGTCATACCTCTTGGCCCCATAGTTTTACCAGGGCAGTCTCAGGGAGGGTTTCAGTCTCCATGAGGAGGCTGTGTTGCCTCATGGTGAAGGGAAAGGACATTGGTATCCTAGAGACAAGGGTTCATGCCTCCACTCTGCCCCCTCCACAGGTGTGACCTTTGCAAGCAGCTAAGTACTCTGAATCTCAGGGCTCTCATCTATAAGATAAGGACACTAATTTCTACCTCACTGGGTTGTCATGGGGCTTCGATGAGATAACACACAGAAGGGGCTCAGTTTGGCACCAGGCACTCAATACTAGTGCCTGTTATTTGTTTAGCACCTACTCCACATCAGGTGCTTTGCCAAGTCCTTTACATTATCCTCTTGAACCCCCACAACAAATCCATATGGAGCTATCGTGATCACCGTTTTCCAGAGGAGGAAACTGAGGCACACACAGGTTATTTGGCAGAGACTTAAACATCTATACTCCCTTTCTCAACTGAACAGAAACCATGCTTTTTAGGAGGTAGAACACTACCTGGCTAAAATACTACATTTCCCACCTTTCTTTGCAGCTAAGCACAGCCACAAAACTAAGTTCTGGCCAACGAGATGAAAGCAGAAGTTTGCAAGGCATTTTCTTTGGAAGTCTCCTTAAAAGGAAATGAGAGTGCTTTGCCTCATTTTCTCCATTCTGCAGCTTGGAATCTGGATGTGACGGCTGGAGCTCCAGCAACCATTTTGGATCATGGAGATGAGGCCCATACTCTAGGAATGGTGAAGGAGAGAACCTGAAAGAAGCAACCAAGGCTGCTTACCTCTAAACAGCTTTTAAATGTGAGAGAAATGCACTTTGATTTTGTTTAAGAAAAGATTTGGGGGGTTTCTGTTAGTGGTAGCTGTATTGAGTCATTGCTAATACAAGTAACCTATTCAAAGTCATAGAGCTCAGAAATGGGTGAGTCAGAATAAACCTGGATCGTGTAAGTCTGGAGCCTGGGGTCTTTACCACTCTGCCCCCTGTAGTGAGCACTTGAGAAACATGAGATATCATTATCATCATCATTATATTAGGGGAGAAATTTCCTTCTTAGGTTACCATACGTTAATTGGTAATAAAATCAATTTAGTGGGTCATGACTATCATTAAAAAAAAAAGAAATCTAGTAGAATGAAACAGAAAATACTAGGGTGAAAACTCTAAGACATTGATGAAAGAAACTGAAAATGACACAAATAAATGAAAAGATATTCCATGGTTATGCACTGAAAAATTAATACTGTTAAAATTTCCATACTACCCAAAGCAATTTACAGATTCAATACAATCCCTATCAAAATTCCAATGGAATTTTTCACAGAAACAGAGCAGAAAATCCTAAAATTTGGGTGGAACCACAACAAACCCCCAATAGCCAAAGCAACCTTGAGAAAGAAGAACAAAGCTGGAGGCATCATGTTCCCTGATTTCAAACTACAAAACTATAGGAATCAAAACAGTACGGTACTGGCATAAAAACAGACACAGATCAATGGAACAAAATAAAGAGCCCAGAAATAAACCCATGTATATATGGTCAATTAATTCATGACAAGGAGCTAAGACTATACAAATGGGAAAGGACAATCTCTTCAGTAAAACTGGGAAAACTGGACAGCCATGTGAAAAAGAATGAAACTGGACCACTATCTTATACCATACACAAAATTAACTCAAAATGGGGATGGGGATCAAGATGGTGGAGGAGTAGGATGGGGAGCTCACCTTCTCCCCCAGAAATATTAAAACCACATCTACAAGTGGAACGGTTCACACAGAACATCTACTGAATGACAGCGGAAGACCTCAGACTTCTGAAAGGGTAAGAAAACCTCCATGTAACCAAGTAGGACAAGAGGAAAAAGAAAAAGAAAGGAATCGGTGACAGGGCCTATGCCCCAGGCAGAGAGCTTTGAAGAAGGAAAGGTTCCTGCACCCTGGAGAGTCCCTGCATCAGCAGGTAGATCAGCCTGGATAGAGGGGAACTTCGGAGACTAGGAGGAGAGCACAGCAACCAGTTTTCAGAAGGCAAAACAGAGAGTAACCTGCACTGTAACTTGCTGCCCTGTACTCCCCCAGCCTCAGACACTCATCTGTCGGTGTGGGTGGGGGCTGGGTGCTGAAGTGCAGGCTTCAGAGATCAGACCCAGGGAGAGGACTGGGGTTGGCTTCACCAAGACAGCCTTAAGAGGCTGGACTGTGGCACCTTAGGGGGTACTCAGAAGAAGCCAGGGCCCACCAGAAAGGTGCCATTATTGGGGGGGTGCACGAGGAGAGGGGGCAGGACGACTGTAAGAGCTTCTCTCCCTGTGAGTACTCCCAGGCAACAGAACACCACATACAGAAGCTCTGGGGGGTGTGCGTGAGTTGTTGCTGCTATTCTGGGCTCCAGAAGTGGGAACAGGCCACCGGTATGAGACCTGCAAGCAGGCACCAAGCACTGTCCTGCTATCCTGGGAGTGCACAGAGAGCAGCTACCCCTAGGAGACCTGCGAGCAGGTGCCAAGCCCTGCCCCACTGTCCTGTGAGTGCTCAGAGAGCAGCCACCCCTAGGAGACTCATGAGCAGGCGCCAAGGGCTGCCCCACTCTCCCAGGAGTGTGCAAGGACCACTGCACCTGCACACCCCATATCAAAGGGATAACGGCCAACACACGCTGAGGAAAGAGACAGCGAGCATCAAAACTAAAAGCAGTCCCTCAATTCTGGAAAAGATGGCAGAGTAGAAGGACTTGAGCTCACCTCCTCTCATGAAAACATCAAAATCACAACTAACTGCTGAACAACCATCAACAAAAAAGACTCGAACCTAACAAAAAAGATATTTTACATTCAAAGACAAAGTCACAACAAGACGGTAGGAGAGGCACTTTTGTGACAATCAAATCCCATACCACCCAGGTGGGCAACCCACAAACTGGAGAATAACTATATTGCAGAGGTTCTCCCACAAGAGTTAAAGTCCTGAGCCCCACGTTAGGCCCCCCAGTCTGAGGGTCTGGCATCAGGAAGAGGAACCCCCAGAACATTTGGCTTTTTTTGGGGGGGGCTGTGCTGTACAGTTTACAGGATCTTAATTCCATGACCAGGGATTGAAGCCAGGGCCCTGGCAGTGAGAGCACCAAGTCCTAACCACTGGACTGCCAGGGAATTCCCCAGAGCATTTGGCTTTGAAGGCCAGCTGGGCTTGAGTGCAGGAGGTCCACAGGACTGGGGGAAAAAGACACTCCACTCTTGGAGGGTTCACTCAAGTTTTCACATACACTGGGACCCAGCACAAAGCAGTGACTCTATAGGAGCCTGGGCTGGACCTACCTATGAATCTTGGAGTGTCTCTTGGGGAAGTGGGGGTCAGCTCTAGTTCATTGAGGGGACAAGGACACTGGCGGCAGAGGCCCCAGAGAATACTGATTGGCATGAGCTCTTCCAGAATTCGCCATTTTGGCATCAAGACCTACAGCAGCCTACGGGCTCCACTGCTGGAATGCCTCAGACCAAACAACCAGCAGGATAGGAGCACAGTCCCACCCATCAGCATACAGGCTGCCTAAAGTTATACTGAGCTCACAGCCACCTCTAAACACAACCCTTGAATGGCCATGTCCAATGGAGGGACAAGACTCAGCTCCATCAACCAGTGGGCAGGCACCAATCCCTTCAACCAGGAAGCCTACACAAGCCCCAGGACCAACCTCAACCACGAGGAGACAGACACCAGAAGCAAGAAGAGCTATGATCCTGGAGCCAGTGGAAAGGAGACCACAAACACAGAAAATTAGACAAAATGAGATAGCAAAGAAATATGTTCCAGACGAAGGAACAAGATAAAAACCCACAAGAACAACTAAATGAAGAGGCGATAGGCAACCTACCTGAAAAAGAATTCAAAGTAATGATAGTAAAGATGATCCAAGATCTTCAGAAAAAGAAAGAAGGCACAGATTGAGAAGATACAAAAGTAGTTTAACAAAGAGCTAGAAGATTTAAAGAACAGAGATGAACAATACAATAACTGCAATGAAAAATGCACTAGAAGGAATCCATAACAGAATAACTGAAGCAGAAGAACAAATAAGTGAGCTGGAAGACAGAATGATGGAAATCACTGCCATGGAACAGAATAAAGAATGAAAAGAAATGAGGACAGTCTCAGAGATCTCTGGGACAACATGAAATGCATGAACATTCACATTATAGGGGTTCCAGAAAGAGAACAGAGACAGAACAAGCCTGAGAAAATATTTGAAGAGATTATACCCCAAAACTTCCCTAACATGGGAAAGGAAACACTCAAGTACAGGAAGCACAGAGAGTCCCACATATGATAAACCTGGAGAGGCACATACTGAGACACATATTAATCAAACTGACAAAAAATTAAGACAAAGAAAAATATTAAAAGCAACAAGGGAAAAGCAACAATATACAAGGGAATCCCCATAAGGTTATCGGCTGATTTTTCAGCAGAAACTCTGCAGGCCAGAAGGGAGTGGCATGATATACTTAAAGTGATGAAAAAGAAAAAACCTACAACCAAGAATGCTCTATCCAGCAAGGCTCTCATTCAGATTTGACAGAGAAATCAAAAGCCACAAACAAGCAAAATCTAAGAGAATTCAGCACCTCAAACCCAGCTTTACAACAAATGTTAAAGGAACTTCTCTAGGTGCAAAAGAAAAGGCCACAACTATCAAGAATCAAGAAAATTATGAATTGGAAAGCTCACTGGTAAAGGCAAACATAATGCAAAGGTAAGAAATCACACACATACAAATATGATATCAACACCAGCAACTGTGAGAAAAGGAGAGTACAAATACAGGATATTGGAAATGCACTGGAAATTCAGAGACCAGCATCTTGATACAATCTTGTACATATATAGACTGCTATATCAAAACCTCATGGGAACCACAAACCAAAAATCTACAATCCCCCCCAAAAAATCTACACACACAAAAAAGAAAAACCAAACAACACAAAAGATACACATCAAATCACAAGAGAACAAAAGAGGAAGGGAAGAAAAAAGACCTTCAAAAACAAATCCAAAACAATTAACAAAATTGCAATAACAACATATATATCAATAATTACCTTAAATAAAAATGGATTAAATGTTCAAACCAGAAGACATAGACTGGCTGAATGGATACAAAAAACAAGACCCGGATATATGCTGTCTACAAGAGACCCACTTTATTATTATTTTTTTTTTTGCGGTACACGGGCCTCTCACTGTTGTGGCCTCTCCCGTTGTGGAGCACAGGCTCCAGACGCACAGGCTCAGCGGCCATGGCTCACGGGCCCAGCTGCTCTGCGGCATGTGGGATCTTCCCGGACCGGGGCACGAACCCGTGTCCCCTGCATTGGCAGGCAGATTCTCAACCACTGCACCACCAGGGAAGCCCAAGAGACCTATTTTAGATCTAGGGACACGTACAGACTGAAAGTGAGGGAATGGAAAAAGGTATACCATGCAGATGGAAATCAAAAGAAAGCTGGGAGCAATATTCACATCAGACAAAATAGACTTTAAAATAAAGACTATTATAAGAGACAAAGAAGGGCACTACATAATGATTGAGCGATCAATCCAAGAAGAAGATATAACAACTGGAAATATATATGTATCCAACATAGGAGCACCTCAATATATAAGGCAAATGCTAACAGCCATAAAAGGAGAAATCAATAGTAACACAATAAAAATGGGGGACTTTAACACCCCACTTTCATCAATGGACAGATCATCCAGACAGAAAATCAATAAGGAAACACAGGCCTTAAATGACACATTAGACCAGATGGATTTAACTGATATTTATAGAAGATTCTATCCGAAATCAGCAGAATACACGTTCTTCTCAAGTGCACATGGAACATTCTCCAGGTTAGATCACATCTTGGGCCACAAATCAAGCCTTGGTAAATTTAAGAAAACTGAAATCATATCAAGCATCCTTTCAGACCACAATGCTATGAGATTAGAAATAAATTACAAAAAAAAAACTATAACAAACACCAACACATGGAGGCTAAACAATATATTACTAAACAACCAATGGATCACTGAAGGACTCAAAGAGGAAATCAAAAAATACCTAGAGACAATTGACAATGAAAACATGATGATCCAAAACCTTGGGACACAGCAAAAGCAGTCCTAAGAGGGAAGTTTGTAGCAATACAATCTTACCTCAGGAAACAAGACAAATCTCAAATAAACAACCTAACCTTACAGCTAAAGCAACTGGAGAAAGAAGAACAATGAAAACCCAAAGTTAGTAGAAGGAAAGAAATCATAAAGATCAGAGCAGAAATAAATGAAATAGAAATAAAGAAAACAATAGAAAAGATCAATGAAACTAAAAGTTATTCAAAAGTTTCTTTGAATAGATAAACAAAATTGAAAAACATTTAGCCAGACTCATCAAGAAAAAAAAGAGAGGGCTCAAATCAATAAAATTTGAAATGAAAAAGGAGAAGTTATAATGGACGCCACAGAAATACAAAGGATCATAAAAGACTACTGCAGGCCACTATATGCCAATGAAATGGACAACCTAGAAGAAACGGACAAATTCTTAGAAAGCTACAAACTTCCAAGACTGAACCAGGAAGAAATAGAAAATATGAACAGACCAATCACAAGGAATGAAATTGAAACTGTGATTTAAAAATTTCCAACAAACAAAAATCCAGGACCAGATGACTTCACAGGCGAATTCTATCAAACATTTAGAGAAGAGTTAACACCTGGGCTTCTTAAACTCTTCCAAAAAATTGCAGAGGAAGGAACACTCCCAAGCTCATTCTATGAGGCCACCATCACCCTGATACCAAAACCAGACAAAGATACCATGAAAAAAGAAAACTACAGGCCAATATCACTGATGAACATAGACACAGAAAAAACTCATCGAAATACTAGCAAACCTAATTCAACAGTACACTAAAAGGATCATACACCATGATCAACTGGGATTTATCCCAGGCATGCAAGGGTTCTTCAGTATACTCAAATCAATCAGTATGATACACCACATTAACAAACTGAAGGATAAAAACCATATGATCATCTCAGTAGATGCCGAAAAAGCTTTTGATATAATTCAACACCCACTTATGATAAAAACTCTCCAGAAAGTGGGCATAGAGGGAACTTACCTTAACACAATAAAGCCCACACTTATATCCAGACAAAACTGTAATGCACAAAGATACATGCACCCCTATGTTCCTAGCAGCACTGTTCACAATAGGCAAGACATGGAAACAACCTAAATGCCCACTGCCAGATGAATGGATAAAGAAGATGTGGTACATATATACAATGGAATATTACTCAGCCATAAAAAAATGAAATAATGCCATTTGCAGCAACATGGATGCAACTAGAGAGTATCATACTAAGCGAAGCAAGTCAGAAAGAGAAAGACAAATACCATATCATATCACTTTTATGTGGAATCTGAAAGATGACACAAATGAACCTATCTATGAAACAGAAACAGAATAGAGAATAGACTGGTGGTTGCCGACGGGGAGGGGGATGGGAGACAGTTGGATTGGGAGTTTGGGATTAGCAGATGTATACTGGTATATACAGAATGGATAAACAACAAGGTCCTACTGTATAGCACAGGGAACTGTATTCAATATCCTGTGATAAACCATAATGGAAAAGAATATGAAAAATGAATATCTATATGTATAACTGAGTCACTTTGTACAGCAGTAATTAACACAATATTGTAATTCAACTATACTTCAATAAAAAATAAAATGAAAAAGAAAAAATTTTAAACTAAATGACAAAGAATGTACTGAATATCAATTTTTCTTGATACAACTTATGAATGCTTAGATGAAAATCCATCACTTTAAATACTTATATTAGAAGAAAAATCTAAAATCAATGACCTAAGATTCCATCTTAAGAAACTAAAAAAAAAACAAAGTAAAAAAGAAATAAATTATAATAAGAGGAAAGTCAATAAAATAGAAAATAAATAATAGAGAAAATTAACAAAGCCAAAAGTTGATTCTTTGAACTTATAAACAAAAATGACAAACTTCTAGCTAATCAAGGAAAAAGAGAAAACCCCAAAAGGAGGAATGAAAAAGAGATGATCAGCACAGACCTCACAGACATTAGAGGATAATAAAAAGAATGCTATGAACAACTTTATGCTAAAATTTTCAAAAACTGAGATGAAAGGACAAATCCCTCTCCCCCCCAAAATTACCAAAATTCGCATGAAAAATAACAAAAAAATCTGAATACACCTATATCTATTAAGGAATATGAATCTAAAGCTTCCCCCAAAGAAAATTCCAGGACCAGATGGTAACCCCAGTGAATCCCCTCAAATATTCAAGAAGAAATAAGACCCATCTCACGCAAACTTTTTAAAACATACCGAAGGGATTACTTATAAACTCGTTTTATGAGACAAGGATAAATGTAATACCAAAACCTGAGAAAGACATTACCATAAAAAAGATTATAGACCAATATCCTTCATGAATATAAACCCCAAAATTCTTAATAAAATAATAGCAAATCAAATTCAACAATACATCACATACTAGGTTTTATCCCAGGTATGCAAGGTTGACTTAACATTCAAAAATTAACTAATTTAATTTTTCCTTTTATTCTCTTAATAGGATATCAATAAATGCAGAAAAAGCAAAAAAAAAAAACCATAATAAAGGCCATATATGACAAACCCACAGCTAACATTCTCAACAGTGAAAAGCTGAAAGCATTCCTTCTAAGATCAGGAAGAAGACAAGGTTGTCCACTGTTGCCACTTTTATTCAACATAGTTTTGGAAATCCATGGCAATCAGAGAAGAAAAAGAAATAAAAAGAATCTAAATTGGAAAAGAAGGGTCACTGTTTGCAGATGACACGATACTATACATAGAAAATCCTAAAGATATTACCAGAAAACCACTAGAACTCATCAATGAATTTGGTAAAGTTCCAGGATACAAAATTAATACACAGAAATCTCCTGCATTCCTATACACTAACAATGAAAGATCAGAAAGAGAAATTAAGGAAACAATCCCTTTTCCCATGGCATCAAAAAGAATAAAATACCTAGGAATAAACCTACCTAAGAAGACAAAAGACCTGTACTCTGAAAAACTATAAAATGCTGATGAAGGAAATTGAAGATGACACAAACGGATAGAAAGGTATACTATGTTCTTGGATTGGAAGAATCAATATTTTCAAAATGACTATACTACCCAAGGCAATCTACAGACTCAGTGCAATCCCTATCAAATTACCAATGGCATTTTTTTCACAGAACTAGAACATTTAAAAATTTTGTATGGAAACACAAAAGACCCTGAATAGCCAAAGCAATCCTGAGAAAGAAAAAATGGAGCTAGAGGAATCAGGCCCCCTGACTTCAGACTATACTACAAAGCTACAGTCATCAAAACAGTATGGTACTGGTGCAAGGACAGAAATATAGATCAACAGAAAAGGATAGAAAGCCCAGAAATAAACCCATGCACCTATGGTCAATTAATCTATGACAAAGGAGGCTAGACAACACAATGGAGAAAAGACAGTATCTTCAGTAAGTGGTGCTGGGAAAACTGGAAAGCTACATGTAAAAGAATGAAATTAAAACATTCCCTAATACCATATACAAAAATAAACTCAAAATGGATCAAAGACCTAAATGTAAGGCTGGACACTATAAAACCCTTAGAGGAAAACATAGGCAGAACATTTTTTAACATAAATTGCAGCGATATCTTCTTTGATCCACCTCCTAGAGTAATAAAAATAAAAACAAACAAATGGGACCTAGTTAAACTTAAAAGCTTCTGCACAGCACATGAAACCATAAACAAAACGAAAAGACAATCCACAAAGTGGGAGAAAATAATTGCAAATGAAGCGACCAACGAAGGATTAATCTCCAAAATATACAAACAGCTCATGCAGCTCTATATCAAAAAAACAAACAACCCAATCAAAAAATGGGCAGAAGATCTATATAGACATTTCTCCAAAGAAGACATACGGATGGCCAAAATGCACATGAAAAGGTGCTCAACATCACTAATTATCAGAGAAATGTAAATCAAAACTACAGTGAGGTATCACCTCACACCAGTGAGAATGGCCATCATCAAAAAGTCTACAAACAAATGCTGGAGTGGGTATGGAGAAAAGGGAACCCTCCTACACTATTGGTGGGAATGTATATTGGTACAACCACTATGCAGAACAGTATGGGGATTCCTTTAAAAACTAAAAATAGAACTATCATATGATCCATCAATCCCACTCCTGGGCATACATCCGGAGAAAACCATAGTTCAAAAGGATACATGCACCCCAATGTTCATTGCAGCACTATTTACAATAGCCAAGATATGGAAGCAACCTAAATATCCATCAACAGAGGAATGGTTAAAGAAGATGTGGTACATATATACAATGGAATATTACTCAGTCATAAAAAAGAACAAAATAATGCCATATGTGGCAACATGGATGGACCTAGAGATTATCACACTAAGTGAAGTAAGTCAGACACAGAAAGCAAATATCACATGATAACGCTTATATGTGGAATCTCATTTTAAAAATGATGCAAATGAACTTATTCACAAAACTGAAACAGACTTTCAGATATCAAAAAAAACCTTATGGTTACCAAAGGGGAAATGTGGCAGGGAGGTATAAATCAGGAGTTTAGGATTAACATATACACACTACTATATATAAGGTAGATAACCAACAAGGACCTACTGTATAGCACAGGGAACTCTACTCAATATTCTGTGATAACCTATATGAGAACAGAATCTGAAAAAGAATGAATATATGTATATGTATAACAGGATCACTTTGCTGTACACCTGAAACTAACACAACATTGTAAATCAACTATACTCTAATAAAACTTTAAAAAATGAACTCAAAATGGATGAGAGACTTAAATATAAGACCTCAAACCATAAGAAAACATAGGTGGGAAGCTCTTTGACATCAGTCTTGGTGATGATTTTTTTGGATTTGACACTGAAAGGAAGAGCAACAAATTAAAAAATAAACAGATGGAGTACATCAAACTAAAAAGCTTCCAAACTTCAAAAGAAACAAACAAAATGAAAAGATAACCTACTGAATGGGAGAACATATTTGCAAATCACATATCTGATAAGGGGGGGTCATATCCATGTCTATAGAACACATATAACTCACTATCAAAAACCCAATCTGATTAAAAAGTGGGCAGAGGGTGGCACAGTGGTTAAAATTCCGCACTCCCAATGCAGGGGGCCTGGGTTCGATCCCTGGTCAGGGAACTAGATCCCACATGCATGCCACAACTAAGGAGCCCACCTGCCCGCAACTAAGGAGCAGGTGAGCCACAACTAAGATCCGGTGCAACCAAATAAATAAATAAATAAATATTTTTAAAAAGGGCGGAGGATCTGAATAGGAATTTTTCCAATGATGATGTACAGATGGCCAACAGGTACTTGAAAAGGTGTTCAACATTACTAATCATCAGGGAAATGAAAATCAAAACCACAATGAGATATCACCTCATACCTATTAGAATGGCTATTATCAGAAAGATAACAAATAACAAGTGTTGATGAGAATGTGGATAGAAAACCCTTGTGCACTGTTGGTGGGTATGTAAATTGGTGCAGCCGCTGTGGAAGACAGTATAGAGATTCCTCAAAAAATTAAAAATAGAGCTACCATATGATCCAGCAATTCCACTTCTGGATATTTATCTGAAGAAAATGAAAACACTAACTTGAAAAGACATCTGACCTCCCATGCTGATGGCAACATTTTTTTTTTTTACACAATAGCCCAGATATGGAAACAACCTAAGTGTTCATTGATGGAGAATGGTTAAAGAAGATGCAGTACACATACATACAGTGGAATATTACTCAGCCATAAAAAAGAAGGAAATCTTGCCATTTGTGACAACATGGATGGACATCCTTGAGGGCATTATGCCCTCAAGTGGAATAAGTCAGACAGAGAAAGACAAATATCATATGCTCTTACTTATATATAGAATTTAAACAAACACCACCACCAAAACTGAGCTCATAGCTACAGAGAACAAATTGTTGGTTGCCAGAGGCAGGGGTGGAGGTGGGCGAAAGGAGTGAAGGAGACCAAAAGGTACAAACTTATTATAAAATAAGTCCTGGGGATGCAACATACAGCATGGTGACTATAGTTAGTGATACTTTATTGTACATTTGAAAGTTGCTAAGATAGTAGATCTTAAAAGTTCTCATGAAAAAATGAAACCTAGCAGAATAAAATACAACTAGGGTGTATTATCACACTTAGCAGGGAAGTACTGTTTTGTTCTACATGTGGATGTGCGTGTTTGAGTGTGTATTCTGGGTCATGAAGTTAAATGTGGTTTTTATTATGGACCATGGTAAGAAAAAGTTTGAAAAACACTAACCAAACCAATGGGCATACGGGACTTTGAGCCAGTAGGGAAACAAGGTGACAGGAACCACAGGTGTCATACCCTCTGACAAGAATTATGCAGCAAGATTAAGTCACCCCAAACCCATAGGCCCTGCTCAACTTCTCCCTAAACCTCTGCGGGCCCCTCTTCCTGCTCCCTCAGCCTTTCTCCCACCTGCTCCCAGGACGAGCTCTCAGGCCTGGGCCCCTCCCCTGTCGGCTGGTCCCAGGGCTCCTGACCCTCCTGGCACAAGGCACAGGTGGACTTTGTACAGCCATTGGCTTTACTGAATTGATGAACTCATTCTGGCCCTGGCCACGCTTACAGCTACCCACTGTCCCCTCACCCAGGGGGTATATTTTCTTCCCTCTCATGCCCTTTGAGCGACTGCCTGAGAGGAATAATCAGCAGCAACCCTACTGAAGGGGGACTCTGACAGGCGCAGAGGGCAGGGAATCACAGCTCTCAGGGCAGGAGGGGGCTGTCAGGGGCCGGTGGTCGCACGTTGTTGGCACAGGGGGCCTTAGAGGGCAGCCAGCACAATCCCTTCATTTTACAGATGAGGACACCAGGGCCCTGGGAGCCAGGGACCTGCTCAAGGTCACCCAGTGATGGGGTGAGTCCGGTCTCTGAGGCCAGCGCTGGGCCCATCTCCCTGGACCCTGGAGACAGCTGATTTCAACAATAGGCTGGAGCCCAGCGTGGGAATGGGCACCTGATGGTGACCGGCAAACGGGAGGGGGACCCAGGGGCTTTGGAATCAGGCAGACCCAGGTTTGAATCCTGGCTTGGTCACTCGTTGTTGGCTGGCCCCGGACAGGTTACTTACCACTCTGGGCCTCTGTTTCTTTCTTCTGCACAATGGGTACAGAAGAGATAAGTACCATTCTGTAAAGTACTTGCCATTTACTAAGCTCACATCACCCGCTCACCAGGCCTATGATGATAAACAACAGCATCCTTCCAGTTTTTTTTGCAAAGGGGCAAAGGTCAGTAACAGACAGAGACGCTCCTGTCAAGGATGGGGGATTCTAGAGGCGCCAATGAGGGAGACATCAAAGGCTTGATGGGAAACGAGGGTTTAGATCAATTTGACAAAAATCCAGTAGTCAAGCGACTAAATGGCGGGAAACTGTTGGACCGTGAACAAAGTCTGGGACAATCCACTTCAGGGGCAAAGCTGGGGGAGTCCCGCTCTCCATTCTGACCCAGGCTCTAGCCAGTCTCAGGCGGCCCCCTGCGGCCTCCAACCCACATGCCCTGCCGAGGTCCTTCCAGAAGCCCAGGGTGGCAGCGGGCAGCCAGCTCTGTTCTCTCTCTCTCTCCTTAGCACCTGTCCTACCTCTAATTCCATCCCATTTTGGTTTTATGGATTGATATTTAGATTAAAGAGATAAACACATCCGAGGAGCACTGAGGCCTGACAGACAGAGGAACTTGGACCCGTCAATCACCATCAAGCAGCTCAGCTTCCTCCCAGTGCCTGGCCCCTCTGACTGGAGATGAACCAAAGAGCAGATTAAAGGGGCCCAGAAGTACAGCCGAGACACCCCCTCAAATGGGGGACGGTGTGTCTACAAAGGCCTTCCAGGCCCGCTTGGGAGCCGAGCTAAGGTGACTACTATTTATGTGTGCGTGCGTGCGTGTGTGCGTGCGTGCGTGTGTGCGTGTGTCTCTAGCCTCTCTCTTCCCCTCCCCAGGCTGCAGATAAAGAATTCAATTTTCTTTTAAACGGTGGGGAAATTGGAAGAGATTTTGTTCTGTTTAAGCACAGCTGGAGCCTCAGGTCTCTAGGGATTGGAGAACAATGAGATCAATTAAGATGCCTGTGGTGAGGGGTGTCAGGAGGGGGTGGGGAAAGACAGCAGAGGTAGGGGGGCAGGAGGAAGGAGAAGGACAGCCTAGGGGACCCAGTTGCCAGGAGCCCTGCTTCCACTCTTTCCTGTGTTGACCTGCACACCTCTGTTGGGTTTTGCTAAAGTGTCTGGATGGGGCCTGCCCATTGGGGGCTATTATCTCCCAAACTTGCTAATAATTCACGTTGGCAATTTCTGTCACCAGCTTTACACAATGATAGAATCGAGCTGAAGCAAGGCTATCAGAAACAGGGAGAGGACACTGTTGCAGAGCAGCACGGATAACACTGGACGCTTGGCCTGCAGCAGGGGCTGGGACCGCAACCGGAGCATCTGCTGTGCGCGGGCTCCAGACCACTATCTTTCCACACGTCACCCTACAACATTGCTGAGATGGAATTACTTTGCCCATTTTATAAAGGAGGAAACCGAAACTCAGGGACAGTGAATAACCTGCCCAAAGCCAACCTGCTGGTGAGAAGCTGAGGCAGGACCCCAACAGGGGCCTGTCCACCCACTTCAGTGTCTGTGAAGGTACAGGGAGCACCTGGCAGCCAGGTGGGGATGAAGATGGGTGTGCCTTGCTGGGTCTGGGGAGGAGAATGGTGGAGCCGCTGTTCAGACCTGAGCACAGGCTAGGAGAGCTCTCCTCACCTCCACTGTCACCTGGGTGGTCGGGGCCATCGTCTCTCACCTAGTCGCCCGCTTCCACCTGGGTGTCCTCGGCCCCTCCCGCTGGCCTGCTCTCCACACAGCAGCCTCCGTGATCCATCTGGCTCCCCTTCAGCACAGTCACATCCTGACCTCCTCTGGTCCTCCCTCTTCCTCTCTGCATATCCACCCACCACCGGGCTCTTGTCTCAAGCCTCTCACCTGCAGCTCCCTTAGCCTGGGGCAGCTCTTTGCAGAATCCTCAACTCAGACTCCCCTGCCTTCTTTCAGGTCTCTGTCTAAGGTCACCTTCTGTGAGAGGCCTGCCTTCCTTGACCACCTGGTAGAATACAGTAACAATGCCACCCCCAGCACTCCTTACTGCCCTCAGCTATACTTTCCCCCAAGGCATGCATCCCCCTCTGACACGCTCTGTATTTCCTTGTTCGCCATCTGTCTCCACCCCTGGTACATACACGGATGTTTGTCTGTCTCATTCACTGCCATTATTCCAAGCCCTCGATAAACAGTCACGGAATGAAGGAGTATGGTAGTTGCATCTGGGAGCCCCCTTTCCCCCAGAGAGTGTAGAGTCCTGTTCTGGGAGGGGCAGAGGGGAGGCTGCTATAGGGGAGACACAGGGGCTCACAGGGCACCCGGCCCTGCCAGCAGCAGCCAAGAAAGCAAGGTCAGCTCCTGCATACCTGTCTGCAGAGGCAGGCTGAAGGGCTGGGCACATTTCAGCCTTGACCTTGTAATCACATGCCCTGATTAGGACTAGGAGGCCGAAGGGATCCTGGAATCTGGTGGCCATTGCACCTTCTGGACCCTGGCCTTTGCTCCTGGCCTGGGGTCTGCATCCCCAGACCTCCCCTGACCGAGGAAGGATAATCAGAGGGCATCCAGTTTACCCTCTCCTTGGACTGAGCAGGAAGCCAAGGTCCAGAGATGGAATGAGACTGGCACAGGGTCACAGAGCGAGTCAGTGATCTAGAGCCCAGGCCTCGGGGCTCCCTGTCCAGCCGTCTTCCCCCTGTGCCCATCGCCAGAGCGGGTGCTTGGGAGCCTGGCACACACAGTGAAACATGGGGGTACGAGGCTTTGGATTCAGACAAACATCTCTGCCCTTGACTCTCTGGGTGAACTTGGGTGTATAATTTCCCCTTTCCATGCCTCAGTTTCCCCATGAGACCTCTGCCTCCATCCCTCCTCCGAGGAAGCTGCCCTAGACACTCCAGACCACAGGAGTCAAACCTCCTCTGTGCCACACAGCCCAGGGATGGGGGCACCCAGACAGAGAGAACCTGCCTTCAGGAGGTTCTCTGTGGAGTGGGGAGAAGAGGACATGAGCCATGCTGCCCCCACAGGAGTGGTGAGAGCAGCCAGGGAAAGCGAGGTGCAGGCACGCAGGGGAGCTGGAGAGGAGGGGGAGGACCTCGGGGGAGGTGGGCACGTGCCCGTTACCAGAGGGAGATGGCTTCTCATGGGGAGGCTGCCAACTGGGCTGGCTCTGAGGGTCAGCAGGCTTTTGATGGTCTCAGACAGGAGGGAGGGAGAGCTAGGTGGGGGAGGGGTGTGAGGAAGTGCAGAGGGTGTGCAGGGAAGCTGGGGACTCTGGTCAGGCAGGAGAGAAGGGGTATGAGAGGTGTAGCGGGCAGATGGCTGGAAAGCGGCTCAGGGCCAGGGTGTGGGGACCTTGACTGCCAACCCAGGCCTAGGGCGCTGGAGCTTTACCGGCCAGGGAGTGCCTGGGATTACTCTCTTTTCTCTCCCCTCCTCCCACTATTGGCAGAGAACACTTCCAGGCTGATAATGGGGTTTGAAGGGTTCCCCGCTTCTGTTCTCCTGCTTATGTTTGCACAGCACCCAGGAAGAGCGGGAATCCGCTGTATCCCGGCGCCACGCTTATATGCATCTCAGGAAAGGAGCGTTGAGAGCTGGGGACGGTCTATAGCCCCTCTTCTTAAACGTGAACCTGCCTTGGTGTCTCACTGTAACCGATAGCATTCAGAGGAAATGCAGCGTGACCTCTAGGCCAGATCACAAAAGGCCACACAGCTTCTGCCTGGCTCTCTTGGGACACCCGTTTCCCAGAGGCCTCCTCTGAGGAGTTCTCTCTACAAGCCATGCCTGAGATGCCTGTACCATGTGGAGAGGCCACAGGCAGGGGCTCAGAACACAGTGTCGGGCTGAGCCAATCCTTCAGCCAGACCAGCCCAGGCGCCAGACAGAGGGAGGAGCCGCCAGTGGCTAGAGTCACCCCCAGACTTGGAGCAGAGGAGGGCTCCCCTGCTGGGCCCTTTCCATACTACTGACCCACCCGATCCACGAACGTAACAAAACGGTTGTAGCTTTATGCCGCTAAGTGTGGGATGGTTTCTCACACAGCGTTTGGAACCGAAACAAGCTCGGTGGGCCCTTGCTTGGAACGTGGCACAAGGCAAGCGATTACTGAGCCAGGGCCGATGGAACGTGGGAATAGACGAAAACAACGGACAACCACAGAGCTCCTTTGGGCACAGAATTATGGAGCTCCTATAGCCAGGATAGGCTACATAATTTGCATAATTTTCCAGTGCAAAATGAACATGCAGTGCCCCTTGTTAAAAAATTAAGAATCTCAAGACGGCGACAGTAGAGCATCAAACCCAGGGTGAGGCCCTCCTACTTCCAGCCTCCCAAGCAAATGCCCAGGCCGCACATGCATGAAGCCAGTCCTCCTGTCGCACCTGCTGCCTGCCTCCTCTGAGTCTTAGCCCTCCGGCCGCATCCTCATTTAATCTCTCTCTTCTGCTTCTTGACACTGGGGCCTGAATGTTAGAGGCCCAGGGTCGGGCACAGACAAGAACTCACCAGTGTGTCAACTGAGAGGACCCAGTGTCCAGTGAAGTCGGAGCCAAAGGCAGAGAATCCAGGAACCCAGAGACCTAGGTTTAAGAGCCAGTGTTCTCTGAAGCTCCACTGACCCCCAAATATGATGGTGGAGAAGAAAAACAGCAACAGCACTAGCAAGCACAGCTGTCAGTCACCCAGCACTTTCTGGGTGTAAGAGTTCTAAAATACATCTTTTTAAATCACGGGATAGATATAATTACTATCATCCCCACAGCAAACTTTGGGGACTTAGGTTCAGACACAGCCAGGCATCTGTCTAGGGTCACAGAGACAGCAAGGGTAGGGGCAGAATTTCAACCTGAGTCTCCCTGGTTTCAAAGCTTTGCTCCTCAAGTTCCCTCCTGCAGGTGCTGATGCAGCTGGGAGGTGCCCCCCCACTTGCAGAGCAGGAAGTCCTTCTGCAAGGGGCCAGAGGGACCAGGGAGCACCACCTGAGGCCGAGGCAGGGGACTGGCCTTCCCAGACCACCTGGCTGGGCCATCGAATTCCCAGCACCCAGGGTGAGGCCCATGTTAAATTCCTTGGATTCAGCAATGTTGGGGGGGTGGGGTGGGCGGTGTGCCCTGAGCCTGCAGGCTCTCAGGGCTGGGGAAGAGGCCCCGCAGCCTGACAGCTGATGGAAGAGGCACGCTGCATTTCAGTTCTTCCAGGACTGAGGATGGCCTTCACCAGGGTCAGCCTGGGGCAGTCACATCACACACACCTTTGCCTTTGGTGTCAGCGGGCAGGGGAGGAGGGAGTGAAGGGGGCCAGCAGGAGCACGGCTGCCTCTGTTGATGTCCCTGGGGAGGGAGGCCAGGCTGGATGACTAGGAACAGCTGGTGAGCTCCAGGAGCAGGGAAGTGACCACCTGGAACCTTCACCAAACTTCCAGATGGGGGCTGGGAGAGGGAGGGCAGGGCAGGCAAGGGAGCTCTAGAGAACAGTGGGTGGGTGAGGGACCCTCAAAGGACAGGAAGCATGTTTGTGTTGCCAGGAGTGAAACTAAACAGCAAAAATCAACTTTTCCTCTTGGGCAGAGTGCACTGGAATTAAGCCGCATGGAGCCAGAAGGCCCTGAAGCAGCATCGGCCCAACCATCTAGCTTTATAATGAGGACGATGGGGCCCCAGAGGCTCAGGGACACGCTCAGGTTACGAGACTCCGAGTGAGTCCTGGCTACATCAAAGCTCAGGCGGGAGGCTGGCATGACTTGCTGACATTTTCTGAGTGTCCCCGGCCAGGCTCGGTACCGAGTGGCTTCACCAACCATTCCACTGAACTCTCATGACAACCCTCCCAGGTAGGTTCCTGTCAGGGTACCTCCCCAGGTAACAGAGGAGGAAAGAGGCCCAGCTCTGCGAGCTGGGCTTACACACAGGCTGAAGGGCGGCCAGATGGGGCCCTTTAAGGCCGAAGATAGCAAGAACCACAACTTAGGTCTGTAATCACTTACCAATTACATACACATCACTGCACTGGAGCCTCCCAACAGCCCAGCCAACGCAGGCCGGGCAGACACTATTTTCCTCACGTAATGGGAAGAAAACCACATCCTGGAGAAGGAGTGAACAGTCCACAACTGAACAGGATTCAGGGCCCTGCCCAAGATGGTACCAGCCTCCCAAGGACTGGCTGGGAAGAGGGGCATGGAAGGGAGAGAGGAGCCATGCCTTTCAGCCCCCACAGGCCACTCTGTCTGCCTGGAGTTGAGGGGTGACACTCCAACCCTGGGCTGAGCAAACTGAGCTGGTCCTGGGCCCTGCACCTGCCCCATCAGGGCTGTTATGTACCTCTCCTTCTTGCTTTGATTCCTGCCTGGGGAAGAATCCTGTCTTGTCCGGCACTCCATCTTCTGCCCATCCTTGCTGTGCTCCACGCCCCTGGAGCAGGGAGGGAAGGCCTCTTGGAGTGCGGGAAGACCTGCCCTCCTGGCTGCTGCTCCTCCTCAGTGTCCCTCTCTCACTGCCCAGGGGACATGGAGCTAATAAATCTGGGGACACGAGCTCCGTACTGCAGGAGGCCAGGCTGGCTCCTTGCACATCCCAGGAACAGCTTCTGCCAGCTGTTTCCCAAATGCTGGCCATGGGCCACCAGGATGGAATAGGTAAGAGAATGTGGATGGGTTGATACAAGACTTCTCCACTATCAGAACAGCAGCCCAGTGGTTATGTTTAGGGTGGGCGCAATTCAGGAGAGACAGTTTAACCCACCCCCAACCCCCGCCGCCTCAGAGGAGCAGCACTCTACTTCCTTGCACATCACACCCCCACCACTGCATTCCAGCCACAGGGCCTTTGCACATGCTATTCCCTCTTTCTCCAATGTGCTTCTCTCCATTCGCTTACCTGTTAATGCCTACTCAATTGCCACTTCCTCAGGGAAGGCTTCCCTGACCCCAATCAAGTTCAGATGCCCTGTTACAGGTTTTCATAGCTCCCTGATCTCTCCATCACAGCAAGTAACGCTTAATGTAAAGATTCACTTCTTAGTACTAACATCAGGTTTTCCCAAGAGACTATAAACTTCATGAGGGCAAGACTCACGTCACCATTGTATCCTCAGGGCCATGTGCCTGACACAGTGGTGGGTATTAAAAAAACATTTGTTGAACGTTCAGATTGCTCTCCTACTGTCCAGCAGCACCCACAAACCCCACCAGGCCCCAGGTAGCCATCGGCCAGGATACAGGGCTGCCCGAAGCCCAGCAGAATCCTAGGAAGATACCCCACAGCCTTCCCACCCAACCCCTATTATCAGGTCAGGAGGCAGGATTGGAAGGAGAGAATCAGAGCAGCCTGGGGATATGAGAGGGAAAGAAACCATAGAACCCAGAGGATGGGGAGCCACCAGCATCATACAGGAACCTGCACACACACACACACATGCACACGTGTTATATACACATATCTGAGTGCATGTAGTTGCACACACACATAAAGGCACAGACACAAGGGCATGCCTGTGTGCGTGCACGCACACACACCCCCCCCCCACAAGCAAACATACGTGGGTAAATGTGCCCCTACACACCCCTCCTCTATGTGGTCACCCTTCAGAGTTGGGGCTCAAGGTCAAGTCTTTGACCATTACATCCCTGCTCTTTCCCCTCCACCAGTGGAAACTCATTTGTCTATAACTGGGGGCTGTAAGGGCCTCAGAACCTGGGCTGAGGAAGGTCTGGGGAGCAGGGAGGTGAGAAAGGATGCCACCCGAGCTGGGATGCCCAGGTTGCAGGCGACGGCACCCTCCTATCCTGGCTTTCCCAGCTCCCTGGTGAACTGCTACCTTCCCCCAGGACAGGTGATGAGGCACAGAAATGGGGCCCTGCCATGGCGTGGGGTGGGGAGGCCCCTTGCAGCAGGCTCTGCCCTGGCCTTCGGTGCAAACTGAAACATTTTCCTTTTCTTCATAATTATTTTTTCTGACACAACTGCCCATGAAACGTTTTAATAACATCCCAGAAAAGGTCAGGGAGAAGGAATTTCACAGTCCCTGAGCAGATAGCTATAATTTCAGCCCCTCCTGGAGTAAAGGAGGTAGAGAGACCGGGCTAACCCTGGGTCTGAGTGGAGAAGGGCAGGGTGGGAGAGGCCAGGGCAGTGGGTGTGGCAGGTGTGGCCGTGAAACTTGCCCCCTGCTAGGAGATCTGGAAGTACCTTGGGGAGACTGGGAGATGATGGTGAGTGGGGGTCACCAGGGGATGTTTTCACATCTGTCATTCACACCTAGCAGCCTTGGTGGCGGCGGGAGTGGTGGGGGGAACTCATACCCATTCTGCAGATGGGAAATGAAGATTCTTAGAGGTAATACAGTTAGACCAGCGCACAGAGAAGGCAGGGGTGCAGGGCCCACTGTTTCACTTCAGGACCTGATCTCCTTCAGACACACAGCCCTGCTGCTAGAGCTTATCGTTGGGTGAAACAGCCCCCTCAGAGCTGCACAATTTCACAAACCCTGGGGCTGAGGGTTTGATAGGAAGGTGGGCAGGGCTTGGACAGACACACTGAGGAACTAGAGGCTGCCCAGATGAGCCAGTCCTGGACGGAGACCCTCAGGTAGCCACAGAGGAGGCTGAACGCACCTGCTAAACATTGGGAGAGGGACTGGAAAAGGGGTCATAGGCAGCAGGCAGGGGTCCATGCAGGCCCAGGAACTTCTCCAGTGCTTGAGGAAACCCAGTTTGAGAAGCTGCTCTCCAGTGCCAACCCCAGATGGGATTGGGCTTCACACATCATCCATGGCACCTGCAGCCGGCCATCAGCCAAGAGGTATGCCATTCCACACTTCACCCCCCACCCCCACCCTACATCCTAGGCTCCCCTCAACCCTTGCCAGGGCCACAGGAACCGGGGACTGCAAAGTGAGACCCTCCATCCCCAGCAAGAACGACACGAAGGAATCGCCGGCCACCCGCCAAGCCTGGGCTTCACATCCAAATTCTTTGCCATGTGGCTCCAGGCCCTGTGGGGGACAGGCTGCTTGGGTGTCCTTCATCCTGACATTGGAAGGTGGCTGGGGGGCTGAAGAGGCTCTCTTTGGGTCCAGAAGGCCAGAACCTCTGGCTCTTGCTCTCTGGCTGGGCCCCTCGAGGGTGCAGGAGGGCCCAAGGGGCCTCAGGCACCAGGTGACTGATTGAAATGAGCAACTTGGTGAAAGCTGGCAGAGCCATGGGCTGGGGAAGCAGGTGGGAGGAAAACAGCCGCAGCAGACTTACTGTTTACATCTGACGGCCTGCCTAGCTAAACATCTGTTTGAAATATTAATAACTGTCAGATGGGAAGGGCCTGGGGGCTCAAAACAGTTTCATACCATCTTTCTGTAGAGTAAACGCCCTATGGAGTAGGGGCCTGAGATCGGCGGGCAATCTCAATGCTTGGAGTGAGAATGGAGCCAGAAGTGGAAGGACTCTGGGGGCCTCAGTGGGCAGGGAGGGGCAGCAGCGAGTTAAACTCCATAACGTTTATTGAGCACCTACTACGGGCAAGCCCCTGAGCTTGTGTAGCACACATCTACCACTTTGGTCTGCTCAGCAACCCTCTTTGTTCTGATAATAGAAGCTGCTATAGAATATCCTGTCCCATTTTCAGCCCATATAATTTGTTTGTTTGTTTTTTTTTTTTGCGGTACGTGGGCCTCTCACCGTTGTGGCCTCTCCCGTTGCGGAGCACAGGCTCCAGACGCACAGGCTCAGCAGCCATGGCTCACGGGCCCAGCCGCTCCGCAGCATGTGGGATCTTCCTGGACCGGGGCACGAACCCGTGTCCCCTGCATCAGCAGGTGGACTCTCAACCACTGCGCCACCAGGGAAGCCCCAGCCCATATAATTTGAATGGAGTTGACCCAACCCCCTGTTCCACTAGGGGAGTATGACCCATCTCTGGTATATCAGAATTATGATGATTGGTTCCAGGGTGGCCCAATAAGCTGGGTCAGTGAGAATCAGCTCTGGGACTTTGGCTGGAACTATTGAAAAAGAATATTTTTTCCCCCACTGGGGTTGATAAATTGGTGAGAAGCGAGCCTAAGGGTGCTGGTGTCCCTCTCTGCCAATACAAAAAAGCAGAGCCCAGTGCTGAAGTCAGATTCCTGCTCAGCTGAATGCCTGGATACAGCCATGCCTGAAATCACTTACACTTTTGAGTTACATGAGCCAATCCTTTTTTGCTTGAGCCACTTAAAGGTTTCTATCCCTTGTGACCACGAGTACTAATGGACACAAATGGACACTGGCAGGAGTCCCCTGTCAAAGTCCCAGCCAAAGACAGCGGGGGATGTCCAGGCATCTTCAAGGAGCCCATTCTTCCCTGGTGTCTGTGCTCAGATAGAGAGGATCACCTTCCTGAGAGATGGCTGGCACTTGTCTCCATTAGAGGGCAGGTCCAGGGCTCCTGGCCCACCCAGGCTCAGTATCTCTCAGGGACAAGGCAGAAAACCAAAGTATCCTGGGCCTAACCTCATTCTTCCCCAGGTTGGTCCCTTCTCCACAGTGCTGCCCTGGCCAAGGAAGCCCATCCTGAAGAGTCCAGATGCTCTAGTATACTAACATCACAGCCTCTGAGGGCTTGGGGGCACCCCGTTCCCTGATTGCTCAGACTCCTTGGATCCCTCTGGATGCCTCCTGATGGTCTACCCCAGAGCTCAGCTGCCCTGCAGGAGAGCGGAGACTCACCAGGACTGTCAGCACAGAGGTCCCCACGGTGACATTCTCGTATAAGCTGACGTTGTACAGTGGCTGGCTGAAGATGGGCCGGTTGTCATTCTCGTTGATGAGGGTGATCTTCACCTTGGCGTAGCCCACGTGGTCAGGCACACTCTCATTGGCAAAGAGCTGGATGCGTAAAGCAGGGGCCAGGTGAGCTCTCACATGCTCCTGGAGCCCTCGTTCCCATGAGTCCCCCTGGGGCCTCTGCCCATTCCAACCCAGAACACCAGTCTGAGTCATTGCCCATCCTAGATGCATGCTACTGTGAATCCCTCATCAGTGCTCAGAGGGTTAGGGTGGCTACAGAATCTGCTGGGAAGGAAGAGGCTAACGGGGGCCGTGCTGGCTGATGCTGGGCAGTAGAGGTTCCTGATGTGTTTCTGAGGCTCTGATGGTACCTAATGAAATTCCACTCAATTCTTGGACATTTCCTCGTCCTCCTGGAAAAGAGGAGGCCCAGCCTAGCCCCTGCCATAGCTCAGTGGGCTTCTCTGGGTCAGATCCATGAGGGAAGAATGGGGAGAGGTGGAAGGGGGGATTTAAGGGGACGGTGCCACCCCCACCCTCCCCTGAAATCCCCCACTCGGCCAAGGAGAGGGTGAGCGGGCCTTACGTCGAAGTCGTAACGGTCCACAGTCTCATAGTCCAGGGGGATGGCCACCCGGATGCGAACGTCCGCCTTCCCTTGGACGGAGGTGGGGGAGATGATGAAGTGGTGCGAGTTGTTCCCCACCAGGTACACCTCGAACATGCTGTTCAAGCCCTGGATCAAAATGGAGAAGAAATCAGTCAGAGCAGGTGCCGGGGCTGAAGCAGGGCTTGTCTACCCCCCCACCCCCCTCCAAAGTGGCCTGGCCTCCCCTGGGCGATCCTGGCCTGGCTCCCTGACCCTTCTGCCCATGTCTAGGCCTTCTGGAAGTCTCCTCCAATTCTTTCTGCTTTCATCACCCCATCAGATGCCCACAATGTCCCTTGCAGAGGGATTGGTTCATTTTCCATCTCCTGCTCCCTTCCTCTGCCCCAGTGGCCCCAACTGGAGAGGCATTTGCCAGCTGCAAGACCCGGCAGGGAGATGCAGGAAAGAAGAGGAAAGAGGGTCAGAAGGGAGGGGAGAAGCAAATAAGCATCCACGGTTGGCTTGGACAGGATAGGGCATGAGGGCCAGAGCAGGACACTGCTTCTCCTCCGTCATCCCTCTGGACCATGTCAGTCGGGGGAACACTGCCTTGCTTACACGGGGTGTGGGAACCACCCAGATGGCTGAGTGGCAAAGTGAACCCCCATGTGCCCGTCTCTGGCCAGCCGTGGTGGCTGGGAGGACACGGAATCCCAGATAGTGCAGAGACACCAGGACCTTCACTGGTTCTTCTACAGCCCAGCAGCCCAAGGCCATGGTTTCAGGTGGGGAGGCCTCACTCTAGGTCAGGTGCTTCTGATCATTCCAATCAGGGCCAGAGCTCACGGGGACCTC